>NW_027554054.1:1471250-2942500 GCF_045843805.1 Urocitellus parryii | reverse complement strand
ATATACTACCAACAACTGCACAGATAATGAGTTATGAGCATACAAACTACTCAAATAGGTTAACAAGCGAAACGTACAAATGCATATCACTATAACTGGTAATTCTGTGTACCCAGTGTTAGAACAATGGTTCTATGAAATACAAAGATGAATAATCTAAGTTTCTTGATGAACTCAATCAAGACCCACAAGGGGTCATGACCTAAACAATGGAGATACTAAAGATAGATTTAATCTTTCATAAACATAGATGTACAAAAAAGAACACCTCTTCATTTACTGAGGAATTTTTTACATTTTTACATATTCCACGCTCCCATACAGTCAATGTTGTGAAAATGCACTTGCACAGTTAAATCTGCAAATAATGCATACAACAAATCAGAACTCAAAAAATTCTTTACACAATTTATACCTCCAGTATTAGAAATGATACTAATGAAATACCCACCATAGTAAATTATTTTAAAATGCATTTAATTAAAAAAAAACTAAAAGGAAAATCTGACATATCAAAAAACATAACACAAGAATAGAAATTGGCAACTGCAAGAAGAGTCTATAAGACCTCACAATCTTTAGTTATATTTTGAAGCCTTACATCATAATATATAGCTTCTTTTTTCTTTTAGGGCACATGGTGTTCCTCAAAAAATCCATTCATGCTCATTTTCTAACTAGTACTGCTCTGTTTAAAAATTCTTCTACAATTCATTTATACATGAAAGGAAGTCCATATTAAATTGTCCCATCCAGTGTGCTATGCTTCTGGATCTTCTGATTCTAGTCCACTTGAGAATCTCTCACCAATCTACACTGGAAATACTCTCACAGACACACCCAAAATAATGTTTTACTGGGTTTCCAACATTCATTCCATATATCATTATGCAGCTATCTCATATATAACTGTAAAAGCACCAACCCCTTTCCTACTTAGCATCAAATTTGTACTCTTATCATATAATACCCCCCCCTACCCCCGTGTATCCACAATAGGAACTGTGGTTCTGGGAATTTCAACTTTCAGTATTTTGAAATTCAGAAACGTAACCTTTGGGGATTGCCATTTGGAGGACTTTAGATGTTCAGAACTGGTATCACTTAACTTAAGGGAGGAGACCTAAAGATAAACCAAACTCCATTAACATACTAATAAAAATGCTTATACAACAGTATGTTTGAACTATTGAATAGGAAAATAATAATTTAACAAAAGGGGAATGTATTAATTTTTAGAAATAGAATATATACTTAGAATACTCAGGAAATTAGAAAAATTTAAATACAATAATTTAGCAAAATAGCAGGACATAAAACCACTTCATAAAACCAGCACCGTTCCTCTTTTCTACAGTTTAGATGGTCACCTTCCAAGAATAACAATGAAAGCAACATAAGGTAGCTCAATAGTGATTATAGTTCTCTATGCTAAATGCAGTCTGTTAAGTACCTCACTAACCGAACCTCGGAAAACTCAAGTTCAGGTATGACAGCCACGTATTTTGAGGCCTAAATTGTATAACAACCTATTTTTCAAAGCAGTGATGTAGAATACAAGGGTGAGAGTCTTCATGGAGAATATTAATATGGACACAAATTACAAAAATTTTCCATATGTATTTAATACAATTCAATCAAAGGAGATACAATTAAACTGGAAGACATGAGGTTTTGGGTTACTGCACAGGTATATATTATCACAAGAATAGTTCATCAGGATTTTCCATATTCCTTTGGCCCAATCCAAAACCAAATTTTTATCAGTGCATATTAATTATACAAAATAAAAAGTTTCATTGTGGTATATTCACACATGTATATTCATATATTCTCACCCACTGTCCCTTCAATCCTTCCCCCCCATGATAGTCTCCCTTCTACTTAATCTTTTTTCCCTCTACATCACACATGACAGTACATGTGATATTTGTCTGAGTCTAGCTTATTTCTTATACCATGTTTTTCTCCAGTTCTATCCATTTGCCTACAGATCACGATTTCATTTTTCTCTATAGTTGAATAATACTCCATGGTATATGTAGTCTCCATTTTATTTATTCATTCACCCATTAACAGGCACCTTGGCTAATAGCACATAACAGTTAATGTGATATGTGCTGCAATAAACATAGGCATGCAGGTATCCTTCAGGTATACACCCAGGAGTAGTACAGTTAGATCATATGATATTCCTATTTTTAGGTTTTGAGGAACCTCCCCACTGATTACCACAGTGGCTGTACTAGTTTACACTCCCATCAACAGTGTATAAGGGTTCCTGACTTGTAACAGGTCTGAATCAGCATTTATTTTTTGTTTGTTTTTGTGTTTGTCCTGGGGATTGAACACAGGGGCACTTTACCATTGAGCTACATCCCCTATCCTTTTTATTTATTTTGAGACAAGGACTCAGTAAGTTGCTGAGGCTGGCCTCAAATTTGTGATCCTTCTGCCTTAGCCTCTCAAGTCACTGAGATTACAGGCAAATGCCACAGTGTCCAGCTATTTTTTAAATATTCTTGATGCTAGCCATTCTGACTGGGGTAAGATGGAATCTTTTTTTTTAGTTGTAGATAGACACAATATATTTATTTATTTGTTTATTTTTATGTATTTTTTAAAAGTCCTTTGGGGTAACTCACAGAACTTGAAAGATTTATGACAAAACTGTTACAAAAACATGAAATCCAAAGAATCCTAGGAAGTAGGAAGTAAAAAATAAAAGGAAAATTAACAGTGATGAAGGCAAATACGTAATAGATTTTAAAACATGCCAGAACAGCCCCTTCCCAAAAACTTACCAAAAACAAACATTAATTTAAAAAAAACCACAACATGAAGAGAGAATATTAAAAAAGACAAATGTCAAGTGATAAATACCTATTTTTGGAAGGTAGAAAACAGATTCAGAAAAAATCATTAAACTGGGCTCAGAGGCTCAGTTTATCAGAAAGGCTAAAATAGAGTTGCAAGTTTAAGCGTTGTGAGACATGTCTCAAAATATTTATGTGGTATTGAGAACCAAACCCAGTGCCTCACACACTCTAGGCAAGTGTGCTACCAATTGAGCCCCATCCCCAGCCCCAGAAAAAAAGTTAAAAAGTCACTAACTCAGCAGCTCAGAAATCCAAGGGACTTCCTAAAAGAAGCTAGTATATTTTCTCCAAAGTGCCTTAAAAGCTTAGAAGTTAGAAATATAAAATCCATAGATGAATCATGTATTTACAAGACTTAAAACTTTTATATGAAAGTACGCAAAGTAGTCTGATCTCCAAGGAACCTACCTATCTACTTATTGCAATTAAAGGACTATGAATTCTTCCTCTACAAGACATCAGACTTTGGTCTCTGAAGAAACTGAAAGGAACAAGCTCCAACTTAACAGAGTCAGGTATAGTATAGGACAAGAATGAGGCACCTCACCAAGAAATAAATAAATAAAAGGTTTTTGAGGGCGAGGCCTATCACCTACTATCCACATAGGTTCCAATAATACCTATTATCTAAACTCCTTCTCCCAAGGAAAGGAATTAGAAAATAATTTTTCTGGAAAAGTGAATAAATCCAAAGAGGGTGCACTTAAATGATATCAAAGGCTCTCCCCGCAGAAAAGGTGATTCACCTCAATCACACTGTCCAAGAGTGAAGGCTTCAACATCCTTTAGGGAAGAGTCCATGGCAATACACCAAAACTACAACTAGAGAGCTTTGGGTAACATTCTTAGTGTCATGCTTTTAAAAAACTGTTCACTTACTGAACCCCTTAGACACTTGAGAAAAAGTTCCATCCCATAAAAGAGACAAAAACAAAGATGACAAAACCCACAACAGAAAATACAGACACAGAACAAAACTTCAAAAGATCTCTGATATACTTAAAGGAAAAATAGCTAACATGACTGAGTGCTTTCTATGTACCAGGGACTTTTCTAAGTGATGTACTGGTATTATTGCTCTTAATTTTCATACAGCTCTTACAAAAAGTCTATTGTTATCTTCATTGCTGAAATTAGAGATAATATCACATACACAAAGCAAAAGGATGTTAAGAAATGTTTAAAGATCAAAACGCTGAAATTGAAATGATGACAAGCAAAACAGGAGGAAAAAACAAATCAAGATAAAATGAAGGATTCTCCTGAAAAATAGAACAAAAGCCAAAGAAAATGGAAAACAGATGACAAATATTAAAATAAATAAATTTTAAGGCTCATATCCAATTATAATCATTCCAGAAGGGGAGACCAGGGAAAATCAAAGAGGAGAATATTAAAGTAATAATGTTTAAAATAATTCATAGAACTGAAGGACAGCCAGGATGGCAATTATCAAGAATACAAGTAATAACAAATATTGGCAGGGATGTGGGGAGAAAGGTATACTAATATATTGCTGGTGGGACTGCAATATTATTAATTCCAGAAAACTTGGAATAGAACCACCATTTGACCCAGTAATCCCACTCCTTGGCATATACCCAAAGAACTTAAAACCATCATGCTATAGTGATGGTTATAGCAGCTCAATTCACAATAGCTATGCTCTGGAACTTACCTAAGTGCCTTTAACAGTTGAATGGATGAATAAATTGTGGTATAAATATGCAATTACTCAACCATAAAGAAGTATAAAATTATGGCATTTGTTGGTATGTGGATGGAACTGAAGACTATCATGCTAAGTGAAATGAGCTAATCCCTAAAAACCAAAGACTGAATATTCTCTGCTCTGGGGGTGCTAACACACAATAGGGGTGGGGGAAACAACAGAAGCTCACTGGATTAGGCAAAGGGGAATGAAAGGAAGGGAGGGGAATAGAATAAAATGAATTGGACATACTCTATACAACCATAAGAATGGAAAGTTATATTTCATATATGTATACTAAGTCAAAATACATTTTATTGTCATATATAACTAAAAAGAAAATAATTTTTAAAAAAAGTACTGAAAGAAACCAATATACCACTATATAACACAATAAGTGAAAAATTTTAAATATATATTATCGTGAAACGTAAGATCAGAGATAAAAAGCTTTTAAAAGAGGAAAAATAAGACAAATATAAAGTCAAGAATCAGAATAATACTGAAACTGCCAAAAAATATCAAGCAATGTATTCAGGTTATATTCAACCTGAAATTCCATCAACTAATCATTTTCATATATATTTCCAAATCTTATGTCCCCAAATATCTTTTCTCAAGAGACTAACAATATTACTAAAATGAAGGGATGGGGCTGGTTCAGAGGCAGAGAACTTGCCTTGCACATGGGAGTTAGTGGCTTCGATTGTCAGCACCACAGAAAAAATAAACAAAATAAAGATCTTTTGTCCATGTATAACAAAAAAAATATTTTTTTTAAATTAAGGGATAATCCCAAAAAGAAAACATGGGATGCAGGAAACAGGAGTTCTAAGAACGGAGAAGGGCAAAAGGAAGTTCTAAGACAATGGCTGGGCAGATACATATCTATGAGTTTATATCTATGAGGGTTCTATATATGAGGTCCCAGGAGGAGATGAGCCCGAAGCCCAGAGCTAGGGAGGAGCTGAGCCAGGACTGGAGTCTGAGTGTGCTGGGTCCTGAGGGCCGCCGCCCTGGGCTCCAGAGGGCAGCACAGGCTCTGGGCCTAAGTAGGAGGGTGTCAGGCTGGGGCAGGGCAGGGCCGAGCGGGGAAGCGTGGGGCCAGCCTGCCAGGAGGGAGAGCGGGGTGTGCGCGTGTCTTTTTGGGGCGTGCGTGTGCCTGCGCTCTCTCTCTCTCTCTCTCTCTCTCTCTCTCTCTCTCTCTCCCTCTCTCCCTCTCCCTCTCCCTCTCTCTTGCTGCTGTTCTGCTTCCTCGGCAAGCCTCTCCCTCCCCCTCCACTGGGGTTTTCTTTCTTCTTGTCCTTATTCCTCATTGTCGTCTTCATTTTTTAATGAGACTTAATTAGCGTCGAGTTTGTCCTCCGGCTCCCTCCCTGCCCCTGCCCTCCCCCTCCCTTCCCCTGTCTTCCCCCTCCCCGCCCCTGCCCTCCCTCTCCCTCCATCCCTCCCTCCTGCCCTCCCCCCTGCCTTCCCTTCTCTCGTCTCTTCTCTCCCTCCTCCCCAAGGTCCAGGCCAAGCGATCTGACCAATGCACTTGAGAACAAAGTATCGGGCTAACTGGGGCCTGCGCAGGAAGCCAGAGCTGAGCTGAGATGATGGGTCTGCAATAGCGAAGCAGGATGATGCTTCCCCAGCCTGGGGCCGAGCGGGTGCAGGCTCAGGCGGGTGGGAAGACAGGCGGGCACCGGACTTGGCTTGTCCAGGGTGGTGAGGGCCAGGCTTCCGCACCCAAGTCAGTCCTCCTCTGTTCTTCTCTGGAGCCTCTCACCTTGCCTTTCAGTCCTCAGTGAGGACAATCGGAGGGTCAGCCAGGATCACACACACCACGACAGGAACCCACAGGTTAAGGGCAAAGCTGAGGCCAGAATCCCAGAAGTCAGGCTCCCTTGCTTCCCTTCTCCCGGCTTGGCCATGCTGTGTCCAGGCCGAGTTGGTGGGAGGAATGGCATGGTGGACATACAGAACAGGGCCTGGGATCCCTAGAGGGTCAGGCAGAGCCCTCCAGGGTGACCAGAGAAGGGGCAGCTGGGACAGCTCTGGCATGTTGAGCAAGACAGAACATGGGCAGGATGCCCATCAGAGGAAGGCGTCAGATGTCCCTTGGATAGCCTCTCCCTTGGCTTCCTGCAGCTTATCCAGAGCTCAACACCAGACTTAGGGGGAAGGGGAACAGGCAGGAGGAGGACCTAGGATGGGAAGGAATCCCCCTCCACAGCCAGTCCTCCTAGCCTGCCTCCCTGCCCCCACCGACAAGCCCTCACCCTGATGCCAATCATGGCCTGGGGCCTGGCTGAGAGAATATCCGTGAACCTTTACTCCTTGACCCAGTTGTCCAGTGGACTGTCCTTCTGAGACCCAGGTGTGAGCATGTGTCCACTTGGCTTCTCTCATCCACCAAACACGTTGCCTGCTCCTCAAGAGCCAGGCTCAGAGGCTCTTAGTTTTGTAGGGGTGTCAGAGAAACTGAGAGAAACCATGTCTGTGTGGTGATCCTTGGAGTCCAAGAAGTCATGGGAGCTGATGAGATGTCAGGGCTTGGCATCAGGGAAGGCCTCCCAGAGGTGATATTTGAACTAGGCGTGAACGATCAGTTGGGTGTAGATGACAGAGGATAGAAACAGGTTCCCTTCAGCCCTGGGAAAGCTGGAATGCGTTTTGCTGTTCTAGTGATTCTTTACAACTTTGGGATCCTGGGGCCAGAAGGAGGCACTTGCCAGACCAGGCACATGGGCGAGGCTGCACTTGAACACAGACCCCGGTTCTCTACCACCTAGGGCAGTGACTGGACCTAAGACAGGGCCATCAGCCCTTTTTTACCTGACTTTTCTATCCCTTTATCCATCATGGGCCCTGACCACCCGATGTAACCTAAAGTTCCACACTGCACAGACCTCCCAAGTCTTCCTTGGTTTTTGTTTTTGTTTGTACTAGAGATTGAACCCAGGGGCACTTAAACCCTGAGCCACACCCCGGGGCCCTTTTTGTATTTTATTGAGAGACAGAGTTTCACTGAGTTGCTTAGGGCCTTGCTAAATGCTGAGGTTAGTTTTGAACTCACAATCCTCCTGCCTCAGCCTCCAGAGCTGCTAGGCGTGCGTCACCGTGCCTGGCCCCAGGTCTTCCTTTGGTCTTCTTTGTGAACCATATCTCTGCCCACTGCTCCAATCTGTTCCCAACCCTGGACCTCATTCTCTAACTACAGGAATTCCAGAGATGGAAGGCCCATTCCATCTTCACATTTGCTTCAAATGCAGCTTGAAGATCAACTTCCTTTGGTGACTTTTCACTTCCTGAGCTGTTCCAGGACTTACTATAACCTTCTTGGAATTTTCTTTTTGTAGGGACTCCAAGTGGGATCCAGTCCCGTTTTTCTGAGCATGCCTCCCTAGGCTCATCCAGAGCCACTGTGGAGAGCATCCAGGTTGTAAACTGCACAAGGTTCCTGGCCAAGGACGAGTGGGGGCCAGAATCCCACCTGCCTTCTGCTTACCAACCCTGTGGGGCCCTGGCTCCTCTTCCCACTCCCATCCCCACCACAAGGCCCTGGAGGAGGAAGGGGACTGGAGATGATGAACTCTGTGATCCTGTCCCAGCTGAGAGCCTGGGGTTTGTGAGCTGCGACACAGATCTGGTGAGTGGAGCCAGCTCGGGACAGAGGCTGTTCTGGGTATGTGAAGGGACTGTGTGTGAGGATCAGTGGGGGGAAATGAAAATTGGGGATGGCCCTCAGGGGAATTGACTACAGATGATGTCAGAGAAGAGGTGGTCTCCTGGAGAACAAGGGACCCGGATGGCTGCAGAATGGCGTGGTGGGAGGGGGGCAGGAGGTGTGGGAAGGAGGGGCTCTCTCTACTGTCCCAAGTAGGGAGGCAAAGCAGCTTCCTTTAGGCCCCACTCATACCACCTGGATCTTTGCCCCTAACCACCTCCTAGCTCTCCTGGCACCTGGGGAACTGGGGAGGTGTATTCCTGTGGAGGCCCTCAGGTAGGGAAGGCTGGGAGGAGGGCAACCTCAGGATGGCTCTCACCTTCTGGCAGCACACTTCACAGCTTGCACAGGGCTGGCTTCTCCCCGCAGGGTCACCCTTTAAAGTGATATTGAGAGTTCCCAAGAGATGGCTGTGTCTTTCTCGCTTCCCCTGCCTTGGGATGGAGACAGGTGGCTCCTGTGATGTCCCCCTCCCACCGGTTTCTTCTCTGTCTTCCAGCCCAGCCCTACCCACCATGGGGCCTTGAGCCAACAAGTCCACATTGATTCAGGGGCTTCTCTGGAGTAGAGATAGAGGCTGAGCCTGGCTCCGTCTGCTTCGGTTGGGTTCTACTCATTGAGTGGTTTGGGGAGAAGAAAAGAAGCAGTAGTGACCATGGGCTTCCACCTCCAATTGGTAACATCGACCTTGGGCTGGGAACATTCCTGGGTTCCATGCTCTCCAGACTGGTAGATTGGAAATTAGGTGGATTGCTACTCCCACCATCTTGGGAGCCAACAGAGAAATGTCACTCCAGCCTCTCCTCACCTAGCTCTGATGTTACTTCCCCATCCATTTGGCTTCCAGCTCTTCAGTTCAGGAGACTGCAGAGTACACTTGGCTGGCTGCCTCTGTGGTGAGTCCCACATTCTGGAAGTCCTTCTTGATGTCTGACATGAAGCCTTCTTGCTGCAACCAGCTCATTTTTTTTCTCCTCATTCTGTCCACAGAAGTGTCAGAGGGAGTCTTCTCATGTAAGATCATGCTGTGAATGGAACTGAGAAGACTGGGAAGCATAAGCTGGACTAGGAAGCCCAAAGAAACTCAAGAGTCGGACTGGGGTAGAGAACTTGCCTAGCATGTGTGACGCAGTGAGTTCAATCTTCAGGACCACATAACAATAAATAAAATAAAAGGATCGTGTCCATCTACAACTAAAAATAAAAGTTTAAAAAAATGAAGAGCAGAGTCTGCTAGCGTGGGAGCCTCTCCTTAGGTTAGTGACTTTGAAAAATGCTACGCCTACGGTCCTCGGCATTGGCTTCTGGTTCAGCATGCTGTCCCTCAACAGTCTCCCCTGCTACCATTCATCCTGCCTGTTAGTCAATTATTCAGCCCAGGGCTGTGTGCTCCTCCCAATGCTTGGCACTACTGGGGGTAGGGGGCACTGTCAAGGAGGGGACCATGCAGCCAGGCTGTACCCTTCAGGGACTCCCAGCCTCGCGGTCCTTGCTGACTTCACCTCTCCCTCCACTCAGGCTGGGGTGGGGGTGAGAGGTCTTCCAGTGCAGCTGAATTGGGTCATTAAAATCACTCCTCTACCCCTGACAGATGACCTCCCAGGTCCCTTCCTGTCCTATGTTTCCGTGATCCCAGCTGGGGGTAACCATGTAACCCTTGTGATGCTTGGCTGGTGGTGTGGGCTGTAGAGTGGGAAGGGGTGGGGTGGATGAGGCCTGAGGAAGGCCACTCTCAGCACACACCAGCACACACTGTCCCCTTTCTCCCATTTCTCCCTTCTGCAAGAGGCCCTCCCAGGGTGCTGGCCTGGGAATTCAAGTGCCAGAGGAAGGAAGGACAGCACTATCAGTGGTTGTGGGTCCAGGCAAGCTCTGTCATGTGTGGGCTGGACCAGGCCTTTGGATCAGGCTCAGGCAGAGGGTGTCCCCAAAGCTTTGAAGAACAGAGATAGGAGGAGGTGGGGGCTTTGAAAGGAAAAGAGAGAGCAAGACCGCTGGCCAGTAAATGAGCCATCCAGGGGCCTGGCATCTTGGACCATGTGTCGCCACACATGCAGTGCGGGTGCCAGGTGGCTTTCTCCTGGTGGAACTTTCCATCAGCTCTCCAAGGGCATGACGTTAGGCAAGGTTTGGATTCTTCTCAGGATGGTGATGGAGCTATCCATGTGCCGATGGTCAGAGGTGAGGTGGGCCCCAGAGACGGCCATAAACAAGCACCTGGGCCACTTAGAACCTTCTGAGTGTCTCCTTTGGCTCCCATCATGCCTACATCAAGAACAAATGATTAGCCATCACTGAAAATTCAGGAGTTTTCTACATAAAATTCCAGATTTATAACTTCAAAAAAAATCTCGGACAATCTAGTAATCCCGGGCTCACACTCACAAGGCCATAGGCAGCTGGAGTGGAGTGGCGCTGTCCCCTGAGCCAGGGCACATACTCTCGGCTTCTCCATGGCCTTCACCTGCCTGAGTTTGCTCTGCCTGGGGTGAATGGGGAGATCAACGCCCACAGAGAAAGGAGGGCCCTCACTGGAGATTACCCCAGGGTGAGGGACAACATTCCCCCTTCACCTTCCTCCCCAGAGCTTGGCCAGAGGCTCCAAGGCCCCTCTGCCACCACCGTCCCCCTCTTCTCTGGAGGCCTGTTAGAGTCTGTAAACAAGTCTGGATGGCGCCTGGCAAAATGCCAGAGGGAGTGGTTTGTGAAGTAACGCCAGTGAGCCATTAAGTGTGGAGATTTCTTATTGGTTGACTGCTGTATCTAGTTTATGTTAATTAAGATAAGCTTTGTGGAATGTCCTATAATAAACGGCTTCCACTCCTGCTGTATCAATGTACACAAGTTGCTCATCACCCCCCGCCCACCCGCCCCCCTTAGTTTGCTGCAGCCGGACTGTGGCAGAGGCCTGGCAGCCTCTGTGGCCAGGCTTGGTCTGGCTGCCTTCCTGCCCCAGCCCAGGCCCAGGCCCCCTTTGGGTGGAAGCAGAGGTGCTGTGGGGCCTCCACAGCCTGGCCTCAGCACCCACAGCTTGGAACATGAATGTCATGAAGTGCAGGGGCCATCGCCGCCAGGCCTGGGGTGCCTGACCACTGAGCTGGAGCTTCCTTCTGCAAACAGCCTTGACTGGCCAAGCTGGGCGGCCCTGTGTCTGTGAGCCCAAGGGGCACTGCAGCCACCCATCCTGGCCACCCAGGCCTCTCTTGAAGCCTCTGACTTCCTGGGCCCCTTCTTTCCTGTGACCACCCCAGTCCTGTCTCTCTCTCTTCCTTCTGCTGCTCCTCCTCTCTCTCTCAGCCAGGCTTGCTTTCTGCCTCTTTATGTCTTGGTTTGGCCGTCCTCTCTGGCATGGGCCCTTGCTCTTCTTCAGGGTCCTGCCTGCTTGCTGGGTCTGTCTGCTGCAGCGCCATCTTGTTGATCCACAGGGGTGCCTGCCCCGCTTCTGTCTCTTGCTCTCCATCTCTGAGCTGCACAGTTTCTCCCCAGCTCTGCTGTCCCTCAGCTCTCCTGCACTGTGGGTCTCTTAGGTGCCAGTATTTCCCTCACTCCAGCTCTCTGGGCTTCCCTCAGTCTGTGTTTTTGAGGCCACCACAAGGAGGGCTTCTGGGAGGTTGGCTGTGCTGGATCAGCATGGCCCCAGCATCAGGATAGGAGGAATCCTGCTGACAGAGATTTTCTCTGGGGCTGAGGAGGGGCAGTGAGAACCAGCGGCCAGGGGCCCCAAGGAGAGGGCAGTGTCCTTTCCATGCCTGTGTCCCTTGCCCCAGCCAGCTCAGGGCATGTCCCCAGCTGAAGAAAAGGAACAGCCTCCAAGGGGCTGCTCCCTACCATTGCTTCCTCACCACTGATGCCCCCCAAAATAGACACAATGCACACACTGCCACCAGCACCCCCAGTCCAGCACCAATGGGATGGAATTCAGGGGTGTGCTGCTCCTGGCCTTGCCTGCCTTGGCCTCGATGGCAGGGACTCTGGGGAAAGGAAACCACCCAGGGGCCCCTGAAGCAGACCATGGGCTACAAAGAACTCATGGCAGCTGACCCTCCTCTCCCAGATGACACCCTGCTCCTCACAACTCTTCTACATTTAAAGGCTCTGCTCCTGAGGAGGAAAAGTGTGTGACTTCCCCTCTCACCTATCTCTGAGGCCTGATCCTACTGTGGGTCAGCAGGTGCCTAGGCCAAACTGAAATCCTTCCTGCTGAGGTTCAGGTGAACAGGGTGTGTGTATGTGTGTGTGAGTGTGTGTGTGTGTGTGTGTGTGTGTGTGTGTGTGTGTGTGTGAGATGGGGGTGAGTCCATGTGCCTAGACAGAGTGGAAAAGCAATGGTCAGTGTGTGGGTGTGCAGCAGGGACACAGGGAACTCAGAGGAAAGACGATGGGTCCTGTGGTAGAGGGACAGAAGGGACAAGGCCTAGAATGGCAAGAACACCTGTGGACGCAGACGCAGAGAGAGGAAGAGGATCGAGAAGAAGGTTCCAAATGATATAAGGCCAGGAAGTTTCCCTGAAGAAGAATCAGGAAGATTTGTGGGGGGAGTCTTCTACACCCCAAAACACTGTAGGAGTTATGTGGGGTGGGAGAGAGTTTTCAGAGACACACAGTGGAACCTAATGTTTGCATGACGAGTGTGTCCCAGTTTGCCAGAGACTGTCCAGATTGGAGAACTGAAACCCCTCAGGCCCCAGTGACCTAAGACAAGTGAGTGGCCCAACTCCCTGCCCCACCCTGCCCAACAGGCCTTATGCACCCGCAGACAGCTCGTGTCCACCTCCAACAGCCCTGGGCCAAGGATCACAGTAGGCAGGTCCCATTTGACAGAAGAGACCATGTGAAGACCTGGCTCTAATGTCATGTGGAGAGTGGCCAGTGTGAAATCAAGGTCTGTTGTCTGTCTGCCTTGGACTTTTTAATCCTAGTTGCTGAGACCTTCAGGGACAGACTTAGAAACCTCACTCCTCCCCCCAAACATCCCCACCTCAGCAGTTTCCAAGTCCTGCCATGAGGCACTGTCATCTGGAGCCACTGCCCAAGTTCCCCTGGGCTGGGGCTGGGAATGGGCGTGGGCTGGGAGAAAGGGGGCCTGGGTCCCCTTCAGCCTGAGGCTTGCAAGGACTTCACTGGGGATGGCCATCTGTTGATTTTTTGGCTTCTCCCCCAGCTGGAGGCAGGACCCGTTGCTGGGGAGGGGGTGAGTGTAGGAGGCGGAAACTGGAGGGAGTGCTGAGGGGGGTGTCTCCAGAGTCTGGCTGGGTTCCTGGGCTCCAGGTGGTAGGTGTGGGGAGGGCTGGCCAACCTCTGAGAGCAGGCTGGGTGCTGGCCCCTGGAGTCCCAGGCTGTTGGTCAGTGCCTCTGGTGTGCTGGGGGGTGAGGAAACAGCGACAGAGCAAACAAGCAGAGCCTGTGAGGACAGGAAGCAATCACAGAGCACCTGGCCCAGGCTGCTGTGGGGGGCAGGCTGAGGCCAACCTAGGCCACCAGCTAGGGGTGGCCTGGAACAAGGCCAGCAGAGCACAGGGAGTAGGCTCTAAGCTGTTGAGATTCTGGGGAGGCCATAGCAATTGTCTTCTGCTGGGGGATGAATCCCTTCCACTTAGAAGCAACTCCAAGTAAGGAACTACCTTGGTGAACTTGGGATACTGGTTTCCTGTCAGGAGGCCTTGGTCCTAGGTCTAGCCATGGCATTCATGAGCTTTGGGGATTATCTGTTCTGCCCTCTGAGTCTTAGTGTGGCCAACTGTATAATGAGGTGATTGGAATAAACAATCCTGAACACTTCTTCCAGAGATCATAGTCCATAATACAATAATGTTGCTGAGAGCTAAGGACTTTTTTTGGCTATGGAATATTTCTTGAGTGTCAGTTGGATGTATTCTCTGGCTTCATTAGCAGCATCAAGAGAAGGAATTATTTATCTATTTATTTACTTATGTATTTATTAGCTGTGGAGGCTTAATCCAGGGATGCTCCACCACTAAGCTACATCCTCATCCCTTTTTATTTTCTTATTTTGAGATAGGGTCTCACTGCAGGGCCTTGATAAATTGATGAGACTGGCCTCAACTTGTGATCCTCCTGTCTCAGCCTCCTGAGATGCTGGGATTATAGGCATGTGACTCTACCTGCCTATAGGTTTAAGACACAGGCTCTCTCCTTAAAGAATAATGTTATCTTAAAAAATACTATATATTAGGCAAGGCACAGTGGTGCATACCTGAAAACCCAGCTACTCAGAAGACTGAGGCAGAAGGATAACAAGTTCAAGACTGGCCTGGGCAAGGCAGTGAGTCTGTGGTGGTACAGTGCTTGTCTAGCATGTATAAGTCCCTTGGTTCCATCCACAGAATGGAAAAAAAGTCAATAGCTACACAGTAACTATTTACATGGGCTAAAAGTTTCACTGAAGTGGTCTCATTGAGGAATTTTCTCCCAAATCCTGTAAAATGGGTATAATTGTTATTGCTATTCTAGAGACAAAAAAAAACTGTCACTAAGGGGTGTTGAGTGACTTGTGTAGGTGTGCTGGTTGAGGAAGAATAAACCACAATTGTACCCACCTCAACCAGACTCCAAAGGCAGCACTGTGAATCATGACTCCAAATGGCTTCTCTGGCCAATGAGGAGCCAGTAAACGTCCACATTTGCTATGGTGGACTTTCCCACTCAATAGCTTTGTTCAGCTTCACAATAGGCCTGTGCACCTGCCAAGATGATCCCCACTTTCCAGATACTGACAATGAGGAGCATCGAGTGAAAAGCACAGCTGCCCTCTCCCTGTGTCTCCTGTGCATCGGGGTACTGCTATATTCCCTCCACCCCACCTTGCCCACGTGGCTCACATAGAAAGCCAGCAGCACTCCTAAAGTACCTGGGAAGTGCTTTGTCTTGTCACCTACCCCCTAGGCTACAGGTAGCCCAGAGCATTTCATGCTTCACTCTGGACTGAGGGTCTACAGTCTTCCCTTTTCTTCCTACCCCAGGGGTTTATTGAGCACCTACTATATTCCAGGCATTGTGGTGGTGTTCTGTGAATTATTCCCTTAAGTTCACAGTCACTCTGTGATGTCATTCAGACCTTCATTTTGTGGATGAGAGACCTGAGGCTCAGGAGCTTCCATGGATCCCCTAAGTCTTCTGGCCTCCTTCTCTCCCAGGCCATAGGGCAGGAGCTAAAGGGCCCTTGGGGCCTGTTCTTATAACTCTGTCCCCTTCAGAGGACTCATTCCAGAAAGTGACCTGCCACAGTCAGATCTTCCTTTCAGCTCCTGGAAGTGAGTCCAGGGTGAGCGGTCTCACAGTGACCTCTGTCCCTGTCTCTATCACATGCAGCTCCCTTTCCCTACTTGCCTGGAGCTGGGCTCAGGTCTCGGGTGGAGGGCCGTTTTGGACACTGATCTTCAAGTGCTCATGGGCTACCAGGGCCTCATCTCATAGGTACTGTTCTGAGCTCTTTGACCCAAATTCCCTGATTTCCTATTCTGTATAATGCAGCGAAGCAGATGCTGTTATTATCATCATGCCCATTTTGCAGATGAGGAAGTTGAGAGGCAGCCAGGTTCTCTGGATTACCAGAAGCCACACAGCCAGCAAGTGGTAGAAGCAGAATTCACACATGTGAGGGAGCCTGCTGCACACAGGCCCTGTTCCTAGTGCAGTCACATTTGTGCTAATAATAGGGAAAGATCCCTAAGTGTCATCTTCAAGGAGTGTGCCCTTGACTGGAGGCAAGAGGAAATAATTGAGGGGCTTAGCCTAGGAGGGACATGATCTACTTTGCTTGTGACATCAATCCATCTGGCTACAGGGAGCAGGGGCCTTGGAGGGACCAATGAGAAGCAGGGAAGCTGGTGGAAAGACTGGGGCCACTGCAGTCTCTGGGAGGAAGCCTGGTTCAAGGCAGTGACAGTGTCGGTGGACATACAGGGCAGAGATGGAGACATTGTGGCCATGAAGCAAGGTCCCCGGTGTAATTCACACTGCCCTAGAGAAAAGAAGCATCCACCCTCAAGAACAGGGACCCTCTGCTCAATTATGTGCCTAGAGGGACATGCTTTTCCAATTGGCAATAGGCACCTTGTGAGCCAGCTCGGGGCTTTGACTGGACAGCCGACTGAGACAGAGGACAGTCGCCTAGGAGGGCCTAGGGAAGGGAGGATCCCAAAGTGGACCTCCTCCCTCCTGCAAGGCACCCGGGCTGCCACAATGTCCCCATGTGACAATAGGGGACATGCAACAGACCTAAAGGTGTGGGGAAAGAGAAGTCTAGAAGGTTAGACAAGAAACTCTCCCCAGTGGCTATGGCTGGGTATTGGTAGAGGGGATGCAGAGAAGTGGATTTTGGCCTTATGCCCTGAGGTGTTCTGTGGATGTCCTTACAAAGAATGTGTCTCATTGAAAGAAAAATAGAAACGTTTTGAAAAGGAATAAACCCCTCTCTTTGGTGGGGAGTGTGGATCTCAGTTAAGATCTCAGACAGCACTTGGAAAATTGAGGGACTGGGATAATGGATGAGTGACATTTCCACCCCCTCTCGTGAAAAAGGCCAAGGCCATGTCCTCAGGCTGACTATCCCCCCAGCTCAGCTCCCTAACTGACCTGAACCCTGGGAGGTGACCAAACTCAGCTTCCCTGGGCTCCTCAATTCACCCTCATCCCTTCAGCCTCCTGGAGCCAAGCAGAGTGTGTACAAAAGTAATCTTGAGGTGTAGGCCTTTGCTGAGGCCCTGGGAATCAGTGACAAGTTGAATGGTATAATAAGATAATTAAAGCTATCCCATATGTATGTGAAACTAGGGCAGAGGAAGAGTTTTGACCAGGAAATCACATTGGGCACTTTGACCCCTGAGCCCCAGACTCATTGAAGAAACATAGGCCAGTTGCTCCCTGTGCCTGCCTCAGTTTCCCAATCTATACAATAAGGAGGCCGGATGACATGGTCTCTTTAGGCCGTGCCAGCACTAACGCTCCAGGAGTCTCTGATTAAAATTGTCCCCTGTATATTAATCTTTTTGTCAAGTTTTAATTAATGGCTGATGGAGTCAGAGCAGGCACCAGCTGCCCCTCCCCTGCCTCCCAGCAGGGGACACCCACAGGATGCTTGACCTGATTATCACCGCTATGTGGCCTTTATCCCCATACACCCACCTCTCCACCTCAGACCTCTCCTCAAAGCTCAATGATTTTTTCTACTATGCTATACCACCTAGGGTTTGAGGGATTGTGAGTGTGTGTGTGTGTGTGTGTGTGTGTGTGTGTGTGTGTGCGCACTTGGTTTGTGGAAAAGGGTCTAACCATCATCTCCACTCAAGCTACTAACTAGTTCTATGATTTTTTTTATAACTTAACCTCCCTGAGCTTTGTTTTCCTCTCCCATCAAATGGAAAGAGCATTTGGCCTCAAGCAAATAAAATAAAATAAAAGGCTTACATAATAAGCTCATTAACTATCCCACAGAAGAAGTCCTCACTAAGGGTGTTTCAATAGTGGGTTTATTCAGAATCCAGGAGGCCAGTTCCCTCCATCCTTCTGTTCTTGACTTCTGTGCTCAAGCCTGTCTCCTCATAGTCATAAGGTGGCTAATCAGTTCCCAGGATGGCACTCTCATTCAATAAGACCCCAAGACAGGAAGAAGTCATGGCTTTGCTTTGGGTCACTTTTTCAGAACAAAGTTACCTTGCCCAGTACATTCCAGCAGCTTTCTGTTAATGCCTCCCACTGTACAGAATTGTCACATGCAAAACTGAAGCCAACCACATGGCAAAGAAGTTACAATTATTGAGGCTGACTGAGGTCAGTACTCTCAATCCTGGCTACCCATTAGAATTTCCTGGTGTGCTTTAAAAAAATACCAGTGCTCAGACTGCTCTCCTGGACCAATTTAATCTCTGGAAGTAAGGCCCAATTGCTACTATTTTAAAAAACCATTGCAAGTGAGTCAAATATGATGAGACTAACCAAGATCAAGCCCCCATAGTGCAGCACCTCACATGCTGGCCGCTCAGAAGTGGATGAACAGACTGGGATCTGAAAGGGAAGAGGAAGTGGTGATGGATGGTTAGCTAGTCAATATCCACACAGCCCCTGCTCCCATGTTATCACCAGAAGTAGGGTTGAAATTCATGGAAATATGTATCCTCCAGAGGTATTTCTTCCCAGGACTTGCCCTGCCTTTGGACTGGAAGACTCTGGCTACCTTAAGCAGTTATTTCTAAATCTGGCCACATGTCAGATTCTCCTGATGTGCTTGTTAAAAGTAATGATCCCTGGGCTAGGGTGTGGTTTAGTGGTAGAGCACTTGCCTGGCATGCGTGAGGCTCAGGGTTCCATCCCCAGAACTCCCAATGAAACAACAAAAATATTAGTCTTTCTGGGCCTACCTATCATAGAGCCCAAACACACACACACACACACACACACACACACACACACACACACGCTAATTGTTCAAGTGGGTCTCAGTGAGCCTATCCATAGTGATGTTTTGAACTCACTGCTTCACAAATGTCCCTCATGGCCTTGAAATGGGCCTGGAACTCCGTCAGGTCTGCTTTCCTAAGTCAGCATTTCTATTACCAACTCCCTGCCCCCAATTAACTCGCCACATTCTTGATTTTTAAGGAAAGATAGTTGGAAAGATGCTGTGCCTCTCTTGCCTTTAGTTCTTTTTCCTAAAATGAGGGTAATAATGGTTGCCTCATTTGTAATTGCAAAGGGCCCATGAAACAGCGGAAAGTAGTTTGTCACCAGAACATGCAAAGGGCAGGTGAGAAAATACCTGTGTACTGGGAGACTGGAGATCCATACTCTAGTTTTGTCCCCAGGTCACCTGGGGTCAGACCTGTCTGTTCTCCCAACCCCTAATCACCTATGGAAATTTTACTGACTCATGAAGGGCTTGGTATGTGGGTGGAGTCTTCTGTTTTGTGGCATTCTTAGTGACAAGAAGCCCCTCTTCTGCAGAAATCTCTTGGCACTTTAGCAAGTTGCCTTGCGCTGATGGATAGGACAGAAGTCATTTTGGTTTCACAAGCAAGGACAGAGGGAAAAGGCTGGACCGGGGAGTTCTTCTCAGGGGAGAAAGGCTGGGGTGGTGGTGGGGTCCAGAATGAGGACATTTCCAATGACCCACGTCCCAGGCCTCGGGATTTCTGCTAAGAGTCTGCAGGACACTTAGCTTCATTCACTGGCATTTCCAACGTTCCTGCTCCAGAGGAAGATTTTTTTCCTCCTTGTCTCCATGTGATCTATGGAACACCTACTATGTGTCAAGTTTTTGAGGGGTTCACCAGGTCTATGGATCCTAGCCATAGCCCTCAGGCTCTGCAGCCCCCCATCAAGTCCCTGGATCTCCCATTTTCCCACTTCTCTTTGCTACACATCTGGCTCTGGGTCAAATGTGGATCTCCTTTCAGCCTGAGAGCATCCATCTGTAGAGCCAGAGCTGATTCAACAAGGAGCTCATCCATCAGCTGAGTCCAGGCAGGGGCTGGGAAAGACCACAGGGTGTCAGACCACCCAGGATGCCAAATGAAGAGAGGAGCTTCTGGATCTCTGGGCCACGAGGTTGGTTCTGGCCCAAACATCCAAGGCGTGGGAGGATCCAAGATGGAGCATGAGGACTCCTGAGTCTAGTTCTCAGAGGACCAATAACGCTTTGTGTGACCTCAAACATTCCCTGCATCTCTCTGGGCCTCAGTTTCCTCATCTGTAGCATGAATAAGTTGAATTCAAATGCCAGAGTCATGGAATCTCGGGGTCGAAAGTACCTTTCGAGGTCATCTAGCTGCAGCCTCCACCCAGGGGTCGGTTGAGCTCTGCTGGCACACCTCTACTGATGGGAGGCTCCTTCCTTCCACTGGCATTCTGGGATCAGTCATTCCAAGTGGTCTTATTGTGGCTTCCATCAACAAGTTCAAACTAGCTCTGTCTCCTGTGGCTACACATGGCCTGTGCCCTGTGACAGCACTTCAGATGGCTCAATCCCAAGTTGACTCTATTCCAAGCCAAATGGTCCCTTCTGCCCAGACTGTTCTCACAGAGCCTGCTCCGTGGTCCCTCACTGCTTGAGGCCTGCCACTGGCCAAATCTCCCAGGTATGGTCTTGGCAAGGACTCAGAGGGCCAGAACATCACCTTGCTCCTTCCAGACACAATAGGTCTTACAGCTTGTCACCTTTTAGTTTCTAGTTGTAGTTGGACACAATACCTTTATTTTTATTTATTTACTTTTATGTGGTGCTGAGTGTTGGACCCAGCACCTCGCACGTGCTAGGCGAGTGCTCTACCGCTGAGCCACAACCCCAACCCCAGCTTGTCACCTTTTGGGGGGGTCTCTTTGGGGTTCTCTTCTAGCTTAATTTTTCCACAGAGAATGGTTTTATGACTTCTATCTGTTATCCCAGTGCCTGGTTTAGGTATTTGTTCAGACCTGTATTTGGAACGTAAGTATCCCCTGGTTCAAATCCTGGTACAACAACAACAAAAAGACACCTATGAGAGCTGGAGACCTGTGGGTGCATGTGTGAGCACACGTGTACGTGTGCATATGCTTGCCCCCAGAGGCAACCTGAACTGCACGTGTGTACTGGGCCATGGAAGGCCCCAGACTACCCAGATACATCCAGGAAGCTCCAATGCCTGCATTCCTGCTATATTTGTCACACAGTGAGGACCTGGAATAGGGGCCTGGTAAAACTGGTGCTCATCAGTTCCCAAGTCCTGAAGAGGCTGGTATCTATCTATGCAGCCTTGGGACCCAGAGTGTCCTTTGCAATTCTATCTGCAACTTGCCCATGTTGTTTATGTCTTGAAGAGGTGGCTGTGTCCCACCTGTTGGCAGGGGTGACATGGAGATGTGTCTGAAGCTATAGGGAATGACTGTGCCCCGTCAGTCGGCAGGTGTGTTCCTGGCTGGGAAGAGGAGGTAGGATGGAGGTGGAGCCCTGTCACTTGATAGGGGTATTCCCAGCTGTCTCTATTGTGGGTGCGGGAAGCTGCCCTGGCAGGCGACGGGGGGATCCTGTCCATGCCTGCTGTGATGTGGCTCATTGATGTGTGTCTGTGTATGTGTGTCCTTGTTCCACTCAGCTGTCATCAGCCCCAGTCACCAGAAGGGAAATCAGCCTTGCCAGAACTCAAGGTCATAAGAAGGACACTTCAATTATTCCAATGTCATCTGCTTGGGTCCCAGTGGAGAGGACAGACACAGGCTTCAGGGCTGGCTGCTGTAGAGAGTGTGTTCCAGAGAAGAATAGGGCAGATGGAGGGGAGAAGAGGGAGGGCCATCTTGAGCAGAGGGAGCCAGCAGATGCTGTCCAGGCACACAGTCACAGATGGGGCATTCTCAGAGCCAAGTGACACAGTTGCTGGAGTGGCAGATGCAAATGTGGGTCTAGGAGTCAGATAGTCCTGGTTCTGCTGCTTCCTGGCAACTTGGTGCTTTTCTCATCTGTGAAATGGGGTGACTGGGCAAAGGTGTGGCTGGGGTACATGCCAGGAAATCCAAAGCTCCCCTGCCTGTCCCTTCCTCTGTGGCTCTCTGAGAGAGGCAGAGGGTGGCTGGCCATTGCCTTTTGGGGACCTCTACCATGCTTGTCTGCATTCTAGTCCAGAGTTTTGATTCTCCTGGCTCGGTCCTCTTGACTGGGAAGCCTCATTGACATAGAATGAAGGAAGGGACCAGAGTCTCTGTGAGTGACCCCTTTTGTCATTTGGCTCACACTTGGGGATCACTGTCATTCCCCACATGTAAGATCTTTCTAGAAACCCAGCCAAGAAAGGCTCTTTCTTCTTCCATCCCTTCCCCAGAGGGGAGAATTAGTGTTGGAACCAATGAGGAAAATGAGGCTGTGTTCAGTGACTTCTCTCAGGTCACACAGCTGTGGGACAGACACAGGATTCCAATCCACCAGGCCACACCCATTGTCCCTGGCCGCGACACAGTGACTACTCAGGATTCCCAAAACACTCCCAGTGTTTTCCTGCTACTGTGTTTTTACCTCACTCCAATTCTTTGGCCTGGAATATTCGTTCACCCAGTGCTGCCCTGACCCCTGCCCCCCACTTCTACCTTTCTCACCTCCTGGGCCTGTGCAAATCCTCCTTATTCTTCAGAGCTGCAACACCTCTTCTGATTCCTGGAATCTGGGGGGCTTTCTGGGCTCCCAGAGAGCTTTGCTCCTCTCTTGTGGCACTAGATGCCATGCCCAGAGAACAAGATGAATCTTGAAGATCACTGAATCAAACTGTCTCTGTGCCTGGAGAAGAAACCCAGGAGAGTCAGGGAAAAGATGGGGCTCATGTACACACTTGCTCTTCTCCCCAGCCCTCTGACCACTGTTTCAGTCTCTTACCTATTGAAGGTCCTCAGGCCTCTAGGACCCCTCCCTCCTCTGCCTCCCTTCCCCCACCTCCCCTTCTCTCACCTCCTCAGCTCTCCTTTCCTTTTCCTACCCCTTCCTTTCTTCTTTCTCTCCTGATTGGAAGTTCATCTATGATCAAGGCCTTAAGGAAAGTATTTCAAGTGTTGGGGGTACTAGGGATGAAACCCAGAGTTTCTGTACATCTGAGCTTTATCTCCAGTTCTTTTATTTATTTATTTATTTATTTATTTATTTATTTATATTTGGGGATGGGGCCTCTCTAAATTGCTGAGGCTGGCCTCAAACTTGTGATCCTCCTGCCTAAGCCTCCTGAGTGGCTAATGAGATTTTGAAGCACACCAACATTTGGCCTCCAGCCAAGATAAATTAGAACCGAGCTTCTGGGCCTAGGGCCCAGGCAATGGCATTTTTATAAGCTCTCCAGGTGATTCGAATGTGAAGCCAGGATTGAGTATCTCCTCTTTGGGGAAACTTTATAAGGATAGACCCTGAAGGTATGTTCAAGTCACCTACTTTTTGCCTTAAATGTCATGTAACCGGGAAACATTTTAATAAGAGGGAAAAGTACATGAGAAATCAAAGAAGTAACTCTGGCTAGTTTGCTAATGCAGCCACTTCATGGAAAATAGACCATATTGCTTTATTTACCTGAACCCAAGTGCTGAGGCAGAACCTATTTCAGCACTGCCTGACATTTAATAGAATAAAAGATATATTTTTGCATTTCTTCAAACTGCTGTATTTCCTACTTTGAGCCTGATTATTGGGTTAGATCTAGTTTTTAAAGCAAGAAGGGGCCATGGCTAGGAGTTCCAGCAGGTGCTTTAAGGAGATGGCAAACACGACAAGATCCGTGTGGTATTGGAAATAGCTCTGAGTAGGAAAGCTGCAGAGGTCTTGCAATCTTGCTATAATCAGAGGGTGGTGTGAGTGTTGATTTTATATTTTTATTGAGAGAATGAGACATGAGAAGGAAGAGCTTATATATGTGTATATACATATATATTCTTATTGATGTAATTTCTTTCTCTGTTTTGGTAAAAGTCTTTTAGAGGTAAAAATACTTATTGCAGAATGCTTTATCTTAAAACCATCATTGCATCTTTATAAATACATTATTTTGGAGAATTTCAAAATCAGGTGTGAATGAAAAATTGTTAGCAGATAGTGACTTGAATAAGGGGTCATAATGATAGACATTATGCATTGTTTTAGTAGTTCTCTAAAAGGATATTTGTAAGTTAATGGGACTCAAATAAAAGTATAAGTACTATATTTATTAAATATAAGCATTTTAGACAAAAGTGTTAGAATTGAAACAGAAAAAATGACACAAATCAATTCATGGCTTCAATGTATTTAATGTCTTATGGGAAAATGAAAAACCTTATGATTTATATAGCATTTTTGTTTGACAACACAATTCAGACACAATTTAGAGACATAAAGGTCAGAACTTGCGTGTTCAGACTAAGCAACTTGACTTGTTTCATTTTTGCATGTTTCTAATATCACCTAAGTTTTCTTAGGCACATGTAAAATATTTGTTTAGCTGATATCATAATCATTTTATGCTATTCAAAGGTAGCCACATGATAATCATCATAAAGAAATGTGAAGAGCTGAGTGATCAGTAAAACAGCCATTGACATTGTCATATACCCTCTTTCTTTTTCAAAACTCAGCAGAGTAAGTAGAACTGAGTGGATTGACTGACTCTTAATCCTAATAGCTCATGCAAATATTTTAATCTGTTGGATCTTATTAAAAAGAAAAAAAGAAAAAAAAGCCCATAGGTAAATGCTCGAGGCAAAGGGGGAGCTAACTGTTGAAACAATATTGTCAGGGATTCTGTTCCTTTCTTAGATCTGCCTTCTTCTCTTCTTACTTTATTTCAGATCTTTTAATTTCAGGAGTTGAACATTAGAACCTCAGTCTTATGTCCTAAATTTCTATCTTATGGTAGGAAACCTAGCAAAAGAAGTGTCCATTTACATAGTTCCACCAACACTACCTGTACTGACAATGATTGTGAGACACTTGTCTTGTATCTTAAACAATTCCTCAATCAATTTCTTCAGCCAGAGAACATGGACCACACTGGGTGGCCAAGCCTGGGTCACATTTTAGAATAGGAAGGATCAACTCCCAAAGGAGAGTAAAACACTCCTAAGAGAAACTGGAGTCATTGTTGTTGGGCAAACAAAATGGCAGGTGTCTAAGAGAGTCTTAAACAGAGTAAGCACTTAATAGATATTAATTAAACTGAAGTGTTGCAATCTTTTAAGTATCTTTCCCAGCAAAACACTAAGACATTTCAACCTACAGATAGCTACTCTGGAAAATTCAGTCACAACTAAGTATTGTATTCATTTTGGGATAAGGTGTATTTTCTAATATGTAAGAAAAATTTCAACATAAAGTCAAGGACAGTGAAGTTTTATTCCTGTGTGAATCAGCACTTCTTTCAGAGTTTTCTTTATTAAAATGGAACTTTGTTAATGAAGTCTAATTACTCTGCAAAATAAACAAAACTCTCACCAACCCCTCCTGGTAGTGCCAGCACTTCTCTTCCCTTTCCTTTCTTTTTCAACATTCCAATTTGGCACTTTGCTGATGACCTTAAAAATGTAAATGTCATGTGGAACCTTCATTTCTCACTGTTTCTCTAGGTAATTACAATATATTAGATGATAATAAATATTTGGGGATGAATGAGTGAATGAATAAAAGAATGAGATGGTTTAAGAGTCCTCATCAGATTTTCAAAAGACCAAGGAAATTCATTTCTACAGAGGAATTGATATAGGATAATTATTTCATCAACTAAAGCTCCTTCTCAAATAAGAACTCATAGAACACAATTTAAATACATATTTTTTAATGTAGGAAAAAATAAAAAATAATATTCCAATTTCCTTAAATTTATCAAATGGTATTTATTACCATAAACCTAAATTGCAAATTTGGGTCTAGCTTGGAGTTTATGCTGATATTAAATAAACTCTAAATTATGCTTTTGCCTTGCTCTCAATTTGCTATCAAG
The DNA here is from genome assembly GCF_045843805.1 of Urocitellus parryii. NCBI lineage: Eukaryota > Metazoa > Chordata > Mammalia > Rodentia > Sciuridae > Urocitellus > Urocitellus parryii. The sequence goes on along the minus strand of NW_027554054.1, from coordinate 2,916,772 downwards.
CTTAACTAACATTCAGTAAGTGTATTTAGTAAATACTTGTATAATAGTTGTTTGGAAGTAGACATAAAAAATAATTTTTATCGTGTTCGCACATACATAGAAAACATCTTAGGTACAATTAAGATTAAAATAATAATTTCTTACTGAGTGAATGTGATTGTATCTCTGAATTATCAACAATATATTGTAGGTTAACTGGGTTTTGCCAGCCAGCATGGGCACCTTAACACTGTCAAACAGTGTTAAGAGAGTGCAAATTGATTTCAGTCTAATTAGGAAAATAAATAAACAACAAAAATGTATGCATTTAAGTCAAATTTAAATGACTTCAGTGGTTCACTATTTTTTTAAGCTGCATATCAGAGAACTAAAGACATAACATCTATACGGATCCAGCTCAAACCTTCTCCCACTTGATGCTTCTCCAGAATTCTCTATTCTTTGCCTTGTAATATGTTATCCATCAAGGTCTACTTCTCTTTAGGCAGTATGATATGTGGCATCTTTAGAATATCTCTTCAATTACTGTGCTTAACTCTCATTCATCCTGGTTTCCAGAAATAGAGACAAATATTTGATGTGATCATAAATGTAGATATAAGAAAATGTGATATGTATGAACAAGAAAATGCAAGGTGCATGCAACCAGAATGTTACATTTAAGGCACAGTCTGTATCCCAGATATTCTCTATAATTTCCTCTATAATATCAGAATACTAAGTGGGCTTTCCAAAGATATCATTCCCTGTACTCAAAACCCTTCAGTGAGCCTTCATTTCCTCCAGAATAAAGTATAAATACATACTTGAGTTACCTGTCATCACCCTTTATAAAATTCTCTATCTTTTCACTATATTCTCCTATTGTGTAAGACCTGCTTAGAATCAAAGAGTTTTAAAAAAATGATATATTTTTCTTGGCCATACAGGGTAATGTATGAGTTAAATGTTGTTTTTTCTCATTCGTGGGTTCTATATGTGTCTTACCCATTCAACCTCCACCTCAACTTCTGTTTCCTCAGTGAAGCCTTATGATATCCCAAAAGTACCATGCTTCTTCAATTGTTTTGCAAGACTTTTTAAAATCATTTAAAAATACCATCTTTGTCAAATTAACTTGCTAAAACCTGATCATTCTTTGTAACTTTCTGGATCCCTAGGACTTAGCTAATTATGAGCACTCATTAAATTTTGCTGATGAAGAATTATGACTTACAGCATATACTGCATGTTCTCAGGAAAGGGGCATGCATTCAGAGGAAATGAGATGGAGAAATAGTTCATGGTGGAAAAAATTAATATTAAAAAATAGAAATTAAGTATTCAAGAATTTTTATATATCTTATATTAGGATATTTTATTATGGTACTTATTTTAGCTAAACACTGTGGATATCAATATTAGGAATTAAATAAAATAATTCAGGTTAGATGTGCCATATATTTTATAGTTCGAAATAGCTTAAGAGAAACTTGCTATGATATTATATCCTTAATATTTCTTTAACATTTTTGTTCCAATGATAGTTATGCTTAAAATATCATGTAAGATATAATTGCATGTATGCCATGGATCCCTGTATTAAAGAATATAAAAAAAATTACTACATTATCATTAGTTTTTTCTAAGTGTTCATAGTGCAGGATGGCCCAGTTCTTTTGTGCTAAATCTTTTAGAAATTATTCAACTCCACTGAGGTAGAATCTATTTCTCTTTCTCCTCTAATCTAACCCTCAGGGCCACTGTTATATGAACATCTTACCCTGCTAAATTAAGAAGCCCATCCTGTTGTTTTGTGTGTACCTTATTTAGGCCATCAGCAGACAAAATGGAAATTGTATTTTGTAACACACAGTGTGGTCCACAAGGGAAATGAGGAGTTGATAAGTATATATCCAGTACACTTACTCTAAGTGATAATTAAAACCAGAGCCCAGAAACACAGAAGAAGCCACAAAATGAAATTGTCAATCTAAAAATTGTCGAATTAAAAATATTGGCCATTTTTTTTTAACCAACAGCAGTTGCTTTAGAATCTTATCAAAGTCCCACCTCTGCCCTCCTGGGTTCAATTTAGAACAGGAGAAAAAAGCGGAAAGAAATTTCGTTTGTAATGCATGAAGCCCTGCTGGTGCCACAATTATTAGGATGGTGTTGGCATTTCCATTACCTTCTGGGATGAAATATAGCATGAAAGATCAGAGATGTGGGTGGTTTATTCCTTATATTAATAAATCAATCAATTAACTTTTTAAATTCACATGGAAAATATTATTCTTTCACTTTAAAGAATAATACTTGAATTGTTTTTATTTTAAATATGTATTACTCAAATATAATCTAATACATTCCCCCGAAATTGGGGTTTATGTAAGGATGCATAGAAATTTTTTCTTTCCTGTTTCTATAAATTAGCATTCTGCTTGAAGAAATAAACTTCTGTTATTATTGAACTGAGAAAATCAAGGAAACATATGTTGACCAACTTAATGTTATATATATTTTATTTCCTTTCTTGGGATTCAGTTTTCTCTTAACTGCTTTCAAATACTATAGAAACTAAGTTTCATTTTGCTCTCTTAAAACATTCTTTAAACTACATGTGTACTATTGAAAACTGCTAAGGCAGTTAAAATCAAGAAGTAATTTTCACATCGCCCTGAGTTCAAATCTCAGCTTACTCCTGACAGAATGACAGCTTACTTAATTTCACTAAGACTTACTTTCTTCATCTGTGAAATGGGAATATAAAAGTAGTACCTAACTCTAGATGTTTTTGTAAAATGTAAATGTGTAAACAGAGCTCAGCATGGTACTTGTCACCAAGTATGGGTTTAAAAAATAGCAATTCTTCTATTGTCTAAATAGGAGAGGCTCAAAGAACTTGTAGCCTATTGGGTAGAGCTACCAAATGAAGACTTCCTCAAAGCCACAACTATAAAAGCAATCAAATTAAAATTCAATAAAATGACTTTCTTCCTATGAATGTATGTAAGAACTTTGCCATCTTACCAGGTAAAATAGTACCAGACTTCTTTAGAATTTGGTGTTTGAGATCTTTTTTTCCACTGTTGTACAGGGTAAAACATTAAATTTTACAAGTGGATATAACAGGACCAAAGTGAGTAAATAGTTCCTTTGAAAGGCTGTTCATTAATTGTGGTATACCAAACCCCAGAGCACTCTCTCAAAGTGGGGGGAGGGACAGCCCCAGAGATAAAGTTGGGAAGAATAGAAGTTAAAAGCTCTCAGCATTTGTAAATGCCTAGAAAACCCAGCCCAGCAGCAGCAACCTAATACATAGGAAACTTCAAAACTCCCAGCATAGTTGCCTGTGGTGTCAGCCACTGAGCCACATGCTGCTGCTTGAAAAATACCTTCCACAACAGTGAAAAGCAGGGGAGATGAAGCAGCAATTAAGACTAGCAGGATCGTTTTGTGCAAACTGCATGATGGAATATCTTCAATGTATAATCACCTTGTAAACTAAAAAAAAAAATTTCTTATTATAATGACTCCAACAGATTATTGTATTAGATCCAATATTCACAAAGTTATTTACTTTTCAGGTCTCTAATAAGCATCCAGCATGTTTGAAATCATTCTTTCAATTAGAAGCATTCTACCAGATGCAAAGAGTCTCAACCTTGGTTTTCTAGAGACACTCACCCCTATTCAAGACACAGACTTATGAGTGGATGTAAGAAATTTGCAAATTGTGGAATGTAGTAAATATACTAGCACAGTTTTCTATGTGAAGTAATTCTATTGTGAATCTTTACGTGGCATGAATTTTTGTTCTCTAATTTTTATCTTGAGTCAGTCCCAGCTTTCATCCATATATTGAGAATGTAAGATTTTCAAGCAGTGAAAAGAAAAAGAGTAGGAGCTAGGAGATCCTGAGTATCCATACTGTGCCAAGCAAGCAGTATGTTTATACTTTAAATTGTATCATTTAATTCTCTCTAAAGCACCATTAGAAGTTAGCTCGATAAATTGGGAGAGTCATGTGATTTCCCTAAGGTGATAAATACTTGTTCCTATGTTCACATACCAGTGAGATTTGAAACCCAGGTGTGTCTGATTGTCTGTGTTCACTATTTTTAACCCATTATGTCCCAGTGTTTCAATTCTGCAGTCAGAGTAATTATTTCAAAGTTTCCACAAGTAGCATACTTCTTGCTCACTTTAAGTTTTTAGGTGTTTCATATTTGAGATGGTGGTACACACAACATTAAGCTTATTTTCAACGTGTGAATTGTAGATATTTCAAACAATATTTGATTTAGTACACATACAGGTCCCTTCCAACAAACATATTCTGAAAACTAAGATGTGTCTCCATGTAATATCATTTATTGCATAGAGTGTACTGATAAGTAAAATACAAAACATTTCTGAATTTAGTCAATATTTTTGTTTCGCTCAACACACAGTAAAAGTAGAACCACTGAAATATGGGGAACTCCATGTGACATTTTACATTTAAATTTAGTTTTTCCAAAGAGGGGAACTTATTAAACCACACGTAGATAGACGCACACTTTTAAATATTTAACTTCTCTAAATATTAAGTAAACAAAAATACTTCCTGTTTAAAAATAGTTACCCAAATATGGTCACATTTTGGCATGTGACAATCTTGCTGAACTTTCCATGTGCTCCAGTATTAGAATGAGTCTTGGAACCAGGCCCCCAAATAACATTTGCATCTGTCAATGCAATGGCAGACACTGTGCTCAGATGTCACTAATGGAGAGAATATCCTGTCAGTCTTTACAATGATATTAACATGCAGATACTGAGAAGTAACAGAGAGACTAATATGACCACTAAAACACAATATTTAACCTACATTGGCCTCTATTGTTTCTGGTACCTTCCAATCTGTACTCTTTTTACCATAACTAAAACTTGAAACACTGCAACATATCATATTTAGGAATTTGTCATTGGTAGCATCCAGCCTGAATATAGTGAGTATATGTTGTCTTCTGTGGACACAATGGGTCTGAAGCCAATGAGAATTCTCAAAATGTTTTCTTTGCAACCGTAAAGAGCATTTTAATGACTTGAAATAGTTAATTTTGGTAGAACTTCTGAGCACTACAATAATGACTTCAGGCACTGGGGAGAGACAGGAACAATAAGTTTATTTTTTCTTTTATTTCAATAATTGTTTTGATTTTCTTTTTGACCTCTATCTGGCAGCTAATGAAGTGAGTGATTTGGGGTCTAAGCAAGCATTTCTACTAGACACGCTATTTAGATGATTAAAATAACTTTCTATCATTTTTTTGTGGAATTGTTGGGAGCTAAACTCTTTTTTCTGGGCCATTTTGAAAATGTTTATGAACACCTTGCTACCATCAGTTTGGTCTGTATTTGGAATAAACCTGCTGCTAGATTTAAAATTGGTGGCCAGCTGCTTATTGACTTCAAACCATTTTCCCACCAATATATACTTAGGAGTTTTACTGGTAGTTGTTAAAATACTTACGTGGGCTCCCAGGTGTCCTGCTCTCCTTTAGACTCTTTGTCCTCTTAATTCTGACCACCTGTCAAATCAAGATTACATGAGAATTGAAAATCCCAGGTGGGAATTCTTCTGGTTCTTTGGTTAAAATGGACTATCCATAGACATTGCTGGGGAGTCTTAGGAAGAGTGAGATTTCTCTAGTGCATGTTACTCTCAAAGCTTTAGAAATACAACAGAGTTTACAGTAGCTTAAAATTGGCTTATCATACATTTTAAAACACACACACCACACTCAATATCAGATATCTGACATAAGCAGCTGAATCAGAGTGTTTCAGTCTTCGTGACCACCTTTTTATTTTTTTATTTATTTTTTTTATTGGTCGTTCATAACATTACATAGTTCTTAATACATCATATTACACGGTTGATTCACGTGGATTATGAACTCCCGCTTTTACCCCGTATACAAATTGCTGTATCACATCAGTTTCCCTTCCATTGATTGACATATTGCCTTTCTAGTGTCTGATGTATTCTGCTGTCTGTGACCACCTTTTTATTAAGATGTGCTTCTCAAGACCTGTATGCACAGATATGATGGGTCTTATTCCTCCTCAAAGACAAACCTGATATGACTGTAGACCTTCTTTGCTGTCATTCACTTTCTAATCTTCTCCCTGTTAAGTGAAATCAACTGCTACATTATCTAAATTTAATCCTACATTTAATATATTTTTAGGACTGCTTTTATCTGAAAGCATAATTTCCATTTTTTAGTACATCACTTAAAATACACACATGAAGGATTCTTTTTAAATGTGAATGATTGATAGATAATGAAAGTCTGTTCACTATTTATCATCTGTATAACACCCATTTCAAGTGAGAGCAGTTAAACTTGTGCAAGGAAATTAGAAAAACATTCTTGTTTTGGTCCATGCTTGTTGGGTTTTAATTCTCAAAAAGGAAAAACATTTCAGATACAATGTATGTAGACTCCAGAATACACATCAATTGCATTTGCAAACATGGTACAGTTCAGTGAATATTACCAAAGTTCATGTAGTTTAAAGTAATTAGCTAATTTCACTGTGCAAACTGCATCAAGCATTTATTTTCTATAGAAAGATGAAGACTGATTCAGTGTTTTAAGGGAAAGTATAAGTCAAGCATTTAAAGCCCCATTTTATTTAGATAATAATTTAATTTCTAGTTCTTATAATTTAGTTTGAAATATGTTTAATTTATTAGAAAAATTCCTCAAGCAAAAATAAGTCCTGCTAATCATTTGAAAAGATCCTGAATTTTGTCAAATGGCAGCTCCCTGAATATAGGGCAGAAAAACAACCAGTAAAAGAAGTAAATCTGTGTTGCAATAGGTGATAGCTACATTTACAGAATCTTAGTAGCATCTCGGAGAGGGGAGGGAAAAGCAGAATATTTATGAGATCTTAGAAGCTTTTGAAGAGAATCTTGATTAAGACTGGGCAAGTTCATGAACTAATGGTTTGAGGTTGACATACCTAGCAAGACAAGTCTTTAAAAGTGAGTCATGTAGATTTGATCAGCCTACTTGAGCTATCTAATATAACTAGTTCTGTACTTTCAGGAAATTCCTGAAACAAACAATAATGTTATTTGCAGTTCCATCTCTCTGGGTAAGAGTTTCCTAAAATAATAAAGACATGTTAATTCAGACACTAAGCTGTGGGGGTTTATATGGTTTTGGATACAAGTTGAAAATAGACACTTCAACACCAACCAATTAACATACCATCATGCATATAATTTTTCTTTTTATTGCAAGCTACTATATGCAAGACTATATTTCTGAATTTTAGAATCAAAAAACCTAAAAATATCTGAATATGTTAACCAAGAATTTTTATTTTATAGTCTTTATAAAATTATGATCTATATTGGGGCTGGGGTTATAGCTCAATGGCAGAGCATTTGCCTAGCATGTGTGAATCCCTGGGTTCGATTCTTACCACCACATATAAATAAATAAAATAAAGGTGTATTGACAACTAAAAAAAATATGATCTATACAACTAAAATAATTTTGAAAATATATCTAGTATCTCTAATCTAGAAAAATTTTAGGAAGGCTGGAGATACTAACTTCATTACTAGAGGCTGAATTAGTTTGTTCAGGTTGCTATAACAAGTATGCCATATATTGGGACATCTAAACAAAAATATTTCTCTCAGTTATAAAGGCTGAGTAGCCCCAGATCAAGGTGCTAGCAGATGTGCTGTCCAATGAGGGCCTGCTTCCTGGTTTTTAGACAGGGATCTTCTTCTACCCTCAATGATAGAAGAGGAAAGGGAAATCTCTAATGTTTTTAATAAGGCACCAATCTCATTCATGAGATGACCTAATCACCTCCCCAAATCACCCCTCCCAGTGTCATTACATTGAGAGTTAGGATTCCAACCTATGGATATTGGGGGGATACAAATATTCAGTCCATAACAGAAAAGGAAAAATCAACATTGTTTTACATATGCACAATTTTTAAATTATTATAAAATGAAGATATTCTAGTGGATATCCTCTATATGCAGCAAACAGAATTATATTGTAATTTAGTGTTCTTCATTTTATCTTCCTGAACAAGGGATGTATGTTTTATTGTTTGGTCCATAACCCATAACCAATATTTGCATAAGTATTTTTTCTTTTTTAGGGGGGTGGAATAAAGTCTTACCTTCCCACTTGATTTGAACAAAACCCTATGAAGTATCCTCATGAAGGAGATAAGAGAATAACTTTTCAAGGAGACTGTTGGTGGATCCAGGAATAGAGAACTAGAAAGAGACAAAAAGTCTTGAATTCAGACCTTCCAAATTAGAATTCTTCTAACTGCAAGGAATACTAACCATTGTTTTTCCAGATTTCATTTGGTGTTGTGTTTTTCAGTAATTCAGAAAGCTCTGCCTAAGATAGGAGTGGAGTTTTCATTTTATAATCAATTTTTGCCAGGAGGTAATTTAAATAGAATCTGAACTAGATAAAATGTGAAATAGACAAGAAAAATTCTCCACCACTCTCCCTCATCTGCCCCAGCACTTTCAAACACTTTTCTCCTTCCAAATTCCCTCCCATTATCATCCCATGGAAAACGTCCCCTAGAGGAAACTATCTGAAATTCATTGATATGAATTTTTAAAAGAGCAATAATGACCACTAAAAGTATTAAGTTCTGACCCCTCTCCCTTCCATTGGGATTTTTGCATTCCAAGTAATTAGGTAGAGGGATGTTATTTTAATTGTCAATAAGAACTTATGGATTTTTTTTTTGGTTTTTATTTTTTAATTTAAGCTGAGAAGTCAATCAATTTCTAGCACTTCTGAAAAGGAAGCATATAATATATAAATGCTGAATTTTTATGGTAGTAGTTATCCCATTCTATCCATGGAAAAAAAATTTCTACCTCAGCAAATGAATAAGGAAAAAAATACGGTATATTCTATCACACTCTCAGATTCTGTGAAGTAGCAGCACAGCACGTAACAGCTAAAGGGACATTTTCCTCTCCTCTGCTTTTCACTGCATACCTGGATTTCCCTACATGTTTCATTGATTCATTCAAAAATTATTGAGCCCATACTGTGACCTATTTCTGTGTCCTTGGGATTCTGTTATGAACAAAATAGACAATATCTCTACCCTCACATGTCTTATATTTTCTGCTTTCTCTAGGAATCAAATGCCCAAGAATAAGTCTACAATGCCAATGCCACCTTTAATAAATTAGAAAGTAGATTCAGATGTATATGCACCTTAAAAATATGAGATAGATAGATCATACTATGCCATTCAATTAACCAATAGTTATGAAGCATTACCTAGCATTCAAGATAGTGGTTCTCTTATTCAATAGAGAACACACAGGGTAAAATTAAATAAGTATAATTATTAGAAAAAGCCTTCCCTAGCTGCCCTAGTTAAAATTGTACTTTATTTGGTACGTTTCCTCCTCTGTTCCTTCTTTATCTTTCTCCTTAGCACACACCACCATCTGTGTTTTCTATATATTACTCATGTTGATTGTTGGAGTCCCTCTTAGAAGTAAGCCAAACAGAGTAGGGAATACCTTATGAACCTGTTGTGTCTTAGCCCATAGGACTGCATTTATTGTAAGAAGATGCTTAATATGTAATTTCTTCCAAAACATGTAGACATTATGGTGGAATTATCATCTTAATGAATCTAGACTTTGCCCAGTAAACACTGAAGTAGCTGAAGAGATTTTGAGCAAGATCTGCATAGTAGGAAGATACTCCAGAGGCAGGATTCAGGAAAAAAAAGTGTCCCTAGCCTTATGATCATTAAGAGTTAAAAATCATCAAGGCAGTTGGGCAATAGTTTTGAATCTATGCTGATTTTGACCCTATAGGGGAAAGAAAAAAAAACTGTCTGTATATTATCTCATAAAAATACTGTACTTTGCATGAAGATAAAGAAGCTTTGTTTGTAACATGAGTCAAAAAAAGAGTTAACCTGATGAACACAGTGATCATGTATTTTCCAAAGTGCCTGATAACCCTGGAGAGCAGCTCAAACACTAGGAGATTCTGGCTCAGTATGCTACAGAATTGGGTTAAGAGAACTATATAAGGCTTGAAAAAAAACAGAATCATAGAAATTAGAAATAAAAGGGACTGTTAGATCATATTGTCCATCCCCTGCCAAGGAAAATTGTTGCTGACAGTATATTATAGCTTTATTCTTTGCAGTAGAATTTTACAGGCTTCCCAGGAGAGGTTTCTGATCTGTCCAGAATAATGAATGGGGTGATTTTTTTTTCTTTTGGCATCTTACCACTAGAAAGCACAGATTTTTACTGACAACACTAGTTTGGGGAGCACATTGAAGTCCAGCATCCATTTCTATTAGCTTTGTGTGTTAGTAGATTATATATATAGCTATGACTGTAGGGAAGAGAAGCTTTGGGGAATTTTATCTTATTTAGTATATTATTTTTAATAAGATGCAATATATTTAACCTGATGAGCTGGATATTTAAAAGGGTGTCAGTAAAGTTAAAGAAACATTAAAATCTAAAAATTTTAAAACTTCTATCACTTGTGGGCCTTTTGGTTGGGATCAAGCATACAAAAACACCTTACACAGTTACTTCAATTATTTTTACTTGATGATCTCTATAAAATACCAAAACAACCATTAGCCAATTTAATTCATTAAGACATCTTGCTAGTTTTCCTTTAATTCATTTGATTGATGTTCATGCTAATCCTGTGTGACATAACACAGAATTTCTTAGTTTTATAGATGGATTAATGGGATCCTTGAAGGTTGGAGAGCATGCTGAGTTATTGGGAGTGTAAGAACTTGAACCCAGGGCTTCTGACTCTTCCTCTAGTTCTTTGTTTAACCCATTAACTCTGGTGAGAAATAATCTATGAGATCAAAATGTGGGAAAATAAATGTGTTATCATTACTATAATCACTTGTAATTTTTTTATTTCAGCAGTTGAACTCCTATCAGAAAATCAATTTTACATCCTTTCTCCTATGTTATTGTTCAACTTTTTAAAAAATGACAAATATCTACATTGCACAATTAAATCTAAAAATAGCAAAATGGTAAGCAAAACTTTGCCTTGTCACTCATAAGCTACTTTTATTTTTGGAGAAATGTTAGTCTCATGTTCTTTAATCTGGTTGTCTTTGGCAGATAAGTTAGTTATAAAATCTTGTATCTGGCTCTCCAAATGATAATTTGGATATTTTAACAATTTGTAGGATGATGACTTTTTCTCATAATTTTTTTTTAATTTTTGAATTATTTATTCATTGTAGTCTGGGAGTCTATGTCTACCATTTTATTTGAGGAAAATGATAATAGTTCAAAGATTTAAAAAAAATTCAAACATCTAAGAGAAACAGGCAAGTTACAAAATATTTTATAAAATGGGCCAGATGTGTTCAAGGGCAAAGTAGAATTCTCATAAGCCAACTAAAGCAAATAAGGAAAATTACTTATACTAATTATTACAGGCCAGACACTCTTTTGTGCACATGACAGACATAACACATTTAGTTTCTAACACAACCTGAAGGAAGAGGTAGAATCATTATTCGCACATTAAGTCAAGGAAATTGAGGCATAGAGAAGTTTAACTTGCCTGAGGAACACAGCTAAGTAGAGGTAGAACCAGGAAGTAAACTCATTGTCCACATTCTTAACCACTATATAATTATAACCACAGCTCAGCTCCTCATTCACAGGGACATTGAACCAAGGTGATCACCACTGATGTCTCAGGTTTGACAAGATCTGAAAAACAACAAGATTTTTATGCAAAATTTCTTAAAATTGAAATGTGAACAGCTTATTAAAAATATTTTAAAATACAATGTGATTCCAACAGGAAACATCTGCAGGCTGGATCTGACCATAACCCTGTAATTTATGAGCTCTGCTTTATACCTAAATATCCTGTGATGAAGACTTGCAGATTTCTTGGAAATTTCCTGGACAAGCTAATTTTAGTTTGCCACCTCTCTCATGAATTAGAATCTGACTTCTGACAGTGAGCACAGGCTAGGAAGATGCTGGTTGGTCAAATAGATTTGTAACATGCAGGGAGAGCACATCTCAGGAAACTCCCAGATGGGGAAAGAAGAAAATTTTGCCAACCCTGCTTACTTCTATGTAGAACTACTCAGAGTTCCATTCTCAAGCAAGGCACATTTTGGTGCTATTGTGAAAGGCCTCTTTATTTCAGATAAGCCCAAAACATTAGGAGTTACTCCAGATTTGAAGCAGACACTTGAAATCCAGGCCAAGACCAAATGCATGCCTTATTTCACCCTCTCAGCCAGTTAACCAGACCATGATTTGAACAAGATGCCTAAATTCTGGATGGGTAGTGTCTTTGTCTCAGTTCAGTACTAGTTTTTTTCCCCCCAAGTAAAAATTTGAGACTTCCAAGTCATTATGTTTTGATTACAAGAATATTGTCCTGATTCCCAAATGGATTTCCTTATATGATATGATACTCCAATCATCCAAAGATTCTCAGATCCTTCAAATCTACATTAAAAAACAAACACCCATAATAATACTAAACATAAATTAATTCATCCCTGACTCAAATCTGGGATTATATTTCATTTACATAAACCAGTCATTTGATCTTCACAAAGGTACTAAGAAAACAGGATTAGCCCAAATGTAAAAAACTACAGAAAAAAAGAACCAAGACCTAAATCTAGGTTTTCTGATATCAGATTCCATTGACTTACCTACTCACTATAGCAAGCTACTTCAAATAAGCAGCATTCCCCTAAATGGAAAGCATAAACATCCATGGACTTGAATCTGGCAGAAACTGATAATGAGTAGTTATTGATTGTAACTGAGTCTGCTAAATATTTTTCTTTGAATGCAAAGAATAGTAAATGCAATTAGAACAATTATATTTTAAGTAATAACACTTGTTATTGTGTCATGGTGAACTAAATAAGTGAGTTTTTAAAGTAATTTTCAGAGTAAAAACCCACTGAAATGTTTTACTAACCTGAGGATATACTGTAATCAAGTAATAATCAGACCTTTATCTCTTCTTTGATGTAGTGAAAATGGCAAATCTAACAGTGGTGTAGGTATATTTTGTGACACTTTTTGAAAGGCACTGTAATTTTTAAATTTAAATTTCCCTTATATAAGATAAAATTTAACTCACAAATTAATGACTTCTGTAGTCTTTCTTTTCTTTGTCCACTGCTTTAGTTTTCATAATAATATACGGAAAATCAAAGAGAGCTTTTCAGTTAACGTTACAGAAAAGAAACCTGAACCAGGTGCAGTGTTTCAAACCTGCAATCATAAATACTTGGGAGGCAGAGGCAGGAGAATCACAAGTTCTGGACCATCCTGAGCAACTTAAAGAGATCCTCACTTGGCTTAAAGTAAAATATAATATGTTTTGAAGGTGTAGTTCAGTGGTAGAGTATTCGCTTAGCATGAGCCCTGAATTCAATGCCCAGTACTGAATATAAATAAATAAATATGTAAATAATTAAATAAATAAAAAAAGAAATTAAGAAAAATACCTCATAACTTGTAGGTAGTTAGAGACAGAACTAGAAATAGAATCCTTTTTATTTAGTATTTATGGCAGTACTGATTTCTACAGAACATACTGGTTACCAATTTTAATTATCTGATACCAAATGATATAGGGAAAGTTGAATATGAAGAGAAAGTCACACAGAGGGATCAGTGAATATTCTATATTTTTAAAATGCTGTTACTAATATTGTAAAGGTGATGAGAAAGTGCTTTACTTACAAAAATCAGGCAATGTTAATCTCTGTTATTAAGAATCTATACAATTTGATTTGCTAATTTAACAAATTTTGTTTCATTCATGATATTAAAGAACTTAGTTAAACTTATTTAGTTTAAATATCTGACATAAATAAATTCTTTATATACCTATGTCACTTATAACTCAGTACATAATAAAACCTGAGATTTGGTGTCAAAAGACCTCTTTTTGTATTCTACCTCCCCATGTGGATGACCTTGAGCAAATGTCCTTATTGGCAAATGAGTGCTAAGAAAAATGTCTTCATAAGGTTGTTCGTGGAAATTACAGTAGATAATGTATTATATCCAAGACCACTGCATAGTAAGATATACAAACAGAAAATAGGATGGCTTTATGCCAATCTTTTAGAGCAGTTAGGGACAAAAAAGCTATAACTACCTTTCCTGCTGCACATTCACAGTATTTTAAATATGTGAATTTTGGTATGGAAGCTATATTCCTGTTGTAATCAGAAAATAAACAAAGTTTATTGAGAATGGGATTGTCAGCAATGGGACAAATCGACATGGTGCACCACCATTAGAATGCAATGAGAGTATCTGGCATTACTTCTGTATTGTTTCAGCCCAACATGCATAATTTGAATTCAATCATGAGAAAACATCAGGCAAATCCAAACTGATGAACATTCTACAAAATGTCTGGCCTGTAACTTTAAAAAAGTCAAAGTCCTGGAAGTCAAGAAAAGACTAAAGAACTGTTTCAGACTGGAGGAGATTTAAGCAGACATGATAAATGAGCACAATGTGTGGTCATAGATTTGGGTCTTTTGCTGCAAAGAGCACCAAAATAAGCCAAATTTGTATGTTATTTATCAGTGTTCTTGTACCATGTTCAAATTTCCTATAAATTTGAAATTGTTTTAAAAGAAATTATTTTTAAAAATGAAATTATGCTTGTAAAGTACTTGGCATAGTGACTGACTTGCAGTAGGTGTTAAATAAATGACATTTCTCTTTCATTTCCATAGTACAGCAGACGACACTTTTAGTTACACATAACTACTAAATGTAAAGTCTGCTATTTTAATGATTTTTTTAATACAAAATAAAATAGAGAATAGCACAAAGACATCAAGAGCCTTATTAGATCATAAATTCCTAGACTTTAGTTTTATCCTCTGGGACTAAATTGAGGCCTTGCAAAAAGCAGATATCCAATAACTACTTATTAAATAAACAGCGATTTCTTACTTGAAAAAGTTAAAGGTAAAAAAGAAATTATCCTCTGTTGTCATTTGACATGACATTTGATGATTTACAAATAAGCTTCAGATTTCATTGTCAGAGAAAACTGATTCCAAGAACTAAAATATCTATGGTTAAGTATAAAATTTAACTTGAAGCTTTTCTTCAGAAAAATGAAAAACAGCAATTGTAATTACTTTTTTTTGCTGGTCTGGTGGAGAGCTTATTGAATAGTACCCAAATGTGTTCTTCTATAGGCAAATCTATTTTCTATTAACTATCTTCAAATATTTTTGAGCTAATGTCTACATTTAAATGAAAATACATACCTCCCTACCCGAGCCATTTCAGAGAAGATTTGGGTTTTCTTTTTTGTGCAATCTGACATGATTCAGCTGCTCTAAGAGAAACAGAATGAAATCAATCTCATTTCTTATATATTTTATCACCTGATTTCAGAGGTTCTCTGCTTTGATTACTTAAAAGATGGCATAGTTCTGTGATGCCGTCACTGACTGACATACAGATTTAAAGCCTCAGATAAGAATATATGCCTATCAGATAAAAAGACCTGGGCTCTACTAAACGGTTCTAGTAATTTTCCAGCTGTAGGTGAGGCTTGCAGAGCCTGCAAAGAGCAATTTGCATCTAAACCCTGACCTTTAGGAGAACTGCTGTCTCTAATTTCCCTTCTACCTTTACCTGGAAAGCAGGACTCAGAGATTCCTCTCTGAAAACTTCTCTTAGTCTTTCTCACATTTATTTTGTGTGATTGCTGATTCGAGCTCAGTGATTCCGTTCTTGATCAAGCACATGTTCTGGCTGAGAAAAGGAATATGGAATTGCTTTTTTTTTTGTTTTCCTAATGCCTAAATCAGTCCCCTGTGATTAATGTGATAAATGTTATTCAAGCCCTTAACAAAAATAGAACATGTCTACCTAAGGATTTAAATCACTCCAAAACCAGAAAGTGACCTTGAGTTTTTATCCTTCTTCTGTAGAAGGCAATGATTCTCATACGTAAAAAGAAAAGTGAAAATCAGTTATTCAAAGAACCTATTTGAAGATCACAGAGGGGCTTGCTCCACTTTCCCCCCACTAGAATTCGATCCTGGTGCCAAAGGTTGTAAATATCATGTTTCTCTGCTAATAAAGCAAAATCAAAACATCTAAGAGCAATTGGGAAAGCCATCTAATTCTTATCTTAAGCAGAACTCATAAAGAAAGAGGAAAAAAATGAATTTAATTTATACATGAGTGGAGACTACAGCCAAGGACAGTTTTCCATCTACAGTGTGTTACAAAACAGTTTTGTGAAAATCCCAATGATCTAATTAAAACTCTTTTATGACCCCATGATAGTTTTTCTAAGGTCAATATGATCATTTTGGAAGCATACAGGACACCTATACACAGTACAATTTCAAACACTAAACTGAAAGAATAAGGAAAAGATGAAATAGTTAAGGCAAAATTACTTTTTCTCAATGAATTATTTTCCTTCTCTTGCATATAGCAAAAGTGTACTTTTGAACCCAATTGTAAAGGACTCCAAAGGGTATACAGTATATCTCAGCAAGTAGGTGGTTATCGTGTGGGAAGGCGAAAAGCCAGAATGCAAATTTTAAATTAGTATTAGAATAAGCACCTACAATGACTTTGATTATCCAGTCAGCTATGAATAGAATATTACTTGTTGGCTTTTATCAGTATGTTATTTTGTTGCTGCATTAAATTATTCATATTGTATAGTAATAAACCTACAGCCTTTGATATTCCAGCGCATCTTTTTTGTCTTCTGAAGACAGGGACTTGAAGCACAGCCTATTGATAAAAGAGAAAGGAACAAAATGATCAGTTCACACCTCAGCAAACCTCCTAACCAGAGCCTAATAGCAATTTATTATGTATCTTTAAAATGCAATTACAGTGCCTGAAATTTTTCAAAGAAATGCTTCACTAAAGTGAGACAAACCATGACTTGGCTGAGATTGTGTTTAACCTCATGAATAATAGCACATAAACATGCACAGTGCACACTCACGCTAACCACCTAGTTTTCTTGCTCCATAGTGGAAAAGCATGGAATAGAACACACTGAGAAAAGTAATTCAACACCTGTGTCACACTGGTAGCCTTTAATGGCTCTGCTCCCTCTTTTTGCATGAAGCAATCAGTAATAGGGTGGCTCTTCTTAAGGCTGACCACGAATCTAACAGGCAGTCACAAACAGCTAAATGGCACCTGCTTTTGCAAATGGTTCTGGCAAGCACAAAGCACCAGGTGATTTTTGTGTAGTTGTCTTATGGAAGCGATTACTGGTCATGATGCCCATTCCTATCATAATTGTGCATTGAAAGAGGTTGGTGTATTCAAATAAAAAGACCTATAGGCAGTTAAAAGGGCACTCCGGGCAGTGCTTGGAGATAGAATTGTGATAGCAAAGCATAAAGTGCCCGGCTCAGCAGCAGAGAAGAGGGAAAAGGCAGGTTGAGGCCAATTTATGGAAGGTTTTAGATTCTGTCCTCAAGATTTTGCAGTTTATTATACTGGCAGGAGAAAATATCAAATCTGCAGTGTAAAATATTGCAAGCACCTAGATCCTAATACATAGGAATGTTTTAAATGTCACGATCTCTTGTGTCTGTGGATTGCCTGCCCAACAGCTCACCTTGTGATCTAGCAATTCTCCTCACCTGCAACTCTTTCCTCTTCTGCACCCATTTTCCTCAACTTTCCCTGAAGAGTTCCAAATTAACCCCTCTGCAATGCTTTTCCTTACAATCACATTCAAAAGTCCTTAAGATACTTAATAACCATTTTAAATTGATTTTCAAAGGATGATTTTTCACCTTTAAATAGTTCTGAAATCCAGATGCACCTTAGGATGGATCATTTCTTAAAATGGCTGCCCATCAGGCAGCAGTTGTAAGGTGATGGTGTCTTCTGGGCAGGTGATATGTAGTCACAACTGTCACTGATCTCATTTCTTTCAGTTGAGTCACGTGCCTAGTTAATGCTAACCAAGTTAAGGTTAATTGCCATTTTAAATGCTTTCAAAGGACTACACTGTGCTTCACTACTGAATCAGGAGTGATTGTGTATGCAGAAGGCATAGAAACAGAGCAGAGGGTCATGAATTTTCTATTAGTGGAACAAACAAGTATTTCAAAGTAACAAGTACTTTATGGGACCCAAGAAAGAGAAGTACCCACAAGGAGATGAAGCTGAGTTGTTTATTATTGAGATGTTTGCAAAAGGATTGCTATCATGTGCCAAGCCATGCAACTGATGTCCAGAGCACAGCCAAATCCCTGAGAATAGATGAAAGAAATTGCAAAGCAAGAAGAAGCTCATAGGACGTTCTCCTGCTTGTGCAGGACTCACAAGAAGGTAGGCTGCTACTTTTAAGTTGGATTTTTTTTTCCTTTCCCTCGTAGTGGCACAATCATATGTTCTTAATACTAAAAAAAATCATACAATTAATTATAAATTTGATGAGGTGAGAGTTTCTTGCTGCCTGGGTAGCATTTTACCTTTAATTTTTCTTTGTTTTCATATTCTTCCTAATGAATTTGTCACAACCACAACCAAATTAGAGGTGATATGAAGCCAGCGTTTCTTGGTATTAGTAGTTAGCACTCTGCCATTTGCTTGGTGCCTTCACAGAGTGTAAAGTTTTCACAAGTTAGAATAGTAATAGAAACCGTTGATTTCTGGCTGTGCATTTTGAACAGAGAGGTTGAAAGACACTTGATAAGATACCCTGAACTCAGATCATTTGTATTTACCAGTGTGCTCCCAGAGAAAAAACAACTTTGAGATAAACCTAAGGTCACATATAAGCTCAACTACTAATTAAGTGTATAAATGTCATAACTTGGCCAAGTCACTTAACCTTTTTAAACCAGGCTTTCCAACTACAAAATGAATATAATGATTCAATTTGCAATCATGTTTCAATGATAAAAAGTGTTTAGTCACAATATATGCTCAACAAATGTGAATTTCTTTCCTCCTCCATCTCTCATTTAACCTAGAATCTCAGGTAGCTGCTTATTCCCTGGAAAACATGTGATCTGCAACAAAATTTTCAAATCTGGCCTCTGATAAGAATTCTCCACAAAGTTTTCATTTATCTGTTTGTTTAATAGAGATACAAGTTTCCGACTTTGGAAGCTACAATTTATAGTGTAGAGTGGTAGCCAGGAATCTGTATTTTTAAATAGCTCCCTGATCAGGTGATTAGGATATACTCTTGGACTTGGGCATTGCTGTGCTAGTTAATTCTAGTGATTACTATCATTCACTCTAATTTAAAGGTTATGTTGATGTGTGTAATCTATTTGAGGGAATAGAAGAGTTAAGAAGACAATGCAAAAAAAAATCATTAAAAACTGTCACTTGTATGATACTTTCTAGACAAGTTTCTTGAGGCTAGAGAAATCATGATTTCAGTATCTTGTTTTCCCTTCAGAGTCTTATGGTACTTAGCAATCATTTTTTGAAGTTGCATGCTAAAATGCATTCTCTTGATTCACACTAAAATTAATGGTTACAGCTTAGTCTTTAAATATTTAAGATAAAATCTGCTCAGACAAATTCTGATCCTATCCTTCATATAAATTCTAGCTACTATATAGACTGTTATTATCTCTCCCAAACACCGTGGGAGTGCTATAATCATTAATGTGGACACAGACAGTTTATATTACTCAAATGGACACAGGGACGAGGGTTAATAAAGAAAATGGTGCAGTAATCATTTAAAACAGTTTTTTGACTTTGAATTTCCAGAATATCATCATCATTAAATGCATCTTGATGCTAAAACATCCTCATACAGACATAACAGCTTAAAGTATTAATAGACAATAGTTTTAAAGTCCCCTAACTCAATTAACCATAAGCATTCAGAAATACATAACCAAAAAAAGGGAGGGGGGCATCAAGTGCTTGATTGGTGCCAAACAACACCCAACAAGATTTATGCATGCAAATGTAGAAGGTAGGAGCTATTTACATCTCACCAAAACAAAATGGAACCAACAAAGATGAAATCAAAATACAAAATTTACAAAACTTAGGCTTAAAATGCTAACTGCTTGCAGGAGATGTGGACAGTAAGTAGCATTGATGGGGGACAATCTACTAGATCTGCCTCTAGCCCAGGGAATTATCCATCATTGATGGGACTATCTCCCCACCAAAGGAAATGTTGCATGCCGCACAGAATGTCAGGCTTTAAATATAAAAAGTGGAAGACTGTGTCAGACATACAGGCAAGGCCCTGATGCTCCCCAAATCCTCCCATACCTACTCATAGTATAAAAGGAGCTCTCCTGATATTAGGCTCTTCGTGGCACCTTCAATTTCATTGAATTTGTTTAATTTTTCAAATAGTTTCCTACTTGGTTTTCAAATATTGTCTCACCTTTTCAAACCATCTTTAATGTTGTTACCAATATGCCCTTTGAAAAAATTGCACTATGTTGAATAGAAGTGGTAGAAGAGGGCATTCTTGTCTTGTTCCAGTTTTTAGACTGAGTACTTTCAATTTTTCTCCATTTAGAATGATACTGGCCTTGGGTTTAGCATTTATAACTATTACAATGTTAAGGTTTCTGCATACTATCCCTAGTTTATCTAGCGTGAAAATTAAGAAAATTAAAGGGTGTTTTATTTTGTCAAATGTTTTTTCTGGTTCTACTGAGATAATCATATGATTCTTTAAGTCTGTTGATGTGATGAATTATATTTATTGATTCCTAAGTGTTGAATCAATCTTGCATTCCCGGGATGAACCCCAATAGATCATGGTGTACTGTCTTTTTATTATGTTTTTGTATGTGGTTTGCTAAAACTTTATTAGGAACTTTTGAATCTGTGTTCATGAGGGGTATTGATCTCAAGTTTGTCTATTTTTTTTCCTTGATGATTATTTGTCTGATTTTAGTGTAAGGGTGATATAAGCTTCATAGAATGAGTTTGGAAGGGATTCCTCCTTTTCTATTTTATGGGATAATTTGAGAAGTATCCGTGTTAGTTCTTTGAAGGTCTGGTACAACTTGGCTGAGAATCCATCTGGTCCTGGGCTTTTCATTATTGGTAAGCTCTTCGTGGCACCTTCAATTTCATTGAATTTGTTTAATTTTTCTATGTCCTCCTGATTCAATTTGGATATGTCATCTGTCTCTAGCAATTTGTCAATGTCTTCAAAATTTTTTGTTTTATTAGAGTATAATGTTTCAAAACATTTTCTGACTATCATCTTTATTCCAGTAGTGTCTATTGTGATATTTCCTATTTCCTTACAAATTTTAGTAACTTGTATTTTCTCTCTCTTTTTCTTCCTTAGCTTGGCCAAATGTTTATCAATTTATTTTATTTTTTTTCAGAGAATTAACTTTTGGTTTTGTCAACTTGATTTGGATTTCTTTTTGTTTCAACTTCATTGATTTCAGCTCTAATTTTAAATATTTCCTTTTTCTACTGCTTTTGGTGATGGTTTGTTCTTTTTTCTAGGGCTTTGAGACATATGGTTATTTATGTGATGACTTTCTATTCCTTTTAATGAATGAGCTCAATGAAATGAACTTTCCCCTTAGAATTGCCTTCATAGTGTCTCAGAGATTTGGATACAATATATCACTCATTTAACTCTAAGCATCTGTTCTCCATTGTCAACTTTATTTTCAAAATTATATATTTTGACTTCACTTGCCTGAAACTTTAGTCTTCCAAGTGACCTAACCTATCGGTGGCGCTTCCCATTGATTTTTTAATTTGGTTTATTGATTCTTTCATTTCAAGGATTTCTGCTTGATTTTTTTTCAAAACCTCTTTTTATTGTCATGAAATTCACTTCCTGTATTTTCTGATTTCACTCCTATATCATTCTTTACTTTACAGATCAGTTTAGCTATGTACATTCTAAACTTCTTCTCTGACATTTGTTTCATTGTGGTGTCAAGGAATTCTGTTATTTAATTATGTTGGTTTACTTGGGGATAATTGTTTCCTTGCTTTTTCATGTTGTGTGTCTATTCATCTAACAGTAAGGATTTGAGGCAGTAGAGTTTCTATTTTCTAAACTTATAGTATCCCTGAAGATTTCTAGTACCTCACCATTTATGGGGGAGACAAATAAAAACAGCAACCAATGCAAATAATATACAGCATTAAACCAAATATTTCCTGCTATGCCATCTACAACATTGTCACAATAACAGAAATGATATGATCAGTTATTGCATACAATAAAAACAAGAAGTTTGCAAAAGGGGTTTATAATTTTGAATGGTGTACAGGAGAGAACAGAAGTGATTTAGTATGTGATGATTATGAGGAAGGAGGAGAGAAGATAGAAATAAAAAAAAATTAAAGTAAGAGTGAAAGAGAGAACAATAAAGATTGGCTGCTTGCAGAAGACAAGACAGGAAGAAAATCAAGGGAAAACAGATAAGTTAGAGAAAAAACATAAAGTTTAATTTTAGAAATTAAAAATAAAAGGACAAAGCAAAACTGAAATATACCAATCAAATATCCTAGTCCTCAAAAAACTGATCCATGAAAAAAAAAAACAGTTTTTAAAATGCTATAAATGAGGGGAAAAACATGAATACGTATAAATCTCTTTGAACTATTAAGATCACAATGGAGCAGAGAAAAAAGATCTTGATGGAAAGTTAAAGAATTGTTTCCCTTGGAGTTCAAAAGATTCTCAGTTTCCCTTCTAAGCAGTGTTAGGTGAGGTTGTTTAGGGTATGATGCTTTCTCCACCCTCATGATGGGGTTGCTGGTATAAGAGAAGTAATCATGTAGGTGAAATTCCTGGGGGTAGGGTTTAGGCTTAGGTAGGCTCCAGATTCTTTGCTGAATGCCAGTTGGCCTGGAGATTTTAAATCATCACATCGCCAGAGCCCAGCAATTGTCACTTCATACTGAAAGACTGCACCCAGGGATCTCCCCTGGGTTCCACTTCGGTGGTGGAAGACACAATATTTAGTCCACTACATCACCTGTGGACCAAATGTTTCCTGGTCTCGGGTTTTGTCTCCAAACTCAGTCTGTCATGTCCACAAATTTTTGAATTTCTGGCCAGGCTCATCTCTCCCATCCAGTCCTACAAGCAGCAGGATTGGAGGGGAGGGAAGAGCCAGGTGAGTTTCCACAACCAGTTGGCCCCTGTGTAAACTGTAAACCTCTCTCCATGTTTAATTGTCCCCTGGTCACTTAGGCACACTGTATGTTGCAGTGTGGGTTTGCCAGAAATAAGCTCCCTCAGCTGCCAGCCCCTGAGACATGGCTGCAAAATGGTTCCTTTCTTTGTCCTCTGCACACTGTTGGCAAAGATGCAGTTTCTTTTTGTTCAAGGATATTGTACAGTGCACCTTTCAATTTAGTTGGGCAGTGTCCTTGATCTCTGAACTCTCTGTACCCAGACACGCCTCAGTCCTCCTAAAAATGTGAGTTCCTTTAATTCCCTTATCCCTAGACCATGCTTGCAGAGGGTTCACACTAGTTAAAGCAGCTGCGGTGCTGGGGATTTCTTCCTTATTTTATTATATCCAACCTCGTCATTCTTCAATTTGCTTTGAGTGTCTAGTATTAAATTCCAGCAGTCTCCCCCCCTTTTTTGTAGTCTTTCACCCACTTTGCTGATAAACTGCTTAGTTTCTTGGTTTCATGCCACAGAACAGAGAGGAAAGTGACCTTCTCTATTCTGCCACCTTAAAACACCTGTCTTTCTTTCTTTCTTTCTTTCTTTCTTTCTTTCTTTCTTTCTTTCTTTCTTTCTTTCTTTCTTTCTTTCCTTTTCTTTCTTTCTTTCTTTCTTTCTTTCTTTCTTTCTTTCTTTCTTTCTTTCCTTTTCTTTCTTCTTTCTTTATCTCTCTCTCTCTCTCTCTCTCTCTCTCTCTCTCTCTCTTTCTTTCTTTCTTTCTTTCTTCCTTTCTTTCAAGGAAGGA
This sequence comes from Urocitellus parryii, assembly GCF_045843805.1. Lineage (NCBI taxonomy): Eukaryota > Metazoa > Chordata > Mammalia > Rodentia > Sciuridae > Urocitellus > Urocitellus parryii. The sequence goes on along the minus strand of NW_027554054.1, from coordinate 2,892,760 downwards.
ATATACGCACCAAACCAAGGGAGAAGAAAGGAACCTCATATAAACTTAACCATATGAAGCTTTAGAGAGAGTCTCTACAAAGGGCTGCTAGACAAACAAATTATGCCTTCCAAATCTTTGGGATTTCCATTTCCAATTGTGTTCTATTAAGCAGCCCAAACCAGGGAAGAAATGGATGCATTACAGTAAAATCATATTTTAAAGATAATGGAAAGTTGTAGAAGGAACAAGGACTAGAGGGAATAAAATTTGAAGAGAAAAGATTCATTACTAGGTGAGCTGAGAAATGATAGTTTGTTTCTTTTTTAAAAATTTGTTTTAATTAGTTACACATGACATTACAATGACCTTGACATATCATACATTTGAATCAGATGGAATATAATATCTCATTTTTCTGAGATTTCAGGTTACAGAATCATGTTGGTCATGCATTCACATATATACACACAGTAATAATAATAATGTCTTTCTTAAGTGCATTATAGACTCAAGGTGTGTGTCAAGGATAGAGGCTGGCTTAGGCAAACAGATCAAGGAAAAGTCCCATGGATTGGTACAATGCAAAGGAATTCAAAGCACCTGCAAATAGTCAGATTTCCCAATGAAACATTTACTATGACCTGGGGTAGAAGAAATCTGCAGTTTTGAAGTGATTAGAAAACAAGATCCCTCTAGAGGTGGCCTGACACGAACATACCACACACACTCCATTTCAAGACTAAAATAATTTGGTGCTGTGTGTAACAGACTAAAGATAACTTCAAACATCTGAAGGCATATCTTAATCTCCTGTAGTCTTTCAGGAACCAGTGATGAGGGATCTGCCAGACTAGGAAGCCACAACTGGGGAATGAAAACAAAGCAGATATAGACTAAGCTTAACAAAATCATCAACTCAGCCCCAACCAGATCCTCTTCTTGGGATTGCAGTTTCTAAGTTCTATTTGCCTAAAAAAGAAAAGCATAAGTCTTGTGTGCAGGTAAGTCCAGCATTGTCTGGATCAATCATAAAGATGAAAAATAAATAGATAAATGCAGACCCACAGATTATCTAGATACTTGAGTTAGCAGGCAACATACAATGTGAAATGAAACTGTTCAAAAGATGGACAAGCTGGATGAAATGATCAGAATGTCAAAAGATAATTGGAAAAGATATTTATCCTTGATGAGAAACCTATTACGTACAATGAGATCTCTGATACTTAATAACTAAATGGTGAGATACTGAAGAGATTACAAATGGGAAGGGAACCAAAGTCTACTGAACACCCAAAATGTGCTAGATATCTGATAAGTACTACATATATTTTATCTCTTAATTCTTTGATGAAGTAGCAATGGTTATTCTTACTTTATAGACCAGAATTTCATATGCAGTGTTATGTATAACAAAGTAAGGCAACAAACAAATCCTGTTTGCTCATTTCTGTGCACACACAGCCTCCTACCAAGGACCAAAGTTGTAAATGAATATATACCACTGAAGACTCATTACATCCTGAGTTTGCAATATCCATATCCCTAAGAGCTTCTGGGTTCACATAACTGAACAGAATATTTCTTACCCAGAGACTTTGGCATGCCCTCTAAGGGAACAAGAGTGTTAATCAGGAGTGAGACATAACTAATTTTATTTCATGTTTTTTTTTTTATTTTTTATGCCTTCAAAATGAGTTGTATCATGAAGTATAAAATTAGACTCATGATTAGAAACACTTCAGGAGCTGAAAACTTGTAAATCTTATTTTTAAAGACTTCCCGTGCAGTACCAGCTCTGTTATTGATGGTGGGTTTTGTACACATGCTTGATCTTTGAGTTACTAAAAAATACCACTAGAAACTGCATTCCTAGGAACAATGGAATCCCTGGTGAAGTGTTTCCGCCCAGAAGAATAGTCAAATGTCAAACAGACAAAAGTAGGAAAAATTATGTCTCCAGACAGCTGCATTGGCAGTGAGACTTCAGAATGCACTATTTCACACTGTACACAAAGTCTGCTATCCATCAAATATTCTACAAAAATACCACCTTGGTAAAGGAAAAAGATCTTTGTTATTCACTGATCTTTCCGATCTAACAAACTAATAATTTAAAAAACTGCCCATTTTGAACACCTGGAACAGGCATTTTACATACGTATCTCCTACTTAATGCTGTCACTAGTTCTATTTTAGAGTTGACAAACAAGTTTATAAACAAAATAAAAAATTTCCTCCAACACTCATCCATTAAGCAGAAAAATCTGGGTTTAAGTCCAATTCTATCAGAGGCCCAAATTCTTTTTTCCTAACAATGGTTGGCTGTCTTGACCATTATAGCTCATTGTGATAATGCCTTGTTTGTCTACCTCTTTCTGTAAGTGCTGGAATGCTTTACAAAAGCATGCAACTGATTTCTCTCTATGCCCAAGAGTTTAGTATATTACTACTAAAAGGCAGCTAGATGCATACATTGCATTGAAATGAACCTGTGTCTTAAGACTCTCAATGCAAAAGCAAATAGATTTACCTCCTAACCTTGTCTTTGATTCTGTGGGTTTGTGTCTGCATATATAATTCTTTTTCAATCTAGAAATTATTTCTTTGGAATATCTTCTCCACATCCCCTATTACATCTATGGTTCCATACTCCTATATGTAAAATGACATACATCCCAAACAATCTACTTGTCTACAGAAGAGATACATTTGTTTCATGCAAAATGCACAGAATATTGAGAAGGAAATATAAACTGTCACCTTTTCTGTAACCCCAAAAGGATTACTGCTAACAATTACTGCATGTGCTTTATAGTTATATCTAGCTATCTACATCTTTGTTTTCTTCATATAGTGGAATTTGTTTTCTTTTGTTTCAGACATATTCAATCACTTTGTATGCATTATTTTATGGGTTGCTGAATTTTACCCTGGTACTGGTCTTCATCCTGGTCAAAGGGATGGAGAAAGGACTGATGAAAGCAAAAACAGGTAGTTTATTCGAAGATAAAAAACAGGTGATATTTCTCAAACAGTTTTAGACACCAAGGTGTCAATTCTATTGTGTCAAGGCTCTTCTCAAAGGATCCAGGGGAAAAAATACTCCACAAAAATCTTATTTCTAAAAGATAAAAAAAAAAGTCTAAAGGTACCTGAAACCTGGAAGAATCAGCAGTAAATTGTCAACAGGAAGTAGAATATGCCAAGGCAAGCGTGTGAACCACTTGCTTTGGCAGCTTTCACTGTTAGAGGGATGTGAACTGCCCCGAAGACCGAGCTGGTTTAGTGGGGAAAGCAAAGTAGCCCTAGGAGCTATTGGTGAGGCTCAGAACCTCTGGTTTCAGTGGGATGGCCTCTATTCTTCAGTCTGTACAACACTGCTGTTCTTGGAATTGATCGACCTTTCTAGAAGTAAAGTGGGATTAAGACACTGCAGACATGCAGGGCAACAATATGCCCTTTACTTGGCCTATCTCCACATTTCCAGACCAGTTCATTCTGGTCAGAGGGACCATTGCTAGAGTTTAAGGAGGTAGAAGAAGCTCGTGTAAAACTCCAGTCCTGAAGAGTTGCCCTGGGCATGGTTAATTTTATATGGGACACTATATTTATTCTTCTTTAATGAACATTTATTTCTACCTTTTGTCATTTAAAAATATAGCAATGAGATTTTTACATGTCTCCTGGAACACATACATCAGGGTTTCTCTAGGAGAGTATTTTTCGAACTCTGATCTGTAACCCAGTAGTAGGTTGTGAAATCGGTTCACTGAGCTAAAACCAATATTCTTAAAAACTACTTTGAATACAATAGAAAATATTGGAGTTTATAATACATAGTAAGAACAAATATTATGTTCTAAAGCTTTCTGTGCTTATATATGTGTACTACACATTGTTATCACTAATAGCTATCAATGGAATACAGGGATACAGGTACATTCTTAATGTGGGTTTGCTGAGAATACACAGTTTCTAAGAAAATACAAAATTGCTTTCCAAATTTGTTTTCAGAAAACTAAAATTTCTACAAGCAGTTTTTAAGTTTACATTTAGCTGCAATGTTTATGGAAGGTCTTCAAATTTTTCCCAACATAGTGATATGCCAATTTGCATCCACTGTGATTTTGATATACATAACTTGATTACCAATCCTGTTCATCTAATATTTAAGATCATTAGGGTTTCCTCTTTTGAGAAGTGCCTCTCTCTGTCTTTTCCCTATTTATTTTTGTTATTTTTTTATACTTTTTCTTGTAAATTTCATGTATGTATTTTATGGAGAGAGAGAGAGAGAGAGAGAGAGAGAGAGAGAGAGAGAGAGAGAATTTTAATATTTATTTTTTAGTTTTTGGCGGACACAACATCTTTGTTTGTATGTGGTGCTGAGGATCGAACCTGGGCCTCACGCATGCCAGGTGAGCGCGCTACTGCTTGAGCCACATCCCCAGCCCCTTTTATGGGTTTTTTTGTTTCCAAACTAAAATGTATTTTCTCAAATTATGGATAAATTTTCACTTCATCTCTGTCACCTTTTGATAAACAGAGTTATTAATTTTCAGGTACTTAAACTGATCTGTTTTCCTTTGTTGGTTTGTGAATTTTGTATACATTGAAGAATTCTTGCCCTACCTTAAGTCATAAAGCTATTGTTGTTTGTTTTCTTCCTTTTTCTTAAATTTTACCATTCAGATTTAAGTCTTCATTTAATCTGAAATTGATTTTGGTGTTTGGTATGAGGTAGAAATCCAATTTTAATTTTTATAATGGTGGACTTTTGTTCAAGAATCATTTGTGGAATAATTCATTCTATCCCCACTGATCAGCAGCCTAATTCCACATGTGTCAAAATGTTTTTGGACTTTTTTTTTTTTAAAGAGAGAGAGAGAGGAGAGAGAGAGAGAGAGAATTTTTAATATTTATTTTTTAGTTCTCGGCGGACACAACATATTTGTTGGTATGTGGTGCTGAGGATCGAACCCTGGCCGCACGCATGCCAGGCGATTGCGCTACCGCTTGAGCCACATCCCCAGCCCCATGTTTTTGGACTTTTGATTATAGTTCATTCGTTTTGTGTTAATTACTACAACTTCCCCAGCTTTTGTCTTAACAATGTCTCAGCAATATTTAGATCTTTTCTCTTCCATATAAATTTTAGGGGGTTATTTCTTTTACTTTTTTAAATGGACATGTAAAAATTATATATTTTATGGGGCACCATATGATGTTTTGATACACATAACATTGTACGATGTTTAATCCAGAGTAAACAAATGATTTCCACATTTATCATTCATTTGTCATTAATCATTTCTTTTTGGTAAAATAATTGAAAATCCTTTCTTCTATCTCATTTGAAATGTATAGTAAGTACATAATAGCTATCTATAGTAATACTGCTGTGCAATGGAACACTGGAACTTATTTCTTTTAACTATAACTTAGTACCCATTGATCACCTTTTCCCCAACCAATTCTCCCCCCTACACCTATATAAAAATTTTTTGGCCAGAGAATGGGTTGGTTAGGTACCAGAACTCAGGGCACTTGCCCACTGAGCCACATCTCTAGTCCTATTTTTTTTATAGGTTGTTCAAAACATTACATAGCTCTTGACATATCATATTTCATACTTTAGATTCAAGTGGGTTATGAACTCGGTATCACTGAGTTGCTTAGCACCTCACTTTTGCTGAGGCTGGCTTTGAACTTGCAATCCTCCTGCCTCACCCTCCAGAGCTGCTGGGATTATAGGCATGTGCCACCACATCCAGCAATTTTAAAAGCAGTTTATAGATTTCAAAAAAAGTCTTTTGGAACATTTAATCAAATTTATCTGTAAATACTTTATGTTATTGCTATTTTAAATATTATTTTATAAATTGTACAATCTGTTCATTGTGTATACATAGAATTATACTTATTTTTAATAGTTGTATTTATTTTCATGCTTAGTCATTTTGATTTACTGTCTCATCCGTATTTATACTTTGCCCAGAAGCATCTGAGGGTTAATGGTTACTTTACCTGTTGACAATTTTCTTTCTCTCTGTCTAATCCTTATACTTATTTTTGTTACACCACTTATTGATCTGGGTAGGATATTCAGAGCAAGTCACTTTGTCTTAGTCCTGACTTTAATTGGAATGCAATTAAACATTTTGCAATTAAATACAATGTTTGCTATAGGGTTTTTGTAGATATCTTCATCAGCTTAAGTGAGTATTTTTCCACTTAAATTTTTTAAAGCAAATTTAATCATGAACAGGTATGGATACTATTGAATAATTTTATGCATTTATTGACATAAGCATATGTTTTTCTATAATGTATTTATATTGAATATAATTAACATATTTCCTGTATGTTGATATGTTAATATCTTCCTGGCAGAACACCACCCTGGGCATGATATATATTTAAATTATTGTAATAGTTTTGCCTGTTGTTGGAAATGTTTACATTTTCATTCAAGAGTGAGATTAGGCTGTAAATTTAAATGAAGCACTTATAAAGGGTGATAACCTGAATTGAGTTCTGAAGTCTTTTTATATCAATGAGTAGTTAGGAGGGGAAGTTTTTTCAGGATGAAGCAAATGTTAACTATGATTAGAAAACAAGTACCTATTTTTGAAGTGATATTTTTAAGTATCTTTATACTGAATATTCATTAACTTCAGAAATTTACAAGCACTTATATAATAATATAGTTGTTAAAAGTTAAGAATTAGGCAAACTGATTTTGAATCCTGGGACTCTTGTTTACTAATTCTATGTAATTCAAATTTTTAATTCCTTCTTTTAGCCTCAGTAACTTTATCTGAAATATGGGCCTAATAATTGGCCCTACTTTATTGGAATCATATAATAAATTTGAAGATGGCTGGGGATGTGGCTCAAGCGGTAGCGCGCTCGCCTGGCATGCGTGCGGCCCGGGTTCGATCCTCAGCAGCACCACATTACCAACAAAGATGTTGTGTCCGCCGAGAACTAAAAAATAAATATTAAAAATTCTCTCTCTCTATCTCTCTCTCTCCTCTCTCACTCTCTCTTTAAAAAAAATTAAATAAATAAATTTGAAGAGCTAAAACAGTATTTGGTATAAAGTTAATATTCAACAAATGTCATTTCTATTATTTTAATTTTATTGAGGTAATAATATTAATAAGTGATTCAATATATATTTCTATTTTTAATTTTAAATTTGTTAAATTAAAATTTTTACTACTTTTATTCCAAATTTAGAGTATTACTACTCTATTCCAAATTTCTATTCATAGAAATTTTAATCTCCTTTATTGCAGTATAGAAAACAATTGAGATTTTATATGTTAATTCGTCCATCATACCTCTAAGTTATATCAGTTGCTGGAATTGAGAGAGGGTTGATGGCTGTCTACCAGTAGAAACTGTGAGGATGGTGTGATTGGACTGTAAAGGTTTTCTAAAGTATCACCAACTTTAAACAATAATATACATGACACCATCGTATATATATCTAGCATATTTTCTCCAAGAAGGAAAGATTTTGTGATGAACCTCAGCAATTCCTACAATTATTGTAATAATCAGCAATATTATAATGTCTTCACCCTTCATAAAATTCCTACAAATAGTACACCTTAGTTATATAGTTTAAAGATTAAAGAATAATTTGATAGCTAGACAGCATGGATTCAAATCTCAGTCTACCACCAAGATAAGTGCTGGAATCTGTGCCTTGGTTTCCTTATCTGGACATAACATAATAATTATTTGGAGATGGGGGAAATTGAGTTAATGTACTAAGAACCTCATTAATCCATAGACAGACTTTTTTCTATTATCTACCATTATCTTTACTATACAAGTGAAAGGAGGCTAACTTTTGTTTAACTTTTGGGTATTATATAACAATGTCCTAAAATGTCCTATTTAATTGATAATTTTTCTTTAGCCAACTCAAATCTTTGTAATGTTATTTTAATCCCATCTTTTTGTTTAGGCTTACTATGTATTATGCCTAAATATCAAATCATAAGGCCATCACTTAGGGATCTTATCTCGAAGCTAAACAATTAAACTTCTTTACTTTTCCTTATAGTAATCAACATTTTTCAGAGAAATGATTTTTAATGTAATGATTATATTAAGATATTTTTTCATGGAATTCATAAATTATATCTTTAATATTTCAACCTGATAAATACTTTCCAACTTTGAAATTCATATTAGCAGTATCTAAATGAGTTATACAGCATCTTGCCAGGAGCAATTTATCTGTATCCATGTTAAAATACTATGGACAACACCATCATTATTCCAAGTCAAATTTTTATCCTTAAACCCAAATACATATTTTTTTCAAATATATTCACTGCACCAGTCCCCAGTAAATATATTTTTAGAGGAAATGAAAGTCAGTTCAACAATACCCATGGGCACCTAATACCCTTGCATAATCATTCTGACTTGGTTGAGAAGCGTTGTTGTATGGACATTACCTACCTCATGGGAATGCTGTGAGGATTAGAGAAATATCTGAAAAATGATTTGAGCTTCTTCAGGAAAGATGTTATTAATATGAGATGGTATTTTTATTTGAATGAGTAAGAGATTGAAAGAGGATTATTTCCCAAAGTGGAATGGAGGCCTGGTGCTGAAGGAATCAAATGCTCCACCTTAAATAAGATGGATTACAGTGATATCAAAGGGACACTCTGCTGGTTCAGATCTGAGTGGCAAGAGTAAGGAAGCAGCTCTAATCCTCAATCCAGCCAGCTTTGTTTTTTTCTGAATAGATTCATTCTCAAGGAAAATAAATAGGTAGCAATGGAGAATGTTTGGGGTCAAGACATGAATAGCTGCAGAGTTAACATAGTTTACTCTCCCCAATGTCACTCAAGATAGGATACACTGTACTGTGAAACAGTCCTGGAAGTGGGAAGGAGGAGTGCAGAAAAATTACAATTGAGCTGGATACGTTTAAAGCAAATGTCAACATAGGAACTACGAGTCTGCACTACCATGTTTCTGGAAGTAGACACATAGACATTTAATGTGGACCCAGGGATCCAACAGAAAATAGTTGATTTTACAGCAAATCTAGTCCTCTTCTCATACCATCACCACCAAATTAAACAAATCAGCTGCAGATTTGAATCTCATCAATCATTTTGGGTTGATTTGGTTATTAGAGTTCTCCAACAAAAATGAAAAAATAGATTTATATCCCATTATATACACATATATGTATATACATACACACACGCATACATATATACATACATATCCATACACACATGCACATATGGTAGGAGAGATTGAGACTTTTCATGGAAATTCATTCATGTAGTCATAGAAGCTGATCAAGATCCACAGAATGAGGCTGGGGTTGTACCTCCATGGGAGAGCACTTGCCTCACACATGGAAAGCACTGGGTTTGATCCTCAGCACCACATAGAAATAAATGAATAAAATAATGATATGTGTCCATCTACAACTAAAGACAATTGAAAAAAAAAGACCCACAAGATGCCATCTACAAGCTGGAGAATAAGAATAAACCAGCGGTATAATTCAGTTTGTTGTAAGGAGAAATCTAAAGGTCCAGGAACCTAGAACTCTGATGATTCAGGGCAGCAGAAATGTGTGTCCCTGTTCAAGAAGAGAGATAAACAATTTGGTGTTCCTCAGCATTCTCCTTCCTTTCAGACCCTCAGTGGATGGGATGAAGCCCTTCCACTTTTGTGAGGGCAAACCTTTCAAATGCTCATTTCTTCCAGAAACAATATTTAACAGCACTCTAGATGTATCACTTAACTCAGTCAAGTTATCACCTAAAACTAATCATCACAGTTGTTTTCTCCCATTATCACTTTGATAGCTATTTTGCTGTATTATTATATTTAATCGTGGTTTTTCTGCATAATGTGTTCTAATTTTTAACATATTTGTTGCAAAAACAACACATAATATAGCCATGTGGATAATGTTTATTCAAAGCCCAATCTATAATGGAAAATAAAGGAAAATGTATCCAGTTTGCAATAGATACAACTATGATATGACTCTTAGAAAGCTATTCAAAATTAATCTTGCAGTTAATACAGTTGTACTCTCAAAGCTTTTGAGCAGTCGAAGATGAAAACTGTGAAAACTTCAGAGAAATCTCACCTTCCCAAGACTGAGTGAGGGGAATGGTAAAGGTGAGACATAAGGTAGAAAGCTTGGGCTCTGGTGCAGCAGGTTCTGAGCTTGGCTATATGATATTGGGCAATTCATTCAAACTCTCTGAACCTCTGTTTCTTCATCTGCTTATTTGGAATAATTTAGTGTCAGTCTTATATTTTCTTGTGAAGTCTAAAGAGTTAATACATGTAAATATTTAGCATAGGATCTATTATATTTTTAGTCGTCAAGATTAACTTTTCATTCAACTGTCACTAGATGATCTTTAATGCTAATGAAAATTGAGAGAAACCAGGCCCACAAACTTATAATTTTAGGTCTAATAAGTACAGTGAGGACCTAAGGAGGGAAAAACAATACAAACACAAGTGTAATATCTGGAAGACACATTGTGAGAAAAACAGGTAATGTTCTTTCCAGCATCTAGAGGCTGAGTGAAACAGGTCTCAAAGCCCAGTGTCTTTAATCCTTCTCACTACACCACAGTGTCTGAAGGATAGTCACAGGACATGCCATGTAACACCTTATAAGGAAATGGTATAGGTGTTAGAAGAGCTGAAGGAACCAGCAGGGACAATAAGGCAAGCCAGAGATAAGCAATGGCAGAAAGATGCCTCCATACCTAAGACACAGGGACAATGGGAGGATGGGGTATCACCTAAGCCCAGCAGTTGGGACCAATACAGGGAGGTGATGTAATCACTGCTTTAGACAAACCCCACGCAGAGCAGGAAGGGGCCTCCTCCTATCTCCTGCTAATGCTTCTCATCTATTGAAACTATAACCATAAGCCAGCTGATGAGGAGCCTAGAAAATTCAGTCTTTAGGAGGCCATCCACTGAATCATGGAGTATGAGGTCATGCTGATTATCATAAGAAAACTGTGAAATAGTTTACCATCTTAAAGGGTCTACTATGTGTTTTAAAAACTAGTGCAAATCTAAAAAAGTGCAGAATTATAGAAAGTGAAATTCTATCCAGTGATTTCTCAGACTGAATTTTAGTATGGCTTATTTTTTTTCTAGGGGGAAAGGAATAATACTACATATAGCTAACATCATTATTTGATTTGATAAATGTGATTCTTATGTGCAGTATCACAATTGAATAAAAGATTTTCAATAAGTCTTATTTAGAGTCTGAATTCCCAGATTCCTACTTCCAACTCTTGAAAATTCTCTTGACCCCAAACTTTAATTTTTAGGGATGAAAACAAAAAGAATAAGTGAAGCATCTCTAAAATGTTCTTAACATCTCACCTGCAATTGCCAGAGTAAATCAACAATAAGACCACAAACAAAAAGTAGAACTAGAGAAGAAGGAGAGTGTTTAAATACCCTTTGTGAAACATCAAGAGCAGCCAACTCTAGTGATTGTTCAGGCTTTTAAAACTTTAATAGGGTGTCAACAGATGCACTAGCTGATTGCCAGGAGTTCAGACTGGCTCCTCCAGGTCTAGGATCTTCACAGGAGCTGGGTGTCCAGCTAAGACCTCCCAATCCATTGTCACTGTGAACTTGGCCCCCTTTCTTGATAAATGCTTTTACTTGTACTTTAATTTGCTCTATAATCACTATTTCAGCAGATCCATGTCAATGTACTCTTGTAATTTTTAGTTAATGTCTTTTTCTGTATATACACATACACAACATACACACACACCATCTATATATATTTAGATGTGTGTGTAATATATTACACATACATATATATGCATATGTATAGTTTATATGCAGAGAAAGAATTTGTTATTTGTTATATAGAGAATGAAAATAATGCAAATATATGTTTGCTTGTAAGTTTCATTTAAAATAATACTCACATAGTAATGTTTCCATGAAACTTCTGAACTAAAAATTAAAATAAAATTCACTGGTATTAAATAGATGAAGAAACCTATGGCTGGTTAAAAACTCTTGCTCCAGATAATTTCATCTAAAAATACAAACAGTAGAAAAACACACACATATGTCAATATGTATATATATTCTTGAGTACCACCTTAAGGGAGAAGTGTTTTAGATATTATGGAATAAGTGGATTAAATTAACCTGATCTTGTTTCTCCAACAACTTAAATTTATAGTTATGCTTTTAAAAAGTACTGATGTCTGGCTATAAACTCAGAGTTTCTGATTTAATTATCCTGGTGTGAGTTCTGGACATCAATACTTTAAAACTGTCCTCAGTTAATTCTAATATGCAGACAATGACAATAACCAAGATTGGTTAAAAGTCAGTCCTTCTCAGATTTCAGTGTGAATATGAAGAACTAGGGAACCTATTTGGGATTGAGCCAGAGATTTTCTGTGTTTAACAAGATACCAGGTGATGCTGCTGCTACTGGTCTCTGAGGGCCAAATTTTGAGTGGGACATAGAAAAAGGCTTAGGGAGTGGTCAGTGCTTATAGGAAAACCTGTTCAGTCAAGCTATGCTCCATTTGCAGTGAAGAACTGTTCACCTGGACATCACTCTTTCTTTTCTAGAAAGAATAGCATATTCCTGATGGAGCTTGCTGTGCTATTTTGGGTTTTCCACCAGAAAGGCCCAGTAATAATAAGCAACTTACACATCTTTTGTTGGTGTCTGTTGTGATGAGCTCTTCTGGGGAAAAATGTCATGAGAAGTTGCCATAAATCTATTACATTTCTGTTCCCAGAATATCACCCTATAATTTTTTTTTAAGCAACACATTCTCACATTTTCTTGCTCAGGTACTTATCACTTAATATCAAATCAAAATGTACTGTGATGCTTTAAATTTTCCTTTCCTGAGGTTTAAAGCATCCTTGTGACACAAAATCATTAAGAAAAAGATGGGTTCTAACATATTTCCACTGGAATATTAAAGTCACTCACTTGTTTGATTTCTCAATGCTTGTATAATCACTTATATGCATACATATATAAAGTATGTAAGATGTTAGAAAAATGAAATTATATGGTAAATCTTTGATTAGAGGTCCATATTATTGTTGTAGAATGTCAAAGCAAATAAATGTAGCCCAATTTTCCCCATTTCTATTCTTTTTATTTTTTCTTTATAACTTAGCAAGAAAGTTTAAAAGTACATGTCAGAAATGCCCCCAAAATGTGCTGTAATTCCATTTCAATGTGACAGTACATTTCAGGAGAAACTGTTTCTGAGGTGATCCGGGATAGGTTACAATTGCTAATCTCACAGCTGTCTCGGTAGCTATCCGTACTCATAAATCATGTGGTCTGTAATAAGAGAAGTAAGTTTGAGAGGTTAGAAATCTTAAGAAAATTGTGACAGAGGTAATAGATGATATGAAATGACTACATTCTAAAGATGTTATATAAAAGGGAATGTATTGCATTTGAGATAAGTGCCTCCTGGATTTTTTTCTCTAATCAGAAGAATATTAGCAATGTAATAACAGGGCATACTTCAGCAGCATTATTTGATAAATATTAATCATTTATGTATTAAAGAGTTTTATATATAATCAGATTTCATCTGCGTTTTCAGGAAATCTTATGAACCTTTCTGATTATTTTGGAGTTTTTTGAAGATATATCATGTTCTTTAGTGTGCCTTGTGCAGTTTTTAAATATATTCCATTTCTTTACTAAGTCTGAATTCATTAAAAAATCTGAATAATATTTCAACAATAGTCCTGAAAAAATAACTCTGGAACAAAAACCTTTTGATTCTGTGCTGGACTCAAAGCAATGAAGTTGGTCACCCTGAGCAAATAAATGTTGAATATCCTTACTTGAAAGCAAAGAAATCATTATCTTTATAAATTCTTGTAGCAAGAACTCTGTTGCATTATTTCACGTTTTGCATTATTTCAACTTTGGAAATAGTTAATTTGAATTTAAGAAGAAAATATTACAATTCTTTAATTAATAGATAACAATTTGAACTCCTTTTGTTGTCCAATACTTTGGAATTTTAGCATGAAATAAACTTCTTTTAAGTCCTAGTATTGTGTTCAGAGCTCATGTGAACAACCTGTGGACTCATCAGTAGAGTGGATGTAGAACCAGGGACAACTCACTGAAGAATTCCTGCCATGCACATGTTTTTATTTATTCTCAGTATTTTATGACATGATAAAGCACTTGTATGTTTTCAGTGGCTCAATGGCTTACTAAATCTTTATGCTTTTTTGTTAATGTCTGGACATATTATCCATCTTGTCAGTGATTTTTTAAAAAAGTTTTATATCACTATGTATAGCAAAAGCTAAATGCTATAACAAAATAATATATGTGTGTTGCTAAAATATGTCATATTCAAAATGGCCTTTCCTCATTTTGTCTGAGTCCTTAAAATAATTGTTTTCTATTACTATTAAAAATGTGTAAGCACACTGTCTTTCCACAATAGGAAACCTATTCAAAAAATTGTATGGTATTTTTTATGACTGGTAAATTTCAAGCTTTTCCCTGAGCTAATATGCTCTGATGATTGGCTGTTTTTTAACTTTTTTTAGAATTTTTAAAAATTTTTGAATAGACAATATTTATAGAAAAGTAACAAAGATTGTGAGAGAATTCCTATATATCTCATACACAGTTTTCCCTGTTATTAGTATTTTTATTAATATGATACATTAGTCATAACTAATGCTTAAAATGGATGTTTAATTATCATGATGATATAGTACCAGGGATTAAACTTAGGGTTACTTAACTACTGAGCCACATCCCCAGCCCTTTTTATTTTATTTATTTTTTCAGACAGAGTCTCAATAAGTTTCTTAGAACTTCACTAAATTGCTGAGGCTAGCCTCAAGCTTGTGATCATTCTATCTCAGTGAGGATTACAGGTGTGTCCCATTGAGCCTAGCTATGGATACATATTACTATTAACTATACTCCATACTTCATACAGATTTCTCTGGATTCCTGCAACATGCTCTGTTTCTGTTTCAGGATCCCAACCGGGGCACCACATTAAACTAGTTGTCATGTTCCCTTTGACTCCTCTTGGCTCTGACAGTTTCTCAGACTTACCTTGTTTTTGATGACCTTCACAGTTTTTTTTATTGATTGTTCCATACATTACAGAGCTCTTGATAAATCATCTTTCATACATTTGACTCCATTGGGTTTTGAACTCCCATTTCTACCCCAAATACAGATAGCAGAATCACATCTGTTACATACTCACATTTTTACCTAATGGCATATTAGTGACTTTTTAAATCTGCTAACCTTCCTATCCCCTACTATCCCCTCTCCCCACCCCTCCCACCTTCCCTCTCTGCCTCCTCTGCTGTTGTTCAATTCTCTCCCTTTTTTCCCCTCCCCCTTGCCCATCATAACCTCTTATACTTTTGTGTATCATTGAAGGTCTCCTACCATTTGCACATCCTTTCCCTTCTCTCTCCCTTTCTCTCCCCCCATTCGTCTTTGTTTACTGTTAGTCTTTTCCTCATGCTCTTCCTTCCTGTTCTGTTCTTAGTTGCTCTCTTTATATCAGAGAAGACATTTGGCATTTGTTTTTTCGGGCTTGGCTAGCTTCACTTAGCATAATCTGCTCTAATGCCATCCATTTCCCTGCAAATTCTATGATTTTGTCATTTCTTAGTGCTACATAATACTCCATTGTGTATAGATGCCACATTTTTTTTATCCATTCATCTATTGAAGGGCATCTAGGTTGGTTCCACAGTCTAGCTATTGTGAATTGTGCCGCTATAATCATTGATGTGGCCGTATCCCTATAGTGCGCTCTTTTAAGGTCCTCAGGGAAGAGTCCGAGAAGGGCGATAGCTGGGTCAAATTGTGGATCCATTCCCAGCTTTCCCAGGAATCTCCATACTGCTTTCCAAATTGGCCTCACCATTTTGCAGTCCCACCAGCAGTGTAGAAGTGTACCCTTTAGTCAGGTATTTTGTAGAATGTCCTTCAGTTGGGATTTGTCTGATGTCTTTCTCATGATTAGACTGGGGTTATGAGATCTTGTGAGAAAGATCAGAGATAAAATGCCATTCTCATCACATCATATCAAGGGTATATACTATCAGCATGACTTATCACCATTGAGGTTAACCTTGATCGTGGGACTTGAGGTAGCATTTGTCAGGTGTTTTACTGTAAAGTTATTTCCCCCATTCTATTCTGTTCTCATTGAAAGAAAATCACCGTGCACTGTCCTCCCTTAAGAAATTTATAGTTAAATTCCTCCTTGAGAGCAGAATATCTGCTTAAATTATTTTAAATTCTACATAGGAGACTTATGTATTTTTCCCCATCTATTTAGTTATTTAGTCACTATGTTTACATAGACTTATGGGTATTTATTGTATGCATCAGGATATAATACAATGCTATTTTTTATTTTATTGCTCAAATTGTTCTAATTTAGGCTTCAGGAGGTCTTTCAGCTGACTGTCTTTGATACACCTGATGGGGCTACTTTTAAGCAAGAATATAAGTAATGCAAGCCAATGAATTCAGAGACATTTGGAACTTCAAATGTTCTCAAAGTTTGAGTTTTGGATTTTAATTTTCCTTGGGAAATTAATGGTAATGTCAACAAAGCATGTTTGATATATAATTGTTCAACATACTAACTATTTGGCCTTGACTGAATTATTTAACCCCCATGATCCTCAATTTCTTTATCATTCAGGTGAGAATACTTTTAGTTTGAACCACACAAAATTGCCAGTATCCTATGACTTTTGACTGTACCAAAACTAAACTGCTATTAATTGTTTCAGATCAGGAGAGAGACTAGATCTTCAATGCTAAAACCCATTTTCCCTGTTAAATCTTTAAATCAGGTGAAAGAATGATTTTGTTAATATGCTTATCAGTATTAGAACTTATTTTTAGTTCTTCAAAGTCCAAATTTTTAAAACAAAAATCTCACGATCTGGTATTGTGTCAGAGATTAAAACCCAATTGATAGTAGGTTCCCTAATACATTGAAATTTCTCATTCTAAAATTGAAAACAAGCCACTGAAATGACTATATACCCTCAGAATAATGAGATACATTAGACAAAGTGACCCCAACCCATTACACTGAATGGAGGTTCATTAAATGCAGCAAAGTACCCGTTGTCCAACTCAAGTGGAACAAGTAAGATTACCTCCCTGCTTCAAATTAGATGGGCTTTGCCAGCCTTTCTAAGTTTATTTTGTGGCAGTGACCAAAAATGTATAATATTCTTTAAGAAATCATACTAGAGAAGATTTTATATTTTGCATATAATTATGGAATGGATATCTAGGGCTCAAAATATTTCTTTCCCTTGTAGTACAAGGTTTGTGAAGAAATCAAAATAATACAGAAGTCATATAATTTATCAGGATATAAATCAGAATAATTCGCCACCATAAGAAAAAGATCTGTGCATGCATTGTGCATCCATGTGCATCCATGGCACATATTTTTTCTTTACCTTAGACTAGAATAGATTCAATAATGGGAAAAATTTTGATTTGCTTAGATATCAAAAACTGTCTTGATCTCATCAATAACAATGTGTTTGCTGAGCCATTGATACATTTCATTCCTATTTTCCTCCCCTACTTTTTGTTGACCTTCTGAAAAGGTGTTTTTTTTTTCTTTTAAGGAGATGCAAAATAAATGAAAATATTACTTTTGACAGAAAAAAATAATTTGTTTATGAATATTAAAATATCTTTTGTTAGAGAACATAGTATTGAACAACAACAAAAATAATTTGGGGAAAATGAGTTTTAAAAATTTTTCTTGCACTCTTATGTCCTCTACCTTTTACCCTATCTACCTTGCAGGATAGGGAAATAACTCTGTTATTTTTGTTGTTTTTTTGATTAATGAGAGACCAATAAGCATACAAAATATTCCTCTCTTCCTTAATCTCCACTATTAAGATTTCCCTATTAGATAAACACCCTTTAGTGTAAGTGTATTGTTTCTTTGGATCTCTTTAAATTGCAATTACACCTAGAGTGTTAACATGTTGTGCTACAGTCATTTTTACTAACATCAGCCAAGGTGTTAATCTTAGCAGGTTTATTTCCCTTCAAATCTCATAGCAAAAAACAGATCCCCTTCACCCTATTCTCCCTTTGGCCATGACTCTGCATAGCTTTTCCTCTATTCACATGCTAAATTTCTATGGAGAGTAATTAGCACACAATGTCTCTACATTTCTCACTTTCTTTTGACTTCTCAGCTTCTACTTTTTAGCTTCAGTCAAATGACAGTTATTTTACCAGAATAACTTCCTATTGTTTCACTCAGTATATTATGTTTTCAATTCACATTTTTACTTTAAACCTTCTGAACCCCACCCCACCCCTGTTTTTCCCCCTTCTTAATATTCTTTCATTGTTTCATGAAAATTTCTTCTTTCTTTGTTACATGCTTGCTCCCTGTCTTGATCTCTCACTCTTTCTCTTCTCATCATTGAATCCCATTCAGTTTCTGTTTTTCAGATGAGATTAAAATTTTAACCAGTAGGCTTTGGTTGAAGCAGAATTATATTCACAATGTGAGTAGACCTCATCCAATCAGTTTAAATCCCTAATAGAAAAAGGGCTGATGTCTCCCAAGGGGACTCTTCTTTATGTCTGCAGCCTTTACACCTACCCTGATGATTTTGGAATTACTAGCTTCTAAAATCATGTGAGCAAATACCCTGAAATAAATCACACACCATATTGGTCCTGTTTATCAGGAGAATCTTGAATAAAATACTTTGATTCACCAGTTTCCACTTCTTGGTTCATTTATTAAATAATTGAATCTCCTAGGCCTCTGTCTCTTGCTCTCTGATTATCTTGCTCTACATAAGTGCATTGGCAAATTTTATCTTTTCCAAACACAAGTTTCCAGTCTATAATTCTATTTTGAATTCTAAATTCATGTCTCCTAACCTCCCAACTAATTGCAGCATATAGATATCCCAAAAGAAATTCTAAGTCTACATTTACAGGTGTGCAGGCTTATTTTCTCTCTCCTCAACTGTCCTTTATCAGAGAAACTTCATCTCTATTAATATAGTCATTATCAACCTTAGCCCTACATCAGTAACCTTCAGTTCCTAACACCTCACCTTTCCCACAGCTGTATGTCCACACCCATGCCATCATCCCTCCCATTACCAGTTACCAGTCCTAGTGTAAGTCTGCCTAAAATCTATTCTGAGTTTCTATTCTACGGTCTCCTTTCAGACTCTTACCACATACGAATTAAATAAAATCCAGAGTGCATTTTGTCTTTTTCTCACAACTTATCTTCTGAAGCCTACACACCAATGCACTTAACAATTAAAAATTATTCAAATTCCCTGAAGTTAATTTATTATTTTATACTACTGTGAGTTTATATATAATCTTTCCTGCTCCTAAAACCACCTTTCACCATCTGTTTAGAAACTTTCTTCCTATTCTTTCTGATGCTGTTTAAACACTCTTGCTATATTGATCACTCTGCATTACTTGTGATCACAGTACCCTTCTACCTACATCTAAGGCTGCTTGCTTTCTACTTACTTAAAAGTCATTTGTCTGACTGCATCTCTGTTGCCTTATAAGACTTTTAAGAAGAAAATTTAAATTTTATTCATTTTTGTATCCCCATGTTTCACAGACAAGACATTCCCCCTTCAGGGATGAAAGGGTTTGAGTGTATAAATGATCAAAAAAGAAAAAAAAAACTAAAGATGTGAAACATTTAACTATAAAATATGTAAATGAAATTGAAACTATTTTCATAAGTTTTAGAGACTATACTCCCTGATCAAAAACCAATAATTGTAGGAACAATTTAAAAGCAAAACAGCTTTTAAATAGATGGAGACTTAAAAATAACATTCAGAATTTTTATATTTGAAAAGTCAGATTTACAATGAATCTACTTACAAAATAGATTGACTAAAGCAAGACTAGTAGTAAACCTGTTAGGAGCCAATAGCCTGTGAAGCATGCATGCAAGCATGTGTACATGTGCCTAAGTAGTGGGCACCAATTTATTTCAATTGTACAAAAAAAACAAATACAACATTTTTCTATATAGCTACTTTTTGCATTTCTATTCTGTTACCTTGCAGTTTAGGGCAATTGAGGCCAATTCAAAATGTTTTTAATAAATTCAGGATCTCTCTCTGAAAGCCAATCTACTTTCACCTTGGAATTGCATTTAAGTATTGGAAGGACGACTGCAATATTATCACCCTCAACAATATTATTACTATCCTATTAGCCAACAGGATGCTGTCCTTTTATAAATGCCTTGCATATATAAACTCATTTAATCCTCACAAATACCTGAAACATAAAGCACTATTGTTATTGGCATTTTAGAGAGGAGAAAACAATGTCCAGAGAATTTAAGCAGTTTCTTAAAATTTAAACAGCTAATAGATGGTGAAGCCTATAGGTGTACTCTGGAGTCAAAGCCCTTAATCTCTGTGACATACAAGTAGTTCCAAGACAGGTGACAGGTTTGTGAGTTCATCCCCTGTGTCCTCATAGGGCCCTGTTTCCTTTTTTTTTTTCAATCTTGGCTGTATATTTATTTCTCATACAAACAGAGGAGTCTCGTTTCATTTTTACTTCTAAATACACAGTTAACTTGTCTGAACTCAAAGTTCAAACCGTGATTGTTTTCTCAGTCTGGTCCTCTATGCATCTCCCCTGTGCTTATGGAGTCAGGTGATCATTCAAGCATTTAGGCAAAGTTTACATTTAAATTTTGTGCTTCACCCTCTCTACGGATTCCTTGCCTCTGCAAAATCTCCGAAATTTCCATCTTCTCCTCCAACTTCCACTTCTGTCTTGTGACACCTCAATTCAAAAAAGCATCGATTTTCTGACACTTGAGTTGTGCATAGATAGGGAACTGCCTTCCATTTAAAAAGCAGCAAATGCACACAATTTCTCTCGGTGAAACAAAGTGCTTGCAAGATAAATTTCTCTTTGGCATCTTCTGCCCACCCTCTTCTGAGCCCTCTGAGTCTTCCCTGCAGATCCAGTTAGTGGTTTGCCTGGGGGTTTGATCAGAGTTTTATATTCAGTGATAGGTGTCTATTCTTTCTCTTCTCTCTTCCAGAAATTTCCTCTTACATTTCCAGCATCTCTTCCAGTGCTGTGTTCTCTTCATCCTCTTAAGCAATGTAGGAAGCTGACATTTTTTCTGCTGCCATGGACTTAGGTTTTGGAAAGCACACTTGGCAAGAAAACTAGAAACATATAACACTTGCCCTTTCCACAGCCACTTTTCAAAGAAAGGTACGCTCTTCACTAACTTCTGTCTGGTTTTTAGATACTTTTCAGCCATTTTTTCAGGCTCAAACTCTTCACCACCTCAAGCCAAGACAGTAAGACTCTATGGGCTTTTATATTTAATAATCCTGAAGACTGGAAAGCCTGCATGAATGAAAACAATATAAAGTTGTAATTCTTACCATTTCCAGTTGCTGATTTTCAAGAATCCTTCCTCGCTTGCATGCTTCATGGGGTCTTTAGTAAATTTTCATCCAAATTTCATGTTATCTGGAAAAAAATGTCTGCATAACCACATCACTCTGCCGCTATTACTGGAAGCCCCCCAAATGTGTTATTATATGTGTAAAAGGTACAGTCCACATACAGTTTAATAGTTATGAATCACTATATTTTTAAAGCAAGAAAGTCTAGGAAGCTGTTTCACTTGGTCTTCAGGTGGCTTCTCTTTTATAAGGCAAAATGGCAAAAAAAGAATACTGGTTGTATCTTTACATTCAATGATATAAGAGCCTTTTATTTAGGTAGGGTGACTGTAGTTCCCAGTGTTTCAGGACAGACTCCACTCATGCCTGTTGTCCCAGTAGAATTACTAATAGTTTCCCCTTCACTCTCAAGAATATCCTTCTAAATCTTATAGTTTATTAAGTTTTTAAACTTTATAATAGGAGTTATATTGGATTACCATTGACCCTAATTGACCTCATCTTAATTACCTCTTTAAAGACCCTATACCCAAATCTTCCTACATTCTGAGGTGTTGGGGTTTAAGGGTTATGGATTCAGAGGTGGATAATTCTGTCCATAACGTCATGAATAGCAATGCTGTATCCAACACTGTCAGAGCGGCAACATTGGTACAATACAGCAGCTCCAACAAGGAACAGCATTTTATTTAATTCCCAATTATCAAGCACTTATATAAGCCAGATGCTTCTGCTGGGCCCCCTCAACACTAAAGTTTCCCTGCATTTGTCGAGGTGACACTACCAACAATGTGCCCATGGCATTCCTGATCTTGTCATTCTTCCACACTCTCCATTGCTAGCTCAGCCTTTACTTTCTGGATTCCAGCATCCATCAGAGTGGTCTGAGAATGAAGACCACCACAGCTACATGGAAGGCTTGTTCACAGCGCAGTCCATGCCAGACCGCAGGTCTAAAAGTGATGAAGGGCCCAAGAGTCTTCATTTTTACAACTCACCAAAAGACCCTTATGGCTCAAAATCATCTACCACAGTGAGGAAGAGAACATTTAATGATTTCAGGCAAAGGGAATGAGTCACTAAAGGTCTCTCTTCAGATGGGTAAATGGCAGGCTTTGCAGATGCTTGTTACAACACCAATGTGTAGCTAAAGTTACTTAAGAAATTCAACATTGAGTGTTGAGTTAGCTCCCAAGTGGAGAAAAGCAGTCTTTCTCTAACAAGTTGCATGCCATTTGAGGAAGTTTTCATCTTACAAGGGAAAAAAAAATGACATGCTAAAAATATTTGGATTAACATTTTTAAGGCAGATTTTCTTAAACTTACTTTCTTTAGAACCTAGAGAATGATACCGATTTTTTAACTTACACATCTTGACTCGGAATAAATATATTTAAGCCTACCTAAATAACTGTGGCAATAGTGAAATCAGATTACTATCCTGTAACAAGATAACGGAAATGCAATAATAACCCCAACTGGATGGCTGACTTTTAAAATGTTAGCATTTTCCCTAAGTGAAATTGACCTTGTCGCAAAGTATCTCACAATACTCTCTTCCTGCTAGGATGAAATATTGCTGCAAGATTATTAACATTTATGTGGAAAAGTAAATGTTTTAAGGCCAGTGACTCTGTGACGCATGCATGAAATTGTGGTTTGATGTGTATAACGGAGATTCAATAGTTATTACTGGATTAGGTCAATAAATTTGGAAAGATGGAAAAGGATTATAGAATGAGAGTACTTTATGTTTTTAAAAATTGATCTAATACCCTCTTTGACTAATTCATCCATGACAACCAAATTTGGCCCAGAGTTCCACACGCACAGCTTCCATTGACATCCATAGACTCCTTCCATAGACTTTGCACATATCTGAACCCACAGTTTCAGTGTTTTTTTGATGAAAATTTACTGAGAAATTAATAACCAAAGGACTAGTGGAATGTGCAAGGATGCAATGTTGTTGAAATGTCAGACGGTAGAGTTTTTTGGGTTGTTGCCTAGTTTTTCTTTTCACAGATTTGTTTTCATCGTGAAATGTTGTTATTACCAGCATGCCTTGACTTTGACCTTAAGAACTTAAATTTGTTTTGCATGCCTCCATAAAATTGATATACTATCTATGTCCTGAGAATAGTAAGGGTTAATTAAAATACATAAAGTACTTCAAGCCATTTTTCTTAAAGATGTGAACTGAGTACATTATTATTACCATAAATACAATTGAAAAATACAGTCACATTCTCCCCTTACACATCTCTGTTGGAGACTGTTGCTTCCAATTCTACAAGGCTGATGATAAGGTGATAACATAAGCAATCTAGCATCAAAATTTATTTTTATCTTCATTCTGGAGAAAAGATTTAACCTCTTGAGGAACAACCCAAAGTTAAAATGAATATAAATATTTTTGCTACACTTCTATGTAGTTCAATTCAGGAGAGCAGATTTTTTTTCATCCCTTCAATTTCCCACAGGCAGAGATAAATCAAGATAGAGACAAAGTCTCTTTTGGATCAAATATATTTTATTATCTAATCTTAAAGGCTGGAAGATGATTTGTACCAATGCCCAACAAGTTATTCCAACTTCAGAAGGCTCCATGTATGTGGATATGAATTTAACATGCAATGCCACAGGAGCAAATAACTTAAAAAAGTGAAATCCAAAACTGATCAAAGCTAAGTACCCTTTTAGGTACTGAGACTGTTTTCATCATTTGGTTAAAAATAAGGTAATATTGTCAGAGTGACTTATGGCAAATTGCATTATCTCTGTAATTCTCATTTTCTTCAACCTATCTTTCATGTGATAGTGGATATTATGCTGGGCTCTAGAGTCAGACTGCCCAGATGCAAATGTAGGCTATGGCATTTACAAATTATGTGGCCCTAGGGAGGGTTACTTAGTATTCTTTGAAAAGAACATTTCAAAAATTATTTTTCTATTCTGTTCTCTAAAGAGGAGATGTCGTGATATCACCTAACTTACAGGATGAGGAATTTAAATGAGGTGGTAGGTATATTGACAGTAACACAGAAAGAATTTGCACAGTGTCAGAGGTCATTGGTGTCCTTGCCATCAGAGCATGATGAATGTGTGCTTTGCTCAGGACAAATAGGCTGAAACTATGGCATTCTATACAATGAAATAGTGCTCATCAAAAATAAAAAAAAATCTATTACACAACAATGTGGAAACCAAAACTGCAGAGATAGAAAACTGATGAGTGGGTTGCCAGGGGATAGGGGTTGAAAGAGAGGCCGGCCACAGTGGGGCAGCACATGTTCTGGTGGGGTGACAGCATTATTTGGTATTTTGATTGCTATGGTGCTCACAAGATTGAGTTTGTGAGTCAAAATTCACCAAAATGAGCAAGTTTCACTTTTATTTTTTGTAAATACACTTTAAAAATTCAACTGAAGTGAGTGAGCTATGCATTTTCCATTGCTCGTGTACTTCAGTTCAAAGAGAAGAGTCTTTATAAGACAAGGCTTTAGATTTAAGTTAAAAATAGCATTTAAGAACACACACATCTGTTGCTCCAGAGGAAAATGCATATTAAAATAGCTGCAGCACTCTCCCAATCATTTGAATTGTCTTGTCAGCTGCTTGGCCTCTGAACACCAGACAGCAGCTCCTAACTTCAGCCTTCCTTATTCCCCCAGGCTTACCATGAGAATGAAGCATTAATATTTAGAAATAAGGAGTATAATTTTCACCTGGATAGTGATGATGGTGTGTCAGCATATACCCAAATTTACCCAATTTTATACATTATGGGGATTTTTATTTGTATGTCAATTATATATCAACAAAACGGGGGTTGGGGAGTCTTACAGAAGAGGAGGACTCAAAACTTGGAGCTTCTCATGCACTTAGTGAATTAGCCATTTTTAATATTGAAGTTCCTAAATTATTAATGTTTCCCAAAAGTGATATTCGATGACAAAAGTAATATCTTCGTGAAGTGTTAAGTGATTTTTATGAAAAAGTCGAATAAGCTGACAGAGCTTAATAATTACACTGTCAGAATACCAGATTCCATTTTCTCAAAGCCATCTATGTTGCCTGGCTTTGGTTGCATGGGCTGTCATCAAGATGGTAAGATTGGCTTCTCCTCTAATTGCACCATGGCAGCCAGTTCTATGGGGAAGGTCGCTGTGATGCCCACCTTTCAGAAGGGTGCCTAACCCATGACACAGCTTCTGCAGGTGATCATGAACACATCTAAGAGAATGGCTTGCATGCCAATGCGTCTAGAGGATGGAGCCTTTGTGGAGCCCTGGGGTGCTGTTCAGAGGCTTTAAAATATAAAACAACTGGTGATTTATTTATTCGCAGGAAGATGAAAAGCATTTTCTTTCCACAATAGTTTGTTGTAGACTCAAAGCTCAAAGGAACTGCCCACCAGAGATTTGTGTTTCACCTCTTTTGTGCAATTTATGTGGTTTGCTTCCTCATACATTAAGTATGGGGTATACATTATTAACTCATTATGGAGGTATCAAGGTCTGTGTGTGGCCTAGTCTTATAACCTTGGAGATTTTGCACGTAAGTCATTGGAGAAGTACTGTAAAGGAGAGTTTAGAAATAGGGAACACAGGCCATGATCAAATAGTTTTTTTGATCTGCTGTTTGTTTCACTGGAGGACAACCTGGATGGTCTGCCAGGCTTTAGTACCCTCAATGCCTATTTCTGCTCAACATCATTTATTGAATGGATTTTACACTGGGTACCCCCATTTGGGCTAAAAACTTGGGGCAACACATAGAAGCATATGACATGTCTCAATCCTGATGATACTTTAGAATAGCATGAGAGAATTACCATTTATTGTTATGAAAAAATAGAGGACAAAACAAAACTTCAAACTGTTGTGAAATGCGGAATTCAATATAATTAGATGTGTCAGTGGGTGGCACAGTAGAGCTTGGTTGTTGAGAGTGCAACTCCCAGCACCTGCTTTCCTGGGTCTGAATCTTGATCTGTAAAATTAAGACTATATGACCTATCTCATCAGCTGTTGTGTACATTAAATGTGATCCTCCATGTGCAACAATTGACAGGGTCCAGCCCTGCTCTAAGGAAGGCTATGGATGATGTCCAAAGGGGAACTCCTGCCACTTATGGGGCTTCCTCATGCAACCCCTCCTTCACATCCTATAATGCTAAAAGTGGTCCTTTCTTCTTTAATCAAATTCAGTGAGTTCTCCTTCCCATCATTCTGACCATGATTTTAAAATGTGTTTCTAATTTCTTCTTCCATTGTAAATGCTTTTTATTTTTTTTTAAGAGCCCATTCTGGATTCTCTTCTGGTTAAACCTATTGCAGGTTTTCATTTATAATGACTCACCTTGTGGTATTTGCTCCTGTGCAATTCAGAGACCCTGGTCTTCGGCCCAGAACTGTCTCCCTGGAATCCAGCATAACTGCCTGCCTGCTGGGCACCTCCACTGAGGAGCCTTCTAGTTCCCTTCACCATGACAAGGTTGGAGTATCCCGTTCAGATCATACACCAAACTATGCTGACTTTCTGGATGATCTCGTTTGGCAGGTGCCATTTCTGTCAATGCAGTGGTGCCAGCCATTGATAAGGAACTTGGACTTCAAATCCATGCACGTTACCTCCACACCCAGGCAGACCTACAGCAGCCCTGACACTGTGTCCTGATAGACACCCGCCTTCCTCTTGCATCTCTCCTCATAGCTGCCTGCATGTCATGGCTACCCCTTCAGCCATGCTCTCTCATTCTCCACAGTAATTTAGTAGAATTATTAATTGTTTCTTTCTAGGTTATTGCATAAACTTATAGCTGAGTGTCTGTTTCCTAACATCACCTCTCTGTTTCCTTTTGCAGAGAAGGGAGCTGTTTTGAAAGGTCCTTCTAACGTGTCTACAAATCTTCCTGTAGTCTTTAAATGGAAGAAAAAAAGATATTCCTTTATATTATGGGCTCTACATGCTCATAAACTCCCTTTCTGGGTGAGCAATTCTGTCTCCTTATATTTGTGGTAACAGTGTAAAGCACAAATGAATCTAAAATTAACATATTTTTTTTATTTTTAGTGATTGTCAACCCCTTCAATTCCTTCCTTATTCCTCAAAATTCCACAATAGGCAGCCTTTAACCCCACTATAGAAAATTACTTGCAAATCTTATATTTTGGGGTTGGGGTTGTAGCTCAGTGGTAGAATGCTTGCCTGGCATGTGTGAGGCACTGGGTTTGATTTTCAGCACTACATATAAATAAATAAAAAATAAAGTTCCATCAAAATCGTAAAGACCTATTTTAAGGAAATCTCTTACATTTTTGCTATTTTTTCCATCCATGTCTTAACATATGCTACTTTAAAATTTTATAGTCATACTATATGCTGGTGACTAAGGAGGGAGCAAGATAACTCACAGCTCTTGTCCTTAGAAAGATTATAGTTCAATAGGAGAAAATTAAACAGGCACTTTAAATATGAGTGGAAACATTATTATCAGTTTTCTGTAGAAAATGATACTACTGTAAATGTCCATAATTGAAGAATTTGTTGGCTTATTGTACATTTATTCTAGGAACTATGAGCCCAACAAAAATAAAGTAGATCTTTAGTGGCTGTCATAGAAAGATGTCTATGAGATATTATTTGGTGAAAAGACTAGGCTACCAAACATGGTTCCCTACCATTAATCCACCTTACTTACCTACTCATTTTTTAAGCATTAAGCTTAACTGTCATTGTTTCCTGAAAATATGTCCAAACTTCTTCAGTCATCCTCTGAACTTCATGTTATACTACTATAGAAAATGTGTCAGACATTTAAAAACAAACTTAATTTTTGAATAGTTTTATATTATAGAAGAATTTAAAGCATGGTACAAGGAATATCCCGTGTATTCCTTCACCAGTGATCATCCTAAATTATTATTACACATTCATCCCGCTGAGTAATAGACATTGTAGTAAATAAAAAGTGGAGCCTGGTCAATTTTCTGTGTAGTACAGTCATATCACCCCCAGCCCCATTGCAAAGCCTGGGCCAGGTTGAGAGTTCCAAATGGTTCCCACCATTTGGATCAGGTTAATAAGGAATACATATATTTTCTTGGCCTGAGTTAAACATGTTTTCATGACAGGTGTTTCTGTGAGTAAGCACAGCTGTTAGCTGCCAGGTCTCTGCTTCTCTCTACCACAACTTACAACAGAGAAGGCCAGATTCTGTGCAGCAACTGGGCCTCATCAGAAGAGGATAGCAGAGAGCAGCTCCATCCATCCTGCCTCCACCAAGGACTGGACATTGTCTCCTTTCGTCCAGCTCTCTAAGTACAGTATTGATCGCCAGCCATACCCTTTCAGACATCCCTTCAAAGTAACAAAAACAAGTAAATTAATGTCATTTGAGGACATTTGAAAGGTCGGTGGCTACTCAAGACCTTGCGACAGTAAGCAACACTCTCAAGCAGTTTATACCATCAGTTCTTTCATGTACAATTTTATTTGTACATGAATGCTTGAAGCAACTTGCTAACTCCTATTTTTGACATTGACGTGGGTTGCTAGTTGTGGCTTGGACACAGTGGACCTTTGAATCAGGGCATACAAAGTGCCTGGCCTGAGGTAGGCACTTGGAAAGCACTTAGAAGTAGGTATCACCATTTCGTGGAATTAAGCTAATATGTGGTCATGCAGTAATTTGAATCAGTACCTGGCTGTTCTGAATCAGGTTCTTCCTCTTAATTTCCAAGGCCTTTTGTGAAAGGGTTCAGAGGCAATTCTCACTAGTGTAACCGTCCAATCTATGTTCCTCAAGGAAGTTAAGAGATGCTAGACATAGCAAAGCTTAATAGACATAAGGTGATCTGTTTTTTTATGAAAAAGAATGAGATTCAACTAAATGAAGACTCATCAACGCTCCATGGGAGATTTCACAGGGTCTGCAGTGACACCATCGCTATCACAGCCTTCGGATCTTAAGTGCTTGCCACCTTCAAGGGAGTTCCTTGAGGGCAGGGCCAGTGTCTCCTTTTATGTCCTTGTTTTCACAGGGTTTGGCACTGGGCTGGAGGTATATCAGTCACCACCAGCAGTCTATTTAATTCTGTGAATTAAACTGGATGTAGAATTTGTTCCTGAAAGAAATGCAGACTTTCGGGTTAAAGAGCAGAAGGCTAATCCTGCCTTGCCCTTTGTGACATGCCCCTTGACAGGAAGGTAATGGAGCAGCTTTATTTTCTTCTCATTTGACAAATCAGGATTATTCTGCAGAGAGAATGGTTGTAAAAGCAGAATAGTACCCACAATGTAGCCGTGTCTGTGTGGCTCTCCAGTTCTGAGTAGGTGTGAATAATCAACCTTGTTTTTCCCCAGGAACCCCAGTCAAACCAGGTATCTTCTCTCCACAGAGCTTTGAACCCCATCTATCAACTCACTGAAGTTGGCAGGTAGCTTAGATCTTTGTACTGTGCATTGTTCAAGAGAAGAAACCAGAAAACATATAACATCAACACTGAGAAGAAAGCAAAGGAAGGACAGAAGAGAGAACTTAATCCATAGCAAGACAAGGAGAAAGAAGTCAGGAATAGCTTTCTGAGAAGTTAACAAAGATCCTGGCAGATTTAGTGGAAATGGCAATGATCCTACATGAACACAGGAGGAAAGTCCCCACAGAGAAATACAGATGACAGCTGTACAGTCAACCCCAGGTCAGATAACAAACCTTCTTAGTTAACTATGAATGAATGAAATTATATCAGATGAATGAGTTGTTGATCAATTAGCTGCTTGTAAACAAAAATTGGAATCTTTTCAATGTAAACACTGGGTTCACACTTTGCTCTAATATCCAAGAATATCCCTAGATCCAAATTTGGCTTGACTCAGTACCATAAAAAGTTTTGAAATTATATGCTACTGAAAAATGATAATTCTGCCATCAATATGTTCCAGAACTTGCCGGAGTTCCCCCAGTAACCAGCAGTGACTCTGCAGACAGCTGCTGTACCGCTCATGGTCTGGAACTTGCTGTTACTATTCTGAGGTCTATATTTGGAAAGAGAATCCAATTATATTGAAGTGATTTTGAAATAATAAATTAGAGGATTCTCTTCCAATCTAGCCTTTCTTCCTCAAAAACCTTTCAATGGCCATCTTCTCCTAAATGGTCCCAGTCCTAGAGAACACCCCACATATAGATCTTTTTCAAATCATGATACTGTGACCAATGACTTCTATTTATAGCTGGGGTTTTCTCCTTGGCTGTACCTCATTTGCTCCCCTGCTGCTGTGGTGTGAGGGTTTGAAGGTATGCATGAAGCCTTGGCTGATAGAAACAGGATTTGGATGGCAAGAGCAACCTTGGCAGCTACTTGGGTGCCACAGATGGCTATTGTTTGGTCTATGCAACGTCTGCCAGCATAATATTTAATATTCTTTCCCAATTAGTTATGAACATTTCAATTCAAGATACCAAAATCTGGATTCTGTTTCCACCACCACAGAGCTCCCACACCTTCCCTGAAACTATCACCCAAAGTGAGTCAGGCTTTAGTTTCAACACACACCCTGCAGTTGGTCAGTTTCTCGATTTCTCCCCCTTCCTTCTTAATCCTGAGTTCCATTGAGAACTCAGTCTTTTTGTCTCATTGGAATTGTGCTTATGTTTTCCACTAAAAATAAAGGAAAAGTGAAATGTTCTTTGGATGCACATGTTTAGTAGAAGTGGGTAAATGAAGGAAGTACAGAAGAGCAGAGCACTTCAGGAAGAAGAGCAAAAGAGGAAGAACCCACAAAATTGTGGAAACAGGTTGCATGTTCACAATACAACAAAGCATAAACGTGTATGAGAAACTAAGCTGCATAAGAAAAACAACTGTGCGAAGTAAATAAAAAGTACAGATGTGTCAGAGAAACCAAGATGTATAAGAAATAGTAAGTCTGACTAATGTATATATCTGTACTAGAGAGGAGTAGGTGAGGAGAGGGGACCTACAGCAATCAGTTGAGCAGAGTGCATTTAGCACAACACCATAAACTGGATGTGGAAGAAGCAAAAAAGATACACAAAGGGATACTAAGATAAAAGGAGATAGCAACATCAAGAAGCAGCCGCCACCTTTGGGCTGGGAGACAAACAGGGAAAGTGTTGTATTGGTTAAAATCTGAAGTCCTAGAAAGGGCTGAAATCAACCTCTGACAGAGGACCCCGAGGCTGCAACCTAGACCTTTGCACAAAAAAGCACAGGGCGGTGTGGAGGTACTCCATGGGGCCGGGTGAGCCTGGACCAACTGCAAAATTGGTTGCTAGTTCTGGAATGTTACGGGGAAAGAGAAATGTTGCTACACCAACACTGATGGGGACAGATGGGAAACTGGGACCAAAGTAAAACTGGAGCAGGAAGCAAAAAGAAGCAAACTCCCTCCTCCGGGAGCTTCTAGCCTCCCTGGAGTGCCCTAGTGGGCAGAGCTACGGACCTTGGCTGAGGAAATGTGATTGGCAGAGTTCAGGTGTCTGCATCATGAAGTAGTGACAATGAAAGCCTAAGAGCGGGTGCTACCCGCTGGTCCTCCACAGACTGAAGCTTGTGATGTCTTCCTTAAGGACAAAATCAAAGTGATATTTAAGAAACTCTTAGGTTCATGTCCTACGTTGTGGTCTAGAACATCCTTTCATAAATACTTTCAGTCAATTTAGTGCATTTTAAGCTCCACACTTATGAAAGGTGGTAATGGTGGATAGGGTCACCTCAATTTCCCATGAGAGAAGATTTGGTGTAGCTGGAAGGCCACGGATAGGCCAACATCACCAGTGTCACAAAGTCAGAATGACAGCTGTAACGCTGTCCACCAGCCAGTGTCTAGGCACTGTAGCGGCTCCTTCTGTGAGTTCATAGGTAACTGGACGCCTGACATGAGTGAAGTCCACGAATCTCACTACCTTAGGGAAAGGCCTCTGGGGCCCAGCGTGGCTCTTGGCCCCGGGTCAGGGATGACACCTATGTGTCTGTCTGCTCACTGGTTTTATTAAGTTCTGAAGAAAGAAAAATAATGTGTCTCCAGTTGAAGGTATTGGGCTATCCAAGGGCCATTGAATTTAATGTTTTCTGGAACACCAATTTTATGTCTTTAAAAAAAACTGAAGTAATACAGCTCAGCTTGTTAGCTTAAAAGAACGAGGTCTTAGTTTGAAGAATTGCTCCAAGTGCCAGTGAAGGGCATGGCTTCTGCAATGCATGGTGATGTTCTCCTACTATCTCTTAAGGGTGAACCTGGCTGAATTAGAAAAAGAAAATCCCTTCTTTAAGAAACTAACCGTCATCTGCCAGGAAGATGGAGTAACAAGCAAACACGTCTATGGAAACAGCAAGATGAAAGGCAGCCTCCACTTGTTCACTGTTCAACGTGAACAACTGTCACTGGAAGTGACCTAAGGGATCCTTCTGAACATAGTCTGTATTTACTCAGTCACTGGCCCCATAGACTATTCAGAAGTTTCATGTGAGGAAATGGATGATTGATGTTAAACTAGTCTGTGCTTTGTTTTCATTGTTATATTACCACATTGGTTAAGACCTGTCCTCTCAATACCAAAGTGCTCTGACACACACACACACACTCTAAATCTGGTTTCTCAGAGCCAGCAGTTACCCTGTTTTGCCAATTTTCCCCACTCTTTTCCCCTTCTGAAAAGTAAATGTCATTTGATAAGAGAGACTGGGGGGATCTGGCTTGGACAGGACTGTCAATCAGGAAGCACTCCACCTAGGTAAAAGGAGGGCCCATGTGTCTGGCTTGTTCTCTGCCCCACTGTCTCCTCCAGTCACTCACGATGACAAGGTGCCTTTTCTCCCCTAGAAACGGCCTTGGGTTCCTAGTCAACTTGCTGTCTCCCTCATTCCTGGAGGGACTGCGGGCCTAACCAGGTGTTGACCTAGAGGACGTTAAAAATTGTGTTCAATGTGAAGAGTGTTTCTGTAGGTGACTTCCACCAAATCTTCAGCCCTCAAATTTTAAACAAATATTTCATAAGAGCTGGGATGGATGAGGACTGGAGATGGTGAGTTTGGGGTCACATAGGCTTGAGTTCCAATTCTGCTACATGTTTTTTGTCTCCTTCAAAAAGTTACTTAATTTTGATGAGTCTTAATACCTCACCTCTGAAATGAGAATAATAAGAGTATTATTACGGAGAAGTACTTAATAATTCAATGTAAAATTTTTTAAAGAGAATTAAATGTAAAAACATTGTGTAGTGTGGGGCCTGCCACTCATTGAGTAAGGGCTGTTATCATTATCACTTTTAATGGATGCCATTGAAAGCAGAAAGGACATGAAACTTTTTTTTCTAGTAGAAAACTAACAAAAAATGTAGCAGGTGTTTTGGGGAGAACAAAGAGATACAGATCCTTCCTTGGGTTGTAATCACAGAGTTTTGGGAGCAGATTGTCATCTCATCCATGTGAATCTGTCCCTCTTCCTCATTCTCAAGAGGGGGAATGTCCCTTTTTTAGTGTGACTTTGCAACGCCTTTAAAGAAGTAGAGTCTTTCCTCCTCAGTGCAGACCTGCCTGTGATCCTCCATGTGGCCAGTGTAAAGTGAGAGAAAAGTTCCCTAGTCCCACGTGGAGGCCTGAGGACTGCTTGTCTGTGGGCCTTGCTATCCCTTGCTAGCACAGGGATCCCTTCAGGATATGCTCACAGGAGAAGGGTGTTTATTTCCCAGGGTAGGATGCACTGACTTGGAAGTGACCTAAGGGATCCTCCTGAACATAGTCTTTATTTTGGTGTAATATGTAAAAATGCATCCAGCTGACAAAGGATATATGAATCTGCGTGTCCATAGGCATGTGCCCATATGTGTAACATGTAAGTTACAAGGAAAATTGTGGGATTGTAGTGGCCATGGATCCAAGAGATAACAATGACTGAAAGACTTATCCCATGAAAATGGCGTGTTTGTACTGGATGGAGCAGCATCGAGGTTGTTGATGTCCTTGGTGACAGCAGTTTCCTTGGGAATAGTTGGGGATAAATCTCAATCTGGAGGAGGACCAACAGTGCATGGGTGATTTGAAGCGGTATCCTGTGTGAACAACCTGCATGAAGACTTTGTTGGGAAGAACAGAGAAATGGACAGGTGATGAGCTAATTCAGGTCAGTGCGTTTGAAGTTAAGGGACACCAATGTGTGCTGGTGTATTTATAAGAAAGATCTAGGAGGTAAGGCAGGTTCGAGAGCATAAAGGGTGGGAGGACAACAGAACAAGGGGATGTACCAGTGACCTGCCCCATGAGTTGGGATTCAACACATTAGGTTTTGCCATTTTACGGGTCCTGACCTACCCCTTGGAGTCTGGGGTCCTCCTCCTCCCAGCCAACTCCCTTTATCCTATTATAGAGAGGCATGGCATTGAGATCTCCTAATACTAGTTACAGACTCTAGTATCTTGTTTCGTCTTGGTGACTTCTGTTTTGAAACAGACAGCCACAGTTTTCTCATAACTGCCATAAAAGATTATGGACACAAAATAGGATAAAAAGCTCCCTCTGGAAATCTAAGATTTTTCAGTACGGTTCTCTTAAAGCACACCTCACTTACAAATTCCCCCAAAGGCACGGGTGGCTCTTCAAGTTTTAATCTCTGTCTTTTATTCCCACAAAACAAGTACATTTCCTTCCTCTGTAAAACCGCCTTGTTGCTGGTACCATTCCTGTGGAGAGGAAGTCAGGTCAAAGCAGTCTTTGCCTCTCTTGATCTTGCAGCACGCTCCAGGCAAGGCACCTCTAGTCTGAAGATGCAGGGCAGAGGTGGGCTTCGCTTTCTGGTTCCCAGGAAGAGTCAGGGAGGGAGCAGGAAGAGCTTGGCCAACATGCCTGTGTCTTTTCACCTACTCCTGCTTTCTCCAACCTGGAGTTTTAGAGGTGAACCATCTTCTGGGTGTCAGCAACCTACCTCTCATTCTTTTACACATGAAACAAGAGAGTGGTAAGGTGATTTGCCCAGTAACTGAGTTTTGATACCAGGGTCTCCAGCCCCTCTCCCATGCCCTGCTGGGTTGTGTGTGGGAAAATTTGCTTCGCGTAGGCTATCCTGAGTTGCATGTGGCTTCTTCTGTTAGTGTTCCCAGCCATCTAACAAAGCTACAGATTGCCTCGTCCTATTCTATCACTGTGGCATCTGAATATGTGCTATGACCCTGTCCCCAAATCTGTAATTAGATGGAGAAGAGTTAATGTGGGAAACTGGATCTGCTTGCATGACTGGCCCCTGACTGGCATCTGGGCACATGGATTTTTTTTTTAAATTCCAAGTGATAAGAACATTTGCTTCTCCGGGGCCCTGATGACCTGATTTCCTTCAAGGCATCCAGAGGCTTGATACTTATGGCTGATCATTTGTGCCTGTGTAACCATCCCCTGATAAAAATCCTAGACTGATTCCAATGGGCTTCCCCGGGCAGAAAACCACATGCAGGAGCCTGCACTCAAGACAGGGGAGGCCCCTGTGGGGAGAGAGAACATGGGAAGCCCACACGTGGAGTTAAATACCCAACCACACTTGAGCTGTTCTGCTGGCGCTAATCTCTCTGGCTGTGATTCTTGCCCTGTCAGTGCACTACATCTTGGCCCATGAGTAGAATTATTTATGGAATCCCTGGAGTGCTTCTGAGGAAGCACTGAACTTGTGCCTGGTCATAGGGCAGCAACGACAGACTGTGTCCAGAGTGGCGTGGTGGAAGTGTTGCCACAGAACTATAAAAATGTCGTCTGTTGAGTCTTAGCAGCAGCCAGGTTTGGAAACTCCTGGATAAGACCACGAGGTCTGAGAGTCACAGGAGACATACTTTGTCCCAGTTGTTTCTTTGTTACATAATAATATTTGCTAGGGTACTATTGAATTCTGAGCAACTAAGCGTCTCCACCTAGATATATGATTGGTATACTAAACTTTAGAGTTTCAAAACTGAAATTTTGATTATTTATCCTAAATCACCTTTGCTGGTTGTGTTTCTCAGTGAATGGCACTTTCGGCATACCATTCTTTGTTTTCTCAAGCTAAAATCTTTAAAGTGCCTCTTAATTCTCTCCCATTTTCATACCACATGTAAACCCATATCTATCTCAGAGACTAACCTCAAAAGACAATCACTTCATAGTATCTCTGCCTCTGTTCTTCTGGGTTAAATCACCCTCTCTTGCCAGGGGCACTGTGCTGTCGCCTCATTGACCGGCCACTCTCCCATTACCAGTGTTTGCCTCCCAGGATCCCATTTGATCATGATTAAATCCCATCATCAGCTGCTAATGGAATCCCAAACCTTCATGGTGACCTAAGACTCCTGCCATGGCTTCCCCACTAGTTACATTACCTCTGTACAAGTTCTCGATCCCACCAGTTATATTCTTGTCTTAGTGTCTTTGTAATTGTTGTCCTCTGCCCAGAACACTTTTCTCCCGAATATTGGCCTGGCTCTTTGTAAGATTTATGTTTTCTATCAAAGTTGGCCCTGTAATGCAACACAGGCATGATTACTATAACTTATTTCAGATGTATAATGGATCTATCTGCCTTAGGGAACCAAGTGATCAGAATAGACCCCTCTTCATTAGGGAATCATATGACCAGAGTGGCGACATTTTAAATTTCTTAACAGGTACCCAATCACAACTGTAGCCATTTTCCATGTCCACCTCCAATTTTAAATTAGCTAATGGCCTAGATTGTACCTCCAATTTCTTCCTATCAGGATCGAGGGGTGTTTGCTTGCTGGACTGTCTCTGGGAGCGTACCCTTCTGCAGAGGTACAATTGTGCCTCACTGACCCACTTTCAAGCACGTGTTTGATTTCTTGTGGCACTTTGTTACTTCTAACACTCATGTCCCCACTTTCCTCAGATCTCAGCTCTGAAATTACCCTATCAAGGAAACCATTACTGAGCAACCTAAATACAGATTTTCCTCTCTTGTCCTCTCACTGGCTTTTGCCTTACCTTACTTCGTTTTTCTTCAAAGCACTTTGGAAAACATCAAGTTGTATGTCTGCATGTGTTTATTTGCATCTGGACTTATTCCTTCCAGTGTATAACACAAGCTCCCTGCAGTGGCAATTGGTTCTGTTCCCTGCTCTGTCCAGTATCCGGACAAAGGATTGACAGTAGACATGGTGAGAAATACGCTGAGGGAGGGAATGGACGAAGCCGTGACTGTTCTGATATACCGAAGGAGGAGAAGTAAATATATTGCAGAAAAAGGAGATGGGGAATGGAGTGCTGCTAACGTCACTAAGAAAGAGGACCAAGTGAAGGAGACTTGAGGCTGGATGTTTCAGAGACAAGAGTGCAGACGAGGTACTGGCAATTCTGCAGTGACCCCACAGAAGCCAGGCTCTCTTCGGTCCTTCCTTTCCTTTCACTAAGTTATTTCTTGATGTCAGAAAGATCTCATTTCTCCATTTCAAAGCTGGAGCTGACACAGTGGACCAACACTAGGGACATGGGCATGGCTCTTTTCAGCATGTTCTTGCTATGGGGGCTTTGGGAAGCCCCTCTTTGCCAGGGATGCACCTCCAACAGAGATAAACCCTGAGGCTATGCCCCATAGGGCCTGCAGAGCTACCTTAAATGGCAGTCTTTGACTTCCCAGAGAAATGTATACAAATAAAGAATATATCTTTGGCCGGGGTTGTGACTCAATGATAGAGCAATTGCCTAGCATGTGTGAGGCACTGGGTTCAATTCCCATCACCGTGTTAAAAAAAATACACAAATAAAATAAAGGTATTATGTCCATCTACAACTAGGGGAAAAAAAAGAATATGTCTCTTTCTTTCTTTCTTTTCCTTTCTTGATTAAAGGGAAAAAATGGATTCTGGGTTCTAAATAAGCTAAGAATAGAAACGTGTAAGTGATTAAAAAGAAATCTTATACCCAAGACCCCCAAAGTCCTTAAAGTTTGAATATTTATTTGGAAAGAGACAAGTGCTGTTTAAGTCAGCTTTTCTGCCGCTGTGACTAAATGACCCAACCAGAACAATCATAGAGGAGGAAAAGTTTATTTGAGGGCTCACAGTTTCAGAGGTTTTGGTTCCACAGAAGGCTGGCTCCCATGTGGGGGGAGGCCTCAAGGTGAGGCAGAACTTCATGGGGGAAGACTGTGGTGGGGGAAATAGCTCACATGGTGATCAGGAAGCACCTACTTGCCAAATACAAATATATACCCAAAGCCACACTCCAATTCCCGTCTCCTCCAGCACACCCTACCTGCTTTCAGTTCCCACTCAGTTAATCCCCATCAGGGGATTGATTCACTGTTGGAATAAGACTCTTACAATCCAATCATTTCTCCTCTGAACCTTCTTGCATTGTCTCATATGTGAGCTTCTGGGGGCCACCTCACATCCAAACCATAACAAGTGCCATGATCTGAAAAGCAGAATCAATCTCTCTCTCTCTGTCTTTCTCTCTCTCTTTGCCCCCCTTCCATCCCTCCTTTTTTTCTCTTTCTCTGGCTCTCTCCTCTCCTCCTCAGCTGCTTAATGGGATAATAGGACAAGTGGTATTTCTATTAGAGATAAAAATATATATTTTAAGCATGCTCTGGAGAAATTTGCCAGCTGCATATTATGGCTAGAAGAGAGTGTCCATGGAAAATGAAATTCCCCTCAGGTTATTTGGGTATTTGCATGTTTTGCAAGAAAGATATATGTATAGTTATGGAAAGGGGATTTGGGGCTGAACTAGTGGGAACGGGTATAAAAATAGATGTATTTGATATCACTCTTCCTTTCACTGTAGACATGACAGAATCTAAACTGTGTTAGAAATCCTCTATTTAAATACAGTTATGTTCCAAGAATCTGAGGTGAGAATTGCATTCTCCCCCACGGCAACTTGCCAGTCAACACTGGGACCAAAAAGTAAAACTCACTCAGTGAGGAACTACTGTGCAGAAAGGGATCACAGGGTCAGTTGAGTACTGAAGAGCAGTACAGAGCAGAAGTTAACCTCGTGACTCTGAAGTCAGACCACCTGAGATCAAGCTCAATCTAACATTTTTCCCCCCAGATCCTTATTATTGTACAATTTACTTAATCTTTCTTCCTCTGTTTTTCCCAAGTTGAGTTATTGCACTTAGAAGATCAGGGAACCCTTGCAGATCAGGTAGAACAATGGCTGTCAAATAATGGAGGCCCAGTAAATGAACACTGTCCTTATTAACTGTGTGGAACAATAACTGTGCTAAGTCAATCACAGTGTGAAGAAAAAGCTTTCTCCTTTTTAATTTAAATGCATTATTCAACAAATACTTGTCCAATTCTTTATATCTGCCAGTCTCTATAAAGTAGATGACAAAAAATAAAAGTGACCCTCTCTTGCCTTAAGGAGGAGGCAACATGGTAGGGCAGTGAGACATGAATCTACCTTCATGGCACCCAAATACTCCCTGCTGATGATCAGTTATCAACCACGTTGTCTAAACAATAGGTACTTAGAATCCAAAGGGGAGAGAGATCACTGAGCAATGGAGGGGTCAAATGTGACAGAAAAGCCTGTTAGACAGTATCAGGTGAATATGTCTTGTTGGGTACAAAGGAAGGACAGGGCATTGCAAATCTATTAATACATTGATCAGGTTATGACACTGGCAAAGTTAGGTTATTCACCTGGCAGTGCATAGGTCCTCTTTGCTGGAGCAATTGCCTCTCGTTTAGATGGATAGAGGAGAGAACAAGCATAACCTTTAGCATTTAATGGTGAAATTTGAGCCTGAAGGCAAGTTTGAGCAAACTCAGAGATAATTTTCCATCAAAGGAAAGGTCTACCTAAGATTGCAGGGATCCCAGACACCAGAATAATCATAGGGACGTCTTGAATTGGATGGAACATGAGTAGGTGTCTTCTGATGTTTTTCACAAGCTCAGATTCTGTGGCTGAGCTGCCGCAGGCCTGCCCATATGGTGAGAAGGGGCTTCAAAAGCTGGTGTCTGGGTCTTCTCCTGCAGTTCATCACCACATAATTGTGGGCACATCCCTCTCCCCATTTGGCAGGGCATGTGCTGAGCCTACAACATGGATAGGACAGAAAGGCTGCGGGTTCTCATCCAAGAGACTGACAATCCAATGAACCAGTCTGTTTGAAAATGCTTTGCAAAATGTCATGGATGGTGTCAACGTAAGATTGAGGAGGGTAGAATAAATCTGATGTTTTCATCTCATGATAAGTTGTGGAAAGAAGGCAGTCGGCAAACCTAGATGTCAACCTGCACTGCTTCTCTTTGTCACAGCAGCCCCAAGCACACCACAGTCTCCAATAATACCTGAGGCCTCCCTTGAATTTCTCTTTTTAGTGGGAAATACTACATAAGTAGAATGCATATATTACAGGTATATTTTGTGTTTTTATAATAATATTCTTTGAACATGTCTTTAAATATAGCTTATTTTTATTTATAACTTAATAAGATACACCATGAACTTCATGAACAGTGAATTAAAACTTTAGACTGAAAAGCAGAAAAGGAGATTTGAAAAAATACTTATGATCTTCATAGTCGGAGAACCAGAGGCTGAACAAACACACCCTGCAAGTTTGCATCAGGCAGTTTGTGGGCCAGAGTTTTGGTACAGACAACCTTGGCTGTGCTCAACTGCTAGACAGTGGGAAGGAGATGGAAATGGCTTCTTAAGAAAGCAAAGCAAATTCAAGGAGGGTGAGACAATAAGTAGCTCAGTGGCCTTCTGATTGGAAAAACATGTTGTTTTCAAAATGTCATAACCCAGCAGAGGGACACCTTATAAGAGCTGTAATTTTTCTCCTTTGGAAGAAGATAATTGAAACTGAAAGGAGATGAAACCTGGCTAAAATATTTGGAAAAAGCCAACAAAAATGATTGCACTGGGAGAGTCAAAGCCAGCAGCTGCACAACAAAGCAAAATTAAGAGAGGCTATAAAACACTGGGAGGAGTAGAAATCTGCACACAGGACACTGGGTCTAAACATGTAGGCAGATATTTTCCTCTTTGAAGCAGCAAATGGAAAATCATTGCAGTCACTTTATTATTATTTCCTAGTGTTTGCTTGTTTATAAGTTTGCTAAGCCAGAATTAATTTCATGTTTAATATTAGGTAATTTTCAATATTTTCAAAAAATAATGAATAAAAATATTCTAATCTGAAACTCAGCTAAACCAAGTACCTTGAGGGGAATATTGTAAACTTTAAAATTTAAGTATTACTTCTGTATGCTGCAAAGAAAAATGTTAAGATGAGAAATATCAGTTTTTCTTGTGCACCCTGGCTAAAACCCTCAGAAGACAAAATAACCAGATATACAAAGTTCAATGCTATATTGCTCATTAGAAATATTCTTATAAAGCATCAAAGTTGTCAAAAAAATTAAGCTGTATTTGAATTAACCATAGTAAATGATTTTTCCTTCTTAAAAAATGCAAAAAAAATTTTCTTTTAAAAATTGCTGTGGTCCATAAATACCTTCTGTCTTTTTTCCTTCTGTGGATTCAGATTCTTTAGAAGATATCTTGCTCATTTCCTCAGATTTCACTACTTGAGGAGGACTCTTCACTCGGGATAAAAAGCACCCAAACTTCAAATTGCTCAGGTGCTGCCCTTCCGAAAGTTTTGGTGTGGAAACCATGGATGACTTCTTACCTTGAACTTCTAAAAGGTCATTAATCAAAATTAAGATCTGAATTGTTTATGTCAATTTGTTAAACATAGAAAAAAAGCATATAAAAACTTTAAGACAAATTACTCTTTTTTCTTTTTTTTAAGTTTAATCAGGTACTGTTTTACTGCCTTTGCTACTAGGCACAGGCTTGCCAAAAAGATAATAATAATCAAGTTTCTGGGCTCTCAGTAAACTTAGATATGGCATTCAGTAGGGTTTAACAATCACTTGTACATCAATCTCATTATTATTACAAATGTTCTAATTAGAATATATTTTCTACGCACTTTCTTTAGAAAGCAGAACTGTATATCAGCTGAAGGTTGGGACAGATGTCCTTTTAAGGTACCTGCATAGTCTTACCTTTCAGTCAATGTCAGGATCTATCGACTTCACATTTCTCCTTTTTAACTTTAATACCTGTTGATTTCTTCCACCAGCTAGTGCTCTTAAAAGTTATTTTTAAAATTCAATACACAGTATTTAGACTTTGTATGCAACTACCTATTAATACTTTTCTATTTCAGTGCAATCTCTATCAATTAGAAGAATAACAATGAATACTTAATATTCTCCCTCCAAACCCATACCAAATATAAGTCCCCAATATATTTACAACCCTGGAGATGATGTGTCTTACTTCCATTTTTAAAAAATAAAATTGAATAAAGGTACTAGATGTATACTATCTTGTGACACATTTTAAGAGCTTAAATAACTCAAGTCTTAAAATAGTATTCAACTAGTAAATCATACCCCCAGTCATTTCAGTACAATTGTAAATGTCTTTAAAAGCTTCAGTTCTTGATATTATTTTCATTTAAAAGCATCAAGATAAAAATTCACCAAAACTTCAGTCACACTATTTAAGGAACCTATATCCATTAAGAAATTTCCTCTCTAGAGTACTATACCCAGTTAGCCATTGAAAACTGGCATTATGATTTTCAGTGGAAACCTGATTTTCTAAGAGAAATGAAAATCGTCACATAAACCCTTGAAATTCATTTTACCTGAACTTAAACTTTCCCAATTTTGTCACTGATGGGGATCTCTCCCAAATAAGTTTATCAAATAATACCTAAATGTAATACTTTTAAAACTTAAATGAGCATTACATCTTGAGGGTATGCAGAGGTCAGAAGCTGGGAAACACATGACAATGAGGGCTCCTATTTGATTGCTTTTATAACTTTTTAAGAAGTGAGCATGAAAATAAATCTTTATTTTCAGTTATTACCCACGAATAAGAGAAAGTTAGGTTCACAGTTTTAGCTATTGACACAAAGTGAACTAGGAGGCAAATTCACATCCATCAAACACAACTAATGGATCAACTTTTTCAAGTTTAGGCTATCTTGAAAGCTTGCAACATACCAGATATTGCTGTGTGTTCTCTAGTGACAATGGCTGACAGCAAATGAAACTTGAAGTGTTTTTGAATAACAGATGTTGTCTATAATATGTTGCTGGAAATCAAGAGATTTATAAACATGTTCAGAAGAGTTGAATCCTTAAAGTCTAAACACACTAATTTAAGAGTGTGTATGTTGCAATTTCAAAAGGAGTCAATAATCCATATGGACTAAATTAATACTTGCCTCTGGGTAGCAGGCCTTTTTGTAAATATAAAATTATATTAGACATTAGCACCAGTGCAGAATATGCTCAGCATCATAAGATCCAAAACACCAGCACAAGTTTATCCATCACTAAAAAACAATTACCTCTTACTAAGATGTCAAGACTAGTAGGTAGATTGATACATCCAATCCAAACGAATAACTTTTGTACTGTACAATCTTTTTTTCAGAAGTATAAGTGAAAACCAATCAACTACATAGCAGACATGTTAAATTTAAAATCTCCAATATTTTAAAAACTGGACCTTACCAGAGGTAGAAAATAACTGACAAGTGACAGAAGTTAAAACTTTAAATAAAATCCCTTCCCTGTTTAATCAATAAAT
This sequence comes from Urocitellus parryii, assembly GCF_045843805.1. Classification (NCBI taxonomy): domain Eukaryota; kingdom Metazoa; phylum Chordata; class Mammalia; order Rodentia; family Sciuridae; genus Urocitellus; species Urocitellus parryii. The sequence goes on along the minus strand of NW_027554054.1, from coordinate 2,848,538 downwards.
GTGGCAGAATAAAAAAAATACTACAAAACCTGTTTATTGATCATTCTATCCATGTGTTTAGTAAGTGGTGATGCTCCTGTTCAAGGAATCCATTAATTACCTAATTTTCTAATAAAGGAAGAGGGAAAAGATATTTATCACCTTCTCTGGTACAAATATTCATCTAACAATTTAAGACCAAATAGTAACAATATAGGAAATCATTTTTCAACAGTTAAAGATTTTTGGCTTATGTTTTATGGATGGTGCTGCTGTTCCAACCTTATAAAGTAAAGCTGTCTGCATTCCAAATTTCAAAAATTGAAGACTCTCCCCATCTCACCATACTAACCAGTGCCCTTTGGTTTCTTCAGAACAAGAAAGGTTAAAAGGGTTGTTGATTACAGATGTAACATTCTGATTTGGGGACCTATCAAACAAAAATCATAGCAAGTGCCAGACACTTATTTTACAGAAGTCTAAACATTACCCATTAGAGCAAATCAACTTATTCCACTCACCCTGTTGGGGGGGGGTAGAAATCCTATATCCATAACACTTGACAGGATGTGTTTATCAACACTAAGTAGCTCAAACAACTTCCACAAATAAAGTGTCTAGCTTGGCTTTTAAAATGGGAAAGTCACATATTTTGAAAGTAAATATAGTTGAAATTGTGAATCGGGTATAATTTGAACCTAATGAACCATGCAGGAAGCGAGGGTTAATAAACAAATGTGCTTTGAATTTGTTCAAGTACTAATATTTCTGTATATAAAGATTTAGCATATATAACAGCTATTATGAGAAGTGAAAAAAGATTTTTCCCCAAAAATGAAAATATTAAAACTAAGTTAAAATACATAAAGTAGTTAGTATTCCACACAGCATAAAATTCGACAAATCAAAGTTTACATGTCCCAGCTGACCATGTGTGAAAATGCAAAGCAGGCATTAAAACTGATATTATGTCCAATATTTAAAACCAGTTTGTAATTGGGGGAACATCTAAATCCTTAATAAAAAAACACAAATGAAGTGAAAGCTTTAAACTGGTACACACTGTTCACACCTATATTTCAAGTTTGGAAATGCATATTTGCAAGCAGCAATACAAAAGTATTCATGAAGAATGCATAATCTCTGAAAATTATGAAAACATCCCTGCTACCAATACACTTCTATATACAAAACTGACTACCATATTTGTTACTTCTGTGTAGCAAGAGAAGTTCATTTTCAAAACAGATAAAATTCAGTCTTTAGGTGTGAATGGTATGAATGACAGTCTTTTTTTTTTTTTTAATTTCTTAGTCGTTTGGGATCCTTAAGCATGCAAAAGCTTTGAACAGGAGGGTCCACAAAGGAACCAGGGTTGTCTTATGGCATCCAGTTAAGCCAGAGCTGGGAATGCCTCTGGGTCATCCACATCAGGGGCAGAAGCACTCGACTTGTCAGTCCTGCTGCCACGGTTTGGGCGTCCACCACGCCCACGCCCACCTTGTCCTCCCCTGCCACCACGTCCTGGGCGGCCTAGATCTCCAAAATTGATCTCCAGCTGAGATGTTATGTCATTTGCTGGCTTCCGGAAATTATGGTCCATAACCGAATCTTCAGCGTGAGCCTCTTCACTCTTTGATTTATGAAGAACAAATCCCTTCTTCCATTGCCCATCAGCACCTTCATTTGGTTTTCGGATATTAAATTCTACTTTTGCACGATCTTTATTTTGAATAGCCTTCCATTCATCCAAAGTCATCTCTTTTGGACCCTCTTCCTTAACTTCTTCAACTTCGTTTTCCTTATTTTCAGTATCTGCCACTGGATGTTCTTCACCTTCAGGTGTTTCCTCAGTCGCATTTGATTGATCCAAGTCAGTTAATTCATCTTTGACAGTTCCCCAGTTGTGAGATCCGCTACCTCCATGTTTATCCTCATGCTTCAGGCCACTGTAATGTGAAAAAGAAGATCTATCACTTGCACTATGCCTATCAAATTCACGTTTGCCACGAGAATCAAATCCATCTCCTCGACCCATTCCACGTCCGCGGCCTCCTCGACCCCTTCCAAGACCACCACGACCTCGGATGGGTCGGTCAATAATTGGTCTATCAACTGAAAATTCGCCTCCTTCACCCTTTTCTTCAAGTGGCTTATCAAATCTCCTTTCACGAGGCGGTCGCCTTTCTAGTCTTCTATCAATTATTTTCCCTTCACCCTGAAGTTGTTGATCAGGTCTTCTTCCAACACGTCTTATTCCTTCTTTCTTAAGAGCCACGGGCGGCTGCGTCTCCTCTTTCTTGTCAGCCACGCCAACGTTGGGGGGCAGTGGGTTCTTGCGGTCTTTCTGGGACTCTTTACGCAGCTGTTTGCCTGCCGCGTTGGAGTTGGTCTGGGCCGAGGCCTGAGCTGCGCTCTTGGCCCCAGGTCCCCCAACGCCGCCCCCGCCGGCTTCTTTTTTCTTGTTCTCTGCTGCTTTCAGCACCTTGAAGGGGTCCAATTCATCATCAAATAACTGGTCGAATCTGTTGGTGACCACGCAGCCGAAGCCTTCCTGTAGGTGCCCAGGCATGATGGTGGCTCGGCGGCACGTTCCTCCACGGATTGCAGCGGGCGGCGCAGAGCCAAGAGCGCCTGCTTCAGCTCTTCCCAGAAGATCGACAAATTACTCTTTACATCAGGAAAAAAGTCTCAAGTTTATCATAATTTAGGCACAGTAACAGAGGAGCCCCATTGTTAAGCATCATGGGTCTGTTTTTTTTTTTTAATATTTCGAATATCCAAAATATTTTCTTGACTCCAGAGAGAAAACAAATCCCTTTAAGAGCAGTGGTCAAATAAAAACAAGAAACACAAACTAAAACCTGATTATAAATAACTAGAGCATTACAGTTTCTTAAAAAGTCAAGTATTGTTAAATACTTGTTAATATTGGTTAAAAATTGTGTGATAATGCCATTGTCTGAAGTACTGGCTGCCAAAACAACCAAAGGAAATATAGATTACCATGGGTACAAATATCACTTGATCACTGTAATTTTTGCCTATTTTAGTTAATAATGAGAAGGAAGCATATGGAGGGGTTTGCTTCATGGTGATCACAACATAAAGAACCTTAATCACTTTGTTAGGGGGAAGAGGGGGCAGATATAAAATTTAGAAAATTCATATGGTAATTCACCTAATCAGTGATTTAATTCATCTCAAGGACCTTTAACACTCCTGCTTATAAGATCAAAACCATGGAGATCCTAGAGAGGAGTTTCCAAAAATGAAATTCTTCACTCTGGATAAAGGGATAAGCTAAGTAGCAACTGATAATTAAGCAGTGGATAAGAAAGATATCTTTATATATTATGTTCTTTTAGATGTATCTTTTAATGTTTTTGTGTTGATCATCTCTCACAGAACTAATTCACAATGTGATTGTAATGGTTGCATACATTTGATTCTCTGCATCCATGGATTTCATATCTGTGAACTCAATGTACTGTAGATTAAAAAATATTCTGAACAAAGACTGCCTCTGTAGTGAACACATATAGATATTTTTCTTATTATTCCTTAAATGATAGAGTGTAACTAATATTTACAAACATTTATATTGTATTAGGTATTATAAGCAATCCAGAAATGATTAAAATTATAGAAGGAGTTACATAGACTATATGTAAATACTGTGCCGTTTTAAATAAGGAACTTGAGCATTCTCAGATTCCAGTATCTACAGGGATCCTGGGATCAATCCCTTATGGATACTGAGGGACAAATGTACATGCATATATATTTTTTTAAATACCATCTTATATTCACGATATAATATATCTTTTCTCCTCTCCAAGCCTAGTTTCCAATTATCAGTATCTCTTAGTCTTTAAAATCTAAGAGGCTGCAATGAAGACAAAAAATTGCAAGTCAAGAATATTAGAGCTGGGTGCGGTGGCACAAGCCTGTAATCCCAGTGACTTGGGAGGCTGAGGTAGGAGGATCAGAAGTTGAAAGTCAGCCTTAGCAGCTCAGTGAGGCCCTGTCTAAAGAAAATATAAAAAAGGGGCTGGAGATATGGCTCAGTGGTAAGGATCCCTGTGTTCAATCCCTGGTACTAAAAAATAAAAATAAAAATCGGAAAAAATAACAATTTTTAGTGGGCTTAGTATGTTCAATCTATTTCAATAAGGGTAAATGTCACACGAATCTGAAACTTTAATTCTAAATATGAAACTCCAGATCAGCCATGAAGGCACTTATTTTTGTCATACAAGTAGAGAAAATGATCAAGTAAGTATTAATATGCAGTAACAAAATGCCCTGTAATCAATAAGTCTATATATTCCTACATGAAATCAGAAGGCACTATTATAATGACAATTTTACTAATGTAAAAAAATGTTCTGGAGATACAACAGTTATTAAGTAATAAGGCATTAAAGCTCTCTTCAAAGCCCATATTCTTCCTACCATACCAATATTTTCCCAGTGCATTTTGTGAGACCCAGAGGATACAAAAAGAGGCATGGAAAAGGCCAAGTTTGTAGAATTCTGGACCATCACCCAACACTGCTTTTACCTCTTTTACCTGCTCAAATTCTACATAATTTTCCTCCTTTTAAGGATTCCATTGCTAAACGAAGTTTTAAAACCTCTATACTAGGTCATGTAGTATAAGCATAAATTATAGTACACCTTGCTGGATTCACCTCTTTTTCAACCTGATGTGCAATTGAGGGGCTTTCACCAGAATAGTGTACTAAGAAAATCTCAATTAAAGATAGTTACACTACTCAACCTTAGGTTTTGAAGTTAAAAGCAAGTAATCCCATGTATTGGAAAATCCAAAGAATTTATTCACATCATCAAATTCTGCTCAAAACATTCAGGTTGTAAGAATTTCAATCACTGTTGAAAACTAGGATACAAAGCAAAATTGAAAATAACAACTGATTTTTAAAGCAAATATACCTGAAATGAAATATTCAAATTAGTTTATACTTTTCAGGTTGTTCACTAATGTCTAGCTGTGCTGTTCAATATGGTGATTTAAATCAATTAAGTAAAATTTAAAATTCAGTTCTTCAGTCACAAGAGTCATACTTCATGACTAATAAAAGTTCTTTACTCTCAAATAGTTATATGTGGCTCATGGTCATCATACTGGACAGCACAAGTAAAGAATATTTCTTAAATCACAGAAAGTTCTATTAAAAAGTGCTGATTTATAGCTCAAAGACGAAATATGTGGTGTAACCACATTACCCAATTTTTACATTATGGAAAGTTACTTTTTTATTCATTTTTTAGTTTTAAGTGGACACAATATCTTTATTTTACATTTATGTGGTGCTGAAGATCAAACTCATTGCCTCAAGCATGATAGGCAAGCACTCTACCACTGAGCCACAACCCCAGACCGAAAAGTTACTTTTGAGCCTATAAAATATTGTTATGAATTATCTGAAGTGTAGCAAATATTCCTTTTGGTTTAATTATTTGTAAACAATCAAATGTTATAAATAGCTCTGGAGGTTAATGTCATTTTCAGGGCACATAGCAAGCCAAGGAGCTTTCTCCAAAGTCCCCCAGGCAAATACAAGTGTATCATGTCCATGATTCCTTAATCCCCACGAAAAGAGACTTTTCTTTCAGAGGCCAGAGTATTCTCGGCCTTTTGAAGTACATACCTCTAATACAAATATTTATAATCTACTATCTGGCTTCATAGGTCTTCTGTGTTCTTTAAGAAAACCAGGAGATAGAGTACTACATGGGTTGGAAGGACCAAAACACCATCATTATTAGAGATTGGTATACACTGTCCATAATCCCTGACATCCTGGGCTAACATAATAAATAATACTTTCTGTAAAATCAACTCTATGCAACTTACTATGAGGACAAATTAAATGCACTTTAGAATAGAAAAAGGCAAAATTACTACCTGTCCATGTTTTTTTTAACCTATGTAGTAACAAGTTTGGTAAACTTGTATATCATCACCTTCCACATTTAGGGCCAACATTCACTTGGATACATTCACTTGAGTTCTGATTTGTTTGGAAATTCCTTCATTTCATGAAAATAATTCCTAATACCATATTTATAATAAAATTTTTAAATCATAAGTAAAAAATAGTAAATCCTATATAGCCAAATAAATCCAACTAGGATATCTTGGTGAAAATGTTTATACCTTGTAGTTTTGACTGTAATGCTTTTATCTCTTCAGTTTGGTTTTGGTTGATCAAACGAAGATTCTGATTCTCCAATTCCAGCTAAAACAACACAGTGATATTCTCTTACATAGGAATAACATTTCTAAAACATGCTAATAAATAATTATATTTAGAAAACATTAATATGTTTACTCCAAATGCAGTAAAATAAAATGACATGCAAATATATGAATTTATCATCATAGGCTATCAAACTAGATAATTATGGCACCAATATTAATTTTTCCACAACTGAGAGTTTTGCAAGTTTTCACCCCCTAGCTTTTTTTTTTTTTTTTTTTGGTACTGGGGATTGAATTCAGGAGCACTCAACCACTGAGCCACATCCCCAGCCCGATTTTGTATTTTATTTAGAGACAGAATCTCACTGAGTTGCTTAGCACCTTGCCTTTGCTGAGGGTGGCTTTGAACTCGTGATCCTCCTGCATCAGCTTCCACAACTGTTGGGATTACAGGTATGTGCCACCGCGCCTGGCCCCCCTAAGTTTTTTCCACTGTAAAATTATTTGAAACCAAACTATTTCAGTATTTAATCTGTACTTCAGATACCAAATATATTAATTTTATAATATATACAGATATGCTCTATAATTATTTAAAATTAACTAATTAGAACTAAAATTAAGTAATTAGAGTGAGACTATTTACACTGATCATCAGATGTCTATCAATTGTTTAATTTTTGAAATACAATGGATGTTAAAATAAAAGCTACCTATCTCAGATTTACCAAAAAAGAGCAGCACCATCAACTGATTTGAATTTTTTGTTTCACTCAGATGATTGTATATTCTGATTGTTTTCCTACTAAAAAAGAATAAAGTAAAAGAAAAGAAAAGAAAAAATATAGCAACAAATACCTCATTTAACTTAACTGTTACCCATTCTTTGATCTTAGCTGCTTTCTCTTCTATTATTTTAGCTTCTTGGATTCTTGTTTCTGAAATAACATTTGCAATTTGTTTAGTTCAAACATAAACTCAGTGGTCCAGAAATGTTACCTGATAATATGCAAGACAAATCCACTTAAAACCTGTCTCAGATTTAGGACATCTACCTGCAAATTATCAGATTTTTAAAAGAGAAAATTTATCCAACAAATACAATAATAATACACAGAGATAGATGCAAACATTGCTAGTTTTAATAATTGTTCTTCTCTTTCTTTGAATGATCAACACACTGAAGTCAATACACTGAATATATCAATAAAATAAACATTTCTGGAACAGTAGAACAGGGTCAACCAGGTTAGGAAGAGGAGACTAAAAATCTGGTATAATGGCTAGAACTCCCTCAAGCATTAATTTAAAAAAGACCCAGGAAAAATATAGACTGAAAAAGTCTACTTCACCAACCTTAAAATATGGTTATGATCACAAAACTACCGGGAATATGGTTATCGTAAATTACAATGGGCGGAGACTGGAGGCCAGTATAAAGCTGCAAACCACTAACAAAGAAATACTAATCCCCAGAGAAATTTAAAAAATGCTGAAAATAAACAACAATTTAATGAGCATAAAAAACAATGTCATAATGGTCATATTTAAATTACATTAAATGACTACTTAAGTAAATGACACTAACACAGTTTTTGTAATAAAAATCTAAAATAAACTTCTGTACTTGTTCTCAATAGTAGTGGTTTAAAACAGTGTATACATTTCTAAGCAGAAGGATTAGTATCAAACATAAATATATAAAATACAATGTTCTATAAATATTTCCAACACTGTAACAATCTAAAACAAAATTGATTACAAATATTTTATGGACATAATGCTGCTGATAACTAAGTATTTCCTACTTAAACTGTACACATAAATTCTAAGTCTGAATGTGAAAGAACACTGTACCGTCTAAAAAGTGGCAGATCTTGCCTGGACTCACCCTGGACTTAAAGCGAATGCCATTTTACCTTAACCTTTCACCAGCACATGTGATACAATCCTGTGGGTTGACTTAAGTAAGATTTTCCCCTTCACATTTAGAAATCTAGACTCCTTTTAAACTTTGTGTTTATGCACAAATGAGTACACACATATATAAGTCTTTGATGATTAAAATTTTCCTACCTGCTCTTCAAACTGCAGTTCCAAATTTTGAATGATGTCATCTTTTTCCTGTAGTAGAGACTCCAGGTCTTGACATTTTTTATATAACCTTGTCTCTGATTCACTGGTTTGAATATTAGCTTGTTTCAATTTCTGTTCCATAACTTGTACCTAAATTGAGAGAATAAAATGTTAAAATTAAAATTAAATTAAATTTATCATAATATGAAACTTAGATTTTTACTATAAAATTATATAGATTCCTAAAAGGTATCATAATAAAATGAAAATATGAAACAGGAATTGTTAATGTATTTACAAGTTACAAATTATGAAGACTATTCTGTCAGACAGTTGTACTTTTGGGGTACATAAGGATACACAGGAGATGATGTGAATATTGCTATAACATAACGTATATGCTTACTAGAGCAGTGACAATACACAAAAGTGTTTATATAGAGGCAGCAAGTTTCTAACCCTCATTTTTTCATATTTTAAACAAGGTAGGAATATAAATTTAAAATGTGAACAGTGAGATAAAACTCAAACCAGATGACCTGGCATAACATATTTTTGGGAAAACTGAAACTTAGATGAAAAAGAAATACTCAGTGGAAAAGAAAAGAAAAACAAGAGAAACTTTGAGCCCTCAAATGACAAAATCATTAAAAAAATTAAAAATTAAAAAAAAAACAAGAATCATAGGTAGGAAAAGGCACTTAGTGAGAGCTTATTGATTCATTCACTTCACCAATGCTCATTGAATACCTGGCAAGTGCCAAGCCTATTTCAGTACCTGGAAAGGAATCATAAAACAGACCCAAATATCTTGCATGGAAATTACATTCTAATGGTAAAGAGGGATAAAAAATAGTAATAAGTAGGTAAAAATCATACAGTAAGTCAAAGAGTTGGTAAGATTAACAGGTATGAGGCTGGAGGATGGGAAGTGCTTCAATTTTAACATCTAAGAGATTGGCCCTGATTGGATTTTCTACAAAACACATTCAGAAGTATGACATCTTAGGACACATCTGCAAACCTGATTGTTGCTGGCCATATGGGTTATATAAGTCTATCTAATTCATAGGGAAGTTTCAATTTTACAGATACCACTTTGTAGCTATTTCTTTTCTTTTACCTTTCTGTGAATCTTAGACCTATTCCTTGATTGGAAGTCTCACCAGACTTTATAAGGTCTAAAAAAAGGAGGTGTTAAGGATAGCAAGAAAGAAAATAAAGTATTGAGGACTGTACTAAAGAGTTTTATTCATATATTCCAAATAGCTAAGAATGTAATTTTAGCAATAATGTGAAAGATTTGAGAAATTAATTATCTCTGAAAATTCAAAATGAATCCTTACTCAATGTTCAAAGTATTTGACTAATTAGATTTTTCAGGTGAAAGGTGTAAAGGTTGGTTTGGTTTTATTCTTTTAACTGTGAATATCAAGTTTCATCTGAGGATTCACAGTATAAATGCAAATTCAATTTAGATGCCAAATTATTCTACTTAAATACTACCCGCATGATTAGAAACTATGAAAATAAAAGCAGATTAAAAAATAGGAGGAAAAACATATTCTAGTATTCAAATGATAATTTCAGTTATCTTTAATTTAGATTCTTTAACATAATAGGTTTTCTACTTGAGCTGAAGGATTAAGATTTGTATCAAAGACAAAGGTCCATGACATGATCAACAGCCCAAGCAGGACAAAAAAAACCAAGAGTCAATATGAAGATGCATTTCCAGCTGTACATAGGGTACTCTGGAGCAAGGAGAGAAGAGTACAGCCAAGTCCAAAATGGTTGTTCTCCTCTGAGGACATAATAATAGAAGATGAACTTCAAGAAAAACCTAAGTAATTGAATAAGAACAGAAATAAATATTACCAGACCCTCAGCTATAGTCTCTTTTTATTATGTCTGAGCAAGCCACCCTCCAGACATTGGGTCATCACATAAAATTTCCCTATTATTACTGGCAAGTGCCAAACCTATTTCAGTCTAGGTTCTGGACAATGATGACTAGGATTTGATAGTTGAATTCATTTTATGAATGAATGCTGCAGAGCTCCTTGGATTCATCTTTTTTTAAAAAAATGTATTTGTTCTTTTTGTATATACATGAAGTAGAGTATATTTTGACATATTATGTATACACATATTATAACATTCAAATTAGCATCCCATTCTTGTGATTGTACATGATGTGAAGTTACACTGGTCATGTATTCATACATGAACATGGGAAAGTTATGTCTGATTCATTTCTACTGTCTTTCCTAATCACATCCCCTCTAACTTCCTTTCATTCCCCTTTGTCTAATCCATTGAACATTTGGATGCATCTTTGCCATCTAAACTTTTTAATTTGATTGTTACGTTTAGAAAAACAGCTTTCCCAGGCAAGAAAAATATTGGGAAATGTGCAAAATTTCTTAGGGAAAGAGATCACAAAATAGTTACAGGCAACCCACTTCCCAATTGATCCTGTTATGACCAAGTTTTACAGGATTCACCAGCCTTCCTTGGTAATTAGTATGAACAAGAATTCTACAGTAAAGCTAAGAAGCTTTCAGAAAAAAACAAGCAGGCTTTTAAAATATCCTCCCATGGCATATGGAAAATAGCCAAGTTCTTTTTCCATTCATTTAACCTGAACCTTATAAGAATTTTAACTACTCAGAGACTGACTGATAACAAACACCTGTGAATTCAAATTTGTTTAAGTAAATTCTTGAAATCACCTATACATGTATGCCCTTCAGTATGGAATGCTTCATATTTCTAGTACTTTCCTCCTTTATTTCTAGGCATGCCTCTGGCTGCATCCGCTCAGCACACTCCTTAATCAGTTCCCTGCAAACCTTCTTGTCGTGAGATTACCTAAATTCCTGTTCAGAAAAAGGTTAATTCAACAAACTCTGAAGTTCTCAGATCCTGTACATTCTGAAGAACCAGACCACTTAGAGGCTTTTGGGAGACAACCTCTAAGCCACTATGATGGCTTCACTGGTAAGACTGCTCTTCTATACCTGAGGTCTTGGGTGACAACATAAAGCTGGTGTTAATAATGTGATCAATGGTGAAAACCTATTTTGGTTTACCTGGGACCATAGGCCACACTTTACCAGTATTATCTGACAGGGAACAAAGGGATGGAGAGACTAAAATCTGAGTAACAGAGGTTTTCTGGGAGGAGGGGCTGCTTGTTGCCTTTCTACCCATTGGTTAAACACTAATCAGTGCCTAGAAAAATTTGCAGTAAGATAAGAAGGTCTCTAAAATAACGTGGTATGGAGGGAAATGGGGAGCTGACCACTCCCCTTAATTCCAGTTCTTGGGAGAGAATCTGAAGAGTGACCTTGGTTGTAAAACAAAGGGATGTACTCCTAAAAACATCTGAGTATCATGTGCAGTCGGCATGCAACCTATTCTATATATCCCCCCAGCTTGTAGGCACAGGGCCACCCTTCACTGTATCTCAACTTACCACTGCCAAGGAGTGAGTAATAAAATGCCCTAAAACCTCTCCACATTCTCTCTTTGGGATTAGTAAACAGTACTCTGGGGCCTCCGGAGCCCTGGGGCTGAACACTGCCTCGCAAGATTACTCCTTAAGTAGTTCTGGGTTGGTTTATACATACTGTTTTCAAAACTCACAAGCAACCATAAAGATATATTACAGTATTAAATACAAGGGTCACCAAGATTTATCTAGCAAAATGTGCAATCTTTTCTTCAGCAGACAACTTAATTAATGCTTACAGAAATAATGCCATTCATTAATAAATAAAGAGAAAAATGTATGAAGCTAAGTATAGAGTTGAGCTGGCTTCTGCTTTTAGTCAAGAAACATTCCCTTTGGGTTAATATAAACACAATCATTTAAGTTTTAGGTTCAATGAAAAGATAAGCTGAATTCAAGGAACACAAACATTAGATAGGCTACAGGGGAAAGTATTAAAGATAGCCAAGGATTCAGTTACTGTAACTTAACACAAAGGCCAAAAAGGTGACATAATCAGTGTATGAGAGTTCATCTGCTCTCTGTTTATATTTCTTGTCAATTTTTTAGATCCAATGAGGTATTTACAGAAAAAAAAATCTTTCTGAAGCATAAATAAAATAGTCATTGAATAAATTTAGAGTTTTGTGACAAAGAGGAATATCCAAATATTTTGCTAGCTTACAGAAATTATGAGACATTTGCAATTCTTCTCTATCCTTTCTATTTAAGGCAGTATGTCTAACATAACCAATCATGGTGTGCTCTTGCTTAAACATGTACAGCCTAGAATTAAATGACTCTTCACTTGATACCTTCAAGGACAACTTCAAATAAGTTCTTCCTATTAAACTTATTAAGGTCAGTGGCTATGAACTGCCCTAATTGCCTACATGTTTTGATTCCTTTGCCTTAGGTTGAGGATATGAGGTTCTTGTTTCTTTCTTTTTTTTAAAGAAACTCCACTAGATCTAGTACATTTGAGAGGAAAAATTAATCTAAAACCACATAAAAATTACTTAAGTTTAATTTCTAGAAATAAATTTGCCACACATATAAATTTAGAATTTCCAATTTAAAAAAGGCCAGACAATGGGGCTGGAGATATGGCTCAAGCGGTAGCAGACTCGCCTGGCATGAGTGTGGCCTGGGTTTGATCCTCAGCACCACATACAAATAAAGATGTTGTGTCTGCCGAAAACTAAAAAATAAATATTAAAAATTCTCTCTCTCGCTCACTCTCTCTCTCTCTCTCTCTCTCTCTCTCTCTCTCTCCCTCTCTCTCTCTTTAAAAAAAAGGCCAGACAAAACAATCCTCAATTACTTTCTCTTTTTTTCCCCTATAATGTGAGAAATCCAAAAAAAAAAAAAAAAGGAAAGCAAGGGAAAGATACCGTAGAACAAAGACATAAAGAGACAGCCATGAGTGTGGAGGTCAAGAAAATGCCGCTAGGAAAGGTCAAAGTCAGAAAGTAAAAGAGAGAGAGACATGAAAGAGAAATAGATAAACTGACAAATGTTTACTGCAACTGTAGGGCTAAACAGGAATGTACATACATGGCCCACTCCACTGTTACAGAAAGAGATAAAGGCATTTTAGAGAGAGTAACATTTACTCATAGAGTTTGAGTGGCCTTTTATGATTTTGCTATTATTGTCTCATTCTACTATAAGTGTGGATATCAGTAATCAATACCGTCAACTAAATAATATTTACAAAAAGGGACAGCATAGATCTTTACCCTTGTACTTATAGCCTAATAGTGTTACTACCACCACCATCTGTTGAGGGCTGAAGGCATGCCAGGCACTTTCCTTAAATTAGCTTCAATCTTCATAATAGCTAACACGTACACAGCACTTCTATGTGCCAGGAAACATTCCGAGTACTTTACTCATAGCAACCTATTCAATTTCCACAAAATTCTAGGACAGGCATAGATTGTATTAGCACTTTACAGAGAGGAAGCTGAGTCCCAAGTCAAATAAGGGGTAAGAAATGGAGGCAGATTTTGAACCAGGCAGTTTGGCTCCAGAGCCTTTGCTATTAATCACCATGTTATAAACCTTTACACAACATAGAGGATATCAGCTCTGCCAATATGAGTTAGCTCTTTTTTATGAGTGACAAAACAAAGAATCAAATTAACAAACTTTTCCAGTCAGATAAGTGGTAGAATTTGGATTTAAACACAGTTAACAATTTAAGTCTATCCCCTAAGCAGAGAACATATATTGTCTTTATTTTTCTTTGTATAGAATTTACTTTGACAACCTCTGGCCCCTATATCCTTCCCTTTCTTCATTCCTCTTTAAGAAAAAACAGAAAGAATGAGAAAAAGAGAAAGAAAACACTGGACTTTAATTACATGTGTTGGGAATATCATCATGAGCAAATGGGAATAACTGTACTCTAGAAACTCTGTAGAAAGTTAGAATTAAACTTGAAATTTGCCTATTCCATGTCTTTATGGGGAGCAATTACCATTGTCTTGGACTGGCTTTCTTTTATATTATAGTCTACATTCATCTTCTCCTATTTTGGTAGGAGAAATGGGGAAGTAAGAAAACTCTGTTGATTTTGCTAGGCAGGGATCATTATTATATGTCAAAAGATAAGGTCTAAACAAGAAAGATCAAAATGATGGAAATGGGATGTTTTGTGTATACATATTTGTTAAGCCAAAGAGGAGAATTTACAGTCACATTCTTTTCAACATGAACTTGGCCAGAATGGCTAAAAGTAAAAGTACAATAATGCCAAATGTTGGAAAAAGGGGTAGAGCAACCAAAATTCTCATACACTGCCAGTAGAAGTACAACCTGGCATATTCACTTTGGGAAACTATTTACTAACACCCATTAAAGATCTGTCAACTTATAACCCAGCAATTCTACTCATAGGTGTATACCCAAGAGAACTAAAAACATACATCCACCAAATATAAGTCTTCATAAGAGCCCCAAGTTGAAAAGGAACCATATGGTTAAAAGTGAGATATAGTCACAATAAAATACTATTCCGCAATAATAAAAGTACTGATACATATCAACATGAATGACTTTCATAGACATAATGTTGAGCGAAAGAAGTCAGTATAGGGTGGAGGATACAGTTTAGTAGTAGGGCACTGGGCTAGGATGTGCAAGGGCCTGGGTTTTATCCTCAGCACCACAGAGAAAGAAAAATAGGGGGTGAGGAAGGGAGGGGGGACAGAGGAAGGAAGGAAAAGAAAAGAAGAAGACCAAAAAATACTAATATCAAGAACAGCCAAACTAACCCATGTGAATACTGGTTACCTTAGTAAATAGGGTTGCTGCCTGAGGAAGAAAACAAGAGAATGGGATGATAAAATGCTCTATAACTTGATCTAATGGTAGGGTGCTTTGTTATATCCATTATGTCTTAATTTCTAAAAAGCAACAGCCATAAAGAAGATGCAGTAATTTTTACAATGGAATTTTATTCAACACTAAAAATAAATGAGCTACCAAGCCATAAAAACTTAGAGGAACCTGAATACATATTACTAAGTGAAAAAAAGTCAATATGAACAGGCTATTTGCTATATGGTTCATTAGACATATGACATAGATGACATTCTGGAAAAGGCAAAACTGTGGAGAAGATAAAAAGATCAGTGATTTGTAGGGACTTGGGAGCAGGGACAGATGATTAGGTTGAAATGTAGGAGAATTTTAGGCAGTGAAACTATTCCATATAATAATATCATGGTGAATAAATATCATACATTTGTCAAAACACTGCATGAACACTAATATAAACTATGAACTTTGGATGATAATGATGTGTCAATGAAATTCTTCAACTGTAACAAATATACCACCCTGGTGTGGTATATTGACGTTAGGGAAGGCTGGAGTATGTGTTGTGGTAGGGGAGAGGATACTCAAAAATTCTGTACTTTTGCTCAATTTTGCTGTAAATATAAAACTTCTCTAAAAGATAAAGTAGATTTTTTATAAAGCAATTTCCTCCCTGTTGAAATAATTGATAAAGCAGGATCATTAATGGCTACTAATATATCAAAAGAAGAGTTTACTATATGTTATATATTCTACATTATATACCTCCTGACAGAGGTATGCAATATCACCTAAGACTTAGGAAAAGGAGGAGGAAAAGAGGAAGAAAAAGAGTAAAAAGAGGAAGAAGAGGAAAGGAGAAAGAGGAACAGGAGAAATGAAGAATGAGGAGGAGGATGAAGGCGGGGAGAGGAAGGGAAGGGGCATCAAAATTTGGGATCTAACTATATTTTATCAGAGATACAGAGGTAGGGGAACACATTAAATAATTATGCAATCAAAAAAATTCTGAATGCAGAAAGCTTTAGAGGACAAATTAACCCATGTTTTTCAACAAATAAATTGAAAGATAAAAGAAAGGGTAGGAAACCCTATAGAGAGTTTAATAATCAAATGTGTCAATCTAATTCAGACCCTGATTTGAATAAATCGACTATTAAAAAATAAAAAAAAATAGTATATAAATGAAAGAATTAAAAACAGGTACTTGAAAAATGCTTGTATATGCAGTTCATGGCAGCACTAGTCACAATAGCCAGAAGATTGAAACAACCCATCTGTTGATGGCAACAGATGCAGGGCTAACCCTAACCCTAACCCTAACCCTAACCCTAACCCTAACCCTAACCCTAACCCATGCATGCTGCAATGCGGATAATCTCAAAACCATCCTGCTAAGGGAAAGAAGCCAGAGGTCACATATTATATGAATCCATCCATAAGAAATATCCAGAATAGGTAGATTCATAGAGACAGAAAGTAGATTGGTTGTTGCCAGGACCTTGAGGCAGGGAGAGGAGAAAGAGAATGGATGCTTAATGGGCACAAGATTTCCTTTTGAGATGATGGAAATATTTTTAAATTAGGTAGAAATGATAATTGCACAACACTCTGAATTGTTCACCTTGAAATAGTAGATTTTATGGTATGTGAACTGTGGTATGTCATTTAAAAAATAAATTTATGGTATGTCATTTAAAAATAAACAGGGGCAATGATAAGAAAATTTGACAGATGTATTGAAGAATTATTGGGGTTGTAGCTCAGTGGTAGAGTGCTGGCCTAGCATGTGTTGAGGCACTGAGTTTGATTCTCAGCACCACATATAAATAAATTACATAATAAAGGTTCATTGACAACTAAAAAAAACATTAAAAAATAATTATTGGCAAGTTTTTGACATGATGTGGTTGATTTTTTAAAAAAGCATTTATTTTTATATTAGTTGCTGAAATTTCATTCCTGGATACAATTATATGATGTGTGGTATTACTTCAAAATATCCAGTGTGGAGGTGGATGGAGGGGAAAGTAGGTAGAGATATAAACAAGCCATGTGTAAACTGATTGTTGAAGTTGGACATGGGAGTTCATTACATTATTTTCTCTACTCTTATATGTGGCTGAAGTTTTGCATAATAAAGTCTTAAGGTTTCTTTTCAAGCATAATTTAAAAAATCAAGGATTAGATTAGATTGGGCTTACTTAGAAAAAATTCAGGCCTTTATTGTATAAAATTAACAGGTAGAAAGGAGATTTGGTAGTGCTCAGATTTGAAGAAAGAAACATGACAAACTTAGAGGAAGCATAAGAAATTTAATATACTCTTCTTGGAAGAAAGGATTTTGCATTTAAGCTTTTGGAAATTCTTGATTCAACTAAATGCAGCAGAGATATTTTTATAAAATGAGAAGCTATATTTTGGGTCACCAGATAAACTTCAAACCTGGATGTGCCCATCCAAACTTCTCATTTTAATGCTGGCAAGGTCCAGAAAGGGTTAAGTGACTTACCAAAACATCATTAAAAATAATCTAAAAAATACTAGAAAGTATAAAAATATAGAAAAAGATTATTCCTAATTCCAAATTCAAATAAACTTCTGTTAAAAGTTAGGGTCTTAAATTTCTAAAGTCATATGATTTGGCCAAATTGAATTAGGATGATATACACGATTTAAACAGAACAATTTTAAGCATCAAGATAGAAGATGCCATCAGAAGTCTACCAACCAAGAAAAGCCTAGGACCAGATAGATACACAGTCAAATTCTACAAGACCTTTAAAAAGGAATCAATACCAATGCTCTTCAATTTATTTCAGGAAATAGAAAAAGAGACAGCACTTCCAAACTCATTCCATGAGGCCAATATCACCCTGATTCCAAAACCAGGCAAAGACACATCAAAATATCTCTAGTAAAAATAGATGCAAAAATTTTCAGTAAAATTCTGGCAAATCGAATACAAAACATATCAAAAAGATAATGCACCATGATCAAATGGGATTCATCCCAGGATGTAAAGTTGGTTCAATATATGGAAATCAATAAATGTTATTCATTGCATCAATAGACTTAAAGGTAAGAATCATATGATCATCTCAATAGATGCAGAAAAAGCATTTGACAAAATACATCATCCCTTTATGTTGAAAACACTAGAAAAACTAGGGATAACAGGAACATATCTTAACATCATAAAAGCTATCTATGCTAAGCCCCAGGCCAACATCATTCTAAATGAAGAAAAATTGAAGGCATTCCCTCTAAAAACTGGAACAAGACACAGATGACCTCTTTCACCACTTCTATTTAACACAGTTCCTGAGACACTGGCCAGAGCAATTAGACAGATGAAAGAAATTAAAGGGATATATATACAAAAAGAAGAACTTGCACTATTTGCTGACAATATAATTCTATACCTAGAAGACCCAAAAAGTTCCACCAGAAAACTTCTAGAACTAGTAAATGAATTCAACAATGTAGCAAGATATAAAATCAACATCCATAAATCAAAGGCATTTCTGTATAATAGTGACAAATCCTCAGAAATGAAATGAGGGAAATGAGGAAAACTACCCCATTTACAATAGCTTCAATAAAATAAAATAAAATACTTGGGAATCAATGAAAGAGGTGAAAAACCTCTACAATGAAAACTACAGAATGCTAAAGAAAGAAAGCAAAGAAAACCTTAGAAGATGGAAAGATCTACCTTGCTCTTGGATAAGCAGAATTAATATTATCAAAATGACCATACTTCCAAAAGCAATAGACAGATTTAATGCAATTCTGATCAAAATCCCAATGACATTCCTCATAGAAATAGAAAAAGCAGTCATGAAATTCATCTGAAAAAATAAGAGACCCACAATAGCTAAAGCAATCCTTAGCAGGAAGAGTGAAGCAGATGGCATCACTATACCAGAACTTAAACTATACTACAGAGCAATAATGGTATTGACACCAAAACAGACTTGTAGACCAATGGTACAGAATAGAGGACACAGAGAGTAACCCACAAAATTACAATTATCTTATATTAGACAAAGGCACCAAAAACATGCATTGGAGAAAAGGTAGTCTCTTCAACAAATGGTGCTGGGAAAACTGGAAATCCATATGCAACAAAATGAAATTAAACCTCTATCTCTCACCATGCACAAAACTCAACTCAAAATGGATCAAGGACCTAGGAATAAAACCAGAGACCCTGCATCTAATAGAAAAAAAAGTAGGCCCTAATCTCCATCATGTGGGATTAGGCCCCAACTTCCTTAATAAGACTCCTGTGGCACAAGAATTAAAATCAAGAATCAATAAATGGGATGGACTCAAACTAAAAAGTTTCTTCTCAGCAAAAGAAACAATCTGTGAGGTGAATAGAGAGTCTAAATCTTGGGAGCAAATCTTTACCCCTCACACATCAGATGGAGCACTAGTCACTAAGGTATGTAAAGAACTCCAAAAACTAGATACTAAAAAAAAAAAAAATAACCCAATCAATAAATGGGCCAAGGACCTGAAGAGAGACTTCTCAGATGATGTACAATCAATCAACAAACACATGAAAAAATGTTCATCATTACTAGCAATTAGAGAAATGCAAATCAAAACCACTCTAGATTTCATCTCACTCCAGTAAGAATGGCAGCTATTATGCATACCAACATTAAGAGTTGGCAAGGATGTGGGGGAAAACGTACACTCATACACAGCTGGTAGGACTGCAAATTGGTGCAGGCAATATGGAAAGCAGTATAGAGATTTCTTAGAAAATTGGGAATGGAACCACCATTTGACCCAGCAATCCCTCTCCTCAGTCTATACTTAAAAACAGCATACCACAGGGTAACAATTATTTTTTTTTAATTTTATTTATTTTTTAGTTTTTTCGGCAGACACAACATCTTTGTTTGTATGTGGTGCTGAGGATCGAACCCGGGCCACACGCATGCCAGGCGAGCACGCTACCGCTTGAGCCACATCTCCAGCCCGTAACAATTATTTTTAATGATTGTTTGATATCTCATGGTATTGATAAAGTTAATTTATTCATTCCTCTATAATAAGGCATTCATGAGATTTACAACTCTTCATTACTATGAATAAAATTGTTATAAACATATTTTTATATAACACTTAACTATGGTTAGGATTACCATAAAAGTCACATTTGATGTTCTCAGGAGATAAAAATTTTCTAATCAAGGCCTTTTTACCTCTTGAAAATTTGTTAGTGGACAAAACAGGGTTAGATTTTCCACTTTCTCTATGGATCAAGCTCAAAAAGTAAAAATGATGAAATGCAGAGGACTGACAAATTTCAAAGCAACCTTTATATGGGTAGAGGCAGGAAAAAAATTTTAACTAAAATAATACTCTAACTGTTGAAAATCTTTCTCTGCTTGCCATTCAGCATCAATAACTTGTCTTTCGAGCTGTTGCATCTGTAAAGTAAGAGGAAAAAATGAAATATAAAAATTCATGTTTCCTTTTTGCAAAAAAGTTTCAATGTTATCAATTTTGTAAAGAACATTTAAAGTGGTTCACTGGATACATAAGTTGCATACAATTAATACATGAAAGGTTCTTTACATAGTTAAATTTCTTGAGTCACTGAACTTATTAAGCAACAGAAGAATTGAAACTTCCCTTGATTACAAGGGCAATAAACCCATCATTGAAGCTTCACCTCAAGACTTTGTCTATCTGATTCCCTCTCAAAACCTTTACTTCCTAATGTCATCACATCACACTGGGAATGAGTATTTCAATAAATCAATGTTGGGGAAACATATATTTAATCCACAACAAAAGCATTATCAAATCTGAATAAAAATGTATTGAAAGAGTACCAAAACTTAGGAATACATGGAGAAACAAAAGTTTTAACACTCATGTCATTAAAGGAGATATGAGAAGGAAAGCCATGCCATGTGAGGCAATATTTAAAGAAATAATTGCTGAAAATATTTTAATCTTGGTCAATGACATAGACATGCACATTTAAGAAGATTGGTAAACATCAAATAGAAGGAACCCTCCACAATTTAAGCTTAAGCTTATTGTTTTTGTCGGCTTTTTCATTTCTGTGACCAAAGTATTTGACAAGAATATCTTACAGGAGAAAAAGTTAATTTGGGTATCACAGTTTCAATGGTCTCAGTCTATAGTCATTCAACTCCACTACTCTGGGCCCAATGTGAAGCATCACATTATGGGGAAAGGGCATGGTGGAAGGAAGCTGTCTCCTAATGGCAATAAGGAAGCAGAGAGAGAAAGCATGGGAAGGGACTACGAGGAAGTGACATCTCCACTGATCCCCTCCTCCATCCGTGTCACACCTGCCTACAGTCACCACCCAGTCAGTCCACTCACATTAGGATAGACTGATTAGGTTTCTTCTCTCACAAACCAATCATCTCATGTCTGAAAATTCCAGCATTAACAGAAGCTTTTGGTGGATACTTTATATCCAAACCATAACATGTACCAGTGAAAATTAAAGACAACATATGTCTTGAAACCATCAAGAGAAAGTCAGTGCATTACCTTTGGGAGATGACAATTTAATGTAAATGACTGAGGATTTCTTATCAGACACTGTGGAGGACAGAGGAAATGTTGCAATTTGAAAGGACTGAAAGAAAACAACCCTCAACTTGGAATTCTATGTCCAGTGAAAATATTCACCCAGAAAGAAAGTGACTTAAAGACATCTGCAGATCAAGGAAAACTAAGAGAATTAATTATCAGAATACCCACTCTTAAAAATTTTTGAAATGAAGTTCCGAAAACAAAAGGCAAATGATATTAGAAGGAAACTTAGAACATTAGTAATGAGGGAATATTAGCAGATTAAGCTAGAAGTCAGAAAATCATATATACATACTTATATGTATATACACATATATAATAGATGAATAATCAATAGATAATAAAAATGTTAAAACAAAGTTTTTAACAATTAACAATTAACATAATAAAATATCAACCCTAGACTAAGTAAAATATTTTCAATCACATATTTGGCAATGTATTATATATAGAATATATTTAAAAACCGTAAAAATTCAACAATAAAAATATAACAATATAATATAAGAATGGGAAAACACTTGAACAGATTCTTTGCCAAAGATGATATAAGCTTGACATATAATAACATTAAGAAATTTAAATATAATTTATTTGTTAAGTAGTTGCAAATTAAGACTAATACCAGTACAACATATGTACTTGAATGGCCAAAATGAAAATTTCTAATAATGCTATTATATATATATATATATATATATATATATATATATATATATATGTATATATATGTATATATATGATGTAACCCAAAAGCTTAAGTATGAGACAACACAGAAAGTTCAGAGGTGAAATGTTTAGATTGTGAAAGCTGTAATTTAATTAGTAGATTTATTCACCGATACTGATAATTGGTAGTTAATTAACTGGCATGTAGGGTGTGGCTGGAAGAAGTAGGTCACTGGGGGGAATGACTTTGGAGTTTATATTTTGTCCCAGGTGAGCAGAATTCTTTTTCTTCTTCTTGGTTGCCATGTTCAAACTACTTTCCTCTGCCACGTGCTTCTGCCATTGTGTTCTGCTATGCTGTGAGCTGACGATAGACTAAACCTATGAAACCATGAGCCAAAATAAACATTGCCTCCTTTGAGTTTTTCTTGTTAGGTCTTGTGTTCACAGAAATGAAAAGCTGATTAAACCAGAAATTGGTACTAAGAAGTAAGGAAGTTGCTGTGACTATGTAGTTCAGAAGTCTTTGTTACTTGTTTGTAGGAGGGATTTTGAAAAGTTTAGAGATGAAAGCTGAAAAAAAATCTTTATAATGTCATAAGTGAGCTTAGTGGGTGATTCTGGTGAAAGCCTAGAAGACCAGAATTCCAGTAAGACTGTGGACAGTAAAGACTGGGTTAGTGAGTTTCAGAGGAAGGACTCTATTGGAAATTGTACTAGAGGCCACTCACGTTTCATTCTGGTAAAAATGTTTTCTACATTTTGCCTGTGTCCTAAGATTTTCTGTGAGTCTGAATGTGGCAGAGGAAATTTCAAGGAGCATAGCTTTCAGGCAGTGGAATGGACATTGCTGGTGGCTTTTAAACAAGCTTACTATTATAATCATAAGTAGAAAGCAGAGCAAAAGATTTGAAAATCTTGTAGCTTGGCTGGAAAAGTGCAAGTAAAACTGGTGTGAAGGAAGTTGTAGTTGTTAAAGAGATTATAAAGACTAAAGAGAAGTTAAGTACTTTACATAATGCCAACAGGAGAGATGGCAATCAAGAATTGGCAAGTCATGCCCATAGTAGGCTCAAAGGTGTAAAAGTAAAAATTCCTTTGAGAAGAAACCAGTGGGGCACTTTGCTTGCACAGGAGGCCTAGGAAGTGGTTTCATTGTTCCCCAGTCACTTATACATTCAAAGGCTATTATAGTCATGGTACCTTGGGGCTTGGCTACTGCTCAGTATGGTGCAGACCTTGGCATGAACCACCTTGGTCTGGTTGTGCAGGACTACAGGATGCTGGAGTTAGGGTGTGTTTTAGTCAACTTTTTCACTGCTGTGACTGAAAGACCCTACCAGAACAACTGTAGAGGAGGAAAAGTTTATTTAAGGGGGGTCACGGTTTCAGAGGTCTTAGTCCATAGAAGGCTGGCTCCATTCCTCAGAGCTCCAAGTGAGGCAGAACATCCTGGCAGAGGAAAATATCTCACATGTTGATTAGAAAGGAGAGAGGGAGGGAGGGAGGGAGGGAGGGATGGAGGGAGGAAGAGAGAAAGAGAGAAGACTACACCTACCATATATATATATATATATATATATATATATATATATATATATATATCCCCCAAAGCCATACCCCCAATTCTCACCTCCTCCAGCCATACCCTACCTCTTTAATTATCACTCAATTAATCCCTATCAAGGAATTAATTCACTGATTGGGTTAAGACTCTCACAGCCCAATAATTTCTCCTTTGAACCTTTTTGCATTTTCTCACATATGAGCATTTAGGGGACATCTCACATTCAAACCTTAGCAGGTTGTCATAGAGGATTCCACCGATATTTCAAAAGAAGACCTTTGAGGCTAGAAAAAATGTAGCAGGGTTGGAATCCCTGCAGGAAGCTCCAAAGAGGGTGATGTCTGAAGATGTGAGGAGGCCAAAGCTTTAGTTAAGACCTCTGAGATTAAGAGATGTCAATAAAGTGGAATGTCTGCTAAGAAAAAATGCAGGAATTGAGCACCAAGCCAAGAAAGAGGTCATGTGGGCTGCAACCAGCTAGGCCACAGGGGCAGAGCTATACAAGCCCTTTGGAGGGAACACCATGATGTCATCTGGCCCAAATGTTGGCCATGGAACTATAGGACTTGTTTGCCCTGCTGGATTTCAGTTTTGCTTTGGCCCATCCTTCCTTTCTTTCTATGGTCCTATTTATTCCTTATGGAAAGTAAATATTTATTCTGTACCATCATATATTGGATATATGGTCTTCACAGGAGAAAATATTAATGGGTTGGCCTTGAGTTTCAGGTGAGATTTTGGATTTGTATTTTTGGGTAATACTAGAACTATTATAACTATGGGGAATCTTAAAAATGGAAGAAATGTATTTCGCTTTCTGAGTGTAGCATGAGTTTTCAGGGGCTAGGGGTGGAATGAGATGGTTTAGATAGGAGATACTTTCCAAAAACTCATGTATGAGACAATGCAAGAAGAGGTAAAGTACTAGTTATGAGAATTGTAACCTTACGTAGGGGATATGAGTTAACTGGGTGATAATGGTGCACAGAGAGGGTATGAGTGGACATAAGTGACTGAGGAGGGCCTCTGGGGTTTATATTCTCTCCCTGTTGAGTGGAGCTTTCTCTTTGCTGACTGGTTAACATGTCCTGTGAGGCTTTCCTTCACCATGCTCTTCTACCTGGGCCCACAGCTATGGTGTCTACTGAAGATGAACTGAACCTCTGAAACTGTGTGCCAAAAATCAACCTTTTCTCTTCTAAGTTGTTCTTGTCAGGTTCTGTAGTCAAAGAAAAAAACAAAAAAAAAATGAAAACTGAAACAAACACCAAGAGTCAATGAAGTTGGAACTTACAAGCATTGCTGGTGAAAATTTAAAACTAATATACCCACTCTGGAAAATAGTTTTGCAGCTTTTTATAAAGTTAAACTTACAAATTTCCTAGCAATTTTACCCACGAGTACTTACCATAGAGAAATGAAGTTATTATTTCATAAAACTGCATATGAATCTTTATTGTAGTTGTACTCCTAGTGACTCCAAAGTGAAAAAAAAAACTTAAACACCTTTCAATTGGTAAATAAGTAAACAAACTGGAACCTGCTACAAATCAATTAAAAGGATAAATCATTGACAAATGCACTAACCTGAATGAATTTCAAAGCATCATAAGTACCCAAAAAGCCAGTCTCAGATATTGTAAGATTGTATTTATTAAACATTCTTGGAAATGTACAGCTAATGAAGGAGAACACACAAAGATGTAAATATGGAAGGAAGATTGACAGGGGTAAAGATGGAAGGAAGAAATGACTACATAGGATTAACGTGAGCGTTTTGAAGATGGTCAAGTATTTTGGTACTCTAATTATGATGGTGGATACACCAATCTATGAATGTATTAAAATTCATAGAACTGTATTACAGAAAAGGCAATTTTTATGTAAAGTAACTTAAACAATAAAATTAATTTCAGGAAAGAAATGTCCTTTGTTTTGTTCTTAGAGAAAATTGCAGAAACATTCCTGTAATTAAAAGTAAACAGTTGATACATTTGCAGAAAGCAATGTGAGAATTTTCTCCTGTGGCTTACATAGACTTGTTAAAGTAAGCATAACTGAATTTTAAGAAATCACATATTCCTGAAATTAGATTTGACTTGATTCTTTGAAGTATTCCTTTTTATATGACTCCCTAGTCTGTGAGGAAGTAGTGGAAGGATGAAAACTACTTACAAAATCGACTTTGGAAGTTAACTTGTATACACAGGAACACATGCTGAAGAATTCCATTGCTCTCATAAGACTTCTAAATCCACATCTTGAAGGCTGTTTAAATTCTCAAGGGTTCATGTGATGGACCCTGAAATGTAATAGATAAGCATCTGTATCACTGAGATATATTTCTCTCTTTGGATTTTGAGTAAAGGAGATGTTTTTCTTTAGTCTTGCTATGAAAAGAGAGTGAATGGGAACATCTATTTTTTTTTCTTCTCAGTCACAGTCCCTTTATGGCATGTATTTGCTTTGTTATTAATCAGGTATTACCTCTCCAGAGATGACTAGGAAATTTGTCTTTGCTGTCATTCAAATAGCTTTTCTGAGCCACCTGCTTGGAAGTAAGCATATTCTATCCTTTTGGGTTATAAATGCAAAATCCTTGTCAAGGCTGAAATGAAAACCTTCATATAAGGTGTGTTTTATAGAAAAGTTATTTGGCCTTTCTGGGTTTTTATTGTCTGTTCCTATGTTTATGTGTAAACAAAAAAAATGCTAATTATTGTTTATTTTTCAGGGGCTTAGCATTTAGAGCAGATGATAACTCACCAGAGTTGTATTCAAACGGGTTTTATAGGTAGATCTTTCTTGATGATCTTAGATTGTTCACCCTGGACATATGTTAGACTTTAATAGCTTTACACCTTTTGTATGAAGAAAAATATCATTTTGACCTTTTGATAATTACACATTATTAGCTCCATTTTAATTGTATTTTCAGATAATGGATTATAACTATTTTTCTCTTTCATAGGTTTTCTCTTTTCTTCCTAACACTATTTTTTAAATCACTTTCACCCCTTATTTTAACCTTTTTTTTCCTTCTCAGAAGATAGAATTTTTCTCTATATTCATCTGTGCTGTATCTTAGCTGCTGGGCAAGAAGATGTCAACTTCCACCACTGCTGAAAATGAAAAATAATTTTTTTAGGTAGTAGCTAATCTCAAAATGGAATAATTTGTTTATTTTGAAAGTAGAGGTGATATTGATTTTTTTTAAGTTTTGACCCATGAATGCTAAAACAAGATTGAAATCTAAAATCTTTATTGTGAACTTTATCAAAATTTGGCAGGATTTCCTCCTCTACCTCAGAGAATGAAACTCTTCAGCAGGCATCTCCAAAAAAACACAAATCTGCTGGAAGTTTATCAGAGTCCTTGGAGAATAATGTCTCTGAGAAAAAGGTCTCTGTTATTTGAATGTGCTCCATGAATCCAGTCATGAATGTGTAGGCTGCTAAATTTTTTCAGATGAAAGTTCTGAATGGAGTTAGTTAGATCTTAATTTAGCTTTGACTTTTTTCTGAAGTTAAATATTTGCTCTCCATTGATCAATGAATGATTGCAATTTCTTGCTATAACTCTGAGGAATTTTATGGCAGACTGTAATTTCCTGTGAAATATAGTTGTCCTGAGGCAAAACTAAACACATAATCAGCTCAATGTGAAAAACAGGAACAAGAAGCTGCTGTGGGGCTTGTTCTTCATGTTTTATCCGCCCGGTACTTCCCCATTCCTAGTAAGAATCATCTCTTGGCCCTTTAAGGGATTTGTTTCTGTGGGGGCAAAGGCATGATTCCTTTTTTGGAAGGGTGAGCTTACCTGTCAAAAAAATCTGTTATAACCAGTCACCCTGCTCTTATAAAAAAATAGCCTCTACCTTTATATAGAAGATATCATTATTTTCATTTTATGGGTATAGATACAAAATTTGCTTTGGTAGTAAAGAGCAGAAGTTCTCTTGTTCTTGAACTATTTAAAATTTTACTGCCAGTGTCTTGGAGGAGAAAGCAAGAGAGATGAATACAGAGGACAAATAGAAGCCCAGAAGAGCATGTGGAAATGAGTGGTATATATGAATAAAAAGTGGAAAAGATAGAGAAAAAAATCTTTTAGTAGCATCATATTCAGATGTTAAGCAATTAAAATCAACTTAACAAGTACATAAGGTAAAAATAATTAGACCACATGTGCCTAAGATGCCACCTAACACCGAGAACTTAACTCTAAGTTCTCCCCTTAAGAGCAGGTCTGTGTAGTATTTCATTATTTAGAATGAGAAACATTGTTAAATAGTTGTTTATCCACTTACCTAATAAGATTGATCACTGCATATCAATCCTATGGTAAGATTCTTCTATTAACAGAAACAGATATTAGAATAGTCCTTCACAAAATCACATTCTTATTAAATGTGTGAGAAGACATATGCTACTTCTCATTTGATAGTTGGTTTGTTTTGCTTTGTTTGACCGTCCACATAATATTTTCTATTATCCACATTTGGGAAGTCTCAGTATGTGTAGTCTCATGATATTTCCTAAATTTGAAAGCTGAAGAGGCAGACATTCTCCACTTATTCTCCTGGCCCTTGCAGTTAGGATGTTGGTGTGTAACTTATGTTCCATGAATTTGATATTACCAATCAGGGTTTGCTGTGTGGAGCTGATCAAACCAGTATCAGGACATAGTCAGTATTCAGTTGTTGAAGTTGCAACTATAAATAATGATCTGTGGCAACATCCTGAGCAAGGGTTCTCCTGCCAAATGCAGTGATCTGGTCTCTTGATTTTTTCCCCATGTGGAATTGTCTTGAAGCCTTTCTGCTCTCCAAACTTGACCCTCCATGTTTAAGGTAATTTCCTGAACACTTAAAACTCATCTAAATCTGTCTCATTTTTCTTCTTTTCCTTGTTTTTACCATGGAGTTCCAGATTCAAATTCATTACTTTAAATCAAGAACCCTCTCCAAATCCACAGAATAAATCATTTTTAGGACAGATAAACCTAAGAAAAATATATCCAGTCATTCTGCTCTTACCAATAAAACAGTGTCTACCTATATGAAGAAAGAAGGTACTGACAAAAGCTAGCCCCTCTAATCTTGGCTTCTAATTGACTCACATCTTTTTTTTTTTTTTTTTTTTTACACAGGTGGTGCTTCATCTGCTAATATTGCTATCAGTACGTATGTTGATTTCATTAACTTAAAAATGAAGGGGAGAAATGATCTTTCCTTGGCTATGCAGAGAAAGATTCTGTGTATGCAATTCATTTGTTTCTGAGTTTAAAAATCAATTTAATTAGAACTCATATTCCCTCTATATTTGAGATGTTTACAGAATTTACAAATAAATGTATATTGTAGACGATTTTATGTGAAAATTTAATATACAGTTGCTGTGCATACACATACAGAGTAAAGTAAACATCAGAATGGCATTTTGAGTGACTTCTTTAAATATCACTTTTTAAGAACTTAGAGTTTCTATCAGAGATATGACATTTTTGTTCCAGAGATTTTGAAAACTGCAAAATGTCTAAATTTCAAGATAGGAATGGATTTGTGTCCTCAGAAGTGGTTTCTCCTTTTCAAGATAGGAAATTGAATTTGGACCTAAAGGGTTAAAGCATTTTCCTTCTAAAGATCAGGATATGCCACACTACAAACCCTGGGGTGCGCACTTTCCATCTTATTAATCCAAGTAAATTCATTTCATCTATTAGGTCAGTTAATAACAATCCATTTCCAGATCTCCATCAGGAAGGAGTCATCTAAATCTGGGATATTTAAGTTAGGAAACATGACTTGAGCCGAAGAGTGTGTGTATGTGTGCGTGTGTATGTGTGTGTGTGTGTATGTGTGTTTGTGTTCGTGTGTGTGATTTGCCCCCTCTCAGTTTTTATAATATGTATTATTACCTGCTCTCATGCTTTTCAAAATACACATATCTTTAGCACATTTGAACAATCATTTAGGAGTTACATATGTGTGTTTTCTAGAGAGACGAAATTACTTAAATAAATGCACACTACCATCACTAAAAAGAAGGAAAAAAAATTAAAATATAGAAAGAATAATTGAATGAAACTGAACAAATTATGCTGTTATACTGTATGTATGTATAAATATGTGGAATGATTTCCAATATTATATAAAATTATAATGTACCAATAAAAATTTAACAATGAAAATTAAAAATAAGGTGTAGGGATACTTTATTAGTAAATTTTCTTTTCTATACATAAATAGAAAATTAAACATTTATGGATACATTGCCAAAATTATTCCATGGGGCTATACTTTTTAAATATTATAAAATATATTTTTTCTATTTTTAATTTCTGTCTAAAAAAAATCATAAATGTAAAAAGAAAAACTCTCTTCTAATATTTTAGCTTTGAATAATATTTCTCAAATACCATGTGATAAATTACACCCAAAACTTAGCAGTTTAAAATAAAAAATATTTATTATCTCCATAAGATCTTTGCATTAGAAATTAGGGCACCACATAATTCGTCTTCTACTTCAGATTTTTTCACACTCAAAATATTAAATTGTCTATTTTACTGAAGGAATTATTAGCAATAAATAATTGTATTTCATAGCACCAATTAATATCATAATTTAATTTTGTGGCAGTCTTCATTTGGAATCAGGGGAATGAGCATTTAGGAGTTTTCTGTTGTTTAAATTTTGAGATTGAAAAAATTAATTTCAAACTTGAAATCATGATTTACTTTTTGTTACCCTATTGTATCACAAATAACTTATACTATAGATAATCCTTGACTTAGAATGGCTGGAATTGTAATTTTTCTTTCTTTCTTTCTTTCTTTTTTTTTTTTTGGTACTGAGGAATGAACCCAGGGACTCCCTACTATGGAGGTGTATCCTCAGCCACTTTTATTTTTAATTGTTAGACAGGATCTATCTATGTTGTCCAGGCTAGTCTCAAACTTGCAATCCTCCTGCCTCAGCCCCCCAAGATGTTAGAATTACAGAAGTAGGCCATCACACCCTCCTTTGACATGATTTTTTTAACTCAATGATATACACTGAGGAGAAATTGTATTTCAAATTTTGAATTTTGATCTTCACCTGAGCTGTGATACTCTCTTGCCAACTGAGCAGTAGCAGTGAACCACAGCTCCCGGTCAGTTATATCACCAGGAGGGTAAACAAATGATAACCTACCCAGTGTACAGGTTTGCTAAGCTATGATATTTAATTGGTTTATTAAATGCACTTACCATTTTATTAATTAGTATATTAAATACATTTTTGACTTAATTATATTTTTCAACTTATTGTGGGTTTATCATAAACTCCATTGCCAAAGAGCTTTTGTAGAGTGATACAGAGGTACAAGTGAATCAGATTAAAAACCACAGTGATTCAAAACATTACATTTAGCAAAGGAAGGAAGGTTGGGTGTTCAATGATGATCACTTTTCTGTCCTCATATTTGTTATCTCTGAGCAGCAACTACCACAATTGATCACCTGGTCCCAAATCCTCTTAGTATTCTTCAAATTGCATGGGTGGCAGCTGCACCTTCTCAGTCCGTTTTGTGGATTCTTCTTTCTGTGTTGTGTCTCTGAAATGTAGAGTGTCATGGTTGGTCTTGCAACTGTTTATTTTAAATACTTTTTGAAACTAAATTTATTTTACTTTATCTTGTTTCAAATGTGTTTATCTTAGTACACTATTATACAGGAAATGTATATGAATTCGCAGCTTACAAAGTATTCAGATTGAGCACATCTATGTAACCAGCAACAGACTAAGAAATAAAATATTACTATCTCTATTTTTCAGTCACCGTTTCAGTCACCATACTGGTCTTTCTCTCTCCCTCATTCAACTATCACTGTTCTGTTGTAGCACACTCTGGTCACATTGGCCTGTTGCTCCTCAGTTTATTAATCAGCTATTCACCAAAGAGGAGAGTATGTCCACAGATCTTGGTAATCTCCATTGTTTTTGTCATTTGGGTTTCAGCTCAGTCTTCCACCCACTGTCTTCTGAGAAGGCTTCTCCTGTCTGCTGTCTCAGTCGGCTTCTACCAATGATCGTACTCTAGTGCATTATTCTATTATATTTTACTCTCATGCCCATTTCTATTTGGAGTGATTTTGGTCATTTGTTTATTTTCTATCTCCCACTTTCTAGAATGGAATTTCCACTATGAAAGAAACCTGTTATTTTGTTTATTTGCTTCTGAAATAATGCGTGATTAATTGGCAATAAATAATTGGATCAGGGCAGGAATGAAATGAACAACTTGCTCAAATTCCTCTTGAAGACTTTTTAATAGGTAATCAAGTAAATATTTTACAATGAAATGGAGCAATAAGTATGTAAATAAATTTACGTGGAAAAACTCCTAAATGTATGGCTGTGATCATTCTGAGTCATGCTTATGAACAAGTTGGAAAGATCACTTGAATGACTAACATGACCCCCTACTTGATACATTTATTCTTTATTTGCTTGGTGAAATTTAAGTAAAAAGAGATTGCTGGGAAGTAAGGAAAATTAAAGTGGCCATTCTCATTTTATTTTTCCTGGCACTGTTATATTTTACCTTTAGAAAGTAAAAATATGAAACAAAATGGTATTTCCTGCTACATAATAGAAGAAAACTGAAAAGAGATGTCATATTTCTAGACAGTGAGACTATGAATTTTTATTTCATATCTTATGCATTACTTTGGGGAAGATTTTATTTTTTAAAAATATTTATTAAAGAGAGGGAGAATTTTTAATATTTATTTTTTAGTTTTCGGCGGACACAACATCTTTGTTTGTATGTGGTGCTGAGGATGGAACCTGGGCCGCACGCATGCCAGGCGAGCGTGCTACCACTTGAGCCACATGCCCAACCCCGGGAAGATTTTATTTTTAATGGATAAGCATATAGGTATTCCCTATTGTTACTCTATAATGTGTTGTAACTACCCTATTGTAAATATGATCTATTAAAAATAACACCAGTGTTACAAGCCTTCAGAAATACAAATTCAAAGCTTTTGTTTTACCTTTAGAGTTATTTTTGTTCTCTGAATCAAGGACTCATAGGAAACACATTTTCATACCTTATGTTGTTAGGAAGTAGAATAGTTTAACAGATTTTTTAAGAAGTGCTAAATATTGTGCTAAACATTATGCTAAACATTGATAAAACTTAGGGCAGGGAGCTCCAGTTTTAAGTCTTTAAATTAAAACAAAGTCTATTTTCAATACTGAAAAGTGATTTTTTTGTATCATTTTCTTAATGGAAATGATTCCTTTAATACATTCATAAAATTGAATTTTCCCTTTAAAATATCATTTTGAAGATAATCACATTTATTGCAGAACCTCTCCAATTCAAGCTTTGGTAAAATGAGAAAAAGAGCTTCACTTAGGCAATATCCTTTCTCTTTCACTGTTTTTGCCTTTGCATGCAGAATTTCCCATGACAGCTGGGTGAGCAAGGGTGCACTATGGCAGTGTTAAAACATGCCAAGTTTCCTTGCAAGCTGTATCTGCCAAACAGATAAATGTGTGGTGTGAATTAACAAGCATGCTGCACCTGGGTTTTCTCAGTGATATTAAAAATCATTCTTCTTATAGCTCAGGTGTTATACCACTGGTGCCATAAGACCCAATATTAATAAGATTTGTATGCCCTGAAGCTAAATAGGGAAGTTTCTGAACCGTGAGAATATAATTCTAACTTCTCAAATAGCATGGGAGGTTTTGCCTTAGTTTTAGAAGAAGCAATGGGAAGAAAGAAAGGCAAACATCAGAACTATGTAGTCAGCAGATGCATCAGATTGAATTCAGATAACATAAAATAAAACTCTATGACTTTTGTTGAGTGATTAACACGTACTTGACTCTTTTCTAGTGTTCAAAGTTTATTAACTACTTGGTTTCTCTATTCAGTTCTGCAAGCTGCTTCCTCCCTGCTTCTTTTCATCTTTTAGTACTTGTTCTTTTTCCACAGTGTTCATTATTGGGTATCATACCAGATATTCTCTTTAGGTATTATGTTTTATTTTCCGGTTTTCTGCCTTTTCTACCAGAATATGTACTCCTCAAGGACATGTATCTTTGTTTTAATAAAACAGACTACATTTTGCTACAGTAACAAACAACTTCAACTCTCAAAGGCTTGAAACAATAAAGTTTATTATTTTTTGTAGTATAATATGTACATCACGAATCTTGTGGCATTTCTATATCACACAGGATTCCAGGATTAGAGATTTCATCTCAAGACAGGCCTCCATGGTCACAGATGCTTGAGGGAGGCAAATGTGATGAATTGCTCTCTTGAACTTAAGCCTTCTATGGAGAAGTGACACATGTCACTTCCACTCACATTTCATTGAACAATGAATGTCAATTGGTCATGCCTGATTTCAACAGTGCTGGAAGGAGAATATATTGCAGTAAACAGAATACAACTTACCATCTCTTGCTCATTGATTGCTATATCACAATTGTTGGTGGTTAGAAGATCATAAGTAGATACTCATATCTAATAACTATTATCTTCATTATTTCATGAAAAAGGAAAATGGAGCAAACAGAGAAAAGGGAACTTGTCAAATTTTAGGAAGAGCAGTGTATGAAGCCAGATTTTTATTATGAAGCATTCCTTGACTCTTATCTCCTACATTGATAAGTTGATAAAAGATGAGTCACTGTAATGAGTTTGCATTTTATTTCTTAGACTTAGTAGGATTTCAGTTTTTGTCTAATAACCCAGACAAGTGATATACTTCATCTGGCATACTTCCTCTATTCCACCAAATGGTCTTTGAAGTTGACAGTTTGCAAAAATAAGGAAGACAATTTTGACTATGATGCTGAGGTGGAAGTACATTTTATTTTAAGGTCAGAGCTACTGGATATTTATTGTCCCAATTTAAATTAATTAAAAATCAATAGATTCAGGAATATGTATTTTGTATTGTACAATTGTGAAAATAAAGGAGAAGTTCATTTTAATAATTTATAAACCTGGGAAATGTCTTTTCAACATGTTGTATGTCTTGAAAACATACAAAACACAATGTTTTGTGTTTTGCTGGAAAAAAAATTTTTTTTTGATTAACTGCTTTTTTTTTATTGTTGGTCATTCAAAACATTACATCTAACTTGATATATCATATTTCACAGTTTGATTCAAAAGGGTTATGAACTCCCATTTTTACCCCGTATACAGATTGCTGAATCACATCAGTTACATCAATTACATTTCCATTGATTTACATATTGCCATTCTAGTGTCTGATGAATTCTGCTCTCTATCCTAACCTCTACTATCCCCCCTCCCCTCCCCACCCCTCCCCTCTTCTCTCTAAACCCCCTCTACTGTAAAACATTTCTTCCTCTTGTGTTATTCTTCCCTTACCCCTCACTTCCTCTTGTATGTAATTTTGTATAACCCTGAGGATCACCTTCCATTTCCATGCAATTTCCCTTCTCTCTCCCTTTCCCTCCCCCCTCTCATCCCTATTAATGTTAATCTTCTTCTCCTGCTCTTCGTCCCTACTCTGTCCTTAGTTACTCCCCTTATATCAAAGAAGACATTTGGCATTTGTTTTTTAAGGATTGGCTAGCTTCACTTAGCATAATCTGCTTTAATGCCATCCATTTCCCTCCAAATTCTATGATTTTGTCATTTCTTAATGCAGAGTAATACTCCATTGTGTATAAATGCCACATTTTTTTTATCCATTCATCTATTGAAGGGCATCTAGGTTGGTTCCACAATCTTGCTACTGTGAATTGTGCTGCTATGAACATCGATGTAGAAGTGTCCCTGTAGCATGCTCTTATTAGGTCTTTGGGGAATGACCGAGAAGGGGAATAGCTGGGTCAAATGGTGGTTCCATTCCCAGCTTTCCAAGAAATCTCCATACTGCTTTCCACATTGGTTGCACCAATTTGCAGTCCCACCAACAGTGAACTAGTGTACCCTTTTCCCCACATCCTCTCCAGCACTTGTTGTTATTGGACTTCCTAATGGCTGCCAATATTACTGGAGTGAGATGGTATCTTAGGGTGGTTTTGATTTGCATTTCTCTGACTGCTAGCGATGGTGAGCATTTTTTCATATACTTATTGATTGATTGTATGTCCTCCTCTGAGAAGTGTCTGTTCAGGTCCTTGGCCCATTTGTTGATTGGGTTATTTGTTGTCTTTTTGTCTAATTTTTTGAGTTCTTTGTATAGTCTGGATATTAGGGCTCTATCTGAAGTGTGAGGAGTAAAGATTTGTTCCCATGATGTAGGCTCCCTATTTACCTCTCTTATTGTTTCTTTTGCTGAGAAAAAACTTTTTAGTTTGAGTAAGTCCTATTTGTTAATTCTAGTTGTTAACTTTTGCGCTATGGGTGTCCTATTGAGGAATTTGGAGCCCGACCCCACGGTATGTAGATCATAGCCAACTTTTTCTTCTATCAGATGCCATGTCTCTGATTTGATATCAAGCTCCTTGATCCATTTTGAGTTAACTTTTGTGCATGGCGAGAGAAAGGGATTCAGTTTCATTTTGATGCAAATGGATTTCCAGTTTTCCCAACACCATTTGTTGAAGATGCTATCCTTCCTCCATTGCATGCTTTTAGCCCCTTTATCAAATATAAGATAATTGTAGTTTTGTGGATTGGTTTCTGTGTCCTCTATTCTGTACCATTGGTCCACCCGCCTGTTTTGGTACCAGTACCATGCTGTTTTTGTTACTATTGCTCTGTAGTATAGTTTGAAGTCTGGTATCACTATCCCGCCTGATTCACACTTCCTGCTTAGCATTGTTTTTGCTATTCTGGGTCTTTTATTATTCCATATGAATTTCATGATTGTTTTATCTATTTCTACAAGAAATGCTGTTGGGATTTTGATTGGCATTGCATTAAACTTATAGAGAACTTTTGGTAATATCGCCATCTTGATGATGTTGGTTCTGCCTATCCATGAACAGGGTATATTTTTCCATCTTCTAAGGTCTTCTTCTATATCTTTCTTTAGGGTTCTGTAGTTTTCATTGTATAAGACTTTCACCTCTTTTGTTAGGTTGATTCCCAAGTATTTTATTTTTGGGGGGATATTGTGAATGGAGTAGTTGTCCTCGTTTCCGTTTCAGAGGATTTGTCGCTGATATACAGAAATGCCTTTGATTTATGCGTGTTGATCTTATATCCTGCCACTTTGCTGAATTCATTTATTAGCTCTAATAGTTTCTTTGTAGACCCTTTTGGGTCTGCTAGGTAAAGAATCATGTCATCTGCAAATACTGATAATTTAAGTTCTTCTTTTCCTATTTTTATGCCTTTAATTTCTTTCGTCTGTCTAATTGCTCTGGCCAGTGTTTCAAGGACTATGTTGAACAGAAGTGGTGAGAGAGGACATCCCTGTCTTGTACCAGATCTTAGAGGGAATGCCTTCAATTTTTCTCCATTCAGCATGATGCTGGCCTGTGGCTTATCATAAATTGCTTTTACAATGTTGAGGTATGATCCTGTTATCCCTAATTTTTCTAGAGTTTTGAACATAAAGGGATGCTGTACTTTGTCAAAAGCTTTTTCTGCATCTATTGAGATGATCATATGGTTCTTATTTTTAAGTCTATTGATGTGGTGAATAACATTTATTGATTTCCATATATTGAACCAGCCTTGCATCCCAGGGATGAATCCTACTTGATCATGGTGTATGATTTTTTTGATGTTTTTGAATCCGATTCGCCAGGATCTTATTGAGGATTTTTGCGTCTAGGTTCATTAGAGATATTGGTCTGTAGTTTTCTTTCTTTGAAGTGTCTTTGTCTGGTTTAGGGATCAGGGTGATATTGGCCTCATAGAATGAATATGGAAGTTCTCCCTCTTTTTCTATTTCCT
The DNA here is from genome assembly GCF_045843805.1 of Urocitellus parryii. Taxonomy (NCBI): domain Eukaryota; kingdom Metazoa; phylum Chordata; class Mammalia; order Rodentia; family Sciuridae; genus Urocitellus; species Urocitellus parryii. The sequence goes on along the minus strand of NW_027554054.1, from coordinate 2,810,688 downwards.
GAAATAGTTTGAAAAGTATTGGTGTTAGTTCCTCTTTAAAGGTTTTGTAAAACTCTGCTGTATACCCATCCGGTCCTGGGCTTTTCTTAGTTGGTAGTCTTTTGATGGTTTCTTCTATTTCCTCTATTGTTATTGGTCTGTTTAGGTTGTCTATATCCTCCTGACTCAATCTAGGCAGATTTTAAAGAAAGCATTTGAATTAACAAATCAAAGAGACTCTGGAAGATAAGATGGAAAATAAAACTATCATATATTCATGAGACAAAAATATTAATGGATCTCAGTTTTATTTATTTTATTTGTATATGACAGCAGAATGCATTGCAATTCTTATTACACAATTTTTCATATCTCTGGTTGTATACATAGTATATTTATACCAATTCATGTCTTCATATATGTACTTTGGATAATAATGCCATGATTTTATTCTCTTGTATTGCCGAGTAATATTCCATTGTGTATATACGCCAGATTTATTTTTATCCATTCATCTATTGAAGGACATCTAGGTTGGTTCCACAGTTTAGCTATTGGATCTCAGTTCTAAATAAGGAATTCCTTGTTTGAGGGCAAAGTGTTATTTTACAGCAGAAAGTGCCAGTACATATTGGAGGAAATGTTTAATATCATAGATATTTTGTCCAGAGGAAAATGATACCAAAATATTATAGATCATACTGAATTCCAGTGTTAAAAGTACAAATATGATACCAATTATTTGTAAAGTATTCTATATCATTCAGTGAACCTGCAAATGTTCACTTAGCACATGCCATGTGGCAGAGGCATAATTATAGATATCATAGTAGATTGTAATATTAATGAGTATGCTTTAAGATTATCTTATTCTTTCTGGTATGTATTAAAATGATTCAGGTTTTCCTGAATTGTGCTTAGGGAATATATATTATTATGAATTTTTGTTTTACAGCAGGTAAATATACAAAGAACCTAAAATAAGTTGTTGTTCTGAATATTTTAAACAATTTTGAAAGACAGTTTGCTTTTGTTTGACAGTTCAGTACACCATTGCAAAAGTTTATAGAGAATTCCTCTAAATTTTCCTTAATCATCTAACATTTTTTTTTCTATTTGGGTAAAAAAGGGATTATTTGCTTGACAATTTCTCTCTACATGCATTTGTCAGTATTATATATATTATCTAATGTGTATAATATGAGGTAATGCAATACTTGAAAAATATATTTCCCAGATATTATTTATATGAAAATTATTTATCAATTACATTTTTCATGTGTTGAATTACAAAATGAATTAATAATTATGAAAATGCTCAGGGTTTCAGATAGTATAAACAAGGACCAGTATTCTAATCCTGGTTAGTCTGGGATTGACTATATGTGATTTGGTAAGAAAGTGTACTAAATTACAAGTATGGGGGGTTTTTTTGGACTCTAATTTTTAAGGAGAAAAATAAATATCAGGTTTAAATTTTGTCCCCCAAATTGTACTTCATCAATGAATTCACAAGGAAATTCCTGGAAATTTCATTTAGCATCTTTGCAACATCTATTAATCAGGTGGTAAATTCACTGTTTCTTTGTAAAAGATGTTGGATGTTGGGCAGAACTTTATCCTGTTGTTTTTTGTTAAGATGTTAGAATTGTATTGAATTTTAAACTATATACATAAAGGAGCAAAAATAAATGTTAAATGAAAGTTATGGGAGCCCCTTATTTTAGACTGAGCTCCTGCATTAGGCTCCAACAGATCAAACCACAGTGGAGTCACTTAGGCCAGAGTTTCATATCGCCAAACCAAAACTAAGTTCGTTTTCTGATCCTCTAAGAAATCAGGAGAGATGATAGTCAAATTCCCAACAGACCAGTTTTGGTTGGCATGTTAAGGAAGTCTCCTTTCTAACTTTTAAAAGGAAAGGAATCTGAAATAACTTAATAATAATGAATCTGCTTCTTGTGAATTCCTTGTTCCTGATCAAGGTATCTCATACAAACTATTTTACTATGCCCAAAGTAGCACCTCTCTTTTTTAGACAAAATGCTTCCTGATTCATAAATCACAAAAAAGCAAGTTAGATCACTCAACAAACTTGTTGAAATTTTGTCAAAATTTACACAAAAACCTTTACACAATTTCCCATCTGCAAAACACTTAATTCTAAAATCTTGTGGTTTTGACAATTACCAGAAACAAAAAAATACAGTCTTAACATACATATGATTTTGAAAAATACTATTCAGTACAATAGCGCTCCCTATAATTGTCATTAAAATTCAATAAATCTTTCTTGCTGCTCTTTTATTTTTGGTGGTGGGGCGGGGGGGTTGGTGGGTAGTGTACATTTGAAAGGAAAGCACTTCAAATGAAGCAAATCCTGGAGACTATTACACAAGGCCAAATCTTTACTCATAAAATAAAAATGTTCTATGTTCAGTGAAATGAGGCAAAGACATGAAAGCAACAGAGACATAAAATTGGAAGCAACAGGAGGCATCTAAATGATGAACTTTCTACACTACAATATTTAGTTTCAAATGGCATATTCTTCAACTTGAATAAATATGAACAACAAAAGCATTAACACCCACAGCAGCTGATAGATCATAAATTTTAAAGAACTATAAAAACAAGTAAACAAAAGTGGCAATAAGGGAAAATGAGTCATTGTTTATGTGCATATATTTTGGGTCATTTCTGAAGTGTTGAATTATAATTTAATTGATAGCATTTTGCCTCTTTTTACCTGGAAAATAGCAACTGATCATTAATCATTTATTTTCCACGTCTTCTTCTTCCTTTCTCCCTCCTTCTTTCACTTCCTGTCAAGTACGATTATGTTATATTCTATCTAGTGTGTCTCAGGCAGTAAGCTAATTACAGTGTTCTTTCAAAAGTTGGCTCCATGGAGATGGAGCTAAAGGGCAGCTGAGTAAGATCCTCTGGTGACTCTGTCACCACAGACACACATTTGAATAGCTATTAACCTGCAAACTACCTTCATAAAAGCTAAGGAAGCCAGGTGAGAGGTGCACTGCTTGCTTTTGTATAATAATAATAAAAAAGATGTTTTTAAAGAAGCAGGAAGGAGATTTTTTCTATACGAGTCTTGCTGGAAATCCAGATGGTGTGAAGAGAGATGACTTTTACTTTGAGGAAAGAAAAAGGGAATTAAGTTTAGGCTTTAGACTGGGAACCCACTATCATCCCCACCAGTATAAAACTTAGTGCTAGTCAGAGCCCACAATCTCTGTCCTAGCAGAGAACCTATCACCTGAGCAACCGGAACTGCCCTTACTCAAGCAACAGTGGAACAGCTTCTGCTACCCCTCCCCTCACCTCAGGGGAGGAGCAAGACTCCACCCTTTAGGGAGCAGGACATGAAAACTAGCACCAGAATTTTGCCTTGGAGCTCAGTACCAGGCCTGCTACAGTGGGACCCAGCATCAGGAAGAAAACAAATGCCCCTACTCCCAGTCCAGTGTTCTAGACCTGCATGGCATGAATGAGGCAGTGACACACACTCTGGTGGGACAGACTTGTGTTTCTGTTGGCATCACTACCAGATGCAACATGGGACTTGTAACACCCAGAGACTGTGCATGTCCTGTGGTTGTGAGACTGGTCTAATCTAGTTTAGGGTTACTTTTGGTGGCCAAGAAACTGTTTTCTCTAACACTACCCTACTTTGAGTATCATAGTATATACTAAGACTTCATTAACTAGGGGTAGGCCAGTGTAGTGCACAGGACTTCACATTTGTAGTCAATGCCAGGCTGATGAAACCTGACCCTAGGCATATCCTAATGGTCTCCTACTCCAGGTCTGCCTTCAAGTGAAGACTCTGGAACTGCTCCAGTGTCAGTCAGAAATATGTACCTACAGCCCATCTCTCTTCCATTTCAGTCAACATCATCTGTCACTGGTTGCTGTGGTCTTGAGCCATGAGTTTCCTCAGCAGCTCAGCAGTAGGCAGCTCAAAGCAGTGTGGTCCTTGACACTGCCCAGTGCTTTACAGGACTCACTGGGTATGGGATCAAGAGTGTGATACAGGTTGGTATAGAACAGTAGCCTAGATATTGTCCTTTCACTGTGATTTTGCCAAAAGCCAGACAGAATCCTCTGCCACAGTCTGGCTGGGCACAAATCATGAGCCACTGAAGCAGGAACAAACATTTCTGAATTCCACCAGCACACTACACACACGCTCCCTGGGAACTCTACCGAACACCACGCGGCTCCTCCAGGAACCACCAACCCGAAAATCCCTCCTCCGGCACTTCCCCAACCAATGAGAACTCTTCAGGAATCCCTGCAAGAGCTCAACCAGAACTCAATGGGAACTCCGAGAGAACTCAAAAGTCATCATCTTAATGGCTCACTGGCATCACCTCTCAACCACTCTTCGGGCAAAAATGCCATGCATCATCCCGACTAGGCTGTGGCCCTCAACAATCCTCTAGGATCTGTGGATAGCTCACTGACTATGGATTAAGCATCTGACTAGCCTGGCCCTAGGAAGTATCTCACAGGCATCAGTTGGCCTTTATATATACTTCCCCAGTTCATGCTAAACAATATATTAAAAGTATATTTGTTATAAACTTGGGTTAAATTCATCTAGGGCTGAAACAATAACACATGAACAATAGATTTGTAGCAAATCTGTATTTATGGTGCCATGTAACTAAATTAGAAGAAGTAACTACAGGGTCAGAAAAAGTGAATAGCTTGCTTAAGATTTCTGGGAAGACAGGAGTAAAAAAAAGATTATGAAGAATGGAATAAATACCTAATCTCTCAATGTTCATATGCTCTCACATGCCAGTAAACATTAATAACTTTCAGGAAACCTTAACCTCACCTAATGGTCAAAAGGAGGTGCCACAAACTGACCAGATGGGTGAATTCATGAAGAATTTGAAATAGCTGTTTTAAGAAAATTTAAAAAGCTTTAAGAGTATAGATAAATGATTTGATACTCAAGTAGAGAAACACCAGAGGGATGGAAAAAAATAACAACAAATCAAATGAATAGAAATCCTTGAACTAGAAAATGTACTAAAGAAAATTAAAACCAGAGTAGAAGACATCGCTAGTACAGTAGATCAGAGAAGAAAGAATTAGTGAGCTTAAAGACAGGCTGTTTGAAAACATATAGGCAGGGAAAAAAAGAGAAAAATATCAAGAGGAATGAAGAACATTTACAGAAACTTTTGAATGACATTAAGAGGACAATATTTGGGTTATTTGGGTTCAAGAGTAATTTAAGAATACAAAGGAGTAGAACGCTTGTTCAAAGGGGTAATAATATATAACTTCCCAAACCTAGATAAAGATATAAATATTCATATACAGGAAGGGTAAAGATCATAAGTTAGATTCCATTTAATCTAACCTACTCAATATACCTTATAATCAAATTCTCAGTGTCAAAAGATAAAAGCAAGTTCCTTAAGGCAGCAAGAGAAAAGGTGCAAATAACACATTTCTTCTAAAATGAATCTTAATGAATGAAGTGGGGGAATTCTCCAAATACATTATTAGAGACCATCATCATTTTCACACCAAAAAAAAAAAAGACTAAGACACAACAAAAAGAAAGAAAACTACAGGCCAATATCCTTGGTGAACATAAATGCAAAAATTTCTCAAGAAAACACTAGCAAAAAAATCCAACAGCACACACTAAGTCAACAGATGATATACAGAATAGGGAAAAGCTGAAAAATTTCTAAGACCTGGAACAAGACAAGGATGCCCATTTTCCCTCAATATTTCAGCATACATGGGATAAAAAAAAATCAAAATATAAAAATCAGTTGAATTGCTTAAGGCCAATAGCTGAGTATTGTAAACTGAAATCAAGAAAGCAATTTCACTTAAAATACAAATAAAAATAAATTTAACCAAAGTGGTTAAAATTCTCTACAATGGAAAATATAAATTTTGATGAATGAAATTGAAGAGAACACAAGAAACTTAAAAACATCCCTTGTTCTTGGATTTGAAGTATCATTATTGTTAAAATGTCTACATTACTCAAAGCAATCTATAGATTTAATGCAATCCCTATCAAAATACCAATGATATTTTTTATACAATTAGGAAAAAAGCTGTCCTAAAATTTGTGTGGAATCACAAAATAATCTCAGGCAGCCAAAGCTATCTTGATCAAAATATTGCAAAACTAGTAATATAAACAATACAGTATTAGCTTAAAAATAGACATGGGCCAATGAAATAGAATAGATAGCCTAAAAGTAACACCATCCACCTGCATCCAACTGATTTTCATTGAAGGTGATCAGATCACATATTGGAGAATGGACAGTCCCTTTTATAAATGGTGCTGTGAAAGTTGGATATATACAAGAAGGATGAAACTAGACTCTCTATCTCTTACCAAATCATCTCTGAATGGATTATAGGCCTGAAACCATGGAACTATTAAAAGAAAATATATGGGAAATGACTCTGTGGACAACGATGTTTTGGACAACATCCCCCACACCACAGAAAATAAAAGCAAAAATTATCAAATGAGTTCACATTAAACTAAAAAGCTTCTACATAGCAAAGGGAAGAATCAACAGAGTGAAGAGACAATCTATATGATGGGAAAATATATTTATGAACTATAAATCTGACAAGGAATTGATATCCAGTATACATAGGTAAGTCCCAAAACTCAATAGAAGAAAGAAAACTAAATAAAACGTGGGCAATAGATGTAAATAGGTCTTTCTCAAGACATACAAATGGACAACAGGAATATGAAAAATGTTTATAATTTCTAAACTTCAGAGAAATGAAAATAGCATCTAGGTAAGAATGACTATTATCACAAAGAGAAAAGAGAATAGTGCTGGTGAGGATGTGAAAGAAAGGAAAGCCTTATACATTGTTGATGGGAATGTAAATTATTAGGGCTTTCATGAAAAACAATGCGAAGGTTCCATAAAAATTTTAAAATTTAGTAACTGTATGATCCAACAATCCTACTCCTTGGTATATACTCACAGGAAATGTAGCCATTTTGTTGGTAAGTCATCTGCACTCCTGCATTTATTGCAGCACTATTCATAACAGCCAACACATGGAAACAACATAGATTTAGAATGGAAACATCCTTCAACAGATGAATGAATAAAGAAGTTGAAAATACACACAATGGCATACTATTCAGCCATAAAAGGAATGGAATCCTGTCATTGATAACAACATGGATGGAACTGGTGATTATTTTTAAGCAAGGTGAGCAAGGGACAGAAGGACGAGTACCACAGGATCTCAAAGGTAAAAATTAAAAAGTTGATCTCATAGAAGTGAAGAGTAGAATTGTGGGAAACCAGAGGCTGAGGAGGGTGAGAGGCAGGGGTGGGGAGGATTGATCAATGGGTACCATATTACAGTTAGAAGTTTTGGTGTGTTATTGCACAGGAGGATGGTTAAAAATAATGACAATGTATTGTACATTTCAAGAAGGTACGAGAAAGAATTTTGAATGCTTTTACCACGAGAAAATTATAAATGTTTGAGAATAGAGGAAACTTTAACCTGATTTAAGCATTAAACTATGTATACATGTATTGAAACATCACAAGGTACTTCATCAATATATGTAATATTTATGTTTATTTAATTTAAATAAAAATTACTATTAAAAGAAATGCCTCTATCACCTGTTTACTTTGCAGTCTTGAAAGAATTATACTTAACTTTTTTTTTTCTTTTTTCAAAAGCTGGAGATAGTGAACATACTTTCCACATGGTCTTATTATGAAGTGTATTATTTATTGTGAAGCTCTTATTATAGTGTCTGAAATACAGTTGGCTGTCTACAAGATTTTTAGAATGAAGGAATCAGTGAATAAGTGAATGAATGTATGATATTCATGGCAATGAGGATTTGAAATGTCTTTGTAACATCTAATATTTACAAAGATGATGGAACTGGAGAAGCATGTTACAAAAAAAGGTCATTTACATGAAATCTTTCTCATTAATATGGGGGCAAAAAATTAATAAAATCCAATTTTACACAATTCAAATCCTGTGAAATACAAAAAAGGCTAGTATCTCATAATTTATAAATTTCATTTCAGCTTTTCATGTTTAACTTAGCATTTAAATATCAGTTTTTTAAACTTACCATATGAACAGAATGAAGGAGAAAAACCATACATTTATTTGACTAGTTACAGAAAAAGCTGTAAATATAATTTAATACTCGGTGGTGAATAAATTCTAATTAAATTAAATGTAATAGGAAAATTTCTTAATAGAGACTATCCACAAAAGTCTTGTAGCTAGTATACTCAGGAGTCAAATATTGATTGGTATTTCATGAGGTCTGAATCGAGGTAAGAATATTTGTTACCATTTAAGTTTAATGTTATACAATAAGTTCTTTCAAATATAAGAAGGCAAGATAAAATATTAGATATAAGGATGGAATAAAAATAGTTATTTTTAGATGACTTATTTGCATAGAAATATCTACACAGAGCCAAAATACTAGGATTCATAAGTTACATTAGCACATTTGATTTCTTAAAATATTTTTTAATATATCATATTTTATATGTAAAAAAATTGAATGAAATTTAAGGAAATTATTATTTTTATTATCATTTAAAATATCTAACACCTTCAAGTATTCTTAAAGAGATAAGACTTTTAGTATAAAATAACATGATTGGAATAAATTATGAAAAATTGATTCAAGCGGTATATCCTGGCTATGTATTGGTAGACTCAAATTATAAAGAGGTTGTTTATTCCCAAATTGGCTTATAGTTTAATGAAGTCCTGCTAAAATTTCTAGAATATATTTTTTTGAATATTGGTAATTCTTATATTTTGTCATGGACTATTGCTCATGCATAAGGCAAATGATGACCTTTTTTAGTAAGTCTGTTTAAAATAACATGCAAAGATTAAGAAATATTGGTTTATTTATTAATGTCAATCTATGGTATTAGGCACAAAATCTCTAAATTTCTAGTTTATATCTTCTGTTACATGTGAAAATATCCATGAAGTAAAACTTTTAAACATGCTATCCCTGTTATAAATTTTGATTTTCTATAAGAAAAATCACCGAGTTAAAGAAAATTTAGATAGATTTTATTCCTATGTTGAATGTTCTGAAAGAAACTCAAAATATAATTAAAAATATTTATCTCCAATATTTATCTTCCTATTATTTTAAATCATTTTTAACATTAGTCCCTTTTCCTAATTCTGTGAGACTTTTGAAAAAGTTTTTTATAGTCTCCTCTTATGTATTTCAATTCAGCATTAAGTAGGATTTATTATTCTCACATTAATACTTTTTAATGCAAGCTATCTATGGCTGTTCCTTCAAAACAAAATATTCCTTGGTGTATTTCTCTACAAACAGATGTCATGGCTTCCCCAATGTCAAAGTGACAGTCACCGGATCACAATCAATTCTCAAATTGTTTGCTGTGTAAAAAATAACATCTGTAGATTAACTCAAACCGTCTTGATAAAAAGAAACAGGTGCTCATATTAGCATTTCTAAAGCTAAAGAAATCCATCTGCAGAAGCTTGATTTACAGTAATTTTAACCTGATTTATTCTTCATTATAAGTAAGTGCACTATCCAAGAGATATGTGAATCATGGTACTTAGTGAAATAAACATATTTAGAAGATTATAATCTTGCAGAAAATCTGCTGTTACTCTCCTTGAACAAGCCTCTTTAGAAATAATTAATGCCTTTGCTTTGTTTAATTGTAGTGATATATATTTGTGAAAAGCAATATTTTTCTTTCCATAGCTATAAAGGATAATATGGCTCTGTAATCAAAATAATTTTTATTGATCACATCAAATTAAGCTTTTTTTCCCATAATGCACCTAGAAGACATTTTAATAAAGGCAAGACATAATTTCCCAGACATAGAGTAATGAACAAGTATTTATTATTATTTATGTTATACAAAATATGCATACATATATAAAATGTATATTAAACAAGGTATGGCAACTTTGTTAATATGTTTTTCATATTACACATAACATTTCACACGTAAATATGATTATTGCACATATATTTATATAAAAATATTGGAAATAATTTTGAAGGTCATAGATAGAGTAGTATGCAATTATTGTTCTGTGACATAATAAAATATTATACAATTTTAAAACATTCAACCCATATGTATAATAATTGTGGACTGATGATTATAATAATATATTGTTAATGTTTTATAATACAAATTACATGAAAATTGAGACAATACACTTACAGACTTTCAAAAATACTCCAAAGCACACTTATTCAAATGTTACAGTGCTTTTTTTGTTTTTTAAACAGGTGGGAAGGTCTTTCATCTATTAATCTGTATGTCTTTATATATTTTATATATTTTTTCATTAGGCTTGTACTATTCTTTAATTTTTAAATATATAAAGTATTTAAAAAATTTTTTTAGTTATAGTTGGACACAATACCTTTATTTTATTTATTTATTTTTATGTGGTCCTGAGGATCAAACCCAGGGCCTCGAATGTGCTAGGCAAGTGCTCTACCACTGAGCCACAACCCCAGCCCCAATAAAGTATTTTTTAATTGAGGAGGAAAATTATTTTATTCATTGATGAGGTGTTCTGTGAGAGGATGCATTTCTCTTTATTAGTATTCATGAATTAATAGGAAAATAATTTCTCACATTCTAGAGATATCTGTTTTCTATTTTGTAACCCACACAAAGAACCAGATTATTTTTACATGAACTGTTAGGTTATGATCAGATACGAAAATCTCTGAGACTCATTTAAAATAGTGAAATATATTTGGAATGTGTATTTTTCTTACAAAATATAATTTAATGTGTATGTAGCATGCATCCAGTTAACTATTGTAACCAATTAAAATATATTTGAGAACCTAAATGAATTATTTGGCATAGTAATATAGAATACACACTGTGTGAAGTTCAACTGGCCAATGGCAATTTGTTGATTATCAAGAGTTTATAAAACAGAAATGATGATTTAGAAGAACTGCAGGGGCAACTGAAAGATTCTAGCCTCTGATATAGTATCTGTTTAAATGGAGCTATACCTACAGGATTGTATTCACTACAGTATTCAGAATTGGGATTCTTCTAAAAAGTGTCATGAAAAGAAGATGCAAATTAAAACTACACTGACATTTCATCTCATTCCAGTCAGAATAGAAGTAACCATAGAATAGAAGTAACCAAGAATACAAGTAACTATAAATGTTGGTGAGGATGTGGGGGAAAGGTACACTCATACATTGCTGATGAATCTGAAAATTGGTGCAACCACTCTGGAAAGTAGCATGGAGATTCCTCAGAAACCTTGGAATGGAACCACCATTTGACCTGGTTAAACCATTCCTCAGTATGTATCCAAACAGTTTAAATCAGCATCCTACATTGATGAAGCCACATCAATATTTATAGTAATGCACTTTAAAATAGCTAAGCTATGTAACTTATCTAAGTCCTGTTCAATAGATGAATGGATAAAGAAAATGTGATATAATATAATATCTCCACAATGGAATGTTACTCAGCCATAAAAAAGGGAATGACTTTAAGACATTTGCCAATAATTGTATAGATCTGGAGACTATCATGCTAAGTGAAATAAGCCAATCCTCCCAAACCAAAGGTTGAATGTTCTCTCTAATATGCAGATGCCAACAGTCAATAAGAGTGGGGAGGGTAAAATGTAAGTTCAGTGGATTAAATCAGGGGAATGAAGGGAAGGGAGAGGTGAATGTGAATAGGAAGTTACTCTGGAATTAATCTGATACAACTTTCCTATGCACATATATGAATACCCCACAATGAATGTCCACATTGTGTAAAATCACAAGACTGGGATCCTAATTAGAATAAGATATATACCATATTTGTATAAAGATGTCAAAATATGCAATATTGTATCTAAAAAGAACAAACAAAATTTTGAAAACAGTTGATCTTGCTCTCTTATGGATAGTTTTTCATCTTTATTTACCTCAAGCTAATTTTTATGAGTCTGTAAAAAATAAGATCCCTATAGTGAATAAATCTCATTAGGGATTTTCTTAGAAAAATGAGAAGATTCAAGTTCTAAAAAAACCTGTCATTTTTCATGTACTGACCTTTGTACGCTACCCTACACAAACTTTAATGCTCACTGGCCTCCAAAATGTTAATAAAATCAAATTACAAAAATGCATGAATGTTCTATTAAGGGGTTTCAAATGTGGTATAAAGTGTTATGGTGGAAATTAGGAAGGATGAATTCTTCTAATTCTAGCACATTGGGACATTTCAATGAAGTACATGTACCTATTACAATTTTAGATCCTTTCTAGCTCTGCATATTTTTATTCCAATGAGCTATCATCAAGTTGCCGAATGACTGATTTCTACCACATTGTAGACCTCCTCTTCTTGATTCATCTTTCACGAGGATCATGGTAGAACTCCAAACAGTGCTGTCTTTGGCCACACCCTGTGCAGCCCTGTGCTAAGTTCACATGCACTAATTTAATTTTTTCTTTCTCCAGACCATACAACTTTAGTTGAATGGGGTTTTTACTTTTTTCTCTGATTAAGTCCCTAGATCATCTTCTCTGATATCTGGGTTTCCTACATTCCCTTGCTCTATTTTCAGGTCCAATTGAGTATAGAATATAGCACAATCATTTCCAACATCTCCAATTCCTATCTGTCTGGTTTTCAATATTTAAAAAAAATAAATATGTACTGTTGAGAAACATATCAAGATAGAAAGGCAGGTAACTGTGAAACATAAATATGTGGAAATATGTTGAATTTACTGAAAATCAACCCAAATTTTCAAAATCTCCCCCTTGGAGTCTGATTCTACAAAGAAGAAACTGAGACAATGGCTTGATATAAGTGACTTATTAAGGAAATGTTGTTGGTGAAGTCTTTAAATGGGAAGGGAGAGCAAGAAAAGGAAGTTGAAAGGCACTATAGCTAAAAGGGAGAGCATTTGCCTGGCATGCACAAAACCCTAGGTTTGATCCCCACCACAGAAAACAAACAAAACAAAAAAGGAAAAGGAACAAGAAAGTGAACTGAAGAAGTCAAAAAAGGGTGTAATGTCACATAAACTCCCAGCATCAATCTGATTCCTGGGGAAACCTTGGAGTGACACTTCTGCCTTTGTCTTGATTTTCAGCTAAAGTCTTAGGCTTTCGATTCACTGTACTAGTTGACCATTCACAGAGGCTACCCTAGGAGTGCAACATAAACTCACTCCCAGGCACCTCTAGTTCTCTGTGAATGAGAGGTTAAGTGGCCCAGAAGCTCCAGGGCAGTCCTTTGAAGAGAGACACAGGTTCAGGATGCACAGGGTACACAGAAGTTGCAATATGGGCTAACAAATAGGATAAAAGGGATCCCAGGAGAGTTGGCCAGATCAAAGAATTTTCTATAGTATTTATTGAAGTATAGTTGGGTTTGACTTGCTTCTGTCAAAACTTTTCTGACTGACTTTTTACTTCTCAGGGATGATGCGTTCTGCCTTCTTTGCCTTTCTTTAAACTGTTCCTTTGAAGTTGAAAATCTTTTTTTGAGTAAGATCATTAAGCTCTAATTTCTCCAGAGTAGCCATAAGAAAACTAATACTTAGGAGGGCAAGGTAAATATGATAGAATATGTAATTATCAATAACATATTATCATCAGAGTTACTACTATTCTCCAATGGAGAGTGTGTCTTTATTTAGCCTGTATAGTTTTTGGAAAATGCTGGTATCATTTAGGTTGGTTCTACCAGAAGTAGCTCTGATTTTTAGATCTAATATAAAAAATATATAAACTTAAAGAAAAAGAGTTCAATATCTTTCTGAGATCCAGATTTGTGCCCCTGGGTAATGATTAAAGTAATTTTGCTATAATGAAAAAAAAATCCCAGGTGTGATTGTGTTTGTCTTTATTTCCTTTCTCATATCTAGTCTCATCACTGTTCATAGACATTATCTTCATTGGCTTTTTCAAATTTTAACTTGCAGGAAAGTGATGTTTATATTTACTTTTTTGGTCTCTTCAACTTGGCTAAGCTCTCCTTAACATTATACAAAATTTCTTGGGATATTTAAATATCCTAGGCTTGGGGCTGGCATTGTAGCTCAATGGTAAAGCACTTGCCTATCATGTAAGAGGACTGGGTTCAATCCTCAGCACCACATAAAAAATGAATAAGTAAATAAAAAATAAATGAAATAAAGATGTTGTTTTCACCTATAACTATATAAATATATATATATATATATATATATATATATATATATATTATGTATAATATCCTAGACTTTATATGTAGCACTGGAGAGCATGACATTGGTAATTTATTAAAACAATAATGAGCATTATCCTCTTTCCAGATGGGAACTATGAGGTATTAGTGACCAGCCTGATAACTAATGGAAACAGTCTAAAGAGTGAAATTTGTGCATATCAAAACCCAGTCCAAAACATTTTACCTAATGCACTTTATATCAGTGCTATTTATTGTCAAATATAAAGTTCTTTTAGCTTGAGTCAATGAAGAATTTAATTTTAATATCATCAGAAGTTTTTTGAGCACCTTTCCTATATCAATACTCATCTGCTTTCCTGATTTGCTCTAGAATATGCCTTTTTGACTTCCACCCTTACTGAAATTAATCATTTTTCTTCATCCTTTATTATTTTATATTCATTTGCGTGTGGAAGAAACAAGTCCATTTATTACACTTTGTGTCTTTTATATTTATTTTTCAGCTTTTAAAAGGAAACCTTAAAGAAACAAGAAGACTGTAATCCATGTCCTGATGGGCTTCCCATCAGGGGTGGGTGTTCATGTGCTAACCCTGCCTTACCTTTTGTTTGTCTGTTGCATTTCATAAGAAAGTTTGGATGCAGCCTCACATGTGTTTACACTTTATTCTTACCATTATGTTAGGATATAGTAGACTTCATGCTTTTGTGATTTTAACTGTTTAGGGAATGTAATTTATATTCAACATCTGACTGTGTTTGCATTTTAAAGAAGCTGTATTTCCTGTTAATATTTTATAAACGTCTTTTGAATACAACATTTTTGGTGATTAAAATTACTTTTCATCTACTTTTTTTCTGTGTTTGTGAGTGTGTGTGTGTGTGTATTTGTAAAATCTCTTTTGAAAAAGTTCTGTGCACAGTTTCATTAAGGTAATGCCAAATGAAATCAAAAGTCTCTTCAGTATGTTATTGAGAAAATGAGATGGGAAGGTAAAATTCCAGAGATAGTGTAGAATACATGAAGACCTGAGGGTCAGAACTTAAAGATATTGGTTCCCAGAGCACTGAAGGATGTAAGTGGTGTAGATAAGATTTATTTGGTTTCTGAGGGGAGTTATTTATCCCTTGACTAAGCATACCTTTCAGAAGACCCAATTCTCATGTATAACAGAGAAAATGTAATTCAGCAAAGGAAATTAATATTTATATCTGACCTTTGCCTTAAGGCTTTTTTTTTCTGATAGATCCATACATATAGTAAGATGTTTAGTGTTTTATTCAGATCCTGAGCACCACATAAAAAAAGAAAAATTCCCCCCAAACCCTAAATAAACAAAAATAAATATATTATGTTCATCTACAACTAAAAATATTTTAAAAATTAAGTAGACCACAATGTAAACAAATAAGACAAGGTTTCTGCATTGTTATTTGAAAGGCTAAATGTTTGACACTCAAAAAAAAAAAAGAACTTGTAGAAAACTCTTTGAGCATGCCCAACAACATAAATTGTACTTTTATAAATTAAATGCAACCCAGAAACTCATAGTTAAATGGTGGTCTAGTGCTGTATTTAAAACTTTTGACTGATTGACTAAAGGGTAGGAATTAATATAGGGAACAGGGAAGAGGTGAGAGTGATGCAGAATGTGCTGTGGATGTTAATGAGGTAGAAGTGTAACAGGAAAAGTTAGAGAGTAACAGTTTTTTTTTTTTTTCTCCAGGTCAGAGACTGGAAGACTGTGGGCTCAGGGCCAAACTGGACTGTCACTCACTTTGGTAAATAACGTTTTCTGGGAGCTATTATTGTTCGCTCTTGGGTGGTTGTCTTAAACAGTGGAAGGAGTGAATCCAGTACCTTGCACCTGCTAGACAAGCACTCATTCAGTATTATTTATGACTTTTTTCTTTCCTAGAACTGTATGATCTGTTCAACGTAAATTACTTACCTTCTGTCCTAGTATAAAAACTTTGCCAAAAGCTTCTTTAGAAAATAATATTTTTAAATATATCAATGACACATTAATGGGAATATATTACTGGTCAAAAGCAAGAAAAGAAACGTCTTCATTGTTATTTTTAAGAACACTAGACTAAAATCAGTCTTTAATCCTTAACTCTGTAAAGGAAGAGAATACAGTTTATTGTTCATGTAGAGATTTAGAAACAGTGTTTTATCAACCATGTTTTTCAAAACACCTTCCTCACACTCATGCACACACATGCATTCATACACATATACACATCATTTAGGAATTCATTCTGCTTTAGTTAAATGCAATTTTATTTTTTCCTCACATTATAAGTATTAAAATAGGTATTAGAAATTGGTTCTACAACTGAGATGTCTGGGCTATTTTGATAGTTTTCTCGACCTTTTCCTCTTGCTTTTACTTCATAAATTTAGGTAAGTAATGAATGATGCTTCCGACATCATGTCTGCCTTCAATGCAGGGAAAATTTAGGCAAAGCATGATAGAATTAGTACCAGCAGATTTTAGACTAAGGATCAGTGGCTTTGGAAGTGCCTCTTCTACCTGCAAAGAAATCTGCAAATTTGAGAATTGCTTGTAATAACGACATATTTTTGTTATTGGTGTTTGTTTTTAAAACCTGTTTTTCTCAATTGTTTGGTTTTACTTTTTGATATGTAAAGTCTATTTTTAACAAGTGTCACACTGAAATAGTAATCAACTATCTCATTATCTTTTATTTATATGGGTTCCTATGACTCTACTGATTGAACTATTTTCTCTTTACATGATGTTTACCTGACAAGAACAATTTTAGAGGAGGAAAAGTTTACTTGGGGAATCTTAGTTTCAGAGGTCTCAGTCCAGAGACAGCAGGCTCCATTCCTCAGGGCTGTAGGTGAGGCAGAACCTCCTGGAGGAAGAGTGTGGCCAAGGGAAGCAGCTCACATGTTGATCAGAAAACAGAAAGAGACCAAACTCAGACTAGCAAATATATATCCAGAAGGCATAATTTTGGAATTACGTCATCCAGAAGTATGACCCAGGTCCTCCAACCATACCCTAGGTGCCTTCAATTATCACTGTTAGGGGATTCATTCAGATTGGGTTAAGGCTCTCATACCTCAATCATTTCACACATGAGCTTTTGGGGGATATCTAATATCTAAATCATAACACATGCTATATGTGTGTGTGTGTGTGTGTGTGTGTGTGTGTGTGTGTGTGTGTTAGGAATCCTTTGTTATATTCCATTAATCTAACCTGAATGTTCATGTGTCATTATCTGTCACCTTATTGTATTTTTGTGCTATTTTGTTTTTGAACAGTAAATGATCTCCATAATTATTATTTCTGTTTTTACTGTGTTTAGGCTATATTTTGCAACACTAACCAATGAGCTTATTTTATCTATTTTATTAAAAGTCCTTGTGAAATTTAACTGAATAAAATTCAGTTAATTTATTCTGAGGAGTCCTCCTTTAAGGAGCATGCTTTATTCCTCTATTCATTTATCTTTCAAGTTTCAGTGATTTTTTTTGAATTAATAATTCCATATATCTTGCAAGTTTTTTTGGTTCAGTTTATTCTTTGAGAGTTAATTTCATGTAATTTTTAAAAAATTTGGTTACTATTGTTCTATAACAGTGCTACTTGGAGAGCTACAAGTTGGATGAGTATGATTTATACAGATAGGATTAGTACAACTGGTACAATTTAAATCAGTATATTTACTAGTATGTAATAAAACATGGAATTTGTTACAGAATGTAAATCATCTAAAGACAAAATTAAAGACACTTTAGTTTGGCTACCTTTTTTTGTGTGAATATGGTGGGGGTAACAAGATCAACTTCTTTAAAAGTGCTTAAAATCTAGAATTCTGATATAGAAAATAACATGTTAGTGTGTTCAAGTTCTGAGCTGTTTATGGCTTGGACTTTAGCATAGTTACTTAAACTCATAAAGTGATTTCTTGTCTGGAAAATTGTGGAGTGCTTTGAATTGAACCCCCCACCCCTACCCCAAGAGAGAAGTCCCTAATTCCTAGAAGCTGTGGATATTGCATTATTTGGAAAGAAGTGCCATTTCAGATTTAATTAAGTTAAGGATCTTGGATGAGATCAACCTGGAGTACCCAAGTAGCCCCTAAGTGCAATGAGAAGTGTCCTCAGAGACAGAAAATGAGAAAACACAGATGCACACAGAAGGCGGTATGAAGACAGAGGCAGAGCTTGAAGTGAGGCGGCTAGAAGCTAGGGAAGTCAGAGATTTTGGCAGCTACCACAAACTGTAAGAAGCACTGGATCCTCCTATAGAATCTTCTGGGAATATAACTATGCCAACATCACAATTTTGGACTTATGTCATCCAGAAGTGTGAGGAAACTAATTTTATGCCATACAATCTGTGATAATTTTGTTACAATATCCCTAGAGAGCTAAGACAGATGGGGATAATAATTCTATGATTTATTAAAGATTTGTTAAGGCTATTAAGAGAAAATACATGCATTCTTGGCCTAAGATGAACCATCATTTTAATAATTAAAATAATGCTTTTAAAGCCAAATTATAAATACATATTGTCTTTTATTCCCTTGTTCCTGGCTTTAATAAAAACGGTTTAATTATAGGTCATTTTCAATTTGGAAATTCTCTTAAACTTTTATTGTCTTTTAAATATTACTAACAAAATTGTGATATATTTACAACTACATTTAGTAAAATTAATTATTTTTTAAATTTAATTTGTTCTTTTTAGATATACATGTCAATAGACTGTATTTTGACATACATGGAGTATAACTTATTCTAATTAGGATCCCATTCTTGTGGTTGTACATGATCTGGAGTTTCATTGGTGATATATTCATATATGAACATAGGAAATTTATGTCCAATTCATTCTACTGTCTTTCCTATTTCCATACCCCATCTTTTCCCTTTATCTGATTCAATGAATTTCTATTCTTCCCTCTGCCTATTCTTGTGTTTTAGCATCTGCATACTAGAAAACATTTGACCTTTGGTTTTGGGGAATTGGCTTATTTCACCTAGCATGATAGTCTCCAGATTCATCCACTTACTGGCAAAAGTCATAAAGCCATTCCTTTTTAATGGCCAAGTAATATTCCACTGCATATATATATATATATATATATATATATATATATATATATATATATATCTCACATTTTCTTTATCCATTCATCTGTTGAAAGGCACCTAGATTGGTGCTATTGTGAATTGAGCCATTATAAACAATGATGTGGTTGCATTATTGTAGTATGCTGATTTAAATCCTTTGGGTATATGTGAGGGAGTGAGACAACTGGGTCAAATGCTGGTTCCATTTCAAGTTTTCAGAGGAATCCATACTGCTTTCCAGAGTAGTTGCACCAATTTGTAGTCCTACCAGTAATGTATGAGAGTATCTTTTTCCTCACATCTTCACCAAAATTTAATGTTACTTGTATTTTTGGATAATTGCCATTCTGACTGAGTGAGACGGAATCTCAATATAGTTTTGATTTGCATTTCTCTAACTGCTAGAAATATTGAACATTTTTTCATATGTTCATTGACCATTGTTTTTCTTCTGTGAAGTGCCTGTTCAGTTCCTTTGCCCATTTATTGATTGGGTTATTATTTTTGTTTTTTGGTGTTAAGTTTTTTGAGTTCTTTATATATCTTGGCAATTAATGCTGTGAATTGTAGGTGGCAAAGATTTTCTCCTACTCTGTAGGTTCTCTCCATGTTACCTTTGCTGTGAAAAATCTTTTTTAGTCTGATATCCTCCCATTTATTAATTCTTTATTTTACTTCTTATGCTTTAGGAGTCTTGTTAAAGAAGTTGGTTCCTAAGTCAACATGGGGAGAATTGGGCCTAAACTTTCTTCTGGTTGGGGAAGGGTCTCTAGTCCAATGCTTAGGTGTTTGATCTACTTTGAGTTGAGTTTTGTGCAGTGTGAGAGATAGGGGTTAATTTTCATTATGCTATATATAGATTTCCAATTTCCCTAGCACCATTTGTTGAAGAGGCTGTCTTTTATCCAAGTATATATTTTTGGCTCTTTTGTGTAGTATGAGACAAATATATTTAAAAATTATTCAATTTTAATCCTGGTTTTATTGATCACTGCCTCAATGCCACATCTTCTGTTATCTTGAATTTTAGTTTTCTTAATGACTCTATTGATGATATTTTTAAGTCTCATTTATTAAGAATGGCTTCCTCTGATATTCTTTAATGGGTGATAACTTGTAAAGGAATGTTTCCAGGCTTGATTTTTTTTAGAACTCTGTAAAAGTAATAGATTTTTTTTAATCTAAAAAAAATCCAGAAATACTTTTTATCTATGTGTTCTTTTTATGATAAACCAATATTTTTCCTATTATTATTTTTAGTTGCTTTGAAAATTGTTTGTTTCATCCTTCTCTTTTCATCTCTTCAAAAATAGTAATTATCTGTATTCTGAATTTTCATTTTCAATACCTGAGAATGTCTTTTTCTAATAATTTTTTACTTATTTTCTTCTGAATTTTGATATTCTCCTAAATCTCTCATTTATATAATTTTTAGCAACATCCATTTTAATGTTAATTGTATTATATAAATAATTATTATACCCTTTTTGTTTTAAAAACTATCCTTTTAAATCTATTTTAGTTTTATATTTTTGTGCTGTCTCTTAGATTGCCTCATTTTTCTCTGAGTGTTGTTCTATTTCATCTCATTTTATGGAAACAAAGTTATTTGACTTTTATTTTCATTTTTTTAAAGAACAATTTATTTTTACACATTTTCTTTTAATACTGTACTATAGTATCTGTGTGGATAAGAATTTGGCTTTGCAAAAAAAGAAGTCCTAGTTTTTGCCGCAGCTTCTGGAAGTTTGTTTCTAGTTCCGGGGAATGTCATGCCTTAGAAGAGTATCCTCCTTTGTTTGAAACATTGGGTCTTGCTGCATAGTGTAACCATGCAAAGGCAGCCTGGCCACACACAGAGATAATATTAGGTAAGGGGCTGAACATGTTGGAAAGACATTATGATGTAGTGTATGAACTTTGTTTCATGTGTTATCAGATGACCTTGCAACTGACATCAAAGTCATAGGCAACCAAGCAATCAATCATTCCTATGTAAGGAAGCCCCAGTAAAAACTCTGGACTCTGAGTCTCCCTGAGAAGTCATGCTCTATGAGTATCTTCACACATCACTTCTAGGAGTGTAATGTGTCCTAACTTGGAAAGAAAACAATAGAAATCCTGTGTTTGGTATTTCTCCAAAACTCTATCCCTTGTGCCTCTTCCATCTCAGCTCATGTTAAGTAGTTTGCTTTCTGTGTGATAAACCATGGCTCTGAGGATAATAACTTTCAGTGAGTTCTAGAGAATTACTGCAGCCTCAGATGGCACAAAGAGCCATGCGAACTTCCAGACTTCGGAACTGTGTCCTCCTCCTTTCTAATTGGCTTAAACAGTACCTATCCATATGCCCTGGTGTAATGTTTTCCTTTTCTGTCAGGTAAAGATAGTTTGAATTCAGATCTGAGATCTTCTGTCAGAAACCCAATACATCTTCTTTAAGTCACCTGCTTTCTTTTTCTTTTATTGATATCAACACTTTCTCTCTAATTCAATGAAATTGTCATTTGAAAAGGTCAAAAAGGGACTTTGTAAACATATTATTTCAATCCATCAGGCGCATGTGTGGGGGGGCATGTGTTATATGATGAGACCACATCAGTTACTGACATTTCTTGAGTAAGATCTATTTGCTAAAAGTTGGTATATTCATATTTCTTCAACTCAAATTTTATCTAGTTGTGACATCAATTAATAATAGCATAGCATATCAATGGAAATCTATCCCTTCAGTTCACCCATCTCTAGTGATATACTCCTGTGATTTGTTCTGACTTATGGGTCAAGGTTTCTAGGCCAAGTTTTTGAAGGACTCTCTCTGTGCTGAGAACCAACATTGCAGAGAGGTCACAGTGTCACATAAGTCAGTAAATCTGGCTACAATTGTTGTTTTGAATTGTAAGATTCTCAGTGATAAAGAGGACACCAAATGGAACTTCCTTTATTCCTTTGGGTCTTATTATCTATTCCCTCTTCTAATGCTCTTACTCATGAGCCTCTACAGTTGTTCATGAGAAGACATTTAAGAATAATCAGAAATGCTTTTAAGTAGGTAAAACTGGACTAGATGAATGCATAGCTTCAAGGCTGAGCGTCATGTGGTGAGATGCCAGAGAATCGAGTGGGGGGAGTCGAGCAACCCATACTACAGACTTATTGACACTTTTTGTTTTTCCTACTCTTGCTCAAATTACTCGAACTTACAATGACTATATTTTTTCTCATATGACTTAAAACTCATATGAGTATATTTTCATTTGTAAAAGAATATCAAGAATGTATACTTTCTCTAGTAAAGATAAAGTAGAATAATATATTTTGTAATATTTTGAAAAATGTGGTGCATTATATGGATGGAAGTAGCTATTATTTTTTTTCACACATGAAAAGCATAATTTCAGAACTTGGAAGAGATATAATGAAAATTACATTTACAGAAGATGGATTTGGCACCTGTGCAAGAAGAAATGAAGCAGGAGTGTAACCAGAGTGAATCAAGTGGTGACTAAAGAAAGAGAAGATGGATGCAATCCTAGGGACATTTCAAATGATAAATCACGGGAGTAAGATGGGTAATTGAACGTGAGCCCAAGTAGGGGATCGTCTTTGCTAATCTCAGAGTTTCTATTTTTGTGAGACAGAAGGGTGATATGATTTACAGGAACAATACAAATTGAAAATAAACCCAGATGAGGCAGAAAACTTAAACAAAAAAATCCTGAATGTGAGGACTAATTTGTAAACGCTAATGGGGCAATGAAAAATGATAATACACTGAATAAGCAGACTCCTTTCTCTGCAAGTAGAATGTTTCCTCTTTTGTCTTTAAAGTACCACTAATAAAGTATAATGGCCTTGTGAGGTCGGAAAGTGAATATACAAAAAAATCTGGGAAGCTAGTTTCCTTATGAAATCTATTAGTGAAAATCTTGGTATTTTATTAGTGTTCTCAAGAACATCCAGTCTTATTATCCCTAAAATGGTGATGCCAGAGTCAATGGCAACTGAGTCTTACCATTCCACAGTGAAAGTTATGGTTGAAAAAAATGAGGGACACAGAACATTTTCCAATGTTTTTACCTTGTAAAACTAAATGCTTTATTAGAGTAAATAAATAATAAGAATGATAGATTCATATTTACCTTAATTAGTGTGTATGTTATAAATATATGCATTTGTATATAATATACTATGCATGCACACACACACACACACACACACACACACACACACACACACACTTATGCCCTGATGGAACTACAGTTGAACTGTGGGATTTGACCTAATTTTCTTCCTCCTCCATCTCCTCGAGGAAACCTTCATTTTATGGAGCTTGTAGCACTATGGTACACTGCTTTTCTTCTCTACTTGAGGACATTCCCTGTCTTTTCATAGGCTATTTTATCCTCCCAACCATGTTGGGAAATCTATAGATTCTCTTCTTCTGTATCTCATCCATTCCACTTCCTTTAACAATTATCTCTATTTAGATGGGATCTAACTATATCTAGAACAAACTGATGTCCTGAGATTGTGACCTGTATTTCTAGCTACTTATAAAACATTTCAAACTGGATAACTTGACGAATTCCTCTGATGCCAGCTTTTATTTTCAAATAAGTCTATTAGTATCACAAAAATATTCACCAGCCCTCTTTTAATTCCTCTTATCTTCTATAATGAATAAACTTCAATTGTATCCATTTTCTCATGTTGCTAAAATTTTTATCTCATTGTTTTCTCTTCCACACTAGTTTAGCTTTTTATTGCGTCTAAATATTTATTCATCTTCAAAAAAATGTTATTACAACTGTGGGACACAGATGAGGAAGTTGTAAATCTTATGAGCATTCACCTTATGTTATGGAAGGATGAGAAAGATAGCAAATAAAATGATTGTGAAAGACAGTATTATTCATATTTTAAATGAGGATATTTTCAACAACTTTTTGGGTAAATTTATATTTTTTATTTATTTTTATTGGTGCATTATAATTATACATAATAATATTCTTTCTGCCATATTTATATGTGTACACATACATAATTATTACCCTTAATACAACTTTCTATTTAAGGCCCAGCTTTAGCTATTTTCTGTCATTTTTCTGTTCATTACATATGATCATTTTCTTACTTGGTTGCAGTATTTTATTTCTTGATTTCTAAGATTTTTATACATTATAAAGAGTACTTCTATTTGTCTAGAACAGGTACTATATATTTTTTCCTTGTTATCTGCCTTTTAACTTTACTCTTTATTTTGTCATGCAGGTTTTAAAAATGCAATTAAAAATTATCAATTTTTTCTTTTGTAGATTTTGGAAATGGGTCTGCATTCTAAATTTATAAACAAATTTAATCACATTTCCTTTAATCTTTTATGGTTCACTTAAAATTTTTTTGTAGTTGTAGATAGACAGCATGCCTTTATTTTATTTGTTTACTTTTTATGTTATGCGGAGGATCAAACACAGTGCCTCACACATGTGAGGCAAACACTCTGTCACTGAGCTACAACTCCAGCCCCTGGTTTCATTTTTTTAATATTTAATTTTTATCATATGTTTTAGGTTCTGTTCAATTTATACATGGAAGTTTGTTTCTCTCCAAATGATTTCTCCTCAGTTTCAAACATTTGCTTTAAGGAAGAAAAGTACTATCTGAAATGTATTTATTAGAATACTGCCTTTATCATATTGAAATTCCACTCTGCACCTACAATTGGACTTTTGAAATTGTTCCAGGAGACTGTGTAACTTTTCATGTATTAGTTGCATACTGCTCAAAGTAAGTCTAAGATTTTTGAATGACTAAACGTAAATATTATATCTTGTAGAATTGAACTATTAAAATTATTCTGCTTATTTATAATTTAAAAAGAAACCATCTTTCTATTTCTATGAGAAACTTGTTCCTAATCTTTGCAGCAGTTATAAAAATTTTGTCCTCTTTGTCACTTTGATCCCCCTGTCCCTAGTCTCCAAATACACACTTTATATTTTGATTGAATTTCAGTAGCTTGCAGGGATTCATACACCTTTTATGGTCAGACCCTTGGCAAAGAGAATGACAGGCTTTGATATAATATTACATGTGTTTTGCTGAGGCTGTCACCCTGCTGTGGGACATTTAATGGCTGAATGACAGAGAGGCACAATACTACTTACAAGGTAGGTGTAATTTTGTAAGCCACCATCTATCCATTAGTTACAGAAGCCAATAGAAATCTCAAGGAAGCCCAAATAGAATTTCTTTGCAGTAATTTGAAAATAAAAGAAATGAATTGTTTCTTTAAAAAAATAAGTACTATAATAACAACTGCTCTTTTTTTCTCATTTTGTTTGCTCTCTACAAATCAAAAGGCAAGTTTTGTTTTCTTTTTTTTTTTGCCTTAAGTATGTTATTGATCAGATAGAAAATATTAATATACTGGCAATTATATGGCAATTTACATTAAAATGAGTAAATATAGGCTTTTTAATATAAAAACAATGGTATATTTTTTTTTCCTTTCATTAACTAACAGATATTGGTGAGGTTCAAGTGATTTGCTAGATAAATTAGAGAAATAAAACTTGTTCATGCTTATATCTGACTTTGAGGAACTTAGATTTTATCTAGTTACAGTGTAAATAGACATACGAAGAATTACTAAAAGCAAAAGGCAGCCCAGGATAAAGGATGAATGAGTAGTAGAGAAGATAGGTATAGTGTGAATTCAAATGGGAAATATCACTTCCTCTGGGAAGGGAAGCAAGAGGAGTAGCAATCACTCAAGGCTTTTGAGAATATAAGCTTTGAGGCTGACATTCAGGAGCAGATAGTATTCAGTAAGTGAGAAGGAATGAAAAGATGAAAAAGATAAAGTGTTTAGGTCAGTGAGCACAGAAATGCCATGCTTAATCTTTCTGTGGGGAGCACAAGAGTACTCTCCATTTTGCTTATAAAAGTGAATTGCTTTTTGTAATTAGTGGTGCAACCTCATGGGGCATTTATGCATTTTTACCAAATGTTGGACTATCTTTTTACTTCTTTGGAGGAATAATGCAATGCTGTGAGTGTAAACTTCCAGTTTTCTCTTTGTCTATGTCGGTAATTACTATGCTAAATTCTTGCACATGTGGCATAAGTCTCTTCCAATGTATCCAAATATCTATGTCTTAGTTCTCCAAGGAACGTAGTATGTTTTTCACTGTTGCTATTTATGATATTATATCTTCTTGTGTCACTGGGATTACTTGGAATCTTAAAGCTTGAGATACTATATTCTTGTAATTGCACATGAATAATAATTGTATTTCCTCAAGAGCCAACTTGACCAAAAGTCTGTCGTTATGACTGTATTTTTTTCATGTTGTATATTTTTGGGAATTTAAAGAAAGATAAGCCATGAATATTCCTCTCCGAAAGTTTGTTTGATACTCTGTTCCATTCTTTTACAGTATAGCAGATGCACAGAATGGCAACAATACCACACAATAACAACAAAACACTCATATAATATTTCCTATTAGCCAGGTACCTTTCTACAGTGCATGTGTGTATGTACACACACATGTATATATATGCACACATGCTGTGTGTGTCTGTGTGTATGTGTGTGTATACTTCTTTAATCATTTCAACAACTTACTTTCCATATGAGAAAACTCCACAGGGGTTAGCTTGCTAACTTGCCAAGGCCAGGCAGGCAGTAAATGGCAAAGCTGGGATGTGAAGTCAAACAATCTCTCTAAAGCTTGTGTGCTTAACCACGAAAGCTTCAAGGTGCTTTGGCTTGGCAGCACAGTTTTACTTATCATGCAGTCCTATGTGTTTGAAATGACATTATAAATTCTCTTGATTTAAAATAAGAAAAAAATTTCTTCTCATGGTTACATAGTACTTTCTCACCTTTATATTTTATATATATATTGGTTTATTGATTTGTAACATTTTGTGTTTATTTGTTTGCTTTCATTTGGTTTTAAAGTTTTCTATTTTCACCTTTAATTAAATTTGCAAACAGCTTGAAAATTGGTCCCAGGCTTTAACCATATTCTCTAGTTACAATAGAAAAGAAATGGAATAACAAATCTTCTCTAAATGAGACATGAGAAAGTAGATTTGAAATTGTGTGCTTTAGCTAATTACTTAGTAAATAGTTATGGTCAAACAAAAAGGCTACTTGAAAAATAATCTTTTGAGAAGTTTTAATGATTTTGAATATAAATAGAGATATTATGTTCACAATAATTCTTCCTGAGACCTAGTTAATAGAAAATTTTGATAAACTCATTAAATCATTAAACAGAGACAGAGTTATTTTTCTCCATTTTTAAAAAAATCACCAGTGTGTTATTCATTGAACATTTATTATCTGTACACTAGTCTTAGTGCAGCCAGAGCAATTTTCAACTTATTGTATTAAAAACAAAACTGACAATGTTTTATCCACATATAACTGAAAGCATGCTATGTCTTTCTGTGCCTGACTTATTTCACTTAACATAATGTTCTCCAGTTCCATACATGTTGTGATAGGTTTTTTATTTTTATTATGGCTGTATAGGGTTCAATTGTGTGTGTGTGTGTGTGTGTGTGTGTGTGTGTGTGTGTGTAATATTTATTTATCCATTTGTGAGTTATTATATACTTTTGTTGTTTCCATTTTTTGGCTATTGTGAATAATAATGCAATATATTTGGCACATAGATGTATCATCAAAACACTGATTTTCTCTCTTTTGGTTATGTAGCTAGTAGTGGATCTCTTAGCATTTTGACCCCATCTGCTTTAACGTAACCAGAACAGTACTTCCCAAAATCTTTGTATAAAAGTATAGGTGTATATGAACATGGACAAAGAGAGAGAAAGAGAGGGAAAGGTTTATTATGGAAGTTGGTGATTGGACAGGTGTATATTTTAGTCTCATAATTAGACAACAGGTTTTTTGTAAGCTGTATAGTTGAGATGTTGGTTATAACTTGTTCTGTAGTCAGAACCCTAAAATTTAAGTTTGTCCTTCCTATTCTCTTCTTTAATTTTCTTCTTCCTTCTTTTTCTTTTCATTTTTGTTATGCAGGATCTCAGATTTAGTAATTTGGTCTTGAGGAAAAAAATAGATATATTTCATGTCTCTTTGGGGGCTTTGGATTCTCCTCTCTTGGTTCAAACAGGAAAGTCTGTATCTAACATAAAAATATACCGCAATGAACTTTATATAGAGAGAAGTTAATGACAATTCTGCAGAACACTTGCATTGTGCATTATAGTTATGTCAATTTTAGAATAATATTTCTATTTATTTAAGTTTTTTCAATTTTTTAAGAAAAAAAATTTAAAAATAGCTCAAAATTCTCAAGAAATCTTTCATGGTTCTTTCAGAAGAGACTCCTGTTTACCACTCCAGCCTCATTCTTGCTACTCCTCCCTCAAACACAGAATACTTCTGTGCTAAATTACTTAGCATTCTGCTAAGTTCAAGCCCTCTTTCATTTCTAGGCATGTATCATTCACATCCCCTTGAGTATTCCTTCTCTACTCTTCCCATTATGTTTCAGTGTAGATGTCCACAAAATAAAAAAAAGAATGTTTTTTATTTCAAAGACTTTTAGTCTACCTTCTTGTGTGTTTCAAGACCACCAAATTCTTACTAAGTACTTAAAGTTTTCTTAAAAAAGGAATCTTTTTCTCCTTCTATAGCTTATATTCTTTCTCTTTCAATTAGACTGTAAGCATCTTAGAGAAACAGACTCTGTGGTCTATTCATCATTGGGGTACAATCAAATCTAGGCTTACCAGGTATTAATTTTTCAGTGTCAGCTGGTTCTGATACATATGGCCTCATGGCTTAAGGAAGGGATAATCTTGTATAGTGTATTTAAAATCTTGAAGTAATTTAAAAAGACTTAGAACACATGAGGGACCTAGTTCTCCATGTCTCCATGTCAGAATCATTTAGAAACTTAAAAAATGCTTATGCAAATTACTATATACCCTATAATTCAGATGTAATTAGTGTGAGGTACCACCTGAAAAATGTACCTATCAAGCTTCCCTGTTATTTGTAGTTGCAGAAAAGTTAAAGGAACATTTATAATAGAATGGAAGTATAGATCTACATGATTTATAACCAACATTCTAAAAATGGTTTATCCATCCAGCTGCTGATTCAGTGAGGTCAGTATCTCTAGTAAGTCAACTTACCTTTTAAGTCAAGACAATGACAACAACATGACAAATTACCAGTATTTATTGATGAATACCTAATATACTAAGTACATAGCTTCACCAATTACCAATATTTTTTAGTAAGTTAGAATGTTTTGAAAAATTTTCTCTCCGATGAAATAGTCACAGGTCATTTAATATTTTGGGAATAATATTTTGCCTCTGATTTAACTTATTTTTGTTTGTTTTAAACCTCTTAAGCTTCATGAATAAGACATATTTCAACTTAAAAGTTATAAATGTGTCATTCATATGGATTTACACATTCATAAAACAAAATAATACAACCTCAATAAAATTGACATGGGAAAAAAACATTTCCAAGAGCAAAAAGAATAAAATATGGCCTCTATGCCTTAATTTAAATTAAAAAAGCAGAGTCAGAGGAAATTCTGCTGCTCTTAGTTTCTTCCTGTTGAGAAAAAGAAGAGGACCATGTATCCAATGTCCTAATTTTTCTAGATGTATCCAAAGACTGGCTTCTCTACACCTCATCTTGCAGTACTGACATGACCCAGCATTTCCAGCTATCTAGGACAATGTTTGGACTGGAAATCTTATGGCTTCAAAACATCTTACCCTGGCCTAGTAAAGAGTCAAACAAAACAAAACAAAACAAAAACAAAAACAACAACAACAAAAAACAGATTCTGATTCTTCCTGGGGAGGAAAAGAGTTGGACCACATATCATACATCCTAACTTTCTAAGGGACTGGTTTATGTCTAACCTGTTTCAGAGCACCAATATAATCTACTTTGCAGAGGTCAATGAGAAAGAGATGGTTGTTTGATTCAACAGACCACAGTCCCATCCCTGTCTCAGCAAATGACCAGTAATAATACCTAGCAATAAATCTAACCAAGGAGGTGAAAGACCTCCACAATGAAAACTATAGAACATTGAAGAAAGAAATTGAAGACGTCAGAAGATAAAAAATCCTCCCATGTTCATAGATAGGCTTAAATAATATTGTTATAAAAGGGCCATACTATCAAAAGCAATATACAGATTGAATGCAACTCCCATTAACATATCAATGATATTCTTTAGAGAACAAGAAAACTAGGGGGAAAAAAGTCCTAAAATTCATTGGAAAAATAAAAGACCTAGAATAGCCAAAGAAGTTCTAAGCCAAAATAGCAATGCTGAAGTCATCACAATACCTGAACTCAAATTCTATTACAAAGCTATAGTAACAAAAGCTGCTTGGTACTAACATGGAAACAGACACATAGAACAATGGTACAGAAGATACAGAGACAAACCCACACATCTAGAGTCATCTGATCTTTGACAAAGGGGCCAAAAACATACATTGGAGAAAATACAAGCCTCTTTACAGGTGGTGATGGGAAAACTGGTTATTCATATGTAGAAGAATAAAACTAGACCCTTATCTCTCTCAGCCTGCACAGAAACAGTGAATTTTGAAAGCAGCAGAATAGTGATTCATCACATATGAAGGTGTCTTTCCACTACCATAAGATGATCAGTAGATTTTTCAGCATAATCTTTGCAGGCAAGAAGAAAATGGGAAATAGTAAAAATGGTAAAACAAAGCCCCTAAAATACAAAAATCTGTCAAACAAGAATACTATGCTTAGAAAAATTGTCATTGAAAAAGAAGTGAAGATATTCAAGGACAAACAAAAACTCAGGGAGTCTTCAAACTAAAGCTGAACACACTTGATAACCTAAAAGGTATAAAACTCATTGAAAAGGGCAATTGTATAAACAAATATGGAATAATGTATTATCAGTATTATAATGGATTTGAATAAGTAATCATAACTCTAGAAAACAGTCAAAAATTAAAAATATTAATAGTAACTATAACACTATGTCAATAGATACACAGCATTAGTGGGTGTAAATAGTGAAATTAATAGCCTAAAGTGAGGGGAATATGCAATGAATATTAAGCTGTTAGCTTAAAAAATTTTTTATATTTCACATAAGACACTTGATAATCACGGAGAACCTACTTATATATGTTATGCAAAAGACAACGAGAAAGGAAATGAAGCATATCAACACATACACACAGACACACAAATACACACACACAAGAAGATAATGAGAAAGAAAATTGAAACAAAGAGTCTAGAAAACAAACATAAATCAATTAATATAATGACAATGATAATTTCCTCCCTATCAATAACTACTTTTAAAATAAATGGATTAAACTCCCCAGTCAAAAAACATGCAATGAATGAACAGATAAAAAGCAAGATCTACCTATATGCTACTTACAGAAAGCCCTCTTAGATTTAAGAATGCATAGGTGGTAAGTGATGGATGGAAAAAGATATTCCACATAAAGCCATAAAAAGAGAATAAGAGGTAGATATAAATATATCAGATGAAATAAACTTTAAGTAAAAAATTTATTACAACAGGAAAAGGGTGCAATGATGTGTAATTCATTAATTATATTTTCAACAATTACTGATGAGCTATTTTATAATTATGCAATAATGGCAATATGATAAACTACATTACTTAATATTACTTATGTTATATAATAAGTAACATGATTAATATTATTCTGATTATCAATTTAAAAAATCGTAGCAATTGTTTGAGCTGTATTTTTTGTTACTGTGACCAAAACATCTGACAAAAACAAGTTAGAGAAAAAGTTTATTTGGAACTCACAGTTTCAGAGGTCTGAATCCACAAGCAGCCAATTCCATTGTTCAGGATCAAAGGAGAGGCAGCATATCATGGGGGATGGGCCCAGCATAGGTAATTTGTTAAATAAATAATAGGGTGAAAAAGCAGAGGGGGTGAGTGGGAAATAGGAATAGGAAAGACAGTGGAATGATTGGACAAAACTCTCTATGTGCATATATAAATAGAATCTCCACTTCATGTGCAACAAGAAGAATGGGATCCCACTTAGAATAAGATGTACTCCATGTTTGTATAAATATGTCAAAATATACTCTACTCTCATGTATATCTGAAACGAATAAATAAGTAAGCAAAGTAAAAAAAAAGAGATGACTACGCTCATTAAATCTATGAAACATTTAGGGCACAATACATGTAGAGACTTCTAGAATTTCAATTCAAAATTGAAGAGGGAAGACCTTCAAACTCGTAAGATCAACACTCTTCCAATACCAAACTCTGACAAGGCCACCCAAAGAGAAGAAAACCATAGGGCAATACCCTGACAGATATGAATGCAAAATCCTCAACCAAACACTAGTACACATTTTTAAAAGCATGTTAAAGCTATCATACATTGTGATCAAGTGAAATTTATCTACAGGATGTAAACATGTTTCAATGTAGAGAAACCAATGAATGTAATACAGCACATTATCAGAATGGATGTTAAAAATTACATGGTTTATTCCACTATTTTTCCCTTATTCTGTCTCTCCTCTCTTACACGCCATATCCTTTGACTTTCTACTGATATTGCTTCTGTTTTAATGGAATACTTTTTTATTCTCTTGCTCTCTTTTCCCCTTATTTTGGACTAACTTCAGCTTATCAGAGAAAATATTTGACCTTTGAAGTTTTGAATCTGACTTATTTCAGTTAACATGATAGCCTCTAGTTCCATCCATTTACCACAAAATGCCATAATTTCCCTCTTTGTGGCTGAGCAATATTCCACTGTGTATATATACCATGTTTTCTTTATGCGTTTATCTTTTCTTTTTTTAAAGACAGAGAGAGAGAGAGAGAGAGAGAGAGAGAGAGAGAGAGAGAGAGAGAGAGAGGAAATTTTTTAATATTTATTTTTTAGTTTTTTCTGCGGACACAACATCTTTGTTTTTGTATGTGATGCTGAGGATCAAACCTGGGCTGCATGCATGCCAGGCGAGCTCACTACCACATGAGCCACATCCCCAGCCCCATATGCATTTATCTTTTCAAGAGCATCTATTCTTGGCTATTGTGAATTGTGCTGCTATATACATTTATATGGCTGTATCTGAAAAGTCTGCCAATTTTAGAATTTTTGGATACATGCTAAAGAATAAGATAGCTGGAATCATCTAGATGGCTCCATTATTAGTTTTTTAAGGAAGCTACATGCTGTTTCTTCAGAGTGGTTACACTAATTTGTAGTCCCACCAACAATGTGTGAGTATAGTTTTTCCCTACACACTTACCAACACATTATTATTTTTATTCTTGATAATTGCCATTCTGGCTGGAATGAGATAAATTTTAGTGCAGTTTTTATTTGCATTTCCCTAATTGCTAGAGATGTTGATTTTTTTTCATTTATTTGTTGACAATTTTATTTCTTCTTTGGAAAAGTGTCTGTTTATTTCTTTTGCCTTAATACACCACAGTGAATCTAATTTCATGTATATCCATAAGACACTAAAAAAAAAACAAAAACAAAAACAAACAAAGAAAAAAAAAACTATAAGATCAGTAGAGGAAAGGGAATGGGTTGTTTGGAGGGGAGGAAAACAAGAGGTACTAGGGATTAAGTTAAAACAAACTGTATTCTTTGCTTTTATAATATATCAACATGAATATTAATGTTTTGTATAATTAAAAAAACCAATAGCCAGGCATGGTGGCACACACCTGTGATCCTAATGGCTAGGGAGGCTGAGGCAGGAGGATGGAGAGTTCAATACCAGCCACAGCCAAAGCGAGGTGTTAAGCAACTCAGTGAGGCCCTCTCTCTAAATAAAATACAAAATAGGGCTGTTAATGTGGCTTTTTGGTTTAGTGCCCCTGAGTTCAATCCCTGGTACCCTACAATAAACAAATAGAAAATAAAATTTTAAAAAATCAATAAAAATCATATGATCATCCAGTATATACATAAAATTTGGTTGACAGCTTTCAACATAATTTTGTGATTAAAAATCACTGTAAAGTGATATTAAATTACTTTAACACAACAAAGACCACATACCAAAAATCCACAGATAATGTCATACTCATCCCTGAAAAACTTAAGATCAGGAAGAAAGTGAGTGATACCCACCTTTGCTACTTCTGCTCAACATAGAAAGAAATTTTTAGCCAGAGAAATTTGGTGTCAAGAAGAATTAAAAGACAACTAATTGAAAGAAGATATTAAATTGTTTATATTTTTAGATGACATGATCTTATATCCAAAAAATCTTAAAGATTCCATGAATAAGCTATCAAAACCAGTAAATAAATTCATTGAATTTCAGCTGGTTGTGGTGGGGTATGCCTGTAATACCAGTGGCTTCTGAGGCTGAGGCAGGAGGATGACTAGTTCAAAGCCAATGTCAGCAACAGCGAGGCCGTAAGAAACTCAGTGAGACCCTGTCTCTAAATAATATACACAAATAGGAATGTGGATGTGGCTCAGAGGTCGAGTGCCCCTGAGTTCAATCCCCAGTACAAAAAACACAAACAAAAGCATTGAATTTCAAGATGCAAAATCAATACAAAAATCAGTTGATTTTTCATTCTCTAAAAAGAAAGTATCTGAGAGAGTAAAAAAAATACTAAGAGTAACAAAAGAGTAGAATTAAGTTTAAAGAAGTGAAAGACTTGCATGTTGAAAACTACAAAACTAAAATCCAAATACAGTTTCAATATACTTTTAAAAATTTATTTATTTATTCATTATAATTAGGTATATATGACAGCAGAATGCATTTTGATTCACTGTACACAATTGCAGCACAACTTTTCATTTTTCTGGTTGTACACAATGTAGCGTAGCACCATATGTAGGGTCACACATGTACCTAGGTTAATGATGCCTATCTCATTCCACCATCATACCTGCCCTCATATTTCCCTTCACCTCGCTCTCCTTTGCCCAGTCACAGTTTCTCCATTTTTCCCATGCCTCACCTCCCATTATAAATCAACATTCACTTGTCAGAGAGAACATGCAGCCTTTGATTTGTTTTCAAATTGGCTTACTTTGCTTAGCATGATATTCTCCAACTCTATCCATTTACCTGCAAATGACATATTCTTTTTTAATGCTGAGTAATATTCCATTGTGTATATACTCCACAATTTCTTTATCCATCTATCTATTGTAGGGAATCTAGGTTGGTTCCACAATTTAGCTATTGTGCATTGTGCTGCTACAAACATTGATGTGGCTGTAACTCTGAAGTATGTTGATTTTAAGTCCTTTGTGTATAAATTGAATACCTGGGTCAAATGGTTTTTCTGTTCCAAATATTCCAAGGAATCGCCATATTGCTTTCCAGGATGGTTGCACCAATTTTCAGTCCCACCAGCAATGTTTAAGTGTGCCTTTTCTCCCACATCCTAGCTAAAACTTATTGTTTTTTTTTTTTTTTTTTGTATTCTTGAGACCCTGCGTCTAATAGAGAAAAAAGTAGACCCAAATCTCCATCACGTCGTATTAGGCCCTGAATTCCTTAACAAGATTCCTAAAGTGCAAGAAATAAAATCAAGAATTAATAAATGAGATGGACTCAAACTAAAAAGCTTCTTCTCAGCAAAAGAAAAAATCAACGTGGTGTATAGATAACCTATATTTTGGGGGCAAATTTTTGCCACATGCATTTCAGATAGAGCACTAATCTCCATGATATATAAAGAACTCAAAAAACTTAACACCAAAAGAACAAATAACCCAATCAATACATGGGCTAAAGAATTGAACAGACTCTTCTCAAAAGAAGATATACAAAATAATATGAAAAAATTTTCAACATCTTTCGTAATTAGAGAAATGCAAATAAAAACTACTCTAAGATTTCATCTCATGCCAGTCAGAATGGCAGCTACTAAGAATACAAACAATGCACCTCTTTCAAAATTCCACTAATTATTTGTAGAAGAAAAACTGTATTAAATGCATATGGAAACACCCACTCACTTTACACACTCACCTGGGTAACCTTAACAATCTGGAGATAAAGGACCATAGATGGAGCCCTTACATCTTTAGATTTCAAAATATATTACAAAGTGAGACTAGTTAAAGCAATTTGGTGATGTTAGAAACATAGACCAATGGAATGGAATAAAGAGCTTGAAAATCAATTCAGGTATATGTGACCAACCCTAAGGACATTCCATACTATGTGGAATTAGCCAGTAACAGAATTCTACTTACATGAAGTATTTGAAACAGTCAAACTCATAGAATCAGAAAGTAAAGGTGATTTTTAGGGGCTGAAATGAGGAGGAGAAAGTAACTGCCCATCAGCAGGCATGGCATCTCATTCGTACAAGATTAATATGTTCTAAAGAAATGCCATATAAGATTATCTGTATTACTATACTATAGCATTATGCACTTGAACATTTGTTAATATCGTAGATCTCATGTTCACTAAGTTTCCACAATAAAATAAGTTTTTCACCATAATTTTTATTGGTGCATATTAATTATACAGGATTGTGGGTATTATTACATTGTGTTTAATCATACATAAAAATTTACTTTTGATCAACTTCACTTTCCAAAATCTCCTCTATCCACCCCTTCTCTCCCATTAATTCCCTTCCTCTCTCAGAGTTTTCACTGCTAAAATTTTGTGAAGTCACTTTGTTTATTTTCTTGTTTTTGATTTATCCTTAAATTTTCTACATATAAGAGAAAAACATGCAAATTTTCCATTTGAATGACTTATCTTACTCAAAATTATGGTACTAATTCCATATGTTTTCCTGAAAATGACAAAATTTTGTTCTTTATGGTCAAATAAAACTTTATTGTATATATATATATATATATATATATATATATATATATACCACATTTTCTTTATATATTCATTTGTTGACAGATACCTATGCTGATTCTATAAGTTGGTTTTTATGAACTGTGCTACAATCAATATGGGTAAGACAGTATATCTAAAATATGCTGGTTTAAATTCTTTCAAATAAATAGCAATGAGTGGCTTCTATTAGTTTTTTTTTTTTCCTGTTTTTCTAAGGCCATAAGCAGAATCATTACTTTGCTTGAGATCATTTGGTTTTGCTTTATAATGTAGGCAGTCTCCTTTGCTGGAAAGAAACTTTTGAGTTTGAATTCATCCCATTTATTGATTCTTGATTTTAATTCTTGTGCTTTAGGAGGCTTATTAAGTAAGTCGTGGCCTAATCTGACATGATGGAGATTTGGGCTTACTTTTTCTTCTATTTGGTGCAGGGTCTCTGGTTTAATTCCTAGGTCTTTGATTAACTTTGAATTGAGTTTTGTGCATGATGAGAGACAGGAAGTTAATTTCATTTTGTTGCATATGGATTTCCAGTTTTCCCAGCACCATTTGTTGAAGAGGCTGACTTTTCTCCAATATACGTTTTTGGCACCTTTGTCTAACCTAAAATGACTGTATTTGTGTCAGTTTGTCTTTGTGTCTTCTATTCTGTACCATTGGTCTACATTAATTAGTGAAGTAAACAGAAAGTCTAGACAATGGGACCACTGTTTACCACATGCACATCAAAGAGAGCACTAATCTCTAGGGATATATAAGGAACTCAAAAATCTTCACACCAAAAAAAAAAAAAAAGCCGATCAATAAATGGGCCAAGGAACTGAACAGACACTTCTCAGAAGAGGATATACAATCAATCAGCAAATATATGAAAAAAGCTCAATATCTCTAGCAATTATAGAAATGCAAATTAAAACTACTCTAAGATTCCATCTCACTCCATTCAGAATGACAGCTATTAAGAATACAAACAGTAAGTGTTGGAGAAGATGTGGGGGAAAGGGCACATTCATACATTGCTGGTGGAACTGTAAATTTGTGCAGGCAATATGGAAAGCAGTAATGAGATTCCCTGGAAAATTGGGAATGGAACTCCCATTTGACCCTTCTATCCCACTCCTTGGTTTATACCCAAAGGTCTTAAAAACAGGATACTACAGGGACACAGCCACTTCAATGTTTATAGCAGCACAATTCAAAATAGCTAAATTGTGGATCCACCTAGATACCCTTGGATGAAGAAACTGTGGTATATATACACAATGGAATATTACTCAGCATTAAAAGAGAATAAAATCATGGCATTTTCAGGTGAACTGATGTAGTTGAAGAATACCATGCTATGTGAAGTAAGCCAATCTCCTCCCCCAAAAAAACTAAATTGTTGAGGGCCACAGATAAGTCAAGATGGTGCCTGGCACTTTGCCAGGAGGAGTGGTTTGAGAAGTAAAGCCATCAAGCCATTAAGATGATGGAGATTCCTTAATGACTGACTGCTGTATCTAGATGATGTT
Organism: Urocitellus parryii; assembly: GCF_045843805.1. NCBI lineage: Eukaryota > Metazoa > Chordata > Mammalia > Rodentia > Sciuridae > Urocitellus > Urocitellus parryii. The sequence goes on along the minus strand of NW_027554054.1, from coordinate 2,771,866 downwards.
AATGAAGTTAAGCTGTGTGTAATTATTAAGATGATGAGGATTCCTTAATGACTAATTGATGTATCTAGATGATGTTAATTGAAAAAAGCTGTGTATAATGAGTTGGGTATAAATACCTCTGCTGTCCTACAATAAAGAGGCTCCCGCTGTTTCAACCTTCACAAGTTGCTTGTCACCCCCTGGTTATTTTGCCCAGCCAGACCGTGGCACTAAATATTGAGTGTCTTCTCTGAAATAAGAATGCTGGTTCATAATGGGGTTTGGGGGGGAGCACAGGAAGAACAGATGAGCTCTAGATAGGGCAAATGGGAAGGAGGGAAAAAAAGGGGGCATATGGGTAGGAAATACAGTGTGGAATGAGATGGACATCTTTAACCTAAGTACATATATGAAACCACAAATGGTGTGACTCTAATTTGTTTACAACCAGAGACATGAAAAATTGTGATTTATTTGTGTAATATGAATTGAATTGCATTCTGCTTTCATATACAACAAATTGGAATAAATAAAATTAAAAACTTAAAAAATAATGTAAGCAGTTATGGCTATAAAGTCACCTCTTACACTTCATTTGCCATATCCTAGAGTTTTTGTGATGTTGTGTTTCCATCTTTGATTGACATTAGGTTTCATTTTCCCCTTAATTTCTTCCATTAACCCCTCATCACCCAAAAGTGTATCATTCAATCTCAGTGTATTTGTATAGCTTCTGTGGTTTTGTTACTATTGTTGATTTCTAATTTCATCCTATTATATGTGAAAAAAAGCACAAGATTATTTTAAAATAGATTTTGTTGTTGCTAAGATTATTTTATGTCTAGAACATAATCAATTTTGGAAAATCTTCACAAGTAAAGATTAAAAAAGAAAGAAAAAATAAAAGAAGAAGGAAGAGTACACAAATGACAGAGGAAAAACTAAAATAAATCCAAACAATGGATTAAAAATACTTAAATTTTCTGAAAGCATGAATTAGTAAGTAGTGTTAGGAAGCCAAACAAACCAACATAGAAGACAGGGCAGGTAAAATCACAACTACATGAAAAAAAAAATAAAGTTCCCCTTGACATGTAGAGACTTCTTTCAGGTACTTCCAAGTTTGAAATCAGCCAGGTATTTTAGGCATGGTCAATGACCAAGCCTTGGCTGCGTATCTTCTGACTGGTTTTGGCTACAAAGGCTGTGCCCAAAACTCTTGGTTCCACTTTGGGCTCAGGGATTGTATGTTTTTTCCCCATATGTAGATCAGACATTTGCTTTAAAATCTTTGCAGAACTCACTGACTGTAGCCTATATACCCAGTCTTCACCCAATTATCCTCCTTCTCCTGCATGAATTTAAGCATTAACAGGCATTGTAGTGTTGGTGTACGAGCTCCTGTGTCATCTGGGGATTATTCCATTCCCAGCCCAGTAGCCAGGTACCCCTCAGGTACAGATGGCAGTTTTGTATGCTCTCAAGGTTTGCTTGGTATGAGGGAAGAAGGACCACAGGCCAGAGTTAATCACTAAGACTTCACCCAGCCCTCCTATTTCAGTACAGACTTAGTGGCTGTGGAGATTCCTCGACCTGCCTGGGAATCTGTGGGGCCCCTGGTTTTGCATAATACCACAGACCTATCTTCTCCAGCATGGGCATGGCTCTTTGTGTGCTACCTGGGCACTTTGGAGACCGAAAAAGTGTGAAAAGCCACATACCCAGGAGGTGGAGTGGGCTGTCGTTATTTTCTCTGCAGGATACTGGGTTTTGCAGACTTTAGACTTGAAGGAACTTCATTGCAGTGTGTGGCAGGTTTTTTTTTTTTTTTTTGTGATCTTGGGCTTTTCTTTATAGATTGAGAGAAGCACTTAGGGCCAGGTTGATCACAGAGATTTCTCCAGTGTGATTCTAGGTGGCTCTAAAAATTCCAGTGTTTTCCTGGGAACTTATGGGCTCCCTTGTATGTCAGAGGAACTGGCCAATAAAATAGTTTTTAAAAATGGCGTGTTAACAATGATATTAACTAAACAAACTAAGTAAGTGTTCATTAAGGAAAAATAAATATGGATGAAATATGGGGAAGAAGATGAATATTTAGCTAACAAGATGGCAATGAGTATCATTACAAATAACAAATAAATAAATAAAGTTCCTAAATTAAAAGAAAAACAAGACAAATAAAAAAAAAACAGAAGGCTTTGTTTAGGATTAAAATGTGAATTTAGTTGAGTATAGTTGTACAGTTAGTTGACTTGGATTTATCCAAGGCAATTATTGACAAATGTCTGAAACTCAGGATGGGTATATGAAATGGAAAGAGATCTGCATGTCATATATTTTGCTTACCCATATTTTTTAGGGTTGTCACTCACTTAAATTTAAAAGTAAGAACTAAGAGAAACAGAGACTAGAAGAATAGAAATGCTTTATGTATAAATTGAAGATGAAAAATCTGTAGTAGGAACTCAAAAAATAGAAAGACACACATTTCTCCATGTATTTGTACCCAAATATATAAAACACATTAGTATTGGTAATGATTCTCTGCCAAAGAATCAAGGTCAGTAATATTTTTCTTTTTTTGGAGGGGAAGACAAAAATGCCTATTCAGTTTTCTGTACTCATTATTTTTGTGTTTACATTATCAATTTCTTTATTCTACTAGTATCCTCCTGTAGGCAATTGCAATTTTGCACAAAAAGATCACGTTTGACTTATTCTAGGGACTTTTCTATACTATGCATTGCAGTAAAATTGATGTTCTTCCTAATATCTACTAAGTGCATAGTGATTTGTGAGAATCTTCAAGATACAGATTGAACCACAATCAATTCTTAGTTTCATGTAGGAAAATATTTTTTCAAAAGTTGCTACAGGTTCAGATGGTTATTAAGAAGTACACCAATAAGAAAGTGATTAGTTTTTTAAAAAATCCTTTATAAATAAAAAAAATATATTAAGATGAGATTTGAAAAATAATTTGAAGCTAAGCAAAGGAAAATAAAAAGGTACACCTTATATAAAATACAAAAGCATATGTAGAGGCATGCTGAAAACTGAGGGTATTTAGAATTTGGGTGGTAGAAGAGTATGAAGAAAATGTGTGGTCATGAGTAATTGGGTGGCTTATTCTAGCATTATTTCATAGCACTGATTTTAAGAACATAACATTTTGGAGTAGAAATTGCATTTGAACTTAAACTAGATAAATTACTGCACTTACCTGAAGCTGAAGAATTTATTTCCCTAAGTAAAGTTATTTAGTATAAATTTCTCAGCAAATTAGACCTTCAGAAATGGGCAGAGTAAAGGAAATGAAGTTCGTATGTAAAAAGAAAGTGAGTGATTAATTATAGTTTAAAAAAATTTTAATGAATCTTCATAGTAGTAACAGTAAAACATTGAAGAAAAAGTCAAGAAATCAAATTAGGTAAGATCAGGAATAAATAATCAAATCAACAAATACAAAAGCACAGTAGAAAAATTAATTATAGTCAGGTTACAATGAAAGAGGTGAAAATAGTTGTGATCACAACCAAAAAGAGCTTCTAATAAGAGAAAAAACAAAACAAAAAACATACCCAGCTTGACAGTGCAGCAAGCATGTGGTATAGAACTACCACTGTGCCTTTCAACTGCCTTTCATTTTTCTGACTGCAAATATCTATTTTTTTCTGTGTGAGGTTATTGTTGCCTCCTGATTTCTAGGTCTGTTAGGATAATGTTGTCTTGAACACAACCAGTCAGAGCTCCATAGCTTCATTATTCTTTGCTTTCCTTTTCTCAACAGGGGTGGTAGGATTCTTGGTGGACCACTTTGGGTGATTCATTTCTGAAGTCTCATCTAAAGTCTTCTCTTTTTAAGTTCTCTATTCATTTTAAGTCTCTGATTATCTGTATTATGTTCCTTTGTGCTTTAAGATTTTGGAGTAGGGACAAATGAAATCAATACTAAAAGAAAAACAACATATAGTTGTCTATTGAGTAATGGAAAGGGGACATCAATATGAAATATTAAAATGAAGTTAATGTGCCATTCATCAAGTTATTTTTAGAGAGAAAAAGGAAATATGAGGATAGATAATTGCATAAAATTGCAAATTTTTACACAAAACATGATTATGTGATAAATTGGGAAATATTTTCTGTAAATATCAAAGAAATGTAAAATATCCATAAACATGGTAAGAAAAATTTCTCCTTAGTAACTCTGATAAGGACATATCAAAAGGGCAAATATATACATAACTCTGATAAAAGTTCATATCAAAAGGGCAAATATATACAATGCTGGAAAATTATAGAGATGTGAAAATAAGTCCAATTTATAAACTGTAGGTGAGAAATCAAATTCAAGCAATCAAAAAAAATAGAAAAAAAAAAGAAAATACATTAGTTTCACATTCAAAACAAAGCTTAAGTAAAAGAATAAAAGCAAAATAGTAAGTTAATAGGGATAATGATAAAGAGGTAAATAATATGAAACTAAACTAGTGTAATTAAAAAAACTAATCTAATAATTTGTATTATGTATTACGTGAAAAGAAAAATTATTAGAAGCTCTTTCAAATAATAAGCAAAAGATCACAGCTCAATAGCCAAATTGGAAGATTATACTGTAAAAATTGATTCAAGCTGGCAAATGGCTAATACACAAGAGAAATGGAATGGCTGTTAATTGTAATAGAACTCAACTTGAAATAATGGGACACTTTTAAATTCACAGATAATACATTAAAAGAGTCACTTTTTACAAATCATGGATAGGATCAAAACTAAACTCCAATATTAAATAATTAAACACATTAATATCCAATTCTTAAATTATGTAAACCAATATTTCCTGGCATGAAGTATTTTCTAAAGATATATTTTTTTAGTTGTCAGGTTAAATTGTTCTGTATAGTTTAATCTTTTTACATTTTATAGGATTTCAAGTGTGTGTGTATGTGAGAATGAGAGTGCATATGTGTGTTTGTGTGGGTGTGTTTGTAAATATACTTACATGCAATAATCACTAGATATATTCTTAGCAAAACTTTTTAGTAACTATCTACCTACATTTCCAGGTAATGTTAGCAAATGATGTTTCTTTTTTTTTCTTATAAATATTTTTAAATGATTTTTAAAATAATTTTGCATAAATTAATTTAAATATTAAAAAAAATTTTTGATCTTAAAAAAAAATCTCCTTTTTTCCCATGCAGCATGTGGTGAACTGGGCTTGCTCAAATAATTATAATTAGTAAACTAAATTGCTAAACTGAGAGGCTTACATATATTTTTAAAAAGTAATTCTAACTTTTGCAATGTAGGCAAATTTGTTGTATGGGAAAATAGTTCTGCAGAAGCCCTTTGTATTATTTATAGTTTAAATGCTTGTATATCATGATATTCATCAAAGAGGGATTGACATGTTATGAAACATCTGATAATTCCAAAGTTTGAGGAACTTCCCTTCATACTGTACAGTGAACACAAACCAGTGAGAAAAAAAAATAGGAAGTTTTGTCAGAAAGACATAGGTAGGCTCATTCATAAGATTAATAATTTTTGTGGCAAGATACAGAAACTGAGAACAAAATTTAACAAGGTCCCAGTAGGCTTCAGCTTTGAAAACAGACATGGAGTGGGCTCCAATGACAGAGATTCCTGAGAGGCAAAGCAAAAGTAATTTTGTAAAGTAAATAGAAAACATCCTGTCATTTGAGGAAAAGACAATGAGAGAGAGAGATGTTTATCACAACAAGTGCTGCATTCTTTCTGAATACATCTGATGCTTATTTCTTCCCACTGCAAACTCAAAAAAGTGCATGAGCAGGAAGACTCACATTACCCGATTTTAAAATTTAGTATGAAGATTTAATAATCAAGGCACTGTGAAATTGGTGAGTGGATAAACACACAACTCAATGGAATAAAGAGTCCAACATATGTCTAGATGTTTTAAAAAAAATTTAGTTGTTGATAGACCTTTATTTTTATTTATTTTTATGTGGTGCTGAGGATTGAACCCAGTGCCTCACACAGGCTAGGCAAACACTTTACCACTGAGCTTACAAGCCCAGCCTATGGCTAATGGATTTTTGACAGAGGACCTAAGCTGAGTGAATGGAGTGAAGGTGGTCCTCCTAACAAATTATGCTGAAGCTACTACATATCAAGCAGAAAAATGAACCTTGATCTATGTCTCACATCTTATGCAAGATATAACACAAAAAGGATCATTAACATAAATAGAGCATGCTTATGAACTATAAAACTGTTATTAAAAACAGAAGGTAATCTTTATGCCCTTAATCACACAAAAATTATTAAAGCACAAACCAGGCATGGTGGTGCACACCTATAATCCTAGCAGCTGTGGAGGCTGAGGGAGGAGGATGGTGAGTTCAGGGCCAGCCTCAGCAATGGCAAGGTGCTAAGCAACTCAGTGAGACCCTCTCTCTAAATAAAATGCAAAATAGGGCTGTGGATGTGGGTCAGTGGCAAGTGCCCCTGAGTTCAATCCCCAGTATCAAAAAAAAAAAAAAATTAAGGCACAAATCATAAAGGAAAAAAAAATGCTAAAATAGACCTCATCAAATTAAGAAAAACAAATGAAAAAACTTTGGCTCTATGAAAGACACCATTCAGAGAATGAAATGATAAGCCACAGACTGAGGAAAGATGTTTGAAAAATCATATTTGATACAGGGCTTACAGCCATATTTTTTTAAAGAACTTTAAAAGTTTAATAAAGAGAGAAGCTTAAATAGGGCAAAAGACCTCTCACAAGAAAAGATATATGCAGATTGTTAATAAGTACAAAAAAGATGTTAGCATCACTAGGTATTATGTAAATGCAAACTAAAAGCACTGTCAGATACTACTAACCACTTTTTTGAGAATAGTTAATGTTAAAAATCAATGTTGAAAAAAGCAAGTGTGGACACAGGTGCAGAGGTCTTGGGAATCTGTTTCTGGTAGAAATGCAAAAATCAATAGTCACTTTGAAAAGACATCATTTTTATAAAGTTAAATGTACATGTATGTTACATATGACCCAGCAATTCATTTCTACTTTTGGTGCAAATGAAATAAAAACTTACATTTATACAAATATTATATATATATATATATATATATATATATATATATATATATATATATTCTATAATATATATTATAGAATGAATATTTAGAATAGTTTTATGCATAATGAATAAAACCAGAAACAACATAAACATTCTTTAATGGGTAAAGGAATAAGCATACTGTAATGCAATCATATCATGGAACAAATTACTAATACTTGCAACAATGCAAGTTTTATCTCAAATGTGTTAAGCTAAGAAAAAGAAATCTATTATTCAGTATTCAAAATCCCATATAGTGAGTGACTCCATTATATGGCATTCTGGAAAAAAAATAAAGAAGAAGGACAGATACCTAGGTTGGGAAAATGGATTTATACTACAAAGGGGTAGCACAAGGGAGCTTTGGAGGGTGATAGATGAAACTGTTCTATATCTTGACAGGGCAATGGTACCATGCCTATGTGTTTATGAAGACCAAGATGGATTTGGTTTTCTCCTTGTTAATTAAAATAAATTAAAACCATAATTTTATAAAAGGTTTTATGATATCAAAAGTGTATGTTATTTAACAATCCCTGCTAGTTTCAATACCATGGAAATCTGAACAATATAAGGAGACACAGCCCACCAAGTGTAAACATCTTAAGTGCCACAAGGATTTATGTGTTCTCAGAAATTCTTAGCCTCTTAAACATTGAGAACATTAACTTGAATTCTTGCCAATATTAAAGACCAATTAAGACATAGACCCCAAATATTTAACCCCTTCTTTTTATAAAGAGATGGAAGATCAATCTTTTGAACATTGATATTGTTTGAATATATCCCCCAAATTGTATGAATTGGAAATTTAATTCCCAATGCAACAGTGTGGGAAGTGGGACCTAATGTGAAGTGTTTAGGTTATGAGGTACCTCCCCATCCTGAATGGATCAAATACAGATTACAAAATGATTTAAGGTTGTGAGTTTGATTGTTTGCTGTCTCTCACCTGCTCTTTGTCCTTTTATTATAGAATGCCCATTAGCAAGAAGGTTCTTTCCAGGTGCTGACCCCTTGATATTGAATATCTTAGTCTTCAGAGCCATAGGCAATGAATTTCTCTTCTTTATTAATTACCCAGACTACTGTAGTGTGTTATCACAGCACAGTACAAAGATAAATATGAAAAGTGGAGAAAAAGTTCCTTATTGGTGGTTATTTGCTTAGAATAAGTCACTGAAAGCAAGTTGAGGACACATTTCCTAATTTTTACTGCTATTTTTCAATGTTTGGAATCTTCTAAATGTTTAGAAATATAAATCAGTAACATTTACAAACTGAAAAAAATACACTTCATAAGTTAACTCCTCCATATAAAATATGAAATATAATATTTGCTTCTTTATTTCAAACACTATTATAAATAAGAAGCCCATTAAAATGAACTTTCTCCTCCTTTAGGCACATCTTATCCTAATGTTTAACACTAAATTTCACATATGAGATAAAGTATTTGAAAGTCTAAGTTATTTTACTCTCAAACTTAAATGCAAATTATTTTGCTTTAGAACAAGATATAATGATATATCTCTGACAGAATAGCTTTCACATTTTTACTATGTAGGAACGCTAGCTTGCTTTTGACCTTTATAAAGTTTTAGCATTTCTAACTACATCTACCTAGCAAAAACTTTTTAAAAAATTAAAATTTATAGAACTACATTCAGCATATGTTTAGTAAGAATGAAGGGTAACTTGACAACTTAATCTCAATGGAACAAGTACATGTGATTTTTTTTTCCAATATAAGATGTAACACTGTCAAATTAATAGTGAAAGAAATGTTTTGTAAGTTTGGCTCTGTGAACCAAGAACCATGCAGTGCTGTCCCCAGAGATCAGAGGACATTCTCTTTATCCGTTTTAGTGTGATCCATTACTGCTTTCTTTTTTTCTCCTTGTTGCAATCCAGCACTTTATGGAACATAAATTGAATAATAATTCATGATCTTAATAGTAGGAATAAGTATGTTCTATTAATCAATGTGAAAAATTGAGTTACAAAAGTCATGTGGGTTATATTACAGGAAATGACCACTTAGTTCATAATGAAAAAAATAAAATATTATAGTGGTTTAAATACTTGAATTAACATTGAGGCACCCTATATAAAATAAATACTTATTTCCAGTCATTTAGAGACAACATAATTTAACCATTTTGCCGGTAAGAAGGCACTTGGTGCTATGTTATAATAAAAGTAGTGAAATTGCTCATCCTTATTTTATTTCCTATTCTCAGCCAAGAAGTCATTGTTCTTGTAAGAGGTCTTATGCTGTTATAGAGTACAGCCAACTAGGAATTGAAAGCAAAATGATCTAAAATCAATATGAATATATACAAAGTCTTTGGGCCATAAAGATGTTAAGTCCTACTAGCATCATTGATGTGTTATAAGTAACCGTTTAAGATTAATACAGAATTAGACAGGAAATTGGAAAATGAACAATTGGCAATGGTGATCCACTCAAGAACAGTTTCATTATTAAAATTTCAAGTCCATAGAGTTGACTCTGAGTTTAGAAAAATCTAATACATCAATAAAATGTGTCATGTGTCTCCTAAAATGGATTCTGACTCACCAAAGATAATTTAGGCAACACTAATCTTGTTTTCTTGGGCTGGAGATGTGGCTCAGCGGTAGCGCGCTCGCCTGGCATGCGTGCAGCCCGGGTTCGATCCTCAGCACCACATACCAACAAAGATGTTGTGTCCGCCGAGAACTAAAAAATAAATATTAAAAAAATTCTCTCTCTCTCTCTCTCTCTCTCTCTCTCTCCTCTCTCACTCTCTCTTTAAAAAAAAAATCTTGTTTTCTTATCTGACAAGATTGTTGGCCTGTTAAACAATGCAAATGTATAAGTATGTTTCCAATACTCTATAAAAAATATGATTTAAGGAAAATGGTGAAGAAATGTGGGCTTGTGGCTGGTTCAGTTAGAGGAGTTAAGTAATTACTTAACATGTTTAAAGTAAAGTTACTAATTACTTTTGTATGAGAACTTTGTCTTCATGACTGCCTTCTTAAGCATTTTTTTCAATAAATTGGATTAGGTATACAATATCTGCTTAATAAATAGGTTTATTATATAAATATAGATGGAAAAATTCAAATTTGTGGTGACAGATTGAGAAACTCATAAAATTCCAAGCAGCAAGAACAATAGATTAAATCTGGGAACAAGAAGTTCAAATGGTACAAAAGATAAATGGCAGCAAAGTGTGCAAGAACAAAATCGAGAAGTTAGTTTGAATATGTGTATTCCTTTAAAATTCATGTGTTGAAACTTAATCACAATGTTATGGTATTAAGAGGTGAGGCCTTCAGGACCTGAATGGTTCATAGAGGCAGAGTTCTCATGAATAATACTCATGACCTTTTAAAGGAGGTGCCAAGCAGTTATTTTTCTCTTTTGCCCTCCTCCCCTTTGCTATAAGAGGATGTAAGAACAAGGCACCATCTTGAAAGACATTGCAATCTTTCTAGGTACTGAATCTGCCAGTGCCTAGATTTCAGAGTTCCCAACCTCAAGAACTGTGGGATACAAATTTTTGCTGCTTATAAATAACCTAGTCTGAGGTATTTTGTTATGGAAATAGTGATGCATTAACAATAAAACTTATGGAAAGCAGTCTGTAGAAGAGATAAATTGATAGTAAGAAAAATATGAACCAACAGAATAATATGTGTGCTAAATAGCCACTGCCACTGGCAAAACATGTAAACAAACATTTCACACTGAGAATTTCATAGGTAATTGAAATTCTCCATGATTGGACTTTGGTTTTCTGTTTTCAACACTACTCTAGAAAACAAATATTAATATTTGAAAATTACTTAGATACATATAGCCAGGACTATAAAGGATCTAGTTTATGTAGTATGGGAAACCCAAGAATATGCCTATACAGTTAGAAGAGTACAATATTAGAAGGACCACTTTGTGGAAAAGGCTCTGTTTGACTCCAGGGGTAGAAATTAATCAAAGAGCAGACTGTACTAAAAAATTTAGCTCCAAAATTAGTCAAACATTGAATTCAAAATTGAAGGGGTTCCTTGTAATTGCAATTATACAAAAGTAATTGTAGAATTTGGGGACAGAGATGAAGGGATTTCAAAGTAATTAATAGTAAAGAGGATTGCAGATACTATCCATCATCTCAAATAGTTAAAACCCTGAGTATATTTGGAAGATACATTTTAAATTATGCTATAATAATGAATTAAGGACTTCCTGGTCACCATAACGTAGGAGATCTTCCTGTCACATCAATAGAAGGCACCAATGCATTTTCTACAGAATAAAGAGATTGTGGGAATTTGTGCTATGAAATATTTATGAATGATCATACCTTTAAAATTTAATACTTTTGATTCCAGGATGAATATGTATTTATATTTGATACATATATCATATAAAATCCAAAGATGATTCATGGTGTCTATGTCTTTTCTTTTGCTTTTATAAATTTGAAAAGATTTTGCTATTAAAGCCCTTACCTGACAAGATGTGGTAGAAGAAGAGTTAATTTAGATTTCTAGAAAGTAGAAGCCCACTCTCTTTTTTCCACTATGCTCATGCAGTTCAAAAAATCTCACACTCTAAGTTAATGCAATTTTGTCTGTAAATACAATTTCATATTGAAATGGCCATGATTAAAATGCATAAGAAGGCATAAAATGCCCTTGATTATTATTCCATCAAACATATCCCCTTCTTCTCCTTACCTCCTTCTATAATTCTGCCACAGCATTTATCAAGACTAAAATTTTTCATAACTTTTGTACATTATATAGCATGAATTTGGTATTGCATGCTTTTGTTGAGTAAATAAAACTTTGCATAAATACACTGCATTGAAAGTAAGTTCTTTATCTTTACAAATGTTGTGGGTTGAATGGAGGCTCCCAGGAAACACAATTTATGATATATGAATGTGACCTTATTTGAAAAAAAAATTCTTTGTTGATGTAATCAAGCATATCAAAATAGGATCATCCTAGATTATCTGCATGAACCCTAAATCTTGTGACTTCTGTTCTAGTAAGAAAAGGAGAAGATGCAGATGCATAAGAGGAGGACATGCTATGTTGAAGGCAGAGATTGGACTGATCCTGCTGCAAACTGAAGTCTTCCCAGAACCACTGGAAGCTAGAAGCAGCAGGGAAGAATTCACCACCAAGCCTTTGGAGGAAGTATGGACCAAGTGACATCTTGATTTCAAACTTCTGAGTAAGAGAATAAATACATGTTGTATTAAGCTACAAAGTTTGTAACTAATGTTTCAGCAGTTCTAGAAAACTAATGGACCCGTCATTTGTATTTGATCATGTATTAGGGTTCTCTAGAGGAAGAGCATCAACAGATATTATGATTATAAAAGGGGATTAATTAGATGGGCTTACACAACCAGAAGCTAGAAAGTCCACAATGGACATATGCAGGTTGGAGAGCTGGAAGAACCAGTAGATAGATGCAAAGTCCAATAGGCTGAAGCTTCAAAACAGGAGGGATTAACAATGCTTCCCCAGTTTCTGGAAACTCCCTGGCAAATCACTGGCAGAATCCCCTTTGGAAGAATGATGGAGAGAAAGTCTAATATCCTCAGAAAGAGTGAAGGAACGAGATTATGATATCCTCAGATGATTGCAGTAGCAACCAAGAACCCACCCATTCAAGAACAATTGAGCTTCCATCTGCTGCTGCTTCCTTGTTCTTCCAAATTTTATTCCATCCAAGCCACCATCCTATTGGACCAGTGCTGCTCACACTTAGGGAGGGTCTCCACTTTAGTTCCCTATCCCACATACCAATCATTCCTAGACACACCCAGAAGCCTCAATCTTCCACATATCTTAATTCAATAAAGTTAACAATTCAAGTTAACTATTAAAGAACAGAACTTTATTTTTAAAATGTGAAGATTCCATATCCATGACTCAGAAAAAATACACATGTAAGAGAAAAATTAAACCAAAAACAAAACTATGTTCCCTGATACAGCAATAAATATAGTTATTTATTGAAATAAATAGAAATTGAAATAAATAGAAATTAGTGACGGGCTATGAAAGTTTCTTTGGCCTCTTTGCATGATTGGGACAGTAACTTTCTTAAACTGTTGCCCTAGAGTGTTTGTTGTTTTATGAATGATTTTGTCTGCTTATTTCTGAGCCCAATTATGTACTATAGGATCAAAGTTTTAAAAAGGATTCAGAAAATAACTTCAACTTTCCTGGAAATGAGAAAAAGTAGTGGTATCTGTCAGCTTTCTTTGTGTGCAAGGCATGTGTCTGTAATTTAAACTCCATTTTTAGGTAAAGCAAATGAAATTCAGGTTGGTCAAAAGAAGCTACTTCAGGCATGTTTTCATTAAAAAAAAAATCACTAGGCATGCCTAAGTTTCTCAACCCCATGGCCAGTAATCTATCACATAGCTGCCACATCGTTTTAAATATTAAAATAATGAAATATGGGATAGATGTGGCCTGGAAATAAAATTGGCAATAACAGTGGGAGAGGAATGAGAATTGATCTGGGGACATATACAAATTTTGTCAGGCACGCTGAGCGTCCAAATGAGAGGGAAGACCATTAATTTATAAGAGCACTCAGCTACAAAGTAGATGGCTAGATAGATGTAAGTTTGGAATTTGAGGAGAAATATATGGTAAATTTGATGAAAAATTATTACTAATGCATGTAGACATTCTCAGAAATACAAATAGGAGAATTGTGATGGTCAATTTAATCTGTCAACTAGAAGGAGTCATAAAGTGCCAAGATATTTGATTAAACATTATTTCTGGATTTCTTGAAGACATTAGAATTTCAACAGACTGCAGATGGCAGATTGTGGCTCTCTTCACTGTATGTAGGACTCATCCAACACATTGAGGATCTCAATGGAAAAAAGGCAGAGGAAGGGCAAATTATCACTATGCATCACTGATTGAACTGGATCTTGCACAGTTGATACACCTGATTGTCAGGGCTGTTGACTCAGTCAGCACTATTCCACTGGGTCTCTCTAGTTTGTGGGTAGAAGATTGTGTGCCCTCTCATCCTCCATAATTGCACGAGCCAATACTTTAAAATAAATCTCTTTACGTATCTTTATGTATGTGGATCTTTTTGATTCTTTTTCTCTCAAAAATCCTAATAGAGGAATTTTATAGCTTACTTAAACTAGATCAAGAATGCTCCATCAAGGATTTTATAACCTTAAAAAGTTTCTAATTAAAAAGTAAAAATGAAAACACAAGAATTTAGACAATAATTTAGATAAAAAACATGATTAGAGTATGAATATTCCTATGCATGCTATTTTCAGAAACAAATTTTGAAATCAGTTTCTTAAGTTCCATCATAAGTAAATCTGATATTTTGATAGGAATAAGAAAATATTTTTGACCAATACTTTCATTGCTTCTTAGTAATACTTGCTTAAAATAATAAATACTTATTGAACTTTATCAAGTTGCTTTTTCTCTTCCATCAGTGTGTTCATTTTTATCTTTTCTCCATTAGTCTAATGGTTTGATACACTGATAGGGAACATCTGCCTTGGTAATGGTGTATTAATTCCTTTAATATACTGCCAGAGCAAAGTAGCTAATTAAGAAAAAGAGTGCACTAATGGTCAAATGTAACTCGAATGTCTAGTGCTGTTTGTTTGACATTTGTTTTAATTTAGTATAAGAACTGTCTTGGATTCATAAAATAACTTTCCCTATGTTCAGCAATATTTGCTGTTTTTAGAAACTCAATTATATATATATATATATATATATATATATATATATATATATATATATATATATATATATAATGGACAAAATAGAAATAAAACCATTTAGTCCTAGAGCTGCTGTGAAGGTAATTCTGGGGAAAATATAACTTTTAAATTATTTAAAAAAGTTTCTCGGGCAATTTTGATTATCCAAAAATATGAAGGCAATTCACTTGCAGTAATAGTTTAAACAGGTTTGGCATAGACGAGTGTTATATATCATGCTTATTTTTAAAAATATCCTAATACCTACATCATCCCTTTTTCCAAATAAACCGATTTTGTCTTAATGTTTATTTTAAATAATATATTTCTCCAGAAAATTCTAAAATTCTGCTTTATTTAAATTATTTTTATTTGTTATTTTTAGGTATACAGGACAGTATAGTGTATTTTGATTTAAATCTTTATAATGGTTATTTTACTAAATTTGGACATTTGAATAACATTCATTTATTGCTAATTTTCCTTTTTATTTTATAAATCATGAAATTATTTAGCTTATTTTTCACTAATGGTACTATATTTCTGTTGATGTTTTATGTGTATTAATGAGTGTTTATTGCTTTTATATTTAAAATAAATTAAAATATTCTGTAGCTGGCATTTAAATATTTTTGAAGTTATTTGTAGGTTATTTTTGTTAATTTCCAATTGGTTGAAATCATTGTTTTTCAAACTTGTAAAATCCATTGTTATTCTAGTAACAAATAAAAATTTTGAATGACTTATCTGCATCCAGGTTATGATGGCTGAATAATTAACTACATGTCTTATTTAATTTTACAAAATGTTTGACACATAGTTATTACTCAATACATACTGGTATAGATAGCAGTTCTTATTTATAGTATTACTATCATTGTTCTCAAAGAACTTTATTTGTATTTTTTGATGTCCCATGGTTATTGACCCTGTCTCCTAACATGTAAATACAAATATAAATATTCCAGCAGTACCTATGAAAAAGGTAGATAATATTTTTGTAGCACAGATTAATTTCAAAATACTTATAGTGACACTATTCCCGCAAATAAAGTGTTTCTTTCCTATTCTTTAAAGCACAATTTTTTATTATGCAAGCTCGAGGGATATAAGAGATTTCCCCATTACAATTATTTTTTATTGTTAAAGTTGTCCAATTATATAATTTTCACAAGAACAATCTTTCTTCAAATACCATGATTGTGCTATTCTTTTTTATTCAATCTCAATTGCATGACTCAAAAACTTTATAATAATGCTATATAACATGAAAAGGACACACATTATTTGGTGTGAAATATAGTGAGTCTCTGTATCTAACATCCACTGATTCAACCAGCCACATATAGAAAATATTTGGAGAAAATTTGCATCTGTACTAGACATACATTTTTCCTGGACATTATTCCCCAAATAACACAGGTTATACAGTTTATATCATCAATTTACATATCATTTACATTGTATTAGATATTATAAGTAGCCTAGAGATGATTTAAAGTATTCAGGAGGATGTGTATTTATTTTATGCAAATACTCCTCCATTTTTTTACAATGGACTTGAACATCTGTGGATTTGGGTATCTGAAACCAGGGGTCCTGGAACCAATCCGTTGCAGAGCCAAGGAATGACTATATGTTTTTGCAAAATAACTTGTAGTTTGTTTCATGTAATATATCTCCTGTCATAAACACACTTAAAGTTGACGTGAAGCATTTTTTAAATGAACTTATAAGGTTTTGGAAAGAAGAAAGTTTTTCCTTGAGGATTTTTTTTTTTGCTTAATATTTTAAAACCACTTATTTTAAAGAAACATAGTTGACTTATTTTTGTTCAGTTACTGATACCATAGGAAGAATATTATAAAGTAGTATCTAATATTACTGTGAAATACATGCTATAATCTAGGAAATTCACTCTAGGTGAATTAATTGAAAATTTATAGCTCAGAATAAATATTCACTGACATAATGCTAATGCCTGTAGCATTAAGTGTTTCAAATAATATTTTCTCAATTAGACATCTGGGTTTTTTAAATGTGCTGAATTATGTCTTTCTTAAATAACATGAAGACCCAAATTTATTATTAAATTATTACACCAATGTATACCATTTGACTGTCTGTATCATGGAATATTCAGTTTCATGAACAATCTGATTTGAAGAAAGCCTATATAATGTGCTACTATTAACATGAGCAGTTTATGAAAAAATCTTAAAGCTTGTTTATCATTAGAAAAAAATATTCAATATTTGTATACTTAAAATAAGTTTATCTAAGGAAAATATAAAATAAACTTTCTAGGACTTGGTAAAGGAGGGATATGTGTAATGGCCTATAAAATTATATGAGATGATCAGTGTACAAAATTGGACAGGGGCTGTCTTTATGTACCGTTTCTGTGTCTTTTCTAATTATCCAGAGAGGTAAATTTGGAAACAAACCATGGAGTAACATTGCACTTATAGATAGATGTGATGAAATACATAATGCTGAGATTTTGCAAATTGATTTTTGTATACGAGGATTGTAACAAAGGGCTTCATACGGTGTAAGCTACATCTAGGGATCACACAATATATTCAACTCTTCTGAATTTTAGTATGATTTTTAAATTTTCCATTTTAATTATCAGCAGGCAAAATGTGATCTCCTCCTGCCCAAGGCAGTTAGTTACATGTGCATTGATTCTACATCACTCTTTATTGTATAACATGAATTAATACTATTAGTATCTATGTTGCTTTTGTACTTTATTTATGAAATTCCTGAGGAAGAAAATATACCCCTAGTTATGGTGTCTTGAAAAAGTTATGCTTCCCAATGATTTCTTGCCAAGATTTGAGCATTCAGACTTGAAAGGTACGAGAAACTAAACCGTGTCAGAAAACTCTGTTCATTTGGGGATATACTAGCATGGGGTCTTCAAGCAACAAGAATGCACTTGGACCTCTGATTTGCTTGATTGCATCAAGAACAAATACAGAACAAAATTTCTCTCAAATCTTAAAACTTCCTTTGCACTGTACTTCACACACTTAATAAGTAGCCTTCAAGAGAGTATAAGAAAAGGCTAAAATGGGAAAATGTGAAGTGCATAAGTGGTCAGGCAGAGTATTCTCCTCCCCTAGAGCCCTTCAAATGCTCTGCAGCTTCAGAAATGCTGTGGGAGAGTTCCACCATCACATGAGCAGAAATGGAAGAACATTATTATGCTGTGTCTGTTGTACTCAACTCTTTGAGATCTGATGGGGGCTGTTGCATATAAATTAACTCACCAACAAGCAAGTTGTGGAATATTTCAGCCAGGGAGCCTTAGAATGTCATCTTCTACTGCACTTGAATTCTGAGTTTTTAGAAATTATAAAAGATTGTCTAAAGAAGAAAAGAAAAGTCTGAATAAGATACAAATATTCTCCAAAGCAGTTTAAATACTTTCAAAAAGTCTTACAGAAAGCAAGATATGATTAAGTTTGTACAGAACATCTTCACTATCTGAAGAGATTATTGGATATGTATTTTCGTTTTATCAAATATATAAAGTTTTAGGAATAGAGTGAAAGTGAGAAAGCACTACACTTGTTGAATTAATTTACTTTGTGCTGTGTACCTTACTAAGTTATAGAAATAAAGCTTGTGCTAAAAAAGATAATTTGTATAATTAGGATAATGTTTATAATCACAAAAATGTTGCAAGAAACACTTTATTTTACAAAAATGTTATTCTTGTGGGGGTAACCCAATTGTTGAAACTGTGCAGTGTGCTGAAGTCAATTGATTTATTTGCTTAGTCATTCTATCAATCAAAGGACATTGTGATGGTTGTTATAATATGGTATAAGGATTTAAACCATGAACACATTTCTCTTTTGAGACTGCCCTGCATCCTGTAGGAAAAAGCAGTAACTGTCAATCAGCTGGGATTGAAGTGCAGTGATAAAGACAGACATAAGTTTCAATGTACCCATATGCAAAGTGAATTCTAAGAAATCCATGGAACTAAAATTCTAGCCTAAAAGTAGTGGGAAAATAATTTCAGGAACATTTAATACTCATTAGAAAAAAGAACATATGCATCAACTAAGCTGCCATTTATAAACTTACAACTTATTCTGTCACCTTTACTAAGGGGATAAGAAAGGAAAATTGTTTTAAAACTCAGCACCTGGATTATGTTAATGGAATCCTGTCATATAGGCACACAAAAGTCACATCACAGATTTGTTGCTTTATTTCTTAGTTGACTTATTTGTTTTCTGCCCAAATTGAATTCAAGGCAACAACATCAAAGAGAACACAAGATGGTTTCTGTTGTGAACCACAGCCCACAGTGGGGTTTTAAATGGGAAAGTATAACATAGATATTTGAAATAAAATATTCATGCATTTGGAGTTTGTTTTGGAAAGTCCATTAAAGCCACAGAGTCATCACTGAAAAATATTTATAAATGTATACAGCTTCCTAAAACACATACAGTTACCATTTTCTGTATGACTTTTAGGAGACCACACACACAAAAAAAATATTTATGAAAGAATGAATTAAAAAATACCTGTGTGTAAAACCTAATAAGAAATGTATAAAATGGTATAATTAAACCTAGTAAATTTTATAAAAATAAATATTTTTGATAAAGAATAGCTATGCCTTATGGCTGTTTGTCTCTGCTTGAACAGTAAAAATTTAGGATAATTTATCACAATAATTAAAAAAATTAATTAAATGAAATTTTACAATTAATAAGAAAACAGGAGGCTTACTCAGAACAAGAAATGTGAAAAATTCTACAGTTCAATCAACTAAAAAACAATAAATGGGTGAGATTAAAATAATTTATGAATTCTTAGAACTAATAATGCATGAATTTATAAACTCTTGATCTATGCATTTGACATGCAAAAATATACAGTATTAATGTTAACCATCTCTTAAAAATTAGCCTATATATATTGTTGTGTAATTTGGGTTTTTTTGGGTCAGAATCATTTTGGTCTAAGACTAATGGTCTTTAGTCTATGCAACTTGCAAAAATTTGTATAATAGTACAAAGTACATTACAATTATCCCTTTTAGATTTCTTCACTGTTCTTCTAGAACCCAAACTAGAAAAACTAGAAGAAAGCCCCAAGGAGATTTACTTAAGAGAAAAACCTGATTTGTTCAGGTTAATAGTTAAATCTACACACAATAACCTATAATGTCTGCTCTCTTAACCCTGCAAAGTTAGCAAAGAGACTGTCATTTGTGTTTATTTGTGGGCTAATCGAATACAACTGAGAAGCTTAAGTTTTCAGTTTCATGAAAAACAAGAATTCTTGTAAACTTACTTGCAGACAAAGTAGAAAATGTCTTGCAAGTTGTTGTTTTTGTAAAGAGATGACATTTTTCCAACTAAGCACATGCCATTATAAAGCAGAGGATTTTAAGAGGAGAATATACATACTGAATTACAATGCATGGTCTTGTTTGAGATGACTGGTGTAAGAATCTTGACCTTTTTATATTTGGAAATATTAAAATAAAAAATGGAGACATAAAAAGTACATTATGATTTAAAAATTAACTTCCAAGTTTTGGGGGGCTTATCATATTCTAGGATCCATTTAAGTATCTAACATATAATGATGCATTTATTATTCTCACCATAACATTTGAAATAGATAAGGAAGTTAAGGTGCAGGTAAGTCTCACACTAGAAATGCACTTGTCTGAGATTGTAACACAGATGGCCTGCTCTAGATCTATTGTACATCCATTACATTGTTAGGGTGTCAAAATATGCCACCCTAAAATGTTCCACCTGACCATAATGCTTAATCTGAGCTGATGGAGTCTGACAGTCAACAGATGCAGAAAAGAAGCTTTCTCAGAGCCCTTACCTAACTAAAGCAGAAACTGCTGATAAATAAGGACAGCCATAAATTCCCTCAACTAAGGGAGTTTTACGACCATGAAGAAGAGAGAAAGCTGGTACCATGATGGAGCTGCACAAAAAAGCCATATTCCACTTGTTTCCCCATATATTAACCTTCTCCCAAATTGACACCTTTAAAAATACAAATCATTTTTTTTGTCCTGTCATTTTCCTTCAAATTTAGTGTTCTTTGATAAGAAGCCACACAGTCCTCAAATTCTAACTACTCCTCGAAATGATTATCACTGAGGTTTCTCCCACATGATGTGTGCTGCACAGTGATAATAAATTGTTTGTTCTGTGGATCCATCTTTTGTCCATCTTTGCTGCAGAACCCCAGTCAATGAACCTAGGAAAAAGGGTTGGTTTTGCATATTACATGTCTTCTCTGAATACAATTATAATGACTTAAAATCGATAGGCAGAAAAGATATTCCTGAAAGTATCACTTGTGTAAAATAATTATATATTAATTTTCCTATAAAAGTATTATTAATAGTGCTATTTGATTAATGTAAAAATATGATAATCAGCCACAGTTATCTTAAAGAAAACAGATTATTTTACTGGTTTGCTCAAAGCTACTAATAATTTCCCATCTCTCTCATTGCTTTTTTCCCCCCTCTTTGGTATCAGGGATTGAACCCAGGTGACTTAACTATTGACCCACATCCCCAGCCTTTTTTTGTATTTGATTCAGAGACAGTGTCTCACTGAGTTGCTTAGAGCTTTGCTAAGTTGGTGAGGCTGGCTTAGAACTCATGATCCTCCTGATACAGTCTCTCTAGTCACTGGAATTACAAGTATGCACTGCTGCACCCAGCTCCCTCATTGCTTTTTAATTTAGGTTAATTTTATTTTTAATTGACAAATAATAATTCTATATTTTATGGGGTACAATATGGAGTTTTGATACTTACATAATGATGAAGTCAGGTTAATTAGCATATCTGTCACTTCAAACATTTAACATTTCTTTATATTAAAATGTTTAAAACACTTTTCTTTTGCTATTTTGAAGGACTGGGGATGTGATTCAGTTACTAAATGTCCCTGGGTTCAATCATGGTATCAAAAACAAAACAAAAAAGTAAAAATATGTTTTTATCAATAAAAAACACATTAATTTGTTCTTTTTGTTGTTAATATTAAAATAATTTGGAAAGGCAATGTATCTAATGCTTGTGGTAGCTTAATTTGCTACAAGCTTTGAGGAAAGCAATTTGGCAATATTTATCTGGATCATTAAAAATGTTTATATACACTAGTCCATTAAGCCTGCTTCTGTAATTATTTTTTAAATAAAATGATCTAGAAGAAAATCAAGAGTTCGTAGTAAACATGTTCATTACACCAGTTTTATAATATGAAGGAAATAAAAATATGCTACATGCTTGTTGATTGTTCATTGTTTTAGGGTGCTCTAAAATAATTTAAAGTAAATTAGAGTGGATTTTACAGAAGATATCAGCACTATATAGATATATATCTATATCTACATTTTTGACTAAAGTAGTAGAATATTATGAAAATTTCAAATCAAAACTTTTGAATATATCTGTTATTTTTTAGACCAATTTATTTTCTTGTGTTAAATAAATGACACAATATACTATATTTCTACTTGTATAGATGTATCAATTGAAAAGAAAACTTATCTCATTTAAGAGAGAAGTATCAAGAAATATTAAATAATATCTATATATGTTTGTGAGATTTGCACATATTCTGTCAGTAGAAATTGATCAGAAGAACATAACTTATTTGTAAAAAGCAAGGTAAAGAGAAAATGCTATATTTTATTAACATTCTTGTAAATGCAACTCTTGAGTATATCCAGAAACATAGATGACATTCAATCAAATGGAGTAAAGTTATCTTCCATGAAGAAGTTATGACATTACTTTCAGTTAGCATGATTACGCTTCCTACTTCTTATAACATTAGCTATATAATGTTCAGCAATATGTAAAACAAGGCAAGTTGTAGTTGGTAGTAGATAACACCTGACAGAGTTAACCTTCCATTGAGGAAAGGTCAGGTAGGAGTTTGGGAGGAGTTTGTGTAGTACACAAAACTGGGATAGGAAACGTTCTATGAAAATATAATAAAGGGATTGCTTTCAGCATGGAGTATAGGTGCTTTTTGGCTTCCACAGAACTTCATCACTCTATTTTCAAAGACTGTAAATGAATTATGTATCCTTGAACACAGTTACCTCTCCATCTGATGATATGGATACCTCCATAAAAAATGTTGACTGAACAGTGTTAGAGCTTCTTCTTCTGAGGTGTGTAAACATGTACATGTACATGTTTGATCTGGTTAGTAGCATATGTAGCACAGTTGTGCTTCTCTTCTCTAATATTATTTCCACTGAAATAGTTATATCCACACAAAGCAAAGCAAGTGGTTGAATAAAGATCAACATATATAACTGTATCTAAATTTTTGATGGTCTGTAATTATGTACTAAATGTGATTAACAAAATAATGCAAAACAAGTAATTTATTAAGAATCTACTGTGTTCTCAGAACTACATTGTTGCTGGGTGCAGTGGGGCACACCTGTAATCCCAGCAGCTCAGGAAGCTGGGGCAGGACAGTCATAAATTCAAAGCCAGCCTCAGGGATGGAAAGATGCTAAGCAACACAATGAGACCCTGTCTCTAAATAAAATGCAAAATAGGGCTGGGGATATGGCTCAGTGGTTCAGTGCCCCTGAGTTTAATCCCTAGTAGCCCCAGCAACACAAAGAAAAAAAATAAGAAAAGAAAAAAAAAAGTATTGTTTGACCGAGTTCTACTTAATTAATGTTTAGAGTTAGATTTAGATTTTCCATTTACCCAAACAAACAAACAAAAGGTTTTAAAAGATTACAAAAAACACTAAACTATGTCAGTCATTAGGTTAGTAAAAATGAGACTGTAAAATCCAATTACCCATTTATGAAGACCTTTATGTTTCTTTTATATCAGTGTTACCTTTACATATAACAATTTCAATAAAATCCCATATATTATGTAGATTATTTTCTATTTGAACATAAATTTATGTAAGTAGAAACAATCATTCAATGATTATTAATTTATTTATGAATTTATTTATTACATATACTACATAATATATTAAGCATAAAAGGCTGACAGCTAAGACAATGCTAACTTTAAGAAATTTATAGTCTGTGTGCAGATGATTTTATTTAGCATGTTATACTTATATTAATACATAAAAGCATGAGTACATACAAGTATATATTCCAATGATAGTAAGTATCCTTATGCCTGTTAAATCTGTACCTGATTTCATTCTATCTTCTTAAGACTATAGAAAACTATTGAGAGATTACCAATGTTCCACTTGCATTAAATGATAGAAAAGGGGCTCCTATTTATCTCTAAGAATTTCTTACAAGAGAAATGATAATGGTAAAAAGTGCCTATTGCTTGGAAAAAGTGTATCATCAGCATATTTGGTTATAATAAATGAAATTTTTAGTCTAAATATTTTAGTATTATTGTGGATATGCCATGGGGGACTTTATAGGATAACATGCAGGATATATCAATATTTCTCAAACTTTAATGGGCATATGTATTATTGGAGAATCTTATTAAATATAGATGTTGCTTTTTCTCTGGAAAACAGAATAAGGGAGAGGACCCATTCCTCAGGTAAACTATACACATGCATATGAAAGAGAATGATTTCCAAATTACTTGATAACTGGCAATTGAAAGTGATCTTTGATGTAAAATAATTGAGACCAGTGGACTGCCTTAAGGGTTCTTGGTATGGCACAGGTAAGGCAAACTCAGATTGAGCCCAGAAAAATTCCTGAAGTGCAGGTAACTCCTCAGAGATTAAGTTTGGTAGATTTCACAGGGAAGAGTACATCAGAGGAGAGAGAAGAACAGAGATAGAGCTCTAGAGATCTAGAGGGAACCATCCTCAAGTATTCAGCAAAACAATGATCAGAATGTATATGTTAAAAACTACATGAAGTTAGGAAAAGAACAACCAAGGGGCTGAGCACCCACCTTGCACATGTGAGGCACTGGGTTCAATCTTCAGCACCACATAAAAATAAATAAACAAAATAAAATTAAAAAAAAAGAAAAAAAAGAATAACCAAAAAGACTTAAGGGAATATATTTGAATTTCACATAAAATGCAGAAGAGTGCTATTCTGGCAAACCACAAAATTAACAGTGTATTTTGTATAATATTTAGAAAGGTCTTGCCTCAGAAGGGGTAAAAATATCTCTAGGTTAAATTATATTTTGATTCCTTCTAATAAATCTTAAAAGCAACATTATAAAAGGCCAATCTTTCCCCAGGTAATTTAAATATGTTCCAGAACAAAGCTCAAGAATATTTATGAAAACAGAAATATTTATCAGTCAGTAAATTAAAATTCACAATGTATGACATCCCATTAAAGATTTCCAAGTATGAAAAACAGGAAAAGGCAGCTTTAAAGAAGAAAATAAACCAATTTAAACTATCTTTCAACTGTCATGCATATTAGCATTAACAAATAAGAACAAGGAAGCAGTTGTTATCATTACATCCACTTTGTTATAAATATGGAAAATATTAGAAAGACCCAATTAATAGATGAAAACACAATTTCTCCACTGGAGAATATTAGATTTGATATTGCAGCTATAAACATTAAAAAATCTTGAATTTATAGAAATAGACATTTTCTATAATGAATCAAAAAACTTAAAAAATAAAAGAGCACTAGTTAGCCTTGGCAAAACTTCAAGCACCCTAATGCATGTATAGTTGAGTTCCTTTTTTTAAATTAAATTATTAAATTATTCATTTATTCTAATTTCTTATATATGACAGCAGAATGTGATTCATTTCATGTTACACATATAAAGTATAATTTTTCAAGTAACTGGTTGTACGTAAAGTATTTCTACACCTACACCGTGTCTTCATATATGTACTTAGGGTAATCGTGTCTAACTCATTCCACCATGTTTCCTACCTCTATGGCCCCTCACTTCCCCTACCTCCTCATCGCCCATCTAAAGTTCCTCTATTCCTCTCATGCTCATCCCCCATCATCATTATGAGTCAGCATTCTTATATCAAAGAAAACATTAAGCATTTGGACTTTGGGGATTGACTAGCTTTACTTAGCATTATCTTCTCCAACTCCATTCATTTACCTGCAAATGTCATGATTTTATTCTCTTTTAATGCTGAGTAATATTCCATTGTGTATATATACCACAATTTTCCTATCCATTCATTTAGTGAAAGGCATCTGGATTGGTTCCACAATTTAGCTATTATGAATTGTGCTGCGATAAATGTTGATATGGCTGTGACCCTGTAGTATTATATTTTTAAGCCCTTTGGTAATAAGCTGAGGAGTAGGATAGCTGGGTCAAACTGTGGTTCCATTTCAAGCTTTCTAAGGAATCTTCATACTGCTTTCCATATTGGCTGTACCAGTTTGAAGTCTCACCAGCAATGTATGAGTGTGCCTTTTTCCCCATCCTCACCAACAATTATTGTTGTTTGTCTTCATAATAGCTGCCATTCTGACTGGAGTGGGATGAAATCTTAGTTTTGATTTGCATTTCTCTAATTTCTATAGATGGTGAACATTTTTTCATGTTTGTTGATTGTATATCTTCTTCTGAGAAGTGTTTATTCAGTTCCTTGGCCCATTTATTAATTGGTTTATTTTATTTTTTGATGTTAAGGTTTTTGGGTGCTTTATATATCTTAGAGGTTAGTGCTCTATCTGGTGTGCCTGTGGTAAATATTTGCTCCCATTCTGTAGGCTCTCTATTCACCTATAGCACAAAAGTTAAAACAAAGATTCAAACTAAAAATCTTCTCAGCAAAAGAAACAATTGGTGTAGTTGAGTTCCTTTAAGGGGATGGTTATAAGGTCCTTGCTTAGTATTTGGAAGGCCATCTCAAGTGACAGCTGTCATTTAAAGGAAAAAGTTTCACTTTCCTACCCAAGGGCATTTTCTGAGAAAGGCTCACCACCCCCTCATACCAACCTCACCTTTAACAACTTAGGTCCTGCTCAGCTCTGATTCCTGAGTCTGCCTCATAAAAGTCCTGGAACCCAGGCCTATTTTGCCTCTCTCCATTATAGAGAGATGGCCTTTATTTGTCAGCTGTGACAAATAAACTCTCCTGTGTATCTCTGCCTGGTCTGGATCTTTCATTTGTCAGTGATCCATCTCTTGTTCCTCGCTTTCCCTTCAATGGCAAGAAGTATATTTGAAGAAATGCCTGAAAATTTTACACATGTGTTGAATAAAGGGTTATGGAAAATAGTATTTATATAAGACACTCCCTGGGAGAAACAAAAGACAGTGTGGCTCAGGAGGAGGGAGTGAAATTAGTCAAACATTAAACTTCTCCCAGTAAATCCTTTTCCAGGAACAATGGGCCCTGAAGGGAGGGGGCCGATATTGAAAAGTTAGGCCCAGGACTTTTACCCTTTCAGATTGCAGAGGAGTCCTGAAGGGAAACAAATAGTGAAGCTCTAGGACACAATGAATCCCAGAGGAAGAAGAAAGGCAATGAGTGGGATTTGAGTGTTCATCCCTTCAGATCTGTACTCCTATGGGTCCCTGTAGCAAAGAGTTTCAAAGGTTTTACAAAAGCCTTTTTGAGTTAAAATTTTAACTTGCACAACTAGTTTCCTGATTGTCCAATTGGCCTGTCTCCAATTTCCAAGGATTAATTCATTCTCATTGTAAACTATAAACTCAGAGCCTCTCTGTAACCATTAGCCATTTTTAAAAATTTTATTTTTTATTGATTTTTTATATATGACAGTGAAAGGCATTGTAATTCATATTATACATATACAGCACATTTTTTCATATCTCTGGATGTATGTAAAGTATGTTCACACTAATTCTTGTCTTCATACATGTACTTTGGATAATGATGTTCATCACATTCCACCATCATTTCTAACCTCCTGCCCCCTCCCTTCCCCTCCCACCCCTCTGCCCTATCTAGAGTTCATCTATTCCTCCCATTCTCCCCCTCCCTAACCTACTATGAATCAGACTCCTTATATCAGAGAAAACATTCAGCATTTGTTTTTTTGGGATTGGCTAACTTCACTTAGAATTATCTTCTCTAACTCCATCTATTTACCAGCAAATGCCATGATTTTATTCTATTTTATTGCTGAATAAAATTCTGTTGTGCATATATGCCACATTTTTTTATCCATTCACCTGTTGAAAGACATCTAGGTTTGTTCCACAGTTTAGTTATTGTGAATTGTACTACTATAAACACACACACACACACACACACACACACACACAAAATGTGGCTGTCTCTGTAACATGCTGTATTTAATTCCTTTGAGTATAAACCCAGGAGAGGTATTCTGGGTCAAATGGTTGTTCCATTCCCAGATTTCCAAGGAATCTTCATACTGCTTTCCATATTGGCTGCACCAATTTTCAGTCACACCAGCAATGTATGCACTAATTTCTAGGGTATATAAAGAACTCAAAAAGCTAAACACCATAAAACAAATAACCCAATCAATAAATGGGCCAGCATCCATTTTAGCACCCAGAAAATGAGCCCTTTCAGTACTTGATTGATTAACCCAGTTGCAGAATACAGGAAAGCTTGCTGATTCGTTTGAGGTCTGTTTCTATCCTGGTTATTTGTGTTTTTATAAAGGTGCCAAAATTGTGTTGGTTATTTTCGCTTACAGTGAATACTATGAATTGATACATCGAAGAAGGTTTAAAAATCTAAGCACAAGAATACTACATAAATATATATAATAGTAAAATTTATCAAAAGTAGTAAAAACAGTGAATCTTAAAAGCTGCCAAAAAAATTTTAAAAAGGACCTTGTTACATACAAATGAATGAAGTTAGTGCTGGATTTGGTGAACTTCCATGGTAAAAGATTGGCTAGCATGTGTGAGGCCCTCAGTTTAATCATAATACCAAAAGTAAAAGAAAGATAGACAAGAAAAAAGTAAATCTGTGTACCAAGCAGAAATATATTTCTTAAAAAAGAAATACTAATATAATTTTCAGACACACAAAATGTTATTGCAATTAAAGGCTCTGTTTTTGTAAAATCCATTAAAGCTATTCTTTTAGGCAGGAGGACAATAACATCATATTAAAGTCTGGATCTATATCAACAAATAAATAACATCACAAATAGTAACTACTTGGGTAAATGTAAATATTATTTTTCAACTCTATAGCAATGATAACATAAAGGCATAGTTATTGTAAAATTTGGGGGAGTATAAGTAAGATTATGTTTGATAATATAGCAGGTCTCATTAATTAAGTAGAAGTCCTTTAGAGTTTAATACTAAGTTTCCTTAGAGGAGAAGAAATTCTGCCCCAAGACTGCAGATTCAAATCATGCTTGAGTTTACAGCTTACAGACCTGCCCTATAAATTTTAGGTTTGTCAACATAATCAAAGCATCAACTCTTTAGATCTTTTTATATCCTATTACCATTATTTAAAAAGCACGGAAAGTCTATAAAATCACATGGCATAGCCACAAATTATCATCATTAGCTGTTCATAATTAAATTCATATTAAATAGTAATCTCTGGGGGAAACTATATTTCATACCTTAGAATATCTTTTATTAGTCTAACTAATATTACAAAACTGGATGTTTGTTCCTACTGTATAACAGTAAATAGGGAAAGAAAAGAATAAAACCAGGAATTCCAATTTCTAACTCAAACCTACATAATGATGTTGTTCACAGGGACCTGTATCATCTTCTCTTTCATACATCACATTGATCCTCCACTATATTTATAATATTGTGCTGGTTCAACACAGGGAGTAAGAGGTAGCAATTAATCTAGAGTTATTAAGGCATGCAAATGTCTTACAAATTTTACTATACATTTAAGTAAAATTCAGTGGATTTCTCTTCAGTGAAATTTTTACAGTGTGAGGCATGTTGTGATATCCCTGTGAAGGTGAAGAATAAATTGTTGCATTGAAACAGTAAGCAAGATGCCTTCTGGATCTCTTTGAATCTTGCCATCAACATACAGTTTATTTAGATCTGCTGCTCTGGGCCATTAAGAGAAGACTCTGTAGTAGGTCCAGGCTGTTGTGTGAGCTGTTCTTCCATGTGGGCTACAGGCTCCAGAAGATCCAAAGATGCTTAAAGTGTCTGGCAGAAAGGGATAGTGTTGGGAAGTTTACAAGATTCAAAGAAATCCAGCAGACATCTTGCCTTTTTTTTTTTTTTCAGTTGAAGGGTGGACTAACCAAAGACTTATTCTTCCCCTTATATGCTTCACACCAACAGACATGTGGAAATCTCACTCAGGAGAAATCCAATGAATTTTAGTCAAATTTATTTCCCATTCTTTACTATACACATATTTACCAATATGTCTGGATTCGTTTCTGAGTGGGCTGAATCAGTATAATGTCATCAATATAATATAGATGAATGTGGTGTTGTATGAAAGGAAAACTACAGCATGTGCCTTCAGGATTTTAGAGGAAAACCCTTCCCTCCTCCCAGATAATTCATTTTTTCCTGAAAAACAGCTTTTTGCTTGTTAATGTAATTGCTAGATACCGTATGTTTACCCATGGGATACCAAGATACCAGGCAGCCTGAACTGATCATCATGAAGAAATGACTTAAATGCCTATGAATATAACTCCTTTATATTGTTGTTGTTCTAGTTCACCCCTGTGACCTCATAGAAAGTTCCCTACAATAAATTGAGGAAGTAAAACTTGAGCTGGTTTACACATAATCATGTGCAATATGCAGGGACCAACTGAAAGTTTGTAGTTGCAAAACTCACATGATTTCTGGGACATTGTTGAAATATATTGATGGTGGAAAATTCTCCTAATGGGCATGATTTGGATATTTGTTTTTGTATGAGTGGAGAAATGGCTAGAGGTAGGAGTGTATATTAGTTCATGGTTTGCCTGTGTGGTCAGAGACTTCGAAGGAATCTGGAAAAACTGTGACAAGAGAATCTTGGGAAAGAGTATATGGGAAAGTTTCAGAGAAACTTCAGTAAAAACATGAGTTCCTTAGTCATATAAATCAGGATCAGGTCCTTGATTTCCTTGTGTTTAAGATGAAACGCCTGAGAAATACTGAGGCAAGAGTGGAAAGAAAACTTTATGTACGAGAGAGGGGGATTGGTACTCTTCTGATGAAGAACCCAGAGCTGGTACCCATGGAATTGGGGGTGTCTTTCACTTTTAGAGAACCCCCCCCACCTCCTTTCTTTACAGCTGATGTGCCCAAAAGGCAGGAAAGAATAGTTCCAAGGTTACTGGCTTGTGTTGGATCCTTCCCCTCCCCCCAGAGATGTTAGCCACTGGTTGATGTGGAAGTGCTATCCACTTATTTTCTTTGAAAGCTACCTGTCCTTTGCCCCTGTCTCACCATGAGAGTGCCCATCACCATGAGAGTGACCTCAGCAGAAGATAATTTTAATGATCTAGTAAATAGAATGAGCTGTTGTATGTATATCAGTGAGTCTTCTTCATCGGACATTTCACCATTAAACTCACAAAGAAAGTGTAGGTTTTTAACTTAATGTAAGTAAAATTTAGGAAAATTGAAAGTTAAATATCATGTGGGATTCTAATACCTTGATCAGATTTTCATTGCATTGATTTTCCTTAAGTAACCATAAAAGTATGAGAAGGAGATGTCTCTTTCTTGTTTTCCATTTTTACCCCAGAGAACTGAAAAGAAGGTAAGAATGATTTTCCAGTAGAAAAAGTAACTACACAATATCACAAAATTGGATCTGGTTAATCTGGAACTGTTTTTTGTTTGTTTGTTTGTTCGTTTGTTTTGGTATTTGGGTACATAACCACTGAGGCATATCCCCAACTATTTTTATTTCTTATTTAGAGACAGGTTCTCACTAAGTTACTAGGGCCTTGTTAAATTTATGAGGCTGTATTTGAACTTGAAATGCTCCTGACTCAGCCTCCTGAACCACTGGAATTATAGGCATGTGCCACCATGCCTAGTTTAATCTGGGTCTTTATTCAACTCAAGCTCAAAAGGAAGAGAGAGAGAGAGAGAGAGAGAGAGAGAGAGAGAGAGAGAGAGAGAGAGAGAGGAAAGGGATAAATTGTTTATGCATAAATAACAGCAAATATATTTCATTTACTAATGTATAGGATTTAAAATCTTATTCATTATTTTCATCAACTCTTTTTATACAACGAAATCTATTTAAACTTGAATTCTAGAATGCCATTTGGGGTCATGTTAATAGAAAGAAAAAATAGTTTTTAAAAATTCCCTAAATGATACCCCTGTAAGGACAGAGATGGCCCCTTTTTTGTTATAATTCTGAAAATTACATGTGGCATCTATCCTGCACCAGGAGCCTCTCATTCTTACTGTCACATTGCCCCAGGATATTCTGCATATTTAAAATGCATGGGGTTTGATCCTGACTGTTGTGTATCAACCTATAAACTTGTTCATACATGTGGTGAATTGTTTGTCACTTGCAGAAATCAATTTATGTCTCAAGGGACGTAGTCCATGCATGTGTTTGTTCTTCTTTGTCTCCTATATCAAGATTCATGTCACAGCTCAGACTCTAATGACTTTTACACCAAATACTTATGTTCACATCATTTTAAAAGAAGTTTCATATTCTTGAGCAATTGGTCAAATACAACCTATGGATATTTTCTTCACAAGTAGTTTCATTTCAAAGATAAGGGATCCAGAGTAACATGGACTACTAATAGGATGTCATTTAATCTTTAATAGTATCACAAAATAATAATATACATGTGCAACTTGAAATATGCAATAGTTCTGAGTTATCAAAATGGGCTTGACTTTTATTATCATTGTGGTATTTTTAGTGATCTCTATAGAATTTGAACAGATGGCTTCATTTTATAATGGAAGAACAATTACCATTAAATGGGTAATGATCTACAACATGTGAGAAAGAGAAAAACTAAAATTATTTTTATAGATTTGGTGATACATTTCTTTCATGTATAGGTTATAATTCTGTGCACTCCTCTATGACTCTTTGGGGAAAAAAAAAGAAAAAAAAATTCCCATTAGAAAAATATGCATACTTTTACTCTCACTGTTGTGAGTTGTGGTCTAGACAGGTATATCTCCTTTAACAACCTCTGCACTATCCACCTCCCAGCTAATGTTAGTGAGCCATGTAAACAAATATGCACAGGAATATGTAGCAAGGATGTCTCCTCCATACAGAAGAGCACAGAAGAAAGAATTAAGTCTTCCAAAGTTCACTGGCCAGGTGAAAGACGCAAAACAATGTTTTGAAGGAATTTGGAGGTAACAGGGTATAAGAAATCCGTAACAGAACAACCAAAGAACTGCAAATAGGCAAGCATTTTTCTTGAGCGTAAAAACCATGCTTTGAGTATATGAAAGGAAGGGGGAGCAAGAATGAGATGGTGCCGAACAAGTAATTCCCTCCCCAATAATTCCCTAAGCTTATAGGTGTACTTTGCTATCCTTTATCCACTGTCCACCAAACACACCATCTCTTGCATGGTCTCAAACTTCCACCCTGTTTGTCTAGGGAGCAGAAACTTTTCTCTGAAGCCCCTTGGAATACTAGAGCTATCTCTTAGTCACTGCTGCAGGACAGGAAAAGCATTTTCGTAATGCTTTAGGATTAGCCTTACAGGAGGAAGAGGCAATCCATGAGTGGGAAAAAAAAACAGTATTAAATTTACCAAACGAGGATTTTTAGGTCTTGCCTTTTTATTTGTATCCCTGGGTAGTGATCAAATTGCATACTTTCCATGGATTCATCATTTTATCTTATTGATCTTAATATATAAAGTTCCTCCTCATTTCCCAGCTCTAGTCCCTTCTCTAAATTCCTATTGTGCTTTCTGGAAGGTTATTACACTCCCCACCCTCCACAAAAAAAAAAAAAAAGAAATAAAGAAAGAAGGAAATCCTGACCTGTCACTCTTTCACAAGCACTGGAAAAATTTCCTCACCTTAACTGAAACATCATTTTGACTAAGACAACTTGCATCAGAGGAATCTGGTTCTTTCCCTCTCCACATGCAGTCTGGTCACGATTGAGAATTAATCAGACAAGCTCATGCAGAAATATCACCTCTTATTATACACACTGTTTTCCCTTTTTTCATACAATATTTTTCTTTTGTCATTTTACCATCCAGTTCTACTTTCCACTTCTATTCTCCACCATATTGACCTAACTATTGAATATCTCCACCTTTCAGAATTTCTTAAATTCCACTTTAGAAGTCCATTCCCACAGTCATTCACTCTCTGGATCTTTTTTTTTCTTTTTTACATATTGACATTTAAATTTAATTTGATAAAATATATATTTTAATTTGCGCATGACAATACAATGGTCTTGACATATCATACATTTGAATTTTTCTGGATCTTATTATTAAAAGGCTGATTCACTTCTTAGATGTTAAATTCCTAAGTAGTTGAGTCCATTACTTTTTTTTTCCTTAACCTTCAAAAAAACTAATTATATTTTAACATGTCCTAGGACTTCAGTAAGACACTCACTTTATTGCCTCTGGGATTTTTTTACTCTCTTTCTCTACAAATGAAGATTTCATATTATGATATTCTTACTACCTTCTGACCCTTACCACTTTTTTGGTAAGTCATAAAAACGTATAAGGATTTCAAGAGCTAAATGTTTATGGGAAAGAAATGAATAACCTATCCATAGGCTATCCATACTTCAGCCACTGAGAGTCCATGACTCTCTATCTGATTTGGGAGTACTTATAACTTTACTTATGATTTCTATGAACCAGTATCATTTATCTTAGCCAACTGCTCCAAACATTTTCTACTTAAATTCTCTACCTAGTGTAATTCTTTCCTCTATTACACAGACTAAGCAATAGTTTGTCTGCTAAGGAATATCTAATCTGTACAATAAGAAAAGCAACTCTGCATTAAAATTGGGTCAAAGACCTTATCAAAAACCTTCACCAATGAAGATATAAAGTTTCCAATTATGCATATGAGATGATCAGAATCATACATTTTCAAGGGAATACAAAGTAAAACAACAAAGAGAAACCACCCATTAGGAAAACCAACCCATGGAACACTGAAAATATAAAATTCTGGCAAGATTGTGGAGCAACAAAAACTCCTGTTCATTGATGACAGCAATGCAAAATGCTGCTTTAGAAGATAGCTTGGTGATTTATTACAAAACTAAAGATCATATGATCTTACTATATGATCTAGCAATCATACGACTTTGTATTTACTCAAAGGACTTGAATACTCAAATAGGTATATATAGTTTTATTTTATAATTGTCAAAATTTGAAAGAATATATGCCACATTTTTTTTATCCATTCATCTACTGAAGGGCATCTAGCTTGGCTCCACAGTTTAGATATTGTGAATTGTGCTGCTATAAACATTGATGTGGCTGTGTCCCTGTAGTATGCTGTTTTTAAGTCCTTTGGGTATAGTCTGAGGAGAGGGATAGCTGGGTCAAATGGTGGTTCCATTTCTAGATTTCCAAGGGATCTCCATAGTGCTTTCCATATTGGTTACACCAATTTGCAGTCCCATCAGCAATGTATGAGTGTACCTTTCCCCCCACATCCTCACCAAAACTTATTGTTGTTTGTCTTCATAATAGCTGCCATTCTGACTGGAGTAAGGTGATATCTTAGAGTAGTTTTGATTTGCATTTCTCTAATTACTAGAGATGTTGAGCATTTTTTTATATATTTGTTGATTAATTGTACATCCTCTTCTGAGAAGTGTCTGTTCAGGTCCTTGGCCCATTTGTTGATTGGGTTATTTGTTTTTGTGATGCTTAGCTTTTTGAGTTCTTTATATATCCTAAAGATTTGTGCCTCTTCTGGTGTGTGAGGGGTAAAAATTTGCTCCCAGTATGTAGGCTCTCTGTTTACTTCACAGATTGTTTCTTTTGCTGAGAAGAAACTTTTTAGTTTGATTCCATCTCATTTATTGATTCTTGGTTTTAATTTTGTGCTATCAGAGTCTTGTTAAGGAAGTTGGGGCCTAATCCCACATGATGAAGATTAGAGCCTATTTTTCTTCTATTTGATGCAGAGTCTCTAGTTTAATTCCTAGGTCCTTGATTCCTTTTGAATTAAGTTTTGTGCATGGTGAGAGATAGGGGTTTAATTTCATTTTGTTGCATATGGATTTCCAGTTTTCCCAGCACCATTTGTTGAAGATGCTATCTTTTCTCCAGTGCATGTTTTTGGCACCTTTTTCTAATATAAGATAATAGTAATTTTGTGGGTTAGTCTCTGTGTCCTCTATTCTCTACTATTGGCCTACACAATGGAATTTTATTCAGCATTAAAAGAGAATAAAACCATGACATTTTCAGGTAAATAGATGGTGTTAGAGAAGATAATACTGAGTAAAGTTAGCCAATCCCCCCCAAAAACAAATGCCAAATGTTTTCTCTGATATAAGGAGGCTGACTCATAGTGGGGTAGAGAGGGGGAGCATGGGAGAATTATATGAATTCTAGGTAGGTAAGAGGGTGGGAGGGAAAGGGAGGGGGCAGGGGATTAATAAGAATGGTGGAATGTGATGGACATAATTTTCCAAAGTACATGTATAAAAACTCAAATTGGGTGTCAACATACTTTATATACAGAGATAAAAAAATTGTGGTATATATATGTAATAAGAATTGTAATGCAAAAAATACATATATAAAGACATGAATTGGCGTGAACATACTTTATATACAAAGATATGGAAAATTGTGCTCTATATGTGTAATAAGAATTGCAATGCATTTCACTGTCATGTGTTTAAAAAAATAAAATCAATAAAAATACTTGAAAGAAACCAAGGTATCCTCAAATAGATCAGTTGATTTAAAAAAAGCTTGTAGTATATTTAGACAATCAAATATTATTTATCACTTAAAGAAATGAACAACTATATCATGAAAAAATATGAAGAAAACTTAAAAGCATACATAAAGGAAGTCAATCCAAAAGGCTACATACTGTATGATTCCAGCTAGATTATTTTCTGGAAAATGTGAAGCATTAGAGACTGCAAGCATATCAGGTATTTTGAGGAGCTGGGGCAAACAAGGAATGGATAAGCAGAATACAGGGGATTTTTAGAGCACTGCAATTAGAGTGGTGGGAATATATACATATGAATATATGTATATATTTATAATTTTATATACAAAGCTGTATATAAAATTATCTATTTCTCTAAATCTATAGAAGGTGCAGCACCAAAAGTGCACCCTAATGTAAATTGTAGACTTTGTATGATTATGATTTGATAATGGAAATCATAATCAATTATAACAAGTGTAACACTCTTGAGGGAGATGTTGATAATGAAAGATGCTATACATGTATGATTACTGGAGTTATATATGGAATCTCTCTACCTTTTCAATTTTGATGGGAACCTAAAACTGCCTTAAACTAATCTATTAAAATAGTAATTACTGTAAGAAATAGGGTACGACTGACTAATGTTTGATGATTCATAATGAGGAAAAAAGAGAGTTTATAACTCACTGGGTTTATAAACTCACTGGGTAAGTAACACAGACTCAGTAGCATCTCTAGGGAATGTTTTTGGTTTCTATTGGGTATAAGTACCTGAACTGTCCCAATGCACATTATTCATTTAGATTTTCTTAACACATAATTGTGAGTTACGTGTAGACAACAGAGATTCGTCATAGGGAAGTGCTGTTGATGTCATCAGTTAATGCAAATTCATCTAAGAATTGTACACAGAGTAAGAGAAACAGGTAAGTGAAGATAGAAAACTGCAGTGATATTCAAATATTGAAAGAAGGAAAATAAAGGATCAAAAAAAGAGAGGGGAAGCAATGGAGTTAAAACGAAGAAAAAATTTGCAAAATCATTTGAAGAATTAATTTAAAAAACAGGGTTTTATCTGCAAGTATAATTCTGGAAGAAGGAAGAGTTTTGTTCAGGTCCATTCTTACTTTTAGGTGTCTATGGGATATCTGGTAGAATGTGCAAAAAATATAAAATTTCAGTTCTACAAATGTCAAGTTTAAATAGACATATCTAAAACTTTTAAAATAAAATTTGATTTATAGAATTTTAATAAACATATTATAGAGTTCCTATAAATACTTTGCCCAGCTTCTTCTAGTTAACATCTTTTTTTTTTAAAGAGAGAGTGAGAGAGAGGGGGGGACAGAGAGAGAGAGAGAGAGAGAGAGAGAGAGAGAATTACAACATTTATTTATTTTTTCTTAGTTCTCGGCTGACACAACATCTTCGTTTGTATGTGGTGCTGAGGATCGAACCTGGGTCGCACGCACGCTAGGCTACCGCTTGAGCCACATCCCCAGCCCTAGTTAACATCTTAAAGAACTGAGGTATATTCATCAAATCTGAAAAACTGACATTAGTACAATATTGTTGCAGTTTTAGAGAATTTATTCATATTTGGTTTTCCACTAATGTTCTTTCTGCTTATATCCTTTTATGATTCAGGATGCAATCTAGGATGAAGCATTGTAGTATATACTAGTTATTTTGTTATTTGTCTCTGTATTAGTTATACCCAACTTCTACATACAAAATACCCCAAACTGTGTGGCTTAGAAAACAAATATTTACTAGCCTTAATTCTAGTGGTTTGGAGTCAATAATAAAGACCCTGGAAGATGTGATGTGTGGTGAAGGACTGATTTCAGGTTTGCAGACATCTATTGTTTCTTTGATTGAGGCAGATAGAGAAATATCACATTATGTTTTTCCTCTTTAATAGAAGCAATAATCCTATCATGAGGGTTCTACTCTTAACCACCTACTTACCCTACTTGCTTCCCAAAAGCTCATTCCCTAATGCCACCTTTCGTAGATACAGGATTTCATCATCTGAATTTAGGGATATCACACTTAGTCCATTCCAATATTTTTTGGTCTCTCTCATTTTATTACTCTATTCATGCCTTTTATTACTCTGATACTTTTGAATACTGATAAGACATTTTGTAGACTGCCATTTAATTTGAATTATCCTCATATCTTACTATCATTATAGTGAGGCTATAGGTTTGGGGGAAGAAATCTAATGACTCTTTTCATTGTATCGTGCTAGGAGTACATAGTAACAACACGTCTTACCATTGGTGAGGTTAACCATGGTTATTTGGATAAGGTGATGTCTTCCAGCTTTTCTACTATAAAGTTACTACTTTTTAATTCCTATGCTCTATTCCTCGGAAGTCAGACGCCATGAAAGGGAGATTGATTCTATAAGCTCACTTAGGAATTATGGAATAATTGCATTGTATTGACCAAAGACTCAGGGGCTTGAGTCACCTTGGCCTATGATAGCCATGGCTAAGATCCTGGAAGGCAGGCTAAGATTAGCCAAATATCTCAGCTCAGTGTTTGAGTAAATCATTGTGCTATATGCAATTCACAGTTACATTCAAGTGTTAAGATTAAGATTAAGATAAAATGGAGACTCCAGGCTTTCCTTTAGGTATAAAGAAATTAGAAGCATTTTTTTTCCTTTTTCCATATTTGAGATGCTGAGATGATAACAGTGTAAAATTTAACAATACTACAAACTAGTGGGAGAAAAATATCTCCACCCACAGCAGCAAAAGTATACAAAAGGGCTTTAGATTACAACCCAGGCATGAAAGGATCAGTTCCAATTCACTTGCTTTCATTCAGCCTCCATAAAACAAACAGCAAGAAAAGCTACAGATTATGCCCTGCAATGGAAGGATGATAGCACCACTTGATTAGCAAGAAAGACTTAATTTAGGAACCAATTTGGCAATGAAATTCTCTAGGCATATGAAATTAAAGTTTTGTGCTGTAAAATTCCACTTGCTAGTTCATGTGGAATGGCAGACTAACAATGAATGGCAAGTTATTCCTCTTTCTTAATTTCCATAAGAATTTAACTCCATGTGAATGCTGGAGGAGTGAACAAGACTTAAGCTTCACTTCTGGAAGCTTTAGAAATACTTTCCTAATGAGTTTAGGGATACTCTGCCTTTTACCTCCCTCTTTGGTGTATGCACAACCAGATGTGCAGTAGCTGATACTTGGCTGCTATTTCTCTACTAACCATTCCCTAAATCTCAGCCTGTTGTCTACTCCTGGCAAAGTGACACCTCACTTCACTTCACCTCACTTCACAATGGGTTGCATTAATCTGCCTTTTAGTTATAATCTTCCACTATTGTTACCTCCACTTCTTGGATTTTATTAATTCTTTTCAGATCAGGACAAATAGAAAAGGGAGAAGAAAACCTTATAACCGTGAGTAATGTAGTATAAATTATTAACCAAAATTCTCAGAGGGTTCTGTGTATCTACCTTAGTGGTACAGTGCATGTCTAGCATATGTAAGGTGTCCTGGTTTCTATTCCTGTTGTTGCAGAAAATCTGAAAACCAAACCAAACCAAAAATCCACCAACATTAAGTAGTAAAGCACATACTTATCATGCTTGAGTCCCAGATCAGTACCAGCATCCATACCAAAATAAATAAATAAATAAATATTTTTATCATTTTAATAGTTTTAACAATTTAGTGAAAAAGTACTTGCTTGTCATGTTCCTTCAAAGAAAACAAAAAGATAAACTGGACCCTAAATTTGAAAAATAGCCCCAGTTTCTAAATAAACAGGAACTTAATTTATAAAATATTAGTGCAATTACATAGGGTATCCTAACTACTTAAGAATTTTAATTTAAATAATGGTAGTAGTCAATAATTATAAAATACAGTATGGTAAATTATTTTCAATCATTATACTTAATTTTAGGAGGAATTTAAAACTTTGTCACAAAGCATCTGTAATTTAAAGTGTGACAATATATCTCAATTAAAGTAATAGAACAAGAAAACCAATATATTAAAATAAATACGTGAGAAAGAAGAGATATATCCAAAATATTAAAAATTATTAACAGATCAATATGTCAAGTTAAGAATTTTATTGAAAAATGACGTTATATATTTGATTAATAGGAAAATATAATGATAATGAAAGTAATCAACATATCTTAAGCTTGGCATTACTTGATTAATTAATATTTATAACTGAGGATTAGGTCACTGCCCTATCTCATCTCAGTAAAAGTATACATATATGCACACATAGATAGTAAAAGTAAATACATACATATGATATACATATATATGTTATATATGCATACATATACACATATGTGTTATAAAATTATATGTTATGTTATATATGCATATATATAAACATATATATTATACACAGTGAAGTTAAAATTAATACAGTACTTATTAGTGCAGGTATATGAACCTCTTCATCTATCTTTATTATTTAACCTCAGTATGTTATATTCTCTATCTGATTTTCAATAAAATTGACAATTCAGCTTAAAGGCAATTATGGCTTGATGGACCATGTAACTGACAGGCATAACACACAAGCTATTTTCGTTTTAATCTTTACATAATTAATAATAAACTCTCCTGGAGACATGAAGTCACTTTTATATCTGGAAAAAATATTAACATGAATTACCTTTATCATTTATCCCTAGCAAAAATGAAGAAAATCCAAAAATCCACTATTGATGAAACAGGGAATATTGTCAATTTCTAGTACAAGTCATCATTTAATCTAATTTTCAGCATATTTTATCAGTCTGCAAATCTAAGGCTAAATGTTACATGCATAGGTTTGGCAAAAACAATTATTCCATACAGAGGCTATTTAGAATCACTTTTCAAATAACTTTGTTCAAAATAAAATATTATTACCTTGAGAAATTTCAGAACTTTATATATTCCTTTTTATTAGTATGTGAATTTCTTATTTTTCTTTATATGATTTGATATTAGCCCTCCGTTTTCAGAGCCCAGTTTTATCTTTTCTAGTAAAGTTTATCTAGTTTACTTACATTTATATTTGCAAATCATCACAAATTCACTTTTTGTTGCAAGGTAAGTTATAAAAATAAATGAATAATTAGTTATAGTTGAATAGATATTGACACACTGAATTCACTTAAATCAGAACCTATTCCAATAAGATTGTGCTAATTAAGTTTTCTTCCAAGGAAATCACAAGTCAAATTTCTCATCAAGGAGAAGTTAATTTAGTTCCCGATGGCTATGTTGAATGACCCAATGGCATTTCCTTTAACATTATGGGTTTAGATATCCAAGGTTAGTTTCCCAAAAGCTGTTTTTTTAAATCATTCTGCATTTATCTTGAGAAGTAAGAAATAAGCAATAATTCTTTGCTCTACATTAACAAATTGAACATAATTTGGAATGTTCTATGCAAATAGAATTTCCAGAAAAAAATAAAAGAATGGTGACAAAATGATTCATGTAACTAAAACGTTTGGGTTGTTTTGTTTTGTGAAATGCATTCTTCACTAGTCCATTATAAAGGGTCCATGTCTCTGATGTCAAATAGACATGAGTTCCAAGCTCTTACGTTTTGGTATTTCACTATATTTTAATTTATAGATGGCCTAGTTACTACTGTGAGTGATATGTGAGATTCAATTTGTAATGTATCATACATATCTAAGACAAATGAAGTGTGAATTAGTCATTGTTCATCATTGTGTTAGTGTCATATCTGCTTTATACCTAAGGAGAAAATATCTATATGTGTACCTTGAACCATGCTTTTTTTCCTAGGTTGT
This sequence comes from Urocitellus parryii, assembly GCF_045843805.1. NCBI lineage: Eukaryota > Metazoa > Chordata > Mammalia > Rodentia > Sciuridae > Urocitellus > Urocitellus parryii. The sequence goes on along the minus strand of NW_027554054.1, from coordinate 2,729,318 downwards.
GGTGCAAAGAGGTCCTGAAAGGGTTACCAAGTGTTAAAATCCTTTAGGCTACAGCCAACATCTTACTTACCATTCTAATACTTTTGGAATTACAATTTAGGAAGAACAAAGAAAAAAAAGGCCTCTATCACTCTACCATTTAAAGCTATTCTAAAGACTATCAAAATTGTTGAATAAATAAAATTACAAATAATAAAAATATTAGAAAAGCAAAGAAATTATCATTTTTTCAGTGCTAACCTTCCTGTTGCTGGATAATAAACGGTCCTCAAACCATCACTTAGGGGATGCCTATTAGAACTGATATACTGGCATCTCCCCTACTCTGATCTCAGGATGGTAATGGTGTCTTCACAGCAGCTGACTGATCACTCTAAGGAAGGCCTCTGTAGAGTGAAATGATGAGTGAAGTTGCATCACTTATCATCAGCAGAACTTCTGCCATGTTCACTAGTAACAAGAGAGCCCCAGCCTGCCCAGGTTCAATAAGGTTGTAGACAGAGACTCAGCTTCTTGACTCCCAGGCATGGGAGAGATAGTTGAAATTATCTTTAGAAGACAGAGTATACAAACATGATACTCTACCTGAAAAAATCATAATCAAAAACATTGAAATCCTGTTAGAGCTATTATAGGAACTTAGCAATGCCACTTATATAAAATGAATAAATAATCCACAACTTTTCTTACTATGAGAAATCATCAATTTGTTTATAAGAGGGAGAAGTATTCAATTTGTTTCAATAAAATTAAAAAATATTTATCATAGGTAACAATCATATTATACATATTAATTTTTATATGAAAACATTTTCTGCCTATTAACATATATTCTACATAATAAAACTGAAAACACTTTAAAATATTACTTGTTTTGAAGTAGGATTTCAACATATGCAGAAACAAACCAAGTTTCTGAATGGAAATATTTATTTTTATGTGAATGACTATATGGTTTATATATCTCAATGAAATATCAAAGGAGTTTAATTTTTTAATGATTCAAAATTTTAATGTGTGCCTATAAAAAGGTGTATAAAATTAGCAGGGTTCTTCTGAGAAAAATTAGAAAGAAGGAGAATTTTTTGCTACCAAATAGTAAGCATAGAATAAAGTTAAAATTATATACAATTAGAAGAAAAATCAGAGACTTAACAGAATATAATAGACATACATATATAGATATAAATGCACATAAGAACTTAATATATTATGGAAAATATTAGTATGTATTAGATATATCCTGAGGCATTGGATATCAATGAATAAAAGGAAAGATCATGGAATTATTTATAAAATATGAGAGTTTCTTTTTTGGAGTTAAAAAAACATTTTAATTATAAAGAATGAAATTCCTAATATATTAAGTAGAAAGTTTTAAAATTAAATCATAAATATGTAAATATAGAGAAAACATAATAATAAAAATATAATAAAATATAGCAATATACCAAAATATGTGTTATAGGGATAATTACTATCTTATAGAATTAGATAAGGAAATTATTGGTAATTTTTAAAAGTAGATATAACAAAAAGATCTTAGTAGAATTAAAATGCAACATACAGACAAAAAGAAAAAAATCAAAACATTAGGAATATTTAATATTAAATGAAGCTTTAAAGAAGGATAGAAAAGATAAATGCATTAAATATTGGCTTATCTATGAATAGAAAATTTACAAGAGATACACAAATATTTTGAGTCAAAAGATTTTATATATTAGCATTACATATTTTACTATTGCTCTTATACCAAACTGACAGTGCCAAAATAACTTATAAAGCAGTTTGACCAAATACAAATGAGTGATTTTTTAAAATCTCTACCTATGGAAATTATGAATAATTATATCCTTTTAAAAATGCATAACAATATATTAAAATAAACGTGCTTTTTGGATAACCAATTTCCATGCCAGGAAATCATCCAAATAAAGTAAATTGGTTGTACAAAGATAGTTTTCCAAAATTTGCTCTTAAACATGACTGAACATTAGAATCACCTGGGAAGCTTTAAAATTGTTGATGCTTGAATTTCTAATTTAGGCTGTTCCCATCATTAAAGACTTGTAAAAATTCTCATGTGACTCTGATTTGAAGTCAATGAGGAGAACCATTAATCTGAAAATACTTTCAATAAAGTCTTATTTATATTAATGGGTGATTTTGACATGAAATAAATCCTGGGAGAATGGTTAACTGTTGCCAGGTATCAGTATGCTTAAAACTTCGAAAAATTAAAATAAAATTATTGAGAATTACTATAAATTATTTTAAATTCATACATTAATTTAGAAATAGTTGTAGGATTCAATATTTCCATGTAGTTATACGGTTTGCCATTCCATTTATTTACCTCCTTATATACACCAAAAAAAAAACTTGCATAGATTTTTCTACATCTTTCAGTTATTTTATCATTAAGAAAAGTTATTGCTTTGATAAATTATCTGTACATTATTAAATTTTCATCAATTCTTTCCATTGATGTTCGTGGGTGAATATATTCAGTTTCTTTTTCTCTTCCTTATGGCTTGATCTGAAAAGTTTAAGAAACTTTAGTTTATATGGTCAATAGGGTTAGTAAGTATTTTTTTTAAACAAACATATATTTCACATTTTGAAAGGAATTTTACCATGAATTTAAAAATTGATCCATATTATTGAAGACATGTAGTTAGAAACTATCTGTTTTGATCATCTAATATGATATTTAGTATATGAAAATTTCGTAAAATCATTCAGCCTTTATTATTATAGTTAAAAAATGATATGATGCATAATTAGATTCAACTTGCTGATAGTTTTTATTTAATTACATCTATATTAATTAAAAAAGCTCTATAAATTTAATTTGTCATTTTAGCTAAGTTGGTATTTTTATCCAACATTATAATCTTGTTGTTAAAATAATTTTGATATTCAGGTTGAGAAAAATTCAAAAGTCCTTGCTTTTCACTCATTTTTCCAAATATTCTGTAATGACTCCTAGCATCTGTACCCTTGTTTCAGAAGGAAATAGTTACCCCATGGCCCTTGGTTTCTCCTTTTGGCAGTTTTAGGACTGAACAATATCACTAAAGGCAGCATGCACTGGGTCCTTATGGAATACTTCATTGTATTTTCAATCTTACACCTCCTGATTTTCTGACTATGCAGGCCAGACCTCTTCACCTCTCTTGTCCACTTTTGACAGTAAGATGGATGCTTCCAATACATTGTCTGCTCTGGGTGCCTCTAACACCCCTGCACTGGTTTTAAAGTTTTCTCTTTCAATAATACAATCCATCCACACAACACCTGAAATGAGTCTAACTTCAAAGGAGCTGGTAATTCAGTTCATCTGCAAATAGGCTATTTATATGTCCCTGAGGTAAGAGAGAGGAGAGAGAGAGAGAGAGAGAGAGAGAGAGAGAACAAAAACTTTTACTTAAGCAACAATGAGTATTTTTTGCACAATTATTATATTCAAAACTAGTTTGTATGAGGCAACTGAAATATGCTTTCTTTTAATGATGCAAATGATGTAGAGCATGATCAACATGGGTATGATGAAACCATAAAACACTGTACACCACAAGAAGAATATAGTTGATTTATTTTTGGAAACATGTAGAAATTCTTCCATCTGAATTCAGGGGAATTCAGAGATTGGTTAAAATAGTGGGGGTTTTCTTCCTGTTGGTAGTTTGATCATCTTCGTTGTTTAAATTGAAAGACTCGGATAATCATGGGACCATCAGAAGACACTCTCATTAACCCTCTTTTTTACTTTTCCAAAGTTATTGCCATGTTTTTCTTTTATGATTGTCATCCTGTATTTGTTTTGATGTCACCCTGTATCTGTTTTAATATGAAGTTGAGATAATGTTTCTCTAGCAAAACCCTTTAAAACAGAATTAACCTGTTACCTGGCTTCAGATTCTGCCTTATTCCTATGATTTCTTATGATAACCCATATGTGGTACCATTGTTGGAATCTAAAGCTAGCTGATATTAAATGCATCATATAACTGAAAACAACTTATGATATTTTTTTATTTACTATGTATGTCGAAATATGCATTTTTTCTTTTCAGATTTCTCTCTCTCTCTCTCTCTCTCTCTCTCTCTCTCTCTCTCTCTCTCTCCAGGGATTGAACCCAGAGGTGCTTAGCCACTGAGCCACTTTCCCAGCCCTTTTTATTTTTTACTTAGAAATAGGGTCTTGCTAAGTTGCTTAGGGCCTTACTAAGTTGCTGAGGCTAGCTATGAACTTGTGATCCTCCTGCCTCAGCCTCCCGAGTCTCTGGGATTACAGGCCTGCACCAGTGTGCCCAGCCAGGTGCTAACTGAAAAAATGAAACTGAAGAATGTTAAGAAGCTTTAGCCTTTCCAATAAAACAGATTGATTATTTGTTATTATTGTAAATGATTTCTTATAATAAAAGTAAAGTGAAATAGGAATGACAACATTTTTATATAGTGACTAACATGGTATAAGGAGTATTTTGATAATAATAAGAAAAGTACAGTCATATTTGATGAAATGATTAGAACAAACTCATTTATTTAACCTTAATTGGGAATACAAAAGATCAAAAATTTGATTGGTTTCAAGGCTGTTTTTATCCTTATCAATTACCCTTAAATTTTTCACTTTTGAGTCACACAGTCTTTTACTAGATGTAGAACATATTTCTCTGCTCTTGAGTTGATAAAGTCTGTGTGTTTCCACAATTTTATTTTGTATTATATCCCTTTAAATAGTCTCTCCAAATACCATTTCTCTTTTATGCTAAGATAATGAAAATTATTCACAGCAAATACTGTTAAGAAGTAAGTGGAATGAATGCCTCATTAATAGCAATTCTATGGTAACATTTTTAAAAGGCAGGGAAGAACATAAGTGCAATTTATAATTATCTTAAAGCTGTATATCTCACAAAAATGAGGAACAATTGGAGAAATAAAACTTAAATAGCAGAATGATTATAGCAGATTTTTAAAATACTACTTTAGCTTCAATTGTAGTTGCAACAAATTATCACAAACTAAATGGTTTAATTCAACATAGATTTATTATCTTACATTTCTGAAATCAGTCTTATGGACTAAAATCAAAAATCAGCATATGAGTAACAACCAATGTATACTTATTGCTACCTGCTTGAATTAAACCAACAGCTGTCAAGCTGTTAGAAAAGCTGGATCCCAACTTAGAGAAGGAGTAATTAGCAAAAGCACAGGAAGAGTGTTTTCCTCTTTCTTTCTTTCTTTCTTTCTTTCTTTCTTTCTTTCTTTCTTTCTTCCTTCCTTCCTTCCTTCCTTCCTTCCTTTCTTTCTTTCTTTTTTTCTTTCTTTTTTTCTTTCTTTCTTTTTTCCTTTCTTTCCTTCCTTCTTTCTTCCTTTCTTTCTTTCTTTCTTTTCTCTTTTTTTTTAATAAAAATACTCTTATTTGGGGGAAAAAAGAGTAATTTTCTACACCAATACCAGGCATGCCTGGCATCATGTTGGGAGGGGAAGCCTACTTTCAGAGGGCCAGGGATAAGGAAATATCAAGGGAAATCATAAATATCTCAAGAACTTCTGACATCACCATTAGACATATTCCCAGTGGCTGTAACTGATCTGTCATTTTTTATTTATTTCTTCATTTAAAAAATTATCAATGAATTGTCACCTATGATATGACCCATATAAATTAATTATGACTCTTAATCATTTAATAATGCATGAGAAAATATATGTTGACTGGGTGATAGGCTGAATATATCCCCCATCCCACCCCAGAGATGTCTATGTCTCAATTGGAATGTCATCTTACATGACCAAAGAGATCCAAGGTGGACCGGGTTCCCAATTCTCAATGACTCTAGAGGAAATTACAGTTCTGGTCCTGGTGACAGTGTGACTCTGGACCGTCTTGAAAAATGCAGCCATGTATGCATGGAGGAGACTTTCACAAGATCCAACACCCATGCATGTTAAAATGTCTAGAGAAAATAGAGATAGAAGGAACTTACAAAGGAACATATAAAATATGTGTTTGATAAACCCTAGGCCAACATCGTACTGAATGATGAGAAAAATGGAGAAAACCTGAAAATACTTCCTCTAACCCCCAAAATCTCCACCACAAGAATTCTAGAGTTGGTAAACAAATTCAGCAAATTATCAGGATACAATACAAACATACAAAAATAAATAGCTTTTCTATATTTCAATAATCACAATTTGCTGAGAAAGACATCAAGAAAATTATTCCATTCACTATAGTCTCTTACAAGTAAAATAAAATACATGAGAATCAATGTAATCGAGGCAGTGAAAGACCTCTACAAGGAAAACTATATAACTTGGAGAAAAAATTTGAAGAAGACCTTATAAGATGGAGAGACCTCTCATGTTCTTGGATACCATTTAATATTGTCAAAATGGCCATATTACTAAAAGTATTATACAGATTCAATGTAATTCCTGTCAAATACCAATGACATTCTTCCCAGAACTAGAAAATTTCAAAATTCATATAGAAAAATAATTGACCCAGAATAATCAAAGTAACACTGAGTAATAAGAGTAAAGCTAGTGGTATCAAAATACCTGATGTCAAAATATTGTAGAGCTAAAATTAAAAAAGAATTAGTGTGGCATTGGCATTAAAATAAACATGAAAACCAATGAACTACAATAGAAATGAGGAAAACAAATCCACATGAATAGTCATTTGACCCTTAACAAAATTGCCAAAGCACATATTGGAGAATAGATAAGCTTATCAATGAATGATACTAGGAAAATTGGATATCCATATGCATCTCTCACTCTGCATGAAAATTAACTCAAAGTGGATCAAAGACATATGCATTAGACCAGAAAAACTGCAATTTCCTGAAGAAAACATAGGATGAACACTCCATCATACTGATGCAGGCACTGACTTTCTTAATAAGACTCCTAAAGCTCAAAAAATAAAATAAAGAATTAACATGTGGTATGACTTCAAATTAATAAACTCTTCACAACAAAGGATATATTGAGTATGAAGAGAGAATCTATAGAGTGAGAGAAAATCTTGCCATTTACTCTTCTGATAGGATATTAATGTCCAGAACTTAACCCAAAGAAAGAAACTCAACCTAAGGAAAAAATAAATGGGCAATTGAGCTAAGCAAATATTCCTCAAATAAGAAATGCAAATGGCAGACAAATGTTTAAAAAAAGGTGTTCAACATTCTTAGCAGTGATAGAAATGCAAATCAAAATTACATTGAGATTTCATCTCACTTCAGTTATGATAGCAATCATAAAAACTTTGAATAATAATAAATGCTGTCAAGAATGCAGGAAAAAAGTATACTTATGCATTGTTAGTGGGATTGCAAAGTAGTACAGCCACTTTGGAAATAGTATGTATATTCCTCAAAAGAACAGGAATAGAACCACCATATAAACAAGCTATTCAGCTCTTTGATATTTATCCCAAAGAAATAAAATCATCATTACTATAAAGGTACAACCATATTAGTATTTATAGCAATACAATTCACAATAATCAAGTTATGAAACCAGCCTAGGTGCTACTTAATATACAATTGGATAAAGAAAGTATGATATATATGTACAATGGAGTTTTACTCAGCCATAAAGAAGGATGAAATTATGTCATTTGGTGGTAAATGGATGGAACTGAAGAATATTATGCTCAGTGAAATAAGCCCAACTCAAAAAGTCAAGGGTCAAATATTTTCTCTAATATGCAGAAGCTAGAGAAAAATAAGGAAATGAAAAGAGAATATCTCATGAAAATCCAAAGAAGAATAGTGGAGTAGAGGAAGGGGAATGAAGGGAATGAAGGGAAGGGACCTGAAAGAAGAGGAGCTGCAGAATGAAATTAAGCAAACAATATCCTGGGCATGCATGAAAATACCACAATTAATTCCCCTGTCAAGTATACTATCATGCACCAATTAAAAAAAAGAAATGAAAATATTTAAAAATTATAATTAGCTAATGAAAAGTTTAAACTGAATGAAAAAAATCAAACATATTTACATACCTTGATTTCCAATCTCTACTCTTGTTGTTCCTTCATATGTTTTATATTTTCTTGATATGGTTTTAGACATTCAATTTATTATTTAAGTATGTATATATCTTAAGAAAAATTATTGCTTTATTTTGGTTCATTCATGGATTAACATAGGATGGGAGTGAGACTAAATTAAGCATTTACAAAATATTTAATATCAGTAATCCCATGATCCATGTATTATCTTTAATTTCTAAAAACAAATCCTAATATTACCTGTAATTATTTTCTTTGCTGTGCAAGGTTTTTTAATTTGAAGCCATGACACTTGTTGAAGCTTGGTTGTATTTCTTGAGCTTTCGGAATCTTATAGGAAAGTCAGTGCCTGCATCAATATGATGAAATGTTGACTCTTGGTTTTTTTAAATAGTTGCAGTGTTTCCAGTCTAATGTCTAAGTCTTTGATTCACTTTGAGTTGATTTTCATGCAGGGTAAAAGATGCATATGAATATACAGTTTTCCTAGTTCTACTAGTTAAAAAAGGTTATCTCTTCTCCAAAGCATGTTTGTGCCATCTTTACATTACAAGTGGATAGAATCTAAATCCATAATGAATGTGCATTAATTTAATAAAATGCTTAAATAGAGAGTGTATCTTGTTTGATGACACTGGGTTATTGATTTGCTAGTGTTTTAACATATTTTTTAAAATATCATTCTTTCAGAATCAGTCATGGTACTTCAAATGATCTATATTATTATAGATTTACTTCTTATTAATTCGCCATTTAGCATTCAATGTAATGCCTTGTACATTCAAAATAGTCAGATATCTGCTGAGACAATAAACCATGAGACAATGAATCCTGCAAGGCAATTGTCTGCCTCCCTGTTTCTTTCATGCCGAGTTCCTATTACCTAGTTTACTGCCTGCAACTTAGTTGTTGAATAAAGGACACTGTCTGATGATAATTTTGCAAGATCTCTTATCTCATATCTTATGTATTATTCATTTGATACTAAACTTTTTTTGAACACCATATTAATGAATGTATAACTATCTCTTTGACAGAGGTATTTTTATTAGACAAAGCAATGACATATCTTAGGGATTTCAATATAAACGGTGTGTTTAATCTAAGCTGGTTAAAACACCTATTATTTATTCATTATTGATCATAGTTCTGAGCAAAAATACCTCCTCAATACTTTGTCAAATAAACCATGCTTTTCTAAAAAGTAATACCAAAGTTTCAACATATAACTAAAGTATTATAGGTTTCGGAATGTCTTTTTAACTTTCAAACTACAAAGTCCAAACAAATACAAGATTCAGAGAGGCCATCAATGTCCACATTGTATTCTGTTTTTTAATACAGACAATGACTATCACATTTTAATTTTCAATTATTCAGCAAGATATTTTACTCCTGCTGACATTACTGGCAAATAAAACTTTGTCAGTACATGCTGTTACTATGCACAGAATTTTCCAGTAAGTGAAGAAAATAATAGTCTCAGAAAAATTATAATTATAAGCCACAGTCATTAATGTGGCAGTTAATGTTAATATCTATTCGACTGGTTTAAGTAATACTGTTATAATTTTGATATGAGGTGTTCCCAAAAGCTCCGGTGTTAATGCAGAAATGTTCATAAGTGAAATGATTAGATTATGAGGGCTGTGACCTAATCAGTTCATCCTAGTTTGAATGGACTGTGTGGTAACTATAGTCATGTGGGTCATGGCTGAAGGAAGTAGATCCCTGAGGGTAGGTCCTGGAGGAAAACATATTTCCTGTGCTCCCTTCCTCTCTTTGCTAGAAATAGAGCAGAAATAGAGCAGCACTTCTTCACCACACCCTTTAAGCATGGTGTTTTGCCTCACTTTGGCCCTAGAGCATTGCAGTCATTCCATCATGAATTAAATCTCTGAAACTACAAGCCAAAATTAATTTTCCCTCCTGTAAGTTGTTCTTGTCAGATATTTTGATCAGTGAAACAAAGCTGACTTGTGTTAATACTTAGAAACCTAGAAAACATTAAATTTGGTTGTATATGTAGGGTTATTTCTAAAATAAACCAATGTATGCCTTAGTAGACACTGAGGAATCTCAACCCTGGTGTGGGGAAACATCATGGCTGGGGCTCAGAAAGAACAAAATCTGAGACAATGTGAATGTGTTATCAATCTCCTGGAGCTGGGATATACCTTCCCAGGTTTTGGACTCCAGAACTTACACCATAAACCCCTCAGGTTCTTAGGCCTTTGGTCTTAAACTGAAAGCAATATCATCTGCTTCCCTGGTTATAATGCCATAGGACATGTACTGAGACATGCTATGAGTGTCCAGTGTCTCCTGCTTGTCCACTTGTCATAGAACTTCTTAGCCTTCATAATCATGTGAATCAATTCCCATAATAAATACCAAGATGCATATATTCCACATATATCCATCCATATATTGGCTCTGTCTCTCTGGAAAAGTTTAATATAAACCATAATTCTTGTAGAGTTTGATACATTGTCAAAGCATACCCTTGAGATAGAAATAAAGAATGCACTTAAATGTACCTAATACTAAGTAAATAAGCAAAAAATCAATGTGGTCAACATCTTAGCTTAGTAGAAGAAAAATGTCTCCAATCATATTATTAGCTGAATAATGTAAAGCAATAGGTCTCTCAGTTAATTAGTAATTAATGTGTGAATTTAATCCAACAATCTTAAACTCTGTAGCAGAAAATTCAAACTAAATCTTATGTAATAAGACAAATCACATATAATAATTTCTTCTTAAAATAAACTTTTGCAAAATATCAGATATTACATTCTTGTTATATGTCCAAGAAAATGTAAGTAAAGTAAAAATGAAATGAATATATAACAAGTACTTTTGAGAAGTGGGAAAGTATGTATCTATTCATGGAAATATTTAGTGAATTTATTATTTTATTTTCCTACATGGCTGACTTTAAATTTTAAGAGAAAAAATAATTTTATAGAATACTTTGGCATTAGTTTATAGATATTTATCATATATTTTTACTATGTTAGAAATAATAATACATGAAACTAACAATTATGAGAAATAAATTAAAGGCATTTTTCACCTGAAAAGTGGTATTCTTGTGTTTTTCTGTTATTGATGCTATAATAATAGGTTATGAAATGGGAAATTGTCTCTTCAAACATTTGCTTTTCCAGCATAATAAATATCTGGCTTTTAACTCTTATAAATAAAATCAAACCTGTTAAATCTTAACGTACCTTGAATTCATAATGTTAAGAGGAAAGCAGGATGAATGGAGGATCAAAGGTTAACAATGAGATATTAAAAATGCTGTCATGTCCTAGATAAATCACTTCAATGACATTGTACAGTCATATAGCAACATTTCTGGTGCTTTAGAAGCTTCTTGTCAAGTGGTAGTAGAGAAATAAACAGTATTTTTGGAAGGATAATTGCTTTGGTGATCATTTTATACATGCAATCTCATTATTTAATTTACTTTAAAATAAACTAGGTAATATTATGACCATTTAAACAGATGAAGAAAGAAATGTTCCGAAACGCAAAGCAACTTGGACAAGATACTAATGAAGACTTTTAAGGCACCCACATTGGCTTATAACAATCTAGAAGTTATTTATGACTCTTAGGTTGTAGAGGTCTTATATACAAATTGAACTAGCTTACATAAAATAAATTATTGTTTTAAATAATTTTAATCAAGGGTTGTGGTTAGGAGATCAAAGCAGATGACTGAGCCTCCCTTTCTCCTGAATGTTTATGGTCTTCTCCACTTTTCTCAGGATGTTTTATACTCTCAGTCCTCCTTGCTTATAGGACTCAGGGAAGTATACTGGCCATGATGCCTCAGAAAACAAGTCCAGCTGAGGGCTGATCCCTGGTGCACGTCAATTCTGGTTTCTTCCTCTGTCTGTGAGTGTAATTCTTCCCCCTTGGACCAGAAATATGTGCTATGATAGTTTGCATAAACAAGAAATCCTTAAAAAAAAGATATTCTTCTATTCAGAACTTTTAAAACTATAAACAAAAAATGCAGTCAATTCTTGCCTGCCTGGTAGTGTGTACACAGAGATAGGCATATGAATATCTTTCTGTATAAAAGACAATTTATATGCATTAATTTTTTTAGTTTTTGTTTGTTTGTTTGTTTGTTTTTAATGTGGTGCTAAGGATCAAACCCAGTGCCTCATTAGGCAAGCACTCTACCACTGAGCCACAACCCCAGCACCCCCCCGCCCCCCCCAAAAAAAAACAACTAAGAGACAATTTATATGCTTTCGGTAAAATTATTAACACAAAAAATTGCATGTAAGGAAAGGCACACCTAACTACTTCAAAGCCATAGCCATCCACTAGAGTTAATTATATGTTTAAAATTTCTAAACCTTTTCTATTTCTCTTAATGTGAACTTCACATGGTTTCATGGATATCTTTGAAATCTATAAACCAAAACAAAGGTTTAGTTATTTCTAACATGCTAATTTTAAAACAGTCTATAAGACATAGGAGGTCTTCAAAGAATACTGCCATTTAGAAAAGTCAGAAATGGGAAGGGAATTATTGTGAGCTTACACCCACGCCTGTACAAAAATCATTCCTTCCTGAACAAATTGATTCATCCATCTTTCCATTCATTAATTCAAGTAAACAAATAGCTCTACTATGAGCTGGTACTATTCTAGATAGCAAGTAATGAGCAAGGAAGAAAATGATCATTCTGTTCTGATGAACTTTGTCCTTGAGTAAGAGAAGAGATAAAGAATAACTAACTACAAAAATAAATGGGGTAGGGAGGGGGAGCATGGGAAGAATAGAGGAACTCTAGATAGGGCAGACGGGTGAGAGGGGAAGGGAGGGGACAGGGGATTAGCAAGGATGGTGGAATGTGATGGACATCATTGTCCAAAGTACATGTATGAAGACATGAATTGGTATGAACATACTTTATATACAACCAGAGATATGAAAATTTGTGCTGTATATGTGTAATAGGAATTGTGATACATTCCACTGTCATTTATTTTTAAAAAACTTAATTTAAAATTAAAAATAAAAATAAAAAAAATAAAATGTTACCTAGACAACTACAATGATAAGATGTTATATATACAAAAATCTAGTAATGCTACTTTTTAAGTGACTGGAGTGGAATATCTCTTTAAGAAGAAGAGTTAATAGATAAGGAAAAGTCATCTATGTGGATGTAAATGGGGGAGGGCCTCTGAGCAAAGGAAATAAAATTGGAAATCACTTTCATTTGGTACATTTAATAAGCAAACAAAAATTTATCAGATATGAAAGTGTGTGTGAGAAAGCAGAGTAACAGGTCAGAGAAGCAGACAGATACCTAATGGTTTTAGGCTTCACATTATTAGAATTTGTATTTTCCTCTAAGTATAAATTTAGAAGATAATAAAAGATTGTATGCAAAAAAATACAACTTTCTTTTTTTTAAAAAAAATATTATGAATTTTTGTGTTCAAGCATGAAAGCCAATACCCAATGACAAAATAAGCTTCTGAGGTGATAGAATAAAATCCACTTAATGACTGAATCTAGTGAGTGAGTTATTGAGAGTTAGATCCTTGGTTTGAGGCCTGAAGTAGTTGGTGAATGATTTCATTTAAGGAAAAGAACATTTTGGGTACATTGATTTCTGTATGCACAGGAGATATGGAAATATAATAAACCAGAAGGCTGTTGCATATCCAAGTAAAATATTCTCAAGGAAGATAGAAATATCAGAGGTACGAATTTGGTAACCATTAGCAAATATATTCACATTCACTCAGTTATTGTAAAAAATGTAAGACAGTCAAAGGATGTAAAATTCACTTTCCTTTTAGAGGTTGTATCCTTTGGTCAATTTACTTGCTCCAGATTCTACCCAATGACAAGAAACTGTAAGTTTTTCACAGAGAGACAGGAGAAGGTATGGTAAAGTTATATTTTTAGATGTCAAGTGATTATTTCAGATAACTTCTAGTGGTTTTCAGACACCACTCATAAGATGTCAGTCAGGAGGGGACCTGAATGAAAAAAGAAAAGCCCCATGTTCACATAAAAGACACAAAAAGCAGAGCACCATGGACATAAAGTTATCTTGTTGAGATTCAAAAAAATTGAAACTGGACATGCCTCCTAGTTAACAGTTTATGTTCTAACTGTTAAGTCTATTTTGACCTCCTCATGAAAGAAGAGACTCTCCTGCCTTACTATCACAGGAAAAAAAAAAGTGGTATCCAACTCAAGGTAGCTAGTCAACACAGGTTAACTTGATTTTCCAATGGAACAGCATTAATATGGTCTCACTATCACTCTAATTAGGGCTTAAATCTAGGGTTTAAAATCTAATAACCAAAATCAAGGATATTACACTATAGTCAAGCCTGCAGGGAAGGGTCATGAAATTTAATATAGAATTATTGCTTGGAAGAATCTTAGGCATTGCACTTGTCTGTGCCTCTCCCACAGCTCCAGGGCTTTGTTCTATCTTAATTCTAACTTTCTGAGTGGATTTCTGAAACAGTCTATGAATTTAAGAATGAATGGCACACAAAATCCTTTCCATCATTTTTCAATCCAATACTATAATCCACCAAATCAGTATGATCAGGGTATATGGAGGAATGGTAAGGAAAGCCACTGTCATGCCCATTTTTTTCTTAGAAGATATTGATCTTTTCTGGTTCAACAAAGATTTCTTGTTTTATGTTCTTCATCATCTACCCATAGGTATTGTAGATCATGGCCTTTAATTGATATTGTGATGCTACAGGCTAAACCATGATATTACAAATTGACAGCGAATAAATATTCTTGCTTTCTACACATTCAGATTTATTTAAAAGGGATGTAATTGAGCCAAATTTGATTAAAAGACAAGTACACTGTTTTGTAAATGAACTGTTATTCATAGCTATCCTATTTTGTTTTGTGTATAGGCACCAAAATGGTGTAAGGAACAAAGATTGAAAGTTTAGTGCTCTTTGTAAAATCACTGTTAATTTTTATTTATATGTCTAACCTCCTTGTAACCATTGAAATAATAACTCAAGAGAAGGCCAATTACATTTTTGAGAAAATTCTAATTTTGCATTTTGCAGGCTTGCTAAATGTCTTTGGCTGGAGACAAAGTGATAAGACAATACGACAAACATCTCTGACCTCCTTTTGCATAAATCAAATAGAAGTAATAGCCATGCAAAAAATGAAATATATGGTTCAGAATGTATCATGAACTCTAAACATGCTAATGGAGTTGAATGTGTCTGCTCTGTACGGGCAACATTTTAAGAATATGGTGGCAAAATG
Source organism: Urocitellus parryii (assembly GCF_045843805.1). Taxonomy (NCBI): domain Eukaryota; kingdom Metazoa; phylum Chordata; class Mammalia; order Rodentia; family Sciuridae; genus Urocitellus; species Urocitellus parryii. Next base: position 2,713,950 of record NW_027554054.1, on the reverse strand, counting down.
CTCAAGAGGAAAATGGGTCAATTGAAAACGTAACTAGGAGAACATAGACGGCTGGAGAACATTATTTTCACTCAAGGAAAAATCATTTACTAGGGTGGTTTTATGTCTGTTTATTTTTAAAAAGTGTCACCTGAGCAAGACATGAATTGGACTAGCCAATAATATTCTTCTCTTTAGGCTTAAAAAATAGAAGCTAGTGTTTAACTAGCCAACTAATTGAAATTACTTAAATTATGTGTACCAGGGAGAAAGCATATGCATACAGGATGACACATTATCAGTAGAAACAAAATATCCTGGGATATTTTTAACACTCAACTATTTACTCTTATACTCAAGAATATTCAAACACATTATACTATATGTGTATAAAGTACAACTTTAATACCTTAATGCTGAACACCTTTAATAATTTCTATTGTAAATTCTACTCTCTGGTAATCAATAGAGTATGGGTTTTGCAAGGAAACACATAAAATTAAATAAATAAAACTAAATTTACAAATATACAATGATTTAAAATCTGATAAACTAGCATTTAAAATAGTTCTGAGCTAGTGAATTATTTTAGGAATTGTATTCGAGAGAAACCTTGGATCATTATTTCAAATATCTGTGACACACATAGGACTAATTTCCTTAATTTTAAAAAGGTTTTCAATAAAAAATATAACAATTTGGTACATAATGGGAAAGGGTATAAATAAGTAGTTTATAGATTATCAAGAAAATGTAGTCAGATAACAAGCCTGTAAAATAATATACAATATACAAAATAAATATAAGAATCAAAAACTTTAAATATTGTATTTGTTAGTTGGGAAATATTAACAATTAAGACAATATGCAGAGTTCTAAAGAGCTGAAATACAAACAATAAACCCCACAACCCACTGTTTACTTAAGCATCTTCAAAATCTGCCACAATTATATGTATCTATTATGTTTTTACTGCTTTTTCATTTGTTTTACTGCTTAATTAATGTTTATGGGTTTTAATTCTGCATCCTAGAATGTGAGCTACTAAACATGGACAACCAAAATAGCGAATACTCATCCATGACCCATGGAAGTTTATCACTAAAAATGACTGTATGAAGTCAATTTATCTTCTCTGATTGCTCAAAATATCCTAAAGGTGTTTCAGTGACCTCATTTCACATAAGTCTCTATTATCCAAATTCTTACTGCTTTTCCTGTTAGAGATAGTAAAGGAGTGAATTCAGGCTGAGAGTGGGACGTAATGTGTAACTGTGAGATTTTAAGTGGTATGTTGCTAGGGACCCCTTGACAAAAAAAGTTGCATGATGTATTCCTCAATTATCATAGATGTAAATCCTAGGAAGGAGAGAAAATAATTCAATGTGATTTTGATAAATTCTTTAATTGTTTAAAATGACTTATATTACAATGTGGTTTATAAACAATACTTTCATCAATTCACATTTCCGGAAGAGCTCCATAAATGCTGTTTCTGATGTTTTTAATTTATTTATCTATTTTGTGATATATCATTGATACTGGTAGACAATTTTTCCAAGGGCATTTTTTGTTTCTTTGTATCCTATGAGAAAAGACACCGATTTCCTCTGTTCCAGTATCTTTCTTCAAGGATATTTGCAGTTAACAACCTTGGAATCAAGTGAGATGTGCAAAGATCAGTTTGCTCTTCAGTATGACAAATATAACATCCCACTCCAGGGCAGAGTTTTGAAGGCTTAGTCTCTAATATAAAAGGTTCAGGGTCATAAGTTTGGAGTCTCTTTCAGATGTAACTCATACACATGAAAGTATTATCTAACCTTGTTTATGTCATGCAATGAAATCAACCATGGAGTGAGGGATCAGTACAAATTCTGGCACAGAACTATTGCTATGTCTGAATTAATCTGTCTTTTTTTTTTCCTAGTCCATGAGGTTGTATCTCCTTCTTGGATTCATGAATTAAATAAGTTTGTTAGCTTGGTAGAAGAACAAAATCTTCTATATTTCACAGTTCTTTTTTGGGGAGGTGTGGAGGTGGGGATTAAACTCAGGGACACTCCACCACTGAGCCACATCACCAGACCTATTTTGTATTTTATTTAGATACAGGGTCTCACTGAGTTGCTTAGTGCCTTTATTTTTCTGAGGCTGGCTTTGAATTCGAAATCCTCCTGTTTCAGCCTCTTGAGCTGCTGGGATTATAGCTCTGAGCCACCACACCTGTCCATTTGACAGTTCTTCACTGTTTGTGATAAGGATGGCAAGTTGACAGTGCTTTATGCACAAAGAAGAAAGAGGCTTTCTAGTTGGGCTCAGATCACAAACTTCTGTAAGGTATTTACTAAAAAGGGATTATTACAATAAAAGTGCATCATTGAAACTCATAAATACCTCTCAAAGACTAGAGTATCATTATCAAGGATGTAATCATCAAAAGAATGAGACCTCTGCCTCCAAGCTTCAAGGGAGGACACAATTCTAATTCTGATAAATGCCAGTTAACAAATGTAGTTGATTTAATCTCATTTACTTTAAATAACTCTTTGAGCCCAGTATGGTGGTGGTGATACAGGCTTGTAGTCCCAGAGGCTTGGGAGGCTAAGGCAGGAGGATAGTGAGTTGAAAGCCAGCCTCAGCAACTGCAAGGCACTAAGCAACTCAGTGTCATTCTGTCTCTAAATAAAAAAATACAAAATAGGGCTGGGATTTTGGCTCAGTGGTCAAGTGCCCCTGAGTTCAATCTCCAGTACCCCCAAAAATAAATAAATAAAAATGAATAAAGTAATAAATAACTATTTTTACCTTTTGTTTCTCTGACTCTTGAAGCCCCCTTTTCCCACCTCCTTTTAACACACCCAAAAGCGAATGGAACTAAGCTTTTCCTTCAGTAAAATAAATGCTTCATTTCTACCTGCTACATAAGATATTTTATAGAACATGTTGCTTTAAAATCTGACCTACTAATGACCCTGAACTGGACAGAATTAAAAATCTCCAAACAAAGATACCATAGATTCAGGGCAGGGACGTGCATGGATATAATTAAGAGCCAGAGGAGCTGAGCATAAAATTATGATATAGGATTGAAATAGTAAATACCTTGAAAGACACAGCTGGGTCCAATCAAGACACAAGACATTATCAAACTCACTTCTACAAAAGCCTTAATGTCCTTCTTCCCTGAACAATCAGGGGGACAGATCTGAGTGTTTCACTTGTTTCTTTATCAATTAACTCTTAATAAAGTTTTTTTTCCATACCACAAAACTTGGTGTCATAGATTTGGCTACTAAGTGCATTGGGCACTAATCCTTTCCATGATTCTAGGGAAGTTTCATGCTACATTTTTATTCCAAGGATGTTTATATAGTGAATGACCTTGGAATATTTTTTCCTCTCCTCACTCTTGCACTCTTGCATCCCAGAGCAATGAGTAGGTTTGTTTACTATCCTGTATGACAAAGATAGTATCTTCCTCTAGACAAAGGTCAATTATATTTATTGACCCTATAAAGGGTTTGATTTTTCTAAAGTGGTGGTTCTCCTCTATGACACAAACTATTACAGGTACAAATATTTTCCAATCCGGTTGCATCACTGTGGGAGTTGAAGCTCAGGCAACTGCCACAAATGTCCATACTCTAGCCACTGCTTTTGCTCTTTGTCTCTGATCCAGAAGTCTTCTCTCTTCTTTCAGCATCCATAAAGCTGAGCCGAATTAAATCATTAGCTTTCCAATTAGGGTAAATTTCCCAGCCTTTGACAGTTTTTGATAGAGAATATTATTGATGAATAATAAAATGATTCATTAAATTTAAACTAAATATACACTTGATATTTCAGATTCAAAGATTAATTCTGAGCATGAAGAAATATATTCCAATTTGACATTAGGAACTTCAAAGAGATCTTGTATAAAATTTACCAAAATCCTTATGGTAACAGATGTCCACCATTAATTTAATTTTTGTTTGTTTTTCACATGCTGGGGATGGAAACCAGGGTCTTACACATGAAGGCAAGTGCTCTACCTAGATTAAGATACACACACACACACACACACACACACACACACATATATATATATATATATATATATATATATATATATATTATATATCCATTGTATGTACAATCTGTATTTAGCAGTTAAAAATATAAAAATTTCTTCCTTAAAGAAATTTTGATGTGACATCAATTAAGGTGAAGGCAGAGGAAATAAAGTCCTTAAAAGAGAAAAGAACTGAAACTAGGAAAGTGTAGTAGAAAGTGAGAAGCAATGATATATATATATATATATATATATATATATATATATATATATATATATATTAAAAAAAGGCTGCTGGTGTTCAGCAGGGTCAAATACTGCAGAAAGGACGATTAGCATAAGAACTCTAAGGAGGCCAATGAGTTTGGCAATTAGGAGGTCATTGATGACATTTAATCTTACCAGTTCCCCACATAAGTCAGCTAATGAAGACAGAGCTATCTGGCCCCCCAGTGTATCATAATATCAGCCCTACGATGAATGACATTATCCACAGGGTAACACTTAATGATGAATAGTATTGTGATTAAATTGCTATAGAATACCAATGGGAATGTTCATTGCAACCCTTTAAATACCAACAGCATGATTAATACTCAAGAACAGACATGCAAGAAATAGATAGTGGTTTGCCACTTATATCACTGTCAAACTTTATGTCACCCTTGAGGGCTTATTGATGTAAAATGAAGTGCATTTATTCACATAGAGTTAGTTCTGCTTTATAAGGAATAAGAAATTATTAAAATGGGGTTATGCCAAAAGAAAAAAAATGGAAATGTTTTTAATATGCCCATGTCTTTTCTAATCTATAATTGCTAAGGCTATTGTTTCTAAAATATGGAATATTTCTGACAAAGAACTATAATGAAAATTGTCAGGTGGCAAGCATACTTTAAGAAAGGTCACCTTTTTTGATTCCTTAAAAGAGAATATCTTATTATATGGATATTCTGTGTTAAAAAATATCTATGTAATTAAGTGTACTCTGCTATTGCATTATGAAAAAGTAATATTTGTACATTTCTAGATTTCACAAACTTCCTTGTATTTAATTTTATTCCTTGTTAAGAGTAACGTTTAAGTTCTGAGTCTAGCACTTGAAGTAAATTGGTAACACTTATTCTAGTTGGTTAGGATTTGCTTTAGATTGCCAAAGGGGGCTGTGTATATGTGTGTTTGTGTGTGTGTATTTAGATGGAGGTTGACAATCTTTATTTCACACAGGTCTATTTGAGTTAATTTTCTCAGAGCATATTCATCAGGGGCAGAAGCTAATTTTCTCCTGTTCATGTGGGGGGTTCTCTGTTGCATCAGTCCTCAGGCTTATCAAAAGAAGAGTGGTATGGAAACTAGGTCTCCAATATCTAGCAATTAAACATTTGTAGGAAATGGGTGGCATCTCAGTTCCAATAATTAGCATGTTTTATATTTTTAAATAGTAGATACTTAGAATTTTGTTGTTTATCTTCCACTAATAAGATATTTTCTTTTCCTTTTCTAACCATGGTCTTCTGAAAATGAAGAATACATTGTACATTATAATTTTTCAGAAATGAAGTTAGTTTAAATTTTTCAAGATATGGACAAACATTTGACAAATTATTATGCTTTCCATTTTTGAACGATGTTTTGAATTTCCACTGAAATATTAGAGGAGATTAATAGAAATTTCCAGGTTCATCTAGTCAAACACTATTTCAAATGATTCAAAACCATGAGTACTAAATTTATTATACTACCTAACAATCCCATTCTTAGGTAAATATTCAAGAGTAATAAAAATACATGTCCCTTTACAACCTTGTTTCCAAGTATTCGTACCAGGATGACTCATAACAATCTGCCTGTAGAAACTACCGAAGTGTTGATGAACTGTTGAATAGATAAACAAACATGTTACACACATAGATTAGAACATTATAAAACAAAGTATTGATTCATGTTCTACATGGACAAACCTCAGAATGGTTAATCAAAGAAACCACAGGCAAAAGATCAGATATTATATGTGGTTTTATTTATGCAAAATCTCTAAACAGGAAAATCTGTAGACAGAGTAGATTAGATTTTTGCCTACTACACAGTGAGAGTGGAAACAGAATATTCCTGCACATGAGCATGAGGATAACATAAATCAAAATATAAAATTGTATCATGGTAGTGATTATACAATGCTGTATAAATATTTACTAACAATCCTTAAACTATAAATTTCAAGTTGTGTTAATTTTATGTTGTATATTATACCCCAATATACCTGTCTAAATATTCAAAAATTGTTAAAAAAAAGCTTATATGATAAAAAATTAAACCATAAAAAATAATATCAAGGACAATATTATTTTACATACATTCTTATATTAGAAGTAGATATTTCCTTGTAAGTAAATCTTATCATCAAGTAGGGTGTGATATCTTTCAGAACAGAGACAATTGGGTATACTTTATTTTCTGGCCTGCCTTGTGCCAGATTTTTTTTTTTTACATGATAGTTTCAAAGGTTGGCTTCTTACTATTTATGGTATGGTGGGGTGAGCAAGATAAACTGATAGAATTATTAAATTGCCCTCAAGGAATAGAAAATTGAACTAGATTTGTAAAACTGAGCTATAGTTTGAATGTGCCCTCCAAAATCCCAGGTGTTGGAACCTTACCTCCTAATTCAGCACTGTTGGGTGGTGAGGTCAAAGGGAGGCATTTAGATCATGAGGGCTCAACCCTCATGAATGAGTTAATGCCATTTTCTCAGGATTGAGTTGATATTTTGGGAAGTGGATTTGTTCTCACAAATATGGGTTTTTATGAAAGCAATTTTACTTTCCTTGTCTCTTTCTTACCTTCTGGCATGTTGTGAAACAGCAAGAAGACCCACTTAAAAAGCCAAGCTGATGTGTACCATGTCCTTGGGTTTCCTAGTCTCTAGCATTGTGAGCCAAATAAACTTCATCTCTTTATAAATTATGCAGTATGTGATATTTTGTTATAACCATAGAAAATGTATGAAGATAAACCCAAATCATGACTTAGGCCTAAATTGTAGGGATAGAGATGTGACATCTTAATTCTATTTATTTTTTTATTTTTTTTTAAAGAGAGAGTGAGACAGGAGAGAGAGAGAATTTTTAATATTTATTTTTTTTTAGTTCTCGGTGGACACAACATCTTTGTTGGTATGTGGTGCTGAGGATCGAACCCGGGCAGCACGCATGCCAGGCGAGCGCGCTACCGCTTGAGCCACATCCCCAGCCCCAATTCTATTTAAATCTAAAGACTTATGGGGCTAAGTGTAGAGTTACAGGATGGGAGTTAATTTTTTTTCTCAAATTTTAAGATAAACCCAGTGATGATGTGTTTTAACTTTCCAACTATAAGAAAAGCCCAAGGAAGTGGGAGGAAGGATAAGTAATGCACACACTCTTCATGACTGCTTATGATTATCAAGCACTGATTCTATGTATGAAGTCCTGAGAATTTAATTAAGAAGCCATCACCCAGTATTCAAAAATCAGTCCTGACCCTTGAGAACTTGAAACTGGACTGGAACCCCATAAATAGGAGTATAGTTTAAGCAACAGAGTATTTTGATAAAAGGGATTCAAATCCCACCTCTATTCTTATAGACCTTGTGATTCTGAAAAAAGATATTTAGTTTCCAAGGCCTAAATTTTCTCAAATATAAATGGATTTGATAATACCAGACTTATTTGCCTAGTCTAAAGTACTTATAAGAGTAAGACAGACATAAGTCTATGCTTGAAGAAGAAAGCAGAAAAGCAGTTACCAGGAAGCTGGATAAAATATTATCACAGCCTCATTAGAGGATTGAGTAAACGTTTCTCATAATCATGATGTTTTCAGCCTTAGGTCCTATGCTCTGAATGAGGCAGTGATGCTGAATGGGTGATAACTTGCCTCCAAATTAAAAGGTCATTCTCATCTATAGGGTAGTGAGAGGGATTAAAACTCAAATCTGGAAATTACATACTTAGAAACCAGATTTATTCATAATTGTCAAAACTTGGAAGTAATCAAGATGTAACCTTTGATAAGTAAATGGTTAAAATGAACTGTGGTACATCCATACAGTGGAATGTTTTCATCACTAAAAATAAATGCGCTATCAAGTCAAGAAAAAATATCAAATAAAACACATTTTACTAAGAAGTGAAACATGAAACATGCCAGTCAGAATAGATGACTTACTATTTGACTCCAACTATATATATAACACTATGAAAAAGCAACTATGGAGACACAAAAATCATTAGCAATTGCCAGAGTTTTGAGGAGAAAGGGTTATATGGACAAAGTTTATATTTTAAGGCAGTGAAACAATTTCGCATAATATCATCATAAATACACGTCATTATACTTTTTTCAAAACTTATGACATTTACAACTCCCAAACTGAACATAATTGTAAACTATGGACAATTGTTTATTAAGTAATATTGTGATTATAAATTAAGTGATATTGATATGAAAATGCAGGTCATTAATTGTAAGAAATATATCACTTCAGCATGAAATGCTGATGGGGAGAAGCTGTACATACAGAGGAGGACAAAGAAGAATGTGGGATCTGTCTGTATCTGCCTCTCCTGCTATAAAAGTAGAACTGTGGGCATGGTCGCTTACACCTATAATTCCAGCCACTTGGCAGGATGTAGCAGAATAATTGCAAGTATAAGGCCAGGCTCAACAACTTAGTGAGACCCTCAACAATTTAATAAGACTTCATCTCAAAAAAAAAATGGTACTGGGACTTAGCTCAGTGAAAAAGTACCTGTGGTTTCAACTCCTAATGCATAATAATAATAATAATAATAATAATAATAAGCAAAATCCCAATCTTCTCAAAATGAAGAATCTTATGGACTCATTTATATGCATATCTCCAACTCACTATTGTTATTGTTTGCTTCTCTAAGAAAAACTGTAGGCCTATACAAGACTGTATGCTGTCTCTGTCCTATATACCATTTAATGCCAGGATCCCATGCCACTTCTGTTTGAATCCTTTAGAATAAATCTTGATGTATACATTAAAAAGTGAGTTTTTTTACATATTAAATCTTCTCTATGGTATAATAAAATGGTAAAATCTTCCAAGGAGATTTTCTCTACTACCCAAAGATATCCATGACTCATCTCTAAAATCTGTGAAAAAAATTATTTTTCAGAAAAAAAGGGAGAATTTGCCAAGGTGATTTAAGAATCTCAAGATAGAAATCTGAGATTAAATGGGTGGGCCCTAAATGTAATCATATGTATCCTTCTAATAGAGGCAAAGGTAGAGTTCACACACACACACACACACACACACACACACACGGGGGAAAAAAGAGATGGAAGATGCAACAGAGGGAAATTTGAAGTACTAGCTGTAAAGCTTAAAATAATGTGCCATAAGCCAAGGACTGTACCAACCATCAGCAACTGGAAGTGGCACAGTCTTTCCAACAGCTTGATTTCAGTCCAGTAACACAAATTTTGGACTTCTGGACATCAGGACTGTGAGAGAATAAATGTTTTTTGTTATGCTACTGAGTTTATTGTCATTTGTTATAGCAACAACAGGAAACTAATACAGCTCCCTAAATTGTTTTTGAAAAAAAATGCTATGAAACTAATGAAGCACTGAGCTGATCCCTTTCATTTATTCCCAATTATTTTTCTTATTGCTCAGTCACAGGGATTGTATTCTTTTAGTAAAAGGATTCCCAAATAGTATAGATTGACCTTGAATAAATTTATCTCAGTTCTTTACTGCATTGGTCTTAAGCCATACTAATACTCTGTAGTGATGTTGTGTTTGTGTGTGTGTATGTATATGTGTGCATTGCTTCTTATCCTGCTAGATCAACATAGGGCTGAAGTGTGTGTATATAGAAGATGAAATGTATGCACAGTACAAAAATGGCCTGGCTAAAGAAGTCATTTCTGTGTACATGTGCTCTATAATGAGCATTTCCTCTCATTTATTTGAGAAGAGTAATAGAGACATTCCTTTTACCCCTTGGGCATTTTTTTTCTGTCAACTAAATCAAATCCTACTCATCTCTGCTAGTCTTTCAATTATTTTTATTGCTTGATTTACTTCTCTCTCCAATTTATTTTTTTGCCCATTTAAAATTGGAAAATTAACCAGTGAATTTAGCCTGTGTTAGTGTTTTGCCTGCATCATACAAATGAGGCAAATAGGTTGTCTAATATCACTGGGGACTTCTTCATTTTTTTTTTGTTTGATCAGTAGTAAGACTTGATTTTTAAATAATCAAAATAGTACATACACCACCAAATGCTATTCTTTTAAGTAGTTATATCAGATAAAATACTTTTTTCTGATGATGGTCTATTTCTCAAAACAATTTTGTGTCCTTTGTAGCAACTGCCTTCAGAGTCGATTTTCAGGTTAAATAATAAAATGAGAATCTCCTTATTTGAAAATCACAATTCATATCACTTTGGACAAGAACAATAAAATGTCAATTTATCAACCATGAATTTTTCTGCTTTTATAAAAATTTAATTTTATTTTAGATATTTCTATTTATCTTATTTGAGGATATTTGAAACAATAATTTCATGTTGAAATGATTTAATGTTTTTTTTAAATAATTTTTTTAGAAAAAAAATTAGATGGACACCATACCTTTATTTATTTATTTTTATGTGGTGCTGAGAATCAAACCTAATGTCTCACGCATGTTAGGCAAGAACTCTACCACTGAGCTCTACTCCTAGCAGAAAATAACTTAATCTTTTTTTCTGATAATGGTTAAACAGGAACTGTATTTTTTTCCTTAGATGCAGGCAAGACAGCTTCAGGTTTTGGAGAGGCATTAGGGAAATTTCCCAAGATCCCATTAGGTTCCTGGAACAAGCTATGTGCATTGTGTCAGGTTGATGGTGGTGACTTAGGAACAAAGCAGAGCCCAGCACCCAGGAAAGAAGTATCAATCAGGCACCTTTGGAACCATCTGTCAATCATCAGGGCCTCCTGGCCAATTCTGGATCTCATCTAGTTCCCCTGACCAACTTCAGTGGGACAAAGGACTCTAAAGACCTCTTTTGCTGTCCCAAGCCTTTCCTTCCTGCCCTAAGCCCTATAAAGTTCCATTCTAGTTGAGCCCCCACGCAGTTTCTCCTCAGATCATCTTCCTATCTTCTCTGTCTATCTGGTAGAGTTCTGCCCAGGAGTGGAATCTCAGTAAAGCCTCCTTCAGCGGCCTTTTAAAATCTGCCTCCTTTTGGTTGCCACCTTTGCCTGACCTTACACATTTTATTCTATATTGGGTGCTCTGAATAACTACTGGGTGTGCACATCCAAGTTTGTCTTTCCCCTTGAAGGCTTTCTCTACTTAACTATTCCTTTCTCTTGTTCTTGACCTTCAGGGAATAGGCAGTCATGAGCTGGTACCCGATCTCAGATGCTCAGGTTCTGGTAAATGTGACTAGCAAATGGCTGATGTGTGATTGGGGCACCAGAGTAGTGTTGACCCTCTGACTCTGGGTGACAATAGTTACTTTGGAAGCAGAGCCAACCCTGTGCTCTGGGCTGATTCTGTATGTGTCAGGCATATTTCAGGCTTTCACCCAACCCTCTTTTGCCTACACTGCCTGCATGTCACAGTGCTGAGATCAGCCACCTACTCCTCAGGATGTGCTCACAAGTCAGGCCATTACTTGCTTCATGGTCGAGCCTGCCCTCTCCACTCTGGCAGTGTATGAAAATCTGAGTGTCTCCAACATTAGGTTGGAGATAGGAAATGAGTAAAGAATGATGCATTTGACAATGAAACACATAAAAAGATTGTTCCAAGATTGCTCTAGAACTGAAAAGGAAGGAACAGTGCCAGAATCATCTCTTTCTGTAAATCAATATCATTTTCATGAGACTATAAATTTTACAAAAGCTTGTATAATAAAATTATTTTCTAGACAAAAGTTCTATGGAAAACAAACATTTTAGTACATCACTGCATGTTTCACATAGAACCCTATAATAATACTACTATTATATTAGAATATATTATAACAATAATGTATCAGATACACATGATACTATTATTTATTCATTAAATACATAATATTGAGTTTGCACTAGGTGCCAGAAACAGCTTGTTGATGATAATAAAAAAATTGTATCCTATAGTAACATCATCTCTGAGGAAGTGGCATTTAAACTGAGGTCTCAGTGAGGCAAAGAGTTAGCTATGCAAACATTGAGAAAATATGTTAGGCAGAGGAGCAAACAGTACAAAGCTCCAGAGGCTAGAACCAGATGGCATGTAATTAGATGTGAAATACTTTTTGGTCTAAATATCAACAGATTATATCAAGCTAGCCCACCATAGTGAAAACCTTTTTTTTCCCCCTGAGTATGATGGGGAACCTTAGAATATGCTGAACGGAACATTTCAGGATCTGATTTATATTTTCAAATAACAACTATTGTACTTAAATATAAATACTGTCATGGAAAAGAAGGAGAACAAAGTGACTATTTGCAAAGATCAAGGTGATATATTGATGTTGACCTTGTAAATCCTAAGGCATGGATCACCAGTACAGTTGTCAGGAATTGTTGATAAGCTGGATGTGGAATGAAAGAGACAGACAAGGAAGTAGGAATGTCTTCTAGGGTTTTCTCTGGAATGATTGAGAGAATGGTGTAGAAGTATAAAACTTGCCAAAAGAGGAGACTCATGCTTAGAGTGAGACAACACCCAACAGTAATTCCCTGGAGATAATAAATTAATCCAGACATGAACATTCAAGTAGGGATGAGAAATGAGCAGTTTCATTATAAAATTTGGAGTTAAATTAAAGATGAATGAAGTGAGCATATATATTAGAATCATTAAATAGATGAGATTAAAGACCATAGGATGGGGTGCTATAAGCTTGGAAGTGAAGGTAAGAGGAACAATGAATGAATAATATAATGTATTATTCATTATAATATAATGTATAATGAAATGATATAATGTATAAGTCAGCTTTTCCTCAATGTTATCCAGATACCCAACCAGAACAACTTAAAGGAGGAAGTTTATTGGGGCCTCATGGTATCAGAAGTATCCAATTGACTCCATTCCTCTGGGACAAAAGTGAGGCAGAGCAGTATAGTGGAAGTCCATGGCAGAGGTAAGATGTTCATGATGGCCAAGAAGCACAGAGAAAGAGAGAGTGCCAGGGATAAAATATAAATCCCAAGAACATGCCCCTAGTTACCTACTTCTTCCTGTAATACCCCACATGCCTACAGTTACCACCCAGTTCATCCATTTCTTCTCAACCCCTGCTATGGTTTAGATACGAGGTGGAAACCAAAAGCTCATGTAAGACAATGCAAGAAAGATTAGATGTGAAATGATTTGGCTATGTGTGCCTTCACCTAATCAGTACATTAATCCCCTTTCCCTCTGCTTCTCTAGTGTTCCTCCCTCCTTCCCTCCCTCTCCCCCCGCCCTCTCTTTCTCAGTGATCAAGTCCTGATCTTATTTCCTCCTCTACACTCTTCTGCTATGATATTCTCCTCACCTATGGCCCAGAACAATGGAGTCGGCCATTTATGGACTGAGATCTCTGAAGCCAAGTGAGCCAAATCCGGTTTTTTTTTCCTCCTTTAAAATTGTTCTTCTCTGGTCTTTGGGTCACAACAGTAAAAGGAGAGAACTAAAACTATCCCCTGTCTCTACTCTACTGATCTCCCTTCTATTTTTACGGGATATAACAGAAAACCCTTGGCTTATTTGACCTTTGACTTTCTGAGTATGGTTTATTTCATTTAGCATAATGTTCTCTAGTTCCATTCATTAACCAGAAAAATGACATAATTTCATTCTTCTTTATGACTGAATAAAACTCCAGGATGTACTGAAACCACATTTCCTTTACCCATTAATCTTTTGATGGGCAATTAACCTGTCCATAACTTAGCTATTGTGAACTTTACTACCACAAACATTGATGTACCTATATCAATATAGTATGTTTGTTTTAGTTCTCTTGGATAAATACTAAGAGTGGGATAGCTGGATTATATGTTTCTTTCCCTATTAATCTGAGAAAACTTCATACTGTTTTTCAAGGTGTTGTTACTAATTTGCAGACCCACCAACAAAGTATAATTGCACCTTTCTCAGAAATGCTCTTTAGCATTTATTAGTATTTTTTGAATTATTGATAATTGCCATTTTAACTGAAGTGAGATGAAATCTCAATGTAGTTTTAATTTGCATTTCCCAGATTACTAAGAATATTGATTTTTTAAATATAGTTTTGTCATTTGTATTTCTTCATTTGAGATGTATTTGTTTGGTTCTTTTTTCCCATTAATTGGTTAGATTATTTCTTTTCTTTTTATGGTGCTAAATGTTTTGAGTTCTTTATATTTTTTAGATGTTACACTTCATTGGAGAAGTAGTGGACAAAAAATTTTTCCCATTTTCTTATCACATTCTTGTCTCCTTTGCTGTGCAAAAGCTTTTATTTTGAGGAAACCCCACTTATTGATTCTTGGTTTTTAACTTCTTTATGGCTAGGGATTTTGTTGAGAAAATTGGTGCCTGTGACAATATGTTGGCATATTTAGCCTATGTTTTATTATAGCAGTTGCAGAGCTTCTGGTCTAATTCCTAGGTTTTTGATCCACTTTGAGTTGATGTTTTTGTAGAGTGAAAGAAATAAATATAGTTTCATACTTCTACATACGGATAACCAGTTTTCCCAACACCATGTATTAAAAAGTCTATATTTTCTCTAGCGTAAGTTTTTGGTAGCATTGTCAATTATCAGAAGACTGTAATGTATGTGGTTTTGTCTCTGTGTCTCCTATTCTATTTATGGATCTTCATGCATGTTTTGATGCCAATAACATATTATTTCTGTGGCTAGAGCTCTGCAGTATAATTTGAGATCAAGTATTATAAGTGATGCCTCCAAATTTGCTTTTCCTGCTCAGTATTGCTTTTGGTGATTCTGAATTTTGATTCTTCCCATATGAATTTTAGGTCTATTTTTTCTAGTTTTGTAAAGAATGTCATTGATCTTTGAGTAAGGATTGCACTGAATCTGTATAATGTTTTTGGTCATATGATCACTTTTACAGTGTTAGTTCTGCCTATCTAAGAGCATGGGATGTTTTTCACTTTCTAAGGTCTTCAATTTTTTTCTTGAGGATGTTTTTTATAGTTTTCAATGTAGATGTCTTTCACCTCATTGGAAAGATTTATTTCAACTTTTTTATGTTACTATGAATGGAATAGTTTGCCTGATTTCTTTCTCAGTAAATTTTTTTACTATAGTATAGTGAAGCCATATGTCAGTTTTGCATCCTACTGTTTTGATGAATTTGTCTTTTGGTGGAGTTTTTTGAGTCTTCTAGATATAGGACCATATTATCAGCAAAATAAAAATTTAACTTTTACTTTTCCTATTGGTATGACTTTAATTTTCTTTTCTTGCCTGATTGTTCTGGATAGTTTCAAAAATTATATTGAGTAGGAATGGTGAATGTAAATACCCTTGTCTTGTTCCTGATTTTTTTAGAAGAAAAGCTTTCAGTTTTCAGTTTCTTTGGTAGCTCTGAGTTTATCATGTATAGTTTTTAGTGTAAGATAAGTTTCTTCTATAGCCATTTCTACTATTTTTTTTAACATGAAGGAGTGCTGAATTTCGTCAAAGGATTTTTCCACATCTATTGTGATTATCATATGATTCTTGCCTTAATTCTACGTATGCAGTGAATTACAATTATTAATTTGGATATGTTGAAACATACTTTCATCCCTAGGATTAAATCCACTTAGTCATGGTATAGTATCTACTTACTTTGTTTTTGAATGTGGTCTGATAATATTTCATTAAGTAATTTTTCATCTATGTTCATGAGAAATATTAGTCTGTATTTTTTTCTTGATATGTCCTCATCTGATTTTGATATCAGGGTAATACTGACTTCATAGAATGAATTTGGAAGTATTCCCTCCCTTTTCTATTTCATGTAATAATTTGAGGAGGGTTGGCATTAGTTCTTCTTTAAAGGTCTGGTAGAACTCAGCTGAGAATCCATCTAGTCCTGTACTTTGTATTTTACAAGAGTTATTAATTGCTGCTTCAATCTCATGACTTGAAGTTTGTTTATGTGCCTATATTATTATGATTCAGTTTCAGTAAGTCATATGTGTCCAGAAATTTGTCAAGAACTTCTAGATTTTCCAGGTTATTGAAGTATAAATTTTCAAAGTAGTTCCTAATGATCCTCTGGATTTCAGAACTATCTGTTTAGTTTGGCTAAGAATTTATTAATCTTGTTTAGATTTTTTAAGAAACAGTTTTTCATTTCTTTGATTTTTTCAATTGATTTATTGATTTTAGTTCTGATCTTAATTATTCTCTTTCTTCTACTGATTTTAAAATTACTTTGTTTTTGCTGTTCTAGGACCTTAGTGTGTACTATTAGATTATTATTTGGAATTGTTCTGGTATTTTTTGTTGTTGTTGTTGTTAATTTGTTTGTTTTGGTAGGCATTGAATGCTATAAACTTTCATCTTAGACCTGTTTTGATGCTGTTACAATGATTTTGATATTTTGTATCTCTAGTCTCATTTATTTAGGAATTTGAAATTCCTATCCTGATATTTTTCCTTGACACTTTTCTTATCTAAAATTGTTATTACTTAATTTCCATGTGTTAAAATGTTTATATTTTATCTTGTTATTGGTTTCTAATTTAATTTCAATGTGATTTTATAGGATGCAAGGAAATATCTCTAAATATTGTATTTGCTAAGACTTGTTATGTATCTTAAAATATGGTCAATTTTAGAGATGTTTCTTGTGCAGCTAGAAGGAGTGGAAACTCACTTGTTGATTAATGAAATATCACAAATGCTATATATGTCTGTTAGGGCCATTTAATTAACAATAATTTTTCTTTCAGAAAAGTGTTTTCATAATGTCAGATGGCCTACACATTGATGACATGTTGTGAAATTGCCCAATACTATGGCATTAGAATCGATTTGATTTTGATATTGAGAAGAGTTTGTTTTATGTATTTAAGTACAATTAAATTGGGGCATAAATATTTAAAATAATTATATGTTGTTTTTAAATGATACTCTTAAAGAGTGTGAAATGGCATTCTTTCTTTCTTTGATTAATTTCGACTTGAAGTTTACCTCGTCATACATGAGAATGGTTACTCCTGCTTGTTTTCAATCTCAAATTTGCATTTTCACTTTTTCACCTTCAGTCAGTGGATGTTGTTTCTTAAATTATTCTTTTATTTATATTGACAGTGGAATGAAATACGATTCTTATTACACATACAGAGCACAATTTTCATATTTCTGGTTGTATACAAAATATATTCACACCAATTTGTGTCTTCATACATGTACTTTGGATAATGATATTCATCAAATTCCACCATTATTTCTAATCCTATACAGGTCCCTTCCCTTCCCATCCCCATGCCCTATTTAAGGTTTATCTATTCCTCCCATGTTCTCTCTCCATACCCCACTAAAAGTCAACCTCCTTATAGCAGAGAAAACATTTGACATTTGCTTTTTTGAGATTGGCTAACTTCACTTAGCATTATCTTCTCTAACCTGAAAATGCCATGATTTTATTCTCTTTTATTGCTGAGTAATATTCCATTGTGTATATATGCCACGTTTTTTTTAAATCCATTCATCTGTTGAAGGGCATCTAGGTTGGTTCCACAGTTAGCTATTGTGAATTGTGCTATTATAAACATTGATGTGGCTGTGTCCCTGTAGTATGCTGATTTAAGTCCTTTGCTTACAGACCGAAGAGAGGTATCCCTCTAGGTCAAATGGTGGGTCCATGCCCAGTTTTCCAAGGAATCTCCATACTGCTTTCCATATGGGCTGCACCAATTTACAGCCCCACCAGCCGTGTATGAGTGCACCTTTTCCCCCACACCCTCGAGTTCAACACTTATTGTTATTTGTCTTCATAATAGCTGCCATCCTGACTGGAGTGAGATAAAATCTTAGAGTAGTTTTAATTTGCATTTCTCTAATTGCTAGTGATGATGAACATTTTTTTCATATATTTGTTGATTGATTTTATATCATCTTTTGGGAAGTGTCTGTTCAGGTCCTTGGCCCATTATTGTTTGGGTTATTTATGTTTTTTTTGGTGGTTAGTGTTTTGAGTTTTTTATATATCTTAGAAATTAGTGTTCTATCTGATGTGTGAGGGGTAAAAATTTGCTCCCAAAATGTAGGCTCTCTATTCACCTCACATATTGTTTCTTTTGCTGAGAAGAAACTTTTTAATTTGAGTCCATCCCATTTATTGATTCTTGGTTTTAATTTTTGAACCAGAGGAGTCCTATAAGTTGGGATCTAATCCCATATTATGAAGTTAGGGCCTACTTTTTCTTCTATTAGACACAGGCTCTCTGGTTTTATTCCTAGATTCTTGATCAATTTTGAGTTGAGTTTTGTGCATGGTAAGAGATAGGAGTTTAATTTGTTGCATATGGATTTCCAGTTTTCCCAGATCATTTGTTGAAGAGGCTATCTTTTCTCCAATGCATGTTTTTGGTGCCTTTATCTAATATAAGGTAATTGTAATTTGGGGGGTTTGTCTCTATGTCCTCTGTTTTGTACCATTAGTATACTAGTCTGTTTTGGTGCCAATACCATGCTGTTTTGTTGCTATTCATCTGTAGTATAGTTTAAGGTCTGGTATAATGATGCCACCTGCTTCATTCTTCCTGCTAAGGATTGCTTTAGCCATTCTGGGTCTCGCACTATTCCAGATGAATTTCATTATGCTTTTTCTATTTCTATCAGGAATGCATTGGGTTTTTGATCAGAACTGCATCAAATCTGTATAGTGTTTTTGGAAATATGGTTATTCTAATGATATTAATTCTGCCTATCCAAGAGCTAGATAGATATTTCATCTTCTAAGGTCTTCTTTGACTTCTTTCTTTCTGTAATTTTCATTATGTAGATGCTTTACCTCTTTCATTGATTCCCAGGTATTTTTTAAGGATATAGTAAATGAAGTAGTTTTCATCATTTCCATTTCAGAGAATTTGTCAATGATATACAGAAATGCATTTGGTTTATGGGTATTAATTTTATATCCTGCTAATATGCTGAATTCATTTACTAGTTTTAGAAGATTTCTGGTGGAACTTTTAGGGTCTTCTTGGTATGAAATCATATCATCAACAAATAGTGCCAATTTAAGTTCTTCTTTTCCTATGTGTATCCTTTTAATTTCTTTTGTTTGTCTAATTGCTCTGGCCAGTGAAGATCTATGTTAAATAGAAGTGGTGAAAGAGGGAATCCCTGTCTTATTCCAGGTTTTAGAGGGAATGCTTTCAAATTTTCTCCATTTAGAATGATGTTGGCCTGGAACTTAGCATAGATAGCCTTTATGATGTTGAGATATGTTCCTGTTATCCCTAATTTTCCTGCTATATTTGGTCAAATGCTTTTTCTGTGTCTATTGAGATGATCATATGATTTTTATCTTAAAGTCTATTGATGTAATTGAATTACATTTATTGATTTCCATATGTTGAAACAACCTTGAATCCTTAGATGAATCCCACTTGATCATGGTACATGATCTTTTTGATACGTTTTTGCATTTGATTTGCGAGAATTTTTGAGAATTTTTGCATCTAAGTTCATTAGAGAAATTGGTCTTAAGTTTTCTTTTTTTGATGTGTCTTTGCCTGGTTTTGGAATCAGGGTGATATTGGCTGCATAAAATGAGTTTGGAAGTACTGCCTCTTTTTCTATCTCCTGAAACAAATTGAAGAGTATTGGTATTAGTTCTTCTTTAAATGTGTTGTAGAACTTGGCTGTTTCCATCTGGTCCTGGACTTTCTTTGGTTTGTAGACTTTTGATGGTGTCTGCTATTTTGTCACTTGAAGTTGATCTGTTTAAAATGTGTATATCATCCTGATTCAACCTAGGCAAATTATATGACTCTAGAAATATGTCAATTTCTTCAATATTTTTTATTTTATTGGGGTACAAGTTTTCAAAATAATTTCTAATTATCTTTTGTATTTCTGTAGTGTCTGTTGTGATAGTTCCTTTTTCATCATGTATTTTATTATTTTGAGTTTTGTTTCTCCTCTTTGTTTGCATGGCTAACGGTCTGTCAATTTTAATATTTTTTCGAAGGAACAACTTTTTGTTCTGTCAATTTTTTAAATTGTTTCTTTTGTTTTGACTTCATTATTTCAGTTCTGATTTTAATTATTTCCTGTCTTCTACTGCTTTTAGTATTGATTTGTTCTTCTTTTTCTAGGGGTTTGAGGTGTAATGTTAAGCCATTTATTTGTTGACTTTTTCTTCTTTTAAGGAATGCAATGAACTTTCTTCTTAGAACTGTTTTCCTAGTATCCCAGAGATTTCAATATGTTGTATCTGTAATTTGATATTGAACCAATATCATTATTCACCTCTAAGAATTTTTTAATCTCTTTCTTGATGTGTTCTGCAACCCAGTGTTCATTTGGTAGCATATTATTTAGACTCCATGTCTTGGAGTGAGTTTTATATCTTATTTTATCATTGATTTCTAATTTCATCCCATTATTATCTGATAGAATGCAGGGTAGTATTTATACCTTTTTATAGTTGCTAAGAAATGCTTTGTGGCATAATATATGGTCTGTTAGAGAGAAGGATCCATGTGCTACTGAGAAGAAAGTCTATTCCCTCATTGAAGGATGAACTTGAGAATAGTTTGTTTGATGAATGTAGATGCTCCATTGTTTGGGACATATATATTCATAATTGTTAAGTCTTGTTGGTGTGGTTTCCTTGAATAGTATGTGGTGTCTATCTTTACTCTTTTTGGTTGACTTTAACTTGAAGTCCACTTTATTTGATATGAGGATGGCAACCCCTGCTTGCTTCTGCAGTTTATGTGAGTGGTATGATTTTCCCTAACCCTTCACCTTCAGTCTGTTGATGTGTTTTCCTATGAGATTAGTCTCTTGGAGGCAGCATATTGTTGGGTCTTTTTTCTTGATCCAATCTGCTAGTCTATGTCTTTTGATTGGTGAGTTTAGGCCATTAACATTCAGGGTTATTATTGAGATGTGATTTGTGTTCCCAGCCATTTTTGTTTATTCTTAATATTTAATGTGACTTGGTTTCTTCTCCGATTAGATTTTCCTTTAGTGTAATATCCCTCTGCTGGTTTTCATCATTGTTTTTCATTTCCTCTTCTTGGAATATTTTGATGAGGATGTTCTGTAGTGCAGGCATTCTTGTAAATTCTTTTAACTTTTGTTTATCATGGCAGATTTTTATTTCATCATCAAATCTAAAGCTTAGTTTTGCTGGATATAAGATTCTTGGTTGGCATCCATTTTCTTTCAGAGCTTGGTATATGTTGTTCCATGATCTCCTTCCTGGCTTCGAGGGTGTGGGTTGAAAAATCTGCTGAGATACCAATTGGTCTCCCTCTATATGGGATCTGATACCTCTCTCTTGAGGCTTTTAAGATTCTATCCTCATTGTGTATGCTAGGCAATTTCATTATAATGTGCCTTTGTGTAGATATGTTGTAATTTTGTACATTTAGTGTCCTGTAAGCCTCTTGTATTTGGTTTTCCAATTTGTTCTTCATGCTTGGGAAATTTTCTGATATTATCTCATTGAAGAGATTATGCATTCCTTTGGTTTGAAACTGTGTTCCATCTTCTTTCCCAATAACACTTAGATTTGGTCTTTTGATGCTGTCCCATAATTCTTTGATGTTCTGTTCATGGTTTCTTATTATCTTCACTATGTGATCAATTTTATTTTATAGATTGTATACTTTGTCTTAATTATCTGATGTTCTTTCTTCTAAGTGATCTATTCTGTTGATTACACTTTCTATAGAGTTTTTAAAATTTGGTTTATTGTATCCTTCATTTCAAGGATTTCTGACTGTTTTTTTTTTCCAGAGTCTCTATTTCTCTCTTGAAGTAAACTTTTGCTGTGTTTGCTCTCTTATCTCTTTGTTGGAGAGATAAATTTTTGCCTATATGTGCTCATTTAGGTCATTCTTTAATTCACAGATCATTCTAATTATGAACCTTCTGAACTCCATCTGATATTTTATTGACTTTGTTGTCCATGGGTTCTGTTACTATATCAGTATCCTGGTTTGTTTGAGGCAATTTCCTCTCTTGTTTTTTCATGTTGTCTGTGTGTCTTCCTTTCATGTAGTGTGGACCTGATATATTACAATTTCTTCCCTATATTCTTGTAGTACCCATACAGATTGTCTGTACTTCTTCTTAATGTTGTGCTTCCAGACCCTGCTGGTGTCCCTCAATGTATGCTACTGAATCTAAAGTTGGTGGAAGCCAAGGTAACCCCAGATAATAGTTTAGGTGCCCCAAGATGGAAGCAATGTCTTACAAAGATGGAGCTGAAAGGGTGTATTTTACACTCTCTTTGGGATGTCTTCTCTGAGATGCAGCTGCTTCTAGGCTCTGTCTACTGTCAAAAAGTTAGGAGCTACTGCATGGGGAAGGCTATGGCAATGACTGCAGTGTCCCAAGATGGAAGTGGGTTAGACTTAGACTCCCAGGTGGGGGAGGCAAACTTGGACCTACCCTGGATCTGGGTCTGTACAAGTTGAATGTAGGCAGATCTCAGCTGGGCCTGAGCTTCCTCAGTAGTTTACTGGTCAGAAGAGGCAGTCCTGTGCAGAGGCTGGTCTCAGGTGGGTGTCTCCCCTGCTGGTAAAGGGGTGGACCCCAGGCCTACTGTGAGCCTGGGTCCAGCACAGGCTGGTGTGGGCAAATCTGGGCTGGGCCTAGTCAGTGGATGTTTTTGCCTATAGGATGAATCTCTTCTAAGCAACATATATTTATGTCCTATTCTTTGGTTCTTTCTGCCAATTCTTGTCTTTTGATTGGAGAGGACAGATGATATTCATTCTGTGTTATTTAAAGGATAATTTTATTTTCTAGTATTTTTATTTATTGCTAATGCATAATTCATATTTGATTCTCCTTTAATTGACTATTCTTCTACTGACATTTATCCATATACTGGTTCTTACATTTTTATTTCATCTGTATGAAATATTTTATTGAATATATTTTGTAATATAGGCTTAGTTTATGAATTATTTTAGTTTCTGTTTATTATAGAAAGTTTTTATTTCAGCTTCAATTCTTAAGAATACTTTTTTTAGATATAATAATCTTGGCTGGAACCCATTTTCTTTCAGAGTTTGGTATATATTATTATAATTCCTTCTAGCCTTTGGGGTCTTGACTGAGAAAGCATAAGAATGTCTAATTGGCTAATATGATCTGCCATTTTTCTTTTGTGGCTTTTAAAATTCTATCATTGCTCTGTAAGTTAGGCATTTATTATAATGCATTTTGGATAGAATCATTTTTTGATCTTGTCTATTTGGTTTTCTAAATACCTCTGTATTGGGGTTTCCATTTCATCCTTAAGATTTGCACAGTTTTCTGGTATTATATCATTGAAAATGTTGTTCACTCCTAGTTCATAACTGAGTGACTTCTTCTATGCCTATCAATTTTAGATTTGGGTTCTTAATACTATTGTAGGTTTCCTGAATATTCGGTTTTCCTGAATATTCTGGTCTCTTAACATATTTACTTTATTGTCATCTTTGTTTTCAATATATTGCATATATTATCATCAAGTTATGAGAATTTGACTTTTATGTGGTCAAATGTGTTGGTGAGGCTTTCAATTGAATTTTTATTTATTTAATCTTTATTTCCATCATTTCTGTTGTTATTTCCCCCAGAATATCTTTCTTGAAATTATTTTTTACTTCCTGTTTTCTTTCTTAGTGCATTCCTTGGAGTTATTTGTGATATGCCATGTTTAGGGGAGAGATTTCTTATTGAGTTCTTGATTTAGATTGCATCAGGATTTCAGACCTTTAGAAGATGTTCACTCATCACTCTTTAATTTAACCTCTTATTTTCCCTGAATATGGAGGTAATGATCACACTAACATGACTCTCCAGCTGCCAAGCTTTGCAGCCAACCTTCCTGTCCCTGCTGAGAAGCACTAGTGGAGTGAAGAAGCATTGGAGTGTGCCTCATTGGGTAGGAGCATGAGCAGTATGCCTTTGGCTCTGTGGATCCTCCTCGGCAGATTATTTGGCCTAAGACATTACAAGCCAAGGCACAACATCCTTTGGTGACCAGACCTTAGTACAGCACAGATGCCTACTTCAGAAGCCTAGAACTTGAGAGCATAGACCATCCAATGACCTCAACCTCCTACTTTCTGACCTGTGGTGAGAAAATGGAAGTAAGGCAGACCTGAAAGGAAACTAGGACTCAAGAGTTGACCAATGACATTTGTATATTATCTCACTCTAATTAACATAAATTTGGACCAATGCCATTAGTAACTTTCCAAAACCTAGCTAGTATAGTTGATATTGAACCAATATCAGTGTTGCTTTTTTTCAAATCCTAATTGACATTAGTCTCAACCAATAGCAGTGACCCAAATGCTACATTAACCCCTATATTGGCACACTCAGAGAAAATCTGCTATTGGGTCCCCTCTTGTGTTGCAAGAGTTATGTTACTCTTTCTATTCTTCAATAAATCTTGCTCTTTCCCTCATTCTGATCTGTGGATTTCATTCTTTGAATTCTCTAAACAAAAACCCAGAAAAATAAATTGACAAAATGGAGAAATTCTAGTCTCACCTGCTAACAGATGTAGGGAATAGAGTTTTATATCAAAACTTTGGTTTTAGCATTAAATCACCTCTGATACAATTCTAGGTGGCCCCCTCCACTGTTTGGTGTATCAACATATGTACCAAGTTTTTAATTTGATCAGAGGAGATGGTCCCTAATTTTGGATTAGCAGACAGCTTTCTGTCTCTTAGGAGACACAGTCTTATGTACCCTCCTTAGAAAAAGCTTTTCATACTCAGCACTGTCAAATTCAGTGAGGATTTCCCTATGTACAATTTGGAGTTTGTGCTATATGAAGGTCTAAAGTAGAAGTATTATAGAATGGCAGATGTGATGCTGGGTGGCCCATGCAGTGATGCAGATGGCTCCTCTGGAGGAACAAATTTCAGGTTAGTCTTATATCTGAGCACTGTGGACAGTGACTGGTGTCTATGGGATGCCCCTCTGTTAGACTGTTTGTGAAGTTCTCCATTGGCCATTGATCTATGCATCTAAAAGAAAAGTGAATTAACTGACAACTATGGGACTCACAGCTGTGGACCTTTCTGGAGGAGCTGGGTCACATGAATTAGTTCCCTAGTTACTATGGATTTCTTACCATCTGGTGCTTAGTAGTCAGCCCAGAGACCAAAGTCTGCATGCTTGAAAAGTACTCCATCTGCTTACTGTTTCTACTGGGTGCTGGGGCATAGGATGCAGGGTTAGGGCTGTGGCTGACTGCTGTGGAATGCTGAGCATTGGCTCCCTTCTGTCGGGGTTTCTTTGTTGTAGCCCTATCTATGCATAATCTGCAACTATGAGTACAGGCTATCTGTGGGCAGTCTGTGGCACAGAATCCTCCATCCTGGTTGTGGCAGATTACTGAGGCTTTACCTGTCACCATAATGGAGATAAGGTATCAGTTGGCCCATCTTTGCCTGAGCTCCTTGAGGAGGCAGTGGGGGTGTTGCCATGCAGTTAGCACTCCCCAGGAATGACTGGCTTTTGTGTTAGCTCCATCTCACTCTCCTGGTCCATGGTAAAGAAGAGGGAGCTTCAGTAAACTTGGATAGCAGTGAGCCCTCTTTAAATTCTTCCTAGTTGGATTTCTGATATAATTCATTGTACAAGTGTTCCCTATGGTTTTATTTGTTAGTATTTGTAGATGGGAAGAAGCTATGTTGATTTAATTTCTTCTTTAGAGGCTGATAAGCTGTGAATTCTACAAAATGGCTGTCTGGCCCATATTTGTGCTCAATTGTGGTTTCCTTTGCTGTCTTTTTAGCCCCTGTCCCATTTTAACTTGTTTTGTTTTGTTAACTATGCAAGCTTATGGTCTTTTCCTCTCCCTCTTTCTTTGTTATCCATTCCCACTGAACCCTCCTGATCAGGGTTAAGATCAAGGAATTCTTTCTTGATTTTCTTCTCTAGTAACCAAATTCCAAGTCCCTCCAAATCTTAAGCTGTCCAGTATTGAGTATTAGAGTGTTCACTCTATTCCCCAACTTTCTGGTCAGCAGTCCTTTCACTACTTCATTTCTGAACTATGGAGGAGTCAAGTGTTGCTTCCTAGAGGTTTTTTTTTTCTTTTATTTACCATTTTCTAAGCTCTATTTCTAAAGTGCAACTTTTATATAGAAAACTTACTTTCAGTTGAAGACAAAGAAATGAGTAAAATAAAAGGTAACTAGATTATTAGCAAATGCATTATACATGAAATACACATGCACCAATGTAAGATAAAATATCTTAATTGTAACATATTTTCTTTGAACCCTGATCTAATCTTTAAAATATTTGTTAATGTGGGGCCATTCAGAATGCAGTGTTGATATTAAAACACAAACCTCCCAGCACAAGGCACAATATTAAAATAAAAAATAAATTAGCAAAAAACAATAGTTTGGACTCTCCAGTAAGAAATACTGGAATTAACATCTGAGACAAATGCAATGTGTGTGAAGAAAAAAATCCTTGTATCCTCTCTAGACCATTTTATATGGTCTAGCTAAGTATGTGGTATTAGTAAGTAACCTATAAATGGATTTCTGAATCTTCTAAGGTTTGGTCTTTGAAGGAAAATAAATGAGTAAATTGTCAGCATTCAGGTATTATTTAAGAACAGGAGGTCATGAGCTTAGTGATGCTAAGTGAAATAAGACAGGATCAAAAATGCAAATGCCGCATAACCTTACTTATATGTAGAATGCAAAGTGTCAAACTCAAAAGCAGAGTTAGTAGAGGTGGTCTTGGAAGGAGGCACTGATGGGGAGAGGCAAGACATGTCAAAGGGTGTTGTGTTTTGGTTCAACAGGAGTAATAAGTTTCAGTGATCTATTCCATGATAACTCTTGTTAATTACAATGCACCGTGTATTTCAAATTTGGTAAAAGAATAGATTTTAAAGAATGTTCTCACCATCAAGTAACTATGTGAGGTGACAGCAATGTTAATCACCTTCATTATTTTGATTTTTTATGGTGCTGAAGATTGAATTCAGGAAGGCTTTACCATTATGCTATATCCCCTTTTCTTTTTATTCTTTATTATTTTTGAGATAGGATCTCAATAAATTGCCAAGGCTGATCTTGAATTTGTACTCCTCATACCTTAGCCTCTCAAATCACTGGGATTACAGATATATG
Organism: Urocitellus parryii; assembly: GCF_045843805.1. Classification (NCBI taxonomy): domain Eukaryota; kingdom Metazoa; phylum Chordata; class Mammalia; order Rodentia; family Sciuridae; genus Urocitellus; species Urocitellus parryii. The sequence continues at coordinate 2,686,545 of NW_027554054.1, read as the reverse complement.
CTGCTGTTCCTTTCTAATTACCTTAATATAATAATTCCACATACACATATAACATTACAATGCATTCCATAAAATATACAGTAGTTATTTGGTATTAAAAATTTTTTAAATAAAAAAAAAGGCCATAACTGAAAAAATGAGCAAACAGAAAATAAATAAGAAATGGGAATCAAAAAAAATAAAGATGAAATATCAAGAAAGTCAAAATAAGAGCATGTCAACAATAAATGTTCTCTGCTTCCAGAAGGGATGAAATATGGGAGTTTCTTACTTTGGCTTTAAGGAAAACAAAAATCATTTCATGAGGCTCAAGTCAATAATCATTTTCTCTCTTCAAACTTGGAGCTCTCTGACTTGTACAAACTGAAAAGAAGCGAGGTTTCATTTAGCTGCCCTCTAGGGAGTTTGCATTACATAGACATCCTCTCACAAATAAGATATGAACCACAGGCCTGGCATCAAATCTGTCCTATCCTCAATATAACCGTTTAGCAAAGTTTCAAGACACCTAAAAATAATAGGCTCTGAGGTTAAGTGGAAACATCTATAAAGCAACCAAAACAGAAAAGAAACACAAAGATGTATAAAACTAAGTGAAACAACAGAAACAGAATAAATATTAACACTCAAATTCTAAAGACACAAAGTTATTAACCCTAGAAAAAGAAATTTGGTAGTATCCCCAGCAACAGGACCAGATTCAATGAAAACAACAGAAAAAACAGACAATTTAAAATAAACATGCTCAGCATTTTCAAAGAGATAATGGAAAATCATCTCTATAAAAGGCAATATGAAATTATGAAATAGGTAAAAAAGAAGAAAAGTAATTAAAATATATTTTAAATATTAGCAAATTATAACTGTTGAATTTTTTAAAAGCCAATTGTCACAACAAACCATAAGCAGGATTGAAAACAGTTGGCCTGCAAATCAATTGCAAGATGGTATGGGATTAATCATCTGGCATCCAAAGTGGTAAAGAGGTGCAGCTGTGAAGGAATTTAAAGGACACGAGAGCCAACTCTACCTCAGTGGAGAAAACGTGTCCCCAACAAGAAGGCTTGAAAAATTGAAGACAAGTGCAGGTAAATAACAAATACAACATACATATGAATTAACTATTAACTATAAAATCTTGATCAGCACTTTGTCTCTAAAAGCCAAAACTCCCTCTCTATTCATAAATAATGAATAAAAAAAGACAGAAAAATGTCTAAAACAAATTAGATTTTGCAAAGTTTCTGTTTTTATTTAGAATGAGAAAAGATTTGCTGAATAATTTTAGACTCTCTGAGATATACTGAAAAATTAAATGTTAAAATTTTAAGGGTTGCAGTTAAATAGTTAAATTTTTATATAACTTCAAAATAAGGGAAGGAAAATAAAAAGAAATTATTAAAATCTTATTAATCCAACTGTGTTAGTTTTTCATCTCTGTGACAAATGCCTGAGAAAACCACCTTAGAAGAGCAAAGATTTATTTTTGTTCATGGTTTCAGAGGCTTAAGTCCATGCTAGGCTACTTCATTGCTTTGAACCTGCAGTGAGGCAGAACATGATAGAAGAGTGTAGTGGAACAGTATGTTAAAGGAAATGTTTCAGGTCTTGGCAGGCAAGAAATAGAGATAGATGGACAGGTGGATAGATAGATAATTGATAGATAGATAGATAATAGATAGATAGATAGATAGATAGATAGATAGATAGATAGATAGATAATAGATATAGAAAATGGCATGGAACAAGATATACCCTTTGGGGGCATACCTCTGGTAATCTATTCCTCTCAACTAGGCACCACTTCCTACAGTTTCTCCTACCTTCCCATACTGCCATCAAAATATTAATCTATAAGTAATTTAGGTCAGGGCCCTCATTATTCATCTTTTCCCCAAAGCCCCACTTCTGAACATTACTACTTGGAGGAGGGGCCAGGTCTTCAACACATGAGCCTCCTGGAGACATTCCAAATCCAAACTATACCACCAACCTTAAACGAGAAAATTTAAAAGGAAGCCAATAAATATGAAGCCAAATAAGAAGCACAGCTTTTTATGTAAGAAATAATTGCACATTGACAAACATAAATATGACAATCCCATCTATGAAGAGAGTCAGATTGCATTAAAAATTTAAATTGCAGCTAAATAGGGCTTATGAGGCATAACGAAAAATAATATTGAACATTTCAAAATTAACCATTTAAAAATATGTCAGAAAAATACTGTGATAATTAATTTTATGTCAATTTGGCTGGGCCACAGTGCCAAGACAATCTGTCAAACCTAGTTGTGAGTGTTTTCATAAGAGTGTTTTTAGATGGAATAGCATTGAAATCAAGAAAGGAAGTAAAGAAAACTACTCTTAGGAATGCAGATGGACTTCATCTATTCAGGTGAAAGCTTTAATAGAACACACACACACACACACACACACACACTCACACACACACACATATCGCTGCTTAGATAGGTTCTACTGGGCTTATTGGGTATTACATATATTTTCAACTGATGACACTTGTTTACTTAGAATACTTTTATCAGAACACAAACCTCATGGTAAGTCAAAGAACATTTGTATTTTATACACACTATTCCATACACACATGCACATATATACACAGGGAGGAGGAGAATTATCAATTACAGACATTTGGTCTTATGAAATTTTGGAATCTGGTTAAGTGGCCTATTTAATGCTGTTGCCTGTTTATCAGATGCTGGGGATTGAAGTCTAAAGGTTAGATAGTTGGATTAGAAGATGGATATAAAGTAGAGAGACCAAGAGCAAACTAGAAACTAGACATAAGAGCTAAAACCACATGAACACGGACTCACAGGAACTGTGTCAGTTACTTCCAGTTGCCTGTGGCCTATGTGGTGTGGATGCAGCCAGGACTTAGATATACCTGAGTCCTGAGCTAAATGCAACTATTGACCCAGCAGTAAGAAACTAAAGGAAGACTCAGCTAAAGTAGAACAGCTTCAGGCCCAGCTGCTATTTTCAACATACAGTTGTAGCAGCAAATCAGTCACAATGTGGGTGAACTTAGTGGCCTGGAATGATAAGGGACAGACTCTTCAAACACCTGTGTAGTGAGGGTTGGTCATATGGTGTACTTGGGCAAAGTAGGAGTAGCCACAGTATTTGTGGAGATTTTTTTTTTCCTTTCTGAAAATAAAAGAACAAAGAAAAAAGAAAAAGCCTTCCAAGTTGAAGAGCCTTTCTCTTTTGTCCTTTTGGGCTCTTGTCCATTCTCTAACTTCTACTATCTAGAATGCTGAAGCAAATGCTTAGAAATTATTTTGAGATCTAAGGACAAAATACACATGCTTAAAATGAATTCTAAACACATCTTTGAGATGATACACTGGTATGGAACTATCTTCTTCTGCACATTTTTATTTTATGGGAAAAATAAATTCCTATTTCAAACAGTAATTGGGCTTTACTGGTACCTGAAGCTGAAATCATTCCTTTTCCATTAGTTCTACTATTTCAGTGAATTACAAAACTAAGAGCAGCTCTGGGGAAGAGGAATTGGATGTTTCAAGAAAGGCAAGGAAGCATGGCAGTCAGCAAGAGTAAAAAATTTCTCTCTTTTACCAAACTCTAGTCAGGCTTCCATTCTTCTCCATGGGACCTCAACTTTGTTCTATAAAGACTTGAGCAAACACTAATGTAGTTTCTAATAACTTAAGGCCACATTCCTGGGAGGACACATAAGGTGCCTGCCTGAGAAACTCAAGGCTGCTAAAATAATTTATTATTTTTTCCACCCTTAAGCTGGACTGTTTTCTGGCTGTCAATAATAAGAATCAGTAAGCAAAACCATATGGGTTCATATGGACCAATTCCCCTCTACTTTTTTGTTATTATTTACTTCCCTGACTCTACTGTGTCTCCCCACTTCCCGATTACCTTGGTCTTCCTTTAAAAAACCTTGCCTACAAATAAAAGTTGAGTTCAGTTCATGCTAGACACTTTTCCATATCATGCATCAAAATCTGTTTTTTCCAGCTTAACTAGTTTTAAATTTTATTATAGAGTCCTTTTAGTATTGACCTGACAGCAGAGATCTTTCAGTATTTCTGACTCCCATTTTAAGGGATTCAGCCAACATGGTTATAACCACTTTTCAAATACAGACACCTACAAGCCAAGGGTTACCTCCCAATTTATATCAGGATAACAACAGAAATGCTTGGATAAATTTGGAAAAAAAAAAAAGATGATGTGGTCACTTCTGGCACTTGTAATTTTGGTTTTCAAATTTCTCATTCAAATTATGCTGGTTTTAAGAGTTTTGTATCTTTTTAATCTATCCCCATTAGGTAGTATTTACAAAGCAAGAACAACAGGATATAAAGGATAGCAGATACCCCTAATAGTAGATAAAAGTTACACATTTACTAGCAAAGAATAAGACAGAATGATAAAAAAAAAAAAATCAGTACTGGGCTAACTACACCAAGCAAGGTACCATAAAATATTTTTGTAGATAAAGTCCTTGCTATTTAGCGCTACTATGTCATGCATGTGTTACTTTAACACAGTTTTTTTCTTTTTTAAGAGAGAGTGAGAGAGGGGAGAGAGAGAGAGAATTTTTAATATTTATTTATTTTTTTTCTCGTTCTCGGTGGACACAACATCTTTGTTGGTATGTGGTGCTGAGGATTGAACCCCGGCCACATGCATGCCAGGCAAGCGCGCTACCACTAGAGCCACATCCCCAGCCCTAACACAGTGTTTTATGACTCATGCTTATCACCATGTGAAGATATATATAACACCTGCAGCACATAGTTGAGTAAAAGTGGAGTCAAAGAAGTTCCAGGTCAATCTTAAGATTCCCTCAATATTTAACCCAATCCCAATCCAAAGTGTCCTGAAGACCAATTTTACGAATCTATCATTTGACTATCTTTTATCTGGGAAGTTCTAAAAACCATAAGAAAAAAATAAACTTTCCTATCAAATACTGAAGTTATTTTATAATATACATATATGTATACATATGTAATATACCAAAATATACATTATTATATAAAAATACCACTTAATCTAAAGATATATATTTATGAAAAAAAAAAAATATATATATATATATGTGCATTTATTTGTGTATAACATATCTCATTACTCAAGGAAATGAAAATGTACAAAACTAATTGAATAATTAATGAAAAGACATGGATAACCCTAATAAATCACAAACTCTAACTTTAACTCAAATTCTTTGTTTTCAGAAAACAATTAAAACACAGAACTATAATTTGAGATTTAATACAGTTATATTGAAATTAATAAAATATGCTAGTATGGAAAAATATAAAATAAGTTAACCATATATAAGGAAAAGTAAAAGAATCAGACTGCAAAAAGGCAGTGTGGATTCATCACTAATCTATTTACAGTAACACACTGCAATAGTCACTGAGTTATAACCAAAATAGGTAAATTTTATTTTATGTAAATTTACTCAATAAAATTGATGAAAGAAGCTTTGGGTTAAAATGCTAAGAAAGGACCCTACCAAAGGGAAAGAGCTGGGACAAGAAGTCTTGGGACTTCTGTCTCTCCCCAATTTTGGGTCCTAGGAGCAGGGCTGAGCAAGAGGCAGGAAACGTTTCTCTGACTTCGGAGACGCAGAAATTCAGGCTGATGGGGTTTTACAAAATGGCAGAATAGAAGAGGTTGCTTTCCTAGGTGTTCTGGAGCATGGAACCAAGAAAACAGGCAGCTTCTCAGCCTGGTGGGTGAAAAAAAAATAGGAAGAAGGGGAGACTTACTGGAATTTAAAGCTGAATATTCAAAGCATACTGGGGACTCAGCAGGTTGGATACAATAAAATAAGGAAGAAATTCCACTGACAGCACCAGCCAGAGCAGTCCCTCTGTGAGCAAAATGCAGGGAATTGAAGAAACCTGAATCCTTTCGGATACTTAGAGTGAGTCTGGGGACTGAAGGTTTAGAGATCAAGGGCATTGCCTGACTAAACAGAAAGGCACTGTGCACAATACCCTTTTGCAGGAAGAAGCCATCATCTCTCCAGGCAGCATGCTGAGGACAAAGGAAGGAACAGTTTTGCAGCCATGGCATGGGGGCTGGCAGCTTAGGGTGTGGATTACTGGCAACTCAAGTCTAGCCCAAAATACAGGCCCAGTAAACACATGATTTGTGACACAGAGTGTGTGTAAGTACACAGGAGAAAATCAAACATGGAGAGAGGTTTACAGAGGGGAAAACTAGTCATGTCATCGAAACCTACCCAGCTCTTCTCCTTCCCCTCCTTTCCAGCTGATTGCTAGAACTTCTGGGAGATGCTTCTCAATGGGAATTTGGAAAGGCTGGAGCAGAAGAGATTGAGTTTGAAAACTGAACCCAAGACCAGGAAATGTAGGATCTACAGGTGCCTTAGGGGAGTAAGAATTGGCTCCTTAACCACATAAGTGGAACCCAGGGTACAGTCTTACAACATGAACTGACAATTGCTGGGTGCACTGATTTAAAATTTTTAAATATCCAGATCAATTGGCATTCAGCAAAGAGACTGGAGCCCACCTAAGCCCAAACCCTGCCTACAGAAATTCAGCATCTGGGATTACCTCTCTCACTCCAGCAATCCAAAGAGTGGAGCATCACCATCCAGAGACTCCACCAAGAACTGCTGAGAAGAGAAGCTGAGAATCTTTTGATCTCCAACAGAAAAAATTCTAGAATTTTTCACTGAGATTTCTTTTTTTTCTTTTATTTCACCCTTTTTTCTTTTTCCTTTCTTTTCCTTTTCTCTATTTATTGTGACCTGACTGGTACATTGACATTTATACCTACACATATTTTTTTCTCATTTCTAGCATTTTTAAAGCCAGTTATTTTTCATGAATGAGTTTTAGAGAACTAGGATGTTTGATTAGCATATTTTAGTTTTGTTTTGTATTCTTTCATTTTTACTTTTATTTTAATTTTTACCTGTTTCCTTTCATTCTTTCTTTTTTCTACTAACAGCCAACCTCTATTTTTCTCTCTTTCACTCTTTCTTTAATTTTTTACTTGTATCTCCTGTCCTCCTCCCTCATAATCATTACATTCTATATAATTTTGTTCTTTCCATGTCCCCCATTTGGATTTTATATCCATTTGCAAAGTTCATGTTTTTAATTGTAGGCAATAACTGATCATGTGATATCTGTTGTTATGATAATTAACATTTTAGTGGTCACAGTAAGAACTATGTGGCTTAATGCTACATATTGTTTGCATTGGGGGTTATTAATATTTGTCTCCCCATAAACTATGAGGTAGTGGGAACCTTCAGGGACACTATAAGTCCACAGAGTAAAATCTCTACTACCTCAAATCCATACTGTTAGATGGGTAGACACACAAACAACATGAAAAAACAAGGGAATAATTAACTCCATACAATAAAGATATTCCAATAACAGAACCCATTGATACTACCATGAAAGAAATGTCAGAGAATGAGTTTAGAATATACATAGTTAAACTGATCTCTGAAGTGAAGGACAGTATAAGGAATAAAATCAGAGAGCAAATATAGGAAGTAAAAAAAAAATCACTTCATTGAAGACAGATTCTGGGGGGGAAAAGCAAAATATCCTTGAAATGAAGGAAACAATAAATTAAATTAAAAACCCAATAGAAAGCATCAGCAAAACACTAGATCAGTTGGAAGACAGAGGTTCAGGCAATGAAGACAAAATATACAATCTTGAAAACAAAGTTGTCCATGGAGAAAATATGTTAATAGACTATGAACAGAACTTACAAGAAATATAGCATAACATCAATTTAAGATTTATTGGGATAGATGGAGGTTTGGCCATACAAACCAAAGGAATGTACAATCTTTTCAATGAAATATTATCAGATCATTTCATAAGTCTAAAGAATAAAATGGGAAATAAAATATGATAGGCTTACAGGACCCCAAATGTACAAAATTTCAATACACCCACACCAAGGCACATTATTATGAAAATGCCTAACGTAAAAATAAGGATAGAATTTTAAAGACTTCAAGAGAAAACTGTTGGGTGATATTTAGAGGGAAACCGATTCATATCTCTGCTTATTTCTCACCCAGACACACTCTAAGCTAGGTAGTCCTGGGAAAATATATACCAAGCTCTGAAAGAAAATGAAAGACAAGCAATAATTCCATATCCAGCAAAATTGAACTTCAGATTTGAAGATGAAATAAAAACCTTCTATGGTAAACAAGAGTTAAAAGAATTCACAATTAGAAAGCATGCACTATGAAATATACTCAGTAAGATATTTCATGAAGAAGAAATGAAAAACTAAATTGAAAACCAGCAAAGAAGGAACTCTACTAAAAGAGCAGTGAGTCAATGGAGAAACTACTTCAAATTAAACCTAATAATAAATCAAAATGACAGGGAATAAAAATAATATCTCACTAATAACATTGAATGTAAATGGTCTAAACTCACCATTTGACCCAGCTATCCACTTCTTGGTTTATATACAAAGAACTTAAAATCAGAATACTACAATGACTTGTTGATAGCCGCTCAATTCACAATGGCCAAACTATGGAATCAACCTAAATGCTCTTCAATAGATGAATGGATAAAAAAAATGTGCATGCACACACATGGAAGATTACTCATCTGGAAGAAAAAATGAAATTATAGCATTTTCCAGTAAATTGATGGAGCTAGAGAATATCATGATAAGCGAAATAACCCAACCCCCCCAATCCAAAGGCTGAGAGTTTTCTCTGGCATGAGGATGCTAATTCACAATGGGGGGGTATAAGGAAAAATAGGAGTATTTTGGAGTAGGCAGAGGGAAGTAAAGGGAGGGGGGCTATGGGGCTAGGAAGAATAGCAAAATGAATTGGACATTATTAGCATACATACATATATGACTATAGAACAGGTGTGATTGTACAACATGTACAACCAGAAGAATGAGAAGTTACATTTATGTATGATGTGTCAAAATTAGTCATAAGTTAGTCATAAGGGACAAAGAAAAACATGTCATACTGCCTAAGGTAATTATACATCAACAAGATGTAACAAACATAAATATTTATTCACTAAACAATGGATCATCTATGTACATCAAACAAACCCTTCTCAATTTCAAGAATCAAGAATCAAATAAGACTACAACACAATAATACTGGTTGACTTTAATACAGTCTTCTTACCACTGGATAGAGGAAGGAAGGAAGGAAGGAAAGAAGGAAGGAAGGAAGGAAAGAAGGAAGGAAGGAAGGAAGGAAGGAAGGAAGGAAGGAAGGAAGGAAGGAAGGAAGGAAGGAAGGAACTATAGAACTAAAAACACAATTAATAATTTAGACTTAAGAGACATATATAGAATGCACTTTTTTCTCAGCAGCACATGGATCCTTCTCTAAAACAGATCATATCGTAAATCACAAAGCAACTTTTAGCAGATACAAAAAAATAGAGATAATATCTTGTATTCTATCAGATCATAATGAAATGAAATTTAAAATCAACAATAAAATAAAAATAGAAGCTACTTTAACACCTAGAGATTAAACAATACACTATTGAATGACAAATGGATAGCAAAGTAATCAAGGATAAAATTTTAAAAAAATACTTAGAGGTAAATGAAAATAATGACACAACATATTAAATTCTCCAGGACATTATGAGGGCAGTGTAAGAGAAAAGTTCATTACATTGAGCTCATTCATAAAAGAATAGAAAATCAACAAATAAATAACCTTATATTACATCAGAAAGTCCTAGAAAAAAAGAGGAACAAATGAACATCAAAAGCAGTAGAAAACAGGAAATAATTCAATTCAGATCTGAAATCAATAAAATGGAAACAAAAGAATCAATTCAAAAATTGACAATACAAAAAGTGGATTCTTTGAAAATAAATCAATATAATGAACAAACCCTTAGTCAAGTTAACAAAGAGGAAGAGAGAGAAAACTCAAATTACTAAAATCCTGATGAAAAAGGAAATATTACAGTGGACACTACTGAAATACAAGCAATAATCAGAACATATTTTTTAAATTTATTCTTTTATAAAATAGAAAATCTTGAAGACATCAGAAAATTTTTAGAGACTTATGGTCTACTCAAATTGAATCAGAAAGACCTAAAAATTTTAAACAGATAAATTTCAAGCAATGAAATTGAAGACACCATCAAAATCCTATCAACTAAGAAAAGCTCAGGACTAGATGGATTCTCAGCTGAATTCTACCAGACATTCAAAGAACTAACACCAATCTTCCTCAAATTATTTCATGAAATAGAAAATAAATGAACCATTCTAAACTCAGAATGAAGCTAGTATCACGCTGATACCAAAACCAGACAAAGATACAAAGGAAAGAGAACTTCAGACCAATATCCCTGAAGAACACAGATGAAAATATTCTTAATAAAATTCTGGAAAAAATACATTAAAAGAGTACACAGTGATCAAGTGGGATTCATCCCTGGATACAAGTTTGCCTCAAAATATGGAAATAAATAAACATAATTTATCACACCAATAGACTTAGAGAAAAGAATCACATAATTATCTCAATAGATGCAGAAAAAGCATTTAATGCAAAAGAACATCAATTCATTTTCAAAACACTAGAAAAACTCAGGATAGTAGGAACATACCTCAATATTGTAAAAGCTATATATGCTAAACTCAAGGCCAACATCATTCTAAATACAGAAAAATAGAAAGAATTCTCTCAAAAAAATTGGAATAAGACAAGGATGGCTTTTTTTTACCACTTCTATTCAACGTATTTCTAGAAACTCTAACCAGAGCAATTAGACAGAAGAAATAAATTAAAGGTATTCAAATAGGTAAATAAGTACTCAAACTTTTCCTACTTGTTGATGACATGACAGAAAACATCTAGAACTCATAAGGTACACTCATATATTGCTGGTGGGACTGCAAATTGGTGCAACCACTCTGGAAAGCAGTATGGAGATTCCTCAAAAAACTTGGAATGGAACCACCATTTGACCCAGTTTTTCCACTTCTCTGTCTATACCCAAAAGAGTTAAAATGAGCATTCTGTAATGACACAGCCACATCAATGTTCATAACAGCTCAATTCAAAATAGCCAATCTGTGGAACCAACCTAAGTACCCTTCAATAGATGAATGGATGAAGAAAATATGGTACATATATACAACAAAATATTACTCAGCCATAAAGAAGAATGCAATTATGGCATTTGCTGCAAAATGGATGAAACTGAAGGCTATCATGCTAAGTGAAATAAACCAATCCCCCCAAAACCAAGGTCTGAATGTTCTCTTTGATATGCTGACTCAAAATAGGGAGCTGGGAGGAAGGAGTGGAGTTTCACCTGATTACAAAGGAGGAAATGAGGGATGGGATGGGAGATGGGAATGGGAAAGCCAGTAGAATGAATCAGACATAACTTTCCTATAGTCATATATGATTATACAACCAGTGTAACTCCACATAATGTAAGATCACAAGAATGGGAGATTATAGTCGGTTTAAGTAGAATATGTCAAAATCCATTCTACTGTCATATATAACTAAAAAGAAAAAAATGCAAAGAAGCTTTAAGTAGTTAATTGGCTGAAATTGTAAATATGAAATTATGAGTTATGAGATATTAATAATTGCCCAGTAAATAGACTATTCGATAGATTTGTTGGATGATTACATTAAAATAATAATTTAAAATTTGTGTATTCTTTTCCTGATTATATAGTGATTTGTTCATTCATAAAAATTGTTGGACAGAAAATTGTCAACTTCAGATGAACACACAATAAAAATAACATATTTGAAAATACAAAAGGAAGATAATGAAAAGGCAAGAATAGGCTATATGACTTTAAATCTGAATAAGATTATAGAATCATTCTAATTGCTATTAAAAATTGTGATACTAAGTCTATGTGTATTTGGTCAAGGTGGAATAATAATTCTTTGGAACATATTGAGTGTGAAATCAGTCTATACCCAAAGTATATACTTGGTGTATGAGTAAAACAGTATTACAAAGCAGTTGAAAAATAAAAGGCAACTTAACCATGTTTGACAATTTAGTATCCATGAAAAAAATCAATTTGTACTTTTAACATTTCTTTTATACAGTGATTGTTTATAAATTGATAATTTATATATAAAAACAAATTAACAAAATTTTTAGGGAATTATAAAGAAAACATTACTAAATGGGACTGTATAAAGATGAATAAATTTATATGAAAAAGGACACAGATTAATTTTTAAATAGAGGACACAAGCTGCAAGAAGATATTTCATCAAAGAACTAATTTCCAGAATATGTAAATCAATCCTAGGTTTAGACAGAAGCATCCAATCTAACATGTGCAAAGTAGATGAATAAGTAATTCACAGAAAAGGGAATTCATATCTTCAATTATGCAAACATGACAATCATAATAATAATCAGGTTAGATGCAAATGCATTTCACACACATTGGACCAATAAACATTTCACAAGTCTGACCATAACATATGTGGTTGGTTATATGGAGGAAAGTGAATCCTTACCATGGTGGTGGTAATGAAAACTGATAAAATCAATTTACAGAGCAAATTGACAGCTTCTACTTAAATTGAGAATAAGCATATTAGATAAGAAAGTAATTAATATCCTGGGTATTTATGGGTAACGGGCCACACATACTCTTCAAGCAATAGGTTGATTTTTATCACAATATGTTTGGAATAAGGAAAAATAAAAGCAATCTTATTTTACATAAAAAAGAAAGAATTAGTGTCTCATTCAGTGGAAACCTATATATCATTTTTTTTGGCGTTGTTCTATTTTCTTTTTGGTACTATTGATTAAACCTAGGGGCATGTTAGCACTAACCCACATCTCCAGTCCTTTTTATTCTTTATAATAAGATAGGGTCTCATTAAGTTGCTTAGAACCTCTCTGAATTGCTGAGGCTGACCTCAAACTTGCAATCCTTCTGCCTTAGACTCCCAAGTTCTGGGATTAGCAGTGTGCACAACCATGGCTTGTCAGTATAGAACATCCTTAAGGAATAATATAACTCTATACAGCTTGGTGAATTTAACTTCCAAACAATTAAATAGTACAACTTTGCAAGCACATTGTTTTATAGTACGTGTAGATCCAAACGAATGTACTAAATTTCAAAGTAGTAGGACACTCCAGAGTGAGTTAGCAGTGGTTGGGGAATAGTGTATAGATATTTTAAATGTTTATCTTTTTTTTAAAAAAAACAAAGATCAGAAGCAACTTTATTAAGAAACATGAAATCCTAAGAAAAGGGTGCAAGGCAGTTAAGTTATAAAATCGTTGTTGAAAATAGTTGTTTTAGTCAGCTCTTTCACCACTGTTACCAAAAGACCTGTCTAGAACAATTTTAGAGGAGTAAAAGTTTATTTGGTGCTCACAATTTCAGAGACCTCAGTCCTTAGACAGCCAACTTCATTGCCCTGTGCCTGAGATGAGGCAGAATATCTTGGCAGAAGTGTGTGGTAAAGGAAAGTAGCTTACTGACATGACTATCAGGAAGCAGAGAGAAAACTCCACTCAGCAGTAACAAAAATATATACCCTAAGGGCACCTCTCCAATGCCCTACCTCCTCCAGTTACACCCCATCCACCTATAGTTATCATGCAGTTAATCCCTAGCAGGGTATTAATGCACTGATTAGGTTAAAGCTCTCATAACCCAATCATTTCACCTCTAAAACTTCTTGTACTGTCTCACACACGAACTTTTGGAGGATACCTCATTATCTACCATAACAATAGTGGAAGAATCTATTTACTCTATAAACTTTATAAGCTTGATAGACAATGCTAAATGAAGAATTAAAGTTGTGTTCATGCATCTGTAATCTTGTAACCATGGCATCAGTAATTCACTTTTTCTTTTCCTACCAGCAACAAATGTGCAGACAAAAGGAGGTCAGTAACTGAAATGTATATCAATTATTATAGTTATTTTACTCTTCTTAGTAAAGTTTGTGTGTGAATATGCTTCTTTGCAATGAAGTCTCTCTCTCTCTCTCTCTCTCTCTCTCTCTCTATATATATATATATATATATATATATATATATATATATATATATATATATATTATACACACACACACACACACACACACAGAGAGGGAGAGAGAGAGAGAGAGAGAGAGAGAGAGAGAGAGAGAGAGAGAGAGAGAGAGAACATGCTGGGCTTTTTATTTAAGGCAATATATGCACTTTCTTTATAATTAAATCTTAAGTCCCAAATTTCCTAATTTTCTGATTATCTTCTCTAGCTCTGATTCATTGTTTATTCACACACACAATTCATTTAACACAATATGCCTACTTATCCTTTTGTAACTGTGTGTATCTTAATCTTGTGGACTTAGATGTTAGACTAATTGATTTGTTTTTGTCTTGCTACTTCTTTAGTGGATGATTATCCACAATTATAGCGGATTAAGCAAGTGGAGAGTTCAGCTAAGTAACATGTTTCTTACCTTTGGTGCCTCATTTTTGAGGAAAATGTGTAGAAAGCTTTTTCTTGTCTTGCAGAAGGAATATAGTCTCAGCAGGGCTTTGTGGCAGCTGAACAAATAAGACTATTCTTGTCTGAGAAAACATTTACATCTCCAGGTTCTTTATTAATTATAATAAGTGGATCTTGGAAACTTAAAAAAAAAAGACATTTTTGGAGCTACATCCCAGCTAATGGCATTTTTTTTGAACAGTTTAAATCATAAATGTATTCATTAAAAGATGCAGATTAAAAAGAAACTGTCTACAAATTATCTTAGATGAGTGGGTTTTTTCAAGGAAAAGTTATTATGTATGAAAAAATTGTCAATAGTATTCAATATATGAAATGGTATAATACTAGAGGTTGAAGGTAAAATCATCTTGTATAATCTAAAGAATGCCACAATTTTATAAAATATATACTGTTATGGAAAGGTATAAAAATCTAAGGAGATTTTAAGAATGATAAAGTTAGGTAGCAATGTTTATTTAAGGTGAATCTTATTTTCATTGTATGCTCTCTAAACTTTTTCTATTTAATGTGATAATTTTATAGAAAGAAAAAACAAATGTACCCCCCACCCCCCAGAAATCACAGAGATCATCATTTAAGGTTCTGAATTAGACTTATGTAAAAGGAACTTACAATTGGATCATCAGCACATATCTTGGATGTATTTGGACAATTTAATTAATTTAATACCAGATGTGGGAGACCAACTTTACATGTGAATGGGTTACACTCTCTGGCTGGGGATTTGAGGGTCCCTGTCTTGTGCATGGGTATGTCTTGCTACAGCCCCATGGGTGAAGCTATGCTCACCTGTTCCTTTGTAATATGACCCCTTGCCCTGTTTAGGATAGAATCTTCCATGGAAGTGCCTTGTGTGTGTCCCCTTCTCTTACTGTGCCTTTGGGTGTGGCCTACCCAGGTGTCAGTCAACCTGCTGACAGTGGACATCATGAAGATACTTAGCCCCCTGAAACCTGACCCCTTGCCTCATTTGAATAGCTTCTCCTGAATAAAAGGGGTTAGCACGTGCTCTTTCTCTCTCTCTGTTTCTGCAGAGTGACCCCTGATCCTTTTAGTTGAGAGAAAAGAAACCCGGCAACCAGAAGTAAGTATGTGATTATCTCAGAGTATAGTGCAGAGTGCAGTATAAAGAGAAAAAGGAAGGCTTCCTGCCTCCTGAAGCCACACTCTTCATACACATTTTGTATTAAGATTTCCATTCACTTTGGCATCATGTTGGTAGTGAAAACATTCAGGATCATAGAAGCACAAACATATAAATGTCTACCATGTAACAGATGCCTACTAGCAGCTACCATATGGAGCTTGCAAACTAAGCATTTTTTTTTTCTTTTAAAGTTGCAACTCATATTTATTAATGATGATTCTTATTCCATTTTTAAGGGGAATGTAAGAATACACAATGGAACTGACAGAGGTTTTAACAATCCATGATGGTATTCAGATATTTCTTGAAAATTGCCCACAGATAGATACTAAGGAGATGATAACAGATCTTCCAGATCCAGGGAATAGACTTTTTTAAAACTATTTTTTTGGGGGGAGGGGATAATTTTAGCTTTCAATAAGATGTTCCAGGTACAAGCATAGAAAATTTAGTTTGCCCATTTTCCCCTAATATATCAAACTTTAATTATAGAACAGTTATTGAAGCCAGGAAATTAGCATACATCCCCCTTGTTGAATAGATTTTCATAAAGGGATTCCCAGTGTTTTTTAAGGGACTGTGTCTGGTGAGAATGATTCAAAGAAAAAGCCATTAATGTATTTCAGATTACAGTCAACACCCAGATCCTGCTTCAGTTCACAGACAATGACCTTCATCTTTGTAAGACAACCAAGCCTGCCCTGTCTATTGATCCCTCTAACCCTGCACCCCTTATGGAATTCCACTCTCTGGAGTGAGAAATCTGCTCTCCTTTATTTACCTTCAATCTATTTACACATTTGCTCAAGGCTAGATACAGAGAATTGAGGTTCAGAAGTGCTGATTCAATCTACTTAAAAAGTCCATCATCGAACATTCAGTCTTCTTAGAGCTCTATTTTTAAAATATGCATATATTTGAAATTTCCATATATCTTAAATGTATAATTTTATTAATTTTGACTAATGAATATATTTTAAGTAATTCATGACTCTTTCAAGGTAATGGGACATTTTCTTCAAACCAGAAATTTCTCTGAAGTAACTCTGCAGTGAATTCTCCTATCCCACCAGGATCAAACACTTTTTAGAATAAATGTATATTAAAATCCCCAAATAAGTTTGCCTATTGCTCCCTTTAATTCTGTTAGTTCTGCTGTACCTGCTTGGGAGCTCTGCTATTATACACTTACAATTTAGGACTGTTGTGTCTTTCTTATAAATCAGTCTGTGTGTATGATATGCTGCTTTGTGTATGTGTCCTTGCTTTGAGGTCCAGGTTGTCTAGTATCATTACAACTACTTTAGGTTACTTTTCTGCTTAAAATTAGCATGTAATATACTTTTCATCCTTTTACCTAATTTACTACAAAATTTTATATTTGAAAAATGGCTCTTGAACACAGAATATGTATGATTTTATTTACCTATACAGCTGGACAATCTCTGAATTTCATTACAGTGTCTAGTGCATTTACACTTAATTTATTGGCATGATTGCATTTGTGTATCAATATGATGTTGCTGTAAATTCCATTTTTCTCTCTGTTACCCTTTTCTCACTGTAGTCCTACTTTTCCTACTTTCCTCTAGATTAATATATTTTCCTTCCTTTTAATTTCTCTGATTTTTTTCTGTTTAAAATGTATTTTGTAATTTACATATTGATAAATATACTCTTTTATGCATTTTGAAAAATGCACAATGTCATTACACCGGTCATCCCAACCAATATTTCCATCATTCTCTTCTCAAATCTTTTGTTACATTGTTGTAATCAACCCTGTCTCATTTACAGTCCCTCATAACCCCTGAATTATGACCCACTCCTATAGCATTGCCTTTTCATAGAATGTCATATAAATGGAATGATATAGCATGAAGATTTTGAGACGGGCTTATCTCGCACAGTAAAATGCAAACATAAATGGTGGTGTGCATATCAATAGTTTATATATTTTATGGGTAATAGTACATTGTACTGATGTGCAAGAGTTTATTTTCAAGCTCAGAAACATCTAAGTTATTTCTAATTTCTGGTGATTATAAACAAAGATTCTACAAAGATTAATGAGAATATTTGTGGAAATATAGGTTTCCATTTTCTGAGGTAAGTACCTGCACATGGATTATAAGCTAGGTATACAATTAAATTTATTAATGATTGACAAAATGTTTTCGATAGAAGCTGAATCATTTTATATTCATGTCATCAAAGGCTGAGGTTTCTAGTTTTTTTCCACATCCTCTTTAACATAGTGCTTGTCTCCTTTTTATTGTAACTATCTTAGTGTGTATCTTAAAGTAATAATGACATTGTGGTTTCAATTTGCAACTCCTTCACAACTAATTGTGTTTAGATATTTTTAAGCATTGTTTGGGGGGCATTTCTACATTTTTTAAGTTGTTTGTTCAATATTTTGCCCATTCTTAGAAAAATTCATTTATTTGTCTTAAACTGAAAGGGTTCGTCATGTATCCTGAATTCAGAAATTTTAATTTTTATATTATCTATAATAATTGTCTCTCTAACTGTCTTATCTTTATGTTTTCATTATGATGGCCTTGACAAGCTTAAGGTATTTTTTTATTTTGATGAAGTTTAATTTTCTCATTTTATGTAATTTCAATGCATGTACTTCTGTTATATTACATAAAATATTTCCAAACCCAAGTTAAGAAGATTTATTTGTAGGTTTTATTTGAAGAATTTAGTCGCTTCTTCTGATTCATTTAGGTCTGTTTTCCATTTTGTTAATTTTTCTGGATAGTGTGAGGTATGAATCTAAATCAAATAATGCAAACTTCATCTGTAAAGCACGAGATAGTATACATTTAGGCTTTGGGGGCTGTAGTACCTGCCTCTGCTATTCAAATGTGCTGATGTATTGTAACTCAGTCACAGGAAACATGGATTAGTTATGTCCATGTTCTAAAGATTATTTGTAAAATATCCTGGTACTGGGCTTTCCTTGTGAGTGCATTTTGCTGACCTGGATTTTAAATATATCTTCTGTAAGTGCCTGTGATTATCAAATGCTGAAAGAGTCCTTCCCAACTGAATGACTTTGACACTTTTATTAAAATTCTATTGATCATAAAGGGGCTTTCTTTTAGGACTTTCAACTGTTTCCCATCAATCTACTTGTCTCTATTATGTGATTCATTACTTGTCTCTATTAAAAAATTCTTTTAATATTTATTTTTTAGTTGTAGTTTGACACAATAACTTTATTTTATTTATTTATTTTATGTGATGCTGAGGATCAAACCCAGGGCCTTGCACATGTGAGGCGGATGCTCTTTTACTGAGCCACAACCCCAGCCCATGATTCATACTTTTTAAAAATAGTGTAGCTTTGTAGTAAGTTTTGAAATACAAAAATAAATCTTCCAAGTTACCAAATATTTTCAAGATCTTTTGGGTGTTTGGATTCTTTGTAAATTCCCTGTAGATTTTGGGATCAGTTGGTAGATTTTGCAAAAGTAACTCTGCTGGGATTTTAACAGAGGGGTTGAATCTATAGTTCAATTTGAGAGAATTGCTGTTTTAACTACATTGGTTTTTGCAATGAATAAAAGTAGAAATGGCTTAATTAATTTAGATCCTCTTTTAATTCTTTAAGCAATGATTCACTGTTTTAGTGTACAAACATCATGCTTCTTTTGTTAAATTGTTAAATACTCTAAGCTGTAGAATTCTTATTCCTTTTTTTTTTTTAGCTGTAGAAGTTTTAAAGAAGATATTTGTCCAGTTACTAAAATTCTCTTCTAACCGTCAGAGATTTTTATCATGAATTAGTGTTGGATTTTATCAAATGCTTTTTTTGCTTCCTCTACTAAGATAATTTTGTAATTTTTTAGCATATTATAGAAATTTATTTTTCAATTTCAACCAACTTGAATCCTTGGGAAAAAAATCCAAATTTTTGTGGTACATACTCTTTTGTGTATGTTGCTAAATATATTTTGCTTATAATTTTGGACGAATTTGATATCCATATTCCTTTTTCATACTTCAACTTCTATCTCAAATATATTAATTACTACTCCAAAATGCATTATTTTCTTTCTTCTGCCTGTGTGTATTTAGTTTATTCTTCTCTTTCTAATATAAAAGGTGAACTTCCAGGTCCATTGTGTTTTGCTTATTTTTTTTCCTAATTAAAGCATTTGCTATGTATTTCACCCTGAACATGAATTATAATCTATAAATTCTGATTGGTTGTTTTGTTATTTGGATTCAGCCAAACTTCTTTCTAAATTCTTTTATAAATTTTTATTTGATTCATGAATAATTTAGAAATATGTTAATTCTTTATTAAAAATAGATTTCTTTCTTTCCTTCTTTATTTTTTTAAAGTATTTAAAAAAATAAAAAATAAAAATATTTTTTAGATGTAGATGAGAATAATATCTTTATTTTTTATGTGGTACTGAGGCTTAAACTCAGTACCTTACATGTGAGGGGCAAGTACTCTACCACTGAGCTTTAGCCCCAGCCCCTCTTTACTTCTTATTGTCAGAAAACATACCTTAAAGGTCTTGAGTCATTTTGAATATGAGGCTTGTTTTGTGGACAGACTTTTATTTTGGTTAATGTTTTATGCACTCTCAAGAGGAATGTGTTTTTTGCTGTTTTTAGTTGGAGTGTTCAGTAACTATCAATCTGGCACCTTGGTTGGTAGTGGTTTTCAAGACTATAATATCTTTGCTTATTTTTCTGCATACCTTTTCTATTAATTATTTAAAGAAGGCTTTTGATATATCTAACTACAACTATAAATGTGTTCATTTCTCTTGCTAGCATTATTAGTTTTGCTTATATATTTTTAAATTATATTATTCCTGTTATAAATATTTAGGATGTCTATGTCCTTTTAGTTAGTATATTCTATTTTCATAAAATAATCTTTTTTATCCCCACAAATTTACTACAACTAGCATGAAGTGATACTATATATTATCTAATAGTGTATAATATCTCTTACAGGCTTTGCTAATGTTAATCATTTATCTTATATTTGGTATAAGCATCATAATACAGTTTCTATTTTTATTTTAGCAATAAATTATCTTTTAAGAATTTAATGTGATAGGCATATTATTTCCCTCCCCAAATTTCCAAACCCTAATGCTCAACACTTATGACTATGTCACCTCACACGCTAAAAAGGAGTTTGCAGATGTGATTAAGGATCTCAAGATGGAGACATTACCTGGGTGTGCTTAATTTAAAATCAAGGATCCTGATGAGAAGTTGAGTAGTAGAAAGGGAACAAGGATTATATTGTGTAGATTTTTAACATGGATGAAGGACCCACAAGCCAAGAGGAATTGACACCTTCTAGAAACTGAAAAAAATTGGGAAACAGATTATTTTACAAAATATATGGAGAAAACAGCTCTGTTGACTTTAGATTCATTACTTCAAAAACTGTAAGATAATACATTTGCATTATGTCATTATGTTTGATATCATAGCAGCAATAGAAAATAGAAGCAATAATTTGCAAAATGTCCATATACAACTATTCATTTAGTTACTGGTTCCATTGGTCTCCATTAGGTTTTTTGTTTGTTTGTTTGTTTGTTTTTTAACTGGGGCATAAACCCAGGATACTCTATCACTGAAATAAATCTCACATTCCTTTTATTGTTTATTTTGAAACAGGGACTCACTAAGTTTTTGAAGTTGGCCTCAAATTTGCAATCCGCCTGCCTCAGCCTTTCAATTCTGTGTGATTATAGGATTGTGCCACTAAGCCCAGCTCCATTCCTTTCTAGTATGGATTTGCCTTAGTGAATATTTTTCTTCTGTCGAAAAAAGATTCTGCAGTGTTTTTTTGTAATTAAGTTTAGATACTGATGAATAACACATTTCTAAGTCTGGAAAGTGTTTTTTACACCTGTCTTTTTACATGTTTTAAAAGATATTTTTGTTAGGTACAAAATTTTAGATCAATGTATTTTTTTTCCTTTGGGCTCAGATTACAGACTTTAAAGTTATGTTCCCCTGTTTTTTTTCTGTTCTTATGTTTTTTTTTCCTCTCTATATAGCATGAGATATTTAAGAGACCATTTTTAAAATGCATCACTCTTTTTAAATAATTTTTGACGATTCCTAATGTAGGTTTCTTTGTGTTTCTTATACTTGCAGAGAGTGGCAGGGAAAAGATAATCCCTTTTAGGACACACACTACCTGACTGTTTACCAACCACCAAGAGTTTAGCAATTTTTCTCTACCATATCCTCATGCCTTGGAGCCAGCTAATCATGGACTGAACCTCTGAAGCCATAAGCCAAGATAAATCTTTCCTCCTCAAAGTTTTCTTGTGAGGTATTTTGGTCACAACAACAAAAAACTGAGTAACACAAGATCAAATTCTATGGTGTTAGTCTCAGTCTAATTAAGATAATCCAAGATCCATCTGAGAAGATGGGTGTATCAGTTCAAAAAGCGAAACTGCTTTACCCTCTCTTTCTATTCTACCCAAACCCTCAAAAAATGGGATGATGCACATTCACATTTGTGAAGGGGATCTTTATCAACTAATTCAAATGCTAATCTCTTCCAGAAGCACCAGCTCAGATACATCTAGCAACATTGTTTTTGTCTGCAATCTGAGCCCAGTCAAGTTCACATGTAAAATTAACCATGTAAATCCTATGATGTATGTAGATAGTTGTGTTTTTTTTTTCTTATACTAAAAGTTTGTCAAGCCATTTTTTATTGTACTTTGAAGTTTTTCAACATGTTTTAGAATGGTTATGCCATAATTAATTACTTTTCTGGATACTTTTTTCCCCTTTTTTTAAGTGGATCTTCAATGTTTATATGTGTCATATCATTTTAACATTTGATATTTTTACCCACTTTACTCTTCTTTCTGTTTTTCATTCTGGTTAATTTTATGAGCATTTCTCTAGATTTACTAATCCTTTCTTCTTTCACTTTCAATTTCATGTCTATCTAGCAAAGATCTAAGATTCCAATTAGTTGGATTTTACATTTTACCCATATTTTTATGTTAAACATACATTTATATACATTCAATAGCTTTACATTCTTTTCTGTTTATTTCAATACTGAATCGTTCAGTATTTGTACTTTATTGAGTTTTCCTTTTGAAAATTGGTCATATTATCTAAGTTCTTCGCTTCTCTAATGATTTTTATGATATATTGAACATTTGAGGATTGTATGTTGTAGAGATTGTGAAATCCACTATTTTCTATGGAGAAATATTGGCTTTTGTTCTGGCAGAGAATTTATTAAGTTCATCTGTAACTCCAAGCTGCCTCTTCTGAGATGGGAAATGGCCAGATCACTTCCAGGTGTTACCTTCTGTTTGTGTCCTTATTTTTTTATTGTCCTTATTTGCCATTAAGAAGTCAGCCAAATATTTGCGGCCTCCCCTGTGACAATATTCTTTCAGGAATTTATGTCATCATTCTCCTGTGTTTTTGTAGCCCTGATGTTTGTTACCTGAATCCTCAAGCCACATGCTTATTGATTCAACTGGGAGAATTGGAAAGAACCTAATTTCCAATGCTATTTCTTTAAATTTTTACTCTTCTTCCATTTCTACAAGTATTGTAGTTTTCCAGTGCCATTATTCTTTTTCAAGAATATATAATTGCTATCTATTAAAGAAAGGGCAAATTCAACTTAATCTCTACTACCATACCAAATGTGGATTCCCATTCTGACAAAATTGAAAAATCCAGAATCAGTTTTTAACTAGTCTGTTCTGTGACTTTTTCTGCTATCCTTGCTTTACAGGAACCATCTTTGTATGCTCTCACATCCTACAAGTTGTTTTCAACTTTGTAGTTCAATCATATCTTGGGTTATGTCTGCTACTGCTATAAGGTTATTTAATGACACCCCCTCTCTGTGTAAACACTCAGCTGAACAACATATGCTCAGTAATTCACAAGCTGAATTCACAAATGGAATAACTGCTCAGAACTTTAAGCAGTCTAAGTAATCTTGCTGCCCATGAATCACAACTCTCCTATCCTCTATAAACTACTTTACACTTTCAACAACCACTTCAGTTGTGCAGTTATTTTCATATTAATCTTTTTTCCCCAAGTGGTATGATTAATGAATAAAAGAATAATACCAATAGAATAAAAATGTAAAAATTCTATCATTCATTGTTTTCAAGTTTTTGACCATCAGTTCAAGATGTTAAATGATGTATAAGTTAATTTCAGACATACTTCATGAGGTATAATTTACTTCAGGTAGAATAAATAAGAATTTCAAGCCAGGCACATTAAGAATTTCAGGTGGTGATGCATTTAGTAATGCCAGTAGCCCAGGAGGCTGAGGCAGGAAGATCTCGAGTTCAAAGACAACCTCAGCCAATTAGTGAGGCACAATAAAAATTAGTGAGACCCTGTCTCTAAATTATATACAAAAAAGAGGTGTGGATGTGACTCAGTGGTTGAATGTCCCTGAGTTCAATCCCCCCGCCAAAAAAAAAAAATTCATAGTTGCTATGCTAACAAAATTTGTGGCTCCAAGGTGCTATTATTATGGATGTAGCATGTGAACCTAATTATAATTCCAGGAATTTAACAGAACTTTAGTGCAGTAAAATGGGCAAGGTGTAATATATTTCATTTTATTCTGTAGTTATAAGAATCTACCTCTCCCTTATAAGTACTTGAAATGTCTTTTATCTTAATGTATGATGAAAAATTTCAAAAGAAGGAATTCCTTTTGCAAACTGATAGCATCTGAAAAGAGGTTTAACATCAGTTGTTTACTGTTCTCTAAGCAGACTCAGTTATTACCCAAACAGTGCTTTATCTTTTTTTTTTTTTTTTTTTTTTTAGGAAGTAGTCAACAAGTGTGGAAAGAATCTATAAGTGTTCTTCAATAATGTCAGCTGAATTCAGTTCTAAGAGGATCTGAATCTGATCACATGAGCCATCTGCATAGCCACTAAAATCTGATTTCACTGAGGCTAGTGAGTCCAAAGCTTAGTTCCTCCCTCATTTAGTAAAACTGTAGAGTGACCAGACAATGAAAATTTGTAAACCAGCTGTTAATTTATGTTCATGAATTTTATTTCATCCTTTATGAGAATGTTCTGTTTATGAAATGAGGCTTAAAGCATTTAATTCACACAACAGCTGAATTGGGACACCCACCCCATCCTACTCACAAAAATAGAAACAGTTGGTTATCTTTTATGGCCTTCTTTTCTCCATTCTAGCATAACCAATAACTTTGGTGATTTTTTATTTTCTGGGTAGAATAGTTAATAGTAAACAGACACAGTAGGGAATAAGGATAAGTCAGGCAAACCTATCCTCTCAGAGCTCTTAAAGGAATGAGTTTTCAAGTATTTCTCTGGATGTACAAAAGGTCAAAGTTTTATGTCTGCCAACCCTTCTGCTATATTTCTCTTACTGAAATATTTCTGTTCAATTTCTGTCCTGATTTTGATCATAGGAAAATTGACTTCCAATTTTGTACATGTATTATTCAATCTGATATTTTAAAACACATAGATGAATGCTGTTATAACATTTAAACATAAAATTATTAAAATGTACTGAAATTGTATCTGACAATGTATTCATATAGAATGGTAATTCTAAATCTGGTTTATATGGAAAATGTCCTTATTCTTTGGTCATTTGTGATTTTACATATTCTAAAATAAATAACTAGGCAAAACATGTTCCTTTTCTAGTCTGATAATCTTTGAGTTTTCTACTTCTTTTTTAACATATAGTATGAAATCTCAATATGAATTAGGATATTCTTGTCTGATATAGAATGATCTACTCATTGCTGAACTTTTATATTTTTGCACACTTATAGTGCATCTTTTATATTATTTGTCTTCTGATATTTCACCAGGAAGTGATATTTTCTCTAATTTTTCTGGTGAGAACATTTTAAATTTACCCTGGCTTTTATTACTTAGCCTTCCCTGACTTACCTTTCCTCTTCCTTCTCTCTTTCATTTCTTTCTTCCTTCTCTCCCTCTATCCTTCCTTCATACTTTAGGGGAAAAAATGAAAGCCATTCTATGCTACCTTCATAGAAATCAAAATTTTGAAATTTACCCCCTCTTCTCTACTTTTAAAATGTACCTCATATTTAATATGGTTTCTGTTGTGTGCATATGTGTGTCTGCATAATTATTGTGTGTTTTGAAAATTCATGAAATGATAAGATATAATATAGTATATTGTGTTTGTATGAGAAGATATAATACAGTATATTGCATTTGTAGCTTGTAATTTGACAAATATACATTTTGTAATTCATTTATGATGTGTATTTTAGTTCCATTTTTTATTCATTTTAGATGTTTTCTAGCTAGCTTTCTATCATTTTAGATGCTATCTATGAACTCTATTTCATAGAAGAAGTATGTTTCCAGGTTATCAATTTCATTATTATATTGTGTTTCCTAAAAACAATTCATCTAGGAATAAACCTTTGATTAAGATCAAGGTGTGACTTTGTCAATCACTTTTCTCTACTTTATGAAAGAATTATAATTGACAGTGAAGAAAAATCATGTTTTTTCTGAGATTTTGGTTTCATTTCTTTTCAATAACTGAGAAAAGAGCTAATCAAAATGACAGCTATTAGATCATTGAAGGTGATGATTGATGACAAACCACTGGATCATTTTTGGCATATGACTCAAAGGAAATTTAAAGAATTAAATGTCACTGCAGTGACAAAACTCTCATGCTCATCTATTTATTTGGTGAACACATACTCAATGCCTGTATGATGCTGAATTTGATTCATCCAATTAGGAGGTAATTCTTATTCAGAGGCATAGAAACATATTTTAAAATAAATCTTGATACTGTTTATTAATATATGTAGATATAGTTAAATAATATTTTTAATGTTTAATAATTATAAAAACAATGCATTTCCATAGTTTGTTCAAGTTTTTTTTTAAATTTTTTTATTAGTTGCTCAAAATATTACAAAGATCTTGACATATCATACATTTAATTCAAATGGTGTACATAATCTTAATCTTATTTTTCCACATATACAGATTTCAGGATCACATTGGTTATACAGCCACGTTTATACATAGGGCCATACTAGTGTCTATTATGTTGTGCTGCCCTTCCTCTCCCCTCCCCTCCCCTTTCTACCCAATCTACTGTGACACGTTTTTCTCTCTCTCTTTTCTTCTCCCTCACACCACCTTATATGCAATTTTGCATAACATTGATGGTCTCCTACCATCTTCTGGGCAAATCCTCTTCTCTCTCCCATTCCCACACACCTCTCATCCTTATTTAATGGTAATCTTCTTCTCATGCTCTTCCTCCCTGCTCTGTTTTGAGTCGCCCACCTTATATCAAAGAAGACATTCTGCATTTGTTTTGTAGGGATTGGCTAACTTCACTAAGCATAATCTGCTCTAATGCCATCCATTTCCCTGCAAATGCCATGATTTTGTTGTTTCTTAGTGCTTAGTAATATTCCATTGTGTATAAATGCCACATTTTTTTTAATCCATTCATCTATTAAAGGGCATTTGGGTTGGTTCCACAGTCTAGCTATTGTGAATTGTGCTGCTGCTATGAACATTGATGTAGCTGTGTCCCTGTTGTATGCTCTTTTTAGGTCTTTTGGGTATAGTCTGAGAAGGGAAATAGCTGGGTCAAATGGTGGTTCCATTCCCAGCTTTCCAAGGAATCTTTCCAAGGAATCTCCATACTGCTTTCCAAATTGGCTGAATCAATTTGCAGTCCGACCAGCAATGTACAAGTGTACACTTTATCCCACATCCTCGCCAGCACTTGTTATTGTTTGACTTCATAATGGCTGCCATTCTTACTGGAGTGAGATGGTATCTTAGAGTGGTTTTAATTTGCATTTCTCTGATTCCTAGAGATGGTGAGCATTTTTTCGTGTATTTGTTGATTGATTGTATGTCCTCCTCTGAGAAGTGTCTGTTCAGATCCTTGGCCCATTAGTGGACAGGGTTATTTGTTTTCTTGTTGTTTATTTTTTTGAGTTCTTTGTATACTCTGGAGATTAGAGCTCTATCTGAAGTTTGAGGGGTAAATATTTTTTCCCAGGATGTAGGCTCCTATTTACCTCTCTTATTGTTTCTCTTGCTGATAAAAAACTTTTTAGTTTGAGTATGTCCCATGTGTTGATTCTTGATTTTAAGTCTTGTGCTATAGGTGTCCTATTAAAGAATTTGGAGCCTGACCCCATGAGAAGGATATACACAACCTAAACAGACCAATATCAATTGAGGAAATAGAAGAAGCCATCAAAAGACTACCAACTAAGAAAAGCCCAGGACCGGATGGGTATACAGCAGAGTTTTACAAAACCTTTAAAGAAGAACTAATACCAATACTTTTCAAGCTGTTTCAGGAAATTGAAAAAGAGGGAGAACTTCCAAATTCATTCTATGAGGCCAACATCACCCTGATTCCTAAACCAGACAAAGACACTTCAAAGAAAGAAAACTACAGACCGATATCTCTAATGAACATAGATGCAAAAATCCTCAATAAAATTCTGGCAAATCGGATACAGAAACATATCAAAAAGATTGTGCATCATGATCAAGTAGGATTCATCCCTGGGATGCAAGGATGGTTCAATATACAAAAATCAATAAATGTTATTCACCACATCAATAGACTTAAAGGTAAGAACCATATGGTCATCTTGATAGATGCAGAAAAAGCATTCAACAAAGTACAGCATCCTTTTATGTTCAAAATACTAGAAAAACTAGGGATAACAGGAACTTACCTCAACATTGTAAAAGCTATCTATGCTAAGCCTCAGGCTAGCATCATTCTGAACAAAGAAAAATTGAAGGCATTCCCCCTAAAATCTGGAACAAGACAGGTATTTCCTCTCTCACCACTTCTGTTCAACATAGTTCTGGAAACGCTGGCCAAAGCAATTAGACAGATGAAAGAAATTAAAGGCATAAAGATAGGAAAAGAAGAACTTAAATTATCACTATTTGCGAATGACATGATCCTATACCTAGCAGACCCAAAACGTTCTACCAAGAAACTTCTAGAGCTAATAAATGAATTCAGCAAAGTTGCAGGATATAAAATCAACATGCATAAATCAAAGGCATGCCTGTATATCAGTGACAAATCCTCTGAAAAGTTAATGAGAACAACCGCCCCATTCACAATATCCTCAAAAAAATTAAAATACTTTGGAATCAATCTAACAAAAGAGGTGAAAGAACTATACAATGAAAACTACAGAACCCTAAAGAGAGAAATAGAAGAAGACCTTAGAAGTTGGAAAGATATACCTTGTTCATGGATAGGCAGAACTAATATCATTAAAATGGCCATATTAAAAAAGTACTCTATAGGTTTAATGTAATGTCAATCAAAATCCCAACAGCATTCCTCACAGAAATAGAAAAAGCAATCATGAAATCATCTGGAAAAATAAAAGACCAAGAATAGCAAAAGCAATTCTAAACAGGAAGAGTGAAACTGGCGGTATAGTGATACCAGATTTTAAACTATTCTACAGAGCAATAGTATCAAAAACAGCATGGTACTGGTACCAAAACAGGCGGGTGGACCAATGGTACAGAATAGAGGACTCAGAGACCAATCCACAAAATTACAACTATCTTATATTACACAAAGTTGCCAAAAGCATGCAATGGAGAAAGGATAGCATCTTCAACAAATGGTGCTGGGAGAACTGGAAATCCATATGCAACAAAATGAAATTGAATCCCTTTCTCTCACCTTGCACAAAAGTTAACTCAGAATGAATCAAGGAGCTAGGAATCAAACCAGAAAATTTGTGTCTAATAGAAGAAAAAATGTTCAAGTTTAATACTAGTCATTATAATAAATCAGTGAAGACTATTCCTTCACTTAGAAATATAGATTTTTTAGAAATTGCATTTCACACATAACTTTGCAGCATTTATAATAGAGTAATTAAAAAAGTAATTTTGAGCACAAAATATATTAGGAAAAAATTCTACAGGAGAAATTCAGTGGAATCACGTTATCAGAAGAAAGACAGAACATACAATTTCTGATATTATAGGAAATGCTGACACATTATGGAAGACAGGAAATCACTATGTAAATCCTTTTGGAAATATTTCAAAGAATGATGTAACAGTATTTTTTTAATGTTTAATTATTCCAAAAGTTTCAATGACTTTCTCAACTTTTAAAGAAATAATATTTGTCAACTAAAGAATACCTGAGGTTAGTAATGCATTATCAAAATCCTTTTTATATAAAACAAAGTCTATGGAAACCTGAATGTAGTAGGGTATTCTGTATGTTTATAATGTATAATTTTTTTTTAAGAGAGAGTGAGAGAGAGGGAGAGAGAGAGAGAATTTTTTAATATTTACTTTTTAGTATTTGGCGGACACAACATCTTTGTATGTGGTGCTGAGGATCGAAACCGGGCCGCACACATGCCAGGCGAGCACGCTACCACTTGAGCCACATCCCCAGCCCTGTTTATAATGTATTCTAGTGTATTCAAATTTTTCTTCCACAGTTCATTTTTCTGCATATCATAAAATATTCCTTTTTTTGTATTTAAAAATTGATATTTTTGAAAAAAAATTGGATTCTTTTTTATTTCCAATCTCAATGGTTTTATTTTTATGATTTGCTTATTTTGGCATCAATGTCACAGTACTTTATTTTTAGTCTTAATAGCTAATAGTTAAAGATTTTCTTTCTGATCCTTCTTTAAATTTGTGACATTACGTTTGTGAGTAAATAAAGTTATGTTTAGGAACAAGATTCTTTTAGATGTTTTCTAGCTAGATTTCTATCATTTTAGATGCTATCTATGAACATAAATTAAATCTTAAATTGTTAAAATTTTTAAATTTTTTTGTTGCACTTTAATACATCTTAGGAAGTACTTAACTCTAATGCATGTATTTTCTACCTCAGAACATAGAATTTACCTCTCCATTTAGTCAATTTACATTTATATTCTTAATAATTTTTCATATTTTTCTCCATAATATTCTTAACCTCATTTATTAGATTTAATCTTCAAAATCTTAGTGGTAGGTTGCTACTCTGAGTGAGGCTTTAAAAAACTCATATTGCCTCCTTAGTTTTTATTGATCAGAAGAATGTTGATTTTTCTTTACGTTTTGATATTCAACAATCTTAATCCTGGTTATTTTGAATTGCTTTTTAATTCTATGATTTCATTGGGTTTTCTCTAGAAAATTTAATTTTTCCGATGGTTGGGGCAATTTTTTGTTTTTATTTTTTCTTTTTATTTCTTTAGATTAGGTCAAGGAATCATTAACACTGAAGTTAGCAAATAAGTTTGAATACAACACAGCCATGGGTATTCATTTCCAAATACCTAGGGGTGGATTGCATTAATTAAAAAGGAACTTCTTCCAAATACCTAAAATCTGAGAATTTTGAGGAGAAACACAGAAGCAGGATAGAAAGCTCATTCCTCTGTCTGTAACTCCCCACTCTAAAGCAGAGTTTATTGTCAGATCCCTATTCCCACCCCTGGCTTTATTTTCATCCAGATGTGTACAAGAGCCCTCTGCGTGCTTTGTCCACATGCCTTGATTAGAATCTGGACGCCTGTCAAGCTTCAGAAGAACAGGGCAGCCATTATGGGACCAGTGGGAAGGTGAGTCAGGAGCCAAGCCTTCACAATTCACCAAACTAGAAGCACAGTCTAAGTAAAGATCCTGTCCTTCTGTCCCCATGATAAAGGATAGAAGTCATCAGAAATACACTGATCAGGAGGTGACACAATTCATGATGGAATTTGACTTCCATTCACTAAGACAAAATGAGACCTTTGTAAGAAAATAATCACCAGGCATAGGCACAGCCTCTGTAGCCCTAGGCAAGATATTGGGGTACATAATCTCCTCTTAGGTTGTTAATGTATACAAAAAGATAATACCAATCACCAAAGTAATGCAAACACTAGCTTTGTCAGATTGAAAGCAGCTGAAGGATTAAACCCATCAGAGTGAATATAAAGGACATGAAGATCAAATCTAGATGGTCCCATAATGTGTAAATAGATTTTGGTAAGAAATGAAAGAGGAATATTAAAGAATAATGATCATCTGAAGATGATTTCACTGGTGGAATAAAAACTTGATTGCTCCATTCACATGGAAAAAAGGTAACCATAATAGCACACAATTCATAAAATTTCTGAATATCACTCAAAACACATACACACACATACAGACATGTAACTGCCAGGAAGAAAAAGGTATATCTAAGAAAATGACAACCAGATTCACACTAGTTTTTTTTTCTATAAATCAATAAAGAGTTAATGCTATGAATAAATAGAGCATAGATTAGATAAAATAGAGATTAGAAAACTGAAATTATAATTCCAAGTTACTTTGATGTTTGAGAGAAAAAGAAATGCAATTTCTGGCATATAAAAACTAAGACATTATTATTATATCTCTCTCAGAAAATAAAGAAATAAAAGCAAAGCAATATTTTATATAAAAACAATAAGGTATATTGAGAAATAAAGAAATATTGAAACAGATGATTTACATTACTAGTTAGATTTAATGTTGTTTTGGAAGTTTTACCAATAAAACACAAAAGAAAAGTGAATTTGTCATTATCAATGGATGATGCCAGTTTATATCAAGAAGATGAAAGGAATAAATTACTAGAATGAATAAAACATTAGCAAGTTTGCTAGGTACGCAGTGTCAGTAAAGAAATCAATCGCAGTAATGTAAAGCAGAAACAGTGTTAATTCATAATTTCTAAGAAACCATTTACAATAGCAACAATTTATTTTAAAAGTTGGGAATAAATTTCAGAAGTGAAATAACATTATGCAGTGAGCTACAATGTAGAATTGATAGAAAACGAGACAAAATAAATGGAAAATTTTATGTCTGCTTGGATTAGAAGATTCAAGAAATGTTAATTATCTCCATATAGATCTCAATTTAAATAAAATATAAATGAGTTCCAAATAGATACTTTTGGGAAAATTGACTACCTAATTCTGACACTTGCATAGAAAAACCAAAAGAACAAGAATAGGTAAAACCCTGTTGAAAAGAACAAAAAGTAGAAATTTATTTTCAAAAGCATTTAAGACTTCTAGTTCTATACTCCTAGAGTTTCCCTTTACAGCCAGAATTAACAAACCAATATACTTTGAAAGTGTCTAAAATGCCCTAGGGATCCTGTAACTTGAAGGATGTCTTTTTTTTCCTCCTATGCACCCCAAAGAGAGTTACAGAAGCCTGCAACCTGTCTCCAACAGGAACAGACCATCAAGGCTCCAAAGTAGCCTGTTCCTAGAGACAATGAGTGAGTAAAATGATGCCTAATAGCAGGTATCTTCTAGACATAGGACCCAAGTTCAGAGTTCAGTTCAGCACCAATGACAAATTGTTTCCTCCCAAAGATTCATCTGAGACCTAGTGGAAAACTGATCCACCATCTCCTACTCCTCTTCAACACAATCCTCCCTCCTTTGAGGAAGCAGAGGGCAGTACTAGAGTCCCATAGAGTGGTGTCAGCATGCTTGCTAGGGAAGTGATCTTTCTTCCACATGTAATGGTAAGAGGAGTGCACAATTTCTTTCCTGGGGTAGTATTGGAGGAGCCCATCAGGGCTCTTCCACTCCCTGCAGGAAGTGGCAGGGGATGCTATAATCATCCCACAAGGACAGTTTCAACACAGCCCAGAGTCAAATTGAGCTCCCACCTCAAATCAGTAGTAACAAGAGTGAACTCAGGTGGTGCAAAAAAGGGGATGTTTTTCACATCTAGCCTTTTTCTCTTTATACCCACTTTCAAACTATCCAGCTTTTGACGATAACCAACTTGACCCTCACCTGCCATCAGGATTGATCAAGGTGATAAGTCAGAGCTAGATATCACTCTAATCCTCCTTCATCCACACGCCTGATGTCACTGGTTGCAGGAGCAAGCTGAAACCAGATGCTCATATAAAAGCAATGAGACTGAAATAAGAAATTAAAAACAGTGAGAACTGTCACTTGTATCCCCTCTTCTAGCCACTGATGTCACAGGTCCTAGAAGGAAGCTGGGCCACAACCCTACCAAGATAGAATATGTTAAAACCAGGTATGGAAGTCAAAACTCACCTTACAGCCCTCCTTGACCTCAGCAAGGCCAGTGGAAAGCTATAAGTTACCACCTATAAAGTACATTAATGAAGGAGCTACCTGATGGTTTTGGCTTTCCCCCACCTCCTGAGAGCCATTTGGGCCCAGCCAAGGAGTTGATCTTCTGGTGTCAGAATAAAACAACCAATTGGTGTGAGTCAGACCTCTGTTTCCACCTTCCCTGGTGGTACTGGAACCTACCAAGGAACAGATCTTACAACCACACTTTGTAAGAAGAGGTGGTTAGATCTATCTACCATATTCAAGTTGAGATAAGTGAAGCCCAGAGAGAAGACAAACACACACCCCTGATCATTATGCAATACATCAATAGGGGAGTGACTGCTAATAAATTATGTTCACTAAACACAGAAACTCATAGTATGTTATTCAAAATACTCAACATATAAGTAAAAATCATTTATCATCTCGAAAAACCAGAAACATCAAAAAATAAAGGAGAAAAGATAGCTAGCAGATGTCAGCACCAGGGCAAATTACATGTTGGAATTATTTGGGAAAGATTCTAAAGCAGTTATTTTTGAAAAGTACTTAGGGAGTTTCTTGAAACATAAATAGTAGAAAAATCTCAAGAAAATAATAGAACTTATAGCGATGAACCAATGGAGAGTATGACTAAAAATAAAGCAGTTTATTATCCTAAATGCCTTATAATGTGTTTTTTATTAAACACATTAAAATAAACACTTAATAAAGTTCAATAAACCACTCATTGGTGGTCTCAATAGATGATAGATGAGAGTAGATATAATCAATACACTAAGGACCAATAAATAGGACTTATATGATATAAAAAAAATTAAAAAGGAAATAAACAGTCACATGGATATGTATAAAAAAGAGTGAACATTCATATTATCAAATATGATAATAGAAGGAGAGATGGAAAAGTAAAAGAGAATGAAAATAAAATAGTTTTCAGAGAAATAGTGGTTGAACATTACCAAATTTATCAAAAACCGTAAACATACACACTCAAGAAATTGAGTGGAACCTAAATGAGAGAATTGCATAGAAATCCACACCATGCCATGTAATTATCGAAACTGTGAAAGTTATAAGACCAAGAATAAAATCTCAAGAGATTTTATCAGAAAACAATGTTATAGTACTTAGAGCACAAATTCAAATGACAGAAATTTCTGTTCTGAAACAGTGGAGGCAAAAAGGAAGGTGGCAAAATCATTTGCAAGTAATGAGAGCATGAAACTGTCAAATGTGAATTTCATACCTGACAAAAATACCTTTCTGAAAGAAAGAGGGAATAAACGTACACAAAAAGAAATAAACATACACAAAAAGACAATTTCTTAAATCTACCCTTAAAGAAAGACTCCAGAAAAACCTTCAAATAGAAAGAAAATGAAAACAAGACAGCTTGGAACACAAAATAGGAAAGAACATTGGCATGAATAAAAATAGGAATAAGTATCTCAATGTAATATAAATAATATTTGGTAGTTTAAGCAAAAATTATAATACCATTTGATATGAAGTCTATATAAAATGAAGAGATACAGTAATTAAATGTTAAAAGTTGAGCAAATAAAGGGAACTACATTCACTCAAAATAATAAAGCATTGATTTATGTAGCTTTGCAAATGTGGATTTTTATTTTCGCATATTTGAAAATTAACATGCAGTTGTATAAAATAAAAAAGGTGCAATGAACCATTCATGTTCCCAGTTTCCTCCAAAGGTAACATCTTGTTATATACTACAATATCACCACCAGGATACTTATATTTATACAATGACAATAAAGAACAACGTAGATACCAGACAGTTATAAGGAGTGAAGATATGTCAGCATCAGTTGCCACCCATGCTTCTTTAAATTAAATATCTAATTCATGCATTTATGGGCAATTTTCTCAAGGGTTTATCAATTTCATACTACAGAGATTTTCTCTTAAGGTTTTTCATCCCTTCCCAAATTTTAAAGGTTATTTTAGTATAAAATTAGGTAAAAATAAGTAAAGAACTATTAGAGATATCTGAAACTAGATATTTATTCAGATATTTAGTTCAAAATGAGAAAAAAAATCAATATAAAGAAGAATCATTTAATTACCTAGGGCATTTTAATGTATTCAATATTCCAGGAGTTTGAAATCACTTTATATATTACTTTATTAATTTTGAAAGACATGAAAGTATTTTAAGAACTTCCTAAATAATTAACAGATATTCATGATTTTTACTTCCCTAATGAATATAACATCTTTATCTCTCTTTTATGTAAACAACTCAGAGTTAATTACATAGTTGTCCATCCTTAAATGGTATCATTATTATTATCTTTTTTATTAAGAATGGCAAACTGCTCAGCTTAGTTTATAATAAGGAGTTGAATTATTATTGGAGCCATAGATTTGAACAGTTGGAAGTCATAAGCTAAATGGCTGTGGGGAAAAATAATGTCATGTTGCTTAACTAGCTCATGTTACAAAGTGGTTTATTTAGCTCCATTTTGTACATAGATAAATATCATACAAATTTGTTTAATTTTCTACAAGTCAGATAGCTAAAGAGAAATGTTTCAAAATGCTTTAGCAGTAGTGTAGCTAAAATGGGTGGCACAAAATGGATTCTAGAAAACAAACAAAACAGATTTTATTAATGAGGAAATGTATCCACAAATCAACGCAGGCAAATGACACTATGACTTGATATGGTTCTGAGAGAGCATATGATGGTATAAGGACATAGAGAAGGTCATGCATTTTTAAAAAGTAGAATGTCTATAGTGGTTTTAAACCTTTATTTTTAGAAAATTATAGATTTTAAAGCTGTTAAGAAAAAATACAGAGAGCACTGTACTATTTATCTACTTTCTTTCAGGGATAGCATATTGCAAGACTATATCACAATATCACAACCAGGATGATGCTTTGGATGCAGTGAATACACAGAACATTTCCATCACCTCAGGAGCCCTCATATTGCCTAGTTAGTACTGGCCACCTCACTTTCCTCATCCCATCTCTGACCCTGTTAATGTTCTGTACAGTTTTGACATTTCAAGAATGTTCTACAAATGGAATCATTCAGCATATGACATTTTGTATCTTCTGTAGAGCCAAGATCTCTGGAAAAGAAACCCACAGTCTCATCTTGAGAGTGGAAGAACTACAATAAAAATAGAATTTCCAGTCACTCAGGATATGTGCTCTTAAAGGAGAGCACTGACTGCAAAGAAATTGAATCTTGAAAAAATGAAATGGAGACATTTAGACAGATCCTCATAAAGATAGAGTTGATGACCCTCTAAATTCTCCCGGGTCTTCTTTGCCAGTAGAAGTATCCGCTCTGCTCCTATGAAGGTAAAACCTGCTTTGCTTGAGAGACTGCACTGGCCTTTCTGAGGTGCATGTCATTCAAGACAATGCTGATTCACTTTAGGACCTCCTCCTCCATTATCTTTCTTTCTACATCTATAACTAGGCTCAAATCCCTGCAAGGTCTAAGAGGTGAGTTTTAAAGTGTGACCCATTAAAAGATCTACTATGCTAAAAAAGAACTACAAGGTTCTTACAATTTATACAATCAGATATCTAGGGAATAGGTGTGTGGATGGATATTAAGGGTGGAGAATAATTGTGGAAAGAACATGAAGTTGTACCGGGACATATTTATTGTTATATGACTACTAAACTGAAATTCTGGATTTAATGTTGCAGCTTGAGAGGTTAGAAATAGCTCTGTTTGTTTTCTTGGTTGACTGAAACATAGATCGAAAAGTGGCCAACTCTAAATGACAGAATGTCTTGATAAGCGTATGGTATTCAAAGGCCTATGGAGATTGAAATGTTAGAGTAGATGTTTCACATGATACCTGGTCACCCAGGCTGGGAGGGGTCCACAGAGCATACTTTTTATCATGACTATAAAGAATAAGGATGTGAAGGAGGCCTCAACCTCCTTGATGGTGCTCTGTAGTTTAGATTAGAAATTTTAACATGAACTGCTTGTACATTGAAACAGGATCCATAAATACCATAGGAATAAGTGGATCCTGGGGTGGCAAGTGCCAAGAGTTGTCACCAAAAATAAAGAAGGTGTGGTTATTTTAATGAACCTCAGAGTAAAGGCAAGAATCAGAAAAATCTGACTTGCAGAATCCATAACATTGGCTAGTTCATTATGGCATCTCTACAAGTGAAATGGATAGGAAGTGCACTATTCACACTTGATCTGTAGAAACAGAATGAACAGAGGTTTAGCTTGAATTTCAAAGCAAAGTTTGAATCCTTAGTACATCCACAAATTCATTTTTGTATTAATAAACAGTAGTTTACAGGTTCAGAATCCTGTGAATGAAGGAAGGCTGAATCCTTTTAGGATAAATGCCACTAATTTCACAAAATTTCTATTAATCTTTCTTTCAGATTTTTCTAAAGGGACCTTTACCAGGGTAACAACAAAATCTTCCAGACTTTTCTAAAGGGACCTTTACCAGGGTAACAACAAAATCTTCCAGACTTTTCTAAAGGGACCTTTACCAGGGTAACAACAAAATCCAGTAAAGGAAATAGACTTTTCAGAGACTACAGGATCTGTCTCTGACTCTGTCTGACAATAATTCCAAGAGACCCAAAACCTCACTGCAGCCCTCCCGTCCAAGTCATGGCTTATGGAGGTCCAGCTATCGATACAGTTTTATGTCAGAACCAACTCATAATTGGACCAGCAATTGCCTGAAAGTACCCTGTATTTATTTCCTTAATTCCATACTGCACTATTGAAATGTATACTCCGAAGCTGGCAGAATATATGTCCTGGTTTTCTGATTTGTAAAGTGAGGGATATTATGGTGAAAAAGCTAAGTAGCCTAATGCCACAAAGCTTTCCCCTCTTATCTTCCTGTATAAATTTTATGGTTTCAGTTCTTAAATTTTAGTGTTTGATCAAAAATGGGCCAAGTATTTATAGTGTGTGAACATGTAATGACTCTCAACTTCAATGGCTGAAATATTGATTTCAAAATTTTCAATGATCTTAAGCCTGTAAAATTTTCTTTAATTGATTATTCAATTTAAAATTTTGCTAAACATAATGGTGATCTTTGTAATGAACATAATGCTAACAAGCATCAAAGTTTTAATTCTGAAAATATACTTGGAAATTAGCTTAAAATGAATAAGTTTATAAACAGATAATATAAATATTAAAAAATCCATAAGCAAGTTTATTTGAATAAAGATATATTATTTCAGCTTTCTTATTATTTGGAGAGTAAAGTCTTCCCTGCTCTTCTCCTCAAATAAACCCATCTTTCTATAATGTCAAGCTAGTTATCTGGGTGCTCTTATGTGTTTATAAACTCCTACTTTCTAAAAGAATCAGCAAACCCATAAGGTGAAATCCAAATCAAATAACCTAAGAATAATGCTTTAATGTACTATGAGACTTTAATCCTTAAACCCATGAAAGAGAGTTGTGCATAGAAGAGGTACTTAGTATTTGTTTAATAAATGGCAAAGTGTTTTATGAGGAGAATTCTGATTAAATTTTGTCTAGCTATTAAACTAAAAAAGTCAGAAAAATAGAGATAAATGGATTTGCTTTTTAGTTACAGAAATTCTGCCAGTATGGTATAGTATAATATAACCAAGCAAAAATAAAGTAGTCTCATTTTCCCCTTGTCCTCTGATACTCTGTGGCCCACAATATCAAAGAAATAATTAAATAAATAAAATGGGGATAAACCATACTAATTCAGTGAGTGTCAAATTAGTGCAGTATTAGTCCAAGCAATTCATGGTACTTTCAAATGCTTTCAAATGTCCTCTAACTTATAGGGAAGAAAATACAAAGTTAGAAGATACAGTTTAGTATACAATAGCACAATAGACACCTGAGTCATGGAGACTTTCTATCAGTACTGATAAGAAATCCCATTGCTTCCATGTATTTTTGCACTTGTGAAAAACATCTCTTCCATGGAACAGAAAAGCAAGAGTCTAAGGAGGCTGGATGTATTTCAGTGAGCTCCCAGATTTGAAAAAGAAACAAACTGTGAGACTGTGCAAAGCACCTCATTTTAAAGTTTGAATACACAGTGGTGAGAATTTTGCAATGTAGCTGAAAAAAACCAAACACTCCTAAAATCGATAAATACTTAATATATATGGGGGCTGGGGTTGTGGCTTAGTGGTAGAGTGCTCACCTAGCATGCACAAGACACCGGGTTTGATCCTCAGTACCACATAAATTTAAAATAAATATAGTGTCCACCTAAAACTTAAGAATAAATATTTTAAAAAATACTTAATATATAATTTGTTTGACTAGGTACATGAGCAGAGTTTGAGAAGAAGGCCCAGATATATGGTGATATCATCCCAGACTAGATTGGCATGAGAGACAATTAAGACATAGAAAATAAAAGCTAATTATTAAGGTCTTGGGAAATGTCAAGTTAAGGATTTTGTGGGGGATGCTGGGGATTGAACCAAGGGTTCTGCACATGCTAAGCACATGCTCCATCATTGAGCTACACCCCAAGGTCAAGCTCAGAGTTTTTTAATCCCACTATATTTTACTTACATGATCGTGATTGGCTATAGAAAACTAGATGTAGTCCTTAGGTTAAGTGCAAGTGCCAGTCATTCAAATAATCCTTTTCAGTGTCATCATAATTATCAAGCATGTAGCCATAAAAGCAGCTCAGAAAATTCCATAATAATGGCAACCACCACATTCTTTTTATACCAGCACTCACTGTTTATTCCTGCCTCCCTCATTTCCTTTCCCTGGGTTTTCCTAAACACATTGTTTATTGTCAGATATCCTAAAGAAAGGCACCTCATATTTCAAAAGGTTATCTCCCCCTGAGGGGAGCTCATCATCATCTATGAAGAAAGAACATTTTACATTCTAATCTGATTTATAAGATTCATTTAAGTCATGTGACCAAAATTCTAATTTACTTTACCATGGGCTTTCATGATCACAACTGTATCCTGTCCTCACTAGGAATTGTTTTAACCCCGAAAAGCAATTCTGAATTATTTGCTTCTTTCAGCATTATTCCTCCTCCTTTGCACTTTCTAACTCCTGACCCTTCATTTTGTAAAACTTCTGGTGTTTCTTTTTGTTGGCCAACTACAATATTCCATTTGCAGCTTATAGACTCCAAATCTTTCCATTCTCCTCAAATCTAAAATCACTCTTATTCTTTATCATATAGTATTTTTTTGTACCATGGATTGAACTCAGGGGCACTCAATCATTGAGTCATGTCCCCATAGCTATTTTGTATTTTATTTAGAGACAGGGTCTCACTGAGTTGGTAAGCACCTCACCATTGCTTTGAACTCGCCATCCTGCTGCCTCAGGCTCCCAAGTCACTGGGATTACGGATGTGTGCCACACCATGCCCAGCTCATATAGTAAATTCCTGAGAAAAGAAAATTCACCATACAGGCTAGTCAAATTAAGTATAAATCTAGATGAATTAATGCATTCCAAATAGTATAGGAATAGACAGACAATTGAACTTAATTCAAAGTCCACAATATAGAACCAAATACATAAAAATTTGATTTCAAAACACAGGTGGCATTTCATTGCAGTGGAGACATGGATGTATAATATATCCTTAATATTGTATGAACAAGTGACCAGCTAAATGTTTCCATGCCATATTCTTGTCTACACCCAAATAACTCTCCTTCAGCTTAGATGTCTCTAAATACTAAATTATGTATATTCTTGGAAAACTAATGCCTATGTTGAACCTCCAGGGTGCTGAATATTGCAATTCCTCTACCTCAAATTCTCTCTCCTGATTGCATATGTCTCACCTTTCATCTTTCTACAACTACATTTATCAATTTCTTTATAAACATGCTCTGTCCATATTTGAAATTTTCTCAGTTGCAATATACTATTAAATTATATTTATCTCAAATACCTTTCATGCTGCATGATTAGAGCTAAGCAATGTACTAAGTTTGATTTGGAAATCTTTCATTCTAAAAATAGTTATTGAGTGTCTACTATAAGTGTAGAGGATGGTATGAGTTATGAGAGACACAGTGATGATAAATAGGACCTAGTTCTGCCCTGGAATGGTTCTATAGCCAAGTAGTTGAGACAATTTGACCTGCAGGAAAAAAATTTATTATGAAAAAAAGGATCTGGATGCACTTAGCCTGAAAAACAGATCCATTAGGGATGATTTAATAACAGAGTGTGATCATATTAAGGTTAGGAAAGAAGAGGCATTAAACTGCTCTCAATCTTTCTGAAAACCTAAGAGGCTATTAAACACCATATGAAGAATATGTTTCTATAAATAGTTATTTAAAAATAGGTTAGCATAGGGTGCACAATTATTATATCTGAAGCTATTTCAAAATAAGGATAAATCAACTTGTGTATAATTATATTTCTTACCAGGGATTGTATGAAAATACTCTTTTCCTCTGCACATTATTGTGTGCAT
This sequence comes from Urocitellus parryii, assembly GCF_045843805.1. Lineage (NCBI taxonomy): Eukaryota > Metazoa > Chordata > Mammalia > Rodentia > Sciuridae > Urocitellus > Urocitellus parryii. Next base: position 2,644,145 of record NW_027554054.1, on the reverse strand, counting down.
ATTTTGTCATTTTAATTTTATTAGTGCTTGACAGTAAATCCAAAGAGATATTTATTTGGCTTAATCGTGTTATTTATAATAAAAACTTGAAAGTGGATGATAATACATATTGTAAGGCTCTATTGTATAAAATATGTATGGAATTATAAAGCAGATCTTATACATTTATAAGTATTCAAATGTTACTGTTCAATTACTATACTAAAAATAACTGGAGAAAGTCATTTCTATTCTAGGAGACTATATGAATACTATCTGTGATGCAAAGTCACACTTCAACAAACTAGATGAATTCAGACCTTTAGAAGTTGTGACATTTGCATATAAATTTAAACTCTGCCCCTGAGCTGTAAGAATAAATTAATAATCCAATTTAAATATTTGAAAGATATGTCTTATAAGAAATATGGTATTGAAAGATATAATATAGTAGAAGTGTAGTAAGAAAGATTTTCTTCCTAATAACAATTAATTTTACTTTCAGAAAAATAAGGTATGTGGAGTCTACTCAAATTTGTATTATATATCTACAATATATATCTCTAATAAGGAAACTACCTTCAGGCAGAAGCAATACTTTCATGACAATTAAGATAATTTGTGAAGTTAGTGATAAAGAAGGAGAATTATCCTACTTTAAAGAGAAAAGATAAAATCAAAAGATAATTCAAATTAAAAATTTACTATCAATAATGTCTCCTTAGGTACAAAATTTTTAAAATGAACATTCTGTAGCATAATCTAAATTTGGCAAAGACTTTTATTGATCAGTTAGTTAAGAGTGCATTACTATCTTGAATTAAAATTTTCTCAAAATGAACCTGGCTATATATAAGAAAATAGTGTATATTTTTGTTGGTTATATTCAAAGTTATATCAAGGGCTATGTTGGCCACACATTACAAGCCATACTTATGTATCGATGCCGTGGTAAATCAATTCCTACATCAATAGATTGGCTCACACTGAAATCTAGTTCACTCAGTTAATGAACCATTAAAGAACCTCAATTGTATTATTAAACTGAAATAAAATTATAATCATGTTAGTTTAGTGAGACTTGATTTACATTAAACAGACAAATCATCATTGAGTTTTACACAAAAAAAATCCATAACACCTATGCAAAAACATTAGAAGGAAAAATGTATATAAAATGTTTGTATGAAAACCTTTAATGCTAGAATATTATTTTAAATACTCCTACATTTTTTGCATTCATATTTTTCTTTTGCATCTTCCCTCATGTTTAACTATCAGCACTGTGCAACATGGCTCTTCTGTGTTTACTATTTAAAGATGTAGGGGAGGAGACTTGCCTGTGCCAGGAGAGTGCTCATTATCTGGCTGTGATGTTTGTTTCCTAGAGAGCTGTAAACATGCAGATTGAGGTCAGAGGTGCAGGATGTCTGTACCTATTATGTCATAAATAACACAAAAATATTGAGGAAAGTTTTTTTTTTAATATTAGAAAACTATTAGCCACTTCAATAAAGTCACTTCCTTCAGTGAATGAGGGAAGCCCCTGTGCAAGTACACCCTTATTGTGTATGTTCATCTTTCTCATTAGTGTATAAACACAATCAACTAACAGTCATGTTGGAACTACAGCAGTGACAATTTCAATCACAAATTAGTTACAAACTTGGACCTTGGCAGAACACAGTTGAAAGCATTCTGTGAGATTTGGTGGCTAAATTGAATAATTAAAAGCTATTTTGTTGGTCATAAATTGTATTATGCATATTTTATACAAGTAAAATTTATAATAAGCTTAAATATACATATAGTTTATTCAATAAACTGTTGTTATGATTTGGATGTGAAGTGTCCCCCAAAAGCTCACATATGAGACATGCAAGAAGTTTTGGAGGAGCAATAATTGGGCTATAGCCTTAACCTAATCAGTAAATTCATCCCTGATGGGATTAATGGAGTGGTAACTGGAGGGAGGTGTGTTGTGGCTAGAGAAAGTGGCTCACTGGGGTTCGTGGCTATGGGGTATATATTTTGTATCTAGATCACATAGTCTTTCTCTGCTTACTGATCACGATGTGAGCCGCTTCCTTCTGCCACGCTCTTCCTCCATGACATTTGGCCTCACCTCACCTGAGGAATGGAGACAGCCTTCTATGGACTAAGACTTCTGAAACTGTGAGCCCTCAAATAAACTTTTCCTCCTCTACAATTGACTTGGTCAGGTCTTCAGTTGCAGCTGCAAAAAAGCTGACTAAAACCTGTTGTTAGACATTTTGCTGATATGTCATTATATGAAATGCATAAACAGTTTTAGCAATTGTATCTCTTTCTTTAATGCAGACTATATTCAAACAGCTTTCTCTTTAAAAAAAGATCTTTCTCAAATAGAAAAATCAGAAAAATATTAATTTGATATTTAATATAATATTTATCAGTAATACTGGTAAAACTTCTTTTTACAATGTATATGAGGATGCTCACAATGAGCAATCCATAAGATATATGTAATGCATCTTTGGTTAATCACATGGTACTGAGACATCTTTTCAAAATCTCCCTGTTAAAATTAAAACACTCAAAAGAACACAAGAAAAAGAATCTATTGGAAAAGCTATTGTTCAAGGGTGTGCCAAATCTCCTGAAAAATTGTCACTAATTGAAAAGAATGAGCCATAGAAAGAAGTAATTGGTAACCAAGTCACTCATAACTGTTTGAAAAAAAAAAAAAGAAAAAGAAAGAAAAAATGTGGCTTTAGCGACTACCCATGTCCACATCCAATCTCTATCACAGGATTAAGCCTGGCAATGAAACAGAAAGCTCTGAATTTATCAATCACAGAGTTCCTTCTGAAGAGATGCTAATGATCTATTTTGTTTTCTATGTTCACTCAGAAAATTGTAGCTTATAGTAACACAATATTTTCAAAGAAAAAAGAGCAGAAGTTACTTTATTTAACATGGTAAGATCAAGGTCACAAGACATCTGGGAACTTTCCAGGAACAAGTGTTGGCAAAAACAGTAATGTAGTTTATTTAACACCATTGTAAACAAACGTAACTCAAGCTCTTCAGTGGACAAAGTGGAGGAAAATGTGATAAGTGGTTTTCATCCAAATGCATATAGAAGAAATATTATAACACAGAAGTTTTTCACACATAACAATCAAACAAATGAATTGTATATCTATCTAAAAGGGTGTTAAAATCTGAAATAAAACAAACTTTGAAAGGTCAAAAACCTAAGTTGAGAAAAATAAGAGTAAAAATTTTAATTAGAAGACTTTGTGGAAATTCATGATCAAATCAGACTATTTTAAAAGAAATAATAAAAATTATTGAAGCTGAAAAAATGATGAAGAGGAAAAAATAGAACATATAGAAATAAGCCCAATTAGTTGGGCTTACAAAATTTTAGTTTTATAATGTTAGTGCTATGTTTTTAGATTCTGTTTTTTTTTTCCTAACAAATTTCTATGAAAACTAATAATTCCTAAATTTGTTTCAAAATGTTTTAAAAATTGAACAGATAAAAAAGAAGTTGTAAAATTGTCTCTTAGAGAAATACTGGCCAGATGGTTACATGAGCTAGAAAAGAATTAGAGTTCTATATAATGTAATCATTTCTATTATAATAACTTTCAATTGATTTATTTGGTTTTCTGGAAACAGAAGACAGAAATATTTCAATTAAATTTATAAGATCAGCATAATTCTGATGAACTTATAAAAAAAAGTCACCATAAAACCATGTTGACCCTTGATCATAGTATTCCATACCCTGTAATGAAGAATTCTGTATTACCATATGTCTAATTAAATTACTATGATACCCAAAGTTGTAATAAGACTATAAGAGTAATAATTTAGTATTAATCTACTAATCAATTTTTAACAAGGAAAACTTATTATTCCATGAAATATAGGAAAGCCATTAAAATTTAAGACTCCCTTATTTTCATGAAATAAATGATTATGAAAATTAATAGATTTTCACATCCATAGAAGGACATGTTGTCAATAGAAAAAAATTGTAAAGTGTTGAAGCACTCTAGGTTTTACCAGAAAAAGCTTTAAGAAAACAAGATTATTTATTATCACCAGTACCAGTCAATATTTTTCTTTTATTTTGGCCATTGAAATAGGGTCTGCACAAAGAATTTAAATATTTCTATAAAAATTGGATAAGCATCAATATCATTTTTTGCCAGTAGAAATATTTTATAACTAAAAATTCAAACAAATCTACTGAAATACATTACAACTAAAAAGAGATTTAATTAAGTTGCAAAATGATATAATAAAACTTGAAAAGTTATGTTCTTTATAGTATTATAGAATACTGGTGTACAGAATTACAAATCTTGTTCATAGTGATGTACAAAGATCTCAAATATGAAGAACAAATGTTTACTATGCAGGACTTCTCTGAAAATATTATAGAATGCCACCAGGAAATATGAATAAATAATGAACAGAAAGAGAACCTGCCCTATTTTTTAGGAAAAAAATGAATATTGAAATAGTAAAATTCTCCCCAAATCAGTCTTTATATAGAACATACATTCAGTCAGATTTCAGTGGTATTTTTCATGATTAAATGATTTTAAAATGTATTTAGTTGCATGTGTACTGTTTTACATATATATCATGCAAAGAGCAAAAGAAAAGCTCTTGACCTAACTAGTATTTTATCTGTTTACTGTCATGCAATGTGTCCACCAATTTTCTGGCTTCTCAAGCCACAACCTGTTTGACTATCAAATGATACAGTTTATTTCAGTGTGTTTTAGGAGATTGCCAAATAACACATAGATGTCCATATTGTCATGTATAACCTTTATTCCAGACTCTGGCTTCAGGTGTATCTAGCAGGCTTCAAATAGTCTGAATACTGCAATTGTGGCTGCCTCACCTTGTGTGTGTATAAGTATTCCTTCATTATCCAAGATACAACTGAGAAGGTCTGCCACTGAGTTGATGTTTAATACACTTGAAAAAAATGAGGGCACTACAAGGGATCTATGACATGAAAAAAAACGATCTATAAATTGTTTATTTTTTCACTACTACCAGAATAATGTTCATGATTGAATAATGGAGTCCTTGATAACAGGTGTTTTCCTTTGACCCTACTGCCTTGCTACTGGTAACTATAATTCACCCATTTTACAATCTTCATCATCAATCCCTCTCTGCCTTATCATTTTCAGATATAGCATAAACTTCCTACCTACTTTGCTAACTGGAATTAATCTAAATTTCAAAATAATTTCCTTACAGAGATAACTGCTCTTATCTTATTTAAAAATAATTGTTTAGATTATGTACATAACTTACTTTCTCAAACTACTCTTCCAAACTAGAAGCACTGTATTTTTACAATCAGTAATTCTAATATTTCCTCTTAAAATGGATAAAAATGCTATAGAATGATACACTCAAAATGAATTAAAAAGTGAATGTGTAAAAACATGAAAATCCTAAAATAAAATACAAATGAAATTCATATCATTTAACAAGATTGAGGAGTCTCTAATTTAACTTCATTAATTAATCTACAAATTATTGATAGATTTAAAAATTTAAAGCATCATATCTTTAAGAGAAAGAAGCACAATGGAATGAAACAATGAAAATTTGAAAAAGAAGAAACAGGGGACAAAGGAAGGAAGGAAGATATATAAAGAAAATTAAAGAAAAGTAATTATAATAACAATATTTTTAAAAATAAGAATTCAGAAAAAATATTTGGAAAAGGTGTAAAAAGAGTGAGGACTATCTTAGAGTAATTATAATGATATATGGATAGAATTTAAGACAAGCATTTACATTGAGAGGCAAAACAATTCACAAAAGAAGAATTTTCCTCAATAAATATGATAAATATATGACATATGTACTTATTTTGTTAGACTGATAATGATTAAAAGAATGATAAAGCCAGGTATAGATTTATATCTGAGAGAGAGTACACTCTCAAATATTCAAGATGAAAATATCAATTGTATATTTTTCATGAAGAACAATTAATTAAAAGACCAAAATGTGCTACCTTTGATAAAAATATCTTATAGAAATAATTTAAACTATGTATTTTATCACAAAAATTCCCACTCATGATCAAAAGATTCAAATACTACATGACCTAAATACCTTATAGTAGGTAACTAAGTAAATATATTATATCATATTCTGAAATATGAATAATTTGAAGTGTTGATTAATATAGATATAATCCCAATATATTTTTAGTCGAAAATAGTAGTAACAAGCCAATATGAAATGGATATTTATGCATTTTACACACATACATGTATCCGCATACATATATCTAGCCAGATACAAAATATAAACTCCATGCTCCAATGAACTACCCTATCCAGCTACATCCTTCAGCTACCACTCCCTTAATCCCATCAGGGAATTAATTCACTAATTGGGTTAAGACTCTCATAACCCAATCATTTCTCCTCTAAACCTTCTTATATTGTCTCATAGATAAACTTTAGGGGAACACCTCATATTCCAAACCATAACAGACATTTTAGCTGTAGTTTAACTAACAATGCTCAGAACACACACACACACACACACACACACACACACTCACACACACGGAATCCTTGTTAACAAATGTTTTCCTTTAACACTGCCTTCCTGCTGGCTTACTTCTGGTACCTATCATAAAGTATATATCATAGTTTCCATGAGCAAATTCCAAGACAAGGACCCAATAGTCAGTAACTTGTTTGAGAGATGAACTTAGGAAATGAGTCAGATAAAGTAGCCAACAAAGTAGTATTAGCAAGGCATTTGCACTAGAGACCATTGAAGCTCTTCTCTCTTGGTAATCTCTTCGAGCTAATGCTCACGTGTTCCTCAGAATATTCCAATTTAGTTGAATGGTATTTAAGTGTTCATAAACCATCACCAATCAGTCTTTTTGAGCTGACAGCATATGCTGGAGTTATTAATGCTGTAGGAACTTGATAATATGGTGTGGTGGTTTTATTTATCCAAGAGAGAGTGACCCACAAGTACCATATACTTTATAAAAGACTTCCTATCCCAACTCTACTATATGATGGTCTCTGTACATCACAAGAACAAAACAAAAACAAGCAAACTGCCTTTAGTCCTATCAAGAAAATAGGATGCGAAGAAACTTAATTTTAGCCATACATGTTATAAACATTCAAGGATTGTTTTTTTTTTAATTAATAAATTCATATGTACTTACAATAACCACCCAGAAATGCATTTTCATTTAATTATTTTATCACTATTTAAAATGTTTTATAGGTGACCATTCATGTATTTGATATCTAATATATAGGTAGGGTAGAGCTATTAGGCAGATAGATGCATGTATGTACACATTAATGTATACATTGTAGACAGCTGGATAATGTTGATTTAATTAGTACTATGCAACATTTAGAATTGTGATATTTCTATAGAGAGGAGAAAAACACACAATTAACCTTCTTTATTGATTTTTATGCTATTTGGTTGACATTCATACATAATAAACATCACTAAAAGAGATTCATTCAATATTATAAACTAGTTTTAAAACTTCAAACTTTTTCTCAGGGTAGCCAGTCTGTAATGACAACAACTTTAGAAACTGCTGCCTCTTTGAAAGAACATCAATAAACAACCACATGTTCAATATTATATACCATCATAAACACCAACTATCAAGAGGAGAAAACCTTATTATAATATCTATCAAATCAATCAGCCTGTTAATGGAATCTTCTCACAGTCATAAAGAAGCAAGTTTGTCTATGTAAAAATGATGTGAAATAGGTATGAAGGATTTGGCTTCAAATTTATTTTAAATAAAATATTTTTTAGAAATTTCAGATTTTAGAAAAATTGAGAACATAACTCATATATACTTCTCATATACACTTCACATAGTTTCCCCTATTATGAATGTTGGACTTAAGTATGATACATTTATTGTAATTAATAAGCCAATATGCATTCATCATTGTTAACTAAGGTCCATGGTTGTTTTATTAACTAAGTTGAGGTATAATTGACATGCAAAAAAACTGTAGTCATTTAAAGTACACAAATTGATACACTTGAAGGTAGTTGCACCCATGAAACTATCAAAACTATCAAAACCATTAACTTATCTCTGCCACTATTAATGTCATAAAATTATCAATTTCTTCCAAAAAAGTTTCAGTTTGCCCCCTTTGGATATTTGTATGTATATCTTTGGGGTCAACATATTTTGGGGTTCTTTGGTTTACCTGGATCTAGATATTCATTTTTCTCCATAGAATTGAAATACTTTTAGCCAATATTTCTTTAAATGTGTTTTCTACCCTTTTGTTTTTCTCTTAGTCTTTTTCCATAATGCATATATTGGTTCACTTGATGGTGATCTATGAATGCTATAAGCTTTCTTCATTCTTCCCCTTCTCCTCCCCTCCTCATAGCTGTATGGATCTTTATGTTCCCCTTGACTATGACAGTTTCTTACAATTTCTACAATTTCATGATATTGACACTTTCAAAGACAAATAGGTGCTTTTTTAGAGTGCACCTCTGTTTAAATTTGTTTTTATCCTAAGATTGTTGTTATAAGATAATGTTATAGTTTCGATACTAGGTGTCCCCCAAAGATTACATGTAAGACAATGCAAGAAAGTTTAAAGATTAAAAGACTGGGTTATGAGAGTTTTAACCTAATCAATGTATTAATCCCCTTATAGGGATTAACTGGGTGCCAACTCTAGGCAGGGAATTGGAGAAAGTGGGTCATTGGGAGTGTGTGCCTTTGGGGTATGTATTTGTGAACTGAACTTAGCCTATCTCTGATGCCTGGTGCCCATGTCCTGAATCACTGTTCTCTACCACACTCTTCTGCCATGATGTTCTGCAACATCTTGGGATAGTGTAATGGAACCAGTTGGTTGTCTTTGGACAAAAACCTCTGAAACCATAATCCTCAAGATAACCTTTTCCTCCTCTAATTGTTTTTGGTCAGAGCAACAAAAAAGCTGAATAAAACAGATGTTAAGTGAATGATTATGAAGATAAGAAGTTACATTTATCTCATCATTTTGAACATAGATAGTATCAAATGGTGGCCTTATTAATGGTGGCCTTGGTCAAGTGTCTAAAGTGGTGCTTGTCAAATTTGTCAGACTTTTGTACTGTAAAATCATTCTTTTTCTTCACCTATTCCATTCTATGTGTTGGAAAGAAATCTGGATGTCCAATTCTTATATGATATATTTCTTATCTTCAAGAAATCCTTGCTCCTTTTATCATAAAATGCTATCTGGAACTGAGCTCTAAGTGTGAGGCATGTTTATACTGCCAGACATTTATCTTAATTTGTTTCAGCTGTCAAAACAATAAATGTACATGTATATACTAATCCATGTATATACACACATCTAAAATATATGTTACCATATGCAACATATTATAATAAGTCTAAGTTTACCCTGACATCTTCAATTCCTATTCATATGCACATATATTATGCTGGTTTCCTCCTCTTATTACAAATTCCCACTTCAACAGTGAGAAATGAGGCTCCACCATCTGTCACCCATTCATGTGACTATTTATTACAATGAACATCTATAGAAATAACAGAATTGTTAATGCATATTTCTGTGAGAAACAACTTTAGCAACTAGAGTACAGTATGTGCAGTTCTTTTCACTTATAGTATTAAACTCATTTCCAATGTTTTATAGGTCAATTATCTCCCCATTATCCATATCCCTCAATGCAGTTGCTTCTTGCTGTTTTTATACAATTGAATATTCTTACATATAATCTGCATCTTTCCAAGTTTCCTCAGATATATAAAATTTGAAAACACAGTGTAAACACTTTGCACCCATAATGTTTTATATCCATAAGCATAGCATTATACAGATTAATTTTGGTATCCTAAAAATCCCTTTTGTACTATGTATTTATCCTCCAATCCCTGAAACCATAGCAATCATTGACTTTCTATCGCCTTTATAGTTTTCTATTTTCCAGAATGACATATAACTCAAATCATATAAATAAACTTTTCCGTATGAGAGTTTTAACCTAATCAATGATTTTTCCACTGATTTTTTCTATGTAGGGATACCCATTTAAGATACCTCCATGTCATCTCAGCTTGATTGCTCATTTATTTTCAACACTGTACAGTGATAAAATACCCAGTATTGCATGTATCATATTTCCTTACCCATTCATATATTTTATGACATTTTGATTGCTTCTAAGTTTTAGACATTTATGAATACAGCTACGACAAACATTTTTGTGTACAATTTGTTTACAAAAACATAGCTTTTCAAGATTGCATTGAATTTTTTTTTATTCTTTGCATTTCCATAGTTTTAGAATAACTGTCCCACCCCCTCATATACATTCACATACAGTCTCACTGATATTCCTTCAAGAATTTTGCTTGGGAATTATACTGACAGTATAATCCTTTTGGAAGAACTCTATAATATCATGTCTTCCAAACTATTTTCACAGTATAACCATCCATTGTGATTGTATTATATTTCACAGTTTTTTTTTCCAATGCACTATATCAGCCAGCTTTTTGTCACTATAATAGATTGCTGAGGCAGGCTACTCATGAAGAAAAGAGGTTTATTTAGTTTATAGTTTGAGGTGTCCAAGGGCACCCAATGGCACTTGCAGTGACTCAGTAATGGTGAAGGTCCTCTAAGCTGAGTCACATAATAGCCAACTAAATGGTGGGAGCATGGGTGGGAGCAAGTAATTACATTTCCACACACGAAGGTAGAATGTTGGGTGGGAACAGAATCAGGCATTTCCTTTAAAGAACACTGTTGAGGGTACCTTGAGAAACACCTTTTGAGGGCATGTCCCCAGTTAACCTAAAGTCCTCCCACTGGACTTCATCTGCCCATTAAAGTTTCAGTTTGTAGCCTTGCTGTGGTACTGGCTGGAGTTTGATGGCCTCAGTAGGTTTAACAGACAGGATTCAAACTACAAAGACAAGAAGAAGCATCAAAAGGTGTCCTGCCGAACATAATAACCAAGACATACAGTTCCACAATTTTGACCATCATACCCATGACTCTGACAATTGCTACTGAATTTTGGAGGTGCATACTGGTATTTCTTTGCTGGATCCATAACAATCCTAGATTGGTTTGCATAAAAATTGCATTTTTCCTTCAGGAAGAGACATAATCTCCCTTTCTCAGCAATTAACACTTATAGTCCCCTTCTGTTTTGGAAAGTGACTACTACTAATGAATCTATCTGATTTGACAGATAAATTATGCTTTTCAGATAAATAAACTGAATAGGTTATCAGATAAATAAACACTAAAAATAGGAGAGGTTAGCTACCTACACTTACCCCTGTACCAACTCCAGCAGCCATTTCTAATCCTATTAGGAGAGGAATTAGTTGTATGGCCCATTTGGCTATACTATATGTTATTAAAGTTATGATTAGAGATTGATTGTTAGATGCTATTTCTCATTGTTGGAGCTAGATATACCAGTGTATGTGTTCCTGTCCAGTTGGCTGGTAGACATAAGAATCTGTTCCACACAAGACAAAAGATTCCTGTTGTCTCCACACAGAAGCTAAGTTTGATAGAATATATGTGTTATACTTTTGTTTGTGAGAAGCATTTTAAAACTGAAATTAATTTTATTTACTAATAATAAATTATGAAATCTAATTTATTTCATACTTTGAATTTGCAGTTTAAAAAAGTCATCCTTTTTACCATGTTAATTACCTTATTACTTTCTTAAAATAGCAAAATCAATTGTGATTTTATCTTCTATGTCCATGATATAGTAGCAAACATTGTTAAAAGTTTTTTTTTTTTTTTCTTAAGCAATTTAGCTTCAGGTCTATCGATTTTATCAATTCTTTTGAAAGGCAAACTTTTTACTTATTAATATTCTGTGTTTAACATTTGTTTTTTATGCAATTATTTTTATATTCTTTTTCTTTACCTAATTTACTTTAATTTTTAGGTTTGATATGTTATTCTCTTACCTTAGTAAGATAAATGTTTAGATCATTGATTTTTTTTAAATGTTGTAATTCCTCTTCAAAAAATACATACTCTGTTACTTTTTTCTTTCTACAAATTTTCATATGTTTGAACTATCATTCAATTGGAAATATATCTTATACTTGGATTTTAATTTATTATTTTGAACCATGGTTTATTCAGATATCTCTTATTTTGTGTTTATAGTTTGGCATTATCTCTGCTTATATATATATTATATATTACACTTTCTAGTTAATAAATGTAATTAATTGAATTAATATCTGCCATCTTACTACATCACCTTTATGTCTTCCAGGAATATCTGTTGATCTAAGTCTGGCCTAAATTTTCAGAAACTAGCCTTTCCCTGAATTGGTAAATACCTCTGAAGATAGCTACAAAAGCTCAGCTCAGCTATAAAGATTCTCTCCTTCTTTAATGTATTCTGAGGTTTAGACACCTTTAAACCTATGATTTTCATAATTTATCCAGCTGCTCTTGCTTATATGAGTGAGAATATACTTGCCATAGACTATTACATTCTATTATATATGAAAGCTTAATCATTATTTCTATTCTACTTATGCTAATTTGGAAGTGAAGTTTGTCTGCTAATTTTATAAGACTTAGAGCAATTGTATTAATTTATCTTATTTTGTGATACATTCTTAAACTAGTCTAACCGTATTTATTCCATTCATATACAGTTGTAATCAGTTTTTTTCACTGCTGTGACCAAAAGACCTGACAAGAACAATTTTAGAAGAGGAAAAGTGTATTCATTGTGCAGGGCTTCAGAAGTCTCTGTCTTTAAATGGCCAACTCCATTGCTCCATGCTGGAGATGAGGCAGAATATCATGGTGGAAGAATGGGGCAGAGGAAAGCAGCTGAGAACATGTCACCAGGAACAGAGAGAGCTCTGCTCCAAAAGGATAAATATATACCCCAAAGGCATACACTCAAAAGACACACCCCCAGGAACCTACTTCCTCCCCAGCCACACTCTACATGCCTATGGTTGCCACCCAGTTAATCCTCATTAGGAGATTAAAGCACTGTTTAGGTTAAAGATCTCAAAGCCCAATCATCTCACCTCTAAACTTTCTTGCATTGTTCTATGCAAGAGCTTTTGGGGAACACCTCATGTCTATACCATAATAATTAACATAGATTAAACTTATCAGTTTGCAAATAGTTTGTATTTAGGATATTACATAGATTTGCAGAAGATGCATATTTCTTTTTCTACCGAATTTTTTAAAGTTGCTAAATCTGTATCTCTAAAATAAATAATTCATAGGACATTATCCTATCACATCATCATAGGTATGAACCATTAATTACAGGCTTTATCAACTGTTTTACTAGTTAGGGCATATTTCTGAATAAAGAATGCTCATCAGTCTTTTAATTGTTTTTACTTAAAGGATTTTGCATTAACCAAAGGCAATAACCTGCCATGGGTCATCATGCAAGATCTTTTATCTGTTTTAAATATGTGGGTGTGGAGACTTTAGAGTTGACGCCCACATATTTAAAAACAGATAAAAGTTCTTGCATGCAGAAACCTAAGTTCTCATGTCTTTACATGTCTTTACATTTTCCCACTTTACATACCCCTCCTTTTCACATCTCAAAGTCTCTGTTTTGACCAACCATAATTTTCGAGGTCATGCAATGTGCTCTTATGAAATCTCTCTTACATTGTTTATCTTCTGTCAGTTAAAGGAGTTTCCTCCCTGTTTTTGAAAAACATATCACATCTATCACCATAGGGTGTGTAATGGTTAATTTGAATTGACAACTTGATGGAATTGAGAAATGACTATGATTAAGAGGATTCTGGGTGTGTGAATGTGGGTGTGTCTAGGAATCATTGTCATATGCAATAACAAACTGAAGTTGAGACCCTCCTGAAGTGTGGGCAGCACCATCTAAAAGAATGGTGGCTTGGAAGAACAAGGAAGCAGCACCAGATGCAAGCTCAATTTTTCCCGAAGGGGTTCTTGACTGTTGCTTCATTTGCTTGAGGATATCAGACTCTTGCTTCTTCAGTATTCCAAAGCAGGTTCTGCCAGTGATGTCTCCAGGGAGTTTCCAGAAGCCTTCTGTCTCAGACGAGGGTAGCACCATTGATCCCTCTTGTTCTGGGGCTTCAGCCTCTTAGACTATGCAGCTACTGGTTCTTCCAGCTCTCCAGCCTACAGATGGCCATTGTGGATTATTCAACTTCTGGTTACATAAAACAATCTTATAAATTCCCTTTTTATTATCATACTTTCTGTTGATTCTATCCCTCTAGAGAACCATGACTAATACAAGGTGTGATTGTCAACAATTATGAAGAGTAAGAAAACATGAAATTTTACCCTATATAAAAGCTAACAAGATAGTCTGCCATATATAAGTTCCATGGAGATAAAAAAATTCTTGAGTCAGAGACAAAGAACTTTTGTTCACACAGAAACACAGTACTTGGAGCATAGGTATGATGCTCATGATAGTTAATCATTTTCCACGTGTAACATTAAGATCCAGCTAGAAATTTCAAAGTTTTATAGTGAATGAAATCAGTTTTCTTTTTGTTACATAATCCTTCAGGTTTGTTCAGCAAAAACAGTCTTGTGGAATGATCTAGATGAAAAGCAGTCTGGTCTTGAAACACTGAACAAGAATGCAAAGGGATGCTCGAGAATCACAGCCGATTGCACCTTCCAGTTATATCCTTCTAATGCCATAAGATGGAGAAATAGAAAGTAGAATTGTATTTTGGAGAGTAAAAGTTTGTTTTTTCTCCTACACTTGAAAGAAGAGATATCAAGTATTAAAAGGGAACCCCACAATGTAAAGATTGATTAAGTAGTTTGTCTATGATTACAAAATTGTAAATGGCCGGGTAGGAACTTAATCCAGGCAATTTCTAACCTTTCTTCTCCACTGTCTCCAAAAATAAGTCTATAGGGCAAAATAAAACATAGGGAAAAAAAGAAGCTTTTAAAATCATTTTCTTAGATTTTATTTGTACTTCAATATTATTTATACTTTTCATATCCTCTGAAGGTCCTAACAACTTTTGACCTAGGCTTACTCTTATCCCACGTGGGGGGGGGGAAGGTGTGTTATAATCTTATATTTGTTGCAATCACAATATCACTAAAAATCAAATTAGTAGCAGATAGTGATTATTGATAACCTACTATGTGTTCAGCTATGGATATGACAGCACCATATTCATCATGAGGTTGTCAGGCAGATTAAATGATCTTTACTATCAACAGGCTCAATACACTAGTTATATTGTCAAGTACCTTATAAACAGAATAAAAGCCATTTTATTATTACAATTTACCTACTTTTTATTCTTAAAGCAACATTTCTGATATTTCCTGGAAGAATTACTGACAGAAATAACTCATTTGTTTTCATTTCATAGAAGCAAAAAGGATATGGCATAACGAAGACCAAATTCAGGTCAATTACCATCAATGTCAGCACATGCTCCAAAAGCACATGCCAGTTATCAAGTTTATCATAATTTACTAAAAAATGCAAAACATTTAGAAATATTATAATATTTATGTTTAATATAATTTATGTTAATTGATGTATGTTTTTTTGGAAACTTTTTTGCCCTATTTTATAATATAATAATGAAGTTGTGAACACTTACATTTTTTTAAAATCTGGCTACCAGCACTTTTTTAATAAAAATATTAATTTACTTCTTCATTTTGAAAATTCCCTTCTTGTAATTTCAACCCTGCATTTCTCATGTTAACTGATTGCAGCTTTGAAATTATGGTTCTTATTGTTTGAATTCATAATAATTCTTATAATCGCCATTTTCCTTCTGTTATTGGGACCCCCCTAATGGAACATCTATGATATTAGGAAACATATGGTAGACATGGGCTTCTAAAACCTGCAACTGAACGCTTATACAGAACTTTGAGCCAGATTAAAAGGATGAGTGTAAACATCCCAGAATATGAAGCAAGTGATTTGAGGTTTGTTCCAGAGTATCTTCTTAAGTTTTAATGTCAGTCATCTACAGATCTGCAGTATATTATAATCTACTTTAATTCTTTGCTGAGGAAACATTTTTACTATCTCAATAAATACAGCCATATGGAGCAAAGATGCAACTTATTCATGACCCTGTCAAAAACTGCTTTAAGCCATACCCTTTTTTGCTTCTATGAAATGAAGACAAATTAATTTAACCCCTAGATGCAGTATGAATTGGCAACTGTCCTCTTCCTTTATGTAGGGGAAAATGGCTCTCTTCATACCTACCCTGTTCACATTCTTCTCTTGTGAAAATTTCAAATTCCTTCTTTCAGAATCCATGAATATTATAGATTAAAATTTCATTTTATCTGAAAATACAAATGTGCAATTTAAAATTTTATAGAATATTTTGAAAAAAACATTTTAATTGGACTAGAGAAGTTTTCTGGTTGCTTAGAGAGAAACTGAACTTATAAATTATTTAACCTGAATTATTTGATAGGATAGTGGGCAAGCTTTTATTTTAAAGAAGCATCAAAATGTGAGAGTAAGAAATTTTCTTCAATAAAAGACTTTAATCAATTGAAATTGTGGAAGAGGATTAGTTTCATGGAAATCATTATGAAGTGTATCATTGAGGGATATGCAGGCACTCTTAAATTTCCTTCAGGTATTCATTCCTATAAAACTAGGAGAATTAGGGCAACCAGATGTCGATAGGAATCTGTACTTGTACAATCACTCTTATTGTAGCCATGAGGCAACTCTGTCCTGGAATCTATATTTATTAATAGCCTTAATAGGAAAGCCAAGAAATTCTCACTGGGATTTGTTTTACTCAAGATTTCTTGAGGAAATAAGGTACTTTAAAATATTTATCTAAATATATTTCAAAATAGTTTTCCTATTGCCTACTTGATGTGCTGTCATTACCACAAGCATGGCACAATTAGGGCACATTTGCCATAGACATGCTGCAGATATGTTAGTGACCTGATATTATTAAGAGAGAAAGCCTGTCCATCCAAAAGTTTAAGTAGTGCTAAGGATCTCTCAAGTCTCCCATTTAATATTAATACAATGGGGAGAAAACAACTTTTTTCTTTCTCTTGGAATAATTCAAAATAAAATATTAAAAATAAATAATCAACCTTTGTGAATTTAGGAAATAAAGCCCCCATCAAAGACATAAAGTGAATCCTATTAAATACTGATTGATTTTGATCTGAGTCCAGGAGGAAATTTGGACTAATGGATATTACTTTGAATGTTTAAAAAAATACTGATTCTTTAAAATAAGTGTTATTGCTTTATAAGTTCCATCAAACAAATTATTAATTGGGTCAATAGAAGAAATATCAAATGCAAATTAGAGGATATTCAAAATAAAGGACAAAAGCAGAGGTAGAACTTAAATAGAAATAAATCAATACCCACTTTTTATTAAGTATGACTACCTAGGGGCAGAGCTGAAGTAGAATGAGAGATGGGGAATAACAATCACCATATTCTTACAAGGAGAGCAGGTGGGTTCATGGATCTTATTCAAGAAAGGGAACCTAAGATCTGAGAGAAGGAAAGAAAAACAAAAACTTGTTCCTATAGCAGAAGACACAGAACACCATCTGTCCTGTCCATACTGTTCTTCATCAATTTGTTGGTTTTGCTCAAATGTGAATCATAATAATAAAAAAAAAGAATTAGCAATTGAATGTTTGCTATTTCTTCCCAGATGGTGATGCTTGCTATGAGCGAGTGACTATTGTGAACTTTTCACTTCTCCACTTTCCAAATGAAGCTATTATAGTATTCGTATGATTTATTTTCAACTACTGTATAGAATGTATATATCATAAAATAATTGGCTACTAAAAAGTGAGGATCTCTAACTGTGTATGGCAGAGAGGTCTTTATATCAGCATATATTTGGGCTGTTTTGTCAAAAATGAATGTAATAACTGGAGAGGCTTAGGAGTTAATCATCTTTAGAGATGGTGGAAAGGCATTATATATAAACTGTGATTTTCAGGCAACTTCTGAAAATTCATAAGCCTCAGTGGAGAGACGATGATAGAGACTAGTGTTTGCTTTCCCAAATCAATTCACCACTTTATTTTTAACAATAGAACTTCTATGCTGTGGAGAGTGGCATTGGGCTTAAATTTTTAAAATTGTATTTGCTCATCTCACTTATGGATAACTGTCCAACGACATGTGAATTGATAGTAATTAGTTGAAACATATATCCCAAATCTTAAAATTGTGCTTATACTCTGAGAGTCCTCATCTTGAACTTCCTCTTTATTCTGTATTCTTAATACAAAAAGGACAATTATTCCTGAAGCTCTATTAACAATCAGTTCACCATTAGGCAACCTTGAGAGTGAAAGTCCATATGAAGGATGCTAAGGAGAGAGAAGTTCCTAGCAATGAAGCAGCATACTATTCAAATTCAGGTTGCCTATTTTCAAACTGTATGATGTATCATAGAAAAATACCCTTAACATTTGTCTATTTTACATATTTATACATGGACAGCTACATAGATCTTAAGTGAATAATAAGGATGAATTTTGATAAATGTGTATAACCATATAAAAACCAAGTTATAGAAAAGAAATCACTTGAAAACTTTTCTCATGGCCCCCTCTAATTAATAATTCTTGCCCATTGTTCTGATATTTAGTGCTAGAGATTGGATTTGCCATTCATTGAATTTCATATAAATAGGATCATGAAGTAGAAACTTTGTGTCTAACTTTCTCCAACCACCACCATTTTTGAAAAGTGATCTATCATTGTGCATACCAATGTTTGCTTTCTTTGTTCATAGCACACTACATGAATATATCACATTTGGGTTATATATTCTCCTGCTGGTTAACATTTAGGTTGTATCCAGTGTTTGGCCATTATGGCTGCTATTAATAAAAAATATTTGAATGTTTGTTTACAAGTATTTGTGTTTTATATGACTTAGTTCATCTTAGATATCAAGGAGGAGAATGCTTAGAAAATGTATTATTTAGCTGTATGTTTTATCTGTATTTATCAATAGTAGGAACTGTCAAACACTTCTACAAATTGATAATTTTAGCTTGTAGGCCCATCAATAATGCATGAGAGATTCACTTGAGAGAGAGATTCACTTATAATTTTGACTCACTTATCTTTAAGATTATAACACACCTTAAATTATTTTCTGAGCATTATAGGAAGAAATTTCCAATGTTCCTTTTTTATATATTCATATCTAGTGTTTTTTACAGTAAAAGTGAGTTTCTGATAGACAAGCATATTTTCAGGTAACTTATAAAATTCCTTCTGAAACTCTGCCTATATTTGCTGTGTTTATATCATTTATATTTAATGCATTTATTGCTATATTAATATTTAAGTATGTCACTTTGTTTTTTGTCTTTGGTTGGCTTGTTCTTTTTGTATTTTCTATTTTCTCGCTCATCATTTGCTTTGGGAAGCCATAGATGAACTTCCGTCAGACATGTTGCGCCACCTCCTTTTTACATTTTTTGAGAATATTTCTGATTTTTTGGACATTTGATAGTTTAGAGAAGAGTGAAATTATGAAACTAATTAGGAAGTTGTATACTATTACATGAGAATATATCATGCATTAGATATGGATATATCAATTAAAATGGTAAAAAAAAAGTGAGTGGAATCAAGATTATGTTACAAGTAGCAATGACAAGTTTTATTTATAATTAACAGATGCCCTTCAATGGATGAATGGATTAAAAAATGTGGCAGTTATACACCATGGAGTATTATGCAGCTCTAAAAAATGACAAATTCATGGAATTTGCAGGGAAATGGATGGCACTAGAGCAGATTATGCTTAGTGAAGCCAGCCAATCCCTAAAAAACAAATACCAAATGTCTTCTTTGATATAATGAGAGCAACTAAGAATAGAGCAGGGAGGAAGAGCAGGAAGAAAAGATTGATATTAAACAGAGACACAAGATTGGAGGGAAAGAGAGAGAAAAGGGAATTGCATGGAAATGAAAAGAGACCCTCATTGTTATAAAAAACTACATAAAAGAGGTTGTGAGGGGAATTGGAAGAAAAAACAAGGAGAGAAATGAATTACAGTAGATGGGATAGAGAGAGAAGATGGGAGGGGAGGGGAGGGGGGATAGTAGAGGATAGGAAAGGTAGCAGAATACTACAGTTACTAATAGGGCATTATGTAAAAAGGTGAATGTGTAACTGATGTGATTCTGCAATCTGTATTTGGGGTAAAAATGGGAGTTCATAACTCACTTGAAACTAATATCTGAAATATGATATGTCAAGAGCCTTGTAAGGTTTTGAACAACCAATATATATATATATAAAGACTGGTTGGTTGGAAAGGTCATATAACTATCTGGTCATATAACTGGAAGATTGTGTAACAGTCAACTTATCCTTTGAGCAGTTTTAGGGGACATGCATGTCTTTCGGATCATGATAAATACCTATAATTCCTGAGGAGACAGCATTAGGCCTCAGAATTTCTGGAATGTGAAAGAAGTCTTGTAACCTGAGTCAATTCCTGACCAGGGAATCTTTATACAGTCACTACCCAGTTTTGCCCCTCCCCTTATTCTATTCCTATACATCTCTTGTAGACTGTTCAAGCTTATAAAATCTAGCAAAAAGTATGCCTGATGACTCAAAAGGGTAATGAAGTTTCTTGCTACTCCTGAAGTTGTAGGTCAAAAATAATGAAATTTAACATAGATTAACTAAACTCTGGTATTGTAAATTGATGTGAAGTTTGAATTTGTATTACTTATCTGTAGACAATATTTGTAAGGTAAGGAATTAAACAAAAGCTAAAGCCTGGCAATGTAGATCTTCAGTTTCTCTCTATATCCCATTATAAATATGTCCCAACCTTTCACACACACTAAATAAGATCTCACAGCAAAAATTACAAAATATGAAAAAAAAATCATGAGGAATGGTTAAAAGAAAAAGAAAGTAAAAATTAATATGCCAAGCACTTGGACATATTGGAATTAGAAAAAAATAAAAGCTAATAAATACTAAATATAGGGAAAAATAGCACTCCTATTATATCAGCACTGAATATTGAAGTTTGACATTAAGAGTAACATTAGAGAAAATGACAGAGTGGAACACTCAAAAATGGGTCAGCACAAGTTTTGCAGAACTTATGTATCTTATCCAAAACTTATACCAACAGGAGTACTGCTTCATTAGAGATAAGAAAACTGAGTTTTGGTAAAAAACTGTTGCGACCTTCTCATCCACAGTCTCCATCTTCTAGGACAGTGATAGTATTGGAAGGCTTCCCACATCTCTTATGCAGCTTGTTGGTGTCAGGACACTAATAACAACTTTGTTCTTAAAATATTTTTTAATTTTTTAAATTTATATATGATAGAGGAATGCATTACAATTTGCATTACACAAATACACCACAATTTTCCATATCTCTGGTTGTATACAAAGTATATTCACACCTATTTGTGTCTTCATACATGTACTTTGAATAATAATGTCCATCACATTCCACTATCATTTCTAACCCCATGCCCCCTCTCTTTTCCTCCCACCCCTCTGCCCTATCTAGAGTTCCTCTATTCCTTCCATGCTCCCCTTCTCTACCCCACTATGTATCAGTTTCCTTATATCAGAGAAAACATTCGGCATTTGTTTTTTTGGAATTGGCTAACTTCACTTAGCATTATCTTCTCCCATGCCATCCATTTACCTGAAATGCCATGATTTTATTCTCTTTTATTGCTGAGTAATATTCCATTGTGTATAAATGCAACATTTTTCTATCCATTCATCTATTTAAGGGCATTTAGGTTGGTTGGACAGTTTACCAATTGTGAATTGTGCTGCTGTAAACATTGATGTGGCTGTGTCCCTGTAGTATTCTATTTTTAAGTTTTTGGGTTATAGACTGAGGAGAGGGATAGCTGGGTCAAATAGTGGTTCCATTCCCAGTTTTCCAAGAAATCTCCCTACTGCTTTCCATATTGGCTGCACCAATTTGCAGTCCCATCAGCAATGTATGAGTGCACCTTTTCCCCCATATCCTTGCCAACACTTATTGTTGTTTTTCTTCATAATAGCTGCCATTCTGACTGGAGTGAGATGAAATCTTAGAGTAGTTTTGATCTGTGTTTCTCTAATTGCTAGTGATGATGAGCATTTTCATATATTTGTTGGTTAATTCTATATCCTCTTCTAAGAAGTGTCTGTTCAGGTCCTTGGCCCACTTACTGATTGGGTTATTAATTTTTTTGGGGGGTGCTTAGCTTTTTGAATTCTTTATACCCTAGAGATTAGTGCTCTATCTGATGTGTGAGGGGTAAAGATTTGCTCCCAAGAGCCTCAAAATAAATAAATAAATACTAGGGAATCAATGAAAGAGGTGAAAAATTTATGTAATAAAAATTACAAACCCTAAAGAAAGAATTCAAAGAAGAGCTTAGAAAGTGGAAAAGAATTCAAAGAAGAGCTTAGAAAGTGGAAAGATCTACCTTGCTCTTGGAGAGGCAGAATTAATATTACAAAATGACTATGTTACCAAAAGGAACTATACAGATTTAATGCAATTCTGATCAAAATCCAAATTATACTTCTCATAGAAATAGAAAAAGCAGCAACAAAATTCATCTGGAAAAATAAGAGACCCAAAGTAGCTAAAGAAATCCTTAGCAGGAAGAGTGAAATAGGTGGCATCATTATACCAGACCTTAAACTATACTATAGAGGAAAAATAAGAGACCCAGAGTAGCTAAAGCAATCCTTAGCAGGAAGAATGAAGCAGGTGGCATCACTATACCAGAACTTAACCTATACTACAGAGCAATAGTAACAAAAACAGCATAGTATTGTCAGCAAAACAGACTGGTAGGCCAATGGTACAGAATAGAGGACACAGAAACTAACCCACAAAATTACAATTAATTTATGTTAGACAAAGGTGCCAAAAACATGCATTGGAGAAAAAGATAGCTTCTTCAACAAATAGTGCTGGGAAAACTTGAAATCCCATATGCAACAAAATGTAATTAAACCCCTATTTCTCACCATGCACAAAACTCAACTCAAAGTGGATCAAGGACCTAGGAATAAAACCAGAGACCCTGTATCTAATAGAAGAAAAAGTAGGCCCTAATCTTTATCATGTGGGATTAGGCCCCAACTTTCTTAATAAGTCTCCTAAGCACAAGAATTACAACCAAGAATCAATAAATGGGATGGACTCAAACTAAAAAAAGTTTCTTCACAGCAAAAGAAACAATCTGTGAGGTGAATAAAGAGCCTACATCTTGGGAGCAAATCTTTTTTTTTTTTAATGTTAGATTTGCACATTTTGACTCTTCTGATATTTCCCATAGGTACTAGTGCAGAGGCTATCCTTTGTTTTGCTGCTCCTTCCTCCATACATTGGACTGGAGCAGTTTTCTGACCAGCAACAACATCTGTCAAAACATTTAAAGACATGCATTATGTAACCATCCAGGCCACAGACAGCAGATGGGACAGCAAAGGGCAGGAGAAGGTAAAGGAGCAAGTCTTCTATGGGATTAAGGATTCTAAAGAGGGAGTGCAATACATATGCATATGATCAGGACTTGATGCATATTCAGATAAAAAATCTCAGAAGACTCTAGATTTATAACTCTGGCAGATACATGGGATCTGTGCAAATAGGAAATAAAGGTAAAAGAAAAGCTATAGGCATCCTGCTTAATATTAAAGAAGTGTCCCAGTTACGTTGTCCTACAACTAAGCTTGTATGACGATCAAACAATTATTCCCCTCCTCCTGGTACTGAGATTTAAAAAATCTCTTTCAGGTCACTGGATGATCAGAGAGATAATGGAACAGATTCTTCAGTGACCATACCTGACCAGGACTAGAGTCTGCAAAAAATACTTTTGAAGTTTCTTAAATTCATAACTATAGAACTCAGCAAGTAAAACCAGTAAATCATAAGAATAAACAATCTTACCCCCAGATTTATCTTATCATTTTATTCAAATCCTTGGTTTTTAACAATAATAAAAAGTAAAAACCATAGAAGAAGTCAGAAAGCACAGCCCATTGGAAGAAAAAATACAAGTTGCAGAAAGATGTCTCTTAGAATGATGAGAAAATTTTCTAGCTGCAATTTCAAAACAGCTGTCTTCAATATGCTCAAAGAGATAAAGGAAAGCATGAACAAAGAACCAAAAGAATAAATCAGTAAGATGATATAAGAACAGGATGAGAATAAAAAAATAAAGAGAATGATAAAAAATGAATCAAATAGAGATTATGGAGCTGAAAAACAGTAAGTACATTAAAAAGTTTACTGGAGATATTCAATGACACATATGTACAAACAGAATAGTAAATCATTGAACTTGAAGGCCAAAGAATTACAATGGTCCAATCTAAAGAGCAGGTGAAATAGTGAAGAAAAATAAACAAAATCTAAGTAAGCTGTAGGACAGGAAACATGTGCATTCACAGGACATTGAGGAGACAGAGAAAGAATATTTGAAGAATTAATGGCAAATTACTTTCCAAATTAGATGAATATTTTCCCAATTAAGTCAATATTACATCTAAGGAGTTCGACAAACTGTAAGCAGAATAATATCAAAGAAATCCACACAGAGACACATTGCACTCAAACTGTATACAAAGACAAAAAGCATCTTGAAAGGAGCAAGAAAAACTGATTTTTTTATGTATAAGGGAATCTCAGAAGCAAGAAAAAAATGATTGTTTATGTATAAGGAAATCTCAATAAAATTAACAGTCAATTTCTCTTTAAAAAGCCATGGAGTCCAAAAGGCAGTAAAGTAGTATTTAAAGGGCTATTTTTAAAAATGCTATCAACCCAGAATTCTTTATCCAGCCAAAATTACTTTAAAAATGAAGAAGTTATATTCTCAGATAAAGAAAGACAGAACAAGTTTGTTGCCAGTATAAGAAAATTTAAAGGGAGTTCTGCAGACTGAAATGAAGGGAAACTAGATATTAGACTGCAGCCATAGAAAGAAATAAAAGGTAAATATATATATATATATATGACAGCTCCTGGATAGGCAGAATCAATATTGTCAAAATGGCCATACTATCAAAAGCATTATACAAATTTAATGCAATTACTATTAAAATCCCAATGACATTCTTCATAGAACGAAAAAGCATCATGAAATTCATCTGGAAAAATAAGAGACCCAGAATAGCTAAAGCAATCTTTGGCAAAAAAAGTAAAACAGGAGGCATCACAATACCAGACTTTAAAAAACAATACTACAGAGCTATAGTAACAAAAACAACAAGGTATTGGCACCAAAATATACTTGTAGACCAATGGTTATGGAATAGAGGACACAGAGACAAACCCACATAAATACAGTTATCTCATTCTAGATAAGGGTGCCTAAAATATTCAACTGGAGAAAAGATGGTGCTGGGAAAACTGGAAAACCATATGTAGCAAAATGAAATTAAACCTCTGTCTCCCACCCTGCACAAAAATCAACTCAAAGTGGACCAAAGACTTAGGTACTAGAACAGAGACCCTATGGCTAATAGAATAAAAAGTTTGCCCAAATCTTCACTATCTCAGCCTAGGATCTGACTGCTTTAAGAAGACTCCTAAAGCACAAGAAGTAAAAGTGACAATCAATAAATGGCATGGATTCAAATTAAAAAGATTCTTGTCAGAAAAGGAAACAATTAATAATGTGAGGCGAGAGCCTACTGATTGGGAGAAAATCTTTACTACATACACCTCCGATAAAGTATTCATCTCCATGATATATAAAGAACTCAAAAACCTTAACACCAAAAAACCAAATAATACAGTCAATAAATGGCCTAAGGAACT
This sequence comes from Urocitellus parryii, assembly GCF_045843805.1. Lineage (NCBI taxonomy): Eukaryota > Metazoa > Chordata > Mammalia > Rodentia > Sciuridae > Urocitellus > Urocitellus parryii. The sequence continues at coordinate 2,618,220 of NW_027554054.1, read as the reverse complement.
GAACAGACACTTCTCAGAAGAAGAAATACAATTGATCAACAAATATATGAAAAAGTGTTCAACATCTCTAGAAATTAGAGAAATAAAATTCAAAACTACTCCAAGATTTCATCTCGCTCCCATCAGAATGGCACTTATTAATAATACAGGAAACAATATATGTTGGTGAAGTGGTGAAAAAGGATGTGGTGAAAAAGGCACTCAAACATTGCTGGTGGGACTGAAAATTGGTGCAACCACTATGGAAAGCAGTATGGAGATTCATCAGAAAACTTGGAATAGAACCACCATTTGACCCAGCTATCCCACTACCTGGTTTACACCCAAAGGACTTAAAATCAGCATAGTATAGAGAAATAGCCACATTAATATTTATAGCAGCTTAATTCTCAATAGCTAGGCTATGGAACCAACCTAGGTGTCTCTCAATAGATGAATTTATAAAGAAAATGTGGTGTATATACTCAATGAAATATTACTCAGCTTTAAAGAAGAGTGAAGTTATGGCATTTGCCAGTAAATGGTTGGAGTTGGAGAATATCATTCTAAGCAAAATAAGCCAGTCCCACAAAACCAAAGGCCAAATGTTTTCTCTAACATGCAGATGCTAATTCACAATAAGGCAGGTGGTACTAGGGAAGAATAATGTTACCTTAGTTTAGGTAGAGGGAAGTGATGGGAGGGCAGTGGAGGATAGAAAAGATAGTGTGGGGATAGAAAAGATAGTGGAATGAAACAGACATTATTACCTATGTATATATGTGAGTACATGACCAATATAATTCTACAACATGTACACTCAGAAAACTGAGAAAGCATATCCCATTTATGTTTGATATATCAAAGTATGTAAATGCATTCTACTGTCATGTGTAACTAATTAAGACAAATTAAAACATTAAAAAAAAGTTAAACAGATTTTTCACACAGTCCTCAGCTAGGTTTAATTCAACCCAAAAAACTGAAAACTCAGAAAAGACACATGGACACACATGTTCATAATAGCAAAAGGTACAAATAGCTCAAATGTCCATTAATGGATGAATGAATGAACTAAAACATAATTAATACATATAACAGAATACTCTTCAGTCATGAAAAGGACCGAAGTACTTGTAAATGCCACAGCAGAGTTGAACCTTGAAAATGATATTCTAAAAAAAAAAAAAAAAGTTAGATTAAAAAATCACATATTGTATGATTCTACATATATAAAATTTTCATAATAGGTAAATATTTAGGAACAGAATGCTAATTGGTAGTCACTAGGGACTAGAGGAAAGGGAATAGAAAATAATTGCTTAATATATATAGGGTTTTCTTTTGGAATACTGAAAATATTTTGGAACTAGATAGATGAAGCAGTGGATTTACAACATTGTGAATAATTTACTTTTTAGTAGTTCATTTTATATTTTATGATTTCAATCAAATAATTTTAAGAGTATAGCACTTAAACCTATATGCATCAATGTATCTAGATAGATACGCATGCACACATGAGTGCATCTTATAGGTAAATGGCACCAAAATCTTCTAAAGAACTAACTAAAGGTACTTATTCCCTATCATATATCAATAGATATTTTAAAGCAGTAATATTTCACATTGTATAATATTCATACAGAAGGAAAAACAGAATTAACAAACTGGACAGAGATTTCAGAAGTATGAATATTCAGAATATGTATATATGAAATAAGGTATATTTAAGTCATTGTGGAAAATATGTTCTGTTTCATTAGTAGAAGATTTTGAATGATGCTAATAAAACTCATTATCAATATAAAATATTTCTTAGGCACCTATATTACATGATATAATTAGGATTTCCAGAAGAATCATAAAGGGCATATTAGAATATTTATAAAATTAGGCTGCCTAGGCAGGAAGTGTGAATCAGGCGGTATAGCGATACCAGATTTCAAACTATATTACAGAGCAATAGTAACAAAAACAGCATGGTACTGGTACCAAAACAGGCGGGTGGACAAATGGTACAGAATAGAGGACACAGAAACCAATCCACAAAGCTACAACTATCTTATATTTGATAAAGGAGCTAAAAGCATGCAATGGAGGAAGGATAGCATCTTCAACAAATGGTGTTGGGAAAACTGGAAAGCCATATGCAACAAAATGAAACTGAATCCCCTCCTCTCACCATGCACAAAAGTTAACTCAAAGTGGATCAAGAAGCTAGATATCAAATCAGAGACTCTGCGTCTGATAGAAAAAAAAGTTGGCTCCGATCTACATATTGGGGGGTCGGGCTCCAAATTCCTTAATAGGACACCCAAAGCACAAGAGGTAATAACAAGAATCAACAAATGGGACTTACTTATACTGAAAAGTTTTTTTTTTTTTTTTTTTTTCTCAGCAAGAGAAACTATAAGAGAGGTAAATAGGGAGTCTACATCATGGGAACAAATTTTTACTCCTCACACTTCAGATAGAGCCCTACTATCCAGAGTATACAAAAAACTCAAAAAATTAAACAATAAGAAAACAAATAACCCAATCAACAAATGGGCCAAAGACCTGAACAGACACTTCTCAGAGGAGGACATACAATCAATCAACAAGTACATGAAAAAATGCTCACCATCTCTAGCAGTCAGAGAAATGCAAATCAAAACCACCCTAAGATACCATCTCACTCCAGTAAGATTGGCAGCCATTATGAAGTCAAACAACAACAAGTGGGGAAAAGAGTACTCTTGTACATTGCTAGTGGGACTGCAAACTGGTGCGGCCAATTTGGAAAGCAGTATAGAGATTCCTGGGAAAGCTGGGAATGGAACCACCATTCGACCCAGCTATTGCCCTTCTCAGACTCTTCCCTGAAGACCTTAAAAGAGCATACTACAGGGATCCTTCCACATCGATGTTCATAGCAGCACAATTCACAATTGCTAGACTGTGGAACCAACCCAGATGCCCTTCAATACATGAATGGATAAAACAAATGTGGCATTTATACACCATGGAGTATTACGCAGCACTAAAACAAGACAAAATCATGGAATTTGCAGGGAAATGGATGGCAGTAGAGCAGATTATGCTTAGTGAAGCTAGTCAATCCCTAAAAAACAAATACCAAATGTCTTTTTTTTTTTTTAAAGAGAGAGTGAGAGAGCAGAGAGAGAGAGAGAGAGAGAGAGAGAGAGAGAGAGAGAGAGAATTTTTAATATTTATTTCTTAGTTCTCGGCGGACACAACATCTTTGTTGGTATGTGGTGCTGAGGATTGAACCCGGGCCGCACGCATGCCAGACAAGCGCGCTACCGCCTGAGCCACATTCCCAGCCCCCAAATGTCTTCTTTGATATAATGAGAGCAACTAAGAACAAAGCAGGGAGGAAGAGCAGGAAGAAAAGATCAACATTAAACAGATACATTAGGTGGGAGGGGAAAGGGAGAGAAAAGGGAAATTGCATGGTAATGGAGGGAGACCCTCATTGTTATACAAAATTACATATAAGAGGTTGTGAGGGGAATGGGAAAATAAACAAGGAGAGAAATGAATTACAGTAGATGGGGTAGAGAGAGAAGATGGGAGGGGAGGGGAGGGGGGATAGTAGAGGATAGGAAAGGTAGCAGAATACAACAGTTACTAATAGGGCATTTTGTAAAAATGTGGATGTGTAACCGATGTGATTCTGCAATCTGTATTTGGGGTAAAATTGCCATTTCATAACCAACTTGAATCTAATGTATGAAATATGATATGTCAAGAGCTTTGTAATGTTTTGAACAACCAATAAAAAAAGAAAAAATAGAAAGGTAATTCTGAGAAGTTGAAAAAATTCAAGATCTTAAAAGAGGTGGAAAATGTTTTAAAATTATGAATCATTGTATTTAAATGTAAAACTGAAATAATAAAAATCCAGTTTCAGAATTTGAAAAAAAATCACTAATCATTAGCAAAATGCAAGTTGTAACCATATTGAAATAGAACCTCATACCCTATAAGATAGTTCCTCTAAATGAAAAACAACAACAAAAAATAACAGAATCAAAGAAAACAGAAAACAAGTGTTAGGGGATGTGAGGAACATTTGTGAATTGTTGGGGAGAAAGCAAAATGGTATGATGTCTGGAGGGTGAAAAGGATTATGAAGTTTCCTCAAATATTTAAAATTACAATTACCATATAATCCAGCAATCCCACTTCTGGTTATATGCCTAAAAGGATTCAAAGTAGGGACTCAATAATATTAGTACACCCATGCTCAGAGTAGCATTACTTACAATCCAAGTGTCCATCAGTAGATGAATAGGTAAACAAATTTTGGTATACACATACAATGGAGTGATATTCAGTCATAAAAAATGAAAGCCATTCAGGCACATTCTACAACATGGATGAACCTTGAGGATGTTATGCCATAGAAAATAAGCTAGTAATAGGCCAAATACCATAGGATTTAACCTATATGAAGTACCTAGAATCTTTCTTACTAAAGACAAAATTTGGAATAGTGGTTGCAGAGTTGAAGGGAAATAGGAAGTTCCTGCTTAGTAGGCAGAAAGGTTTGTTTTTCAAGATGAAAAGAATTATGTAGATGGATGGTAGGGATAGTAGCAAAACAATGTGAATATACTTAATGACACTGAACTGTGCATTTAAAATGATTCAGGTGGTAAACTTTTTAATATGTATTTCACCACAATGAAAATAAAAGATAACAATATTTCTGTAAAAATTTTATTAATACTGAATTGTTAACGTTCATGAGAAATTGCATAATTAACAGACGTGAGGAGAAATGAAAGATACCTTCTATGTGGAAAGAAAAATTATAATAATAATAGAAATATTATCTTTCTAAATATTAATATTAATAAGAAAATAGATAAAGCAGTGGATTTATATTAAAATTTTAATAGTTTATACATTAGTAAAAGAAGCCAAAAAATTTGAAGTTACTGAGTATTAGGGCTCCTGATTCTACAAACTTGAATTTGGATAATGTTAAAATTTCCTAGAAGAGTTTTAGGACATTACATGTAAATTGCTCTTTTGAAATGTGTATGTGTCTGTGTGTACATATGTGATAGCTGGTAGATATCCCCAGCCCTTCAAGGATATATGGTTATGGTACATAATAAAATTAACCTCACATTTTAAAAACATCCATATATATATATATATATATATATATATATATATATATATTCCCGTATATTCATTTAAAAAGATCCAAATATATATTCCCATCAGATTGTGTTGACCACTGTTAAGAATTTCCACCCACATTCCCTAATGATATATAGGATATACCTGGCCTGTCTAGATGGTTTACAGTTAACCAAACTGGACCCTCTGGATTTATGGGGCATGACTGGCTAGGGAAAATCAGTCACACAAACTAATTGATGGGGTAAGAATGAGGAGGTTCCATAATAACAGCCTTCTTTTCTGTGTTGATCCACTTACATCAATCATTGCAAACTGTTGTGAAGTCTGAAGTCACTGAATACCCTCTTGTGAGATAAATAGAATTTGACTGGGAAGTGTCAGACTTCTGGTCTTTATCCCTTAGTCTCTGTAGTTCCTGCTTTATAAAGTTCTGTGTTATTTGTTCATTTGAAATTAAAAATATACACTACTGGAAATAAAAAATTCAATGGCTAGAATATAAATTTGGTGAATTAAACTTTAAATCAGGTCAGTAGAAAATATATGAACTGCAACACAGATGTTACAATCAATAGCTGTTGAATGACTGAAAGGACTCTCAAAACCCTTTATATATGGCACATCCACATAAAGGTAAAGCTGAAAGTACATCAGGAAAAAGAATGGCAGGCAACCACTGATGGTTTCAAAAATGTGCAAGTGTTTTCAAGCAACTTTCTGAATTGCACTGAAAATACTTCACTGGTTTATGACCAACCAAAATTTGGAAAGTCTCAGGGAGGCCCAGTCACAAGTTTACAAGGAGTAAAAAAAAAAAAAGTAAAAATGTGGATATTTATAAATTATAGTTGATTGACAATGCGATCATAATAATGCATCATATAGTTAAAATATACAATAAATTACAATTTATGACAATAATGCAAAGATGGTATGGAAAAAATGGAGCTAAAGGTTTTAAAACTGAGTGATGTTTAGGAACTAGCCAAAACATGCGGGGTGTTTCCAGTGATCTCTAAGGTTGACCCTTGGATCTTTCTGAGATCTTTGATAGTGCTTTACACTCATGGCCCAGAGTAGGAATGTCACCATTTTTTAAAATTTCTATTTGATTTTTCTATCTTGTTTGATCTGTTGGTTTTCAGAAGTTTGGGAAAGATTTAAACATTATGCTACCAACATGATATCTTTATCCCAAGAGGCTAGGTATTCAGGAGGTATCATAAGAGGAATTATTATCATTGTTTCATTTAAATCAGAAACCATTAATTCCAGCCACATATTAACATAAAATAAAAATTACCAAGTCTAAAAATCACTAAGATGATTTTTTAAAATAAGGTGATTTGAAAACTCTAAAGCACACCACCACTAAAGGAGACATAGTTTCTTAAAGGTCACAGAAATAAAAAGGTAGGTTGACAGATTGATTTTAGTGTTTGTGGAACTAAATGATTGAATGCTTTCCTAGTGTGCCCCATGCCTTGGAATCAATTCCCAAACATTAAAAAAAAAGTTACATATGATTTTCATTATTGCATTGTTGTAAAAGAGGTTCAGAAAGCCAGGAAACATCAGAAATTAGAATAGAATCAACTGGAAATCACTGTTCTTATTTCACAATTCTTTCAACATCAATTTCTTGGCAACAGCTCTCACTATTTGCTAATTGACCAGAAGACAAAGACTGATTAAGAGAATGTGGAAATAAGGCAGAAAACACACAGACTTTGGGTTTGACTAGAATCTCACATTTTAATTCATATGGGAAAATATTAATAATCCTTTACTTATGAGATCTTGATACTGCCACCAGAACTTTTTTTATTAAAAATATTGCTGTTTTTCTGTTATATGGAATAACTGGATCCTCAACATACTATCCATTCTAAAAATCTCCTTAAGACTTATGGTTTGTGGCATATTGATAAGAAGAAATAGATTTGGTAATTTAATTATTCACATTAAGATGCCAAAATCCAAAATATCATTCTTCATGTGTTTTTCCTTTGGTGTCTTTAAAATTACCTATTTTTTAAAAAAGATATTGATTTTAATTTTACATGTTGACAGTATATCACCAAATTGTCTTGATTTACAAGTGAACTTGTTTCTCAAAATTATCAAAATTTAAGTAGTTAAATTTATAACTCATTTTACTTGAGAATAATAAATATGTTATACACATTGTTGTATCTCTTTGCTTGTGACTTCTTTATGACCAGTACTAATTTCTTTATAAGGAACAAAAAAATATTTGTTAATGAATGTAATAGCACAACTCAAAATACACATGTTCACATTTTGTCTTTGTAGAATGAGTTTATGTCTCCAAATGGAGTATGTTTTAAGTCTTCTTTTGTAGATATTTATTTCATGCATTTTTTGAGGAGGGAAATGGTACATACAGCTACTTTGTTAATGATCTAATATGTATTAGAGGTTGCAATTCCATTCCAAATTATAAACTAATTGTATTAGAATAGTTAAGATGCTAAATGCATTTACAAACACCTACTACTTTGTTAATGATCTAATATGTATTAGAGGTTGCAATTCCATTCCAAATTATAAACTAATTGTATTAGAATAGTTAAGATGCTAAATGCATTTACAAACACCTACACTTTTATTTCTTGCTATATATTTAAGAGGCATTCAGGAAAACTTTATTTTCATGTATAGAAAAGTTTGCATGTTTGTTTGTCTATAGTATTCAGGAAATCTAATTGTAATTCTCCTTTCTTGAACTTTGCCTTTTCCCCTTGACTCTTTTACATTCTATGTTTGTTGATTACTTACAAAAACAACGCCTCATATTGTTCAATGTTGTATCAGTATGTGTGGTCTCAAAATAAATTTTAAATCCTTGAGTAGAGTACAAATCATCCCTGCCAGGCAATCCAGCAAAATATTTTGAACATAGCAGATGTTCTATTAAAACAACTTGATTGACTGGCTATGAGAGACTGACAAATCTTACTAAGAATTTATACATGAACAAGTGTTCAAATATTAGGAATAACATCTCTCTTGAAGACAGAGTAAAAGGTTTTATTTAACTTTTAAGTGATGGAAGTCAAAAGAGGCTTGGCTTTGAAGCAGAAAAATAAAATCTACCAGCAACTTATTAATCATCTTTCAGAGACTTGTAACTGAAAATGTATTGTGAGAACTCTAAACAACTGATTTTACAAAGAGAAGCATAAAATCTGATAGGTTTCATCAACCATCCTAGTTGCTAAGCAACTGATCACTAAGGTGGAAATAAAGTAACATATTCATGAAAATTATAGAATATGGTTGCCCTTAAGATATTGCAGTAATGCAATTTTACAAAAATACATGAGGGTAAAATACCGATAATTCTCAAATGCTAAAATAAATTTACTAACCCTTGAAAATCTAACTATTTTAGCACAGTAATACATTAGTATATAATCAGTTATCAGTACTCCCATTTCATGGGAGTTTTTTTTTTCACTTCACAAGTATCTTACAAGTAATAAATGTATTAAGAATATAATCTAAGAAGGTTACATTGTGTAAAAGAAAATAAAATCTTTATTTCCTTCTCTTTCTCTTTATTTTCAATTTATATGCTAAAGTTGCATGATTAAAATTAAATGAAATGTTCTCAAGTTATTTTCTTTGTAATTTCTAATCTAAGTGACTTCAAAATTTCATTTATGACAGAATAAATTCTTTAAGACAGTGACAACTAAAAAGTATATTCGTCACATCACATGGGCTTTAAATTCACATTGGGCATAGTTTAGTAACTAGTTGCAGTTAAATTTTTTGTAAATATACAGTTTGCTAAAGAAACAAGAATGAGGGGCTGGGGTTATGGCGCAGTGGAGTGCTCACCTAGTGCTTGAGGCACTGGGTTCGATCCTCAGCACCACATAAAAATGAAATAATGATATTGTGTCCACTTACAACTAGAGAATAAATACTTTTAAAAAAGAAACAAGAATGAAGTCATATTAAATAGGATAATAAAATAACAAGTAGGTAAAGGGAATTTTCTAATTGTCATATAGAGAATATATATAAAAATAGATCCTGTGATAGAATCCATATCTCTATGCAGTATTAAATGGCAGGCAAGCAGGAAAATTCACAAGCATACAGAAGGATGCTTTAGAGTAAAAGAGGGATGGCTTAAATATATGAGCAGAGAGTAAACTCTTGAAGTCTCAAGACATATTCTCCTTTCTCCCCTGTTATAAATTTTAAATAGTCACAGATGGTGACCCATTACAAATTTACAACAGCTTGAAATAATCTAGCTGAGTGTTGGCAAATGGTTATAAATGTCATGATTTGTTTCTGTTTCCAGACTTGCCCCAGAGCATTCCACACACATATGTTTGGTATATAACATAGCAAATTTCAAAGGAAAATGAACAGGAATGAATTGTATCCTTCCATTATCTTTCCTGCATAAAGAGAGTGCTTTCAAAAGTCGGTTTTTCACTGTCATTGATGGGTGGCTTCTAAAGTAAGACTTAATACTGATAGTCACCTGTTGCTTCACAGAACGTGGAAATGAATGGTGGGGATAAGTAAAAACAATGTTTTCACATAAAATTTATAAACTCTTCTCGTGGAAAATTTTCTGAAGGATTAATTCAACAACAAAATTAAATTAACTGTGAAATTTATTTTATAAACTCACTGTTTGAACCCTGATAATATCCAGAGGCCAGAAGTCAGTGTTCCATTAAATATTCTATTCATATGAAATAAGAAGATTTTTGAGTGTTTGGATTTGGAGAAATTTTCATGACTGAAAAAAATATAGACTTCATCATTTCCTATATTTTCAATGACAAATGAAAGATAAAACTTCAGTCCTTTGTTTTGTCTTAAGTAAGGCAGTATTAGTCAGTCAGATCCCACCTTCTAGGTTCAGAGAAAATTGACAAGATGCAGGGAGATAGAACAACACTTTGAATGCAATTCCTGGCCAACAGATTAGAACTTACATATTATTTATTCTGATTAAGAGAATATTAATACCTAGACTATATATCTAGAATTTTTTTACAGCTTACAGTATTCTTAGATATGATTTGTCTTATTTATATAACCCCAAGATAGATAGCCTGATTCCTACATTTTTATGTGAGGATTTGATGAAATGGTTTGTACAAATTTCCTCAGGTAGTCATAAAGTTTACTACTATTTTTTTTAACTATTTACTTCTTAGAGAGAAATGTATACTCCTGTCAGTTTTCTAGTTGTTTTTTGGAGCCATAAGTAATTATGACTCTAGAAATTTGAATAGGACTACTTCCAATTCTTCATAGTAAGAAGGAAGCCCTCTGTGAGCCCGGAAATTTGATTACTATCTGAAACCAAAAAGAACTGCACCTTGATTTAGGAGTTCTAGACTATTGAACTGTGAGAAAATAAGTTTCCACTGGTTAAGCCACCCAGTCTACAATATTTCATTATGGCAGCTTAGGACACACAAATTCTGGGACTCTAGAAATACAAGAGTAAGTATGGTAAGCCCAACCTAAATAAATGCATGTGCTAAAAACATAAATTCAATTATAAATGTTAAGGAAATGTAATTAAGAAAAAGTTACAGTAATGATATAATACTATTCTGGAACACATCAAAAAGTTCATAAGACAGATACATTTAGGTTCTCAGTAATATAAATATTATCATTGCTACTTAATGAAGAAGAACTGAAGGTTTATATCACAAAACATTGTATGATGAAATTGGATCTTATCACAAGATGTTAGTGTAGTCACTCTGACTTGTCAGACAGCTTCTCATTTAAAAATGAATTAATTATTAATACATATGTAATTTTGAAATAAAACAAACTGAACTGAATGGAGATCAACTAAATGTTGCAATCAAAATTCTATAGTTCAGAGTTGACAAAACCATGTGTATAGCATTCCTCCTTCATACACAGATAGGCACACAATTATAGAATCAATCTGAATTATACTTATTTTTACACTGGATGCTAAAAACTTCTCTAGTATGGATGCTAAAAATTTCTCTAGAATGAATACTCTGTCAACCCATAAGGCAAAAAGATACAAAATTCTTGCCAAAATGGTTAGTCAGTAACTAACTCTAGGAATAAAACATTTGGTCAGACTTTTTTAAAAACATGACTTTAATGAGTCATTTTGTTTGACCTTGTCTGACAGCTGTCAACTGTTAATAGCCCATATGTATTAGAATAAAGTTGTAGACTGTAAATTTCAGAATAAAATGGAAAATATAATTCTTTTCTGGAAACCTGGTAATGATAATATCATGGGTGTTTTTACAATATTCCATTACTTACAAAATAGGGTTTTTCATTAAATGAAAATAATATAAATGGAAAATTCTCAATATTCTGTCACTACATGGGCAACTTAGATAAGCATTAATATCAGCTGAATTGCTCAGTTCCTATCCTAAATGCAGGTTAACCGATTAAGGATTAAGGAAGATCAAGAAAAAGAATAAAGACCTTAACTCAATAGAGTTGTATTTATTTATTTATCATTTATTAGATAAGTCCATCTTAATATGGAGGAAATGGTTTTAGTAAGAGGCGACACACATTTTTGTAAAAGGCCAAAAGTAAGCAGTGTAGGTTTTGTGAGCCATATGATCTTTATCTCAATAACTCAACTGTGTCTTAGAAGACTTTATTTATAATATCAGTGGCCATCAAGATTTAAACTGAGCCCTTAGTTTGCTGACTCCTGAAAAAATAGAAAGATTGAAGTTCGAATATCTGTTTAACCCAGGGTCAAGGGACCAAATATTTGAAATAACACAAATTTGGTAAAAAGACAATTTTCCATTATTGAAAGACATAAGTGAGTTGTAACGTAGCATAATATTAGTCACTCAAAATGATCCAAGACAAAAGAAGGAAGATGTGGAAACTTCAAGAGTCTTCTAAAAACTGATTCCATCCATCATGAATTGTCAGGTGATAGGAGACAGAGACCCATGCAAAACTATTTTTAATAAAAGGAAGTCTATAATTTCTACACATGCATACATAGAAGCATCTATACAGGTGTTATGGTTCGGATATGAGGTATCCCCCAAAAAAGACAGTGCAAGAAGGTTCAGAGAAGAAATGATTAGGTTGTAAGTGTCTTAACCCAATCAGTGATTTAATCCCCTCATAGGGACTGAGTGGTAACTGAAGTGGTAGGATGTAAACAGTACATTAAAAGTAATATGATATATTGAAATATCCTATCAATTATTTTTATGATAATATATATATACACACAACTGTTTAGAATATCTGAATAATCAGTATATAGTTTTAGTTTAATGATTTTATTTGTGTTTAGAATCATGTGGTTGACAAGTGATCTCTTGAAATAATAACCAATAACAAATTTGTCCTGACAGTTACGCCTGATGGTAGTACTTTTTTAATTCAGAGCTTTGTACAGTTTGCACAGTAATCTTCTTCTTAGCAACTCTAAGCATTATGCACATTTACTTCACTCATAAGTCATAAAACCTTCTGAAACAAGAGAGCAGGGCCATGACTTATTTAAAAGATAAACTAAGGATCAATGGTGAGAGCAAGTATGTGAACAGATGTTCTTTATTCTGTTTAATTCTTAGTCTCTGGACTACTTTACCCTTTGGGGAAAATAACCACTGTGACTGTTCATAACCTGAACTAGATCATAAAGCTTTGCAGAAAAGGTTCTCTCCTTTCATCTTTCATGCCTTCATCAAATTCTTCAATCCATGCTATAGCAAATAAAAAAAATATTTCAAATGTGTCACTGACTGGCAAGTATACTTCCCAGTGACCTAAGGCTGCTGTGCAGATATAGCTTACTGTGCCATAAATTGGATCATCACGATTTTATTCACATCAATTCCCAATGGAACCAAAATCCACATGAAGACTGTCAAACATTTCAATTTGTCATCCTGTCATCCAAGATCCCTTTTCCCTTAGGCTCTAAATAGCTGTGTGCAATGGTATCTCAAACAAGATAAAATGGTGAAGGGGAATCTTGATACACATCAAAACACTTTGCTACATGTAACAAAATGTTATTGCCCTGAAGTAGGTAAACTTATTAAAAGAGAAATATATAATACCAAGGAGTGAAAAATAGATTTTTATAATAAGATAGCATCCTTCATCTGCAAATATCCCAAGGTGTTTTGTCAAGATGTGCAATTTGATTTTTTTTCTCTATACTGAAATACAGGGACAGGGTGATTAATATCCTAGTAGATGGAAATATATTTATTTTAGAATGTGCAATCTTTTAAAATATTCCTGCTCTTTAAACCTCATTTTATCCTCAATATCAGTCTCTATCCCAGAGTCCATAGTTCCTCCTGTATCATTGCCTATACGAAGTTTATTTGGGTTAATGATAACATATTTATCAATCTAACACCTGTTTCAAGATCCTTTGTTTACTGAGAGCAGAAACAGTCTCAGGTTGCAGAATGGGTAGATTTCTTTAGAGGCACATGGGAAACAACATAGGAGATGGATGTGATACTTGAAGTCAAGTAGAGAAATCATGGTAGACATGGAGCTCCTGGGAGTTGAAGCAAGAACTAAGGCTGATGAAGGGGCATACAGAGCAGGTGTGTGAATTTCCACTCTAATGCTCCACACTTGATATGAATCCCTCATCTTCATTGAGCCATGACTAGTTTCTCCCCATCTGACAGATGTGTATTTTTCTACAGTCCTTGTTGAGATCTGTTGCCGGTTCAGTTATAATCACCATCTCACATCATCTGCTTGAATTGAGGAGTTTCCTTTAACTTCCCAACTTCATAAGAAAGAAAGTAACCTTGCTCCAGCTCATCTTTTTAATACAAAGCCACTGTTGCTAAATCTTTGTCAGTCATTTTATCATTCATTCATTTTATCACCCTCACCATTTCCATCTCTCCTCTGTGAACCCATATATTGCAACTTCCATATCACAAGTTTGGTCTTGTATCATTGAATTGCTTTTTACAATGTTTTTCTATCTTGTAATAAAGCTCAATCTGCTCATGGAGCACATCAGTGCCCGGGGATCCCACCTTACTGCTTCTCCACGCTCATCCTCACCACTCACTACATTGAGTCCAGCTCACTGACCATATTCTTGCATCCCCTTTCCCAAGCTCCCCCTGGATTCTTGCCTTCATGCATGTGCAAGATATTTCCCCTGCCTAACCTGCCTGTCTTGCTCTTTGTACTTGAATAAATATTAACCAATTCTTCAGATTTTTATTTTTTACTTTTTGATTTTTTTTTGTGATTTTCTGTCTTTGCAACAATCACATTATATTTTGATTGTTTATTAAATTAGCCTGTTGTCTCTCTTTTAATGACCCATTAAACTCCTGAGGGCAGGGCTTTTCTGTACTGCAATGCCTAGAAATTAACCTGATAAGTGCTTATTGAAGAAATAAGAACAAATGTGTGTAGGTCCACCTAGCCTTTGACCAATCTACAAAAACTAGCTGTGGATAAAATTTAACTGTTCATTTATTGCTAAAATGAATAACTTTTTATCTGCATCCTAGATCTAATTTAGGCTGGTTGACATATTTTTACAAAAAAAAAAAAAACTTGATTCTCCTTTCTATGAACACACACTTATTGTCTTACTTTTATGTGCAATACATTGTGCTATTTTCATGAGGAAAAGAGTTGAAAATTGCAGTTCTTTTCTTCAGAGACTTCCAAGACTCATAGGAGAGACAGACTCTAAAACAACATCAAAGCCCACAATTACAATATAGAAATAGATAACACATTCATCCCAACGGGTTAGCTTATACTGTGGAAACAAAGAACTGGAAAATCTCAGAGGCTTCTATGTTCCCTATCACAGTTCAGTTGCAATTCTGTTCTGTGTCATCTTCACTTGGGTACAAACTGATGGAGCAGTTTCTATCTGGATTAAAGGATGATGGAACACATACACTGACGACTAATCTTCATGAGACTTCTGCATACATACCATTAGGCGAAACAAGTCACAGACTGTCTTCTGAGGTAAGCAGGCTCTTACAAGAATAGGTACCCTGAGGAGGGGCATCAAATATGGGTGAATTGAATCCTGTTTCCACTTGCATGAGATGAGCTGGAATAATGTAGGCAGTGAAAGAAGGAGCTATTCCAAAAAGTGCCAAGACACAGCAGCAAATAAGAGCACATTTTATTCTGGCTAACAAAACAAACAGTATGGAGACAGAGAGTTGAGTGGATTGGAGGGGCCATCTCAAGGGTTTGGAGGTGATTGAAAATAATTAAATGATCCATACTGAGAGGGCAATCAGGTACATATTTTACTAAGAATAGCTGCAACTGTCTGAAGCAACTTTCCATGGAAGTTGGGACTAGGAGAACTGTGATCTGTGGTCTGCTAAGTGGCAGTCACCCAAGCCTGGTGAACAGCATTAAGGAACAGAAGAAAGCCACTGTTTTCTTTGGTTGCTTCCATATTACTCACTGCCTCATGAATAAATCAAAGTAATTTACCTTTAATACAATTGCAAGTATTTTAGTATATAGATGAAATTATTCAGCTGAGACAAATTAAGACTTTGAAAAAAGGTCATTGTAACTTTTGTTTTTACAGCAAATTACTCTCATTGCCATTTCTGTGAGATATGGTCATTATTAATTTCCCTATATGATCATTGAATCATGATGGAAAATGATAGACTCTAAGCTTGAAAAATTATAAGAAGAGTAATGACCAACAAAATCTTAATATCCTTTCCCCTGGGTCTTGAAGAGTAGGGATAAGAAAGTGCTCATTCCATTCATGCACTTAATCATATTCTCTACAATATAAGAGAGGAGCAACTCTAGAAAGCTCTAACAAAATTTATGGAGCACCTAATCACAGAAAATTTGAAGATTAAAAAACAAAAAGAGGATTGTCATATTGATTCTCAGACTTCTCCCAGTATTCTAGGTGGAACATGCTCAGCATTTTCAGGTGCTTTTAGTTTTCAAAGGAAGTAAAACATGAAAGTGGCCATCAATAGCATCCACAGTTGGAGGGATATTGGTTAAGGCAATTTTAAGGACAAAAATAGCTACTTTAATTGCTACATTTTAATCCAGATAATCCTGAAAGCAGAGTGCAGCCACTGTATCCAGAGTAAAGTTTTGGTAAATTAGGTTCTAAGTACCAGTACCTTTTCTTCTTACTAACTGATAAATTAATGAAAATCTATTTTATGAAGTTCTCTAAATCCTCATAGTTATCAATGTGCTTTATGAAAGCTCTGAAATTTGTATCAGGAACCAGAGTCAATAGATCAAGGGTACTAGAAGGAATAGGAGTAATAATCTGTTCATTAAGTCATTTGGAGTTTCTTGGATAAAGCCACTTATAGCACAACTGGTATAACCAAATGTAGAAGTGAAAGTAGTTTTACATTTTATGTTATTAAAATTTTAATACCATGTATATGTGAGGTAAGAAATGACTTTTACATTTTCCCCCAGAAAACTTACTAATCATCCTACTCAATTTATAGATTCTTGCCTTGTTAATTTAAAATGTCCTTTTAATATATTTAAAATTATTTTATTCTTTTTTTCTGATCAGCTTCTTTCTGTATCCTTGGAAAGTTCAGAGAACTTCCATGAGAACAGCTTTATACATACATTAACATATAATAAAACATGTCCAGATATTTACTATTTGAAAGAACAAAACAGTGATTCTTCTTGTCTTCCAAGATGCTTATCTGCAAGTGACAGAAACTCACCTCGTATTACCTATGTTTGTTGAGAGCCACAGCCAAAGGGGCCCCAGCAAACTTCCAGCTGCCCTTCAAGCTGCCAGCTGATGATTGGCTCACAGTGGCCCCAGCAACATCTAGCTGATTGGCTCCTCTGCAGTCATGTTCATTGGGCTGTTTCCCTGCCCTTCAGACTGCCAGCTGATGATTGGCTCACAGCGGCCCCAGCAACATCTAGCTGATTGGCTCCTCTGCAGTCATGTTCATTGGGCTGTTTCCCTGCCCTTCAGACTGCCAGCTGATGATTGGCTCACAGCGGCCCCAGCAACATCTAGCTGATTGGCTCCTCTGCAGTCATGTTCATTGGGCTGTTTCCCTGCCCTTCAGACTGCCAGCTGATGATTGGCTCACAGCGGCCCCAGCAACATCTAGCTGATTGGATCCTCTGCGGTGATGTTCATTGGGCTGTTTCCCTGCCCTTCAGACTACGGAACTGATCATTGGGGGACTTCTTTGGCTCCGCCCATGTGACCCAGCCAATCGGCCTCAAGAGCAGGAGGATTGTGGGAGGTGGTGTGGTTTGTGGGGAGAGAGGCTTGTGGAAGCCGGTGGTGGCAGTTGGGCTCTGAGGGTTTTTCCTGAGGAGCTGTTTTGTTTGGCGTTTGTAGTTTTAAAAATAAAGTTTGTTTCTTTTGATAAGTGGCTCCTGAATTGTGCCCAGTCAGACTGCGGCATATGTTAAAGAAAATTATTGTTTTAAATAATTCAAGGAGTTGGATCACACAGTTGGTAAGTGGGGGAGAGAGATCATGAAGCCAGGACTCATGATTTAGTGCTCAAAATGATTATAATTGCACATTTCCTTTGCTGGGAAAGTGAAGAAATTTCTCAGTGTATTTTACCATATGATTATTTTTTTATACTATCAGACTTTATTGTTACCATTTCTGGAATTTTTGCACACAATTATGAAATGACCTTAACCTTCTCTGTTAATATCTTTCTTGGCTAGAGAGTTAATGGTAGGATGTATTTTGGATCAGAGATGTGTTTGTCTTATGGTTCAAATTATGCTGTCTTTCTTCATCATTCACCCTTCTCAGAGTACTCCCTCAATAAAAAAGAAAAAGAAAAAAATGGACTTGTAGGGAAGGTCTAACCATGTAGGTTCTGTACACTCTAGGATATGGTCTTTAATTTAGGAATGGTAGGAAGTCACTGAAGAATATTAAGAATGGCTTTTTGCCTTTAAGAAGAGTTTTCTGTGATGGAAGGTGAAGAAAAACAATATGGAAAAATTGTGCTCTATATGTGTCTCATGAACTGCAATGCCTTCCACTGTCATATGTAACAAGTTGAAATTTAAAAAATGAAAAAAAGTAATACCAATGAAACTGATGTTGCAGTATAGAACATTACATAGTGTTATAGGAAGTAAAAAATGAGCCCTGTTTACTAATATCCAAGTTCTATTCCCATAAGGATGGAAACTAGAAGAGATGTAAGTTAGAATGAATGATGTGTTTGGGTAGAATAGTGAATAATGTTTATTTAACACATTTCTTAAATATCCTATAATGCTATATAGTTTTAAAGTTTCAGAATTTTAAATTAGAATTTTATAATTAAAAATATTAAAACTCTTATTAAGAAAGAAATTTAAAAAAAAGAAAAACCAGTTGGGGAATACTCATTCTGGTTTTTCTTTTTTATATCTTTTTTATATTTATTTTTTAAACTGGTTTTTCTTTTTTATTTCATCACTACAGGGTCTCCCTGTAGTGATGGCCCGGGAGAGAGGTGATGGCAGCTTGAACATCAGCTAGTTACTGGGAGGAAGGTGAAATGAGTAGCAAATGGGTTGAACATCAAGATGTGGGGGATGAAGGTATCAAGGACCACTCTGGAGCATCTACCTTCTAATTCACAGGTGGGTGTCATTCACCAGCTAGGGAGGACCAGAAAATCCCAACTCCTTTGGAGAAGATCCCAAATTTGACTTGAGATGCCCTAAGTTTAAAGTAACTTTCAGGACATATTAATGAAGAGTAATGGAATCATGGGGAAGATTGGAGGGTAAGGGTGGAAATAATAAGAATATATTATATTCATAGACAACCATGACACAAGAAGACTCTCAATTCTGTATAATTAATATGCACTAATGTTAAGATATCCAAGGGGAAACTTCAGGTAAACAATTTGAGCTTTCATGAATGTAATTTAAAATAAATGTATATTAATATGTTGATGTATAATCACTATGCTCATCCACACTATGCATAAATAAAATCTACTCTGTGGGTATTTGAGAACATTAGAAAAGTTCATGTGAGGCATGAAGTGCCTAATGAATAACTAAATAAAAAACTCTGACTTTTACATTTGAAAAAAAAAGATATATTGTATTCTGAACACCTCATACTTTGTAACATGGTCTTTGGGAATAGGACCCCTGCAAATATAATTAGTTAAAATAATGTCATACAGACATAAGGTGTGGCCCTAAGTAATATAATCAGTGTTTCTGATGAATATTTTATGCATTATTTGACTGGGCTATAGGATGCCTAGATAAATATTATTTCTGGATATTTTTGTGTGGGTGTTTCTGGAAAAAATTTGCCTATGATTTGCTGGACCCAGTAGAACAGATAGTCCCACTTAATGTGCATGAATTCCTCCAATAAGTTGAAGACCTGAACAGAACAAAAGATAAAAAAGGAATTTGCCCCTGTTCTCCTTCACCATAGAGCTGAGCCATTTTGTCTACTCCTGTTTTAGGACTCGGATTCATAACATTGGCTCCCCTGGTTCTCAGGCTTTCTGGCTTGCCTGATTCTTGAGTTTTTTAGTCTGACTAAATTAAACCACCAGTTTCCCTGGGTCTCTAGCTTGTAGAGAGTAGGTTGTGGAAATTCCCAGCCTCCATAAATGGTTGACCAATTTTTCAGGATAAATCTGTTTCTCTATCACTATACCTCTTTACATGTTCTATTGATTTTATATTTTTGATGAACCCTGACTAACATAGTATCCTTATTGAAAAAGGGACACTTAGGAGTTATACTATCAAAGAGCACAGAATTCCTAGAAACAAGGAAGAGGCTTGGAGCAGACTCTTCATTCATAATGAAGACCTCAGAAGGAATCAAACCTGCAGACACCTTGCTTTTGGATTTCTAGCTTCCAGTGCTATCAGATAATGCATTTCTGTTGTTTAAACTACTCACTTTATGGTACTTTGTTGCAGCTCAAATAGGAATCTAATTTACTTTGTAATCTGAGTTATTTGAAGAGAATTCCTGTCCACATGTGACTATAGCCAGTTCTTAAATATTTGTGATCAATTCTATATTTAATTTTTGAAGATTGTTTTTAGTTTTTAGATATTTAATTTGAAATAATTTATATTTATAGAAACTTACAAAAATTTGCAATGATTTCCCTTGTATCTTTTCTCCAGTTTTTCTTTTTGAGGAACCATAACAAATTTATCAAATCCAGGGAATTAACATCAATGAAATACTACTAATTAATCTGTAGTTATTAAAAACTTTTTAATTTCCCCACTAATGAACTTCTCTGACCCAGAATCCCTAAAGATCTTCAATTCTATGTAGTTTTGTGTTTCTTTAGTTTCCTTCAATCTGTTACAGTTCCTTGGTGTTTGTTTTTCTTTGACCTTGAGAATCTGAAAGAGTCCAAGTCTTTTATTTTGTAGAATACCCCTCCAACACTTTTTGTCTTGTTTGCTTGTGATAAAATTGAAATTATAAATTTTTGCAAGAAGATTAGAGAATTGATACTGTGATGTAGGTAGGTGTTGTTCCTGGGTGTATTATCTATGGTTTTATGGGTAACACAGTGTCTGTCACATTTGCCCACCATAAAACTACTATTCTTGGGCTGGGGATGTGGCTCAAGCAGTAGCGCGCTCGCCTGCCATGCGTGCGGCCCGGGTTCGATCCTCAGCACCACATACCAACAAAGATGTTGTGTCCACTGAGAACTAAAAAAAAAATAAATATTAAAAATTCTCTCTATCTCTCTCTCTCCTCTCTCACTCTCTCTTTAAAAAAAAAACTACTATTCTTTTCCCAGGCTAATTAACATAAGCATCATGTTAAAGAGTTATGCAAACATCTTTTTTCTTTTGTTTTTTACTTAAAAACATAACAAAGGAATTACTTCATATAGCCTTAAAGAAGACTTCCTCATGTTTTATACTTACAAAGTACTCTATTAAGATGTGACATAGTTCACTCAGTTGCTCCCTTATGTATTAAAATGCAGATTGTTGCTAATACTTTGCAATTAAAGAAAATCTTCTGTATATGTACTACTGGATTTTTGGTGGGTATCTGCAGGGAATATTGTCAGAAGTGGTATTTCTGATTAGACAGTAAGTGGATATGCAGCTTGGTTGGATATTGCAAAATTCGCCACCAGAAAGTTTGTACCAGTTTACACTGGCACACTGGTTTCTCCATCTGTTGTGTTTGCAAGTGTCTACCTGTTCACAGTCTCTCTCACAGCATTTGGTAGGCAATTCAGAATCACTTGGAGTTCTTAAAGAATTGCAAGGAGGATTCAAGAGGGTTCAGGGTCTAGGGATCGGAGGCTGCATGTGGAAATGTTTGTAGAAAGGCAAGACAACCTAGCAGACAGAAATTAGCTGTAACAATCTCTTATGTATTTCCTTTAAATACCCAAATTTTATGGAAGTAGCATTCACTTTTGTCTTTATAACTGCTAATGATCATCAAAGGTACATGTTTTGAAGAATTAATCTCCAGTTTGGCCTCAAATTGAGGTAGTAGAAACTAAAAGATGAGGCCTTGTGGGAAGTTAGAGGTCCATGGTGTGCCCTTGAAGTGGATTGTGGGGCCTGCTCATCCCCCACTCTTTGTTTCCTGCTGCCAGGAGGTGAGCAGCTTCTTCTCCTGTGTGTTTCCATCAGGATACACTGCCTTGCCACAGGCCAAATAAGCCGTGACTGGAACCTCCAAAAGGGCAGCCCAAATCAACTCTCGCCTTTGAGTTTGTGATTGCTGGTATTTGTTATTGAAAAGAAAACTGATGATCACAACAACATATCTCTTTATTTTTAGATCTCTGCTCTGCCACCACTCCACTCCACCTCACATGTAAGGATGTGGGCGTGTATCACTTAATCTGGAAAATCTCTTACTTCCCATCTACATGGATGAGCCAATCAGTTCTGGTCCTACAGTTGGACCCTTAATTCAGGGATAACACCTACAAATGCTACAATGTCTAGGCCTCAATGATGATTTCAAAAATAGCATGGTATTCAAATAGGACCAGTCAGCATTAATTCTTGACTTTTTTTTAAACAGCATTTAGTGGAAAAGGTTCTCTCTTTCCTGCACTATTAAGGTGACAGTGAGGATGTCTGGGACTGATAATGCCTTACTTTAGCATGAGGTAAATTCAAAGAAAGCAGAAGCACCATCCTAGACATTTACATTTTATAAATAGAGGCTCACTCTGGGCCTCTATTTATAAAATGTAATAATTTCCTAGTAATAGTTTGAATTTGATTTCTTTCACTTGTATCTCCAAGAATCAAGTTAATGTTCTTTCAGAATGAATGTATCTTGGCTGTAGGATGGCTCTTAAGTCATGTGAGAATAATACATATGAAAACATAATATTTCACTGAAATAATGGTATTAGTTCAATTCGTTCATTAGGCTTCAAAAGATAAGGGATTTCCCCTGCAACAGATGAACAGATTCTTATCCTTGAGCTATGTAATGAGTGGAAAGCATCATAGCTGTCAAGGGATGCTAATGCATCCATGTGGACTGATAGGTGATTTTTCCCGTGAAACAGCATTGAGACATATTGGAGTTTGTCAGAACATTTCAGACTAGACCTTGTTAGGTTTTAATGTGTTTCCTAGAGTAATTACTACAGTTTCTATCACATTTGTCAAAACTCTACTGATGGAATGGACCATCAGCACTTCTTATCCTTTACAGTACACTTGTATTTTAATAAATTCTGTTCCTTGTAACATTTTTCTTGACTCTCAAAACCTGAACCATCTTTATATATCTCCTCCTTAAGGCGGTTCCCATGCCCAGCACCTTTTAGACTTGTTTTTCTATAATTCGTTGAATTGTTCCCTATCAACCTTCTGCATCCTGAGTTCTAGCTCATTCTCAGACTACCTTTTCTTATGTTGCCGCTTTTTCAGTTTGAGTCATTTGTTTTATGTTTTTAACAATCTGATTCCCTAACAAATTCTTAACATCAACTACATCCACTGGTCGTTTATTGTTGGGATTTAAAGATTGAGCAACTGTTCTGAGAGACTGATAAACAAATGACAATAAATTTCAGTACTGGAAGTTTTGTGCAATTGCAACTCTCTGAGAAATACTGTGGAGGAGCAGAGGAACTGTGTCTAAAAAGAGGTGGCATGATTTGGGAAAGAGTTTATGTCCATCATGAGACCTAACCTGAAGTTTGATCATTGTTCACTTGAAAATTTTCTCTTTGCCTGCCATATCTAGAGTTCCCATCTTCCAAAAGAAAATAGATTAAATATCATTTTTATAAATTTGCTAAACACTCTCTATAAATATACAATTCAAGAACATTATTGCTTCGTAGTTAAGTATATTGAAGATTCTAGTTAAACACTTGTCTTTAGGAAGTTATAGAAATCATACAGTTTACATTATTATACTAGAACAACTGTTATGTAGGTTTGGTAGATCATTTATCAGATTTGGCTTCTAGAGCTCTATTTCAGAATATAAAAATAATCACTCAATCTCTTATTCATTAATTTTATGAAGGAATTAACTTAGAACTCAATTATATGATAGCATATGATTTTGTGACTAAACAGGTGTTAATGCTTGGACTGTGAACTCAGTCTGTCAAAAAAGAAACTTCCTCCTACAATCAGAAATTAATGTGCTTGCATAGCAGCAGTAATTTGTTTATGGCCTTCTCATGCAAGGAAGACATCATTACAGGCTCCATCAACACAAGCACAACTTTGATAGAACTTTCAGCATAATTAGTTTTTAACATATTGAAGTTGATAAACAACTTTCCAAGTGTAATTATGTTCTATATATTTGCTCATTATGAATGCTGTGGAGGAAGAATGGGAACTCAAAGATGTTTTCAAGCAAGTTCTCCACTTCTATAAAAATATATGTTTGAGTATTTTCTTTCTCCCTTCTCCTCAGTGTGTGTAGATATGGTATACAGGTGTGAGCATGCTTGTGTGTATACATGCTTTGGAAATTGTCTTTTTGTTTTTACATTTTGAAGAAGAAGGAAATAGAAAAGAGGGAATAAATGTAGTTGAGGCAACAACCTTCAGTCACTTCTTTGATAGGTGGAATAAGAAGGAAAAGAATGAATCACAATGTTTAACAGAAGTAGGAGAGAGTGTGATATAGAACAATTATTTTGCAATCAGTTTTAAATATCTATGTGGAAGACTGAACAACATAAATTAACATGTAACAGGATAATTTCTAGTCATTTGTTTTATCTTTTGATGGAAAAACAAAGCAAAGGAATGATTGGAGTTGCTGATGATTCTGATATCAAGACTCCATCTGGGGATTCCACCTTTTGGGTCCCCTTCTTCCTCCGGGAGAAGTCTTTTCTTCTGTCCTTTAATAAATTTCTAATCTCTAAAAAAAAAAAAAAAAAAAAAAAAAAAAAAAAGACTCCATCTGGCTAACAAATCTGAAGAAACTCAAAGTAGCCATCACATATGGTTTTAGAAGGAAAAGGTGGTTATCAAAAAGAATACGTTTTCACAATTCTGTTTGTTCTTCACTGTGTCTAAAATCATAGAATAAACATGAGGAGAGAGAGATGTGTGATTGACATGACATGATACATCAGCATAAAGGGTGACTTTGTATACATTTTGGGGAAGGTTATGACAAAGGTTTTGGCTAAAGTTGAAAAGGGGGCAAAAGTTCCATGAATATGTAACTTGATCAGATGGCTGATTTCATTTCAGTAGCTCTTGGTGCTGTGCAGATATTTGTGCTAAGTCTAGGGAGCATGACTTTTTGGGTTAGTCACAACCTTACTTTTGTTTGCTGTTCATCTCTGACCTCAGAGACTCAACTGCTTTCTTTTCATCTTCAGGGGATGAGATGTCACTATTCATTCAATTCCTTAGTTTTTCTCCCTACTAAGACATACTCTTCAGAGGTTTATTTTTACATGGATAGTTCCATTTATATGTCTATTTGTTTGAAGATATATGTTATTGGGTTTCTAGGATTGAAAGACTCATGAAAATTCAATGAAATTTCCCTAGGTCCATCATGTATGCTACACTTGTCTGGACACTGACAAGTGTAAAATGGACCGACTTGTGACCTCTCTCCTTTAATATGTCATTTGTTTCCCCAAAAGTCAGAAATATGAATATAAGAGAAGGGAAAAACACAATATGGCTTGAAGAATTAGAAACCCATGGATAGTCACATCTGTAATAGTGCAGGCTTGGATAATGCCCTAGCAATGTCTTTGAAAGGGATTAATAGAGATGCTGTATTTTTAACTAAGTACTACGGCAATAGTGTGTGACATCTATTACATAAATTTAATTTTCATTTTGGGCTTTATTATTTTCTCTCATTAGCATGATGAATTAAAATAGAAGCTGTGATATTTATAAATGTTTATCAGATCTCCCTTACAGCATATCCAAGACCATGTTTTAAATGAACAGCTCTTTGAATGGACCCATCAAAGTCTAGTGTTAAAATTAATCCGCCTGAGGCACTGCAAGGCCAGAGGAAAGTTGTTTTTGCTGATAAAACATGACAATGTCTTTCCTGGCATAAAAGGGACTCACATGGTAGCCATGCAGAGAAGAATATAATCGAATGGCTATATCTGCTGTGTTTCCACCTTGCAAAATTTTGAACTGCAAATGTTCCTGTCATCAAACTAGAGAATGTATCATTATGTAGCTAAGACCAGTTACAAAGTCACTTCCTAATAGGGATAATCATAGGCACAAGTAGAAACTGTTCACAGTAATTTGGTACCCATTGAACATTCCTAAGGGATATTTGCCTAGGCTTATTTGATACCCAATGTTTTGCTATTCCTTTAAATGGGATCAAAGCACAAATGAATATTTAGTTGACAAAAAGAAGAGCAAGGTCTTGTAAAGCTAATTTGAAATAGAATCCTGGGTAAATGATCAGATTCTTTTCATAGGCAAGAGATCATTTTATTCTCACCTGCCTAGAAGCCTGAGTGAATTAATTTAAAAATGTCTTTGTAAGCCTGGAATATTTTAAAAGTATTCAATGTCAGGCATATATGGTTATTAACCTGAAGTCTCCTTAACCTCATTAATTCTCATGTACTTCACCTAATTTTAAATAATCAAGAGGCAGTTTTATTTCAAATAGTGGCCCTTTTAAGGAACCCCAGTGAAATATAAAATTCACATGAAATTCACATGAAAACAACATTTTATTCAAATAATCACACATTTCAGAAATTGAACCAAGAGTGTCAGGGATACTCACTACTCCTCTTATTAAAGCTGAGGTCTTTCAAATATATATTTTGATTCATAAGCCAATAGCCTCTACCATCTATGATTTACAGGGCTGCCTGGACCAACCCAGATAAATAATTTACCATTACTATATATATAATTTATTGATGTCATTTTAATTTATAAGAACAAAGTGAGGTCTAATTTAAAGGTTTCTATCTGTTCATTTCTCCACAAATTTATCCTACAGTAATGGGTATTTCCCCCTTATCTCCTATCTGTCTTTCTCTAGATGGTTAAATTAGTTCAGAAAAAGTGTCTCTTGTTTAGAGTGAAAATGATGAACACCTGCAATGCATTATCCTAAAAGAGAAAAAATGTTAAATATTTACATGTCATATAAAAAATTGTATCTGGCTAAATTAAGCTCTGAATTAGCTTAACAATAATGGCAGACTTCCATACTAATATTTATTCATATGATAAAAAAAAAGTTTTCAATTTGTTTACAAGTGTAAAATGATTAATGTCACGGACTTACATTTTTTTTTTGAGGTTGCTCAAAGATTTAAAGTGTATGCTCCATAGTTCTCACAGTTCAGTTTCAGGGCTGGGGAGCTCTGGGAAATGAAGGCAGTGCAAAGACTCCTTGCTTCAACCCCCGATTCAAGGTCCTATTCTTGCAATCAAGTCAGAAAGATTTATGACATGTTGCTCAGAGTAAAAGGAATGAATTTATTAAAGGCACAGGGAAGAGAGAAAGGGGACAATCTCAATGGAGAGAGTGGGTCCCCATGAAAGAAGAGAGTGTGCATCTCCTGCATTCTAATTTTATTGGGGATCCCAGAGATGTTACCAGAGAGTCCTACCCAGGTCTGCCTCTTGCCTTTTGACTGACAGCAGGATGACATCAGACTTTCAAATCCCCACTACTATGAGCCCTCTAGGTCACTTTGACTCATGCTGACCAGTTCTAATTGGATTTTTAACTATAAATCCTTACAGGGTTTATGGTTAGGAGGAGTTATTCTTATCTTCATGAATTTTGGGATTTGATGTATGAAAAGGGTCATAAAAGTCTCCCCCTCCAGGATAACTTGGGTGCCTCTTATTGACAATATTTGGAGCCTACATTTCTCCTTCAGATAACAAGTAGTTTGTTGAGGAATGTGATATATCCTGTCTATTTAAGACAGACAGAGCTGCAGGTAACTTGCTTCTTGAAAAAGACAGCATGTGGAGGTCAGCATATCATAGCCCCATTTTATAGAATAATCCCCTTAACCTTATGTTCCATCATTCTCATCATCTGTCTCTCCCCTATTGGTTCTACCTCTACTTTTTTCTCCTCCCACAAAATGTTATTTTTAAAGCTTTCCACAAAATTTATGGTTTTTAGTCTAAATTCAAAATGACACTTTAGTGCAACCTCTGCTAAATTCTGAAACAGATTTACAGAATCTAATTATTGTTTTTATTTCAATGCAGGCATTTCTAAATCTTACCTTCAAAGGGGCTAAAAACTCTCATGAAAGTTAGTATTATTTGACAACCCAATCAAAAACACACCAAGAATTACTGATATAGAAAGATTATATTAACAAATTTTTATAAACACCTATTCTTTTGGAAAGGATATCTTAAACTGTAGATAATCAATGTCTGAAAGTTTATCCCTTCAATAAAAAGTACATTTTTAAGGGAGAACTTTTGTGAGAGAATAAAAGATAGTTAACATGATACAGTACTGAGATGCCTGGGGGTGCATCTCAACACTAGAGTGCTTGTGTTCTAGTGGTGAGGTCCTAGGTTCCATCCCCCAAATCACACATACAAAATGAAGAAAGAGGGGGAGGAAGGAAGGAAGGAAGGAAGGAAGGAAGGAAGGAAGGAAGGAAGTGAGTGAGTTGGTGCTGAGTTTGTACTTTGGTTTCTACATTGATGTCCCTGGTGACTTTTAGAGGTCATCTAATTTACCTGGAATAGTTTTCCTATAAAGAAACCAAGATAATACTCTCTGTATTCTCATTTGAAAAGAAAAATGTGATGATTCTATGTAAAGTGGTTCATAGATTTTTCTTTTCTTCTTCTTAATAGTTACTATTAGTTAGTGCTTATTAAGTAGCCAGATACTGTTTAAGTGGGTTTGTGTGTGTGTGTGTGTGTGTGTGTGTGTTAATTCCCATAGTCTTACAGTGAGATAGGAATTAATATCTTATCTCTTTTACTGATGAAACAACTGATCCACAAAGATGAGAAGTAACTTGCCTAATGTCTGTGAGCCACAGAGCCAATATCAAGACCCAGGAGTCAAACTGTATGCCAAAGGTTTTTACCACTATGCATACTCTTTTTTCTTAGTTTTTTTTTTAATAATATAGCTAAGTTTTTGAGTTTGATATTTTATTAGGATTCTCTTTGAATCTCCACCATGAAGTTATAAAATAAATCTTAATGCTATTTCTATTTTTATATGAATAAATTGAAGTAAAGTAAGTTGAGAGTTTGTACAATGTCAGAAAGCAATACAAGACTGAGTTCAATGATTTGGCTCTAGAAACTGCTGTTCCTGTACTGCTATGTAAATTCCTTCCATTAATAAGTATATTGGGGTTTGGGGATATAGCTCAGTTTGTAGAGTGCTTGCCTTGCATGCATAAGGCACTACGTTCAATCCCTAGCACCGCCCCCCACCCCAAAATAAGTATATTAACTAGTGCCAGTGCTTCACTTTGGAGAAATTTGACTTTCAAAACATGTTGTATGTTACATAAGAATAAGGAATAAGGTTTATGTAATGGTAGCAATTTTAAATATAGAAGTAGCATGACTATATGAAATGACAGTGGAACTGGGAAGGCAGGTTAAACACACAGCTTGTCACTAATCCCAACTATATATAAACTGGTGGTTGTGATCTGCCCTTCCAGTCAACACACAAGTTACTTCAGCTGACAGTTGGTCAAAACTATTGTAAGACCTCAACCTGATTAGGGAAAAAAAAGGATGTTGCCTCATATGCCAAGGAAGGAGAGGGGACATGGGTGTTAGGGCCAGTGATTTCTGAAAATCTTTATCTTTAATGCAAGAGAAAAAGTACACAGCTATTGGATCACTGTGTGTATTTAATATATGTACCATTCAATGTACAGTACATATAACAAAAGTACATAATATACTTATTAACAATTAAGAAATTCTTGTTAAACCTAACACTAAGCCTTTCAAGTTTGGAATTAAATTTTCATATCTTAATGTGATTTTGAATACCACAATTCTACATGTAGCAATACAAATTGCAATTATTTGGTATTTACTGTGTTCCAGATACCATGACTTAATTCATTTTATCTTCAGACTGATCCTATGATGCAAGCACTATTTATGATACTTCTTTGTTATATAAGCATATTATAAGCTAAGTAATTTATTTGGATAAACAAAACTGGAAAAAAAGATAATTTTGGAAGTATGTCTTACAAACTTCAGTAAGACTAATTTTACTATCCTATTTTAAAGACTTGAAAAAAATTAACAGTGCCAACCTAATAAGTGACAGAGAAGTTCTTGATTTGAATTTGTATCACATGTAACCTTCACAGATATCCTATAGGATGAATATATTAAACTGCATTCAATAAGTGAGAAATGCATGACATGGCAAGACTCTAAACCCAAGTGTGTGTTTGTTTATGCTTCTAAATATCAAGAAGGTGACTTATCATTACAAATATATTAAAAATAAATCCTAAAGGATGCCTTTGAACTAAGTGAATATGGGTATAATTATATAAGTTTATTATTTTTTATTGTTTTCAAATAGATTTTTCACCTACAGCTTTTTACTATGTCACTTTAAATCATGTTTTATTATGTACTGATTTATCCTAATTTTGCTAGCTAAGATTAGTATAAGGACACAGAGAAATTCCACAAAGATAGAACAAATTATACACAACTGAGCAGAGAAAACAATCATCATACAGAAAGACTTTTTCAAATTGCCTTGCCCCAGGAGGGATGACATATATACTGTAGAGAGTTAATGCTTAAGATGCTCTCTTTGAGGTGTAAATTGACTCAAATATTGATAAAGATTTTATGAAGTCAAGCTATAATTCATAAAATATTTTAAAGATGAGTAAAAAGCTAATAATGTTTAGTATAAAAAATGTGTACTAGAAGGAATAAAAATGTCTTCTTCCATTATATTCACATCAGTGTCAACTATTATGTTTAAAACAATGTTGAAAAGAATAACCTGCAGGGAATTCACATCATCATCAGCTATTTACATCTTCATGCTAAACTTAAATATGCTAAACTTATGTTTTTTTTCCTTTTATTTCAATTGAACAACCTGTGATACCGTCCAGTTCTTTTTATTCATACTGAACAAGAAATAAGAGAAATAAATGTGAGTCAGTTCAGTCATTTTTTCTTAACTGCAAGAAAAAAAAATGGACTAATCAGGTGTGTAAATGTGTGAGTATAAAACAGGCAAAATAAACTCACTTTCTTTAGAGGTTCTGTTTGGTTTGGTTTGGTTCTACATGTTTTCTTCTGTTATTAGGCATTTCAAAAAGTGATCTGTGTACAAGGTCCTGAATGACCTGCTGCATGTAGCTGAGGCATTGATTTCATATAAACAATTCATCAAAATATTTGTTATGAATCAGTTGTTTATTTTTGCAATCTTCTAAACTGGCTTTAAATGAGCCACTGCTTTAATTAAACAGGATCAATGTTTATGAGTTATTTTCATATCTTCTTTAGGTTAATATAAAAAATGCATACCCTCTTAATATTTGCCTTACTAATTAATTAGGATATTCTTGGTTATGGATTCTTGGATATTATTTTATTAAATGATTTGCAGAAACACAGTTTGCCTTAGACTGCATATCATTTTGATCAATATTAAAATCTTTTATGTTTATGTTAAGCTTCATTCTCCAAATGGTATTATACAGCATATGTAAATGTTTGTGCTGTCTATAAAAAATAAGAAAGCATTTATAACTTTATCTGTTAGATTTGTGATATATCAGAATCAATTGATATTTTTTCTTTTCTACTATTTTCATCAGTGTTAATTTTTAATTTGTTGTGATCCTGAATATCCTGCAGTGACTTGCATGTGTCTTTTCCAAAATAACACTGGAATAATGTTGCTTGATGTCTCACCTTAGCATGGTTTCATGCCTATTAATCAGAATCAACTTAAAGAAGAACAAAATATTAGGGTAGTTAATTTTTTTTAATTGAAAATTCTCCCTTAGGATTTTGGATTAGTATTAAGGAGTTTTAATTGGATTCAAAATATCTTGTTCTATTTAAATTAAATCTAGGGGAAAAAAAGTCTGTTGGATTTATTCTATTGGAGCATCAACTACATTTTGGTGTGAAATGGAAATAGACTTATTGTCTGTACTTCAAACTAGAATATTAACTGCAAGACTATAGGTTCACTGATGAATCTCTAGTGTTGAGAAGCATGACTAGCTTACCACAGATGCCCAGCATTTATACTTTTATGAAAAATATAAAAGTACAATTATGTTGAGGCAAAATATTTAAAATGAAATATGATCATGAGATCTAAAGTTGGCCACAGATAGAATTTTTATATACATATATACAAGTGTATTTTGTACATAAAATGATGTATATAAAGTTCATTCACGTTAATGTTTCAGTTTAATATTTTCTGTTGAATTAGTTTCTTTCCTGAGAGTCTGAAAGGAGACAATTTAGAAAATAGTTTAACTTCAAGAGCACCATGTCTGTTATTTTGAATTAATTTGTTAAATGTGTGGGTTGAATTGTTGTTTTGATCTTATCTCAACCAATGCACAGTTGTATTCTGTTATGCCTATATATTTGTAAAAGAGACAAGGCTATCTGACACTCTTGAAAATGCTAGAAATGTAGCTAAATATATTGTTTGATACCACAAAAAATGGGTTTAAAAATACTGCTTTAACAACGAAAATTATTTACTTTGCAATATATGACAAATGTAACACAATATGACAAACCAACAATAAAAATCACTTTGGGCATACATTGAAAAACAATATTCAAGATGTCAAGAGCTCTGGTTTTGAAATTCAAAAACCACAGAAAACTTCCCAAACTAATTTGTGATATGTTCATTTTAAAAATCAGGGAATAGATTATGGATCCTTCATACTACCATGTATACTCCAGAAAAAATCATTAGGGAACAGTTGATTTGGTTACAAGATTCTTTATTTTGTAAACTATACATAAACAGTAGAAAAGAAAATGCATTATACTTTAAATATCATGTAAGTTCAACATTAAAGTTTTTATTTAGTGTATAAATTAAATGGAAAGAATCCACCAATTTTGCTTTCAATGAATAGTATACCAGGAAAACAGTTAACCCACTATTGAAATTAAAGATATCAATGTGTAATATTCAACAGGATTTTTCCTTTTTTTATTATGGGCACAAAACCATTGGTTTGATATACTTAAAAGTGATGGTGTGCCAAAATGTCTACACAATTAATTAACATGCTAACTTAAATATAGCAATTAAAGTAATTTTTGTTACAGTTAAATCTTAAATGCCACTCCACACAATTATTATAAACCAGTCCACATGGTAATTATGTAACAATAGAAAAAAAAGAAAGAAACATATTCCATTTTCTTCATTCCAGCAGCAGTACCTTTACTGGTATTAATTTGTTAATTAGGTGTGCTTAAATATTGCCTAATATCCTACATTGGTATGCATGCTAATCCTTTCTATTTCTATTTTTGCAAGGCACCATACAATACGTTCTCTAAGCTTCAGCACTATGAACAAAAATGGCAAAATTCTAAGAGTAAATGCAAATATTTATCTAAAATAGAACATAAAATTAGAATTAAGAATTTCAAATTTGACCTTGGGGGCAAATGAAAAACTTTTAGTGAAAATATAGTTAAAATGAATCTTTCCTTTTGTCTTCCTAAATTCTGTACCCTAAATTGCTGGTCAGAAAGACAACAATCTAAAAGTCATGCTGCTTAAGAATATTAAAAATATATATGTGTAAGACTGCCATTCAGTTTAAAATAAAAATTAGAAAGGAAAACTAAATTTCTAACATTCAAGAATCTGTGGTTTTCCATACTTGCCATTTTATAAAATATCCTATCATATCCAGAATAACTTCATAATTAAAAATGTCACTGTTAACATAAACACCTTAATAAGATTCTACAATGGTCACTTTGTTTTACCATGTGGTCTCTCTGTTACCCTGATGCTACTTTGGAAAGATCTGGATCATGCATAATTTTATAAAATCCTTGGGAATCAGATCACTATAAGTTGTAAATTTAAGCTCGGCTTTCAGAAAACAAAACACTCATCATCCCAAGCACTCATTCATTGTTAATTTTTTATGGAACATTTGCAAAATTTGTTCTTATTCAGAATTTATTTTAGTAGCTCTCCATCACTTTCCTTTGTCTGGCTACACTGCATATATGTTCTCTTTTTCTCTAAGACATACAAAAAAATCAAAGTAAATAATTCTTATTTAAACATAAATTTCTATGGATTTTTGTGCCATATTTGAAATAATTATACAAAATATATATGAGGTTTGAAATAATTTTGTTTTGGGGCAACAAGGTAATTCTCCATAGGCAATCACTTTGTCAATATTACAAATGCGGAATTTATTGACCTCAACTGCCATTAATCAAATGTATCCATCATGGTCATCGCCATCATCATCATCATCCCCTTCATCTTCGTCATCATCTTCAATTTCATCTTTATCAGTGATGATGTCATCTTCAACTTCTTCATCATCAGTCCAGTCATTAAAATCTCCACTTGCAAAATCTCCGGAGATCTCAAAATCTATAGCTAAAAATAAGTAAGCATTATATTTATTTTGACTGAGTATTGGGGTGATATATATACAAGAGATAAAATACTAATGAAAAATAGGAAAATTAATAAATTTTTAATTTGCTCATCACTTTAATGAAGATGAGAAATAAATCAGTTATTTGATAAAATGTTACATGTTAAACTTTATCATTTTTTTAAATTTGTGTGCTAATAGCAAAATTATTGTTGAGGTATGCTATGTAAGATTTCTAGTTCAGTAATTTTGATCTCAGTCCGGTTTTTATAGAAGTTCACATGACATATTGAATCTTAAAGTACTTAAAATTTCTTCTATAAGTGTGGTTGTGGAATAATTGTTCCCCTCCCCCGAATATTTACTTCATGATCCCTAGAACCTACAGATAATAACTTAAATGGAAATGGAACTTTGCAAATGTGATTAGGTCCTTATAACTGGAAATGGGGAGATTTTCCCAGTTTATACATGAAGACCCCAACTGTCAGTTGGGTCCTTAAAATCAATAAACCTTTCCCAGATGGTGTCAGAAGGAGACATGACTACAGAAGAATGGACAAAGAGATGCAAAGTTAGTTTTAATTTGGAGGTAAGTCTCCTTGAGATAAGGAATGTGTGTGACTTCTAGAAGGCAGGAAGGACAAGGAGATTGGTTTTCCTCAAGAGTATCAAAAGGAGCACAACCCTGCTGATACTGTGAGGTTCAGCTTAGTGAGACAGACCCGATATCTACTCGTGACAGACAGATTGGCAAGATGACAAATTTCTGTAGACCGAGCCACTAAGTTGGTGGGAATTTTTTACTTTGAGAAAAGAAATATTTATTAAGTTATTTTTAAAAAATATTTTAGAAATAGCTAATAATTTTTCTGGAGGTAATAATGCTCATTTATATCTCAGTATGTATTCTCTTTTCAACTTCTTAAATGCCAGTGTGTCTTCATTTTTACCTATTCTGGATATTAATTCTTATAATTTTTTTGGTATCTAATTATAACAAATCCAATTAATAAAATTCATTGTTTATGAATTGGTTGAAATCATCACACACTGAAATTTCCATCTTATATGAAGAAAATGTTTCTATTTTCCCATTTCCTGCATATTCTTAATCATAGCATGCTAAGAAATCTCACAAGTCTATGATTCCAAAATAATTTTTGTCCACTTTTAATTCATCTTCATATAATTTTCATTCACAACAAAAAAATGACATTTTATTCACCACTGGCAAAACAGGTAACTGAAGTAATTAGTAGTACTAACACTTTAACTTACATATTATGAAGAAATATTCTCTACATGTTAAAATTAAATAAGATAGCTATTGAATAGTATGTCTCACTGAAATCTAATCATATTGGACAGAATAGAAAATCAATAACTATCAAAAATGTTACAGAATAAATTAATGTAGAAGAGGGATTTAAGGATTAAATGAGATTACTTTCATTGTTTACTCTTTATCTTTTCCTAAATAAATATGTCAAATAGCAGTTAAACTGTCTGCATAGGACAGGTCTTCATTAAGTGCTTAGACAAATTAATGAGGATCTCAGTATTGACTACTGTGCTTGGTAATTATTAAAATAACCTTTCCCCTTACCACAGTCTGCAACGACATTTATTCTGGATCCTATGACTTCATTTCCATATCTGTCCACACACCAGCACTGCCCAATACTGCCTGGCATTGTGTTGGCTTGTAGTAACCATCTTCATCACACAGAGGGATGTACTGTCCTGTGAAACATGCACATAGTCACCCACAAATGCATGTATGTGTTTTACCAACAAGCCTTAAGACATACACAGGTGAAGTGCCACTGTATTCCAGGCTACATACTAGTGAAACCTGTAGAAGAAAACAGGTATGCATTCTGCTGTTCTGGCACTGGCATTGCCATAGGAACTGATTAAAACTTATGGATTCATATCCTGTTTTAAGGAAAATACCATCAAACATGCCTCATTTTTGCAAAGTGTAGTGTTTTCAGTGGTATAGTACAGCATTACTATGTGATGCTATGCTCACATTCAATCATTGGGAGCACTTATATGGTGTACAAGACCCTATATCATCTCATCACTAACAACTTTCTATTTTCATTCTCCAAAGTTTTCATTCATATTTTTCAAGATCTTTTCATGCCACGTAGCTATTACCACTCAATTTAATGCTGTTTCACCTTTTTTATACACTGCCTTTTAATATCAACTGGAATCCCTTTTCTTCATTGTTTCATTTTAAGACTCAACTTAAATATGCCGTCAATATGAAGTCTTCTCCTAAACTGGAGGAGATGACATATCTTCCATCTCATGTGTGTGTGCATGTGTGTAGATTATCATTGGATACATTCAAAACTACACTTCCATATCCTCTGTTTGGAAATGTTTGGGTTCTCCTGACTTTCATTGTTGTATAAGCATCTCTTAAACTCAATCTTATAGAACACAGTTTAGTGGGAATGGTCAGAAAGAGATATTTATTTCTATTTGTATAATATATAGCACAGTATATGGTATATTCCTAAAGATAAATGTTTAGTTAGTAATTTATAAGTATGGTCATATTCCTCACTAAATACTTAAACATTAGAATGTGAGTTCTAGAAAATGAGAAACTTTTCTTTTTTTCCTGAACTTTTTTTTTCCTATGATGGAAACATCATTTTTATTTTTAAAAAAAAAACCCTAAATATATAGTTAGAATATGAAAACCATTTATTCTTATACCATATTAGATCATAATTTTACCCCCTGCATAAGTTTTATAATTTTGATATGATAAATAGGTGGTTGATTTAAACTTATAAATTATAATTCATTTGAACTACTAATCTTTCAGTGAAACAGATGGAGTATCTCCAATAAGGAAAGCTTTGAAACATTTTCAATGGATCTAAGGCCACAAAAAATAAGAAAATCAAATTTCCAATATTTACTACTTTAAAACAGCATTTTTTGACATAAACTCTTATGTATTTTATGCCAGTTCACTTTGAAATTGAGAGAGAACACTAATAACAGAAATATGCTAGTATATATAAACGTACAAACACACACACATATATTTTAATTACAAAGATAGCTCATCAAAATGTAAAACAGATTAATTAGATCCAGAGTCATCATTTAGTTACATGCCACTAAGTAGACAAATGTATTAGCATACTTAAAAGACACACTGCCTGAGTTTTGTCCTGCTTTATATACCAAAATGAAAAAAAAAAAAAAACTGTGACAAAACTGGTGTAATCCAAGTAAAACCTGAACCTTATAGCTGCCAGGATTATAGAAATATTAATTTCTTAGATTTTTACAAATGTGCTCTGATTGTTTGGTGCATGCAAGAAGTTATCTTTAGGAAAAGTTGGGTAAAGGATTTCTGGTAACTATGTACTAATTTTGTAAATTTTTAAGAATTTAGCATTATTCTAAGAAGACTTTATTTAAAATGTTTAAGCTTAAAGAAACATACAATAATCAAAGTTAATGGTTTGATGGTGTCTTGATTACCAAACATTCAAATAGTTCGGGGCTCGTGGTAAAATTTGCAATTATCTATTTATATGTCGGTCTATCTATGTACCTACCTGTTTACCTATCCATTCATCCACACATATATTCCATTGCTAAAAGTAACATAGCCAAAAATACTCATGAAAACACTAAAGAATACAGTCAAACTTCTCTGAGGCACTCAGCATTTTTCACCCCATCTTTAAAATATTTGCTTTATATATTCCCTCTGAGTGTATATCTATATTTATCTCTCTGTATACCCATCAATTCTTACATTATTAACCACAGAATTAGAATGATAGGAACTCAACTCTGCAAGCCACAAAAAGAAGAGGGATTCATTCCATTTGACTGACACTATTCCACAGACATCAGCAAACGTTTTTAAGGTAGACAGAGCAGGAAAAGAGACCCAAGGAAGTCACCTGAGAAGAAGCATTTGCTGGAGGAAAGGTGTGGAGGCTCACCTACATCCATCATCCCTGTGTCCCTCATGGAACAAAGACATAAATTACAGAGGAGAGTCAAATATTGGCTAACTCTAAAAACATGGATAAGGATCTTCAGCACCCTGGGAAATGTTGTTCCTGGGAAAGATTCAGGAGAATATCCTCAGTTTAGACCATTAAAGAATTCTATCATTAGCAGAGATGTAAGACCTCTGTGGAAGGAAGAGAAATAGGAGGAGGAGAAGTTAAGAGAACATACTACGAGACCTATGGATCATCATAGAAGAGTGTGATAAAGATGCAATTAAATACCAGTGGGAGAAGGGAAGGGGAAAATGATGTAGAAAAAAATAGTACAAAACATGGGAGAGGGCTTGGCTCACCAGTAGAGTGCTTGCCTGGCATGTGTGAGGCCCTGGGTTTGATCCTCAGCACCACTTAAAAATAAAATAAAAATATTGTCCATGTACAACTAAAAAATAAAATATTTAAAAAATGGGAGAAATTAAAGTTGTAAATCCTTGTATTATAGATAAAAGAACAAAAAATATGATTTGAATGTTGTGAGTGACACATTAAATTTATATGTTGTAAATCATAGGGAAACCATCAAAAACATTTAAAAAGTCATAAAAATAACAAACTAAAATGCAGACCAAAGGAAGTCATGAAAATATTGATCTAACATAAGGCATTGTAAGAGGAGAATAATTGCAAAAAAGAGTTAAAAAATAGTAAAGAACTGAACAAAATGTAGATTGCAATTAAACCATGTTGATAACTAACCAAATGTAAGTGATTTAAACATATTAATTAAAAGTCAAGGAATATCAGCTTGGATAAAAATACAAGAAGACTTAGGTATGTTTTCCTCAAGGCAAATAAAAAGACATACTATATTGAAATTAAAAGCTGTAAAAATGCATCATGAAGCACTAATGAAAAGAAAGCCAGACTGAACATATTAATAATAAATCTGAATACGGACTAAGGAATGTTACCATTATAAAAAGAAACATCACATGATAACAGAGTTCAATTAAAAGATGTAATTATTCTGAATGTGTCATATATGTAAAATGAACACCAAAAATGCCTGAGGAAAAAAAATACAATAGGCCTAAATGGAGGAATGGACAAACCCCAATTATAAATGGAGATTGCAACAATCTTTTATGACCAATAAATAGAACAAATGATCCTAATACATTAGGGTTATAGAAGATCTGAACAACATGATAAGTTATGAGAAATCTTTACATAATTTACATTGAATGAATAGTCAAACAAATAATAACAGAATACAAGTTCTTTTCAGGTTCACGTGACACACATTCTGATCATATCATACATCTTACCCAACTCAGGAGAACTGAAATCACACAAAATATTAAATAGAAACATAACAAAATGACAATAAAAATCAACAATGGAAATAAAAAATATGTAGAAAGTAAAAAGAAAATCCAGCCCCAAATAAGCTTGAATTAAATAATTGCAAAGATGGTATTTTAATTCGGTAGCAGAACAAAATTTGATGCCAGAATCTGATCTCATAGTAATATATTCTAAACACAGAAAAGGATTCAAATGCAATAATGTATGTTAGTTGGAAAGATACAAAGTACAATATTTTTTGAGAAAGGCTTTATTAAGCAATACTAAAGAAGATACTTTAAAGTAAAAATAGAAAAGATGCAATCAGAAAATATTTGCAATACAATGTTCTGTTATAAGATTAAAATAATAATAATAATCGGGCTCTCACATTCTGAATATAGTATTATTTCATTATGCTAAAATGTGTCTACATTAAAAGTATGTTTATTGAGTATATATGTTTGTATGAAAATGAGGTAGATGAGAAAACCATGTACCTCCAGCTGCTAACAATTTTTACCTTCTGATGGAGGCATCAGATAGATTTAGTAAACAGATACTAACACTCTTCACATATTTTCCCTATTAGTTTTTAAAAATAAACACATTAAGTGTATAATTGAAACAGATTACAAAAACAGAAAGTGGAAAAATATAATGTTACACAAATTATTCCTCCTGTGATATGTTGAAAATAATGTTCATTAATATGTCAGAAGAACATCATAAAATTCATTGCCCTTTTATTGATTAGCACACAGTTCAAGGATAGCTGTGGTGGGTAGGTTCATTTGTACATTAAAGAATCAAAGATAATTATGGTTTTTGAGTTACTTTATTTGCCTTTATTTATAGGTTTCCCCTTGATTTTAGCTATCACCTCTTGATGCTTCCAAGACACCAATTATCTAAACATTCAGGGAGTCTCTGAACTACTCATGAGAGCACTGGTGAAAATTTGACAAGAAAAACTCTTATATTTTAGCAAACTGTATATACATGAAATAAAAGAATGTAATGTAAAATTGTGTTTCATTTTTTCTACATAGATACCATTTCTTATCTTATTCACTATCGTATTTTGGGGAGCTGGTATTGTTTTACTTTGTAGTAGGTTCTGAATCATGTTTAAAAACATTCTGAATATCCTAGATGATCATATTTTGAAAGTCAGGTACTCATTTTATTGAAAACAATGTAATAAATTTGACAATCTTTCATTCGCACAGTGAGAATCAGTCTACTTAAATTTCCTAAAATTTCTCTAATACTAACAGCAATTTCTATAATTTGAAATAATATGCCTTCTAATTCTAAAATTTCCAATACTAGTTGTAATTTTCAGTGTTTGGAATAATATAGTTCCTAAGGACTAGAAGTTAATCAACTTTGGTTCCTGTAAGATCCAGTTCAATAATTTCCTAGTACACTTTACTGTAATATGTCATTCACTTTGTGTCTTTTTTTATAATCATATTTTAGTAAAATAGAAGTACATAATTCAATTTAATATGAAATGTTATTTTGATAAAATTAAAACATCCATAGGTTAAGACAATACCTTCTTAATACTAAAGTATATAATTAAATTTTAGTATACAGAGTTACAGTTTCCACCTAATAAAAGATGAAAATGCCAGATATCTCAATAATTAGAACCACCAAAACAAGCAATGATCTGTATCTTTCAATTTACTCCTTAAAATAAGAAAAGAAAATTTATCTTTGAACTTTTTAAACCTTTGTTTTCAAAAGTTAGAGTTCTCTGCTCTACCTAGAAGGCTCCTAATTGCATTAAAATGGGGCATTATTTTTAAGCCATCTGATTCCAAATTCAATCTTCCTCTCAATGTGAAGACAGTATGACATAAAGAGAGCAATATCTTAGTAAGAAATTAGAATGTGTTCATTTTCCCTAGGGGTTTAAGTAATTCCATCATTTTCTATGACTGAGAACATTTGGTGCGTAAGAAAGAAATGATATAACATTATCATAATCTGAGTCAGACCTTTAATCTGAGGATTTTTTCATATGATGCTGATGTCCTGAAGCTTTCCAAATTGAAAAAAAAATAAATACAATAACACTTTGAAAAAAAGTAGATATTCTCCATTGCAACCATATTCTTAAAAACACTGGGTGTTGTATTTCTCCTATTTGACTTCTGAAGATTTAAGCAATAGAAGCAAATCAAAGTATATAAATTATAATAGCTGTAAAATACACTTATTCAACAAAACCTCAAACAAGTATTTTCAAGGTAATGATAAATAGAATCAGGACTACACAGCTCCATTTCTTCTTATCCAAAAACCCATTTTAAGGTTTTATTATCTGAGTGGTTTTCTATGGTCATTCATTTGTTTTTCAGTTCACTTCAAAGTCCATCTCAACAAAATATATTCCAGAGGTCTGATATCTTTTATAAACCAAATGGACTTAAATTATAAATACGATTTGTAAATTTATCAGCTGGCTTAATTTATTTAAAAGCTACGACATCATCATCCTCTTTTTGAAAACCATTTAACTATGAAATATTTACACTAAGATTAAAATAAAAAGCAATTTGGGGGGCAGTGGCATGGGTAATTCTTTATGTAAAGTCTGTGAGAAAATCTGGTTAACTGCTAGGCACAATGGCCCTCTTATGGAAACCCAGCAGCTCGGGGCTGAGGCGGGAGGATCCTGACTTAAAATCCCACCTCAGCAACTTAGTGAAGTCCTAAGCAACTCAGCAAGACTCTGTCTCAAAATAAGAAAAATAAGAAGGGCTGGATATGTGACTCAGGGGGTAAATGCCTCAGTCTCTAGTACCAAAAAATAAACTGAATAAATAAACAAAATAAAACATAGTTTACTAAAATCTCATATTAGTGCCACGTTGTGTTTGAGAGCTATGAATAACTACTAAAACAACTAATAGAAAATAATATATCATTTTTTACCATAATATACTTTTTTTGTCAGAGCAATGTGATGTTTAAATAATGTAAAATGTGTAGCAATTCTGCTTTGATGACCAGTGTATGAGGTTAGCAAATCCCTTCTAAAAAGGCAGTATACCCCTGGACATGGTGGTGCACACATGTAATCCCAGAGGCTGAGGAAGGAGGATCATGAGTTCAAAGCCAGCCTCAGCAAAAGCTAGGTGCTAAGCAACTCAGTGAGACCCTGTCTCTAAATAAAATACAAAATAGGGCTGGAGACATGGCTCGGTGGGTGGTTGAGTGCTCCTGAGTTCAATCTCTAGTACCCTCCTCCCCAAAAAAATAAATAAATAAAAGTGCAGGATTCCCTAAAAGTGGAGTATGAAACCAAATGTTTTAAAAATGGACAGATTTCAGGAAACAATTGAAATTATCAGAGAAATTTGGACTAATCCTTTTTAGCAACCTGGTGTAAGAGTAGAAAATATTAAGTTAGAGACTATATCAACTGTTCTGCATATGGTTTCCTATTCCACTTTCAGGACATACCACCTTTTTAAGTAAGGCATCTTTCCATTGAAGTGTCAAGTCTTGAACCTTTTAATCTAATTCTGCTATTGTCATAATTTTGTCCTCCTGGAAACTGCATGTTATTCAGAGATCAAAAGAAAGCAGCTACAGGCTGCTTGTCACTCTTTTGAAATTAGGTCCCTGTCTAGATAATAATGTGTGTTA
The DNA here is from genome assembly GCF_045843805.1 of Urocitellus parryii. Classification (NCBI taxonomy): domain Eukaryota; kingdom Metazoa; phylum Chordata; class Mammalia; order Rodentia; family Sciuridae; genus Urocitellus; species Urocitellus parryii. The sequence continues at coordinate 2,574,857 of NW_027554054.1, read as the reverse complement.
AGATTTATTAACTTATGCATTATACAAATTGCTATTGAGTCTATATTATGTGACAATAGTTTTCCAGTAGTTGGGGATTGCAGAGTAGAACATTTTTTAATTCCTCAAACTTACATATTATATTGAAGAAAAAGAAAACAATGCAGTAAGATTGTGAAGTAGCAATACAAGCTAGGAAGAAAAACCAAGTAGCATCATGAGGAGGCTAAGGCTGAGTGGCCCTGGTGGTGTTTACCTGGAGTGGGACGAAGGTGCCTGAATAAAGTAAAGGGAGTGAGTCATGCAGATACTTGGGTGCAATATCCTAGGACCTGTAAACAGCAAATATGAAGCCAGTTCCTCTACTGTGAGGAAATACATTCATCAGAAACTCCCATTATACCTGCAAGAATACTTAGGTTTCAGCAGGCAATCAAAATTACAAGAGGAATTTGGACTAATTCTTCTTAGCAATCTGGTGTAAAAGTAGAAAAAATACGAGAGTATATCACCCATTTTGCATTTAGTTTCACTATCATAGTAGCTATGTAGAAAATATATAAATACTAAGGATGATATTACACTACCCTGTTTTGAGGTAAGGATACAGGAAAACAAAGATGTTTTGACTTAAAGGTTTGTATTTTTAATCTTTATAACTGGACAGTAAACTTAAATAGATTAAAAGAAAAGTATGCCGGGAAGAAAATAATATACACTATTAACACATCACAGGTTAACTTACAAATATAATTGTGAATTTTCAGATGACTTGTATTAGGTTGTCTCTTGGATTGAATTTGGTTGTTTTCTAGTTCCAAATTTGCTGGTTCATAAGTTTTATGAATGCATATGCTTTCATGTTCAACAGAATTGACAAAGTCCTGGGTCTTCTTTTGGCCAATGTTTAGGGCCAGTTTTTCTGAATTGGGCCTTTGATGCTCCCTGTGTTATACTAGGAAACATCACATCAAAGCCTTTCTTTGAAGTGAGGTACACTTTTAGGTTATTTAAGGTTATAAAGTATCGAAAAGGACACTTGTGCCAAATTAATCCCTTGTCCACTTCTGTCCTGCATGGCAAAGGGTTTGGCACCAGCTTGTGTTTACCTTTCAAAGTCATTCATTACTGGAGGTTTACTTATAAAACTAGATTATTAGGTATAAGTTTTAATCAATATTTTCCAAGACACTATAGAAAAAAGTAATTTCCAGTTATTCTAATGTCATAGAAAGCAAGGTCTGTAATATTTTAAGAGAGCATAGCAAAAAAGCTTATTATTTTAATGGAAATTACATTAATAATTTAAATATCAAAGGTCCATCTCAAATGAAATACTACACACAGTAAACAATGAGTATTGGCTTTTAAGCACACTTCATTGCACAATTGAAAAAATAGATATTTTGGCTTTTTTTTTTGCATATTTGCCCCTACTTTTACAGTATTGATAATTACAGATAAAAACCCCAAATGCTTTGTATATGATGTCCAATAACTTAGAGATTGGTATTACAAGAAAGAGATGATTATCTTCATTTTATTATTATATTTACCATTAAAATGATATCATTCTATTCATGGAGTATGAATGACAAAAATGATTTTTAGAAATCTAAAAAAATTAATAGAATTCATTTTTAATGAAAAAAAACAACATTTTTTTCTCTAAACTGTTCTTCATGTATATCATCACATTTCTATATTAAGGCTGAAGTTAGTTGATCAGAATAGGTAAGATATTCTGACTTCCCCAAATGCAGCAAACTCCATTGTCATGATCAACATCAACCTATAATCTTTCATTCAGTTAGATGGGAGTTAGAGTCTACAGACAAATAAGTACAAATTGGTGCAGAGCTTTGGTAAGAGTGTATATATGTGCATAAATGAGCTGTTATTTTAGAATTCCAGATGGTATAAACAAATTAGATCATAAAAACCTCTTAAGGAAATCTGGAAAGTTGTATTCTTGTTGACTCACAACTCAGAGATAAATAAGTGCTTATATAAATTTTAATTTTCAGACATTAAAAAATATTTTTTTGGAAAAGTTTTCTTCAGTACTGTGGATTGAACCCAAGGGTACTAAGTGACATGCCCAGCCATTTTTAGTTTTCATTTTGAGACAGGGTCTTGATAAATTGCTTAGAATCTTGCTAAGTTGCTCAGTCTGGCCTCAAACTTGTGAACCTCCTCCCTCAGCCTCCTGAATTGCTGGGATTACATGTCTGCACCACTGTGCCCAATTCAAAAGTCTTTTATATGAAGAATAATTACAATGCTTTAAAAATCAAATAGCATAATTTAAATGAACTCTGACATTTAAATTACAAATGAATTGTTTTAATATTGCTCAAGGAAATAACAATGATTTTACACTTATTAGATTTTTTAATGTTACCACATATGCTGTTATTGTATTTGGATATATTTTCCTAAATTAATAAGTATATTTATCATATTAGCAAGAATTACATTAGAAATTTACAATTCTAAGAAATTTAAATTTGTTTCTTATCCAATTAAATCACTCAGATGAATTTTATTTCAAGAGTAGTTATGTTTTTAATAAACTAAAAATAATTTCTAAGATCTTAAAAATAATTTCTAAGATCTATTGGTACTTAAAACCTTTACCTAATTTAGATTAATTTAATCACTGGGCATTACTTAGCTGATATCTAATATAATAGCTAGGTCAATTCTTAAAAATATAAAACAGTAAAACATGCATTTAAAGTAACATACTACTTTGCCTCTTATTTTTATGGCTTGTCTGAGAAGTTTATATACTTGAGTTTGTTAATAAGCATGTTCATTTTTGCCACATTAAAAAGATATATTATAAAGAAGCATATGGCTATAAAAGAGTATGAAATATATATTCATAAACTTGGTTAATCTATTGCAAAATGCTGATCCATAACAGTTTATAATCATCCACCTCATAGTTTTCTCTACAAAATAGTTATTGTAATTAACAATTATATACATGTATATGACTCATCTAGGCAAATAACTTAATATGAAAATATTTTATTAAAAATACAATTTTGTCCTAAAATATCTAAGTCCTCTAAAATATGTGAGATAACACCTAAATAAATTTAAACATTATGAGATTTAGCAAAATCAATATTTGTCTTGGTCCATAATAGATAATATTTAAAATGGTTTATTCATAATATTTTAAAAGTAATGTCAAGTTTTATTTGATGCAGAACTAAAATTTGATTTTTCTTCTGTTGCAATGACACAATTTTCTTGGAATTTTGGTCTGGTATTAATAAAGGATCACAAAGTTAATTTTATTTTGCTTTCTGTTTTATGCAACTGAAAGGCAAAACATTTTGCATTGGAATATTTCCCTGCAATTTATGTTGACTTCATCAAATCCTTAATTTTTTAAAACATGATATGTGCAAATTCTTCTCATTGCCATATCTAAAAAAAATAAAGTGAAGACCCAATTCTGGGAGTTCATACAAGAGATACAAGTATTAGTGATTAAAAAAAAAACATTTGACAACAAATGATATCAAGGACTTCAGGAAAATGCAATCAACTGGAATGGAAAAATGGTAATACTACTATCAATTAGGGTAAAATATGTGCTGGAAAACAGTAAGTAGGATAAAGTATAAGAAAATAGAATAATAAACCAATTCATTAATATTAAATAATAAATCGAGTGTACTATAAAATAGAGTAGCTAACATGTGAAGCAAAATCTACTAAAAATGCTGAAGGGAGTTGTTCGTGTAGAACTACAAAGGAAACTGTCAATATGCTTTTTTCAGAATTCACCAGGTAAGAAGATACATCTTCAGATATGTTTTGTTTTTATTAACTGTAAGCTTTTCAAATAATATTCTATGTTCAAATTCACTACCAATAAAGAATATGTAAATTAAATTTAAAAGAAAATATTATACTATATTCAAAAAAACACAAAATATAAAAATAATGATAATACTTTTTGCTACTGGGATGCAGGCAAACACTAACTCCATACCTTACTGGCCAAAATTGGAAATGCCTTCAGATGTTCACTTAAAAGTTTGGTAACATCTACTATCAATTGTAATTTAAAATGCATTTGCACTTTAACCCATTACTTCCACTCATGGAAATAAGAGCATGCAAATTGCAGCATTAATTTTTACAGAGAAAATAATGGAAGCAATACATAATCATTCCTAAGGAACTCATTGATTGATTTAATTATACTAAAGTACAGGATGTAGTACATTGGTAGCTTTTTGCTTCATCCATTCCTTAATTTTTATTTGGCAAATGAATTTTATTCTTATTTAGCAAATAAAATTTACTATTAATTCATTCATTTTTATTTAGCAAGTAAATTTTATTCCATTTAGTAAATAAAATTTATTCTTAATTTTTATTTAGTAAATATTATGTGAAACTCTATTCCAGGCTCTATGAATACAATGATGAACAAACATCTCTGACTTCATTGAATTCCCAGTACTGTAGTGGAGCATGGGAGGGTTGATTTACAAATTAAATATAATGGATTGAGTGAAGGATTCACCCAAGGATTTCTCAGTTAGCCACTGACTAAGTAGTATAAATAATCCTATAGCAATGAGAAATGTAGTACAGTGTCTCAAAACCATTTTGTGGTCAATGTCATCATTGTATATGTATATACAACAGTGGTTCCATAATATTATGTTGCCTAGTGATATGTTAACAATTTTACTTAGAGAAAGTACATTCTATTATAGCCACACAATGACAAATTCTACTATTGATGCATATTTCAGAATGTATCTCCATCATTGAGACACATATGACTATATTTAAAAAACTACATCTGTACTGAACATTTACAGAACTCTTCTTTGCATCATTCTCTAAATTACACAATATTACAACTACTTACATAGCATGTATATTGTATTAGATATCAGAAATAATCTAAAGCTTTTAAAAATTATGTGAGAAGATGTGTGTAGGCTATTACCAATACTGTGCCATTTTAATAAGGGATTTTATGAATCCTCAGATTTCTGTGTCCTGAAGATTTTAGTACCCTCAGGGTCCTGCATCTAATTCCCCTGCATATATAGAGGGGCATTTGTAAATGTTTTAGATAAATTTTCATTTTTTCCTCATGCTTCTTTCTGTTTCTCAAACATTTCATTTCATTGACAATTTTCACTCATAATTGCATTCTGAAGAAGGTGATGAAAGGAGAGCCTGCATTTCTCATTTGTTCCCAATTTCTACTAATGTTGTTACACCCCAAAGCTCTGACTCCCTCTCTAGTCTGTGCCTGCCTGAGATGAGAGCACTGCTCGGACAGCCCGCTTAACCACTGCTCCTCCCAGCACCAGCCTCAGTGATGGTGCTCTGTGAAGGGTTATATTTTATTTCATGAAGCAGGGTTCTGAAGTATAGCACCATTCTTAAACATGGAGCTGAAAATTTATTAAACAAATTTATTTTCTGTATAATGTAGCAGATGTTTACTATGCTTTCATTTAATATACATCTCAAAGAGTGATATAACATATATTATCAATTCAGTTTTTTTTTGTTACCACACCATAAATCTTTCTTCTGTATAATAAAGTTCTGTGTAGGGGTGAGTGAGTGAGTGTGTGTGTGTGTGTGTGTGTGTGTGTGTGTGTATATATATATATATATATATATACTTTATTAAATTTTTTGTAATGTGTATTTTTTGAAATGACATTTCAATAAAGAAAAAATTGAATTACACCTATTATAATTTCCTCATCTGCACAGGATAATTACTGTGACAATTAATAAAAATTTGAAATTATTGTTTGAATAAATGGATGGTCAAACAGGGGTCAAATCAATGGAAACTACAGTATTATTCTTTTTTAATATTTTACTTCCATTGAGATTCTCCTTTTGTAATAGCTACAAATTTTAGATATCTAGAAAATTTGTCTCAAAACCCATGTATTTCATAAGCATACCATGGCATTCTGATATGTCTTCTTTCCTAGTGGATGGCAATTTTATGGTCACATATATCTACACAGAGTAAAAATAATAGTCTTCTGCCATTTGATAGATGAGGTAAAGTAATGCAGATCCATTCAGATTATTATTTTACCTGATAGACTGGCAGATTAATCTTTAATGGCAAAAGAAAGACAGTAAAGGTTGTAGAAGGTTAGACAGTAATCAAAAAATGCATATTTAATCAGATGAATTCCATTCAGGAACCTGCCAAGAACTGCTTTCCCTCTTGCATAATATTAATGGAAGGCATGCCTGCTATTACAATCAATTCTAGTAGCCATTAAGAGAATTACTGTGGGGTAAAAATGAAGCAGTGAGCTCAAAGGTTGGTACTTCTGGTGATCATTTGAACTAATAAAAACTGACTGGCTTTGCAAGAGCAACATACATAAGTTTGAAATAAGTGAATGAATTTTCAAGTTCATAAAACACTGTCAGGTCATTTCAGAAAATCCTTTACAATGAATACTACTCAAATAATTTAAACACATTCTTTTCTAATACACTAAAAAGTATAATCTAATACTGCATTAGAATGTAATTACCATTTGTGGCAAAACACAATAAAAGGTTAATGAATTTATACTCCTGATGCGGATGCAAAGTTAATTAAGAGTTGTAGAAAAGCAGTGTTATTGAAAAGTAATGTTGACAAATGATTCTCAAATTAGTTTATATTGTTAGCAAATAGGTATATGTTTCTTAATTACTGGTTATTGTTATTTAAATATTATGTACATAAAATTATAGGAACAGTTAAAACCTATGTCACTTTTTAATTTGAAACTGCAGTTTAGAACATGTCTTTATATTTAGTGTCTTAAACTAACTCACATGACTCAAGTCTTTGTATCGATCTCCATAAGAAATTAAATCTTTAGATTACAAGCAATACATAACGCTCTGTTTTATAATTTGTATTGCTTATCATAAGTGAATAATTCTGTATGAACAAGGAGATTATTTATTTGGCAATTTACCTATAACTCAGAGGAGTTTTTATTAAATGGGAATGATGCTTCTATTTTGCATGTTACAGAGCATAGTTAAACAATGATGAAATTGAAAAAGGTATTTTTATAAGAATATTATGTCCTATAATGAAATATTATTTTAGAAACTTTAAACACTGAAATGGTTGAATATATTCTATTATTAAACTTTTAATAAGTAATTTTTGTGTTATTAGTGTTTATTTTTTACTATTAATTGATTTAACTTAAGGTACATATCATTATAATTTTAAAACACATTCAACACTAACACAAGGAAGGCTTAGTAGTATACTTGACAAAAGATAAATGAGACTCTAAACAAGGACAACTAGTCAGACCAAGCTTTTGCATTTTACTGCTGAATAATTAAAGTACTAAGAGATCTACATGGAAGAGACACAGCTGGCTAGAGAAGGAAGCTAGTCTCAACAGTCTCAAGGGATTGCATGACTAGCTATGGGGCTGTTACTAAGCATTCCACATGGAAGTAAGCCAGGGCCATTGGCTTCCTGCAGAAAATGGATGTGGATTGTATTATATCATTTCTTTCATGTTTAAGTGTAGTGTGACCGATTAGCAAAGTCATGCTAGGAACACAAGAGCTCCCACATTGCTGTTATACAAGGTGTGTTGTTGTGTGATCTGTGACATTTGCTAAAGCAAAACAAACATAAAATGGTTAAATCTTGCTGTGTCCCATTATTTTGGCCATTGATATGAACTCAAGGTCACTACTGCCAGCTGAAGAGAATGAGGGAATGTCTCACCGACATTGTTTAGGTTAAACTCAACTGTTTATTATTTTCTCAATTATAAAGTTTGAATAAAACATGAAAAGAACAACAAGTTTTAATGATTGTATATGCTAAATATTCTATTTATAAAATCAGAATGAAAAATAGCGCTCGATATTATGCATTGCTTTTCAGACTGTATATAATGTCTAATTCTTGATCCCCGGTAGAATTTGTGATGTTTTGAATCTAGAATGTTGTTCAAAGTATCAGGTGCTGAAGGCTTGGTTCCCAGATAATGGCGCTATTGAAAGGTGGCAGAAACTTTAGAAGGTGGGGCTTAGTTGAATGAATTAGGTTCCTGAGAAAATGCGTTTGATGGGTACATTTCATATTGTGTACATAGTTTCTCTCTCTTTCTCTCTCTCTGTCAAAATAAACCTTTCCTTCTTTTAAGTAGCTTATATCAGGTATTTTGTCACAGCAGTGGACAACTGACTAACATAGCATCTATGTTATGTGATATTTCCTCTGTTCCAGATATTTTTCTCATGGGGGGTCAGATGGTTTGAGGAAGACTTTTTGTCTCTATATTAGTCCTGATAGAATCCCAAGGCCATAATAATAACTGGTGACAACTCAAGACTCTTTACCTCTTCTGTGTTATTTATTGTACTGTAGGTTGACAAGACTTTGATTTACTTTTCCAGAATCTCTAACAGGATGTCCCCAGAGTAGATTCCATCTGAATGCAGTCTCAAGCTATATTTGGAACACAGAAGAGTAGTATGTTACTAAGCTTTTTGTAACTGTGCCCAAAGTGCCTGACATAAACAACTTACTGGAGGAACAGTTTATTTTGGCTCACATTGCGGAGACTTCAGTACATGGTTGGCTGACTCCATTGACATGGGACTGAGGTGAGGCAGAACATCATGGAGTAGTGCATGAGGGAGGAAAACTGCTTGCTCATGGCAGATGGGAAACTGAGAGAAAGAGGAAGGGGCGGGGAAAAGTCAAACCTTTCTGTGGCATGCCCGTAGAGTTCTCCTTCCTTTAAATATGTCCTGCCTCCCAGTTGTCCATTAAGCCATCAAATGGATTTTGATTATCCCTCTGGGTATCAAATGGATCAATCTACTGATGTTGTCAGAACCCTCATGATCCAATCATTGTCAAAAAGTCCCACCTTCAAATCTTGCTGCATGGGGACCGGTGCTTTTAATACATAATCTTTTGGGGGACATACCAGATTCAAAACATAACAAGGAACAACAATATTTTTGCTTTCCTAGCAGAAGCAAGCAGACCTAAGGTATGGTTAGATGTATGACTTTGGGGGCCTCTTCTCTGGATGTATTTTTTCCCTAAAAATCATTCACCTGCATTTTATTTTCATACTTTCTTTTTTATTTCCTACTATGAATTGTAGTGTATTCCCCCAAACTCAGATGTTGAAACTATCATCCCCAACATGATTATATTTGAAAAGTATTTAATAGGTAAATAAGTGAAAATGAGGATATGATTGGAACTAGGATTAGATGGGACTGTGACTTTTTGGACAAGAGGTAGAGATTCTCATTCTCCTGTCGGTCCCATTTTCTGTGTTTCCTCTGTGTTGTGTTAGGACACAGAAGAGAGATTTCATGGACACTCGAGGAAGACAGCCCTCACCCAAACTTGATCTTATTGGTTGGGACCCTGACCTCAGATTTCCAGCCTTCAAAACAATAAGAAAATAAATGTCTGTTGTGTGAGTCTGTGGTGCTTTCTGATGACAGCCTTAACTAAAACCACTGAAGATAGCATTAGACAGATGAGAATCCCTGGAGCACTCCTTGAAAGATGGCAAAAACCTGACTGTAATACCTGCCTTCCTTTACTTGTTTCTCCAAAACTTTCAATAAGAGCACAAAAATCACATCACTTTGAAATACCCACAGTGATTTATGAACCTCCAACTGAATTTCAGATAAAGTCTTTTTCTAGGATAGACAAAGCCAAATGGGTTCTCATGGGACTAGCAGGTTTTGTTGATGGTGTGAAAATCTCATGGGACTATTTCTCAAATAGAACAAAGCCATTTTGTCCTTACTTCAACAACAGGGGTATTTCTACACAAGTTTGTTTTGGGTGATATTTTAAAACAAATATTCATTGCTACACAAATAGATATAAATTTGCTTCTAAAACAGCTTTGGAGTTTAAGAAAATGGAACAAGAAAACATGATAATTAAAATGCACTTAGATGAAATGTAGCAAGGTATTTCAAAGAATTGTGCCTAATTAGTGATGACTTTAAATAGTAATGTCATGGGCCAGGCTATGTGGGCACTGACCAAATAGACTGCATTTTACACTGAGACTCTATATTGGGTAAGAAATGCTTCTCCCATGGGACAGCCCCACCGCTGTACCCAAAAACAGTTGCTTAGCATAGCATGTTTGGTAACACAAAATGACAATTCTTATACAATGTAAAATTGTTCTATTTTGGGTTCCCATTTTTCTTGGACAATATACCCTGTCAGAGAATGATTTTCTAGACTTTAGTAACCATTCTTTAACTTGTACTCAAGTAGGGTCAGTCATTTTGACCCATTTCCCCTTTTGCTTATGATTTTAAATCTCATGATATTTGTTTATGGTTTTGGATTATAGCAACCACTTATGATTAATATGGTTTTGGAATATAAAGGTTGCTTTAATCCTTGTAGGAGGTGGAAGGGTGCAGACTTATAGCCTGCCCCTTGGCCCATCAGCCAGTGAATCTGGACTCCAGCTGATGTATAAAGATTGTTTCATATCCTGCTTTAAGATCAATTTAAGATCAATTGCAATTTAGCCATAAAAATAAAAGTAAGTGGATGACCATTAGAAACTGTTACATTCATGGGAAATATACATTTTTCTCCCTTTTTTCTCTTGTTCCTTCCTTTCTTTTTAAATTTCTTCCCCCTTTTGGTTTTGCTACCATTTTTACTTAGGCTACTACAAAGTGCCAGTATAGACAATTGATCAGCACACCCAGACTTCACAGATCCCTAGAGTGACAAGACTCAGGTGTCCTAGTAGCATCAGCCTTGGTGGAAATTTGCAGCTATTCACAAACCCTTTCCTTTGGAGCAGCATGACTCTCCACAGACTAGTCCTTGGAGATGGGCATCTAGACCAATCCAGTAAAGCCCTCTACCAAGGAAAGACTACTGTCCTGGTTGGACAGACTCATATTTTGGCCTCCATCATCACCAGTCGTAGTGTGGGTTTGGGGGAACATCTGAGACTGTGAATGTCCTTGTATATGTGAGATTAAGATGTCAGCCAGCTGAGTGTCAGCTCTTATGTCCAAAAACTGCCTTCACTAACACTTTCCCCAAATCAGACAGCCTAATGTGGAGGAAGAATCTATTTTCTGAGACTCATAGGGTAGTAAGCATAAAACTTTTCCATGGTGGGACCTATGGACAGATCCTAATAGTGTCCACCCCCAGTTCCGTACTCACAGATAACACTTCCAGAATAGATCTGGTGCCAGAGAGAAATGCATGGCTGCAGTCTATTAGACTTTTATTCCACCCATCATCACCAGTCACTGATGATACAGTCATAAGCCTTAAGTCTGCCCTCACAGTAAACAGTCCATAGCAATGTGGGTCTTGGTACAACCCGGTGCTGATCTGGCCTTCACAGGCTGGGATCTTAAATTGTGAAATAGTATTGTAACATTTGTAACTACAGACATAGAGGACTGCTGATTCTTTCCAGAGTTAGGTGGATTTCTACAGTCACCAGAACACAGTCTGGTGACTGTGGATGAAGTATTTGGACCCATGGAGAGGTTGATATGGTTAGAGTACACTTTATAGGTGCTTCCACAATTCATGACCAACAGCTATCCACGGATATGGGAAAAACTGGGCTTGAATTGCCCTGTATGGCTGAAACAGTGGCAATAGGTCATAGCAGTTTCACAGCAAGCTTGGACTTAGCCCATCATCTAGTATTAAAATAGTAGATATGACTGCAAAACTCAAAGTACATCATCTGCATAACATTCTGTATAAAATTATAGATTCATAAAACAGAACTAAAAATCTAATCTTTCAATGTGAAGATGATGTTGGCCATCAAAAAGCATCATGAACTTGCAGGGAACTTGGATTTCAACTACCAGTCAAAATAAGGTCCCAGTCACCGACAAGAGAGTAACCATATGAGTGAACTTGCAGGTGAAGAAATTAAAATTTATTTTAAGAAAATTCAAGAATCTTTAAAAAATATATAGAAAATTATTTTATAGTTTAAAAATAAAGAACACATGGAAGCAATATAAAAAATCAAATCCTTGAGCTGAAAAATGCAACAGATTGAAATTTAAAAAGCAACAGAAGATATCAAAAACAGAATAGATCAAACAGAAGAGAGATTGGTGAGAATAAAGACAGGCTATTTGAAAACACACCAAGAAGAAAACAGAGAAATCAATGAAGAGAGATGAAGAAAATTTACAGGAACTTTGGAATAGCACTGAGAGAACATATATTTGAATTATTGAGATTCAACAGGGACTTGTGACTTGAGTATGGCAGAGATGAATAAGAAATTTTCAAGTGGATCATAACAGAAAATGTCTGAAACTTAGGAAAAAATTTAAATGCAAAGCAAAAATAAAATAAAAATACAAACAAAATAAGGTACAAGTGGGTCAAAGCTCATCAGACAGATTTAACCAAGTCTATGCCAAGATGTATCTTAAGGTAGCAATCACTCAAAAGGAGAATCCTCAACATAGATCTCTCAGACCAGTGAAGAGGGGCCTAGGATTTTTATAATGCTAAAGGAAAAGAACTGGTGATCTTTTGGCACTCTGCAAAGATAACATTTAGAAATGAAGGAGAGAAGAATACAGACCCAGACACACAAAAGCTGTGAGAATATGTCCCATCATATTCCTAAAATAAATGCTAAAGGGAATTCTTCAAACTGAAAGAGAGACATTGAAAACTCATAGGAAAACATGGGGTATTAGAAAACATCTCAGTAAGAATAACTACACAGACAAATAGAGAATGCTCTAGTATTATACACATGGTGCACAAACCATTCATATCTTCAGTATTATAACTAAAAATAAACATTAACATAACAAGCACATTAGTGTGTTAAAACATAGGTAATCGAAAGATGTAAAATGAGAGATTGAAAATTTAAAATGTAGAGAGGACTGGAATACAAGTATGAAATTCTTTGTTAGTATATTTTCTTTTCATTTGTTGCTTCCATTCTACCTTTTATGAAGACTTAATAATGTTGTTATCATTTCAAAATAGCTTATTATAGTCAAATATTTTTTATAAACCTCAAGGGACCACAAAGCAAAAATGTATAATGGATAAAACAAAAATAATAAATGATAAATGAGGCATCAAAACACACTACTATAGCAAATCATTTCACCACAATGAAAGCCTGTAAGAAAAGGAGAATACATAGACCAATGGTACAGAATAGATGATACAGAGACAAACCCACATAAATACAGTTATCTCACGCTAGATAATGGTTTCAAAAACATTCAGTGGAGAAAAGATAGTCTCTTCAACATATGGTGCTGGGAAAACTGAAAATCCATATGTAGCAAAATGAAATTAAACTGCTCTCTCTTACCCTATACAAAAATCAACTGATAGAAAAAAAAATATAGACCCAAATCTCCACCAATTTAGCTTAGAAACTAACTTCCTTAACAAGATCCCTAAATCACAAGAAGTAAAATCAAGAATCAATAATCGGGATGGAATCAAACTAAAAAGCTTCTTTGCAGCAAAGGAAATGATCATTAATGTGAAGAGAGTGCCTACAGAATGGGAGAAAATATTTACCACACACACCTCAGATACAGCATTAATATCCAGGATATATGAACACAAAAAAATTAACACCCAAACCACAAATAACCCAATCAATAAATAGGCAAAGAAATTGAACAGACAATTCACAGAAGAAGAAATACAGGAGATCAACAAATATATGAGAAGATGTTCAATACTACTCTAAGATTTCATCTCTACTCCAGTCAGAATGTCAATTATCAAGAACACAAGCAATAATAAATGTTAACAAGGATGTGGAGAAGAGGCACACTCATACATTGCTGGTGAGACTGCAAATTGGTGCAACCACTCTGGAAAGCAGCATAGAGATTCATCAGAATCCTAAAATAGAACTATTATTTGACCAAGTCATCCCACTCTGCAGTTTATACCTGAAGGACTTAAAATCAGCACATTACAGTGACACAGCCACATCAATATTTATAGCAGCTCAATTCACAATAGCTAAACTATGGAATCAACTAAGTGGCCTTCAACAGATGAATGGATAAAGAAGCTATTGTATATACAAAAGAATAAAATTATGGCATTTACCAGTAAATGAATGGAACTGGAGAATGTTATGCTAAGCAAAATAAGTCAATTTCAAAGAAACAAAAGCTGAATGTTTTCTCTGATATGAGGATACTAATTCAAAATAAGGAGAAGGGATGGAATAGAGGTATTTTGTATAAGATAGAGGGGATTGAAGGGATGGAATGTGATTTGGAGGTTGGAATGATAGTAGAATGAATCAGGCATTATTACCTATGTGCATATACAACTACATGGCCTATATAACTCTTCATCATGTATAACCAGATGAATGAAAAGTTATACTCCATTTATGTATGATGTGTTAAAATGCATTCTACTGTCATGTATAACTAATTAGAACAAATAAAAAATTTAAAAAGTTAAAAAAGGAAATAGATAAATGCTAGAAAACAAGTTATCAAACAATTGTAGTAATATCATTTTTTATTGATAACAGTCTTAATTTGAAAATAGACTGAATACCAATTTAAAGTCATAGAGTAATTGAATGAATAAAAAAGAGAAGCATCTCTCTACAATGTGTTTCATTTTTTTTAAGAGAGAGAGAGAGAGAGAGAGAGAGAGAGAGAGAGAGAGAATGAGAATTTCAATATTTATTTTTCAGTTTTTGGCGGATACAACATCTTTGTTTGTATGTGGTGCTGAGGATCGAACCCGGGCAGCATGCATGCCAGGTGAGCGCGCTACTGCTTGAGCCACATCCCCAGCCCATACAATGTGTTTGTTTCAAGCAACTTAATTCAACTTTAAGGTTCACAAAGATGAAAGTGAAGGTATGTAACAGAATATTCCACAAAAATGAAATCCAAAAGAGATAAGGGGTCATCATACCTCTGATAAAATTGATTTTAAATCAAAAGCAGTACAGACAAGATAGATCATCATATAGTGGAAAGGTAGCCAATAAGTAAGAGGAAAAATAATTCTATGTATATATGCACCCAATATCAGAGCAAACAAATATATAATGCAATATTAATAGACCAAAAGGGAAAGAGAAAAGATAACACCATAATAGTAGCATTTTAACACAACACTTTCAACAATGGATAAATGGTCCAGATGGAAATTCAACAAGGAAACAATAGAGTTAAAGTTGCACTTTAGAGCTGGGGGGCCCAACTGACATCTACAGAACATTTCCTACAACCATAGGATATAAATTCTTCTCATCATCATATAAAACATTCCCTGGTATAGATGACATGATGGCAATGACAAACATCAACAAATTAAAAATACTGAAAACATATTGAGATCCTTTTCCGGCCAAAATGCAATAAACCTAGAAATCAATAGCAAGAAAAAATTAGGAAGCCATCCAAATACATGGAAATTAAACAATTTAGTCTTAAGCAATCAGTGAATCAAGACGAAATCAAGAAGAAAATTTTAAAAATTTCTTACAACAAACAAAAATAGAAACACAATATACCAAAACCTAATAAATGAAGTAAAAAGGGGGGATTTTATAGCAGTTGATGCATATATCAATAAAGCAGAAAGATTTATGGGACAAAAAACAACCCTTTCCTGCATCTCAAGAAAGGAGTAAACCAAGAAAATAAGAAAAAAATAAACTCCAGATTAATAAAAAGAAAGAAATAATAATAAAAACAGAAATAAATGAGATACAGAATAAAAAAAAATAAAAATATAATGAAACAAAAACCTGGTTCTTTGGAAAGATACATTAGTTTGACAGACCCATAGCTAGACTAAAAGGAAAAAGAAGACAGTTAAAAAATTGGAGATGAAAAGATGATATTACAAGTGATGTCACAAAAATGCTAAGGATCACTAAAGATTATTAAATACAACCATGTTTCAAAAAATTTGATAGGCCAGAAGAAATGGACAAATTCTTCAACTCAATCACTTTACAAAGACTGAAATGTGAAGTAACACAATGCTTGAACAAATTAAGAGTAACAAGATTGAATCAATAATAAAATCTCCAATCTAAGAAAAGTCCAAGAGAAAATGGCTTCATTTCTACAAAACAAGAGAAGCAAATTCTTCCAAGCTCATTCTATGAATTTAGAATTAGCCTGATACTAATCCAAACAAGTGTACAACAAAAATGAAGGCTATAAACCAGTATCTGATGGACATAGCTAAAAACTTGTTCACCAAAGTACTAACACACTGAATCCAATAACACTGCAGTAATTATTCTCCATGATCAAGTGGGATCTAATTGAGGGATGCAAGGGTGATTAAACATGCAAATGAATAAATAAATGAATGTAATGCATCATATCAACATATTGAAGAACAAAATCTATATGTTCATCTCAATATAAACAGAAAAGTTATTAGATAAAACATCCCTTCATGGTAAAAACTCTGAACAAATTAGGAATGGAAGAAGCATACTTCAACAAGATGAAGATTATATTTAATAAACCGATAGTTAACCTTATGTTGAATGGGGAAAAAAGCTCTTTCTCTAAGACCTGGAATAAGACAAGGATACCCATTTCTACCACTTTTTTAAAACAATGGGTTGAAAGTCTTAAACAGAGTGTTCAAGCATGTAAAAGAAGTAAATTAAATCAAATGAGAAAACAGGGAAATAAATAGTCACTGTTTGCAGTTGTCACCAGAATACATTTAGGAATAATGAAGTAATTTAGTAATTATACAGAGTATAAAATTAACATATAAAAATCAGTACCTTTTGTTTATCAACCAGTAGAGAATTATCTGCACTAGAAACCAAGCAAGCAATAGTATTTCAATAGCTATGAAAATAATAAAATGCTTAACAATATATTTAACCAAAAAGGTGAAATAGCTCTATAATAAAAACTATAAAAAATACATGAAAGAAATTGCAGAGGATGGACAAAAAATGTGGAAAGATGTCCTGTGTTCATGGATTGAAAGAATCAATATTATTCAAGTGTCCATACTACCCAAAGCAAGATTCAATGTAATCTCTTTCACGTACCACTGAAGTTCTACACCAAGATAGAAAAAAACAATTACAAAATTTGTTTGCAGCCCTGTGTAACTAAAACTACCTTGAAAGAAATGAACAAAGTGGGAGGCGTTATATAACCTCACCTCAAACTATACAACAAAGCTCTAGTGATAAAAGAGGATGGTAAAGAATAATAAGAACAACAAAAATAAAACATGGAATTGGCATAAAAATTTACACACAGAACAATGAAACAAAATAGAGGCTTAGAAGTAAATCCACATATCTGCAGCCAACTGATTTTCAGCAGATGTGCTAAGAACACTGTGGAGAGCAGGATGTGCTGTCATCTGAGTCACTCCATGAAGGAGCGAACAGATGTTCTCAGGCTGTGTCTACACCTTTATACTCTGTTTAGTAAAGCAGTAGTTTGCCATGAGCTATTCCACTTTGAGTTTCTTTGCTGAGGTGGAATGACGTATTGGTACAAGGAAACAACAACCATCTGCCTGGAACAACAGTAAGGCATAAACTGATAAATAAATTAATCATGCCAATAATAATGAGCACATGTAAACTTATCAAATTACTCGGAAGCACGTGGATACATGGAGTTATCAAAATTGTATTGGAAAAATTAGGGCTGCCAGCTTATTGAACATACCAGGCCACCAAATGATGCAAACTCTCACTTGAGACACATAAAAGGAGGGGCACTTCCAGACTGGATATGGCATCCTGACCCCATCCCCTGGTCACTCCTCACAAGCTTTGCTCAGGAAAATTGCCACAGCAAAGAATTTCCAAATCTCTGTCCTTGAGCTTATAGCAGAGTGTGTTTCTTCTGCCTGTGAGAACCGTGCAAGTCCCACTTCATGCTTATAACCTCACTTTGACATTCTGAGCCAACACTGAAACTGCCATCCATCTAGACCTCTGTCTGGAATAAGTTCATGAGCTCTACCCCTGAAGTAGAGAGCTTCAGCTGGTTTGTACTCTTATCTGACCACCTACAGTGACTCTGCATCCATATCTGCTGTCTGCCTTTGATCTCAGTTCTGAGCCCCTGTGGGCTGCCATAAAACTTTCTTAGCTTTCCCATAAACCTCAGATACAATTTTGATTCTAAAAATTAGAATTTAAATAAAAGAACTTTGATTGCCCAGCTTATGACCACTAGGTGACCCACAAGTATTCAGTGAACAACCCCCATTGATTAAAGTGATTAGCCTATGAATTTATTGTTGTTCAATAAATTCTGTCAATGTGAAAAGACACAGATCCATTTGGTCTATGTTAGTGACATAGCTTATGACAAATACATAATGGAGAAAGGTCAGCTCTTTTATTTTTTTTTCAAAAAAAATGGTGCTGGGAAAATTGACTATCCACACATGAAAGAAATTAGACCCTTATTTCTCACTAATTACAAAAATCAAACAAAACGGATTAAAGGTAAATGAGAGTCCTGAAACTGAAACTACAAGAAGAAAACAGAGGAAACATATTAGAACATTGGAAAGGGTAAGGACTTTTTGGACAAGAACCCCAAAGTACAAGCAACAAAATGGGATTATATCCAACTAAAAGGTTTCAGCTCAGCAAGGGAAACCATCAACCAAAGGAAGAGTCGGTCTACTACTTGATGGGAGAAATTAATTGCAAACTCTATTATCTTATCACATGTTGGTATCCAGAATATACCTCAGAATACAAAAGCAAAGGAAACACACTAGTTTAAAAATGCTCAACATACTTCAATCAACATTTCTCAAAAGAAGACATACAAAAGACCAGTATGTATATAGAAAATTGCTCTGTGTCTTTAACCAACAGGGAATAGTAAATCAAATTTTAATGAAATAGCACCCCAGAACACTAAGAATTGCAATTATGAAAAATACAAAAGATAACAAGTACAATTAAGGATGTGAAAAAAGGGAACCCTGAAAACTGTTAGTGGAGCTATAAATTAGCACAGCCATTTATGGAAAGCACCGGAGTACTGCCTCAGTAATTCAATATAAAACTACCATATGATCTGGCAATTCCAATGCCAAATATGTAGCCAAATACAATGAGATCAACCTGTCAAAGAGACAGCTGCATTTCAGGTTAAATTGAAGCATTATTACTAAAATCAATCTTATTTTTTAACTTAAAAATGTATTGGCTTTGTTCCTTGATGCTATTTCAACTGTGTATGTGTATATAATTTTTCGCACGTGTTGTGCTTTGGGGCTGTCTCAAATTTCTTTATATATCCTGGGTAATTGGTGCTATAAACTTCATTATTCATTCTGTTAATTCATGCCAAAATTATTTAATTATGATTCTTATGTGTGTGTGCATTTTGGCCCTACAGATTTGTAATTAATTTCATTGCCATCAAGTAGAATTTTTATAAAGTATCCAGCATGCTTTGTAATGCTGCAATTTCCTAGGCTGCCAAATGAATTTTTCTTTTCCCCTGTGAGGGCAAGCTTCCTCTGGAGCCACATGATATCACTGTGTTGATTGGAAAGGATATTATATCCATATCAGCCACTTCGTGGTAAGATGAATGTATAACTAATTTTAAATCACAGTCATTCTAGGGGGTGTGACAAGATGTCAAAGAAGCACATATTCCTTATTTTCTTCCTCAAACCAAACTGGGAAAAACCATAGAAGTAAAAAAAAAAAAAATAGATATTGATGAAAACAATCAAGGAAAACACAATTAGAGCTCTCTTCGAAGACAGCTGGCCTCTGTGTTTGGGATTAAAACAGGAAAATCTTACCCCAGGGGTCTGGAGCCCAAGGTTAAAGGAGAAGTTTGAGGCCCCTTTCCCTGAACATGGTACTGGGTGGATCATTTCCTACCTTTTACCACTTTTTGGCAGAAGGATAGTCTCAAGAACAGGAAGGATTTGAATGTTTGCCCTGGTTTTTATACAGCAGTCAGCCACAGTATTTTGGATAATGGCAGAAGACCTACAAGCTTCAGTGCAATGAAAAAAATGTCGGTTTATTATACACAGCATTAGAAGCAGCCTGAGTATAATAATTTTCTTGCTGTTTCCCAAAGGCTTGATTCGCACAGGGCAATGTGACAAGGACCAGGTGACACAACAAGGATAGATGATGCGTGCCCTTGTAGTGTTTCATCTGAACCCTGAGCGGAGAAAACCTGTATCTTTCTTAATGGGCTGTAGACGAACTTCCCTCCTGACAGGGTGAGAAATATTGAATCATCTTCCAAGGCTATAGGCAAACCTACTTTTTCCCTGAAGGGAGATTCTGTCTTCCTCTTCAAAAGCTGCTCACCACACAGTCATCAGTAAATAAGCACTCTCAAACCAGGGCTGCCAGTGCCTCTGCTTGAAATATGTGCATCAGTGTGAGGGACCCAGGAGTATTGCATCCCTACTGATAACAGCGGAAATTCAGGGCCCCAGGGTAGTATTGGGTGGCAGCAGAATCAAGCAGGAGTAGAAAGTAGATTATAATTAATACAAACACATTATCTGCCTCTGAGATATCCCTTGTCAACACCTCTCCATGTTTACTGAGGTCAGAGCTATGAAATAAAGAGAGAGCAGAGCTCTAAGAAAAATTTTAAAATAAGGAATGCTAAAAAAACAAAAACAAAAACAACAAATACACAAAAATCAGCCAAGTCAAATACAAAGAAAATTAGAGTTACCCTATTAATATCAAACAAAATAGAATACAAAAAACAAAACAAAAAAAAAACACAAAAAATAGCTTAAAGGGTATGGAAGGCTGTGGCATGAATTTTAAGAGGAACAGTCAATTAAGAAAAAAATGCTATTTGATAAATGGACACATAGCAGTTTAATCCTAAAATATAAAATAAGGTATTTATTTTATGCATATGATGTGTCTAATATTGCTTCAAACTTTAAAAAATTATTTTCTCTGGATAATTTTAATAACTCTATAGAGTAACTAATGTTATGCTGACTTTTAAAAAATAATTAGAACACCAATGCATAAATTAAATAATTTGTAATGATTTATATGTATACATAGGCATTGGGGATGCTATCATTGAATAACATTCCCAGCCCTTTTCTATCCCTATTTTTCATTTGGAAAAAGGCTCTCACTAAGTTTCTGAGGCTGGTCTTGACCTTGTAATCCTCCTGATCCTGCCTCGGCCTCTGGAGTTGCTGGGATTGCAGGTGTGAGTTACTGTACCCAGCTATGAAGTTAATAAATATGTTGTCCAGACTATAAACATTGAAAAATAAAGCCATCAATCCTTTTAAAACCCTCTTTATAGTGCGAATAATTATGAAGGTGCTCAGGACATGTTAGCTCTAGTTATTTAACATCTTACCATAATAACTAATATCATCATAAAATTCTTTGATCTGAGTTATGAAATTATAATTATCCTGTAGGAAGAAATAGATTTCTTTTCTTCCCTTGGCAGGATCAAGTCATATATATATATAATTTTACTTGAGTCAAAAGTTACTGTCATGCTTTCTACATAATCTAAACCTAAACATCATATCCACTAAGTTCCTCTTTCCCTCTCTTTAGCTACCAACAGTAGAGGCACTTTAGTCATCACACTTACAATGAAAAGCTGCTGTTTAAATTTGCCCTAAGATTCATACTTCTTTTAAAAAAATTCTTCTCTGAAAGTATAACCTTATATCCACACTAAAATTGATGTTAAAGTTTCACAACTTACTTTAAGTTTTATTTCAAGTATAGATAAAAGTTTTAAATGATTTTCAATCAACTGAATTTTACATAGAAACTTGTGAATTTATTATTTTTAAAAGTTAGAGATGGACACAAAATTTGATAGGTACCCAAGTTTACAATTCTCTTGGCTTTATTATAAGTCTATTCCTTGGTAATGTATACTGTAGAGTGAATTTTCCATTGATTTTTAGCACATCACATAACTACTCTCTTAGTGGTATTGGGGGAAACAAAAGGAGGAAAACTTATATCCCTGTTTATAAGACTTGTCATTATTTAAAAAATACACACATTAAGAAAAGAAATACACATGAAAGTCTCCATAGATCTTAGAAAATCATTTGGCAAAATCCAATACTTAATTACTCATGATAAAATCTCTAAGAAAACTAGGAATACATCTTGATAAAAGGTATATGCAAAATGCCTACAACTAAGATCATAATTGAACATGCAGAACTGAATGCTTTATCCCTAAGATAAATAACAATGCAAGGTGTTTGCTCTTACTTCTTACACACAGCATTGTATTGGAAGTTTTAGCCAGAGAAGATGAGAAGTAAAATTGTCTTCATTTGTAGAAAACAAGATATTGCATTTAGAAACAATTAAAGAACACACACACACACACACACACACACACACACACACACACACCACTACTACTAAAATTAATAAAGAAGCTCAGTATGGTCACACAGTACAATACCAATACACAAACAGAAAAATTCATTATATACAACGAAAAATGGGCAATCCAAAACAGAAATTGAAACTAATTTCATTCACAAGAGTTATTCAAAAGAATAAGACAGTTAGAAATAAATATGAAAAATAAGTACACACTGAAACTACACATTATTGCTGAAAGAAATTAAAGATCTACATAAATCAAGTGAGATTCTACATTCATGAATTGGGGGGGGTCAACATTATTAAGATGGCAGTTCTCTCTGAATTTATGTAGAGAGCTAATATAATACCTGTGAATATCCCAACAGAATCTCCAGACACATGCAAGCTGACCCTAAAATTTATATCAAAATATAAAGGACTGAGAACAGCCAAAACAATGTTGAACGCAAACAAAGTTGAAGGATTTACATTTTCTGATTTTAAAATTTACTACAATACTATAGTAATAAAAATAATGCATGGAATGTTGAGTATAGTTGTTAATAGTTTAGGACAAAAGCTAAATGACTGTCTAGAAGGAATAAGCAATACAAATTGTTATTTAAAAATCCTAAAGTAGTAGATTTTAAATGTTCTCATTATAAAAACAAATAGAAGTGAGAAATGTATTAATTAGCTTGATTTATTAATTTCACAATGTATATGTAGAGCATTAATGCAATGTAGGCATTCCCACATTGTATGCAATTATTGTCAATTAAATTGAAATAAAAATATACAAAACAGTGTAGTGTTCATATAAAGATGGAATTTTAGCTCAGCAGTAGAGCACTTGCCTAGCATGTGTGAGGCACTAGGATCGATTCTCAGCACCACATATAAATAAGTAAATAAAATAAAGGTTTATCAACAACTAAAATCATTTAAAAAGAGATGATATTTAGATGTATAGAACATAATTGAAAGCCTATATAAAATGTCATAATCTTATAAACCTAAGACTTGTGGTCAAATGTCTCTGACAAAGACGTGAATTGTCATACCAAACACAAGTATTGATACCAAATGAATAAATATTTAAGCAATTAGGAGGGCTTAATGAAAGCCAAATGACTTGCTTGAAACTTTGAGACTTTTCAGACTTAATATTCTTTACTGTAACTTCTCTTATTATTTCAGCACCCTGGACATGATCATGACTTAATTTAAGGAAAACTCAGAGGCAATTTTGACTGGTTTATGAGCACAAAAAAGTAAAAGTCAATATTAATTACAGCTTATGATTTTTTTTGTACTGGGAACTGAAGCAAGGGGTGTTCTGAGCTACAACCCAACCCTTTTTCCTTCCTGCCTTTCTAACTTACATTCATTTTTTTTTAAACAGGGTCTCAATAAATTGTTGACGATGGCCTTGAACTTGCGATCCTTCTGCCTCAAACTCCAAATTTGTGGGAATTTCAGGCATGCATTTTTGTGCTGGGTGCTAATACTGGATTTTCCCATTTGAAATGACAGATCCCTTTGAAGATGCTCTATGTCAGATTTATTTTGTTTTCACATAAAAAATGAGAAAGTGTAATATTTGAACACAAACATATAAAATTTTGGTTAATTATAAAGAAGAATCATTTTCTGATTGAGGGTTGATAATTCAATTTTTAGATATTCTTAGGCAATAAAAATGTAATTTATAAAAAGAGTATAATATTTATTAAAATTAATTAAATTTTATTTATAAAGTTTCACTTTTCAGCAAACTTTCTTTGGCATAATTACCACTAAATGTTTCAACGCTGTCCTTAAGATTGTGGGATGTGATAAAATCATAGCTTCCCAGAATGTCACTTTACCAATGAAGCATTTTTTTTTCATTAGAATGAGTCTATTGAACAACTCTTTCTCTATGTACATAGGTAAAAAGCAAAAAAAAAAATCAGAGATTATACCCTGTTTATATAATCATATGAATTTAGCTTCCAGTTATTAAAAAAACACTTTGTTTTATTTACTTATAAATCAATTTTGGAAAAAAAATTATTTATGAAGACTTTTACTTAAAAGATATTAGGATATTAAAATTCTATTTTAAAAGATGCTACCTTTAAATATTTTTTAGCCATATCCACTGACTACATTTCTAATTTATAATGTTCAATTTACTTAATTATCACAAAGCTGAAATATTTATCAAGGTATATGTGAGCTAAAATATCACATAAAGGGCATGCTCATTAGTCTATAATTACCAAAAAATGCAAATAATGTAGAGAAAGGCATGATTAATGCATCTCTGATTAAGACCCTAAATACTCAGAGCACTCATGTTATGTATTATTGTGGAGAGTAAGGCTGCAAAATGATTTTGAAACAATTCACAGAAAGTTACTTTATAGTCATTTGTTTAATAGCAGCATCAAACAGAAGAAAATATGATAGTACAATAGGAGAAATCTGCAGCATACAGAAAAGATTCTAACTCTCAGGTGCATTAGACACTGGGAAAGGCTGCTGTTACCACTTTCCAAGATCACCATTGCCCTGGCAGATGGTTTAGACCTGAAGTCCTCAGCTGGGGACAAGTCCTCTCTCCCTGACTACGAACATCTGGAGATACTTGGTTGCTACAATTAGGGTCAGAGGGTAGACAGGTTACTGCTGGCATCTATTAAGGAGGACTGACAGGCTTCTACACATTCTGCAGCTCACTGGACAGTCCCCCTATCCTCCCACAATACACACACACTGCCAGGACAAAGGATTATCTGGCCTCAAATATTGATAATGCAAGGATTGAAATGCCCAAATAAGACACTGTTTTACTTCAAGAAAATGAAAGGATTAACTAAACTCTCAAGAACTTGTTCATATGTCTCTTAGAAAAATTTTGTTTGGTATTCACCAAGGTAATTCATATAAAATAAAAACAATGGTATAAACACTCTATCATCTACAGGTACCTAATTATTCAGAGAGTACAAATCAGCTCAAACAACAAACTACACAGTTAAGGGCCACCTGCTTTCATCAAAGCATTGCTATAACTCAAACACCATGCTGAGCAATTTGATGCATTACTTCCTGATAATTCAAATAACATAAGCATATTTTTTTTCCAATAGAACTACAAGTTTGGAAAGCTTATGCAACTCATCAAATGTATATATTGCTGCAAGGGGATTCAAGCACTATTTTATAGTTCTTCTGATGTAAAAGGATTGTATAATTATTAATAGGTAAGAAATAGTAACAATATTAATTTTCTCATTGTACCAATAAAAACTTTTAGCCAAATGAGAAAGCAAATTGAGAAATAAGGGATAGAGTGCCAGGGATCCCAGCAGCCTGCAGCAGGGCCCGGAGATCCAGGCCAACTGATTCGCGTGGCCTGCCCTGCGGCTACAGAAGGCGTGGCGCCTCAGTGAAGCCATTAATTGGCAAGCAGGGAGGTTAGGGAAGGCCATTAGGTGGAATCCCACCAACCAAGCCCACACGGACCCTTGGGCCGAGCACGGGTTCTCAGAAGGGGAAGGAAGCGGTACAGTCCCATCCCCCACAGCGGACACCCCGCCGAGGCAGTCAGCGGCCAGCATCCGGGAAAGCTGAAGGATACACCGCCACTCTCCTTCAGAGTGCGACATCAAAACAGGTCGGTGTCATTCAGCTCACCCCCCAGACAGCGGGAATTCGCATAAAATCTCTCCTAGGCTTGCCGGGAGAGGGAGTATCAAGCTGAGCCTCCATACAGGCCAGGGAGAAACCAGAGACACCTGACCTCCAACCCCTCCTCCCAGTAGCAGCCAAAAGGAAACCTGGCTAGCCAGCGCTGGGGGAGGGGCAAGCAGAAAAAATCAAAGTGATAGAGTGCCAGGGATCCCAGCAGCCTGCAGCAGGGCCCGGAGAGCCAGGCCAACTGATTCGCGTGGCCTGCCCTGCGGCTACAGAAGGCGTGGCGCCTCAGTGAAGCCATTAATTGGCAAGCAGGGAGGTTAGGGAAGGCCATTAGGTGGAATCCCACCAGCCAAGCCCACACGGACCCTTGGGCCGAGCACGGGTTCTCAGAAGGGGAAGGAAGCGGTACAGTCCCATCCCCCACAGCGGACACCCCGCCGAGGCAGTCAGCGGCCAGCATCCGGGAAAGCTGAAGGATACACCGCCACTCTCCTTCAGAGTGCGACATCAAAACAGGTCGGTGTCATTCAGCTCACCCCCCAGACAGCGGGAATTCTCATAAAATCTCTCCTAGGCTTGCCGGGAGAGGGAGTATCAAGCTGAGCCTCCATACAGGCCAGGGGGAAACCAGAGACACCTGACCTCCAACCCCTCCTCCCAGTAGCAGCCAAAAGGAAACCTGGCTAGCCAGCGCTGGGGGAGGGGCAAGCAGAAAAAATCAAAGTGATAGAGTGCCAGGGATCCCAGCAGCCTGCAGCAGGGCCCGGAGATCCAGGCCAACTGATTCGCGTGGCCTGCCCTGCGGCTACAGAAGGCGTGGCGCCTCAGTGAAGCCATTAATTGGCAAGCAGGGAGGTTAGGGAAGGCCATTAGGTGGAATCCCACCAGCCAAGCCCACACGGACCCTTGGGCCGAGCACGGGTTCTCAGAAGGGGAAGGAAGCGGTACAGTCCCATCCCCCACAGCGGACACTCCACCGAGGCAGTCAGCGGCCAGCATCCGGGAAAGCTGAAGGATACACCGCCACTCTCCTTCAGAGTGCAACATCAAAACAGCGGACACTCCATCCAGGCAGTCAGTGGACACCATCCGGGAAAGCTGAAGAATACACCACCACTCTCCAACAGCTTGCAACATCAAAACAGCCAGCAGCAGGACCCCGGAGATCCAGGCCAACTGATTCGCGCGGCCTGCCCCGCAGCTACAGAAGGCGTGGCGCCTCAGAGAAGCCATTAATTAGCAAGCAGGGAGGTTAGGGACTGCCATTAGGTGGAATCCCGCCAGCCAAGCCCACCGCCCATGCCCGGAACAGGCCCAGCGATCTGCCAGCATTGTAGTCACGACACCCCAATTGGAATAGGGACAGAGCAGAGCCGCCTTCCACTCCCGGAACAGGCCCAGAGAGCCGCCAGCGTGGTAGACACGTCACCCCAATTGGAGTAGGGGCACAGCCGCCGCCCGCACCTGCAAGGGAGACTTTTCAAGTATACAAGAGCAACATAAATAAATAGGGGGTAAATTTCAAAACACAACAGTTGCACCAAGCAGAAAGAAACGCGAGCAGTATGAAAAGACAAGGAAAGAAAGGTCCACAAGCAATGCAGGTCAACTCAACTTTAGAAGAGGTAATAGCTGCAACAGATGGAATATCAGATAAAGAGTTCAGGATATATATGCTTCAGATGATCTGGAGTCTCAAGGAAGACATGAGACAGCAAAATCAGACAATGAAAGATCACATTGACAAACAAATCCAGGAAGTAAAAGACCAATTTCACAGGGAGATAGAGGTAATAAAAAACAAACAAATTGAAATTCTAGAAATGCAGGAAACAATAAACCAACTTAAAAACTCAATTGAGAATACTACCAGCAGAGTAGATCACTTAGAAGAGAGAACATCAGACAATGAAGACAAAGTATTTCAACTGGAAAAGAACATAGACAGCTCAGCAAGTCTGCTAAGAAACCATGAGCAGAACATCCAAGAATTATGGGACAATATCAAAAGACCAAATTTAAGAGTCATTGGGATACAGGAAGGCACAGAGCTCCATTCCAAAGGAATAAACAGCCTATTCAGTGAAATAATACGAGAAAACTTCCCAGAATTGAAGATTGAGACAGAATCCCAAATCCTAGAAGCCTACAGGACGCCGAATGTGCAAAATCATAAGAGATCCACACCTAGACACATTATAATGAAGATGTCCAACATACAGAATAAGGAGAGAATTTTAAAAGCTGCACGAGAAAGAAAGCAGATTACATTTAGGGGTAAACCAATCAGGATAACAGCTGATCTCTCAACACAGACTCTGAAAGCTAGAAGATCCTGGAATAACATATTTCAAACACTGAAAGACAATGGGCTCCAACCAAGAATCGTGTATCCGGCGAAATTAAGCTTCAGGTTAGAAGATGAAATTAAAACCTTCCACAATAAACAAAAGTTAAAAGAATTCGCAGCTAGAAAACCATCTCTTCAAAAAATCCTTGGCAAAACATTACAGGAAGAGGAAATGGAAAACAACATTGAAAACCAACAATGGGAGGTAGGACAGTAAAGGGGGGAAAGTAGTCAAAGAGGATAACAAATCAGGTTTAGTAACATCAATAAACAAATATGGATAGAAGAACAAACCATATCTCAATAATAACCCTAAATGTTAATGGCTTAAACTCACCAATTAAGAGACATAGGCTAGTAGAATGGATCAAAAAACAAGACCCAACAATATGCTGTCTACAGGAGACGCATTTGATAGGAAAAGATATACATAGACTGAAGGTGAAAGGTTGGGAAAAATCATATCACTCATATGGACCGCGGAAACAAGCAGGAGTGTCCATACTCATATCTAATAAAATAGATTTCAAGCCAAAGCTAATCAAAAGGGATATAGAAGGACACTTCATACTGCTCAAGGGAACCATACACCAACAAGACATAACAATCATAAATATATATGCCCCAAATAATGGTGCAGCTGTATTCATCAAGCAAACTCTTCTCAAGTTCAAGAGTCTAATAGACCAACATACAATAATCATGGGAGACCTCAACACACCTCTCTCACCACTGGACAGATCTTCCAAACAAAAGTTAAATAAGGAAACTATAGAACTCAATAACACAATTAACAACCTAGACTTAATTGACATATACAGACTATACCACCCAACATCAAGTAGCTACACTTTTTTCTCAGCAGCACATGGAACCTTCTCAAAAATAGACCATATACTATGTCACAGGGCAACTCTTAGACAATACAAAGGGGTAGAGATAATACCATGCATCTTATCTGATCATAATGGAATGAAACTGAAAATCAATGATAAAAGAAGAAAGGAAAAAGCAAGCATCACCTGGAGAATGAACAATAGGTTGCTGAGTGATCAATGGGTTTTAGAAGACATCAAGGAGGAAATTAAAAAATTCCTAGAGTTAAATGAAAACACAGACACAACATATCGGAATCTATGGGACACATTGAAAGCAGTTCTAAGAGGAAAATTCATTGCTTGGAGTTCATTCCTCAAAAAAAGAAAAAACCAACAAATAAATGATCTCATACTTCATCTCAAAATCCTAGAAAAAGAAGAGCAAAACAACAGCAAAAGAAGTAGAAGGCAAGAAATAATTAAAATCAGAGCTGAAATTAATGAAATTGAAACAAAAGAAACAATTGAAAAAATTGACAAAACTAAAAGCTGGTTCTTTGAAAAAATAAATAAAATTGACAGACCCTTAGCCATGCTAACGAAGAGAAGAAGAGAGAGAACCCAAATTACTAGCATACGGGATGAAAAAGACAATATCACAACAGACACTTCAGAAATACAGAAGATAATCAGAAATTACTTTGAATCCTTGTACTCCAATAAAATAGAAGATAGTGAAGGCATAGATAAATTCCTTGAGTCCTATGATCTGCCCAGATTGAGCCAGGAGGATATAGACAACCTAAACAGACCAATAACAATAGAGGAAATAGAAGAAACCATCAAAAGACTACCAACTAAGAAAAGCCCAGGACCGGATGGGTATACAGCAGAGTTTTACAAAACCTTTAAAGAGGAACTAACACCAATACTTTTCAAGCTATTTCAGGAAATAGAAAAAGAGGGAGAACTTCCAAATTCATTCTACGAGGCCAACATCACCCTGATTCCGAAACCAGACAAAGACACATCAAAGAAGGAAAACTACAGACCAATATGTCTAATGAACCTTGACGCAAAAATCCTCAATAAAATTCTGGCGAATCGGATTCAAATACATATCAAAAAAATTATACATCATGATCAAGTAGGATTCATCCCTGGGATGCAAGGCTGGTTTAATATACGGAAATCAATAAATGTTATTCACCACATCAATAGACTTAAAAATAAGAACCATATGATCATCTCAATAGATGCAGAAAAAGCATTTGACAAAGTACAGCATCCCTTTATGTTCAAAACGCTAGAAAAATTAGGGATAACAGGATCATACCTCAACATTGTAAAAGCAATCTATGATAAGCCACAGGCCAGCATCATTCTGAATGGAGAAAAATTGAAGGCATTCCCTCTAAGATCTGGTACAAGACAGGGATGCCCTCTCTCACCACTTCTGTTCAACATAGTCCTCGAAACACTGGCCAGAGCAATTAGACAGTCAAAAGAAATTAAAGGCATAAAAATAGGAAAAGAAGAACTTAAATTATCACTATTTGCAGATGATATGATTCTATACCTAGCAGACCCAAAAGGGTCTACAAAGAAACTATTAGAGCTAATAAATGAATTCAGCAAAGTGGCAGGATATAAGATCAACACTCATAAATCAAAGGCGTTCCTGTATATGAGCGACAAATCCTCTGAAACGGAAATGAGGACAACTACTCCATTCACAATATCCCCCCAAAAAATAAAATACTTGGGAATCAACCTAACAAAAGAGGTGAAAGATTTATACAATGAAAAATACAGAACCCTAAAGAAAGACATAGAAGAAGACCTTAGAAGATGGAAAAACATACCCTGCTCATGGATAGGCAGAACTAACATCATCAAAATGGCGATATTACCAAAAGTTCTCTATAAGTTCAATGCAATGCCAATCAAAATCCCAACAGCATATCTTGTAGAAATAGATAAAAGAATCATGAAATTCATATGGAATAATAAAAGACCCAGAATAGCAAAAACAATACTAAGCAGGAAGTGTGAATCAGGCGGTATAGCGATACCAGACTTCAAACTATACTACAGAGCAATAGTAACAAAAACAGCATGGTACTGGTACCAAAACAGGCGGGTGGACCAATGGTACAGAATAGAGGACACAGCAACCAATCCACAAAACTACAACTATCTTATTTTTGATAAAGGGGCTAAAAGCATGCAATGGAGGAAGGATAGCATCTTCAACAAATGGTGCTGGGAAAACTGGAAATCCATCTGCACCAAAATGAATCTGAATCCCTATCTCTCGCCGTGCACAAAAGTTAACTCAAAATGGATCAAGGAGCTTGATATTAAATCTGAGACACGGCATCTGATAGAAGAAAAAGTTGGTTATGATCTACACGCTGTGGGATCGGGCTCCAAATTCCTCAATAGGACACCCATAGCGCTAGAGTTAACAAATAGAATCAACAAATGGGACTTACTCAAACTAAAAAGTTTTTTCTCAGCAAAAGAAACAATAAGAGAGATAAATAGGGAGCCTACATCCTGGGAACAAATCTTTACTCCACACACTTCAGATAGAGCCCTAATAACCAGAATATACAAAGAACTCAAAAAATTAGACAATAAGATAACAAATAACCCAATCAATAAATGGGCCAAGGACCTGAACAGACACTTCTCAGAGGAGGACATACAATCAATCAACAAGTACATGAAAAAATGCTCACCATCGCTAGCAGTCAGAGAAATGCAAATCAAAACTACCCTAAGATACCATCTCACTCCAGTAAGACTGGCAGCCTTTAGGAAGTCAAACAACAATAAGTGCTGGAGAGGATGTGGGGAAAAGGGCACTCTTGTTCATTGCTGGTGGGACTGCAAATTGGTGCAGCCAATTTGGAAAGCAGTATGGAGATTTCTCGGAAAGCTGGGAATGGAACCACCATTTGACCCAGCTATTCCCCTTCTCGGTCTATTCCCTAAAGCCCTAACAAGAGCATGCTACAGGGACACTGCTACATCGATGTTCATAGCAGCTCAATTCACGATAGCAAGACTGTGGAACCAGCCTAGATGCCCTTCAATAGATGAATGGATAAAAAAAATGTGGCATTTATACACTATGGAGTATTACTCTGCATTAAAAAATGACAAAATTATAGAATTTGGAGGGAAATGGATGGCATTAGAGCAGATTATGCTAAGTGAAGCTAGTCAATCTTTAAAAAACAAATACCAAATGACTCCTTTGATATAAGGGGTGTAAACAAGGACAGGGTAGGGACGAAGAGCTTGAGAAGAATATTTACAGTAAACAGGGATGAGAGGTGGGAGGGAAAGGGAGTGAGAAGGGAAATTGCATGGAAATGGAAGGCGATCCTCAGGGTTATACAAAATGTCATATAAGAGGTAAGGAGGGCTAAGTCAAGAGAATACAAATGGAAGACATGATTTACAGTAGAAGGGGTAGAGAGAGAAAAGGGGAGGGGAGGGGAGGGGAGGGGAGGGGGGATAGTAGACAATAGGACAGACAGCAGAATACATCAGACACTAGAAAGGCAATATGTCAATCAATGGAAGGGTAAATGATGTGATACAGCAATTTGTATACGGGGTAAAAGCGGGAGTTCATAATCCACTTGAATCAAACCGTGTAATATGATGTATTAAGAACTATGTAATGTTATGAACGACCAATAAAAAAAAAAAAAAAAAAAAAAAAAAAGTGACCCAAAGTCACAGCATTCGTTAGTAGAACCAATAAATTGCTATAATACTTTCAGAATAAAAAAAAAAAAAAAAAAAAAAAAAAAAAAAAAGAGAAATAAGGAAGGTCATGTATCATATCATGTATCATATTTCCGTTTTAATCATTATTGAACTAACATTATCTCTTCAATGTCCTCACGTAGCAATATCATAGACATGATCTGAACTCTTGTGAAAGATTTCATCACACTCTGTTACAGCTTTCCTTTTCCCTGCAAAGCTCCTCCACTTGTATTCTTGGGATATCCATCCTGGTGTTCCCCATGCAAAGTCAACCAGAGGAGGAAAGGAGGACTTGATTCAGTCTTAAAATCATTCACTCAATAAAAATATACTATTTCCACACAAGTATTAAAATTGTATACCATAAACACAAGCAGGGAGTTCAACATAGCAACAACAACATTAAAAATACCCTGCTATTTAGTGTAGACTACAACATGGTTTTCTGTGTGTATAAACTCTTCTTTTCATCAAGGAATAACACCCACCTTACTTGAGGTAAACTTTCCCTTTTCCACCTGAAATTTCATTTTGAGGATCTAATTTTGATGTTATAAAATATTGTAATACATCATACTGAGTAACGCAAATGGCTCTCACCAATGTGGGTGGATATCATCCAACCCACTGGATAGCACATGATAGAATTTGCTCTCTGAGACATCCATCTTCTCAAACTAGCAACATTGGTAGTCCTGCTTCTCAGTTTTTCTGATCTAGGGATGGCTGATAAACTCCAATAGGTTCAAAGACCTGCTCACTAGATAAAGCTCCCTAGGACTATTGTGTGTCTCCACAAGGCTCATTGTCTCCAGCAGGGAAGAAAAACTGCTGACTTTGCTCATTTTCTCCAAAATGTAGTATCCTTACTGCATTTTGGTATAGGCTAGTCTATGTTCTACACTCAGACCTTTACCTTGGTCCTTTCTATAAGGTAAACCAAGAAGCTGGTGAGGAAGCCATCTAGCAAGCTGTGCCATATTCCCTACCTTTGGGACTGCCACCAACCTAATGAACTCTTTAAGGTGAAAATGTCTGTTTACACTTTTTGTTTTTTTTCCAGTAATGCTGTTGGTATCCCATTTGGTCATGTGACTCTGGTTCCATTATCATGTCCTCTGAAACTAATCTGGGTCATGAGTTCCTGTGGATAGTCTGCAATCTGACAATACTGTACCTATTATCACCAAATCTACTAAATAAGGTAATGATCAGCAAGGTGTTTAATGATCTTCCATTCTCCCTGTCATCTTCAAGAATCTGATATTGTTTAGATGAGGTTAGTCTCTGAAGTCGTATACTCAAAAAGATTTCTGATTCTACCTCCCCCACTTCCACATAGTTCACACACCATTTGATGGTTGAATATTGTTCCAAAAGAGGGCATGTATGTTCTTGTACTTATTCAGGATTTTTTTGCTACTTCTCCTAAGAGCAGCCATAGGCTGGTATCTGGCTGTTGTGACTCTCCATGTGTCAGGCTGTTCAAGAGAATCTTAGGGATTTAAACTCAATTCTAGATCTGAGTCCCCTGGTAGTGGTTCAGACAGGCCAATGTTTGGGAACATAATTGGTCTCTCTAGTTTCCACAGAATGCCCTTGTTGCTCCTTCATTATACCCTTATGAATAAAATGTTTGGTTGACTTATGCCTCCGGAGTGGTCTAAGAGTCCTTCAGTTGTTTTGAGAAACACTACCAGTAGATCAGATACCCCTCATTTAACAGGAGATCTCTCTTAAATGAATCCATTCTTGGTTACATATTTATAGATGGGATAACTGAGTCATTATTTATGGCTACCTTTCAGGGAGTTTTT
Organism: Urocitellus parryii; assembly: GCF_045843805.1. NCBI lineage: Eukaryota > Metazoa > Chordata > Mammalia > Rodentia > Sciuridae > Urocitellus > Urocitellus parryii. Next base: position 2,539,945 of record NW_027554054.1, on the reverse strand, counting down.
CATGTACAGGAAGTATCCAACCAGAAAAGTTGATATAAGAAGGCATTCGGGTCAGGTGAATCACTGGGTAAATTATTTTGGAAGCTGTAACCTTAAGGCCTCTTGTAGATCAAGTTGTGAGATCTATGCAATCATGAATGCATCCTGATACATATATATAATCCTCATGTCAGGTAGAAAAAAAGCAGGTGGAAGCTCAAGGAACTACCAACTACCTGAACTTCTATAGTATATTTTGATTGTTTACAGAATTTGTTGAGGTCGTTGGCTCTTGAATCTGGAGAGAGATTGTGGGAAAACATGTAATTTGTCTATGAATGAACTGTAAATAGTATGACAGCCACATCTTTTTGTGTTCATTTTATAATTCATATTATTACAAGTTTATAAAGTACATGCTATTTATAGCATACCATTTTCCTTATTTAGAAAAATGATTCCTTTTTGTATTAATTTTTAAATTACATCTTTATAGCAAATTATCCTCATTACTTATATAGCATATTAATACATACCATATGTGCACTCCATTATATAAAATATTTTGCTATATTATTAGTTTTATAACATGCATGTTTTTATTCATGTTGATACAAAATATTATTATTCCTGCTCTTTACCAGTTCTTTGTCCTTAATAATATATTAAACATCTTTATGCTTCAGACTACCTTTGAAATGTAGATAAAACAAATGAATATATCTTTTAGAATTCTTAAAGGAATAAATTAATGCATATAAAATTAACACATTCATTTAATTTGTTAATGTTGTATAAATAACCTAGAACACTGATTTAAATATATTAGGCATTCACAAGATGTTAGTTTTTTTAGATTCTTTTGTTGTTGTTGATATGAGTTGTGCATCTTTGACAAAAGAAATGAGCTTTTCCAAAGGGAATGTATGTACATTGATTTTTGAACTTCCTAGAAATTCTGTGAATACATTAGCTAGAATAACTAATACCAACAGAATAAGAATGGAACATGCTACTGGTATTGGTGCACATTGGATAACCTATTTACCTTCCTACAATATAAGTTTTTTAAAGAGTTGGAATGTATATCACTCCTTGAAATCTCTCCTATTACCTCCCATGGTTCCTTTATCCTGGAAAAATGATGAATAATTGATGTTTCAAAGGAGAACATGAAGTTAAAATCCACACATATAAAATCCATCAACTCGAATCTTGCTGGCAGTTTTATTGCAAAGTATAGCACTGTGGTTAACCGTGTGAGCTCTAAACTGGGCTTCATCTCCAGCATTGCTGCTTCTCAGTTCCCTGTCTCCTAGGGATTCCTTTCAGTTATCTGCATATTGAGGATCATTACCCAATATGTCTTACAAGTTTGCTTTGAAGGTTAAATTATAACATGTAAAATACTTAGGATATTACCAGATATCATTGCCCAATTATTTTAGTTACTTTTAGTACATGGTTGAACTTTGTTTTATAAGAGGTAACTGACTGCTGGATCTTCCTATGTAGCACCTTGCCTCACTGGATTTCTTTGGTACTTGTGTCAAAAACAAAATGGCCCTAGAAGTATTGTTGTGTTTCTGTCTCTACTTTGTTTCAGTGGACTATTTTTCTTAGGCTTGTACCATGTACCTAAGTTTTTTATATCTTATGCTAACTTTTGAATTCAGGGGCTGTTTTAGTCAGCTTTTGTGTCCCTGTGATTAAAAAAAAAAACCTGACAAGAACAACTTGAGGAGGAAAAAGTTGGTTTGGGACTAATGGTTTTCAGAGGTCTCAGTTCTTAGATTTGGCTATCATAGATGAAGGGCCCCGCAGAGGAAGGCTGCTCAGTTCATGGCAGGTGGGGAAGATGAGAAAAAGGGAGGGAGAGGAGAAAGGGGCTGCAGGATGAGCTACCCCAGGGCACACCCTCTGTGACCCAACTGTCCAGCCATGCTCCACCTGCCTGCAGTTGCCACCCAGTTAGGCTCATTCAAACTAAGATGAAAGGTCTCTGGTTTCCATATAATAATGCAATCATTTTCTCTCTGAATGTTCCTGCATTGACAGGAACTTTTAGGGAACACTTTACATCCAAACCTATAAAATTTTTAATATTGTTTTGGTGGTTGTCGTTTGTATTTATGTATGAATTTCAGATTCAGTTTGTCAGTTTCTATAAAGAATCAGCTAGAATTATGATTTGGATTTTATTGAATACATAGGTAAATTCAAAGAAAATTAATATATGCCAAAAGTTGAATTGTCAACTCCACACACTTGTCTATCTCTTCATTTAGTTAGATTTCACAATTAATGTTTAGTATTTTTCTGAATAGAGGCCTATTATGTTTTTTGTTGAATTTAAAACTAAGTAATTTTATTAGTGCTATTGTGAATTGAATTTTTATTTTTAATTGTTTTTAATATATTGTCATATAGTTCTTTTTCTATATTGATCTTATATGTTACCACTTTTCTACGTTTACTTACTATTTCTAATGATCTCAGAATTTTCTGAATATCCAGTTTTTCTCTATATGAAAAAAGGCAGATGTATCTCTTCCTTTCCTATATTTATTGTCTTTTACTTCATTAATTTGCCTTATTGTTCTGGCTAAGTAGTGTTTAATGTACCTTCTTGCATTAGTCCCAATTAAGATAATCTTAGGCATTTTCACTAGTAGGTAGAAAGTTACATATAGTTTTTTTGTCTGTGAAAAAAAATTAAAAATCTTAGTAGAGCTTAAGGAAATTTTAACCTGGATTTCTGCAGCCTTCATAGAATAGAGACATGGAGTGCCAATATCTTATGTTGCCAATATCTTATGCCAATATCTTATGCACCACCAAAAGAAAGGATTTATACTACATGCATGCACTCATGGAATTTTTGTATTACATTTTATTTCTTAAACAGTAAAATATTTGCCTCTTAAATAAAATATCGTCTTTTATAATATTTCACATGGTTTATAAAAGATTAGTTTCTCAAAATTTTAAAACATATAGAATATTCTTGAAAATACATATTCTTTAGAGAAGTATAATAATAATGACAATAGGTGTATACTAATTATAGCAAAAGTATTCTCAAGTAGCAACGCTAATTTTTGTTGTTATTGAAAACTGTACATTTTGCATTTTATGCTATAGAGTTTTGCAATAATTAACTGTTCTTTTTCCCTTACTTCTGCTGAGTCTGTCACCTTGACATAGGCAGCCAATGATAACTCTCTTCAATTTTACTAAATCTTAGTTTTATTTTCTAGCCTGACTTTTTAAGAGTCTCCAATGTGTCTGCAGAGCTTAGTGGTCACCTAATAATTTGAGCAGAGGGTGTGCCCAGAAACCTCACTACTGTAAAACTTAGGCTATTTGCTGATGGATTTGTGTGTGGTTTCAGGAGTGCATTCTATGTTCAATCAGTTTTTAAGTCGGCCTCAGTTTTTAACTTTTCCCAGGTACTCACATTTCTTCCCTGTACATTCACAAAGATACCTAGCAGAAAGGGCTAGTTGTGCAGCTTGTCAGAACCATCTGTATTTCTCTTCTTTCCAGGATCTCTATATTGACTTTCTTGCTAGACCACTGCTTGCCCGCCCTTGGACAACAACCATAAAGAGATGTATTTTCCACAATCATTCCTACTGTATTTACTTTGTTTAAAAATAACACCAGGCATCCATTGTTCCTCTCTCTCCAAATTCAAGTCTATCTTCTGGGGCCAGAAGCTCCTGTGTTTTCATGGAAAGCCCTACATTGGTAGAACTTCTAGTCTAACTTAGCAGGGTGGGGGAAATATAGCAGTTGCCTGCAAGAAGAGATGCTGCCTCCAGCTGTTTATTCCCCAAATGTGAGCAATTTCTATATAACAAACCAAAGTGATTCATTTCTTACATAACTTTAATTTTCAAATATCATCTTAAAAATTACCAGCAAAATACCTGAGTCAAGAGGGTTAGTTGTAAAGATTAATACATTTGACACAATAAAGCAAGATTTGAAGAGTTATGGTGCCTAAGTTATGGTGCCTGCACATTTTTTAAAACTCTCATTCAGCATGTGCAACACAGATATTCTATTAGCACATGTCAAAGTTTCCATGGATCAATGACAATATGGATGATATTAGGGCTTACATGCCTTAGCATTCACACCCACTTGCTCTCGAGTCCAGCCCTCCCACAAGTTTGAATAAACAGATTTTTATGTTTGGAGCTCAGGGAAGGTCCACATTCCTTTTCTTTCCTGAAAAAAAAGTGAAAGTGGGTGATGCTAAACTTAGTTTGAAGGGTCTCAGGAAAGGCCAGATGAAGAACACTTACATGCAAATTCCAAATTCAGGGAAAGGTGGTTCTGCCTTTAGACACTTGGAAGAACTTTTAACCAAGAAAAAAAAGGAGCTTACCAGAAACAAAGATCATTTTCTCAATTAACCTTGGATGTTTCAACAAGGTACAGAAATTAAGGAAACTGAAGATGAAATTTGTCCACACCAGAGAGTGCATTGAAAATAAATAATTGTAATTAGCAAAGTTACAGTGGTTATGTCTGCATAGGAATATGTAAATGTGTGTTTGCATGTCCTTTGTCATGAGTGAAGGAGTAGTACTTCTCAGGACTTAATTCATGTGATTAAATGGAGGCCTAATTATGAGTGGCAAGATGTTAATGTCTCATAAGAGCAGACTGACTTCTTTCTTATTGTAACAATTGCAGTTTGCCATCGACTCATGCTATTAACAATTTCTGTTGATCTTGCTATATTTATAGCCACACACATGAGGTAAAAGTAGAATGAGACCTTTCCAATATGCTAACCTATACAAATTATGACCTAATTTATCTTATAATGACCATGAAACAAGATACATACGCTAATTCTGCATGGCTTAATTACAGCCAGTTTGCTCTGTCAGGGAGTTCAGTGGTGCCTATTTGTAGCTGCATAAGTAGCACTACTCTAAGTACTATTTTATTTGTGCATCCTTGGTATTATTCTACTCATATCCCTGCAATGCTTTCCACAATTTTTTAGCCCACTGATATCATGCTCGCAAGCCTTTGAATTTCCTAACTTTAAATATTCCAGTTTATTTTAGGATGACACAATCATGTATACAGAAGGATAGAAAGAAAGAAAGTTGACATATTGATTCTCAAAAGGGGTGATTTTTTAGAAAGCTGACTAGATGCAGCCATATATTTCTTGAAGAATAGTTAGATATAAAGGACTTTAAATAGGGAGGACAAAAATCACATTTATTATTATTTTTTCCTTTCTTTTATTTTTGGTTCATTTGTTTTTTAGCCCAACATCATCAAATAATCATTTTTTTTCCTTTTTAAATAATGTCATCTACCACAGAATGTGTGTCCTTTATCTCTGATCTTAGTGTTACATTTGCTTGATATTTTTTACCTAAATATGTCTCTTATAGGAAAATCAAAATGTTCACTTTTAAAATTAATCAAATAGGTGAGTAGTAACATACCCTTGAATATCAGTATATTTTGTCATTTGGTAAAGAAACGCATAAAATGATTCATGATCTTTAAATTCTGCACCCTGGACTTTAAATTTTCTCTTCCTATATTATGTGGTCATAACCCCTCTCAGTGTTGAGTGGACAATTTTCTTATAGTGCTCCGCTTTGGGCATGGTTATTTCTTTGTAATAAAGACTCAATTTTATGCCCTCTCCAGTTGTTAAGAATGACAAGTCATCTTGTTCATTTATTTTCCATATAATTCCAATGTGACTTTCATGTAATGCTTAGTTAATCCATCTGAAATCTTAAGACAACTGAAATCTTTTGTTAAAACCTAAGGCTATGTGTTGTAGGGAGATAATAATGGACTTTGTTGTAAGTTTGGGAGAGGCAGGTGAATGCATTTGTTAAAAACTGGATGAGTGGGGCTGGAATTATAGTTGAGTGGTAGAGTGCTTGCTTAGCATGTGTGAGGCACTGGGTTCAATAAAATAAAAAAACAAAACAAAGGAACTGTATAAAAAGTCTTTTAAAAATTCACTCTTTAAAAAAAAAACTGGGTGTGTACTTACGATTTGGGCATTTAATTGCATTCAAGTTTTACAGCCAAAGAAAACTGTAAACAAACACACTGGATGACAATGTGCATATTGAGGTATTCACAGAGAAGAGTAATGGTATCTACAACTTTCAAATACATCAAAAATAAAGATGTTTTAATGGATGGATAAAGAAATTACATAATAATATACAGTATAATATAATGATGGAATCTAGCTGGTGGGGATGTGACTGCCTACTGTAAAATTCTTTCAACTCTTCTGTGTGTTTGTTTGTTTGTTTTTGTTGTTGTTATTGCTGTTGTTTTCCACAACAGTCATTGAGGGGAAAAACAAAAATGTTCTATATTTTGAAAAGTCTAGTCATGGCTGGTACTTAAAGGCATTAGCATTACGAATTTCAGATTTTGGTTTTCTGAAATGATTTAACTACAAATCCAAATTTTGATAAGGATTTCTTTAGAAAATAATAGGGCTGACTAATAAAAAGCCATCTTTACTACCACTTCTCTAGGTACTTTGTATGCATTATCTCATTAAATCTTCACCATAATACTGACAGATAAATATTATTCTCTTCATTTCCCCCCCTGTGGCTCAAAGAAGGTTTATTGCTTAGGCATAATTGGAATTGCTGCTTGCTATAGCACACTTTCTTTATATTATAGTATGTATACTTGCTTTCAGTTGAGTTAGTAAATATCAAGGACAAAATTCAAATCTAGCTTTTCTGATCCCTAAATCCTTATTCTCTGCTTCTTTTTTTTTAACATGGTGCCTTTTTAAATTCTCCTTTTCTGACTTAAACCAGTGAGTACCAGCACAAAAGTAAAACATTTGAAAGGAAACTTTGAATGCTGTCTTTGTCTTATGTTTTCTGTTAGCAATAATATTAACTTAGAATTTTTATGGATAAGTAACTTATTATACCCTTAAAAGCTTTCATTTGCTTTTAAATCAGGTGTCTGTATTATTAATGTCATTCTTATTGTGTGATTTAAAATGCTGAAATTGAAAAATCATTAAAACCAAGTGGTCCTTTTTTCATCTTTCACTACCTATATTCTCCTAAATCATGATCAATGTGAATGTAGAATTTGTGACTGAGAGGTGGTGTCAGGTATTTATCCATATTTTCTCATGAACTTTCTTGGCAGGAGAGTTTAAGCATATTTTTCTAAAGAAATCACATTACTAAAATGTTTATCTAGGAGTCAAAGATAATAAATTTTATATCAATTTTTAATACACTGTTTTCAAGTGTGGAAGTAGATATGATATCATTTAGCGAGAGACAGCTTTTCACAAAACTGTCATTTCTTATGGTGTTCATACAGTTTCTAGAGTAAATTTTTTATCCCCCCCTTTTTTTTAAGAACTCTGTGAAGTCACACAAAATGAAACAAATTATAAAACACGATTTCCCAAATGAATCTCCACATTCTCCATGACTTAATTTGTTCTGAGAGTTTTTGTAACAAAAATGGAGTTTGCTTCTGACAGGTGCAATTAGGTTTGGTGAAGCACATTTATCTCATGTTACTGAGGAAGTAACTCAACTTAAATGGAGAAATATCTATGGCAGGATGGACAGTGCAAGAGAAAGATGTGATAAATTTAAGTGAATTAATGTTGAGTTGGGATCTACAGAACATGAAACAAAGCCATAAACCACTATTATAAAAGTTTAAGCAATTTTCTCTTTAAGATGCAATAAATTACATAATGTTATGTTGCTTTTTAGTTTCAGAGTTGAGATGGAGAGAGAGGAACAACATATTAAAGCACACACATGGAGGAGAGTAAGACTAGGATAGAGAGAGAGAGAAAGAGAGGTATCGTCTATTTAACTATTAGAACTTTTAATGCCCTAAAATTACATAAAAAGGAATAAATGTGAGGCTTGGACAGATCCCTTGCTGCAGTCTGCATGCATTTCCCTAGATTATTATAATACAACTTAGTTGCCCTATGATAGTGTTAAGGGGTGAGGCTTTTAGACCTTTCATAAAAGGTGTGAAGGAATTGTTGCTCACTACCCTTTCTGCCCTATTGGCATGTGAGGACAGCATTCAGGTACCATCTTGGAAGTAGATGGGCCCTCTCTGGACTCTTAAACTTGGCCATGCATTGATTTTTGGATTCTTAGCTTCAAGAACTCTAAGAAATAAATTTCTATTATTTATAAATTACCCAGTATAATATATTTTATTATAGCAGTACAAGTAGACTAAAGTGCCCCCCAACCAAAACACATGCTTAGTAGCCTAATAATATCTGAAATTTTCCTTCGAAATGTGGATCACTTTTGTAATTACATTTGGTTACCTACTTCACAAGGCTGTGGTCTGCATATTGGCCAAGACTATTTCTGGTTTTGCTCAACATTATTTCTTCATTCTCTAGCACAAGGACACCACCAAAAAAAAAAAAAGGAGAATCTAAAATATTTATAGAATAAATAAGTTCATGGTTTCACATTCTGAAATTATCTCACAAATTGAAGCTATTTACCATCTAAATTCTTGCTTTAAAAATTCCCCATACTATAGTTTTGGTAAAGTATAGCTTTTATAAGCATGCATATACAACTCATTATTTTAGGATCTTGTAAGAACTACAAGTCAAAGCCTAGTGCAGACTCCAGAGTTCTCTTCATTGTGCCATCTGTTTTACCAATGTATGTTTCCCCCTAGGTTTTAAAAACATTTCTCTGAATAAATATTATTATGTACTTCTTGAGATTGTATAGCACTAGCACTTAAAATACGGAGCTATACAATATCTGTGGGGAGAGATAATGAAAGTTATTGAGAATTATTTAGACTAGATGGATTTTTGAAATTTCCCTAATCCCAGATTGAGAAAATTAGGTTGGCCATCAAAGTAATAAAACTCCTAATAAGTAGATGTTAATTTAAAGTATTCATTTTCCCACAGTCCTGAGTTGTTCCTACTTTCTCCTAGTTTTAGGAAATGTGAGACCATATCTACCACATAAACCAATTTGAAATTAAAAATGAGTTAATCAAACAATGGATTCATAGCCATTTATCAACCTTGCTGCAATATTAATGAAATTGATAGATAATATCTCCAGAATTTAAATAATTTCCAGTCATCTTGATCATTTGTGTCCCGTAGGGAAACTCATGTACTGGATCGAGGAAATGGGTTATTATTGTACAACTTTCTAGATATGTAGTTCTGATTTAGGTAGTTTTGAATGTAGGACTGAGTATTCCTAATTGATTATAGGGAATTTAGTCCCCCAGACTTTATGTCAGATTCTTGAGATGTATAGGTAATTTATAATCTCTGTGTGACGCATGTCACTTGTTTAAAACAGAAAGCTCCAACTTCCTGCCAGTCACCTTTGGAAAACTTACTACAGCCCTGATTGCAAGCTGATCCAATCTCTCAGTGATCCATTTTTCCCCCAAACATTGATGCTGATCTCATTTACTGTTCTTGAGTCACAGTGAATTCAAGACCATAACTAAATTTTATTGTTTAATAGTTTTGCTGGAAGGAATTTCGACACAGAACAGAAACAAATTAAAACAGAGTACCACAAATCATCTCTCAGATTTGTTTTCCCTCCTTAGGACATGGACTCCAGGCTCACAATTTGTAATGGAAGCCTGTTCTTCATCACCACTGAGCTCTTTTTCCTAATCTGTCCTCCATTAGGAAGTCCTGGCAAGAGGAAATTGTAATACACTTAACATAAAACAATGTTCTCTCCGAAAGAAAATGAACTTCACTTTTAGAATCATGCAATTTCATTTCCTAATTTATCCAAAACTCTTCACTCTATATACTGCTTTAGCTTGGTATAATCCAATGAGAACTATGAGAAAACAGAAGAAAGGATAATTCAAAAAATGAATTACATTTACACTTGACAAAGTAAATGAAGATATCTTTGGAATAATAGTTTTTGTTGTTGTTGTTGTTGTTGTTTATTTTGTTGTGAGTTGGGTTCTGAAGGACTCGTGATTGTAATGGTCAAGGGACCTCTGGTTCCCTTCCTTTCTAAAATATTTTGTAAATTACAACATAGTTGAGGGGAGCCAAACAAAATGTCTTCCCTTTTCTAAACAAAACCAAGACTCTTAGCTTTTATCTTGCTTAAGTTATATTTTTATCTTTATTCTTTGTTCATTGACTTCTAATGGCTATACCAAATCTTTACCAGTTGATCACATCTTGATTATTGGGATTCTTAGAAAATAAACTAGAAAATAACTAACCTATCAATTTAGTAAGAAAATAAAGTTTGTAATATAAATCCTCAAAATTTTCATCTCCCCCTTGAAAATGTATCTCCAGGATTTGCTATTTACTTTAAAATAAATTGCTTTTGTTTTGATGATCTATTGCTATCATCTTTCTTTTTCCAATTACATTGCTCACATCTTTATTATATCGTCTATAGTATTTATTTATGTATTTTTGTTCTTGAAATAAAAAATAGATTATTAATTTGAGGCTTTTCCTCTTTTCCATTATGTTAGGTATTAAATGGTATAAATTTCCTTCTTACTAATATTATTTCTGGGTACCTGAATAGATGATATTTTCTGTTACACACAGAATGTGTTATACATGTCAACTGTATCTGGTTGGTTGATCATGTTGTAGAATTCTACATCCTTGCTGATAATGAATAGTTATATCACTTGTAGAAAGAAGAATGTTGAAATATTCAACTGTAATTGTGATTTTTGTCTATTTTTCTTTTCAGATTTATCAGTGTTTTTTAAACATGATTTTAAACATAATTTTTATTACATATACATTTATAATTGCTATGTCTTTAGTGGATTGATACATTTATCTTTATAAAATGACTATCTGTGGTAATTTTCTTTGCTCTGTATTTCCTATATCTGATATTAATATGCTCATTTTTTATTAATGTCTACATGATACATGATTAAATTTTCACTTTTCCATTCCTAATTTGTTTATATTAATATATTTAGAGTTTCTTGAGGTAGCATATATTTGAGACACACTTTAATTACTCTGCAAATATTTGTCTATACTTGATATTTTAGGCCATTTACATGCATTCTAATTATGGATGCAATAGGGCTTAATGCCTTTTAATACCATTTATTTGATGTTTTTATTCTCTCTGTTTTTTTTCTTTTCCACATTGTAGGTTTGTTGAACATTTTATATAATCAAATTTCAATTTACCTATCTTTGAAGTGTATCTCTTTGTATAATGTTTTAATATTTCTTCTAGGTATTACTTTATATATAAGATACGCATATCATATTTCAGTATACCGATAATATAATTATCTAACGCTAAATTAGAAGGCAAAAAATGTCAGACTGAATAAAAAGGAAAGTCTCAAATGTATGTTTTCTACTTGACATAATTTAAATATAATGGCCAAATTTAAAGTTGAAAAGATGATAGTATATTAGTATCAGAAGGTACTCTAATATAATATTATTCTATTAATGTCAGAGAGTACATTTCAGACAAGAAATTTATGAACTCATAAAGAAGAATAATAGAAAATGATAAGGAGGTCAGTTAAGAGCACATAGTTCTAAATTCATGTTTATATTCTGTGAGATCTTAAAATACAAAGGAGAAATAGAGAAATCCACAATTACAATTATAGACAAATTATCATATCTCCAGTTGATGGAAGAAGTAGATACAAATTCACTGAGGGCATCAAGACCTAACCAACACCACTGTCATACTTGACCTACTTGGATATCAAGAGAACATTATGTTCTACGACAGCAGCAAATCCATTTTACTCAAGTGACCCTCAGCATCTGCTGCAAGACACTGACAATCTTTTGGATAAGTAACACACACACACATAATTTTCTTTGTTAAATATAAAGGCAAGTTTTTGTTTGCCTTGAGAGTGCAGGACAAAAAATAAATAACTGACCAAAGGTAAGGAAAAACCTTCAAAATAATGTAGGAGACAAAGGGTAGAAGAATAAACAAGAGCTAAGGAAAAGAGGGATAGTGGGAAGGGTAGAGGGAAAACAAGACATATTCTCTTTTTCAGCTATTTCAGGCATATTCTCTTTTTCAATTATTTCACTCATTTCCACCTAAATAATGTACTAATGTCTATCTAAAATGTGACGTGTGTTAACTGTTTTCATACTGATTCCATGGGTCATTTTATATTGCTTAAAATGTAATATAGTCTACACATTCTAACACAACCTTCTTTGGTTTTTGAAAAATTCATTCCTGAAAGGAACTTCAACTTCTGAGATACTGCAAATTCACTTACTTAGTACTGTTAGCTTACTATTATATCAGTAATAATCTGCAAGAGTAAGAACCATATAAATAGATACTAAAAAATTGTTTTGAAATTATTATATGGGTATTTTCAAAATGGTGTTATCATCATTAGCTTTTTGAGTTATTTTTATTTTCCAAAATGATGAACTTATATATTTATTTGTTCTCGAATTCATATAACAATTTTTCAAAATTTAGAGTGATATAAAAAATTATCTATTTTGAAAACAATTACCAATGTAACACTGGTAATAGTCTCTTTGTCAAAGTTATAGTTAGAAAATAAAATTTAAGTTCTTTGCAAATATTGGTTGTAAAGCTGTTGCTTTCTTTAAAATTTGCATACGTCATGACTTATTGTTAACTTTCTCTTTGAAACTTAATAAAAGCAGGCTTATTTAATAAATTAAGCTGAAGTAGAATTTCCATGTTTTATCCTACCCAATTCTAAATCTACTAATTTCATTATATATCAAAGCTTTAACTATTCAATCAAATAATCACAAGTCAGATTCAATTATTCATCATTTGTATTGCTATTTTAGTCTCATCACCTCTATTTACATTAATAATATAAAAAAATGTAGCCTAGGTAAACCTGAACAAAAATACTAAAAAATGCCAATTGTCCTGATAATCTTTGATTTTTTTCTACAATTGAGATAATAAAAATAATAATAAAGTATCATCTAGATAAAGAAATCTTTTGCAATATTTTATGGCCATTCAAAAGTAAATGAAAGCTTAAATTACCAGCAAGCCTAAAAGACATTCAGACTCTGTATGGAAAAAGAGAGAACAAATATTTAAAATGGGGAACTAAATCAGGACACTTTTACAGGTGAAAGTGCTCCGTTCATTTTAAAACACCCAGAAGACAGCAAGTAGACATCAGGTTGAAAACTCATAGAAGGAAAGACATAATGAAAACCACAGCCAGAAATATACAGGGGAGAGGAGGCTAAAGTAAGCAGAATTTCTCAAAGATAAATAGGAAATTATAATGAAGAATCTCTGAACAGCGCCATGAATGAAGGGGGAAAAAAAAACAGAGTGCACTGAGGAAGTATCATGGAAGAAAACAGACTTATGAAAATAAAAAGTTTTCAAAATAGGTAAAATTAATCTTCTAGACATCCCTGCATTCATACATGGCATAACTTGTTATGAAGAGGAAAAGTCGTGTAATTATAGAAACAGCCGGGCACAGTAACACATACCTGTAATCACACCAGTTCAGGTAGCTGACTGAGGAGGATTGTGAGTTCAAGGCCAGCCTCAGCTACTTAGCAAGACCCTCAGAAACTTAGCCAGAGTCTTCCTCCAAACAAACAAACAAACAAACAAATAGGGCTGGAGATGTAGTTCAATGGTTAAGCACCCTTGGGTTTAATCTCCAGTATGAGGAAAAAAAAAAACTGTTGAATCCATCTTAAATGGGAATGTCAGAGGAGCTGAAATGGCATCTTATTTAATGACTGAAAGACTAAAGAAAAATATTGTGCAAGATGAAAAAAAATGACATGAAAAGATGATAGAAAAGAGAAAAACATTTGGAGAATGAATCTACAAACTTAACACTCAAAATATTAAGCTTTGCCCAGGTTTCAAGAAAGACCAGTGTTAAAAATGAAAAGACTGAAATGACTAATTCACCTAGTTAAAAAGGCACAAAGGAGATAAGCAATAAAGATTTGCATTTTCTGTTCCCACACTGGCTTCATTTATCATTTTGACTTCTAAATTTAATGTGTTCTTCAGGTTGTAACAGAGGTACTTTACAGAAATCACAAGAAAGTTTTGTCTACAATTCTAGACAGATAAATTTTAAAACCGACATGAAATTAATAAACCTCTAAGAAAATAATGTTTACCCAAACTGATTACAGTAGATAGAAAATACTTAAAGAGTGCAGTTTCTGTAGAAAAATTATAATTCATAAAAAGCTGTTGAAACTCCATCCTGTATTGTGAAGGTTTGGAGTAGGAAATGGAAAAAAAAAGTACCAGGTTGGAATGTATTCTCAAATGATTTCTACCAGATTTTTAAGTCACTGATGTTATGCTTGCTTTAGAGAATTAATTGAATTCTTTTTCAGAGACATGAAATAAAATAATATCACTAAAGCACATAAAGGTGAAGAAAACATTTACAATTACTATCACTTATGAATAGTGATACAAATATTCTTAATTAAACAACAGCAATACCAATCTGAATGTACTGGGTGTAGGACTCTTTAGATTCCATTTAGATCAAGTTCTTCAACATTGGTGACCAATTCCAGACATATATAATATATTTGAACTGCTTGTTTTCTAATTTGATGAGTGTAAAATTCTGCTCTAGTGATTGTAGTTGTGTTCATTTATTTTTATTTCATGAATTCAAAAGCTCTGTTATATGAATACAAATAACTCATTGTTTGTCTTCTTGAGAAAGTGATTCTTTTTGCCCCATGATATACCCCTCTTGTTTTATGGGAACACTGTGTGTTGAACTCTATTTTCCTTATGTTAATGTAGGCACACCAGGTTGCTGCTTATTGTCTGCTTTGTCTGCTTTCCCATTCATTTATTTTTAAGATTCTCCATAGGAAAACAATGATTGTTTGTCTCTGAAATTCTAATCATAAAATCGAGTGGAAGAATGATTATACCTATATATCTGACAAACTTCAATATATTTTCCATACACATCTGAGGCTTTAATGTATGCATCACCCTAGACTTATCCTAATGAATAATGAAATTACTGACTGCCAAGAATTATTTGAAAAAAAAGAAGCTTACAAGTTTCCAGATAGAAGGTTCAGATTTTGGGTTACAGATTGGTATTGCAAATTACACATCATATCAAAATATACCCCAAATTCATTTAATAAAATTTAGTGTCCTTTTATTGAAAAACCCTTTAAATAGAAAAACTAATAAAATAAAGTATCCTCCAAACCAACAGGGGAATGTTGAAATCATTTTCAATGAATGCCCATCAGTAAATAGGAAGTATTGATAAGAGGTGAGGATTTATTTATAGTAGCAGAAAATGGGAATCACTGTTAGAGAAAGAATCAAATTATAAAATTTAGGAGACAGAGTGGCAATCTGCCATGGTGTTCTGGGTAGGAACAATGCATGCTGCTACTGCTTGCATTTCATCCCAGCACTAATATTATTTTGGAAGTATGATCACAAATGCAGAGTGTGGTAGCAGAGACAGCATACGAAGGGAGTTAATATCACCATCATGGGTCAATGCTACTTGGAGATTCTAGTTAAAAAGAGGACATGATTATAAGCAAAATTAAAAAGAAGAGAAAACTCACTGCAAATAGAATTACATATATAAAAAAGGTCTTTGCAATTATAAAATAATATTGAAGAATGGCTGAGTAATATAAATTCATGGCAATCAAAAAACATGTATGCCAGCTATAGAAATTAAATTAGAAATAAAAAGAACTTTAATTTTTTTAAAAAAAGATTTGTAAAAATATTTTTTGGTATGTCAAGCTAAAATGTGAAAAGAGGAAAAATATATATAAGGCTGTTTCAGCATGATTTCCATTCCAGATTCACCTTTGTTTTCATTGGTGGATCCCACTCAGTCTCTGAGGATTTGGTGGTCCCCACAACTTATTGCCAGGTGCTCTTCATTATAACCAAGGGATCACTGACAGGGCTTCCAGGGCCCTGAAATTTGTTTTAGGGAAATGTCTGACCTTCTGAATTTGAGAATGTTTAACTTTCTGCTACATCTCTTATTTTGGCATAAATTTCACAATTTGCCAGATACTCTTTGGTAATTATGGTTTGTATTTGTTACCGGTTGTTCCTTTCCATTCATTTATAAAGATACTTTCATTGCATTTCAATTTGGGAATGCTACAATGAAATTATTGAGGAGTCTTTTGCTTTTATTTTGATTCAAAGGCAGATATATTATAGAATTAAAAGAATGTTGGTGTTTTTGCTGTTTTGTTTAGTTTCTACACTAACTTTCAGTGTCTTCTGCTCCATTTGGCTGCTTGATTAATAAGAAATATGTGGTTTAATGAGCCTTATGATTTTAATCACTGTGTTCTAGTGTTAAATGCAAGTATTCAGAGAACATTCAAGAGATATGTGCTACAATTTTGATCCAGCAAATGGAGCACTTTAAATACAAAGATACTGATAAGAGTAAAAAGAAAACAAAATGTTTATATAAATATCAAAGTTGTTGTGAAAAATAAAGAAGCACTTGTGATAATGATGACGTCAATTGATGAAAATGACATAGCAACCCTAGTATACCTAATTAATAATGATCCAATATACCTAAAAACTGGTAGGAATGAGAAGCAGACAACTCACAATTATGGTTTGATTATTACTTCTCTTCAATTAATTAGTACAATATAGAAATAGTAAAGTAATAGGAATGCAAAACACTTACACAAGTGAATTAACTTGCCTTAACTCATAACTTCCTAAATTATTATATCCAAGTCTCTGCTCATAGCCAATTTCTCTACTTCTATTCCAGTACCCTGAAGTTTCCTGGGAAGGGGTGAAACCATCATTATCATACACATTTGGAATTCACGTTGTCTAATCTCAGCCATGAATTCAGTACTTTTTGGAAATCTATTAATTTAACTTTTAAGTTTTCTATATCCCATCTCTTGGAGCAACATCCTCAAACTTTGTTCATACCATTTTAGGCTGGCTTTATTATGGTGCATGAACAGAAAAGGCTGGGGACTTAGCTCAGGAACAGAGCACTTGCCTACCATGCATGATACAGGTATTCTTATTTAATTTGCCACTTTATTGCAAGTTCGTCAAAGATAGAGAATTTGTATGCTATCCTTTTTTTTTGTAATAGTCACAATGTCTCACACAAAAGAAGCACTGAGATTAGATGCTAATTTGAATTTATTTTAAATTAAGCCAATCCAAATTGTTCTGAATGGATCTGTGGAACTTCACTAATTTAAGGGCCTCTTTACCTATATATTCTTTCCAATCAAAAATTATCTCTCAAGAATATGGGAAAACCATACTCATGTCCACAAAATTGAAATTTTATGTACAGAATTTATAGCAAAAAAAATAAGCATTGTTTCTATCCACTGACTGTGTGTGTGTGTGTGTGTGTGTGTGTTAACCATGAGGATTCAAAATAATATACATATGCCCTACTACATCATCCATCTCATCATTTAAATTAAGAGGAATGAGAGTTAGTAACTCAAAATCATGTGTACAATGTGTCAAAAAGAATCCTACTGTTATGTACTATTTAGAAAAAAAAATTAAAAATAAAAAAATAAGTTAAAAAAGAATATAGTCTTTGGAACCTAGTTACTTGGTTACCAACCCCAGATGTACTATCTACTACATGTGTTGACTTGGATAAATTTCTTACCTATTTTCCAATGAGTTAATTTATTTGTTAAAAGAACAAACAACAGTACCTACCTAGGAATTATTAGAATTAAATATGATATTTGTAATATAGGCTGAGGTGAACATTACAAAGATGATAAAATTAATAACAATGTACTGTGTCATGACACGCAACTGAATCAGTCAGGGTCACTCCAAGTGAATTGGGCTGGCTAATAAATAACCATACAGAGATAGAAAATACTTTTTTGGGGAGTTCAGTCTTGGCTCCTCAACCTCATCTCCCACAAGGAATATTAGAGAAGCAGGCAAAAGAGAGAGAACACGCCCTGGACCCTGATTTTTTATTGGGGAGAGCTGTTCAAAAGAACTTTCCATTAAAATAGAAAGGTTTGGGTTTCAGAGGATGGAGTCGTGCTTGGTGATATCTTGTGGTCAGCAATTTGATTGACATCTTGGATAGCCACACCTGTCTCAGGTGCTGTGTGGGGATCATAAGCAGAGCAGAGCCAGGGAAAAGGACACATAGGTTGCACAACCAGTCACAGCAGCAATGTCAATATAGTCCCCTCACGTGCTCAAATGCACATGGCTCACACACACAGCCAGTGGCTGGCTGGCTACAATACTGCTTTTTACTTCCCACACATGTATCTTTAATTAATTTTAATTTTCTTTTATCTATCTAAAGTAGAGTAGTACAAAGGGCATTTTGTTTACAATATGTATTTATATTTGCTATGATCACAAAGGTGAAGCAATAAAATCCAGTTAATTTTTGAAGTACTTCCAAGGTGATTATCCAATCTAAAAATGAAAGCACTGTAGGCAATTGAACATGAATGTTTTCTTTCTTTTTTTATGACACCTCAGTTCATGAGATTCTCAGAAAATGTTTCCAAACTTGTGTCAAGGTTTTCTTTATTGGTGCCATAATTAACAGGTGTCCTTGCCTTTAATTTATTTTCTATTCAATCTCTTCTTCTCGTTAAACATTATATTAATCTTCCCAAATCTGGACATCACTGTTCTTCTGCCTTCTCTTTCAGTTTATTAATTTTGGGGTTTGTTAAGTTGAGGATGGTAAGAATCTCACTTTCTGATTGATGTAAGTCCCCTCAACCAGAATTAAGCTCGTCTCAGTGTTAACAGCTTTATTTTCTGTCTTCTTTTAGGCAGTATTTATTAGTTCCAATCTCTTGAGTTGAATAATTTACAATCTGTTTATATTCATTTTTGTCAACATTTTGCTTTTGATAAATTAATTTAAAGCTATGTACTTTGCTTTGACTTCCATTTTGTTTATCGATTTTTCTAGTTGATTTTGGTCTGCCTAATATCAATCTTGTGGAATCCATTTATAATCTAATCAATACTCATCTTTTAAAAATATTAATCTTATGTTTGAGATTATCATCAATCTATCCATTTTTATGCAGATTCCAACACACAGCTACAACCTCTATTTGTTATTTATATTGTTCAAATTCTACTATTATAATTGCTTTTACATTAATAATCAATTTTTAGAGGAGTATGTTGAAATAAATAGGAGTATGTTGATTGATTTTTTTATTTTCCATAAAGTTCTGCCAGTTGTTTCTTGACATCCTTTAAATCTCTATCATATGTTATATAATTGTTATGGCTTCTTGTTTTATTTTAACATTTCTGAGTAGGTGATCTCTACCTTTGCCAATATGCTTCTGTTTTTTCTTCAGTATTAACCCATGAGATTCAAAGTTTTCAATTCTGCAAACATGTTCACAAAATAAACACAGGTGCTTTTAAATAGATTTTAAATAATAATCAAGAGAGTGCTTAGATATATATTATTATAGCATTAAAATTATTGCATCATAGTATAATCATTCTGTTTTTTATTTCTTATTTGTTCTTTGTAATTATACTCTATGTATAATTACTCATATAAGAATCATTATAGCTAGAACTGATAATTACAATGATTCTTATATTATTATATTACCATGTTATATACTATGTTGAACTCTTTATATGTGTTCCATATCTGGGACATGGGGAAAAACGAGGATTATGTCATTTTACTTTGTTAATATCACTATTTCTGTGTCCCCATGATTGTACTTCTCATGAATGTTTTCTTCTTACTATCATTTTCCATTTTTGTGATTTCTTATTTGTCTCAGGTTGGAGATACATTTTTGGATTTTGTTTTCTACTCCAGTTTTAGAAATTCAATCTTTTTTGGGGGAATTTAATCTATTTGCATTGCTTTTTTATCAGCATTACTTTTTAAAGTTTATTTAACAGTTCTTAAAGTCAACCAACTATAAGATTTTTACAACATATTTTTGTTTTTCCTCTTCATGCAAAAGTAGATAATACAAGCAGCATGCTTTTGAGACAATGAGTTTCTTCTTTGATGATTCTATTACGTACTTTATTTTACTATGGGAAATAGTTTCCTTTAATTGTTCAATGATACCGAAGTGTATTCACCCTGATTCATTTTGAAGTTGTTTCCCTGAGAAGGCAAGCTCTGCAATACACTCTCAGGTTTCTTTTTTTTCCCTTTTCTCTCCTCCCATTCCTACAGTATAAAGTTTTAGATAAAGTGTTCAGTTTTAAGTGTTTTTAATTTTTTAATGTATAACTTGATCTATATAAACCTGAAATTTCTTTAGAATAAAAATTAATATTTAAAATATCTTTTATTATACTTATTGCACAATCTCTTGCAACAAATGTGGATTTATCTATTTTTTTACTTGTTTACATACTTTTTTACAAAACCACTGTCAATGTAAGGTTTGATATGACAAATCTAAATCCAGACAGTCCTCACAATGTTCTTATTAAACTCTCACATTTTTATGATAATGTGATGAATAAAAAATATTATTATTTTCCTCTCATTTTTAAAAATGTCACTCTACTACCCCTCTGCTTCCAAAGCTACTACTGAAATTCTCACCCCAATCTTACTGTTATCCCTTTATGAGTAAACACATTTTCCTTTTAAGCTTCTATTATTCAATCTTTTTTTTCCTTTTTTTATTGATTGTTCAAAACATTACAGAGCTCATGATATATCATCTTTCATACATTTGACTCAATTGGGTTTTGAACTCCCATTTTTACCCCAAATACAGATTGCAGAATCACATCTGTTACACACTCACATTTTTACATAATGGTATATTTGTGACTGTTTTATTCTGCTACCATTCCTATCCCCTACTATCCCCCCACCCCTCACCTCCCATCTTCCCTCTCTACCACCTCTGCTGTTGTTCAATTCTCTCCCCCTTTTTCCCCTCCCCCTTGCCCCTCACAATCTCTTATAATTTTGTGAATCATTAAAGGTCTCCTACCATTTCCATATGCTTTCCCTTCTCTCTCCCTTTCTCTCCCCCCATTCGTCTTTGTTTACTGTTAGTCTTTTCCTCTTGCTCTTCCTTCCTGTTCTGTTCTTAGTTGCTCTCTTTATATCAAAGAAGACATTTGGCATTTGTTTTTTAGGGCTTGGCTAGCTTCACTTAGCATATTCTGCTCTAATGCCATCCATTTCCCTGCAAATTCTATGATTTTGTCATTTCTTAGTGCTACATAATACTCCATTGTGTATAGATGCCACATTTTTTTATCCATTCATCTATTGAAGGGCTTCTAGGTTGGTTCCACAGTCTAGCTATTGTGAATTGTGCTGCTATGATCATTGATGTGGCCGTATCCCTATATTGCGCTCTTTTAAGGTCCTCAGGGAAAAGTCCGAGAAGGGCGATAGCTGGGTCAAATGGTGGATCTATTCCCAGCTTTCCCAGGAATCTCCATACTGCTTTCCAAATTGGCCTCACCAATTTGCAGTCCCACCAGCAGTGTACAAGTATACCCTTTTCTCCACATCCTCGCCAGCACTTATTGTTGTTTGACTTCATAATGGCTGCCAATCTTACTGGAGTGAGATGGTATCTTAGGTGGTTTTGATTTGCATTTCTCTGACTGCTAGAGATGGTGAGCATTTTTTCATGTACTTGTTGATTGATTGTATGTCCTCCTCTGAGAAGTGTCTGTTCAGGTCCTTGGCCCATTTGTTGATTGGGTTATTTGTTATCTTATTGTTTAATTTTTTGAGTTCTTTGTATATTCTGGATATTAGGGCTCTATCTGAGGTGTGAGGGGTAAAAATTTGTTCCCAGGATGTAGGCTCCCTATTTACCTCTCTTATTGTTTCTCTTGCTGAGAAAAAACTTTTTAGTTTAAGTAAGTCCCATTTGTTGATTCTTGTTATTAACTCTTGGGCTATGGGCGTCCTATAAAGGAATTTGGAGCCCGACCCCCCAATATGTAGAACGTAGCCAACTTTTTCTTCTATCAGATGCAGTGTCTCTGATTTGATATCTAGTTCCTTGATCCATTTTGAGTTAACTTTTGTGCATGGCGAGATAAAGGGATTCAGTTTCATTTTGTTGCATATGGATTTCCAATTTTCCCAGTACCATTTGTTGAAGATGCTATCTTTCCTCCATTGCATGTTTTTAGCCCCTTTATCAAATATAAGATAGTTGTAACTTTGTGGATTAGTTTCTGTGTCCTCTATTCTGTACCATTGGTCCACCTGCCTGTTTTGGTACCAGTACCAAGCTGTTTTTGTTACTATTGCTTTGTAGTACAGAGCAGAAATTATTCAATCTTTTTATTTAACCATGTTAAATTTATTGAAAGTGTGGGTATTACCCCCAAACAATAGAACTCTTTCAATCTGAGAGCTTTAAAATGTCTTTAGATCTAGGAAATTTATCTTCAGTACTTGTTCAAATTAATTCATTGATATCTTTGTTTCTTCTATTTTCCTATGACATCTAATTTTATAAAGCTAACAATACTGCTTCTATTGTTTAAAATTGCCTGGTTTTCATTTTACATTCTTCATCTCTATTTTCATTTTGGACACTATCTGAAAGAACTTTTCAACTGCTTTTTCCAAATGCCAGTTGACTATTCAGCTGTTTCAATTTTAGTGTTATCTATTAGGTAGTTTCTAGAACTATTATGAATTTTTATGTCTAATATTTACATTCAGCCCTTTGTTATCTTTCCTGTGTTGTTTCATATTACTAATATCTTCCTTTATATATATCCTGGCTTACTTTAAATTATTTTTTTTCTTCTTTCTCTAAGTCTGCTTCTGATGATATGTTACTCAGGTTGTTTTCATTCTGAGAGATCTAGTTATTCTGACCTGTGAGCTCATGTCACCTGAGGTCATCAGCCAACTGTCTGGTAACTTGTATCAAAGAAGTGTTCAAAAAGGCAGGCATAGTTTCAGTCCTGAGGAACTAAGAGAAAATAGGATGAATACAGAGGAGGTCAACCCAAGCCCATTCCACAAATGACCACTTTCATTTTGTGACTCTGTCAAGCGACTCAACTGGTGAAGATTTCACTTTTAAACATTTACTTAGAATCAGTATTTGGAGGAGCTAAAACCCACATGTGCAAAGATTTAAGGGAAAGGAATAAATACAGAAATTGTGCAAGTCAGGGCATTAATCCACACTGATTTTCATCATCACCTTTCCCTCCAGTGGCTCCAAAGACCCAGGCCCTGTCCACTAGTTTTCCTCCTGTTCCTACCCCTTGTTACCTCTGGCCCAGCACATTTGCCTAGTTCTTCACTATGTACCATGTGCTGGTGTGCATGTTGATATGCAGAGTGTCCACACTCACTCTTTCTGCCTAAAATTTGATCCTCCTATATCTTTGCAGGACTATTTCCTTCTTAGGTGCCCTTTATTCACTGAGATCTCTCTTGCTGTACAGCTAATATAGCCCCTCAAAATCCTCATCTTATTTTCTCATTTGTACCCAAAATGGTTTTGTTTACAACTTTGTGTATAGGTATTGCCTACATGTTCTGGAGAGAAAGAAAGATCATTATGTAAGATAGACTGAATGTCACCAGTTCACTATATTATATTCTTTGTATCTACAACACAAATTCTAATATAATACACTTTAAAAAATATGTTTATTGATCTGTGGACACTTGGAAGATCTTACTTGGACTGTTAATTTTTGTTGTTATCTTCTCTGCTGGATCTTATGTGTCAAATAGAAAAATTGATATTATTAATTAGACCCATAGGATTACATTTCTTTGAAACTGGATGTAGGATAAGAATCTATTATTAAAAATTATCTAAACATATGAATTCGGTGTTTTTTTGTGTTTGTGGACATGTATATGTGGAGTTATGACTAAAATGATTGTGACAGAATGACTTGAATTTATGTCATGAGTTAACGGGACAGTGACTATAACTGGTTCATGTTTTAAATTCCAGAAGAGATGAACTAGACCATAAGTTTTCTTGCTCAACTGTGACACAGAATTATTTTTATGCAACTAAAAGCTGTCATCCCAGAGACAGAGACTGGGTGATTCTAGGAATGAAGTATGCGATAGGGTTGATGTGAAAAGTATCTTATCACTCAAGGGAAATTAAACAGTGGTGAGTAGTATAACCAAATAATCTCTTAAAAAAACAGGTAGAGAGATCATATCTGATTACAGGTAGAGAGATCATATCTGTTGCTTTCAATTTTTCAGAAAGGAACTTATCATTAATCCATAAAAAATACATTCGTCTGATTTACTTTTTTTGTTGAATGTTGGTATTCATGACTCGTATATGTTTTCCTTGGTTTCCAACATTGACTCTTAAATTTTAAACTTAACAGGGCAAAGATAGTTTTCATGAAATCCTGTTCTACAGGTACATACCCTCAGGCCATTAGGACATAATTAACATTAATTAACAAGACAACTTCCAGCTCTAGCAAAGCTTATTGTTCTGGAAGCTCAGTACTTGGGCAGTATGGATCAAAGAAAAATGCCATTTTCTTCATTTTATGGGGAGTCAGCAGATAAAAAGAGCCTTATAGGAGATATTTTCGTGGTATGTGGCTTGATATCTGACTCATTAAATTTCTAGAGTCCTAGGGCCTAAACACTTGCCTAGTGACTTGGCTGACAGAAAGAATGCTATTGCCAGTAGAAATGAACAAACTGCTGGAGAGCTATTTGCTAAGAATTTATTTACTATGTTCATTTGGGCAAGGTGTAGGAGCAGCTGATATACTTCCTATTCCTGGGTCAAACGGCATTCTTAATAGAGAATGTGTGAAGCCCAAATCACTTGACTATTTGGGTTAATAGACTTTTGCAAAAGCTAAACTGTTTTTAATATTAAGTACAATGAGAAATTTTCTGATTATAACAAAATGGACTTTGTTACTAAAACTGCTTGAATGATTTTTAAATTCTTATCAACTCTATTCACTTCTAGAAAACAACCAGGAGACAGTGATGCTTGAAGCTCTAGCATTATTATTGCATTATAACATGGGGTAAAAAAAGTAAATAAAATGTGAATAAATGTACAATATGTGTGCAATTATTTTATCTTAGTTTTTATTTTGATGAAAACTATTAAAGGTATTTTTAAGTAGATTGTTTTCAGTTATAACTATGATCAATAGATTGATAATAGAAACACAGGTAAATGTGGTATCTGCTCTAAAAATATTTTCTTCTGCCCAGGTAAAATCAATTGCATTAATGGAGGTAGTGTGATTTTTGAAAATTAGGGAATTATATTAAATTGAAATCTTCCCAAATGAATAGGTCATGCTTACCCTTTCAAAGAATTGCCTGAATGGGAAACATACATACTCTTTTGAGGCCTTAAACCTATTGAACATTATCCCTAAGTCCTAGGTTTTTATCTTCTGTTTAACAATATAACTCAAACAAATGTCATCATTGATTTTATTTTAGATCCCTACCCTAACTGATTTCATGACACATTAACTATGATAAGCAGAAGATGCATGGTGCTAATTACTATACTGAAGTGATCCATTTGCTAAATGGTGAGAATATCAATAATTCATAAGATTTAGCTACTAAAACATTTAATGTCAGACAATCCAAGACTGGCAATTCAGATTGTAATCTTTTGTGTGTTCTAGTTGGCATTAAGACACTTCCTTTTCATTATGAAATATAAATACATTTTCCTTCTCACAGCAGTTTGGATTATAGAAGATGGCAGATGTATAATATGTCTAGACTGATTATTTGAGGAACTGAGCAGAACCAGCAGACAGTCAGCAGATGTCTCAGACTGAGAGAAAATCAGCCTTGTAATTTTATAAATAAAAATAGAGGGTCATCTGCCAATATGAATCGATTATAATCATCAAAAATGTAATAGCATACATATAAAAATACGTAATAATTATTATTTTTTCCTAGGAAGGGAGGAAATTTGGCTTCTAATATTAAATTGTGTTACTGGACTTAGTCCAGTTCTTATTTTAGTATTTTTCTAAAGCTGTATGTGTCATCAAATCATTAAATCTAACATTAAAATTTTATCTTGACTTATTGCATTAATATCTAATATATGCTAACATTCATTTAAATTTTTTTTTGCCATTTCTCTAAAAATCTCATTTTTAAGAATGAAGCATTTATTAGTCTCTTAAAACACAAGAAAATGTCAGCAAATGAAAAGGTGTTTAATTGTTATCAATTTTAAAAAATAAGACTAGCAATAAATACACATAATAAATATACCTAATAACTGTGACAAAAAAATATTAGTTTGCATGTTATTGCTGTTGTGTGGAATAAAACTATACCCTAAGTAACTACAAAAATCATTGCATCAGTAGCTTCAACAATAAAAAAAAGGACAGATGTTTACTGAGATGAATACTCTTTCAGTTACAATAAGAGGAAATAGAGATTTCTAATCTGCAAAATCAAAGGGAAAATCCATACATAACCACACAGCATTAAAATATTGTTTTGGCAAATGATTTCCTAATGCCTCAAATAAAATTTAATGATGGTCTTATAAAACAATCTTAATACACATAAGAAAGTAAATAGCTTAAATCCCCCAATCCTTAAATCATCAATGTTTCATTCTAAATATTTTTGCTTGGGCTAAATCCATGTAGAGTTCTTTATTTTTCATAAATCCCAATTGTAATCCTTCATTAAAATTTCGATTAAGTACAAAAAATGTAAACTTCCTTTAGATGATTCTTACTACTGGCACTTTTTGCTTTGAGTAGAATTAATTTTTATCTTCTATCATACCTTGATGGCATAACTGGGGGAGGCATCTTTAAATTGATCATAACATTATATAATTCTGACATTTTTTCCTGGCTTTCTAATGAGATCAATGTTCTGAATAATGCCAGTTTTCACCATTGTTTGTTTCTTATCCCACTTAATAGTTTTTTTTTTCATTTAAATTTTCATGGTGTTAAGGAAAATTTTGGATAGAAAGGATTTTATATCTATCAAGCGCTGCTCCTGGTATCATCACAAACTATCATGTATCAATAAGATTTACAGTTTCATCTCCTAGTAATTTAAAGAGATTATATAGTCTCACAATAAATAAATTTTTTGCCTCTTTTTTTTTTTTCCTATGGGAACCAAGCTGAGGAAAACTGAGATCAAATCAAGTAAGAATACATTCAGGTGTTGGTTTCAATTTTATTTTATTAGAAAATATCAGTGATTATTTAATCATGCTAGAAAATGTATCAAGACAAGTAATGTGATTTACCCTGTTTCTAGTCTTGTCCCTGAATTAACATGAGAACAGGATTTCTTAAATCAGGACCATAGAGGGAAGAGATGGCCATGCCCATGTCACCCATAGATTTTGGTCAAGTTATAAACATCCTCTCTCTTTTCTTTCTCTCTCTCCCTCCCTCTCTCTCTCCTTCTCTCCTTTTCCCTCCCTCCCTCCCTGCTTTCCTTCCTCCCTCCTTTTCACTTTTAATAAAAATAATTGAATCTTTTTCAGCATCACAATTAGGCAGATGGAAAAAGGAAAACCCCCTCTCACTACTTCCTACAGGTCCTTTTGAGACCTTTTTATAATATTCTGCCACTAAAGATGCAGCTGGAGGGAGATTGAAAGCTGGGAAGAGGGGAGATGTAACTTTCTTCCTATGTTCCAAGAAACAGCAACAGCTCTAGACTCCAATCACAAGCTTCTGCTCTCACTCTTTGCACCAGTTGCATGAAATTTCCTCTTGATTAAGAGTCCAGCAAGAGCCCTCTGACATTCAGAGTCTTGCAGCACTGTTTTCTTCTATTACCAGTCCTAGTGGTATTAGCTGTTTCTTGTAGCCATTCAACTCTGCATTAACTCTAGTTTTGCTCTTAGTCTTTCAACACTGCAGTAATTAATTTCTAGTATTAAATAATTTTTCTTGAAACAACAACTATAATTTTCAGTTTTCCCTACTGAAAAGCCTCTGGGGGATATTAAACAAGGTGCTGGCATTATTGTACCTGTGTTCCAGATTTATTATACTGGTTGCATTGTAGATAACAGATTGGAAGAAGGAGCAGCACAGATACTGTGCATTTAACAGTCATTAGCAGTTTGAGGGCTCTTTTAATAGATCAGAAGAGAGACTGTCTAAATGATCATGACAGTAATGAAAAGAGATAGATACAAGATACAGAATGATGAACCAATATGGATAATTAGAAAGAGGAATAAAAGATGTCACAGGATAAGATTCAGTGTGATATCATTTTACAGAGATAAATATTACTGAAAATAATGAGATAAATGGAAGTAAGATCGTATGCATAAGAGTAACTCAAAAAGAAATGTCCAATAAGAAGTTTTAATATTTAATATGAGTTGTTATGTGAGTCCAATAATAAGAAAGGTCTGGGTTAGGGATATGCATATATGTATGGTGCTTTGAAACATAGATTATAACATAATCTATGTGTTTTGAAACATAGTATTATAACATAGATGCTGATGTCAGGGGTCAAGATTAACTAGATCCAAACTTGAGGAAACCCAGTATTTAGAGACCTGGTAAAGAGTAATAGTTCAAAGGAAAAAGAGAAGTATCTAGAGTGGTAAGAGAAAGACACCATGGTGCTGCGTCCTAAAAGATAATGAAGGGAAATGCTTAGAGGAGGAGTAAGTAGCCAGCATTTTCAATGGAGGGTAACACTAGACTTAAATTAGTAGCTCAACCAGTTTGAGTTAGTGTATAGTGCTAATATTGGAAAAGAGGGAGTTTCTAATTGGTAAGGAAAACCTCACCCTAGTTCTAATGAAATCATGAATAACAGGCTTAACTTTAGAATCTGGTCACTACTTCTATGTAGCAAATGTTTCAAACCAAGGCAAATGGTTACAATTACTTGTGGCATCTTTCTAACCACAGATGCTCTTCTTCCAGTCTTTGGCTTACATGTCTTACTCTTAGAAATAATTTGAACTGACAAATCACACATAGGCCCCAGTATCTGCTAACACACGCACACCATATAAATTTTGGTGATGGTATCTATAATTGCATTTCACAATGAGTCAGAAAAAAAAAAAAAAACTCTTCCTGACTCAGGTCACATGAAAGCATGACCAGGAATATAATCAGGTTCTCCAGGCCCATGGCATTTTGAATATTGACATCTCTGTTCCTTAAATAGGAACATGGCTTATTATCATCATAAAGCTTTAACAGTCCATTAGCTCCAATTCACAATCTCCTATTTCTACAGCCCTACCTTAAAAAGACAATGGAGCTTGTAACAATTCTCAGTGATCACCGACATTATGAAAATACATCATTACTGAGTAAATTTCCATTGCAATTTTGTCCACAATTACCACTTTATTGAAAATCTATGATGTAGTGTTCCATGGTCTAAAGCCTGATGTTTAAACTGAAGCAATAATCATTGATTTTTAAAGGCTTTCAATACCTGGGACACAGGTTATTAATAGCAGAAATTGACTGCTCAGGCAAATGAACCAGCCATTTAGTGATGGCTTTGCTAATTTCTTGTTAAAATACATTACTTAGAGGATATAAAGAACTTTATTTAGTTACTAATTAGCTAATATACATAACTCTTTGATCTAGCAGTAAGTGGGTCAGTATTATTAGTGTTCTTTGTAGTATTCTTTTGTACTGTTCTTTTTATATTTCTGCTTCCAAATGGTACCATTGAGCCATCATAGAACTTCAAATGGCAGGGTGTAGGCTATATATGTGATGCAGTTTCTGTCTGTATATTTATGATATGATATTAGACACAAAGTATTATTTCTGGTTTTACTTCTCAGATCACTAGCTGGGCAAGTTATTTAACTTCTCTAAGCCTCACTTTGTTCTTGGCAAGATGGGAATCTAAGCATCACTCACTTTACTGTGCCATTATTAAGTAAGTTAACACATTCAATTTGTCACACAAAACTTGTCCTCTTTTTACTAGCAAATAAATGTTTGTCATGTCACTTACAAAGAACTCTGTAGCATAATTATATATGATGCAGAAGGTTTGTCTTCACTAAAGTTTTGCCTTTGAATAAAGAAGAGTGCCACAATGTATTTTTTTCAATAATATGAATTCATCCATTCATTCAACAGATGTTTTTGTAGTACCTAATTGGTAAAAGATAGTTTTCTATTCCTTAGAATCATGACATTGAACAAGGAAAACAATCACTGCTTTCAGAATTCATAAAGTAGGAAAATAAATTAAATCAACAAAAAGTTTCAGTAATCAGATAGAAACAAACCAACCAAGAGGTCAGGTAAGTACAATCATCTTTGAAATAAAGGATGTATAAGTGTATGTGTGTGTATATATGCAGTCAAATAATTGATAGTCATGTGTATAACATATATATATATATATGTGGGGGGGGTGTGTGCGTGCATGCATGTGTGTGCATGTGTATAATTCCAAAGATTCTCTATATATCAGTGTATGGCCAAATACAAGTACAAGTGTATGTGTGTGCATATGTATAATTTTTCTCTTTCAAAGATTCTAACATACAGTACAGACAAAACGTAAAGGGCAATGTTTTTGAGGGCAGCTGCTATGGTGGAGGACGGTGGATTGTGGTGATATGTGCAGAAAGTGGATGGGAAATTTGTTCTAAAATACAGTACCAACATTTAATGGGTTGGATGGGGTGCTTTCCTCTTCAAAGGCAGAGACTCACCATGCACTTAAAGGGCAAGAATGTCTTATAACTTGTGCTCCTCACCAGAGACTCCAGAAGAAAACAACCCCAAGGACACCTCAATTTGAAACTTCTAGCCTTCAGAATTGTGAGAGAATACACTTTTGTTGTTTTAAACTACTGTACAGTTTGGTTTGTGTGTGTGTGTGTTTGTGTGTTTTCTTATGCAATCCCATAGAAACTAATAAAGAACCCTTCTGCCTTTTTTATATAAATATTGAATATTAGTTTTGGTGTTTGGGATACCTCATTGCCAATTTGTTATACACATGACTATCAATTATTTGACTGCATAATAAATTATGACACATCACGTGTATTTTTTTTACCTTTATACCTTTATTTTATTTATTTATTTTTATGTGGTGTCTTTCACATGCTAATGGAGTGCTTCACCATGGAGCCACGACCCCAGCCCCATATCATGTGTATTTTAACTCTTCTGTTTCCATGTTTGTTTTTAGTATTTGGCAGTCATTTCAAAAATATTGTTCTGCTTCCAACAGCTGTCTATTTCTGCTAGGCTCATTATCTGAGAAAGTACAACCGCTCAATTTATGTGTGTTAATACAGAAGAAAGTGCTCTGCATGAGGATGACAGGTTTTGCACATTTTTGTCACTTGTATCGGATGGATGCCCACAAGTTTTTACATTCATGTCTATATAAATGTTTGTTCATGAGAATCACAGTTACCACACTCTTGTCATTCAGTAAGAATATTTTTGAATGATAGAAACTATATTAAGTTCAGACACTTCCAAGTGAATCATTACAATATTTATTTTTAATTTTACAATCTCCTCTTCTTGAGACCATTTTTTTTCAGATGGAGCACACTAAGCCATAGAGAATACATTACTATTTATACACTAAAAGAAGGTGCTATGTTTTTCCTTAAACAGTTTTGGAATAAAATGAGCTATCAACGATTTAATAGCACTTTCTTCTAGGTAAAATTTTGATGTTTCCATTTCTTCTGTTTGAGCCTGGAAAAAAAAATTTCACCTGACAAATTCCCAGAAATTCAGTAATGTAGAATTTGTCCTTATCAATTTTTAAAGCAGCACCATTTGGGGGATATTGTAAATATCTAGCTTTCAGCTTGGTGACAGACCATCTTTCTTTTCACTGGTATTTTAGAAATGTCTGCGATTATACTAGAGAAATTATGAAGAGAATTTTGCATGACTAATTTAAAACTGTAGAAAAGACAGATGGACAGATGTTACTGCTAATTATTAATTAGGAAAAGGATTTAATTTCCATTGTTCCTTACAAATGTTCATGGCCTTATGTTATATTTATGTTTTTTTCCTATATGTTTTTTTCTTTGATAATAATATTAAAGATTGTAGTTGATTATGTTAATAGTTAAAATTTCACCTTAATCTTTTATTTGCTTAACTTTTAAAGAATTTATTGCAATTAGCTCAGACTATACAAGAAACTTAACTATATACATATTGTACATCATTATTTATTTTATTCACTTGATATATTTATATTTTTCCAAGCCATAAATAATAAATGAAAAACCAGTCTTTTCCTATCTAAATCAAAAAATAAGAAACATTGTATTTTTATTATTATAAAAGTTTATACTTCAATTATTTTCAAACTAATGACATTTTAAAACATGATAAATTACCTAAACACTTTTTTAAAAGAAATTTACCTTACATTAACTGCTTGATTCTGGGTCAGGGTAGGAGAAGGAGTATGGGCCAGGGGTTGTTGGTCCCATCATTTTCTATAATTCTGTTACACTGGCACTGGGCAGTATATTAACATCTGGATCTTAAGTGGTGGAAGTCAGGTTCCCATAACAACTCCTCATCGGAAGTGATGAAGGAAAAAATCAGTTCAGTCTGTTTATTAAATTTTACTATATGTTCTGAGATATTATAGGGATATGTTCCAAAGAAAACAGGATTTCTGTGGACAAACGTTGGTAAAAAATAATTATTCTTCAGTGAACAGTATAAAAAATCTAAGAATTAGAGTTAGAAATCATTGAGAAGTATCTAAAATTTTTAATTAAAAAATGTTATTTAGTAATTTTACATGATATTATGTTTATGGATGAAATATACTGTTTAATTCCCCAGGATTATAATTGGACTTTTTTCCTATATTAAGGGTGGTACCTGGATATTAAATGAAGTCAGAAATAAATTGAGATACATTTAAACTGTTTTTAAAAGTTTGACTTTTAATCATAACATCTTTTCTCACAAGTATTTTTAAGACTTATTTCCAGCTATTTGGAGAAATTTCTTTGGAAATTTGTACATATAGATTTTTTAAAAATACGTATCATTTGACGTTGCAGGTGCCTCAACAGGAGACTAATAAGTGATTTAGGTCTATAATAGCTAAGAAATAAGAAAATCTTTATTAGCAGCATTCCAGGTGGAAGTAGAGCATAAGGTGTTACAATTGAGTAAATCCCAACTTCAAAGAATTGGCAGATTATGTAAGATTTGTCATCATTCTACAAAATGAATATCAATATATTGATTTAGAATGCATCTTCTCTAAATATGATGAAATTTGACAAAAATTTTGAATAAACATTGAGGAAAATGAATTTAAAGTTCAGATGGATGAATAGTTTATAAGAAAATCCCTTGAAGTTTTCAATGAGTCTGCTCTCCAGGTTTAGACAAGGCCTTGCAGGACAGGGAGACATTTCAATAAGGAAATTACTGGCAGGGGCTCTGAGAGGTAAGGTGCTGGAAGATGGTTGCTCTGATCCTCCAAGAGGGAAAGGAGGTGCATTATGTAAACCACATATCTGTGACCTTGACATCAATTCTCCAAAGGATTCTAAATCCAATTATTAAACGCATGATTTGTGAGCACCTCCGAGAGGAAGGCTGAATCATTAAGACACAGCATGGGCCCTCTCTGCCTACTTTATGTCACACCAATCTGATTCCTTTTTCAGGCAGGGTTACTAGCCTAGCACATCAGGGAAACAGATATAGAATGTCAATAGAATGCAAATACCTGCAGCAAAGGACCATGACATATTGGATATTTCAAGAGCTATGTTCTGCATTTTGGGAATTTAGCAGGGACTTTGCTTAGGACCTGAGTTAGCTCAGGGGTAGAACTGGCTGATGACAGTCCTGATTTCCAGAGGTTTCCTTCCTGATAAAACACCTGTGTGACTGGCTAGAATGATTCTACTGTTTATGGTGGTATAGAAGGTCTTCCTATTGCCAAGTAAGTATGAAGAGCCCTGGGCAGAGTGGGGAGAGTGTTCCTGGAAAGTAGAATATGGTGCAACCCCTCAGTTCTGCCTAGTCCAGTCTGTAGGACCAGTGCTCCAGAACTGTGTACATCCCCACCTGACTACATTTATGATTTCTTTCAAAAAGTCCTAACACATACTCACTACTGGAGCTAGAGCTATTTGACCATAATCCCTTTGCAGAGATCAGAACTTGAGAAAAATTCAGAGAAAATCCATGGTTAAGATTACATGTGTGATCTGCCTTAGTTCTTTCATGCTTTTATTTATTTTAGTAACTGACTCTTGATCTTTCCTTGATTCTTTAAAAAAAACTCCCCCAGCATCCCAGCTCTCAGTTCTATATCTTGTCACTTAGTTTTTTAGAATTGTTCAAATCTCAATGTTTAATTCTTAGGCTTGTTCACTTCTATCTTTGGCTGCATATTTACTGCAGGACTGATCTCACCCCTTCCCCAGGGCAAACTATGTGGCTACAGCTGCTTGAAGTAGAATAAAGCAGCAATTCAGACTCCAAGGCTTAGGATCCTTCTCTGTCAGGTTGAGGGTAGAGATGAGAAATGGGAGATGTCTCACGTATGACCATCTGGAAGCCCACTGTGAGATCCTGACTGGCTCAGTCAGTATCTGTATAATGTTGGTAGCTCTGAATTTATTTTTTGGCTGTGAATTTGTATGCTTAAGTGATTTAGCTTAAGGATGTTTTGCCTTTCCTTTTTCTAGCCTGAGAACCCCTCCACCCAAAGAGATATCCCATATGACCCTTTGTACATTTTAGGTTTTTATACCTCATTCTTTCTCTAGGATGGACACAGCAGTCCCCTGGCCTCCTAGTTGCCTATATGGATGTGCTACTCTGCCTCATGACCTACTTCCAGGATCCTTAGGAGATAGCCAAAGTAACAGGCTCTCCATGTGCCACCTGAGTAGGCTGAAACTTGGAACAGTGTGGAGCTCTTCAGGGCAGGCTAGCATGAGGATGTGCCACCTGCCTTCAGAAACCTCCAGATTAGAAGATGGCAATAAGCCCCACCCTCATTTGTGCCCCTGAAATTCAACCCACTTTGCATCCCACTTTTTTTTCAATAATAAGTGGGGTGACTCCATAAAGGCACATTCCAGCACCCTGAGGTTCTTAGGTCCCCACAGGGTCCTCCCATGAGCTTTTTTACCATGTTGCATTCTTATGGGGGCAGTAGGATAGATCTATATACAAATTCTGCATGTTGGTAACACCCATCAGGAAAAGGGGCTATCACTATCTCCCTCTAGGAAAATGATTTTCTTGGAATCCCTGATGCACATGACTTGAGGATGCAGAAAGACACTTCCCTGCATCCCCATTAAGAAATAAGAGAATAACACAATATTGTGTATTTTATCCACAAAGCTAGACATAATCCTCTTTTCCACCCTCTTTATTGACTAGTCTAGGGCCAAAGTTGGTGGAGTAGAGGTTCCTGGAGGTCAGTGCTGCCACTTGCAGGGCACTTACTAGCTCCAAATGCAAGCTATTCAAAGATACCATTCTGAAGTTCAAGAACCTTGAAAAGTTTACAGAATCAACTTTGTGTATAAACCCTCTCTTACACTCATCCGGGCTTTTCTTCACCTCTCACACTAACAAAGGTAGTTCATAGAGCTTCTCATGAGAGATGTCGTCTCATTGGGCTGCCTGACTCTTTTGTTTCTCCTTCTTGGTCCTCTGGTATCCAGCATTGGTCAATTAAATTTACCAAGTAACTGGAATTTTGGCTTTTCAGAAAAAACTATGGAGATGTAGAGTTGCATCAGTATTTTATAAAGGATTTGGAGAAAAAAATACCAATTCTGGATTTGAAGAAAGCTTATAGAGTGAAGAGACAGAAGGAAATAAATGAATTAAGCACTATAGAAAGAGAAAGAAAATTCTTAGGGTCATTCATAACCATTCTAGTTAATGTTAACTATTAACCATTCTACTTAATAGTTTTTCTGAAACCAGAAAGGCATGTAGGAAATACTGTTAGAAATGTTTTAAGGTGAATTGATCTGTAAGCGTATTGTTTCAGCAAAACTGCCAAACACTCTTTTCATTAGAGGTATGAGCAAGGAAAAAAAAAAGATTGTGATTTGTAACAATTTCATAGGCCACTTACTAATGTCAAAACAAGTTCTGTGACAGTCTATGGATATTACTGCCTGTCTGCTCAGATGAATGCAGGCTGATGAGGTCAGAAAAAGTATTTGATGTTATAAGAAAA
This sequence comes from Urocitellus parryii, assembly GCF_045843805.1. NCBI lineage: Eukaryota > Metazoa > Chordata > Mammalia > Rodentia > Sciuridae > Urocitellus > Urocitellus parryii. Next base: position 2,503,621 of record NW_027554054.1, on the reverse strand, counting down.
TTTTTGAAGATATTTTAATATACTTTATAAAGAATATAATATCTGAAAATATTTTTAAGTTCAAATATAGAAATCAAGTTAGGCAGAGCTTATTTGTGTGTGTAGTAGTGGTTTCTTACTTGTACTTAATGCATTTATGCAAACAAAAATCAGACTGTAAACAATCAGATATATTGTGAGGATGATTATTCTACAGTTGTTTGCAGAAAGTATCTTAATATTACATTTTATTAACTAAAATACTTCTGATCCTTCAAATTTTCTTTCTCGTCTTCCACTACTGTATTACAATTGTGAAAACTGTAACAAGAAATAATGGTTCATAAAGCAAGTGAGCTTGCAGAGGGGTTTACACCAGACACAAGGTCCTGGGCATATTGAAAACTAACGAATATTTTCTTTCAATTTGGATGAGAGCTGAATCTTCTCACACACAGTAGATGCTGGCAGACAGGGTTGAAATTATTATTTGTCAAATGATGTATGAAAAACAACATTTTGCATAAGTATGCAAATTTTAGTCATCAAAGTTGAATATATAAAAATCTGGGTTATATGAAAGTCAAATGTTTGAAAGTCAGGGACATTTCCCTTAAGATGACAATTGTAATTTAAAATGTAGTAAGAGATTTTCTTTCAAGATGTATTTCTTTAGACTTTTAATGTCTTACTTATTTCTAAATGTTGCCATTCAAACAAGTTGTCCTGCAATTATCCAGTATTCCTTGAGATTCATCATTATACGTCATTTCCATTAGTCTTTGCTTCTTAATCACCCCTTTGCTTTACCTTTTCCCACAAATTGATCATTCTCCAGTAAAAAACTATGCAATAAATAAACTTAATGAGAACATTTTGAGATGTTTTCAAGAGCTCACTTTTCTTAATGGAACCAGTCAAGGTAACACCACACTTTGCCACTGTTTCTCATGTATATGGACAGAAGCATACACATAGGTAACATTATCTCTTACTTCTCAGCATGTAAAGACAGTTTTACACACTTTAAAGGTCACCTTAGTGTCGCGACCCCTTGCCCGCAAGGAAGACGCAACTCGGGAATCTTCTCTCAGCAGTTTATTCAGGTCCTTGATACTTTTTCTTCTTTCAGCTGTTTATTCAGGCCTTTGTATAGACATGTCTTTTAGCTTCTATTGCTACTCCTACTACTACTTCTACTGCTACTCCTACTGCCACTACTACTACTGCTACTACTACTGCCACTACTACTACTCCCGTGTGCCCCAGCCTTAATAAAGCAGATAAAGCCCCAATGCACAACTGCCACGTGGACTTTTCCCATAGGGTGCCAAGTCACAGCGTGCCAACTCATTCTGATAAGGAGTTGTTTGTCACAGACTACAGGGGAAACCAGCGCCATCTTGTAATGGTGGCCACAGTTCACAGAAATGGCTCACCACAGTTCCCCCTTTTTTGTTTTATTACGACAATACAGGCGAGAGTAGAGGTCCTATCCCACTGTGCAGAAGTGGCTGCATAGTATGGCCCAGCCTTAAGGAGGGCCCTTCCCCAAACCTGAGGCCATATCAGCCGACGCCCTTTTTCGTGGGGCGGGGCGTGGACGTCAAACCCGCATGCAATAGGACATGCTCCCCTTGAGGTCCACTCAAGTGGATCACTCAAGTGCAGTGCCTTGCCTCGCATCCTGTATCGTGACGATGGTAGACAAAGGGGGACAGCTGAGGCTGTCTTTGTAGTGCAGACAAAATTAAGTTGGCAACACCCTAAGAGAAAGGCACGGACAATAGAGAGGGGGAGAAATTTGGTTGTGACATCTGCCATTGTTAGATAAAGGTCAAGACGTTCCCGTGGAGCACATATGTCATGGCCTTGTGAACTGGCCACTTTTCATGCAGAACAAGGAATTGGGGGCTGGGCCCCGGGGGCCAGGGAAGGCCTGCTATCAGCAAGTTCCCCTCTTTTGTTTATTGCACGTCAAAGGGAATCAAGTAGCCCCTGTCTTAGGTCGTCCACCGCCCCTGCACTGCTTACCCGTCTCTGGGGAGGCCCCACTCTCCTGTATTAGGTTGCAGTGCAAGCGTGGAAGTTGCCCGTCACTGGGTACTACAAGATCAGCTCAGCGTGTTGTGGCCAACAGGACATTGTTATGGTAACCGCCTCCATAAACAGGACCCATGACCATCACCATCAAATGGCAGGTGTAGTTGGACTGTAAGATTAGCTAGCAAAGATCCTAGTGCAGAAAGGCAGGGAGGAGAGGTATGCACAAAGGAAAGATATGGTAGAAGTTCCAACACTAGAAGAGTGACAAAAGAAGGACATGTCGATCCCAGTGCAATGTAACTTGGGGTGCAATGACCATGTCAAAGGTTTACTGTTTAAGATGCACAAGCCAGACTTGTGGCGAGTTGCCATTTTCTAAAGCAGCAAGAGCTTGTATGATCATAGCCCTATCGTGAGCACTGCGGGCCTTGAGGCGACAGAGAAACCACAAGTAGAGAAACATACCAAAGCAACACATTGCACCAAAAATGTCTACTCCCACCCACTCCTTAAAAAAGGAAAAGGCAGAAGAAATCCAAAGGGTGAATTGTCCCAAAGTCACCGGTATGACACGGGTGTCGTTCAAAACAGCTATCTGAGTCAGTTGAGACTGGATCAAGTTTTCTGCTTCCATGGACCAGGTTCTGGATAGATACTCTCCGATGATGCATGAGGCATTTCTGGAATCATTAAATCTGACAGAGGTTATGCATAAATGTGCACGTTGGTCAACACAACCCAAAAGCACCAAGTCAGCCAATTCTTCTACCTGAGCTTGGAGTAAATCTATTCTTTGGTTGGCAGCTAAAATCCCTGACAAAAGATGTTGGTTAATTCTACTTTGAGATTTAGAAATTACTTGATTGTATTTTTACTGAAAAGCAAATTTATAGTAAACACATTTATCTCAAATATCTGTAACTGAAAAGGCAGAGTATCTGATAAATGTAAATATAAAACTTAAATTATGGGTTTTCTGTTGAAGAAAAACAATTAGGCAAATATATATTAACTAATTAATTAGGCATGTACTAATTAATTTATAGATTAACAAATATAGGTTATCTAAATATCTAAAATATATATATAAAGAATAAGAACATAACTTATAATTGTATTAACTTTATGTAACCACGTGGTCTTAAAATATTTGGATCCATTTAAATTTATTTTTAACTAGGAGTGCACTCTTCTATGTGACGTCACTTGATGTAACTGAAATAAGATCCTTGAGTATACATTTTTATTTTTATAGTTAGCAATGAAAATAAGGATTTTTTGGTCATCACAGGAACTTTGCCGGCTTGTTCCTGTGGCGAGCAAATGCATCCTCATAACCTTCAAAATTAAAAGTAAAATATAAAGAAGCATATTTGATATCTCCCATCAATAGAACATTATTTAGTAACACAACTATAGAGAAAAAGTCAGGTTATTTAACTTAGAACTAGCTTAAATTTAGGACTGTAACATAGAAACCTGTGGAATTAAATTTTGTCTGAAAAAGATATCTTTCATTAGCATTTACAGGTAGGCATTTTGTTGTAAAAAAAAAATACAGGCTCTGAGCAGCTCCGGTAGAAACCTGAAACACAGCAGTACAGGTTAGTGGCTGGAAAGCGGGACTAGAAGTCCTGTCTGAGTGACTGTGGAAGAACCAATCAGAAGCCCGCAAAAGTGTGGGAGGTGGGACCAGGAAGCAGCTATGCCGGCCAGGCACCCCATGGTTACCATGGTGATGCAAACAACATGGAGTCTGGTGCCCATTTTCAGGGCAAAAGTTCTCCAAGTTTTCTTAGCCGATTGTATTTTGTTTGATTTTGTCTGCATTTTCCCCCGCCTGGCCAAGATCTTACTGCGGTAGCAGCTTGTTCTGTCTCTGAGACCTGCGGTTGCAGTTGTACATCCTGTACTTCCTGGCATTCCCCTAGGGAGTCTACAGATAGAAAGGGGTTGGTCCCTGGGAGGTGACGAAGTCGCCCACTCCCCGGGGTACCATTCCGTCCCTGGATTGCCCCATACACCTAGGCTTCTGGGGCCCGGGCCGGGCCCCTGTTTCCGTTTTGAGGGCAGCGGCCAGAACCTGTCCTGTAATATGAGCTCCATCAATATCCTTACAAGCTCGAATCATGTCATCAACACTCTTTGTTCTGGTAGATTTAATAGCATTTTGGCAATAGGAATTTGCATATTTAAGAGCCAATTGCTTAATGACCGGCATGGCTTGTTCCAAGTTAGGGAATATTTTTTCTGCTACCTGTATCAATCAGGCAAGGAAGTCAGAATAAGGCTCAGAGGGTCCTTGAGCAATTTTTGAAAGTTTTGTTTTAGCATTTGAAATAGGTAGAGCCTTCCAAGCCTAAATGGCTGCTGTAGCTATCTGAGCATAGACCCCAGGATTATAATTAATTTGTTGATTTATGATAGCATATTGTCCCAAGCCTGTTAACATTTCAAGGTTATGCCGTGGGAAGCCGGCGTCCTGATTGACTCGGGCTAGCTCGCGACACCTCTCTTGATTTTCACTTTTCCACAACAAAAAATCCCCTCCGGACAACACAGCCATGCAAAGCTGTTGCCAGTCACTAGGTGTCAGCTGATTGGCAGAGAAAGACTCGAAGAGAGTCAATGTAAAGGGGGCATGGGATCCGTAATTAGTAACTGCCTCCTTTAGTTGTTTAATATCCTTAAAGGCTAAAGGAACATGTACTCTGGCCGGCTGTCCATCGGCATCCAAGTTTTCAATTACTGGGAAGTTTTGGCCGTCTTAGGCTGCCACTGAACACCCCCCAGCCTTCTGGGGTTGTCCTTGTCCCAATCGGGGTTATAAGGAGGGAGCGTGACAGCGATCGGGGCTGTAGGTGCTTTAAATCTTGACTTTTTCAATCGACCCTCCAGTTCCTCTATCTCCCTTTCCAATTCTTCCTCCTGCCAGCTGTTACCATGGAGCCCAGTTAGTAACTCCCTTATCTTAAAAATGTAGTCAGCACTGTGAAGCCCAGCTCAAGGCCAGAGGCCTTGTTACATATTTTTGTGAAAAACTAGTAAGGGAGTGTCCAGTGCCTGGAATGCTGATTTTTTCAGACAGTAGCCAAATAAAACAGGGCAACATGAAAATAGTAGTTTATCTACATTAAACCTTTTTGTAGAGATTCTTTTGCTGAAAGTCCTAAAATAAGCCATGGTGAATATTCTGGAGAAGGTCAATTAAGACTTTTCTGTGGGCCTGATAGGGAGGGGGAAGATGAGAAGGCGGGGTTGAGAGCAGCTAGGGTGGATCTAATTCCTCAGAACTGTCCGAGCTACTTGTGTCCTTGGGAGTTTTTAACTCAGTCAAGTCCGGATAGAGCCTTCTCCTCTGTTTAACTTCAGACTCCCTTATCTGTTCACCACTCTTACTCCTAATACTTTCTGCTACCTCACTATGTGACCCCTCCGATTTTTCTTCATGCAATTGCTCAAGAACGGCCTGACCCTCGCTCACAGCTTTCTGGCATTTACCATCCATTATACACCCCCTCACTAATTTCCAAAGCGGAATGGTACCGCCCCTTAAAGTTCCTTGTTTGTAAGCGAAATCCAGATCTTTCCCTAATTTGTCCCAACTGGGAATCGTGAGACTCCCTGAAAAAGCAAACCAAGGAGCTACAGAGTCAGTCTCTTCTAAAAACCTCTGTAATGTGCACTGCTTCACTTTAAGTCCCTTAGAACGCAGTAACCCGTCCAAGGCCAGCAAAATTGGACTTGAGGGAGTAGCACCCATACTGTTCCAAGCAGTATAAAGAAAGTGAAAATACAAAACCCCGCTCTCTCTTTATCTACAGAGGAGCGTCTTATTTATTTATTTATTTTTTCCCCGCTCTCTCTTTATCTACAGAGGACACAACAACAAAAGAAACACAAAAAACAAAAGCGAAATGACACAACAAAAGAAACACAGAAAACAAAAGTGAAAGTACACAGTGCAGCTGCAATAAATATGAGGCTCTCTCTTCCTTTGTAGAGGAGCTGACCCCGCTTTGGATGCGGATCCCACTTACTGGGACTATCCCTGCTTTGATCGCAGATCCCACTTACCTGGGACTAACCGGTGCACCACCCATGACCGACTGAAAGTTCTGGTTCCCGGGTCTCGGCGCCACTTGTCGCGACCCCTTGCCCGCAAGGAAGACGCAACTCGGGAATCTTCTCTCAGCAGTTTATTCAGGTCCTTGATACTTTTTCTTCTTTCAGCTGTTTATTCAGGCCTTTGTATAGACATGTCTTTTAGCTTCTATTGCTACTCCTACTACTACTTCTACTGCTACTCCTACTGCCACTACTACTACTGCTACTACTACTGCCACTACTACTACTCCCGTGTGCCCCAGCCTTAATAAAGCAGATAAAGCCCCAATGCACAACTGCCACGTGGACTTTTCCCATAGGGTGCCAAGTCACAGCGTGCCAACTCATTCTGATAAGGAGTTGTTTGTCACAGACTACAGGGGAAACCAGCGCCATCTTGTAATGGCGGCCACAGTTCACAGAAATGGCTCACCACAACCTTAGTATTAAAGAAAAGCATCTTTCACAGATGTTTTGTCTCCATGCATAACTACGGAACCTCCAGCATGTAATGTGTATTTGCTACCTTTGAGAGCTTCTATCATTTACCTGTCTTCAGTAAAAATTTAAAGTGCTGGATCAAAGAAGTGAACATGTATGGTTTGGGCCCATTTATAGTTTGGGGCCCACAGTTGTGGGGAAATGGGATTGTATGCCCTTAGGAAAAATCAGGTTCTATTTCTTAACTGTTGCACATTTTGATTGTATGTGAGGTGGTGTTTTTCTCTTGCTTTTATTCAGAGAAATTAGATCAGTTTGAAAAGTTGTTGAAATGAAACATTATGAGCATATGGAGATGTATAGAGAAACACGGTAACTAATGCAAGAACTTTAAACCTTGATTAATATCTTACTATAAACCTATTGCTAACATAGCATGAACAAGGCTAACCTGGCATTGGCCTTGCCAACTTAATGAATAATTAACTAATTAACTTAGGTTTTCTTACATATTAAAATTCACTCTATTCTTGGTGACCATTAAAATATTATTTCTAGGCCAGGAACAGTGGTGCACACCTGTAATTTCAGCACTGGAGGCCAAAGCAGGAGGATGGCAAGTTCAATGCCAGTCTTAGCAATTTAGCAAAGCCCTAAGCAATTTAGTGAGACCCTAAAAATAAAAAATTAAAAGGGCTGGGGATGTGGCTCAGTGGTAGAGCACCGCTGGGTTAAATCCCCACTACTATTACAAATATTACTTCCAATATGAAATCTCTTAATTATGAACTGAGTATGATATGGGAAACCGAATTACATTCAAAGTTGTTGCATGAATTATCAACATCTGAACTTATGCCTCAAAATTTCAAAAAGAGTAAGAAGAGGTCAAAAAAACATTTTAAATATTATTCTTCACTATAATTTATTACCAGCCTTCTGTCTTTATCAGTAAAATCTTGAATCTACAAAGAAATGTTAAAACACATATATGCATAAAATTCAGTGCAAATATACATATTTCTGTTGATTTCTTCCAAAATCAGAAAAGAAGAAATCACAGATCATGGTATAAAATCTTGAATAGACAATGTATTTGCTTCACATTTTCATGAAAATTAATGCTATTCTTTTAAGAAATCTCTAGAGATACCAAATGATAAGTGTTTATGAAAATAAGCTTGATCCTACTCATAGTTAAAATCCTAGGTTGTACACTAAAAAAGAAAAAAAAGCCCTGTAATATAAAAATGAAGATGTCAGCAATGACAGTATTTATCTGAAGGAAAAATTCCAGCTTAGAAAGCTATAATTAATTCTTAACTGTTGAAAATACTGTAGAAGACCTATGACATACATTATTATAAACCTGAGATAATTGGTCTGCATATCAAGCAATAGTTCCTAGCAATCTATAACATTTACATTTAAAATGCTGGATAAGATATTTTTCTCAATAATGTACAGATTAATTTGTGTAAATTCCTTCAAACACTGCAAAGTATGGTAAAAACATAGTAACTACTATGTAAATACATAACATATTCTCAATACCATTAAAACTGTTATGCAATTGAACATGAAGTGTTGTTTACAGCATATACATATACAGAAGGGAAAAATATTTTATTAATATTTACAAAGAGCTATAAAAGTGAGAACTCAGTCTTCATTGCCCTCTTTAATTCAACTTTGAGCATACCAATAATACTTTCTTCCTACAAATTCCATTTGTGATTGGAACTCTCCCACTGATTCTGGGACAAGAAAGAATTAAAATGTAATTTTGTTCAGTTTTGTTAATAAGTGTCTAGAGAAGTTGTTATAAACTGAAAAATGAAGTCATGACCTCATTCAATCTTGGCCTACTCTTGGCACTAAATGGTGATGAACAGGAAAAGTACTTACAGGTTTGGTATAAAAACGGGAATTCATAAGTAGAAGACAGTGAATGCTCTTAATTGCTAAACTCTAGCAAGTATTTGTTGTTGCTGTCATTTTACTACATTGTAAATTCCTCAGAGTGAAGTAAACAAGAAGGCAGAATAGGAATCTTATACCACAATCTCCCTAAGTTGTGCTGATTTAGTAGGCAACTGTTATGGTTTGAATATGAAGTGTCCCCCAAAAACTCACGTGTGAGAAAATTCAAGAAGGTTCAGAGGAGAAATGATTGGGTTGTGTGAGGCTTAACATCATCAGTGAATTAAAACCCCAATAGGGATTAACTGAGTGGTAACTCAAGTGACAGGCTATGTCTGAAAGAGGTGGGAATTGGGGCATGGCATATGGGATAGATATTTGTATCTGGCAAGTGGAAACCTCTCTCTCTGCTTCCTGATAATGATGTGAACTGCTTCCCTCTACCACACTCTTCCACCATGATGTTCATCCTCATTTTGGGCCTCAAGGAAGGGAGCCTGCTGCCTGTGGATTGAGACTTCTGAAACTGTGAGACCCCCAAATAAACTTTTCCTCCTCTATAATTGTACTGGTTGGGCCTGTTAGTTGCAGCAGTGTGGAAAAGCTGTCAAAAACAGCAACCATAAATAAAAGTATTTTGTGAGAGTCCAAGCAGCTAATGGGCAAATTTAGCACATGTTTGGAGCAAAAACATCTGAAGAGAGACACACTGAAGAGGGCAAAAGTATTTATCATTTTGCCCAGGTCACCCTTCCTGAAAGACAGCATAGCTCAGTGACAAGAGCCTTCTCTTTGGTCCTTGATTCCTCCCACAGGAGTTGAATGCAATGAATGAGAATCCAGCTTCTGCAGCTGGGTAGGAAGCTGCCCAATAAGCTTTCCTTTCTTATTCTATCAGGAATATTAAAGGCATCATTATGGTTGAATATCTGGGAGAGGCTGGGATCAGGGAACAGAGGCAACCAAGGTTTAAGCTCAACAAGGAAACATGGATCTTCCTGACCACTTTGCAGACTTCACCAGGAAACCTGCCCATGAGCCACTCCAGAGGCCCTTCCCATGGGCCACTCATACCTCTAATGATCTGCACACTTTACCTACCTCCTTCCCTGTAGCTGGCTGCTGGAATGTGGCCTCAGAACACTGAGTTCTTTTACAGGTGACTCATGAGCAATGCAACGAGACAGCTCAACTCTGTGGACTGGGAGAAAGCATAAAAAGCTGAGAATTTCAGGACACCATCCTACAGAAAACAATCAGGAGACTCTCAGCACCCCACCTATTTTTGACGAACAGGAAAATGGCATATATCCTTCAGAATTCCTTACTCCCAAGGCAGGAATGGGGAGGTACACATCTACAGAAAAATCCTAGAAGAGCCTAGAATTGCTAATCTCACTGACTGATGAGATTAGCTAGTCATTAGAGTCTGGAGGTGCTGTCTGCTTCTTCAAACACTAAGAATTTTGTGATGCAAAACTTTAAGGAACAAGAAAAACCAAGGAAACATGAGCCTACCAAAGGAATGTAATAATTTTCCAATAACGAACTTCAAAGAAACATATCTGTGAATTTGCCTGTCAAATGCAAGGTAAAGTGTATCTGTTAATCTACTATGCATGGACTATGTAAGAAACCATACAGGCCAAGAGGGAGTGGATGATTATCCAAAGTTCTGAAAACAAATCACTGCCACCAAGATTATTTTACCAAAAGAGGTATTCTTCAGAAACAACTGACAGAAAAAGAATTTCCCAGGAAAACAAAATCTGAGGAACCCCTTCACCGACCTGCCTTACAATAAATGCTAAAGAGATTCCATCACTCTAAAACAAAATGACAGTTATTAGTGACATGAAAACATGGTAAAGTACACATTCATATTCAGAACTACTCTAATACTGTAATGATGGTGTATAAATCAGTTTTGACTCTACTATAAAGGTTAAAAATAAAAGCATTAAAATAACTATAGCAACAATAACTTGTTGATTGATATAAAATATACAAGATAATTATATTCACTCTTGCCACTCTATTCAACACAGAACTGGAAGTCCTAGCCAGAGTAATTTGGTAAGCCTAAGAAATAAAAGGCATCTAATTTGAAAAGGAAGAAAATGAAAAATTCAAAAATGAAATTAGTAAAGCAATCCCATTCACATTATGATCAGAAAATTAAATACTTCAGAATAAATTTAACCAAGGAGGTGGAATAACTGTACATTGAAAGCTAAAATGCATCAATGAAAATACATATACATAAATGAGACAAAAATAAATGGAAATAAAATTAATATTGCTAAAAAAATCCGTAGTACCTAAAGCAACATACAGATTCAATGTAATCCCTATGAAAATTCCTATGGCATATTTTTTATACAATGGAAAAAAATAGTCTTAAAATTTTAAAGCACCATAAAAACCTTATTAAATAAAGCAATTTTGAGAAAGAACAACAAAGGTGGAGGCATGGTATTACCTGATTCAAAGGAAGAGAGAGCTCAGAAATGAACTGAAACATATTGTCAACTAATTGTCATCAAAGGTCCATATTTACGGACATGTTATGGGAAAACCAGAGATCCTCATGCAAGGTGATGACATTGAGCTCTTAACTTTCACCATACACAAAAATAAACTTGAAATGGATTAAATCTTCATATTAAATTCTCCTTGCCTGTATTTATATACTCATATCTGATGATGGAAAAGACCAAATATTAGGCCCAAAACTTAAATATGAGAATAAAGAGCTCAAGAGAAGATTGATTTTGATATTACCTATTTTATTTTTATAATTTATTTTAAAACAACCAATGCCCTTGAACAAAGAAATGGGAAAACACAGAGGAAAAACAAAGTGGAAATCTATGGCTCAGCTTTCCCATGGTAAAAAGATTTAGTGTCATGACAGACTTCAGGAAAAGAGACTATTAGGATTCTTGTTTAGCTCTTCAAATTTAAGATAGCACCCCATCTCCCAGGCTCTGGGGTTCCCTAGGAGCCTAACTTCTGTGGGTGCCATACTCTGACTATAAAACTGCCTCTTGTGTTTTTTTTTTAATCTTTTACTGATTTTATTTTTTTAATACACGATCACAGTGGAATGCATTACTATTCCTATTACACATACAAAGCACAATTTTTCATATCTCTGTGTATAAAGTATGTTCATGCCAGTTTATGCCATTATACATGTAACTTTGTTTTCTTTTTGCATTACAATTCACATATATACCTACATTTTTCATAAATGTATATAAAGTATGTTGACACCCAATCAAGTCTTCATACAGGTACTTTGTATAATGATGTCCATCACATTCCACCATCCTTGCTAATCCCCTGCCCCTTCCCTCCCACCCCTCTTCCTTATCTAGAATTTATCAAATCCTCCCATGCTCTCCCTCCCTACCCCACTATGAGTCAACCTCCTTATATCAGAGAAAACATTTGGAAAACTGCTTCTTGTTCAAAAGATAAGAGTTAACTTTTCTTAGGTGTAAGGCGGGTTAGCAAGACAGGCGCCCAACCCCACCTTTCCCTCACTGTGTTCTTCAAAACTCTCACACTTTGGCTCAGCAGCGATGAGTTCAGACTGAGCTGTGTCCTCTCCCTGCTGATGTATTAACTTGAATCCTCTTCCCTGCCTGTTCGACTTGGTCCTGTGCAGCATTCATTTTGGCAGTGCTCTGAGTAGAAGAACCAGGATTTTTACCCACATGGCCTTCTCAATATTATAGTACATGAGAAGGCCTCGAACCTCAGATAACAAAACTTGTGTATAGACCATTTTGTGCTAATTCTACAAGAGTTACATTATTGATGAATAATACAGTATTTTTTCCTATTTCACTTCAGGGCAGGCTGATAAACTTTAGTATCATGCTGTAAATATTTTCATAACTATTTCCTGAATAAAGGAGACCTCATATGAAACATTGACTAAAAGCAAATTTTTTTTCCATTCTCTTTTCACTAAATGAATCTAGAGGTGTTTATCCCCAGACAACACATATTCAAAGCTTTTTTCATAATTTATACCCTGCTCAGGAGATTTCATTAGGGATGCAATATTAAGTATACGCACTTAAGGAAATGCACTGTTTTCATTTTCATATGATTTCTGTGTATTGAAGGTAATTGTTTTGATTTAAAAGACAATTAACCAAACTTCTACAATTGTAATTTGATGACAGTGCAGAATAGGCATAAGCAGTGGTTGTTTATTTACTGTTTTGATCTATAGTCTTTAATCAACTTGAATATTATTAAAATTTGACTGCTAAACTTCTTTTGTAGATCATGAATCATAAGCACATTATCCTGTTAAATGAAGTTAGAAACAAAATTAATAACTAAATTATGGAAGATAGCATCTTAAGAATCCTTATAAAAGAATCAGGTAACAGGATCCCTAATATATAATCATAATTATTTTGCCTATACTTCTCAAGCTAGAAGGATCTTTATTTGCCTATATACATATTATTTGCCTATACTTCTCAAACCAGAGGGATCTGGTTTTGCAAACATGTAAGCGATAATATTTTCCAAACCTTCTTAGATAAATCCTGAAACTTTTATGTCTCAAGAGTCCTTCTCTGGCTTTATAGATATCCGTCTGCTAGTTCTCCACATTCTCACATCCCAACCCAGGAAGAGGTGGAGACTATTGTTTCAACAATTAAAAAAACTTACAGCTGAGCCTTCTTCCTCTGAATAATTATTTTGTAGTCTACGTTAACAAAGAAGGCTACAATACATAACAATGGGAGGGTAAACACATCACCTTATCATAAGATTGTGTTGGTAATATACACAAGAATATTCTTTCCATGACAGGGACCAAAATTGCCTCATTGTATTCAAGACAACATGATAATAGACACCATTTAAGTAAATTTTTCTTGAATGTATTAAAATTTCAAAGAACATGAAAATTCAAACTTTCTGTGGATTTTAATAGTAATAGAATAATTTTAATTCAGTATCATTTCAAAAAATGGATTCTTGTTTTTTGTCTATCTTTTCATTACTATAAAAACTTGTTCTAATGATATTCAGAGAATTTTGTAAAATGTTTTGAAACTATCCTTGTCCTTTCTCATAAATTTTATTTCACCATCATTTTTAAGTGCTAGTAATATCAATTCTCTTTTCTAAGAGCAATTTTGGTTTAAAGCAGCATCAGAAATTCATAGATGTATGGTAAGAATTAGAATCAGCCTCTTCAGTTAACATTATCAATCATAAAAGGAATAAAAGCGATAAAAGAAGTAAAATGTACATCAGATCCAGATAAATCTAAGCATTGTAATATTTTCTAACACCCATCAGTATGTATGATACCTTTGGAACATTGTTTTACAGTAGACAAAGAACAAATAAGCATTAAATAACTGTGCACAGATTAATTTAGACTAATATTAATTTTCCTGATTTAAATATTTCTTGGCAATGCAATGTCACAAATAACTAGTGTGTGATACTAAAAGCTTTATAGCTGCAATTTTAATGTTATAATTTTTAGAAAAAATAAAGCATGAAGGATGCAACAATATAAAAAATGGCTGTATTTTTGTGAAAAATGTCCTTGATATTGAGGTTTAATCAGAAGAAAGGAAAAAAAAAAAAACAGAAAATGTAAAGCCTCAGAAGGAATTGCAGCTCTAAGATATACAGGTTCTTAAATTATTTTTACTACTAAGGTAACAGTGATCATTTATTTCCATAAAATGACCTGATGCAACAGACAAACTCAGATGCCTTTAAGAACAAACTGGATGGAACTGATATAGAAGGGTAGGCTGTTGGGTTTGGATAAGTTTATACAAGGTGTTGGGGGGAAAGGAGAGCAAGAAGCAATGTAATAGGTGAACTGGAGAAGCAGAGATGGATTGTAAATTTCAGTGAGAGATTGTGGTTTATAAGAACAAATATCAATCAGTATTTATGTGAAAATCTTGAGAAGCTTTTACCTTGAAAGTATTTTTTAGACATAAACACATACAATTCTGAGAATAATTGAGCAATTAATTTTGATGAGTACAAATTTTGAAAATGTTTGTATTTTACCCTTATCTATGACCCTAAAATTAATAAGTTATGCATGCCTTATTAATTATGAAAAAGTTATTTGGACATGAAAAATAATTATTTTTTATTAAAACCTTTAAAATATCAAAAAGAAAAATCTATTTGACATAAAAATTAAATTTAAGGTGCCCAAATATTTATAAGATTATTTTTGATATAATGACATATAGCATTTCATTTTTCTTCATATTGATTTTGATTTAAAAACTCCAAATAAAATTTTTCATGAGTTTTAGAACCAGAAGTGCCTTCCCATTACTATAAAATTGTGTGCCTGATTTTGTGTAAATATCATGTTAGAAATGTCAAGTGACTTACCCAAGTTAGCATAATACTTACAGCAAACGTATGACTAAAATTAAGGTAGCTCTTTTATTCTTTAAAGAATCCAGTTTTTCCTGTGTTCCATAATCTCTGGACTCTATGTCCAGGACAAATACAAATTTCTTTTTGTGGTCTACAAGATGCTACATAATCTGGTCTTGGAATAATTCTTTGAGCTTATCTCTCACCATTGCAGCAGCTGAACAGGCCGGTTCCCAGGCCATTATACCTATCTATCATTCTGATTGATAGACATTCTATGAGGCAGGTGCACTAATATTCTCAAATGACAGATTAAAACACAGAGGCTGCAGGTCAGTAAACTGCCCAACATTATGTCATGGTGGGATCAGGATTGAACTGCAGTCTCTGATTCCGTTCTCCATGTTTAAGATCTGATGCTCCAGCTATTTTCTGGCTTCTGCTTCTATAGCCAGACTGGATCTTTGCTTTCATCAGTATCTAAGATCTTGGTCCTATCTGAGCCTTTCAATTCATTTTTCCCTTTGCCTAAAATCATTTTCTCCCAAGTATTTGAATGCCTTTGTTTTATACATTTCTCTAAAGTATGCTCAAATATTTTTTTACCTTAGGCTTCAGTGATAATCTGACTAGGCTGTGTTTGGCCCCCACCTATGCACAACTGCTGATGTGTACTCTGATTACATATTCACTAATCCTGTGCCAGAAGTTTCAGTTCACTTCCTTCTCTCAACTCCTAAACACTTCCTGAAATCCTATTGTCCTTCATTTATATGTTTCTCTATATCCCTTACTAGAATATACTTTAAAGATAACAGGCCTTATGTTTCATTGATTATTCAAAAACTGTTGTAAGAGATATCCAGTACAGAGTTCTTTAGTTAATTAAATAATTTCTATATTCTGGAGAGATTTTAGATATACTTTAGGAACTGAAAGAAGGATAAGGAAAGATTATGATTATAGAATATTACCTATGTTTTATTCTAATTGTACTTGTTCTTTAAGTCATCTACTTAGGTAAATATTTATTCAATAATCATAAAAGTTAATTTGCCATCTATGTTTTAACAAAATAATTTCTGTGTCCTTTCATACTATGACATTTTCTTGTTTTATTCATGGATTCTTTACAGAATATAGTAAAATAGAGATAAAAGGGTGCTCCTGATTTAATGCAAATTTGTTTTGTCCTAAACATGGTGCTCATTTAGAAGGTAGAGCAAATGTGTGATTTAAATAAATTGCATTCATGTAAAACTTTAAAATATAATTGCAAGAATTGAAGAATAATAGGGAGTGAATGTGTAAAGAATTGAAAAATAAACCAATATTGTACTTTTTCAGTGCTGTGATTCTTAGATCAAGAAACCCAATAGGTCTAATGAAACCTTATATTATATCAACTTCATAGCAGATTATCCTAGAGCTTTGGGACTACAGAAGAGAAAATAAAATTTATAAGGAAGTATCTGTGTTTGAAATGCTGTCTGTGAGTTGAAATTGGATTTCAGAAGCATGCCTTAGGGTCCTTTGATTTTAGTAGACTTATGGACTCAGTATCTGTAAACCAACATACCAAGGATACTTAATAAGTAAACTTAAATTAAGATTGAAAACAGGACAGTAAATATCATCTTATTGGTATCACTGTGACTTTGTGAAATGAAAATCAAGATTGGAAAAGTAACAATGTGCAGTGGGTATTCCATAGTTGAAATAAATATTCATCTTATGAGGAAAGGCAGAGTGAAAAGTGTCATTCTTCAAAGCATGTGTCTTATTGCAAAAATATAAATGTGAGGGTGGAAATTTGCTGATAACTCAAGGAGAATAAGACTGTAATGATATCTATGAAATTTTATACAGATGAAAACAGTTGATTTTCAAAGTTATTTTTAAAAGCTTTATTAAACTATTCATTTGAAAAATATACAGTGTGAGAAATTATTGAATTTAGTAATTATCAAATTATTTTGAACATACATTTTTCTTTGAGAAATCAAATAATACGTCAGAGTATCTTTTTGCCCATTATTAATTCTGACTTGGTAAAAAATATGAAAAAATATGTGTGAATGTGCAGATACTTGTGTGTGCATTTTTGGTGCAAATGAAGTGATAGGTCACTTGGAAGAATGCAGTATTTTTATATTAAAATTCTTGAAAATCTTGAAAGAAAATGTTAACTGTATTATGATGTATATACTCATAGTACTCACTAAAAGTTATTTTAAAAAAATTATTCTAAAAATTTCAGGGAAATTTTTCATCTTTTCTGAAAAAACACATACTAAGCATTCTCCCAAACAGACCCTACAATACTGCCTCCTGTGTGTTGTCATAGAGAAAGGATCAATGAGAAAAACAATTTGAGAAATGATTGTGTAGTTTCTTTAACATTACTGTATCATTAGCCTGTGGAAGTTGATTCTAGTATCTATTGCTAAATAACAAACCACTCCAGAATTCAATGCTTCCAACAATTTTATTCATTTAATGCATGAATCTGCAACGTAGGAAAGACATAAAACAGTTTGTGTGGCATCAGCTAGTGTTGGGTAAGGCTAGGGCTGGAAACACCTTTACCTTTACCTTTACTGTCTCAGTGCCTCTGGTTGTCAGCTGTAACTTCAGATGGAGATGGTGCTGGAATGCCAATATGGGGGCTTTCTTTGTGATTGCTTGACTTGCACATAGCATGGTGACTGCATTTCCAAGATGATCCCTCCTGCATTAGCAGATGCATCAAAGACTGCATGATCTGCTCCACTGCTTTTACATCAGATTGTTGCCTAGAGTTGAGTTGATAACCCCATTTCACCTGTAGTGAGAAGAAAACGAGACAAGTTCTTTTCATAAGAAGACAACCAAAGAAGGTGCATAAGGGTTTAAAATCCATCATAGAACCTCTGAAATTTTATAAAACAAATTGAAATTGGTTTTGCATTGTCTGATTATCTTTCTCATGGAACATTTTTTTTCAGATGCCATTAATTGCCATTTATAAAGTTCTTCTTAAAGAATGAATTTAGAGTGGCCTACAACACATTACTAGGAAAAATGTAACCACACCAAAATGAAAATCTATGCCCACTTATTTTCAATCCCAATAACAAGTAGATATGCCAGGTTTGGTCTTTTCTTTACCTTTGTTTTGCAAGTTACAATTCACTCATCTTTGATCCATTAAGAAATCTTTGGTACAGTTCAGTGAAAGAGACCAGACACACATACAACTACTAGTATGGTTTTAAATAGAAAATCAAATTTTCAAACATAGAATCAAAGAATTTTTAAATCATTTGTGGGATTTCCCTTCTTTGATCATTATACAAATTGATACATTTATGGCAAAGATAGCTTCATTTGACACACTATACAATGAACAATAGAAAGGAGATGTTGCCTCACATCTTTATAAAAAAAAAAAGGAAAAAAGAGTGCATACTTAAACCTCAAAGAACTCATCGACTCATTAGGAAGAGCAGGTTGCTTCCTCCTTTGCACTTTTGTGTTTATTTTGAACCATTTCCCAAATCCTCAGTGGAACATTTCCTATCCATTCTTGTTCCTATCTTTAACTTCAAATTATATATCGACTTTTGGTATTTCATGACTATCCTATTTAAATAAAAATTGAATATATAGAATATACATCTGCCGCTTCCTATTAAAACCGTTTTGCTAAAAAGGTATGCCTATTTTGTAGTTCTTTATTCTTATGTTATATTTGCTATAATCTTAAACCTTCATTTATCACTCCCTTGAATTTTTTTCTTCCTAAGTCACCAAAACCATGCCAGTTAGGAAATGCAGTGGCACATTTCAAAGCTTTCCATTAGCCCTCTTTTCACTTATGTTTGACATCGTGGATCACACTTCCTTCTTCTCTCTTGCCTTCTCTAATGTTCAGTTGTCACCAATCTCCTAGTTTCCAAATATAGTATCACCAAAATCTGTGCTATTTCAAATTTAACATCTCAAGAAAATATATTTTAATGCTTCCACTTGTCCCAAGGGTAATAGCTCCTGAAAACTAGAGCTTTCTTGACAACCTTTTTTATCAATCATTTCCTAAAAGTCACCAAGTATAAATGATTTTGTCAGATTTTTCTTTGGCTGAAGAGCAAAGACCTGACAAAAACAATTTCAGAGGAAGAAAGTTTGTTTGTCACTTACTGTTTCAGTGGTCTGGGTCCATAGACAGCTGGCTCCATTCCTCTGGGTCCAAAGTGAGACAGAAGAGCATGGTAGAGGAAGAGTCCTCAGTCACCAGAGACAAAATATAGACCCCCAAAGGCAATGTAGAATTGATTGCTATATAACTAGAAAGATTTACTTATGTGGATAAGCACACTAATGGCAATATAAGTAAAATACTTTGTAGGATGTTTTAGGAAACAGAATAAAAACACTTTCTACAACTTAGAATGAGTCTGTACATGAAAATATTTCTTCTTATTCAAATGATGTCATTTTATTAAAATGATATTTTATATTACTACCCACATAGAAAAAGAAAAGGAATCATAAATCTTTTAACTCCTGAAACAGTTAAAGCTGTCCTACTTTTCTATTTTATGCTCCAAATAAATATCAATAAATCAGCAAAAGTCTGTTATCATTTTGCAAAAGAATTTCCCATCAAACCTACAATCTTTTTTTTTAAGAGAGAGTGAGAAAGGAGAGAGAGAGAGAGAGAGAGAGAGAGAGAGAGAGAATTTTTAATATTTATTTATTTATTTATTTATTTTTAGTTCTCGGCGGACACAACATCTTTGTTGGTATGTGGTGCTGAGGATCGAACCCGGGCCGCACGCATGCCAGGCGAGTGCGCTACCGCTTGAGCCACATCCCCAGCCCAAACCTACAATCTTTTAAAGACCTAAAAGCACAAAACAGAGAATTACCTCACAGGAAATGGACTTTTTCCCATATACTGTTTCCCAATATGTCCCTAGTGTCCTGAACAGTACATGGCATATAACAAATATTTGTTCAACCACAAAATCTGGTTTGAATACACAGTGACATCCAAATTGGAGACCATCTATCTACTCACCATTTTCCGGGAGATAAATATATTCATATATATATGAATATATATGTATGTATATGTATACACACATAAACATTATATATACTTATCTTCCTATTATTTGCAAATCACTCAGATCTCCATGATACCACATGTATACACATCCCAAGGGACTGAAAAGGCCAATATTTTCAGTATGTCACAGGAGTGATTTAGACTTAATAGAAATATATTACATTTAGTTTTTAATAATGAGAACCACTTTCTTGGGACATTATAGCTTTTTCTCATTCACAAAGAGATTTGATATAAAATAATATTTTGGAGGAATGTGGTGGGGATAATTAGTGAGCTACAAGTATATGGGCTCACAGCATTTACGTGATGCCCCAACATATGGGTAAAGCTCCTTCTGGGAATATTGAATGGCATCTGTGAATAACCATTGTGCAGAAACATTTTTGTGCCTGTGTTTTCTATTGTTAGAGGTTTAATAGGCATCACTAAAATGAGAGCATGAGGAGCAATTGCTTTCCTACGTGCACTAAACTCACTGTTCTGTGAACACACCAAGCAGCCATTTGCCACTGGTCCTTTGCTTTTGTTCCTATCTATGTGTTATGGTTTAGAGATGAGGTGTTCCCCCAAAACTCATGTTGGACAATTAAAGAATATTCAGAGGTGAAGTGATTGGGTTTTGAGATACTTAACCTAACCAGTGCATTAATCCACTGATAAGGATTAACTATGTGGTAATGGTAGGCACATAGGGTGTGGCTAGAGAAGATAGGTCAATGCGGTGTGCCTTTGGGGTTTCTATTTTGTTTCTGGTGAGCAGAGCTTTCTCTCTGCTTCCTGGTGTACATGTCCTGAGCAGCTTTCATCCACCACACCCTTCTGCCAAGACATTCTGCCTCAGCTTAGGACTAGAGCTATCAAATCAGCCAGCCATGAACTGAACCTTTGAAACTATAAGCCTCAAATAAACTTTCTCTTCTCTACATTGTTCTTGTCAATTCTTTTGTTCACAACGATGAAAAAGTTGATAAAAATACTCTGGAATGTCTTCTTTCTCCAATGCTCATTCAGCCTATTCCCTTAATTTATCTAGGTCTGTGGTCAAAGACCTTAATATCTCTAGAGTATTTTTATAATCCCCTGAGATTTTCTAATATCTTCCCTCATTAACAAATCTCTCCTCTCCCTTTGGTTCATTTTTCTTCACAGTACTTGCTAACTGTTATTACTACAAAAATATGGATGTAGTCATTAGTTTTGTTCGTTTTATTTTTTGATATTAGAATATAAGATCCCTGAGAGTAGAAACTGTGTTACTTTTTGTTAGTATCCCCCTGAATAGTAATGAATATATATTAGGTGTTTAATACATATTTTAAATTAAAAAAACAATAATGAATGAGAGCAATTAATTTGATTTGGGGAAAATGGTAAGACATAGTTTATTAATAAAATAAATGGGATAGTCTTCATCAAATTAGGGCACTTTTTTTTTTAAGAAATAACATCTTATTAGATCTTATCCCAGAAAGCATAGCCAATTGCTTGGTTTCCTTGTATATCTTTTGGAAGGCCATATCAGGTACTAGGTCTTAAAAGTGCCCTTCATGGATAAAAGAAGAAGAATTTTTCCAAAAGTTCTTGGTTAAAAATCTGTCTTGCACTGGTCAATGTCCCTACCGGGCATCTATACTTAACATTTTATGTTGTGTATCAGCACATCTTCCTGTTGTCACTGGGGAGGCCATATCCTCTCTGCAGGTCCACTCTGGTCAGGGCAACTGCAATAGTCTCTGTGTATTAGCCTCACCAATATAGGGTTTCTCAATCTGTGGCAGTCATGACAGCAGCAGCAGGGGGCTGGCTGCTTGGTCATGTTGGACTTGCTTAGGAGTCAAAACAAATTGTTTAAGTTCTCAAGAGCTTCCGTTGAAGAAAATGTAAACTTTTTCATGCAACCTCTCATTATAATAATTAGAAAATAGAGTAACTATTAAAGAAAATGTTCTGAGCAGTTTATTTGCCCATTGATTGATTTAATTATTTGTTTTATTAATGTTGAGCCTTTTGGTTCTTCATACATTCTGGAAGTATGAGTGAGGGGGCCTTATCCAAACAATGAACAGATTTTTATTTTAATTATTATGCTTGCAGTCCAAGTGTTCTTAACAGGTTAAAAGTATGTGCTGGATTGAACCTTTAAAATAATTTGGAACAGACAGGTATTTAAGTTTTGAATTGATCGATTGCATAGACTTGGTCATTAAACATCCATTATATAGATACACCATAAAAAATTACTTTTGCCTACTAAGGGAATATTCTGTCCTTGTAACCTAAAATTGCTCTTAATAAAAAAGGTAATAGGAGATAAATAGCTTAATGTGTTGGATTGAGTTAGGCAAGTGTGATTACACTTGTTTGTTTGAAGCAGAAGGATAATTAATTACCTCTGCTTATTGGCATGAGTTAAGAAGTAGGAACTATCTACCAGAAATCCAGCCCAAAATTCTTCTTATCACTATTCTTAAAGCAGACGTCCCATTAACACAGGAAATGCATATATTGTATTCACCTATTACATAATAGGTGATTAAAATATTCCTGTGGTCAAAAAAAAATATTCATTGCCCCAATAAACACCTATCTCCTGCTCATTTTACCATCTAAATCATTTTCTCCTTTCATTCCTATATTCATGTCCTTTGTGCAAATGCATCTTCATACATATGTATAATTTATTATATGCATTTAATAAATACATGTAGGTTGTTATGTATATGTATATACGTTTTATATATGTATGTTCATTCACACATGTATATTCATTTTCCATGTATATTTGTACATACATACATACACCTATACAGGTACATGAATGTATGCATTACATATATCACTTCTCTATAATATTTATGAATTTACATCATATATATATATATATATATATATATATATATATATAGCTTTTGGGTTTTACAAATTAAAATAAATGATAATTGTTATTTAATTTTGTATTGTGTATTTATTAATATTGATATTCCTTCTGTTATAATCCAAAGAATATTCTTGGAGACATTCTTCAATTTTGGTAGTATTTTTTCAATACAAGTATATTATATTGCTTAAAGAAGATCTACATCTAATAAAATGTTAGTGATATAATTGAAGTTACCTTAAAATAAAAAAAATCTAGAATTATAAATTAATGTAAGCAGATTAATGAGGGACTTTTAATTCTACCTGGGCACTGCTGATCATACATAACTACTGACTGGAAAAATGTTCTTGGATGATTTTGGGCTCTGGACTCTGATAGAACTGAATTTGAAACATGATACACCATATACTAGTGGTAACACAAACAAAATCATGGAGACTTTAATTTCCTCATCTAAAAGAAAACAGGCATTTATAGGATCACAGGTATAATTTGGGCTTAGAAAGAACAAATTACATACAATATAGTAGACATTCTGCATTTCTTATGCCCTTGATAGTTTTGTGGTACTATCAAACTATTTATATGTGATTGATATTTGAATTATTTAATTCTTTTGACATTTTCTCTTCATTAAATCCTAAGTCATTTTCTTCTGCTAACTTTACCTTCCCTCTTCTGCAGATGGACAATGTGAGTATTGTGAGGGATGTCCCAGGCCCAGAGAAATTACTCTGATTACACAGTGTGTTAAATGAGACTTTGCCTGTTGTAAAATTTTGGCAGAGTCCTCATAGATGCAGAAAGGTAGAGTGAGTGTTATAGCACCTGTGTGAGACTAGGTAAAATATTTTGAAACTCATTTGTGACCTTTAATATATTACCCAACTCAGGAACATAAATGAGATTTGTTTGAGAGTTGTAGAAATTGGAGAGGGTGAATTTATTTCAGAGGAATTGCCAGTTTGCGATGCTTGTGAAGATAAACCTTTATCACGGTAAGCTATGTGAAAGAAAGTTCAAGATAACTATTTGTGGACTGTGATATGTGTGCTTCAGAAATGGAATAGTTCAGGGAATGATATCTGACTTACCAATGAAGGGTCTAGCTTGGCATCTGCTTTACAACTGGAGATTTATAAAGGATGCATAAGGATTCAGTGGACCAGATAGGGACTCTGGAAAATGAAGTCCACTCTGAGCCATTTCAAAAGGACTTCACATTAAGAGGGTCTTGTTTCAGAGGCAAGGCGATATCAGCAGAACAATGTTGGCACATATATATTCACTTACAGAGACAAGAGTCCAGGTTGTATCCATTAGGTAGAAAGGGAATTTTCTGTAGCCGACTGAATGTGCTTCTACACTTCTATGTATGATATGATGAAGAAATATATCACTTACATCTCTACTCCCAGGTTCCACGAAGAAGTAAGATTAAACTACGGTATAGGGAGGATGTACTCAACTGAGGAATATAAGAGGCTTATTTTGCATAGGACTGGATTATCTAATGCCTGAAAAAGATATAATGCATATATGTAATTATATACATGTATGTGTGTGTATATATATACATATACACACATATATATTTACTGTGAGTGTGTATACATACATATATTTCCTAAGAGTGCTGGGTGAAGATATTTTTATTTTTGAATCCCAATGAATATAATTCATTCAGTAAATATTTTCATAAAATAGGTGCCTTGTAATGTTTTAGTTGAATGGATTCAGCTGAGTTCTCTCTCCTTTAGAAATGAACTAAACTATATTTTAAGTTAGCTAGGATTCCATAAATATGATGTTGAGAAATATCCATGAACCCAAATTGCACTTATGGTAAACACAGATATACTAGCCAGATCCTTTTTCAAGGAAGCACTTTCTGCCTATCTGTGAAAAATAGTCAAGAGACAGTTACTTTGTGGTTGCCAGGGAAGAATGACTCTTGAATTTGTATCAGAACAAGGTGGGGGTAAAAAGAAACCCAGACATTTTGGCCTAACATAGAACAATCTGAAGGCAGTATGCATTCTTGAACTCTCTATCATGTCAGCAAAGTTAATCAAGTTCTACATTGCTGTTCATCTTCTTCCTTTACTTATCCTGCTCATTTCCCTTCTTTACACAGTTATTAATTATTAACAATGCACATCCACATCTGTCTCAACATGCTTCTGGAAAAAGCTTATAAGATGGGGTTTTGGAACTATATATTCATTTCTTGACTGCAAATGTGGACCCCATCAATGAATAAAATGTGATATTTCAGCTGTAAAATTATTCACCAGAGTGACTATAAACTAATGCAAACCCATCCAAACAGTTGTTGCCAGTTTAGCTGTTATGCTAGTTCTGATAGTTTAGCTATAGTGTTTTTTTTTTTCTAACCCTGGGTATGTGGTATGCAGACATTGATTTGGTGAATATGTTATTTTCTATCCCAATTAGTAAATATAGCAAGAAACACTTAAGATTCAGATGAAATGAATAAACAGTACTTCTAGTTATCTCCCCAATAAGTTCTCTACCTGGTGACACAATATAGTCCCAGGAAACAGGGACAATCCCAGAATCCTTCAAAGTATAACATCAACCCATTACATAGATGACATTCTCCCTAGATGAACAAGAGATACCCTAGAAGTGTTGATAAGACAAGTGTGCTCCAGAGGGTGAGCACAAGTACATGGTTTGAATATTCTATAGATTTATGACCTGAATATTCCAGATATATGTCCTGGATCCATCTAAAATTTTAGGAGTTTAAGAGTTCAGTGGTCAGAAGCATGGCTAAATCTACCCGATAAAAACTAATTATTACATTTTGGACCTCCTACCATGAAAAGGAAGCACACTGCTTGAAGGGATTCTGAGTTCTGAATGCAGAAAATTCCACATTTAGGAATATAGCAATGACCCAGTTACAGAGCAACATGAAAGAATTTCTTCTCTGAGTGGAGTACAGAACAGGAACAAAAACTGCAGCAAGCATGAGCTGTGTTCTAAGAAGCACTGCTGCATCAGTCATGTGAATTAGCCCAACCAGGATTGGAATTATTAACAGAATTATTTTGGAGGAGAAAACCTAAATCCCTTTTTAAAATCAGAAAGCTTCATCACTCAAGAGAAATATTGGAAAGTTTTACTTTGACCTCAAACTTATTTGAATTATGCTTTACAAGATGCACAGAAAGTGGGGAGAATCCTTAATGCTCCAACAGACACAGTGTCTATTAGCCCAATAGACCTAGTCACCTGAGAAGTTCATGGGCTGGACAGATGGTGGTTTGAAACACAGCAGCACTAGATATAAAACTGACTGTTTGAAGCAGTACTACTGTCCTTTTGGAAAAAGACTACTACATTTACATTCCTATACACTTTACTGATTTTAAGTGTTGCACCAAAGATATAAGAATTAAATAAAGAAATTATGAAATTGGATGATCAGCTAATGTCCACATACCTGATTCTAATAGTTCATTGCTTTTTAAAATATTTCTATTAGTTCCTTTCTTTCTTTTTCTCTTTCTTTCTTTTTCTTTCCTCTCTCTTTTTCTTTTTCTTTTCCTTTCTTACTCCCTCCTTCCTTTTCTTTCTCCCTCCTTCCCTCCCTCTCTCCTTCCTTCCTTCCTTTCTTCCTTCCTTCATTCCTTTTCTTCTTTCCGCCTTATTTTGGACTAGTTTTTGCATATCAGAGAAAACATTTGGTCTTTGGCTTTTTGTATCTGGCTTATTTTATGTAGCATAATGGTCTCCTCCAGTCCTAGCCATTTACCAGCAAGTGCCACAACTTCATTCTTCTTTATGGCTGAGTAATACTCCCTTGTGTTTATATGTGTGTATAGACATATATATGTATATGCATGTGTGTGTGTGTGTGTGTGTGTTTTACATTGACTTTATTCATCTGTTGACTGGGACCTTTTGGCTCCATTGCTTGGATATTGTGTTTTGCTACTACAAACTTTGATGTAGCGAAATCTCTGTTGGATGCTAATTTTAAATCTTTGGGATATATACGAAGAAGTGGGATGGCTGTATCACATGGTGGGTCTATTCCTAGTTTTTTAAGGAATTGCCATAATGCTTTCCAGAGGGGTTGGACTAATTTGTACTCCAACCAACAATGAGTGGGTGTATCTTTCTTCCCATATCCTCACTAACATTTATTATTATTTGGACTCATGATAATTGTCATTCTGACTGGAGTAGGAAGAAATGGCAATGTCAATGTAGTTTTGATTTCCATTTTCCTGACTGCTAGAAATGTAGAGCATTTTTTTCTTCTATTTTTTTGGCCATTTTGTATTTCTTCTTTTGAAAAGTGTCTGTTTAGTCCTTTTGCTGATTTACTACTTGTACTATTTGTTGTTTTGCTGTTAAGTTTTCTGAACTTACCACTACCTCAGGTTGTGAACCTAGGGTGCTGCTACCTATGCCGATGTGACTAAGGCAGCATCCATCCAAACACTTGCCAGCTGTATCCATGAGTCATTGGCAATAGCTCTCTACTGCCCTTGACCCAGGAACTTTCCACTTTGACCAAACTCCTGATGGCTGTGTCAACCTGGTCACTGTCTCCTTAGGCTTCCTCTACACAGGCAACTTCTCACCATGATTCAGCTTCCTACTGGTTGCTGCCAAGATCCAGCAGTGGATAGGGATGAAAGAATAGGGAAAAAATGGGCAAAAGAGAAAAAGAACAAAAGAAAGAATAGTTAGAAAAGGATAATATGCACCGAGGTAAAAAGAAGAAAAATATGGATGGGGAGTATTCGTGGCAGTAGCAGACAATGTAAGAGGGGTTAAGAGGTCTCTTCCCTCTATGCTGCTGGAGCTTCTTACCGTGAAGGGCCGCCCACCAGCCAGCCATGGCAATGATTCCTTTTCCTCTGTCCAGGAACCAAAACTGCCTTCCCATTTAGATTTGAGTTCTCACTCCCTGTCGCTGCAAATTGAGGACATCTGTGCATCACTCCAACTCTGCCCTGGCTCCTGAGGAAGCTGTGCTGAGCTCTTGTCCAAGCTCCCACTTCCCAGTCCAGGTCTCTCCACCCACTCCCCTCGTTCAGGGGGAGGGGAAAGGGTTTCAGCCCTCCCTCTACAAGTTTTTTTCTAAATGGACACTTCAAAGATCTCACTGCAGAGGGTACTCCCTCTGGTTTAATTTATGGCTCTCTGGAGGTGAGGAGATGCCACAGTGATTTAATTTCCTTCCAGGTGACTGGTCAGGTCAGATGTGGGCTTCACAAAATGTCTACCATGCCCAGAAGGTTTTTTTTATCCAAGGTTTGGGTTCAACTGACTGATTTCCTTCATTGACTCAGCTGCTCCCATTGAGTTTTAATGTTGTCTGCTGCTCTTTCCAGCTGTTGTTAGGGTGAGGTTCTGTGATTTTATGCTCCCTCTTTCTCTCTCTTTTGCCCCTCCAGCACTCCCTCCTTGGTCCTGGTTCAGGGCTAGGGAACTCTGTCCTTATTTTCTACTCTGGCCACCAAACTTCTATTGTCCCCAGGTCACAGACTATGTAATCTAGGTTCTTAGAGCATTTATTCTGTCACCCACTTCTCAGGTCAGCTGTGCCTTCACTGCCCCCTTTCTGTGTTGTGATCAGGGAGCCCTGCCTAGCTCCACCCCACCACAGATCTCCAGTCCTGAGAGTTCTTAACACTGGGGTGAGACTATGTTCTCTAGGTTTGATCCTGATTCTGTTGGCTCTTAATTTAGAAGTAGACCAAAAACTCCAAACAGAATCCTCCTCTTAGTATTTTTCTTCACTTCAGTATTCAATGTGTTATCTCTGGATTTATAAATCTGTCAGAGGATGACACAGATAACCACCTTCCAAAATAAGAGAAAAACATAATATGTGTGGCAATTAAAACAAGTGCCACCAGAAACTTTATATTTACATATGACTCTTGGAATAGTGATATACATCAGGATTGATCATGTCTCCAAATTATAATGGATTGTATTATAATATTCAAATTATCACAATCCAGACTCGATTGCAGAAGGAAAACAAGGCAGAGCCTGAGAACTGGGAAAGCCTCTCTAAATGCAACTGAGAAATAATAGACAATCTGTGCCAGTGTTATTTATTTGTGTCTTCCAGAAAAATTTACAAGGGAAATATGAGACTCAGTCAGTAAATAACGGTAATGTTCTTTCCCAGAAATCCCTTACAGATCAATTTATCAAAGGCTACAGTAGACTTACTTGAGCAAACTCTTTGCCTATTAAGCAATAAGCTCCCATCAGAACCCATGATTTGCTGTCTTTGCCTTTCTTAAACTATTATATCACAGACTGGACCCATTCTACATCAGCATACCATTAAAAAAATGCTAAAATCCACCTACCAAAGTCCAATAAATAACCCACATCTGACTTTTGACTTCTGGATTTCTGAAACTTCCCTGACCTCTATTATTTTCCCTAAATACAATGAGTTTAAATATTTCAGAGAGTTCAGTGGTATAGTCAATTGGCTAAGGATGGGTTTCTGTTACATTCTTTGCCAATCAGAGTTCTTTATGTGGGATTTAGTTTGAAAAATATTTTGACTTTTATACCATTATCTTTTTGAAAAAAAAGAAAATTAAAAGCTGTTAACTATCATCTATGCTGTACTATGTTCCATAGGATGAAGAATAAGCAGAACTGAAGTTATAAAAAACAGTTCAACAAATACTTAAAATGTGTAAAT
This sequence comes from Urocitellus parryii, assembly GCF_045843805.1. Classification (NCBI taxonomy): domain Eukaryota; kingdom Metazoa; phylum Chordata; class Mammalia; order Rodentia; family Sciuridae; genus Urocitellus; species Urocitellus parryii. Next base: position 2,473,993 of record NW_027554054.1, on the reverse strand, counting down.
GAGAGTGGGAAAGAGAATTTATAACATTATACCCGACTCATGTTCTAATCTATTCTTAAATTTTGTGTATTTTTTTTATCTTGAGGCTCATTAAAGTTTCCTATTTTTGCTTATAAGCATTTCAACAGGATTTTACTCAATATGATCCATGAAATCTAAACACATAGGAAAGAGATAGAGCATAGAGAATTTTGAAATCATGCTTATAAACTAGTACTCTATCTGTAAATCAGTAAATTAATTTAAGTGATAAATTGGCAAGGTTTGGATATTAAAAGATTCCAGTTTTTTTAGCATACTGAATATAGTAGAAGATAATAATAGATGTAGAGAGGGCTATTAATAACCTATTATGATAACCCAGAGAAAATATATTGGATATCTTGGAATGAACATGATAATGGAATTAGAGATATGCATATAAGTTCAAAAGGTTTTTTGGAAGGTAAGCTAAAAACTTTTCTCATATATTTGAATATAATTCAGGTTGTATGTAAGAACAAAATAGGAGTCAGCAATGGTTCCAATGGTTCTGTTTGAACCAAAAGAATTATTTTCCCTTAACTAAAAATAGAGTATTAAATGAGGAGCAAATTTTGCCAGTGAGGGGGGATTCTTAGAAATGATGATATTATCCCTGGACATGGTGACTGTATTATCTATAGATGGCAAAACCAAATGTCCAGTAAAAGATTGGGTATATAGTTCTTCAAGCCTTGAAGGTCTCTTGCGCTGTATGTACAAGTTACATGTATCAGCATTATCCTAGTAACCAAACCAAAGTAAATGATAAGATCATCCAAGGAATTAGAACAATCCAAAGAGAGAAGCTGAGAACTAATGCTCAAATCTTCCTAAAAAATATTTTAAAATAGTCTAATAAACAGAAATTGATGGAATGGCCAGAGAAATAGAAAAAGTTAAGAAGTATATTTGCTATAAAAATTAATCTGGGAAAGAATCTACATGGAAAAGAAATAAATCTCAAAAATTGCTAAGTATTCAACAAGGGTAAGGACTGAAAAGAATCTCATTTACATGTGGGTAATCATTGTGATATAGAAGTTAGCAAGGAGATTCTCAGGAAAGTTTCTAGCTAAGTAAATAATATACTTAAATGATTTAATCCACAAATAAAGAAAAGCCACCAAGTTTATTTTTCTTTTCCTTCTTCTTTGTTTTTAAACTGGGTATTGAACCAAGGGACAATTTACTACTAAGATACAACCTCAGTACTTTTTATTTTTTATTTTTTTTTGAGTCAGGGTCTTGCTAAGTTGCTGAGGGTCTTTCTAAGTTATTGAGGATGGACTTAAACTTGTGATCCTCCCTCCTGGGGAGCCTCCCAAATTGTTGAGATTATAGGCATGGGCTTAGTTACCAAGTTTCTGAAAATTCAAATACTCAACTAATTAAATAAAATATTTTTATAAATATTAATTCTTGGGGCTGGGGATGTGGCTCAAGCGGTAGCGCGCTCGCCTGGCATGCGTGCGGCCCAGGTTGGATCCTCAGCACCACATACCAACAAAGATGTTGTGTCCGCTGAAAACTAAAAAATAAATATTGAAATTTCCTCTCTCTCTTTAAAAAATATTATTTCTTTTATTTCATCTTCTGTTTCCTTAAATGAGACAAAATATGCAAAACTTTTAAAGAGGAAAAAAAAACAAAGATTAAGGGCTAATAGAGTAGATGAGGGCAGTGAAGAGAAGGAGGAGAGAAAAGCAGTAGAGAGGAAAGAGGAGAAGCATAATTTTAGGGGGAAAATTATATTATTTTGACGATTTTCTTCCCTTTCACAAATAATTTCTTCTTTCAAATGATTTGCGTCATTTTATTCAGAATTACTAATGGTGGTGCTCAGTTGTACACAAATCAAAAGAAGAAAGCCAGTCATTTAAATCCTGTGAGCATGTGCTATCTTTTCTTTGTTTTCTAACATTCAATTTTTGAAAGACTGTTTCAGAATATTTATCTTATATTCATGATTTGGAAAATAGTGCTCAATGAAGAATGTCCTGATCTCTGTATCTAATTTTACTTAGCCATTTGTCCATTTTCTCTTTTTGGTGGGGCTATCATAAACACATGAACAATGTAATTTGTATTTATTTAAGAAAATGCACTACTTGTACTGTCTTCCACAGAAGTTTTGTAATAGATATTAAAATTTACTTCTTCCAGATGTCTTTGTATGATTTACTACAAAGCACTCCTGATCACAAGTGTACTATCTGAGAATACCTTTCTAGGCTGAGAGCCATGGAAGAAAGTACAGTAAATTGTTCCTTCAGTGTAATGGTGAGGTACTTGAGAACACAGGTGGAATATAGAATTTTCCTTTCTCTGGTTGGTTCATTCAGACTAAATCAAATGAGTAAAACTGTAGCAAACATTTTCTAAAGTCTAGAGACTAAGGGAAGGAAGCAAAATCTCCATTAAAAAGTTAATTGTCAAGAACTTTTATTTAAAGCAAACTTTGTGCAATGTGCTATGATGAGAATTAATATAATTTTTGAACATAAGAAAAGCAGCTCTCTTGCAGTTTTGTGTGATCCATAAGCAAATCAGCAGAACCTCTAAAATGTTCTCCCAGCCTGGGATACATTTTTTTTTTACTGACACTGGTTAAAAGTAAAATTTATAGAACATGCCTCTCCATTCGTTAGTTATCATTTGTTTAAACAATGATATGCAGTTTCCTTTCTTCTTATAGCTCACTGATTTTCAAGTAAATTAATATCTTTAATTTTTTTAAAATGCTAAATAAAATTGACCATCCAGATATGGTTTAGGATAGACTGTGTAGGTTGTTATAATCTAGTTTCTGATGTCAAACATAACACAGTCATAAGTACCAATATGCCATAAACCTTAAGATACATTCTTAAATTCTAGTATCTGTTATTTAATTAAATTTAGAATACTGATCTTGTCTCTCAGGTGTCAATTATTGTGCAGGGGTTAGGTGGGATCAAACATTGTAATTTCTTCCACACAGAAGTCTTTCCACAACAAAGGTGGACAGTAGTGCAGCAGTCTGGCTAGGCACAAAATCATGAGCCACTCAAGCAGGAACAAACTTTACTTTTTGAAACTTCCGCCAATGCCCCATAGTACGCCCCCGGGAAGAATCCCGATGGACACAACAGCGTTCTCCCGGATCCTAAGAGGAAGTTCCTCCTCCAGAAATCCCTCCTACCGCACTTCCCCAACCAATGGGAACTCTCCAGGAGTCCTGTAGCAGGCCAAGGTGGACAGCAGGAGTCCAATATCCATATGAATGTAAATCTTAACATGATCATATCATCTCAATGGCTAGCTGGTGTCACCTTTCAACCCAAAATGCCATGCATCATATTAATTGGCTGTGGCTCTTAGCACAGTAGCATGGAGATTTTTACTCTTTCATGTATGTAACAAAGCACAGTAACACTCTGCATTGCTTTCATAGCCTCAAGTTTGGAAACACAGCTCTAATATTTGAGATAGGTAGGTGGCCTGGACCTCAAGTACAATTTGATAAAATTTTTTTTAAAAAATAGGTCAGTGAGTCTTGGTGGTCCAGTAAAATTCTTTACTGATAATTTAAAACTGAAACTATTAAGTTTTATATCCACTTACTCTTCTATTTTAAACACAACAAATATAAACTTAGGATGTATCTTGTGGCCATGCTCTGCACATAGTGACTGTAGAGCAACAGAGAAGTATGGTTTTCAATTGAATTGTCAAATTAGAAGAGAAAAACACTTATCAAATTATGACATGTTATTCATTAATAGAAATTGAAGTAAAGATTGTTATTAAAAAGAAGAAACATGGGCCGGGGTTGTGGCTCAGTGGTAGAGCGCTTGCCTAGCATGCTTGAGGCACTGGGTTCGATCCATGTGTGCACATGTGTCATTTAATGGGAATCTATTTCCACCCAGCATGTTTCTTCTTTTTTTTTAAGTCCAATTTTCTTTACCTTTATTTTATTTGCTTATATGAATCCTAGATAAGATAGGAATATTTCCAGAAAGAAACAAACTACTGAAACTGACTCAGGAAAGAATAGAAATATGTAAAGATCTATGAGAAATAGGCAAATTGAATAGAGAAGCAAATAACTAGTGAGAAAGAAATGCCTAGATCTAAGTGTCTACAGTGTCAAATTTTTTCCAAAAGGAAAGGAAGGACTAACATTAATCCTTATAAAAGCTCCAAAAAATAGACCCAGGGGTCTGGGACATCCATTTATCCTATAAGAACAGTATAACTGATATCCAAACCAAAAAGATTCAAAGGAAAAATCTTAAGAATATGGATACATTCATATTCAACAAATGCTACAAGCTTAAATTCAGCCAAATGTAAAAAGGATATTATAACAGGACCAAGTGGGAGTTTTACAAAAAGAAACACTGGCTCAATACATAAAAAATACATCAACGTAATAAGCCACACTGAAATGGATGATCAATGTAAAAAATTCAAAGTTCTATATCTCAACAGTGGCAATGAACAAATTGAAAATGGAAATAAAAAGATGATTTTATTTATAATAGCATGAAAAGAATTGAATCTGTAGGAATATTTTTTTTATTTTTTAAATTCATTTTAATTAGTTATACATGACAGTAGAATGCATTTATGCACTTTGATATATCATACATAAATGGGAAATAATTTCATTTTTCTAAGTGTACATGTTACAGAATCATATTGGTCATGTAGTCAAATATATACATACAGTAATAATGTCTGTTTCATTCTACCAACTTGCCTATACCCACAACTCCTCCTCTCATGAATAATTTTTAAAGTGTACACTTTATACTGTCTTAACTACAAAATAGTGGTTAAAGAAATTAAACATCGCCAAGACCATCCCAGGGTAAACAATAGTCTTTCAAAAAATAGCATTCAAATAAATGGCTATTTCTAAGCAAAAAAAAAAATGAATAAATTTGAACCCTTACTCAGATGGAATACCAATTTATTGCAAAATGAATCAAAGACTTGACTGTAGAAGCTAATATTTTAAAACTCTCAAAGAAATAATAACATGACTCTTTGTGACCTTGAATAAAACAATGATATCTTAGACATAACATTATAAATTTTAGTAACAATAAGTAAAAAAAAGTTATATCGGATACCATCAACATTAAAATATCACTTTTGTCTTTTCAAGAACACAATTGTACAGTTAAAAGGCAAACCAATTTGCATATCATATAGAGACAAATTGAAAGCATCATTAAGCAAAAAAGAATCAGATCTTGAAGATTCTCACACTATCCATATCACTAAAGTTAGGAAATGTGTTCTGGAAAGAACACCAGGGTGTGGCTGAACAAGGGCTCCACAGTGAATTGAGCTGTAAATTTCATCAGCCATCTGCGGAAGCCAGGGACAGGGATAGGTTCACACCAGCTGACACTGCCAGTTTGAACTAAGAGGAACAGAGCTGGAATGAAATAAGACCTTCAGGACAAGATAACAGAGCTATTAGTTTCACATATGCTTTATCCTTTAAGGAAAGGGAAGAGTGACCTTAGTGATGCTTCCAAGGCCATCAGAGCTGCCAGAGTCATGACAGGCCCAGGGCATACTGGCTATGATCAAAGCTTATTATTTCACCTAAAGAGGGTAGGGCTGCAGCCCAAGTAGAGGGTAAAACAAGGCAGAGGAACACAAGCTTGGTGATTACCATCTGGAGCCTTCAATCCAGATGGCATTGTAATTCCTGAGATGAATTAGTTGAACAAACAAAAAATTATTTTGAGTTGCAGATTATCTGCATTTCTCTGGATTTTAAAGTTAGTTGTCAACGCAAGCAACTGGATTAATTATCTTCTTAAATCCCCCAAATCTCATGTTTTGTGACTTTAGATGTTGGAAAAGCCTGGTACAATGATGAGGACAGGGTAATCCACGGAGAGTCCAGCAAACAGCAAAAGAGAGAAGGATGTTTGTTTGTTGGTACATTTTTATTTAAGCCCCTCCTGCTGAGCAGTCCACAAATCTGAAAAGAGCTGAAATGAAGTGATTGACATTTTATCTTTGCTCAGTTCCATACTTCCTCCATAGAAGCTGGATTTTTCTCGGTGATTGGGAGTGCATTTCTGTGGGACTAGGGTAAAGTCTAGATCACAGAAAAAGAGGGGGAGGCCCTCCCAAGGCCAGCAGTTTTCTTTAGAAAATTTCACTTTTTTCTAAATTGTCAAAAAATTTCACTTTTTTCTAAATTGTCAATTATGTTTCACAATCACTCATCATATGATCCCAATTATATGAAATGTCCAAAATAGGTGAATCTTCAAGAGCTTTGTAATGTTGTGAACAACCAATAAAAAAAAATAAAAATAAACAAAATAGGTGAATCTATAAGGATAGAAAACAATTGTGGTTTTGTAAGGCTGGTAGAAACTGCTGATGGTTATTGGAGTTTCCTACGGGAATCATGCTTGCTTATTTGTTTTTCTTCTTTTTTTAATATTAATTTTTAGTTATAGGTGGACACATATCTTTATTTTACATTTATGTGGTGCTGAGGATTGAACCCAGTGCCCCATGCATGCTCGGCGAGCACTCCACCACTGAACCACAACCCCAGTGCCTGTTTTTCTTCTTTTAAAATTTTTTATTTGCTATTTTTTAGTTATACATGACAGCAGATGTATTTTGACACAGTATGTGTACATGGAGTACAACTCCCCATTCTTTTGTTTATACATTAATGCTTGAAATTTTCATGAGGGCAGGACTTATTAGTGGAAATCTATTCATAAAGAAAAACAAAAAGCCAACAAAAATATCAAGTGTTTAAGAATAAAACACAAACCTAGAGACAAAACACAACAATATTCTGTTGCATATAGGAAAGTCTGTTTCACACCTTTTTTCTTTTTCTTTTGTTTAATTATTTATACATGACAGTAAAATGCATTTTGACATATCATACATAAATGGAGTATAACTTCCCCTTCCTCTGGTTGTACAAGTTGTAGAATCACACCGGTTGTGTAATCATATATGTGCATAGGGTAATAATGTCTGATTCATTCTACTATCCTTCCTACCCCCATATTCCCTCCCCTCATTCATTTCCCTCTGCCTAATCCAAAGTACTCTATTTTGTGAATAAGCATCTGCCTATCACAGAAAATATTTGGCCTTTGATTTTTTGGGATTGGCTTATTTTGCTTAACATGATATTCTCTAGCTCCATCCATTTGCCTGCAAATACCATAATTTCATTCTTTAAGGCTGAGTAATAGTCCATTGTGTATTTATATTAACCAGGGTATTCTTTATCTTTCATTAGATGAAGTTCTCTAAGCAATTGTAATGCTGACAAGTGCTTACATTATGAAATGCACTAAATGAGTGAATGATCAAAATATTTTTTGATTAAGCATTACAGTTTACTTGTCCATTAGATTATGATGATTTCCACTGTAGTTGGAATGAACACAGCAGAGCTTATGATTGGCAGTGGGGCATGTACCAGAAACTTGTCTTTCCACTCCCACCAGTTTACTTGCAATTTGATCTTGAAAGACAAACTCCTCAGGGTAGTTACTAAGAATGTGTTCTCTATATTTTATTTCTACAAATCATCAGAAAATATTGCAAAATGGTGGGATTGCAAATTGCAATTGCCTGGATAACTTTCCATACAAGAAAAACATTTAGTTTTATTTTTTCTTGCACATTATTTTTCTAGACTGTCTAGGCTATAGATAGTCTTATTTAATTTGGTAAGAGCTCTACCTAATTGGAATATTTCTCTTCATTTAATTAATACAAGTCCTGAGGATGTTACCATGATTCAAAAGAACAATATAGAAAGTATTTAGAAGACCCATAATAACGTTAATATTTTTCAAATATCCTATATCATAGGCTGTATTAAACACTTAATATGCATGATTTCATGAATCCCTATCAAAATCTTGGGAAGCAGAAACTGAGGTTATCACCAGTTGTAAGTGAGAAAAATGACTTCAGAGGTTGGCTTCCCCTGAGCTCACAAGGTCAGGTGTGGAACTAACATCTAGGCTAAGCATGTCTGGCCCCTAAACACACCCGCTTCACCACTGTGCAGTGACGAGTCTCCCTGACAGTGTGTCATCCATGTGGACCCAAGACATGAATGCTGAAATAATTCTAATTCTAGTTGAAAAATGTGGCTCTGTTTACAATCTCACATCTATTTTAACTCTGAAACCTCACATTCAATCATCCAGCTCTCTACTAAGTCTTTGGTACTTTGAGTTCTCTCATCCTGTTAATGTTATATTTTATTTGAAATTTAAGGACACTTCAAACCCTGACATAGCCGCTGTTTCCTGTTCTATCCTTTCTGTCTTTCCTTTGCTTTTCTGCTTAATTCATTACTCACTCAAAACACTCAGTAACTGGTTTGTTTGGTCCTTTATTTCTTTATCCTACCATTCCTCTACTTTGACAAAAGGCCAGCTGAAAATCTCGTTGATCCGCTGTCTACACAGGGGCTGCTGAGCAGTGCTGGAAGACATTGCACAATAATCCAAATGTGTCACAATCTATTACACAATAACCGAGGTCAACCTCAATGGTGCCTTTACTAGTGCTCAGAAGTCATTCTGTTGTCAACCAGAACTTTCTCTGACATTCCATGCTGGCCACTCCTATCATTCTGTTCTTTGTTAAAGCACCAAATACTCTACCTCACTACACCTTCATTTGTTTCTTCCCAAAGAAAATAGGAGTGATAATTTAAAAAAAAAATGTCTCAAACTGTTGTTATCCTACCTGTGAACATCCTTGAATTCCACAAATTATTCCTGTTGCTTTACAAGGGAAGATCCCCCCGCCCAACCTAGGACTACTCCCTAACTGCATTCCATCTTTTGCTTTTACAAAGATCTTTCTCCATTGATTGTGTCTGCCAACCATTCTACCATCAAAATCTATTTTTTTACATTATTAATTTCTTTTTGAAATTAAATCATTTATTCTAATTTGTTATACATGTTGGCAGGATGCAATTCATTTCATATTACACATGTAGAGCACAATATTTTAAGTCACTAATTGTACACAAAGTATTTTCACACCATTCGTGTCTTTATACATGTACTTAGGGTAATGATGTCTAACTCATTCCACCATCTTTCCTACCCCCATACTCACTCCTTTCCTCTGCCCTCCCCTTTGCACTATCTAAAGTTTCTCTCCTTCCCATGCTTCCCCCCACCCCATCGCCATTATGAGTCAGCATCCTCATATCAAAGAAAACATTCAGCCTTTGGTTTTTTGGGATTGACTTGCTTCACTTAGCATTATATTCTCCAACTCTATTCATTTACCTGCAAATGTTATGATTTTATTCTCTTTTAATCCTGAGTAGTGTTCCATTGTGTATATATACCAAGTTTACCTATTCTTTCATCTATTGAAGGGCATCTAGGTTGGTTCCACAATTTAGCTATTGTGAATTGTGCTGCTATAAACATTGATGTGGCTGTGTCCCTGTAGTATGCTGTTTTTAAGTCCTTTGGGTATAAACAAAGGAGTGGGTTAGCTGGGTCAAATGGTGGTTCCACTCCCAGCTTTCCATGGAATCTCCATACTGCTTTCCAGATTGGCTGCACCAATTTGCAATGTATGAGTGTATCTTTTCCCCCCACATCCTCGCCTACACTTATTGTTTGTATTCTTGATAGCTGCCATTCTGACTGAAGTGAGATGAAACCTTACAATAGTTTTGATTTGCGTTTCTCTAATTGTTAGAGATGTTGAGCATTTTTTTCACGTTTTTTGATTTGATTGACTTCTTCTGAGAAGTCTGTACAGTTTCTAGGCCCATTTATTGATTGGGTTGTTGTTTTTTTTTTTTTGATGCTAAGTTTTTTGTTACTCATTTTTTTAAAAAATATTTTTAGTTGTAGATGTACACAATACCTTTATTTTTTATTTATTTATTTTTATGTGGTGCTGAGAATCTAACCCAGTGCCTCACACATGTGAGGTAAACGCTCTGCCACTGAGCCACAACCCCAGCCCCTACTTTACTCATTTCAGTCCAAGTTTAAAATACAAATGTTTCATCCATTTTTGAGAATTATTTTTTAAATTCTATACTTTTCATAAATGTATCCCTTTATTCCTTTTTCTTCCTATTTAAAACTTGCCTAACTATAGTATCTCTGAATAACCTCCCGGTTATTCATTTATCTATTATAATATGAATTTTATCCCCACTATTCAAATGAAATTTTTTTCATCAAATTAACCATTTACCTTGTTTTTTCTATTAACACTTGCTACCTAGGTGTATGCACACACACACACACACACACACACACACACTCCAAAAGTCTGTGACTAGAACAACAAGCATTTATTGGGTTGCCATTCAGTTCAGCCCTGAACTCAGCTGAACAAATTTTATGATTTTTTTGTGTCTGAAACAAAGTTATTAAGAAACATCTCAGAAGAATGGGAGAAAGGACAGAGGAGCAGGGCAGGGGGAGTGTCCCAGGGAAAACAGTCTCTGCTGTATTCTGCAAGTGGGGGCTTCAGAGGAGACTCCTGATGTCCAGGAAGATGCAGAAGTGCCCTCGGCTAAAACCTGGGCAGGGAAACCTGAGGCAGTTGGCATGTGTTGCATCTGCAGCTGTTCAGAGGCCACATGACCGATGCCCATGCAAGGTGTCAAGATCCATAGAGGACAGATTCTCTGAGTATTTATTTTTCAGGTGTAATTGGACACAATACCTTTTATTTTATTTATTTATTTTTATGTGATGCTGAGAATCAAACCCAGGACTTTGCACATGCTAGGTGAGTGCTCTACCCCTGAGCTATAACCCCAGCTCATCCATCATTACAACTTTCACTTGTAGATATATGACTTCAATTTGAGAAGTATTCAAATTATCTCTTTAAAATTTTTACCATCCCCTTTCCTTTTGAAACTTGCATTCTGTGTATGTTGCTGTATTTGATGGTATCTTATGCTCTATTTACTTATTTTATTCATTCAATCTATCTTCAAGATCAATGATTCATCCTTCTCCCTGCTCAAATTTTCTACCAAAGCCCTGTAGTGAGTATACACATCTCAGTTCTTCTAATTTTCTGTTCCAAAATTTCTTTTTGGCCCCTCTAAAGCCCTCTAATTTTTATCTTCTGTGGATAACTTTGCTTTGTTGAAATGTCATTCTCTTATAGTCCTTCAGTTCTTTGTCCATGGTTTTCTCTAATTTGTTGAAAAGACTTAAAACAGTAGATTTAATTCTTTGTTTAGTAAGGCCAAGGTTTGGGCTTCATCAGGGATGGTTTCTTTAAATTTATTTTTTCTTATGAATAGGCCATATGTTCCTCTTTCTTTTTATGCTGTTATTTTTCTCCCATCTGGAGGTTGTACCATTGGGTCTTCATGACAAGATGTGTATCTCCCTTGCCACAGTGAATAATTCAAATTCAGTGTCATGCCTAGAATGTACCAAGTTCCAGGAAGTACTGTGGATAATGATGAATTATGTGTGGATTCTTTACATCCAGGCCTTTCAATCTAATGTGAGAAAGAGAGCAGACACACAGACAACCGCAACACACATACAGTAATGATTACAGAAGTGGTCAGTAAAATGTCACATGAAATTTTAAGGGTAAAAGTTATCCTAAGTTTAGGAGGGCAAAGATGTCATTGTGGAAAGAGGTAAGGATTAAATTGGGTTAAGAGAGAAATTGCATGAATGAGGGCCTGGAGGGAGGAGAGTTAGCCAGAGGTAAGGAAGAGTATATGGAGGGACATGAAGCTTAAGAAAGTGTATTATCTTATAAAAGGTTTTTTAATGTCTTGCCACAGAATGTGAATTAATCACCATTGCAAGAGAGTTTTAGGGGACAGTTTGAAACTTATTACTGGGAATACTATATTTAGAAAAATAAGGTATATGTCCTGTGTTTTGTAGATGAGTGAGAGGACATACTTATTATTTAAATTTTTTAAATTTAATTTAATTTTTTAAAAATCTGTTTTAATTAGTTACACATGACAGAACAATGACCTTGACATATCATACATTTGAATCAGATGGGATATAATATCTCATTTTTTCTGAGTACACAGGTTGCAGAATCACATTGGTCATGCATTCACATATATACACACAGTAATAATAATGCTGGTTTTATTCTACTATCCTTCCTATCACCCCAACCCTTCCCCTCCCCTTGCTGGTGCATTATAATTACACATAATATTGAGATTTGTTGTTATATATTAGCATTTCAATACCAGGTACCTAGAAATTTGGCTCTTTTACAAAATTGCTGCTGAAGTAATATTTTGAATATATTTTCCTAAAGTGTTTCTCCATGCCAAATTTATCTCTATTTTTAAAAATTTTTTTGAGTTTGCTTTTATCTTTATACAACACATCATTTTCTGATGTACTATTAATAAAATATTAATTAAGCATTGAGGACTTTACATTTTTTATGTATTTATATCACAATTCATTAAAATGCCTCTTAACAGTTTGCTGCTGACACATGGAATACCTGATTTCAAGTGGCTTTGATCTCTATCATGTAAATCAGCCTGATGTAGAGTTCTGCATTGTCCAAGACTCTGTATTGTCAGTTTCCAAAACCAAGAGATAATATTTTCTGGATTATTAATTAATTTTGAACCTATTAATATTCTTACTGAATATTCATTCTCTTCTCTACAAAATGCATGTTTATTTTTTGCCCATTTTCTTTTGGGTTTACACATATCTTCTTATTGACTTATAAGAACAAATGAGCATCATCAGGAAATTAAATGTATTAGAAATAATTTTCTCTCCATGACTTCTTTTTACTCTATATCTTTTAATAAAAGGATTATTAATTTTAATGTACTTAAACTTATAATTTTATCTTTAAGTGTTTTGCGTCTTAAGAAATCTTCTTATTCTATAGAGTCATGCAAAATGTTTACTTCATATTTTCTAAAATTTTAGTTTTCCATTTGAGATTTAATTGCTTAAGTGTGAAATTGACTTTTTGTGTAAGAAAAAAGTTGCTAATTTGAAACAATTGTTTTACTTTTTTCTCCACATGGAATTTATTGCAAATCTTGTCATTTCTTAGAAACTCGATGTCCACATATATGATATGTCAAGTATTCAAATAGATTCCATTCATGTACCTCTTTTACCCACTACCAGGTTTTATCTTTTTATTTCAATAGGTTATTCCACTCCCTTACTTGCTTAAAAATATGCTTTGAGATCTGGCATGGAAGATTTTTTTTCTTTTAGTTATTTTCAGTATTGTTGATACATAGTTCTTACACATATTTTAAAATAACTTATTATATATGTGAAAATATTCACTGGGATTGTCAATAAAATTATATTCACCCATTTTTTTATTATGTAGAGGAATTTAGTCTCTTTTAGAGTTTCTTAGACTCCATTATATCTATTATACTATTAGCACAAGAAAATTCCAGCAGAATAGCAAACACCAAAACCTGTTTTGAGAAGACTGAGTGGGACGTATTAGGAAAGATAGGCAAATTACTGAATAGATAATGTTAAATTATTGATTCTGCAACACATTAATATATCTGTGCATGTGTGTATGTAATTGTGTACATGCACACACACGTGGTTATCAAGTCCCTCCTGTGTGCCTGGAACATTGCTGTGAATTTTACATGCATCACCTCATTTAATCCATACAGCAGGGAGGAAGTCATGGTCCACACATAACAGACAAGGAGACTAAGCCTCATGGTAGCTAAGAAAGTTACCCAAGTTCAAAATCTGCAGACCAGAAAGCTTTTTCTTTACTTTTAAAAAGTTATTGCAATAAAAAATACATAAATTTGCCATTTAATCATTTTTAAGTGCTCAGTTCCCTGATGTGAAGTGTATTCACACTGTCGCACCAGCATCACCATGGTCCATCTCCAGAACATCTTCAACTTCCCCAGCTGAAGTCTGTACCTGCTGAATTCCCACTCAACATCTGCTCTTTCCTCAGCCTCTGGAAGGTGCCATTCTGCTTCCTGTCCCTGTGAACCTGGCTTGTCTAGCAACTCAGGGCTGTGGCTTCAGTTTGGGGTGTCCCTTGAAGGCCCATGTCTTAAGACTTGATCCTCAGATTGGAGGCCCTGGGAGGTGGTGGAACCTCTAAGAGGGAGGGCCAAGTGGGAAGTCTGGGGGTGAGCCCAGAAGCTTCCTGCAAGACCTGGTCTCTTCCTCTTGTCCTTTCACAACCCCACCTCAGGGTGAGCAGGGTTTGCTTGACTTCTGCCATGCTGAGCTGCCTGGCCACAGGCCAAAGCAACAGACCAATGAGTCATGGACTGAAGCCTCCAAATCCATAAGCCAAAATAATCCTTTTCTCCAAGTAGATCATCTCAGGCATTTGTTATAGCAATGGAAAGCTGACAAACGCTCACACACCTGGAGTCGTGGGATGCGTCCTTTGTGACCGGTCTCTTTCTCCTGGCAGAATGTCTTCGCAGTCCTCCCCATGTGTTAGGACTTCTTTCCTTCCAAGACTGAATAATATCCCAAGGTGCCCATGTACCGCATTTTATCAATACATCAATAGATGGAAATAAGTTGTTTCCAACTCATTTTGGCTTTGGTGAATAATGCTGCTATGAGCCAGGGTGAAAGTATTATTTTTAAGCTTCAAAATTTCACCAATAGCCAGTGAGCACCCCACATTTCAGTGGAAGATATTCAGAGAAACACCTGGTTGCCAAAGACCACATTCAGGACCGGGAAGACTAATTGGTTGGCCTTCCGCATGATTCCCATTAGGTATCTCCACCCTTCCTCATATCTTGGCCTCCCACTGACTATTGGCCAACCTCCTAACTTCCCCTGGGGACTGGGGATCTGTGCTTCTAAGCCAAGGCAGCCCTACTGGTTCTGAATCAATGATTGAGGGAGGGTTGTGCCCGGGCCCAGAACTCCCTGTGCACCTGCAGGGCCCCTGGTGCTGGGCTCCTTCCTGTAACTCCAAACTGCTAAGCACAGCTACCAACTAGGAATAACCTGAGCCAGGGAATTTGAAATCAAGCAGAGGTTGGGTTTATCTGGCAGAAAGTGGTTTTGCCTGAAGAAGAAAAGCTATTGGGTGGCTTTTATGTAAATTATTCTATTTTAGGAACAGAAAAACTTTAGGGAATGAATCATGACCTTCAAGAAATAATCCTCCTTCCTGAGATCACTTATTATGTTGACTCTCTGTAATCTCACTACAAATTACAAATGGCATGTTTGGGTTGGGGCCAAGGTCTACAGATGCGGCACCCAGACTCGCCCTCTGCTTGTGTGGCACAGACCAAGGGCAGCTTGCATCTGGGCTCTAGCCCTCCTTTCCATCCTGTTTCTTGATGCCTGGCATCTAGGCCAAAGAGACCTTCAAACCCAAGTGTCTGGAGGCAGCCATGTTGGGAGAAAGAAGATCTTATACCTGCAGTGGCTCTGGGTAAACGTCCTGAGTCACCACATCATCAGCTAATGGGAGACCTCACAGAATTGTGAGATGAGATGGAAACACACTCGTCAAGGACCCTCAGAAATGAAGAAGGTGGGCACTTTTTATCTCTGCTAAATCCTTCTCACAACATTCAGCATTGACGAAAATCTACAAATGATAGAAAAAGCATACTGTTTGGTGGGTTTTCATATTTTTGAAGATTAGTTTTATGCCCGTGTGAATTGCTGCTTGTATATTTATTTCAGGTTCTGAACTTCAGTAATAAAAAAATAATAACTTTTTTTTCCAGGGTTCTGTTTATGATCAATTTGACATCATAGATACCCTGCTAAGGAATTGTAAGTCATATTTTATTTATACTTTTTGTGGATGTGTTATATATTCTTATTTGTGTCCTCAATCATTTTCAGACCTCAGGTTCCAATCATTTTTTTAAAGCCAGGAAGAAGAGAAACACAAGGTTATGGGAAAAAAAATGAGCAATGCGCAGCCCAAAGGCCCAGCATCCCCCCATCCCATTTGAGGACCCAGCTAGACTCCCGATAATCACAGATACTGACGGGCACAGGGGCAGGTAGAGAGACGCGTTCCTCCAGTGCCTGGGGTCTGGACTCTGAACCACACAGAGGCCCATCCCGCAGCCCAGGCAGTCTATCCACAAGACACAGCCAAGTCTTATCTGAGTGAGGAAAATGAGAACCTGAATAATATTTTGTCGTCATTTTCAAATGGTCATAAACTATAAAGGAAAAAGGACTGTGTCACAGGACAGAATTAAAGCAATTGTGCAGATGCCTCGCCCTAAGACTAAGTGTCAGATGTGAGAGTTCCTCAGGGCCATTGGGTATTGCCGCCTTTGGATCCTTGGTTTTGCAGAACTAGCCAAGCCCCTGTATGTTAGCACATGGGAAAAGAGGACTCTTTGACTTGGGCAGAGAAAGAACAAGAGACATTTGACAAACTGAAGCAAGCCCTAGTCTCTGCACCTGCATTGGCCCTCCCAGATGTTCTAAAACCATTCCAACTGTTTGTACATGACATCAGGGGAATAAAAAAGGGATGCTTACTCAGACTTTGGGGCCATGGAAATGTCCAGTGGCATACCTATCCAAAAGACTGGAGTATGTTGCAGCTGGATGGCCAAACTGCCTCCGAGCCATCGCTGCCCCAGCAATCCTGGTTAAGGAGGTACATAAGCTTACGTTGGGGCAAGACTTACAGGTGGTGGCCCCGTGTGCTGTGGAGACCTTACTCCGGAGCCCTCCAGAGTGTTGGCTCTCCAACGCTCATATTATCCGACACCAGGCCCTTCTTTGAGACCACCCCAGAATAAAATTCCTAAAAACCTCAGCTTTAAACCCAGCCACCCTTCTTTCTGACGATGATCCCTCCAACTGCTGCACAGCTGCCAGGAAATCTTGGAGTTGCTCCAGAATGTCCAGCCGGACCTAATGGACACACTTTGGCTGGAGCCAGACGAGACACTCTACTCTGATGGCAGTAGCTATGTCCAAAATTGAATCAGGTGTGCAGGGGCAACTATAATCACTTTAAATGAAATTATCTGGGCTCAACCTCTGGGACTTAAAACTTCTGCACAGAAAAGCAGAACTAATTGCACTTACCCAGGCTCCCAGACCCAGCAAAGGAAAGACTGTTAATATCTCTACTGGCAGTAGATAGGCTTTTGCAGACTGTTAATATCTGCACTGGCAGTAGAGTTGCTTTTGCTACTGTTCATGTACATGGAGCTCTCTGTAAAGAGAGAAGGCTATTAACTTCAGAACAGAAAGATATCAAACATGCTGAAGGAGATATTAGCTTGGCTAAAAGCCCTCTGGTTACCAGAAAAAGTGGCTATCATACATTACAGAGGCCACCAGAACACACAGACACCAAAATGAAAAGTAAACCTCACTTCAGTAAAACCTAGACAATATGGTTATAAATATTTGCTGATATATGTGGACACTTATTCAGGAGATAGTTCCCTGATTCGGCCTCCCAATATCCTAGGGTCCTATGTGGCCCAGCTTTCACACCTAAGATAACTCAAAATTTATCTAAAGTCTTTAGAATTAAATGGATCATATATAGGCCTTAGAGTGAGAGACAAGTTAAAAAGATAAATGGAACTCTAAAAGACACCCTTACTAATTGCACTTGGAGACTGGCATAGCCTGGACGGGCCTCCTTTTTCCCTTTGTTCTAAGACCACTCCTACTGATTCCCAGACCACAAGATAAAAAACTAGATGAAGTAAGTGACCACTCACTTCTTAGGTCCTTACAGGCTCTCCATCCAGCCTCCCACCGGCTCAGGCTTTAACTAAGACAGTCCAGCAGCCGGTTGCAGGAGAGACCTTCACTCACCCATTCCAGCCTAGAGCCATCATCCATCCACCATGGAGCCTTGCTAGCACAGACCCTTCCCGGTCATCCTGACCACCCCTACTGCTGTAAGAGTCACTGGATTCATCACTCCCAGATCAAGAAGACAGTTCCGACAGAAGATCCACCTGAAGACACCCGACGATAAACAATATTTATGCCCTATGAAGTAGCCCACTAACACAGGTACCTTTAGAACAAAGAAAGAAAAGGAAGATACAAAGCCCATAATTCAGAGCACTGTCTCAGAAACCTACAACACAGGATCCTTTCCCAAGGTGACCTCTTGATCAGGTGATGAAGAAGACACCAAAGTAAAGATCCTGAGAATTGCCAGAGCACCATGGGCCATTTGGTATCACCAGGCTGGTGACATCCCCACGCACATCCCTCAACTAGTTTCCTCTAAAAGAAGAGCCTGAGAACCCCAGGTGCCTCTCACTATTGAGAGGGTCCACAGCCTCCCTCGAAGGGCTTTATATTTCTTGTCTTCCAAAATAAACCTCTGTGCCTCGACTCCCGACATGTCTAGAAATTCTCTCCTACAGCCATTGTCAAGGACCCCATCATCCTGAGTGGAGGTCCCTTGCTCCAAAACTCCTGGGGCCACCTCCAGTGACTCTTTAAGCCCCGTGTCATCTTAACACACACACACACAATCAGATCAAGTGAGTGACAATCCCTGGCCAGGCAAATAAAGCTCAGAATATACATATTTGTGTGTATATATATATATATATATATATATATATATATACTAATATGTATTTTTTTTCTTCTATGCTATGTATAAAGGTACCTCAGTGCAGCAGAAATAGCTATTCATTTATATTATAGATAGGAATAAATATATATGCCATATATGTATATATTACGCACACACACACAGAGTCACGTTTGCGGACTTATTTAAATGTTACCTATTCCTCTCGATATTTTCAAATATCTTTTCCTGTATGTGCATATATATCACATATATTTATTTAAATTGGCTATTATTGTCTTAGGAGACCATTCACTACTCACTCTAGCAGTAGAATCATGAGATCTTGGAATCTCACAGAGCTGCAGGCCCAGGTTCTCCTGTGTGGCCTATGGATACAGGACCTCCCCCTTGCACATAGACACCCCACAGCCACACACATGCCAGGCCCGAGCTGCCTCCACGCACAGCCAAGGCCTCGTTATGTGTGCTGAAGTGCCCCATTATGGCAGGTACAGCTACTTACCTATAATGTGAACATCTATAATATATACACACATATCCATATATTTAGATATTTATTTAAGTGCTGTATATTCTTTTGTATGTACTTGTAAATATTTATATTCTGTGTGTGTGTGTGTGTGTGTGTGTGTGTGTTCATGGGTGTGTAAGTTGGGCTTACAGGCAGAGATGACCATTCAGGAATCAGCTCAGATTTGAGGACCCAAGTCTCAGAGTTTCTGGCTCAGGACCCCTTGCCCACAGGATAGCTCCAGGGCTCTCTGGAGTCTGGTGCCTTGAGCACATTCACTTCACAACCTCCACACACCTGCTTGTCCAACTCTGCCCCACCCTAAAAGCAAAGCCCCAATTTGGCCACAATGACCTTGACCAGCAACCCCTTCCTGTCAGGCCAATCCCATGGGCTGGAGCCTTTAAACAAGACTGCAGGCTCCAGGAACTTTACCCCAGGTGTTTCCAATCCGGGTTTTCTACTCTCTCTGTCCCCAGATACAGCCAACCGGAGAGGCTTGCTCAGGCTGTGTAGCCTTGGACGGCCAGGGCTGTGTACACTCCCTGGGACCCCATCAGCCCCCAGTGCTCTCCGCCCCGGCTCAGGGGCTCAGGCCTAGCTGATTTTCACCTCATCCACCCCCACAGCCCTGTTCTCCACTTTGGGTGGCCCCCTGCATGTTCAAAAGAAGGGTTGCCATCCAGATTGACACACCAAGGACCAGAGTCCAGCTGCTCACCTGAGGATGAGGGCACCTGAGCTGGGTTTGTCACAAAAGTATGCTCTGCTGGTGGTTACACCTGGACACTCTCCACTGCACCCCTCAGGAGGGGCTGAGCTTGCCTTTTGGCCCCCGATGGGAAGATGAGTTTGTGTGTGTGTGTGTGTGTTTCTTGGGCCATGTTTAATTTGGACATTCATATCGATACATTCATGTACTAATTGATATATCAGTATTTTTTATGTGTTATCTATTTATAAATCTATATTTGTATTCAAATATGTGTGTGAATATAAATACATATAAGCATATTTATGTTTTCTCTTCTATGCCTGAGTGAAGCACCCTGATCTGATAAATATAGCTACATATTAATATGAATAAATTTCTACATTTTGCACATATACATATTCATATGTCTAATTATTTTTAAATGTGCTATGTGTTTAAAAATATACACTAATAATGCTATGTATTGAACTATATATCTATAACATATATAGTATGTATAGTGTGTATATATGTATATATGTACATTTTTACACATATATGCACAAATATATAGTGTACATATATGTGTACATATACATATGTGTCTATACATCTACATATATAGTGTGTATGTGTATGTATATGCATACATACGTGTCTATGTACACACACACACACACACACACACACACACACACACACCCATAGCTGGGCTGTTAAGGCTGAGGTGACCGTTCAGGACTCAGCCTGGCATTGAGACCCAGCCCTGTCTGGAAGTCTCCAACAGCAGCTGGCCCAGGGCCCTCCTCCTGACCCATGGCCTGGGGCCTCCCTGCAGCACCCTACCACCACTCCCCCAGCCCAAGAGCCTCACCTGCTTACAGCCAACGTCCATCCACCTGGGGACACAGGGCCCAACCTTTTGCCTCCACCTGCCTTTGCTGACCACTCGCTCTGGAGGCCAGAAAGGGTTAGAATCCCCCTTCCTTTTTAAGTCTACCCTGGCCAGGCCTGTTCTCCTAGAGGTTCTGATTCTGGTTGTCTGGAAAGGGGCCCAAGAATGGGAATTTTCCATGCTTCCGAGTTTCTGTGCAGCCAGGGCCGCACTTCTGATCTACTCTGCAGCTCAGAGTAGAGGCCCTCAGGCTGTGACTAGCATCAGTTTTCTAACCTGGGCAGTGCTGGAACCCGAGGCTGTCTTGAGGGTCCCGTGCAATGACCACATGTTCACAGCTGAACTCGGTGCCTGTCTTTCCTCTAGGAAGCATTCAGTAAATGCTTAATAATCAAAATCTCCTATTTAGGACACTGGTCATCTTTTCAGGTGTGAATATCCCTTCATTCATCTGAACAGTGTTAGGTCAGGCTGTTTGACCTTCCTGGAGACAGGGCATTCCTGGATGTGAGCTGTTCTTTGTCAGAGCTGGCCATCTCTGATGGCCACAGGAGTGGAGCAGCTCCTTCACTCTTTAAAACAGAGTGGTCCTCAGTTAGGGCCACTCACTGGAATCCTCTTGGAAAGGTTAAAAGCAAACAGGATACAAAATTAGTGAAGCAAAGGCTTCTCGAGGGCTGGAATAAGGAGATCATCAAATCCTCTGGCTCGAAACAATAACAGACCTGAACAAAACTGTCAGAAAAACAACTCTTTGAGAAATCTGGAAATCAGCCAATAGCAAAGAAGAGATTGAGAAGAATTTCTTTAAGAAAAACTACTGAACCTCCCGGGGAAAGGTCTGTACCAGAGCAGGGCATGGGAGGAGACCTCCCTGCTGAGGGCACACCATTCACAGTCACGGGCTGCACAATGACATTCTGGGGACTGTGCCACATGGACCCATGGGATTATAATGAAGCTGAAAAATTCCAACCCCCTGGTGATGTTTCGGCCCCGTAATGTCACAGTACAGCACTTTACTCAGATACCTGTAGTGGTGTGTAGTACACTGCCAGTCGTATAAAAACATGGTGCACACCAATTCACAACAGCCAGACTGTGGAGCCAGCCCAGGGGTCCATCAGCAGCTGAACGGATGGAGAAAATGTGGTATATATACACTACACGCTTGGGTTTTATTCAGCCAACAAGACGAATAAAATTATGTCATGTGCAGGAAAATGGATGGAACTAGAGATGACTATGTTAAGTGAAATAAGTCATACTCAGAAGGTGAAGGGTCATATGTTTTCTCTCACATGTGGAAGCCAGAGGAAAATAAAGGAAAAGAAGGATGAGGAGGATCTCATGAACGTTAAAGGGAGATCAATTCACGGAAAGGGACCAAGGGGTGGAAGGGGGGAGGGAGGAGGGAAATGCCGGGGAGTGATATTGGTCAAATTATATTGTTAAACTGTGCACACGTACAAATATGTAACAACAAATCCCATCATTAGGTGCAACTATAGTGTACCAATAAAAATGTGAATAAATATGGTGTATGCAATTAATATAGAACACTTGCTAATGATAATAAATAGCTAGGCTACTGTTTATGTATTTACTATTATATACATGTTGTGGGTGGGTGTGTGTGAGTGTGTGTGTGTAGGGGGGGTATGGTACTGGGGATTCTGCCCAGGGAATTGCACCTGCTAAATAAATCTTCAACCACTGAGTTACATCCCCCACCACTTTTGATTTTATTTTGAGACAATCTTGCTGAGTAGCCCAGGCTGGACTTGAATTTGCAATCCTCCTGCCTCAGCCTCCTGAGTAGCTGAGATGACAGGCATGTGCCACTGGGCCAGGCTTCTAATACATACTTTACCATTATTCTGAGTGAAGTCCTACTCATTAAGAGAAGTTCACTGTCAGACAGTGTGCTGTGTTATATGGCCAACAGCTCACACATGTCATGTTTACTGCATCACTCGATGACATCAAGGACAGTGGAGTGATTGACCTATACCACCCAGGCAGGGGTCAGTGTAAGCACCCTCGACAGGGTCCATCCAGAGACCAAATCTCTAACAACGCAGCCCTGGGCCCTCATGCCCATGATCAAGCAAAGCGTGACTATATCTCAAGTGGTGCTCAGAAAAGCCACAGAGTTTATTGGGCACAGCAGAAATCTTGGCTGCACATGAACACACAAGAGCAACGGGTCAGCTAGACCGGGACTGCAGATCTGGTGGGGGCAAGCAACAGGAAGGCAGAGTAGGAGGAGAGGTGACAAGGGTGAGATCCAGGGCATGAGCCAGGCATAGTGGACCCTGGTGAGCTCAGACCTATCCCCAGCGGTCTGGAAGACTGTGAGCAGCGACAGGGTGCAGGCACACAGAGGCTGTGCACAAGAGCAGGACACCAGAAAGCATCCACTGCCCGCCTATCCTTGGCTCAGTAAGAGGCCATGGACGCACAAAAGGCACAGGAGAAAGCGTGGCAAAAATCAAATCAAAGCAGACTCGGTGAACTTCAACCGCACAGACCCTTGTGCAGACCTTGGACGATTTGGCTCCAGACCTGAGCAGGATCAGTAACCCAGCACCGGCTGACCACTGAGCTCTGCAGACAGAAGGGCGGCCCCTTTCGAATTAGACCTAAAAATAAAACAAGAAGAAGAAGAAAAAATGTACAACTGATCAGAGACATCAGCAGAAACACACCATCGAAGAGCGGAGTCCAGGCTGGTCACCAAGCAAACCCCACCTCTCCTGGGGCCACTGCCCCATGTCCCTCCCTCAACCAGCATCCCAGCCAGGGCTGACCGGGCCTAACAAGTGCCCTGCAGGGCAAGGAGGGCGGAGTCAGGCCACGCCCTGCAGCTCTTTTCCTTGCCCCTCCCCACTACACCAAGAGGGGACTGAGGCCGCCTCCTCTCCCAGCCTCTCCCTTCCCTACAAAGCTCTCCTTTCACACGCAGGAAATCTGATTTGCGGTTCCCAGCTTCCTGAGATTCCCCCTTAAGTGCATCCACAGCCGATTCTGTGGCATGTGCTGGACTTAGAACAAACTGCTTTTCCTACTGAAGGGCAGGGAGGAGCCCTCCCGGATTCCTTGGTCTCTGGGGCCAATAACAGGCCTCTGCTAACTGGGTGCAGGAGCATCACAGCCCCATACCAGTACATATGTGTCATCATTATCACCCGTTTTCAGAAGCCATGTGTCACCATCGCTTCCCTGACGCTGCCCCAGGTGCCGTCTGTTTGCAAGACTGCTTCCACAACTCCCTCCAGGTCAGGCAACGAATGGACGCACCCTGAGGGTCAAGAAGTCCAGGAACATCGGAAGTTGGTCCCGGCAGGTTTGAGACTCCTACTTCCTGGTTCATATCCCATAAAGAGCAAAAACGCCAGCCAGCTGCCCTTGCCCTCTTAAAGGACTTCACCTTTCTCTTTGGAACCCTAGTCGACTTTGCTCTGTCCTTAGAACTCAGGAATTTCACCAGGATATTTTTAGGTGAGTTCATCTTCTTTTTCCCCCACTAACAGTGGTTTGGCCTTTCTTAGGTTGGGGAAATTTCCTAATAGAGGCTGAACCATTACTTTCTCTCCATCTGTTCTTTTCTCGCTTTCTGACTCCCCTCCTATTCACATACAGTCTTAAAGGTCGACGCATGGTTTCCTTTCTCTGACTCAATCTGTCATCCAGAATAGCTCCTTGGTCCTCATCTGTAACCATGCTCTTTCCTGGTGTATGGACTGATGTGAGGTTTCAGAAATTCTGCTTTTGTAAATCCCAGCCTTTTTTCTACAATTACAGCCCTTGAGAGTTCTAATTATTATTATTATTATTATTATTATTATTATTATTATTGTTTTTGCACATTTTTCTTTCAAGCTACAGTTTCTGGCTACCTGTTCTCTGCACAGGTAACTAGCTTCACATTTCTTTCTTTTTTATTTTTTTATAGTAAGGATTGAACTCAGGGTGTTGAACCACAGAAACACATCCCCAACCCTTTTTATTTTATATTTTGAGACAGGGTCTCACTAAATTGCTCAGGGCCTTGCTAAATTGATGCAGCTGGCCCAGGACCTGTGATCCTCAGCCTCCCGAGCTGCTGGGATTACAGATGTGTGCCACCGTGCCCCAAAGCTTCACAATTTCTATATCAAAATTGATATCAGGGTCAGTAGTGAGTTGGAAAGGAATGGTTGGGAAATACCACTCAAAAAAATAGGAACCTATCTGCTGTCAGAACTTTGAACATTTCTTTTTACATACCTCAAACTGCATGTCTTTACTGCTAGCATAAAAATGCAATTAAACTGGTTAAAGGTGAAATTTATTTGTTCAAGTGATGAAGGGTTTTCATGGTTGAAGCATCATTGTATTGAGGCACATCTTGATGGCCTCTCTATAAGCACCGTTGTGATGTGATTCATTTATTTATTAATTTGACAAATACGCTTCAAGCAGCAGCAGCTGTCCAGGGTCTGTCTTGAGTGACAGGTTCAGGTTCACCCTCCTTAGCATATGACCTTCCTCTGTGCTGTATCTTTCCACTAAGAGGAAGATCCATGCACTGGTCTTTTTGGCCTTGGAAGAAACTGAATGTGCCTCTGTAAAAGGGGTCCCTCCAAGTCCACGATTGACTTTAACACTCACATAACTGCACGTGCATGCCTGCAGAGGGCCATGCAGAACTGTGAAGAAAACAGTTCATGACTCTGCCCTGCAATTATCCATCTAGAAGGTAATGCTTCAGACTTGAGCATGTGAACAAAACATGATTCCTTCTGAAGGTGTCTAATAGACCACAACAGGAGTTAGATGCCCATTGTTATGGGAATGATTAAATAAAGTAGGGCATATCTGTAAGTAGATGATAACGCAGCCACGAAAAACAACGTGTGCTCCTAAGAAAATACTTTAAATGAACAAAGCAAAATTCAGAACAGAACACATAGTTCAGCCCTGCTTCCAAAACATAGAATACATATACTCATATATACACATAAGTATGCACTCATGTGCTTTCATTAAAATGGACATACTAACAAGACGTCATTCCCAGGGGATATTATTGGGAAGTCCTGCTTGCAGCAATGTAAAGAGAACATTTTTTTAAAAAATTTTCGTTTTGTATACTTCAGTGTTTTTTTTTAAAGATTTTACTATGAGCATATTTACCTCTTTTAAAATACAATCTTGAAGGAGCATCTTTGCTAATATTGTAAAACTTTCTAATCCTTTAACCAAATTATTCTGGAGATTTTTTTTAATTCTGGAGATTTTATTTTTACAAGAAAGATGGAATAAATTATGGCATGCAATGATATTCGTAGCATCCTCAGGTCCGTGGACCATCACGACACAAATCATATTTCATACATTAGATTGAAGTTCTTTATTTTATTTTTATATGGTGCTGAGGGTCAAACCCAGACCCCCCCCCCACAAGCCAGGCGAGCGCAATACCACTTGCACCACATCCCCAGCCATGTTAATGTCATATATGAATTTGCCCAGATTTTTTAGTAGCAGCAAATGAATTATGAGTGTTTTAACTTCCCCCAAAACAGAGGTGCCATCTCCCTTTGGAATTTCTTTGTGCAAAGGCCCCAGTCAAAAATTGCCCCATTGTATGGTGACACTTTGTTCAAAGGGAAATTCCTTGCTAGCCAAGAAATTGTATTAGTACTAATGTTGGGCTCAAACATCTGTGGCCTGTGAGGTACAGTAATATTACAGTTGTAAGGTGATGAAAGTTAATTGGGCTGCTTTTACCCTCAGCTTCTTTTTCATTCATCTTGAAGAAGCTTTCTCACAATAAATCCCTCTCATGTTTAACCCTATATAATACACATGCAGAGTTTGCTCATGGTATGGTCACACTTTCTCCACAGAGGCAGGCTGAACCACCAAACCCTGGATTTTTCTCTACTTTTGCATCTGTTCATTTCTGAAAACTAAATGGAATTTTTTTTTCAAATTTCAAGTTTGTTTCTATAAAAGAATTTCTCAAATATGAAGGCATTAACTCACAAAAACCACATTCCCCTCATTGACCAGTTTGTATAGTCCTGAAAAGACTGTTGTGCAAGATGTGACAAAATTGCCAATTACAAATGTGAAAAATATTGGTAATATTGATTATAATGGTGATAATTTTATATGTGTGTATCTATATATTATATTATACTTGTATATTAGAACATGTTACAGAGCATTTGTGGTCTCAGAGCAGCTAAAAATAAATAATAAATAAAACTTAAGGTGATTTTGATTCCTAAGTAATCATTTTGAAAATAATCTACATCAAAAATATAGTATAATTATTAATAATATAATATCTACCTTTAGAAATGCCTGTATGATAGGTATTACAGTGCCCTGTATTAGTTTCCTATTACCATTGTAAAAAAAAAAAATCACCATAGCATGTTTATCTTACATCTTCGATGGTAAGAATTCCAAAATGAATTTTATAGTGATCAAGGCAAGATGTAGGCAGAGACAAATTCTTTCTGGGGACAGAAGTAGAAGCTCTTTCTTTGCCATTTCTGCTTTCAGGTGCTCTCTACATTTCTTGGATTTATGCCCTTTCTTACATCTTGAAAAAATATAACTCTATTCTTTGCCTTTGTAGTCACATTTTCTTTTCTCTATCTTGACCCGCTCACATTTTTTTTCCTCCCGATCTCAAGATCCTTAACTTAATCACATCTGCAAATTCCCTTTTTCATGGGATATAGTCATCCATTATAGGGATTAGAATATGAGCATCTGGGTGACACCATTAGTTTACCTACCACAGTCTTTAAGATGTATTACTCCAATTACATACTTAAAAAAATAAAATGAAATAGAACTTATTCTCCTCATTTTACATATGAGCTAATGTAGGCACAAATCTAACAAATGACTGACTCTCTCTATTTCATCTACAATCTCATCTTTTCACTTGAAAAATCTGCTGATTCTAGTCTTTCCTACTGGGAAATTAGGAACACACACACACACACAAAAGAAAATCTACATTTCAGACTTCCCATTTGTTTTCAAAGGTGTGTATTAGGGTGATGAAACTAATGGCCAGCTCTACTCTCTGTATGGTCATCTCTCCAATGGCTCCAATAGCAACATCTCTGAACTTGCAGAAATTCTGGAGAAGCTGGTGGGCTTATAGCAACTGTTGACACAGGGACTTTCTAAAGCTCAGACTCTCTTCCTTCAGTAGAGACTTCTGAGTTTCTTTTTTTGGTGACATATTTTTAAAGTCTCCCCTGCCTCTTATCTTCTCTCTAGACATTTCTGTGGAAAAAACACTTTAAATTTGCTGTTTTAGTAACTACACTGAAATGTTTTTCTTTGAATAGTTCCTGATGAGCCATCTGGTGGTGGCCACAGGGCAACACAACCTTTCAAAAACCTATCCAGTGTGTGTGAGTTGTATACTATCTGACAGCACTTCACAAATCAGCCCTTGGCTCCATTCGACTATGACATTAAATGGAATATAGCTCTTAAAAGACTTGGATTCTTGGGTAAGCATTAACATTATTCTCCCATGACTTGCCTTTGCCACAATAATGCACAAGCATAATAATGGAAAACAAAATCTAGGTTAGACTAGTCTATGCCATTATTACTTAAAACCAACATTCCAGTTCAATACTAACAGAAATATAAAGTGTGTGTGTGTGTGTGTGTGTGTGTGTGTGTGTGTGTGTGAGAGAGGGAGAGAGAGAGAGTATTTACCTTAAACACACACATATACCCAAATGCATGTGCATACATGCACACACACACACACACACACACACATGCACACACACATATGCACACACACACATGCACACACACACACTTTATTGGATGAAAGCTAGCTTGATACAATTAACCTCAACTGAATTAAATCTATGTGGACCACTGCTTTTATCTCAGCCTGGTTATGGGGTCCTCTTCTGGAATGTTCCTCCCTCCCGCCCTTTCCTTAGGGCTATGCAACTGCCTTAATGCAACTCTATGGATGCACTTGTTCAACATTGTCTGGTTTGGTTAATCTGCCTGATTGAAATTACACTATAAGCAACTTGAGAGGACAGTTCATACATTATTCATCTACATACCATATATAATTTCTGAAATATGATAGAAGTTAAAAAATAATCTGCTGACTGTAACAGGCATTCAGTCACACTGTAGATACCTGAGGTCAAGGCGAAATGTGAAGCCTACCAGGGAATCCGATAAGGCGTCCAGGCTTGCTCGGTGTCCTCACTCCATTATTGGCCTCAGTCCTTCATCACATGAGTGGATAGATTTTTTTTATTGAATGCATTAATAAAATACTAATAACATCATGGCTGAGACCACATTTGGAGGTCCCCAAAACTCCAAATGACTGTTGTGAAAAGAAAATAGAATTTTAATCAAATGATCTGTTATTTTAATGGCCACTTACAAAACAGGAGATTTATTGAGAAGCATAAAGTTTGTTTGCATGAGTGGAGGGAAAGCTTTTAAGAATTACCTTCTCCTGGCTGTAAAATTCTCTGGTGCAGCTTAGACATTCCAAATAGGGAATGTGAGAGCACTGTGGACTCACTGGTGGAAGTGTCCACCCCTGTGTGGACTGTGAGGTCAAGTGGTTCCTGAGCAGCAGTTCTTGGTGACCCGCTCATCTGTTCTGTGCATTATCAGGCACTGGAGTGGGCCCTAGAGATGGAAGGTTGAATTAGACGAGATAGCTGCCTTCATGGGAAGAGCCCTAGCCACGTTAAGTGCCTGGGCCTGGGAGACGCATGCGTCCAGCACGAATCTATTTTCATTCTCAAAATTGTAGAGTGAACTGCCAGCTCTGCCCTTGGCTCTGTGACTGTGGGCATGAGGACCTCTGTGAGTCTGGTTTCCTCATTCACGGAATTGGGCATCCTGGCGCTGCTGCTCAGTCCCCAGGGCTGTCATGGGGACTCACAGAACTAAAGGACAGGGCAAGAGCAAAAATGAAGAGCGCAGCCAGGCTCCATTGCCAGAGAATGATTTGACATGTGTCCTAGACCCCGATGTCTGGTGTCAACCCAGTCACATGTGGCTCGTGAGCCCTCGAAATCAACCAGTGTCAGGGAGCAACTTGTGTTTTTTCATTCTGTTTAAAGTGACATTGCTGCCTGTGGCTGGTAGCTGCCTTGTCAGTTAGGGATCCCATCCGTGGAGGAGCAACTGGGGGATCTCACGTGTGTTTTCATAGGCACTTGGAAAAACTACTTGGGGAAATAAAAAGCGTTGATAATGATATCAAAGCAGTGTTTGCCCCATGTCACCTGCCGTTGCAAACATTTATGTCAGTCTGAATGTTTGTGCCAGGAAGGGCCATGTGCATCACCATTTTACAGTTGAAAACACAGAGATTGAATTGCTCCATCTGTCACAGAAGCTGGTGAGGACCCGCTGCAGTCACCCTGGAGCTACTTCAGAGCTATCAGAAAGAAAATGGTGGTCATATAACACTCAGCCCTTAATTAAACCACCAGTTTGGCTTCCTGAGCCAACACTCCCTTTCCTGTTCCCAGGGAGTCCTGAGAGCAGATGTCCTTCCTGGCCAGAAGCTGTCCTTTCCTGTCTCCTCCCTCTGCCCATGCACACCCATGCACACCCATGCAC
The DNA here is from genome assembly GCF_045843805.1 of Urocitellus parryii. Taxonomy (NCBI): domain Eukaryota; kingdom Metazoa; phylum Chordata; class Mammalia; order Rodentia; family Sciuridae; genus Urocitellus; species Urocitellus parryii. Next base: position 2,443,615 of record NW_027554054.1, on the reverse strand, counting down.
ACTCACTGTGGGAGTCCCTACTGTTCTCTAAGAATTTGCTCACAGTTCTTTCTCTGGAAGCTAATCCACTGGGGTATTTGCTGTTTTGCCTTCTTACCCTGTGTGAAGACCATTTCTGTGGCACAGAAACCTCATGACCAACTGATGTGTCTGTTAGTTGGTGTCCCCTGCTTTGGACCAGCAGCCTCAGATCCTGGCTCTACAGACAGAACAGGCTGAGCGAGTGTTCAGGGCTAAGTCGCCACAGAGTGGGAACTCATGGATGCAGAAGGCACTTGGCCATGGACACAGCAGGGCCAGAGCGGAGGACACAGGGCCTGAGCACACTTCCTGTCCTCTCCAGTATCCACAGATGGGGGAGGTGCTCCTCTTGGACACAGGATCCTTCCAGTTCATGGCATCTGGAGGACTCACCGGGTGGCCATATCAGTGGCTTTCTCTTTGAGCTTCAGTTTATGTCCTAAATTAGGGTTTCGGACTAGAACATCCTAAGGTCCATTGCATGTTTGCATTTCTGATCCAAAACTCCAAGGCACAAAGGCGCAGAGACTTTCGTTGGCAAAGATGTAGTGACCTTCACTGAAACTGGAAGACGTCCCTGACCTTTGACCCTGTCATTCCTAACAGCATTTTTTTAAATGCTGGCAGAGTAGGGCCAATATTCTTCATGTGCAATCTCTGTTTTCCTCATAGGGAACTTACAAGAAACGACACTGGATACCTACTTTTAAAAAAAAAAAATTAGAAGTACTTGGACACAATACCATTATTTTGTTTACTTATTTTTATGTGGTGCTGAGGATCGAACCCAGGGCCTCACACATGCTAGACGAGAGCTCTACCGCTGAGCCCCAGCCCCTGGATACCTACCTTTCCTTTCCCTCCCCTTCCCCATATGTTGGTTTGACCAATATGTCATAATTTCGGTCAGTCACCAACCTCTGAGGATCATGAGATTTCAAATAAAAGCTTGCATTTCTGGGTTCTTATAAACACTAATTGTCTTAGCTATTTGATTCGCTGTGACAAAGCACCATGGGCTGGGTGACCTACCAACAGCAAGAATTTCTGGAGGCTGGAAGTCCGAGATCAGGTACCATCACAGTTGTGTTCTGTGGTAGAGGTGTGATAGAGGGTGTCCTGTGGTAGAGGGTGAGGGCCTCTCTGGTATCCTCCTGGATAAGGCCCATTCATCAGTGCTCAGAGGCCCCGCCTTCTGGAAGATACCAACTTGGGAATTTTGAGGGAGACACAAAGATTTAGACCAAAGCACTTAGCAGAATCCAGCAACCCCAGGCTGAGTAGAATCTGCCCTGCAGACGCTGGGCTGAGCTAGTGTCAGCCTTCATAATACTCCCCACCCCTCCCTATAGGGTCACAAGCAGTCAGCTCTGCTCAACCCTTCCACCTCTGGTGGGTGGGTGGGATTAACAGTTTTCTGACTTTTGACTTATGTCTCTTTCTCCCCTGCCCCCCAGGTTTTTTTCTGTGTTCCAGTGTTCTGAAAGAAAGCCATTCTGGACTTGTAAAAAAGCAAACCATGCATTTCCATTTTTGATGGAGACCTGTTATTATCAAGAGCTGAGCCAAGTTTAAATGCAGGCACCCTTTTGTCTTTTTTTCACATATTGGGAGTTCAGGACTTTTAGAGGGAGGCTTTCTGTTTTTTTGCTTTTTTCTTCACTTTTTTCTTTCTGTGGTGGTACTCATCAGACCCAAGGCCTCCTGAAGGCTGAACATTTGCTCTACTGCTGAGCTGTATCCCCAGGGGGAATTTAAGAGAAAAAAATTATTATTATATTTTTGGTATTGGGGATTGAATCCAGGGATGCTTAACTGAGTCACATCTTCTCCAGCCATTTTTAATATTTTATTTAGAGACAGGGTCTCCATGAGTTGCTTAGGGCCTTGCTAAGTTGCTGAGGCTGGCTTTGAACTTGGGATCCTCCTGGTGGAGCACACCTGGCCCCAGGGCGGGGATTTAAGAAGACCTTTAAAATACTTTATTTGGGGCTGGGGACGCAGCTCAGTGGTAGAGCTATTGCCTGCCATATAGGTAGGTTCCCTGGGTTCCCTCACCACTACCAAAAAATAATAAAATAGAAAAACCTCAACCCACAAAAACACAAACTAGCACTTCTTACAGCAGTCCTTGCTTGAAGTAGGCAGTGTATTGACCACTGGGATAGTTGGTGGGGCCCCCACAGGTTGGCCTGGGCTCTGCCCATCATCCCACTCACGTCCAGACTGGTGAGGGTTCCTCACACTAGGGTCCAGCTGGTTCCAGGGCAAAGTGGCTCTCACAGGCTTTGCAGTCAGCCCAACTCCTTTGCAAATGCAGGACAAAAGCTGATGCATGGTGCTGTTACTCATCTGTGCCACCTGAGTGGCCTCTGAAGGCATTTGAACTTGTGGCCTCCTCTCCATCACATATATGCAGGTCCAGAGCACCCGTTCTCGGGTGGATGTAGACGAGGTGTTGGCGACTTCCACCTGTGTCCCAGGAGCCTGTTTTTATAAAGTTTTATTGGCACACAGCTCTGTGGCTGCACTGGTATATTGTCTGTGTTTCTGCACTGCATGGCCAGAGCTGAGCACTGTCAGTAGAGACTGAGTGGCCTGCCAGGCCTCACCTATTTGTAGAAAGTGTTTGCTGGCTCTTGATGTGCACGAAGAGATTCCAGAAGTGAACCGAAGGGTCTTTCCCACTCTTCTTGTCATGCCAGCCTGTGGAAGGGCAGAGAATAAGAACATGTGCTCTCAGGACCTGTAACTGTTGCATTATATCACAGGTTGTACCTGCCTGCTCTGCTTTCAGGCTGCTTCCCTGTAGGGAATAAAAAATCATAACTCATTTTGCTGAAAATGCTTTTCCTTTTAAAAGTGTTCCATATTTGTTATCAGATTATTTTTATGGAGCAGGTAACACTTACAAGGAGCAGATAAGGAAAGGATCTGATTGACAGGTGATTAATCATGCAGCTGGTTCTCAGCACCCAGGGCTGCTCCAGGAGAGGAGGGAGTCTGGAGACTGGACCAGCCCAGCTGCCCCCATCCTCTGGGGACAGCCACCCGGGACAGTGAGGTGGGATAGTGACAGGGTGTGAGAGAAACTTCATGCTGAAGGATCAGTCACCTGGCTTCTGCTCAGTCCCCAGCACCAAGGAAACAAAAACAAGACTAAAAAGATCTGGCTTATATTTGACAGTAGACATGGTTGCAAGTAAGGGAGGTTCACTGTCACACTAGACTCTTCCTGTTTTATTATCATTGTTATATTTTGATACTGGGGATGGGACCCAGGGGTGCTGAACCCTGAGCCATATCCCTATCCCTTTTTGTGATTTATTTATTTATTTATTTATTTATTTATTTATTTATTTATGGTGCTGGGGATTGAACTCAGGGCCTTGTGCATGCAAGGCAAATACTTTACCCACTGAGCTGTATCCCCAGCCCCTTTTTTATGTTTTGAGACAGGGTCTCAGTAGTCCCCGAGGGCCTTGCTATGTTGCTGGCCTGGCTTTGAACTTGTGATAGTCCTGCCTCAGCCTCCTGAGACTCTGGGATTATAGGTGTGCACCACCACACCCGGCCCCATCCCTTTTTAAAGAAAGTTTTTCGAGACAGGGTCTCACTAAGTTGCCCAGGCTGTCCTCAAACTTGAGATCCTCCTGCCTCAGCCTCCTGAGTTGGAATTACAATTGTGCGCCAAGCTTTCTCAATCACACCGCTAGTTACCAGGCTGTTTGATCCTTCACGTGGACTTGATCATAGATTTAAATAGGATTCCATATTGGAGTGTGATGGCGGTTTTCCTAATGAGTTTCTTCTGAGTGATTTTACGTGTTTTGAGGATGGCTTTCCTGTATGTCTGGTGTCCCTGGACCTGCCACCATCTCATCTTTCTGTGTTGTTTGTAATGAAGGCTGAGGCTCTCTGGCAACTCCAGGGGCCTAAAGTGTTCAAGAGACATGACTTGGGGAAGGTTCTGGTTGGTTAATGACTTTGTGCCTTGGGGATGGCCTTAAAAATGGAAGATAATTTTTTGGTCACTCAAATCCAATTGCTATATTCTCTAAGTGCCTATAGTATGAAGACTCCCAGGGCAGATCGCACACTTCTGTTGGCTTTGTAAATGTGAACTTGTGTACGTTGGGGGTCCAGTGCGTATCTGGGGTAAAGGGGGAGTGAGAAAAGGGGTTGGTTGAGGAAACTGCTGGATGGAGGGGAAGGAAAAGAAGCAGGGACACCCCCGCCTCCATAGCAGGGATCTTGGTCTTGTCCCTACCTCTCCCAGCACCATCCACTCCCTTCTTCCAGCCCCCCTTCCTAGCAGAATTGGTCATCATAATCGTCATCCTTCATCCCCTTCAGCCGAAGTCGGGCAAAGTCCTCAAACACAATGTCGTCATCTGTGGCATAGTTGGTATCAAATTCAATGAGGTTAGTATCCACAGGGACATCTGTTTCAGGAGCAGCTGACTGAGGTCTGGGCAGGGTGATGTGGTCATGGGGCTTGGGGTGCATAAGAACAAAAGGCAGCTCCACAGAGACATATCCGCCTTGAGATACTACCAGCTTCACCTTGACCCTGTAGGACACCAGGATTCCCAGCACCTCCTTGTTGGCACCCTCCTTCACTATGGTGCTGGAAGCCAGGTTGGTGTCCTCATGCTTGAGCTTCCCATCCAGGGCAAGACCACGCTTCTCTCGGTTGTCACTGAGCAGTGGGGTTATGGTGTACACCTTACAGAACGTGGAACTGGGAGATATCTGGTCATCTTGTTCAAGTTGAGCCACGGGGCACTTGTACTGGGCAGTGCTGAAGAGGCAGATGTCGGCATATTGTCTCACGGAGACTCTGATCTTCTTGACGGTCTTGGTGGAGATGTTGGTGACGTGGACATTGACACTGAGGGGCTCCCCTTGGTAGTATAGCTCCTTGTCCAAAGAAGCCTCAAGGTGCAAGGACCGATCAGACATGAGGAAGTGGCGTGTGGTTTTAGCTGAAGGCTGTGGGCCTGGTTTCTCTGGGGCAAACTGTACCTTTCGGATCACCAGTCGCACAGAGTTCCTTTTGTGGCTTTTCTCTTCTAGTGATTTGGCACAGAAGGCTCAAATCTCAAAGTCTACCCCGCAGGCCTTCCCTGTGTCCTCTGGTCCTGGCTGCAGTGTGACCCAGCAGGGTAGATTCTGGGGTATTGTGAAAAAAAAGGGGTGGGCATGCTGGCCCAGCTTCCTCAGCAGCCGGTCCTGCAGGCGGGTGGGGGGCCGGGTGGGTTGGGCATTGGGGGGAAGGCCTGGTAGGTGGCAATGAACAGGTCTTTGCGGAAGGACAAGCCCAGCACATCCAGGTCTTCGCGGCCATAGCGGAAGGCGCAGGTGAGGGTCACAAACACTTTGCGGTCTTTCAAGTAGTCAGGATCCACAAGCACCACACGGTCTACAGGGTCCACTTTGTCCAGGTGATCTACAAAGTCCCACTTGCCCAAGTACACGGTGAGCTGGTCCCGGGTTTCTCCCCCATGGTGCGCGCACCCCCTGCCCTCCGGGTTCCGGGCTTGCTCACAGCCTTCTCGCCCACTGCCAGGTCCCAGCTCCTCCCCGCGCCACTGCGCACATGCGCCCACAGCTCTTTCTCCTTTTCCCCCTCCCCTCAGGTCCTGGGCAACTAGGGCCAGATCACCTGGTACTTTTTAAATACCTGTTTTACATAAATTTTAATTAGTAGCTTTAACCCTTTTCCAATATTTGTTTGGATTATATCAATAACCTAGAAATCAGTGAAGCAAAGTCTGGTTTTATCTCAAACTCTGATTTTACTTCCTCTTTCTTCCCCAGACAAGAAACCTCATCACAGTGCCTGAATTAAGATTCCCTCTTGAGGAATTTACTATATGTTGTCTACATTCCAAACTCCAAAATTTACCCATTCCTAAGTTTTGGAAAAGTCTTACAGAATTTGTCCAGAGGTACCAAAATCACTTGGAGTACTCAGAAGAATCCATATCTGAGTCTTGCCTTTTAGGGAGCAATTTGAATTATAAGTATGCAGCCTTTAAGGCAAGTAGATGGATGATCTGCAGCTGGAAGAAACCTTTTCATCAATACCTTGCATCTAAAAGGCACTTCATTTGATTCCTTTTTTAGATACTGTGAATAAACCTACAATAAAAATGGAAGTGAAGTAATATCTTTAACAAAAGTGTTCCAATTTTTTAGATATTTATCCAGAATTATAATTACTGGGTTATAGAGCATTTTTTAAACCAAAAATTGTTATTGTTATTTATTTTTACTTATTTAGGCACTTTACCACTGTGTTACATCCCTATTTTTTTAATAAGACAGGATATCACTGAGTCACTTAAGCCATTGCCAAGGTTCTGAGGCTGGTCTTGCATTTAATTTCCTCCTGTTTCATCCTCCCAAGCCACTGAGAGTACAGACATTCACAATGATACCCTGCTTCAAAAAAAAAATATTATTAGTGGATTATATGGCATTTTTATTTTGAGGTCTTAAGAACCATGATAGGGGCTGGGAATGTGGCTCAAACGGTAGTGCACTTGCCTGGCATTCGTGTGGCACTGGGTTTTATCCTCAGCACCACGTACAAATAAGGATGTTGTGTCTGCCGAAAACTAAAATGAATAAATAAATACTAAAATTCTCTCTCTCTCTCTCTCTCTCTCTCTCTCTCTCTCTCTCTCTCTCTTTCTCTTTCCCTCTTTCTCTAGCTCTCTCACTCTCTCTTTAAAAAAACATGAAATTTTTTTCAAAAGTATCTTTATTAAATATATATTGTAACCAAAATTTTTATCTATGCATATACACCTATACTCTGGAGTCCCTACTATCTTTCAGATATTTTTTTTAGTTTGGTGTGGTTTGGTGCTAAAAATTGAACTCCGCGGGTGCTCACCACTGAGTTATGTCTCCAGTCCTTTTTTTTTTTTTTTTGAGACAGGTGATATATCAGTAATCTCTCAATACGTTGCTTATAGCCTTTCTACATTGTTAAGGCTGTCTTTCAAATAACAATCCTCCTGACTTGCCTATACAGCCTCTAGTATATTTGCCACCACACCTAGTTCTTTCAGATTATTATAATAACCTTTTCAACAACATTGCCCAGGCAACAGAAAATCTCATTGACTGATGCATTTTATCCCTGAGGAAAGTTTATATGAAGCAGCCAATGTAGGACTATTCTGTAACGATTTGTTGGAATAAACAGGGATCATTGTTTTTTAAGCTCTTTTCTGAACAGCTGTTTGGTATCATAGTTCATAAAAGTGCTGGGAATAGAATGTAAATTCATTTGTTTGAAATCTACAGAGATTTACATAAGCTCAGTCACCTTTTGTTCTAGAGATTGGAACTTCAGGACATAGTAATGTAAACAAAATATGTTAAAGTTGAGAAATTCAATACACACATTGACACACACATCCACACGCACACACACACAAAAAAAAAACTTTCTAGGAGCAATTGGTAGTTCTGGCATTATTACCAGTGTATCAGGCACATAGTAACATAAATAAAATATGTTAAATGTGAAACATTCAATACACACATACACACACCCACAAAAAAAACCAAAAACTTTTTCTAGGAGGAATTGGTAGTTCTGGCCTTATTACTAGTGTATCATGGTTGGGACAGGATTCAGGAAGTGCTAAAATCTCACTCCAGCTAAGAGTAGTTTACTGTATTCCTCCCTATTTCACCTATAATACAAGCTAGAGTGAACTTCAACTGTCAGCAACAGCAATTGGGAAAATATGTTGGCAGTTTTTTTTTTTTGAGATAAATTGACAGCTTTGATATTTGGGTATTTTTGTGTCTTGGTCACAGCTGATGAAACACTTGTGAAAAATTTTATGGCTCCTAGATATCACCATTTTTTGTATCATTTCTTTTATATTTCCTTCTTTTTTTTCTTTTGTTGTGGTGCTAGAGATTGAACACAGGGCCTTGTGCATACAAGGCAAGCACTCTAAAAACTGAGCTACATCCTCAGCCCCTCTCTCACATTTCTGTTCACTAGAGGTGATAATGGTAATTGGGAATTTTTTCCCAAATATGGAACATTTCTTAAGACCGGACTAATATGCAGTTTATCTAAATCTCTCTACTCATTCATGATTTTGCCAAAGAGATACTCACAGTAGTTTTTTCCTTAAATTTATCTATAGATGGAGGGACAATATCTCATTTAATATTCTGTTTTATTTTCAACATCATTCCCTGTTAATATTTGTTTTTTATAATGTTTCTAAGTTTGGAACTGACTATCTTGCACATTTTGCACACACACTCTAACAGTGAATTTTGCCTCTATGTCCCAATTCTAACTTTAGGTTGGATTGATTCATTCATTTACTTCTAATGTTATTTTTCATATGGTCGGTTTTACATATGCCTTTCTATTGCTCTTAACAATACTATTGATCTACATATGGTTTCAGATTTGATTTATATTATTATATATTGGTCTGTATTATTGCAATATAGTTTTATAATATACATTAAATGTGTCTCAGAACAATAACTATATTATTTGTTTTTTTAATTAAAGGTTTTGGGGTATTTTAATATATTTTATTTCTAAGATAATTTTTTTGGTCCCTTCTTTTCTTTTATTTGGTACTTGGAATTAAACTCAAGGGAACTGAGCCACATCCCCAAACATATTTTGTATGACATTTAGACACGGTATCTCACTGAGTTACTTAGGGCCTCACTTTTTCTGATGCAGGCTTTGAGCTCACAATACACCTCCCAAGGTACTGGGATTACAATTGTGCACCAACAGGTTCAGCTCTCTTCTTGTATTTAAAGAAAAACATGCTAAAATTTTGATAGGAAAATATTATATATTAAATTGAGTTAAAATAGTTGTCTTTGTAATGATTAGTTTTATTTATGCACATGCTATTTTATGTGCTTTTGTAAATTTTTATTTAGTTTGTGATAAGTTCCACATATTTTCCTTGAAATCCACTATACATGTGATGTATTTAACAGATGTATCTTCAGTATAATACTTATGTGGTATTTTGTACTCTAATTAAACCAAAAATCTTTCTGGGCTCCAGAAACCATTTTTTTTCTTTTTTTTTTTAATATTTATTTTTTAGTCTTTGGCGGACACAACATCTTTGTTGGTATGTGGTGCTGAGGATCGAACCCGGGCCGCATGCATTCCAGGCGAGCGCACTACCGCTTGAGCCACATCCCCAGCCCCAAAACCATTTTTTTTTTCTCAAACTTTATTATTTTTGTTTTTCTGAATCACCTCGTCTTTCCTCCTAGGCCACAGATGTCTACTGTATTGACAAGTATACCTCTAGTTTTATGCTATCTCACACTTGTACACTGTCATTGTACACACATACTATAATTTCTACAGGTCTAAGCTGCTTGGTGATGGAGTATTTTATATATACAGTTTTCATGATGAAATAACAGCAATTTCTACTCCATTTTTAGTTCATGATAATTTGTTCTGTGTTCTCATCAATTCATTGTATTCTTTTTGTTGTTGTTATTTCTTACTGGAAATTTAAATCATGGGCACACAGAGACTGGGTCACACATAGTTGCTTAGGGCCTTGCTATGTTTCTGAGGCTGGCTTTCAACTCAGGATTATCTTGCCTTAGCCTCACAACCCATTGGGATTAGAGGTGTGTGCCATGGAACCTGGTTCTATTTTATTTTTATATTGAAATATATATTACTTCTGAAAATAATTTATTCTTGATATTAAGAAAGCATAGAATACCATTTTCCCCCACAAATAACTCCCCCTTTTTTGGAAAAGATGTCAATAGTGCTAGATGTATAATATATTAATGTCTAAATGGCAAGTTTATTATTAATATTATTATGCTATGTATTAGTTACAAAACTTTATCTGTTCATATTATTATAAGGTATATACTCTTTTCTATAACTTTATAGCATACATCATTGTGTATCAAAATGACCTTTTGGGGGTTGGGAGGTGAGGGGAGGGATCATGGGGTTAAAAATGATGGTGGAATATGATGTATATTGTTATATAACGTATATGTATAAATAAGTGAATTCATGTAAATATAATTTATATAAAACCAGAGAAATGAAAAACTGTGCTCTATATGTGTAATAAGAATTATAATGCATTCTGTTGTCATATATAATTAAAAAATATTTAAAAATTAAAGATAAATGATGGCATTATGTTCTAACAGAAAATAAATAGTACTCCTTTTAAAAACTGAAAAAAAATGTCTGTTGGTGAGTTGTAAACTTTATGAAGTATAAAATGTATCCTGAACATTTGGTAATACATAAACCTAGATGTAGGTATTTATAGTGTTGTCTGAAAAATTTTAAAATAATACATTAGAGTTCATTTTTTGCAATGTATACTCATAATTATATGAGATGCATTTTGTACATATACATGTATACTACCATTATATATAATTAATAAATGATTACTACATCTTACATTAACTACATTTATTTCAAATTAATTTGTCTTTTGAAAGCACTGATATATGACACTTTTTGATATGTACACTTGGTGTGTATTCAAACTTGTCAATTTTATGTATTATGTTCTTTATTCTCCTTTTTATAGAATTTCTTTTTCCAAATTATTGAGATTAATAAATTTTAAACAATTGAGTATAACAGTGCAGTCTGTAGATTTTCTTTTTTAACCTAAGACAAACTACATCCCAAATTTAATAGGCTTATTGTTATGTAAATGACATTTAAAAACTTGCATATATAACACCCTTACCTGACCTTACTCTGGACTATTAGTATCTGGGAGGAGGGGATCTCAAAGTGATCCATGGAAAAAGCAGAACAGGGATGGATCAGTATGTGACATTGATGGATACTGAGTATGTAGTAGTGAGTATTTATGAAAAATTATTGGTGGAATAGGTATAGGTAGAGAAAAAAGTGCTGTGAAGGAAAGAGGGAAAGAATGACCAGCTCAAGATTTCAGATTTAAAAAGTCTAATAGTGGATCAATGATAGTATGAGGGTAAAGGGTAGTTTCTTTGGAGGCAGAAATAAGGTAGAAGTGAAAGAAGAAGGGAACTCTGGCACAGTCCCCAAGAGAAAGAGTCAAATGAAAAATACCCTCTCTCTCTCTCTCTCTCTCTCTCTCTCTATATATATATATATATATATATATATATATATATATATATATATATCAAACTTCTATAACATTAAAGTCAGCCAGCCTCAGCAACTTAGTGAGGCTCTAAGAAAATCAGCAAAACCCTTTTTCTTTATAGAATATTTTCTTAAAGGCTGAGAGTGTTTCTTAGTAAAAAAGCATATCTGATTTCAATTTGTCATATGAGAGAGAGAGAGAGAGAGAGAGAGAGAGAGAGAGAGAGAGAGAGATCTTGCAATAATTTTAAAAAAGTAATCAGTGACACTGTTAGTGTCAAGGATGTAAATAATTTAAAAGTAATAGTGAGCTAGTTGGAAAACTCATCTAGGTTATTAACTACTGCTTGGGAAGTTAGTCTACTCTCCAAAATATAAAAGTGAGAGAGAAATCCTTTATTAAAGTGTATATAAGAAAAAAGAGGAGTTTTGACACAGCTTTTACTTGACCCAGACTGGGTCAACTTTGGCAGGTGATTAGTGTTCTGTAAAGATGATAAATCCTTGAGTTATTTGGAATAATGTGATTTTATCTAGTCTTTATAAATGAAGATTGAGGTCTAAAATTGGCAAAGAAAAAACATTTCAATGAAAAGTAAATGTATGAATAAACACATAAAACAATATTTAAACAAAGTCAACATTCAGAATATTCATGCAATTATGTAATCGCCAGTGATGTAAAAACAATGACAACTAAAGAAAAAGTTAATTAATAAAAAACAAATAAATAATATAATGAATTAATTAATTAATGAATAGCTATCAAATGCAAAGATGTTATGTGACTGGAATTGTCAAAGTCAGCCTGTAGTCATGAAAAAGTGTAAAGGTACATAGAAATGGTATTTTACTACTTACTGAGACATACCCTATGAACTATAAATTCCACTCCTAGGAGGGAAGAGTTGAACACAGAACCCATTCACCTGGCTCTCTCACTTGGGACCTGTGTAAAAAATTACCTTTTTCTTTCCCTCAAATTTTATTGCTGCTTCCAAGAACACTACCCTCTATATTCACACTATCATTGTAGACTTGTAGCATGTGAACCCCTCTAGTGTTCAAGTTTTTCTACTTTTTTTCATTTATCTTTTTCTCCCTACCCCCATATTATCCACCAATACTTATTTTGTATAGCAATATCTACATACTCAGCAATCACCAGTCTTATACTATCTTACTATATCCATTTCCTACCTTGTGCATGACCACTTTGAGATCCTCTCCATGAAAACATCAATAGTCCAAAGTGATCAGAATGGGGGTAAAAATTGCAGAATATTAAAGGTCAGTTAAACAACAAGAAAGCTATAAAAGTGTGCTTCATTTAAAGGTGAAAATAAAAAAAAAATCTTTAGACTTCAATAGTTAAAATAAAAGATCAAAAATTTATGAGTCTCAATAATTTGAATTATGCTTGTGAGTCACTTTTTTGGGGGAAGGGATATAAGAACATTGCTAAAGAGTTTAAAGTTCAAACTGTTTTTTTATGAGACAAAAAATAGAAAAATTAAAAATATATATATTAAAGTAATTGTGATATCATTTTCATAAAAATATGTATACATATTTATTCACAAATTGCTTTAACCTTTTTTTTAAAGAGAGAGTGAGAGAGGAGAGAGAGAGAGAGAGAGAGAGAGAGAGAGAGAGAGAGAGAGAGAGAGAATTTCAATATTTATTTTTCAGTTTTCGGTGGACACAACATCTTTGTTTGTATGTGGTGCTGAGGATCGAACCCGGGCTGCACGCATGCCAGGCGAGCATGCTACCGCTTGAGCCACATCCCCAGCCCGCTTTAACCTTATAAACAGTTATAAGTGTCAATACATTTCTCTCTGGGCTAGGTCCTATTATTGGAAGAAAACTTTGTCTTAAAATAACCCCATACAGAGGCATTTAATGCAATTAACAGGCTAATAATAATAATAATAATAAGTGAGGTGGGGAGGATTTCAGGTTGTGAAGCATACCTGTAATATAAGTTACTTGAAAAGACATCACAGGAGAATTTTATACATTGTCTGAAGACATATATGTATATATTATTTATAAAAAGTGTGTATGAGTTCTGTAGTGAGGGTGCACAAGACCAATACAAAGTCCTTTTTTTTCTTAAATATTTTTTGTTGTAGATGGACACAGTATCATTAGTAGTTTGTTTGTTGGCTTTTTTAAATATTTATTTTTAGTTTTTGGCGGACACAACTTCTTTGTATGTGGTGCTGAGGATCGAACCTGGGCGGCCCACATGCCAGGTGAGTGTGCTACTGCTTGAGCCACATCCCCCTCTTGGGTGGCTTTTTAATGCGCTGCTTCATATTCAACCCAGTACCTCATGCATGCTAGGGAAGTTCTCTACCACTAATCCATAACCCTAGTCCCCAAAGTCCTTTACTTAATCTTTTTTTTTTTTTTTGGGGGGGGGGGGGTTGGAGTGTGTGTGCATGTAATGCAGGGGATTGAATCCATGGCCTTATATCAGCAAAACAAGCACTCTACTGACTAAGCTATATTTTCAGCCCTGATCTGTAGTCCATTAACAATGACAATGGAGCAGCTTGTCATTCAGACTTTGATTCTTTGCCCACTTGGCTCAGGTTGGAGGCAGTGCCTGAAGCCTTGGCCAATCAGTCACTTAGGTGAGAACTGTCCAATCCTCACACAGCCATTGATGAGGGGGAGGGCTTCCACAATCTTCTGTTCCTTTGGAGTCTGGAACCCGCCATTTTTTCAATCTTTTTGTAGGCTTCTGTCCTGGATCCGGAGCCCAGGTGTCTGTGCTATGCAGAATCTGAAAACAAACCACAGGGAGAACACTGAGAACCCTGAGAGCCAGGAAATGGTAAGTGTGCCTTGTTATATTGAGACTGGGTAGGAAGGTGGCTTAAAGCTGACAGGAGTGGCAATGGTGGAAACTGGCAGTCATGGCTAGGGACTCCTCGTGGTCCTCTCCAGAGTCTTTTGGCTAGAGGGTCTCTCGGTGGTAGCTTAGCCTTCACCTCCCTCTGACTAGTCTAGTGAGGCTTAGATCAGCAGTTGAAAACCTGGGCATTTTATTCCATAATTGTATGGTGTTTTCAGCTTCTTTCTAGAGCCCTTTGTGGGCTTCCATGTGCCATGAGTCCAGCATGTCTCCAGATTGCATGGTGAAGACTGAGATAATTACCAGGAGAGAACTACAAATCCATTTATTGTATTCATGCATGAGAGAGGTTGTTAATTTTAGGGCTTGTTACTCTTGAGGGTTTGTTTTTTTGTTTGTTTAATTATTATTATTATTATTTTGTGTGTGTGTTGTTTTCTCTTCGGTACCAGAAATTCAACCCAGAGGTGTTCATCCAGTGATTCACATTCCCACCCCTTTTTTAATATTTTTATTTAGAGACAGGGTCCCTTTGAATTTCTTAGGGCCTCACAAATTTGATGATGCTGGCTTTTAACTCATTCTCTTTATGAGTCCTGAGATTTTTAAATGTAGCAGAAGCAGTACCTCAAATCCAAAACAAAAATCTGAAATCCAGAACTTCAGTTTATCTCTCCGTAGGTCTCAGAATAAAACAATAGTTTTCTAGCTCTCTGTTCACATATCCAAAACTAGGGTTCTCTGTTCACAGAGAATAAGTATAAAGTAGAATAGATAGTATAATGACCATGTAATGTGGATAATGGGCCTCACTCAAACACACCTGATGGCTAACTGAAAGATATGTTAATGAGCACCATTAAGGCCTATTTCAAATGTAAAAGACCTTGAAGCCCTCTTGTGGGAACACCTTCAACAAAGTCCTTTGTCCTAGGGGTGATTCCTGATTGAATTTGAAGAAAAAAAGATGGGTCATAGAAAGAATGAAAGTGAACCCATATGGTAGTCAGGATGCTTTTTCCAAAGCCTATTCTAAATGCATTATGCTTCCTGTTCTGCCCAAAACCATCAGTAAACTTCTAAGATGGCACACAAAAATGAGTTTGTATTTTTTCTGATATCATTCCTTATACCACATGGTGGGTGTTCTATTTCTTCTTGCTTAAATACATTTTTTTTTCTTCAAAATTTATGAGACAAGCACCCAGATTCAATTTGCAAACTGAGAAATTTTGGTTAATCTCAAAACTCCACTTTCAGAATTATTAATCATTTTCCCATGTTTTATTTCAAATGTATGCATCATTTATAATGTTTTTCTTCAAGAACTGGAGGGCATTTTTAAAGGATTTGAATTTATCATTCTGAGATTTTCACATGAGAAGAAAGAATAAAATTAGGTGACATTAAAAAAAGAATGAATATCGGGGCTGGGGATGTGGCTCGTGTGGTAGCGCGCTCGCCTGGCATGTGTGCAGCCCGGGTTCGATCCTCAGCACCACATACAAACAAAGATGTTGTGTCCACCGAAAACTGAAAAATAAATATTGAAATTCTCTCTCTCTCTCTCTCTCTCTCTCTCTCTCTCTCCCTCCCTCCCTCCCTCCCTCTCTCTGTCCCTCTCTCTCTCCCTCTCTCTCTCTTTCTCTCTAAAAAAAAAAGAATGAATATCTCCTAAATGAGGTTTATGTGTCCCAATTAAGGATTTTAAAAAACTGTAATGGGTCATCAATTGAGGGTTTATTTATTTATTAATTAATTTGTTTGTTTATTTATTTATGGTCAGACAATCTGGTGTTGTGGCTCAGTGATAGAGCACTCACCTAGCATGTGTAAGGTCCTGGGTTCGATCCTCAGCACCACATAAAAATAAGTAAATAAAAAAAACAAATAAATAACCCACACAAACATTCCAAATATTTCAGGAAACTCCTTTATTCTGGTGTGGCAGGAAAAAATAAATGTGGGACTAACTTGAATTTACATTACATGCAATTTCAATCTCTCTCTCTCTCTCTCTCTCTCTCTCTCTCTCTCTCTCTGTACTGGGGATTGACCCCAGGGCCTCATGCTTAGAAGGCAAGCACTCTATAAGCTGAGCTATTTACTAAGCCCCATTTTTTTTGGGGGGGAGACCGGGGATTGAAGTCAGGGGCACTCTACCACGGAGCCACATCCCTACCCCTATTTTGTATTTTACTTAGAGACAGGGTTTCACTGAGTTGCTTAATGCCTCACCATTGATGAGACTGGTTTTGAATTCATGATCCTCATGTCTCAGTCTTGTATACAGCTGATATTACAGGCATGCACCACCATGCCTGAAAAACTTCAATCTTTTTTTTTTTTTTAAAGAGAGAGTGTGTGTGATAGAGAGAGAGAGGGAGAGAGATAGAGATAATTTTTTTAAATTTAATATTTATTTTTCAGTTATGGGCGGACACAACATCTTTGTTTGCATGTGGTGCTGAGGATTGAACCTGGGCTGCACGCATGCCAGGCGAGCCTGCCACCGCTTGAGCCACATCCCCAGCCCCAACCAACTTCAATATTAAGGGCTAAAGTACACGCAATTTAGATCAAAGTCCATGTCAATATTTTGGTACTATATATATAAAGTTGTTGATCGACCTTATATTCCAGTGCCTCACATGTGCCAGACAAGTGAGCTCCACTGAGCCCCAGCCCCAGCCCCCTGGTACATTTTTTATGGGGGATATTGGATATTGAAAACATGAACAGTTGACTACTAAGACAAATCCCCAGGATTTTTTTTTTACTTTATTTAGAGGCAGGATCTCACTGTGTTTCTTAGCACCTCGCTTCTGCTAAGGCTGGCTTTGAACTTTTGATAATTCTTCCTCAGCCTCTTTAGCAACTGTGATTACAGGCTTGCACTAACACACCCAGCCCCTGGTACATTTATAATACCTGTTTTATGTAGATTTTAACCAGTAGCCTTAACTTTTTTTCTAATATATATTTGATTTGAATCCATTACCCAGAAATCAGTGAAACAGAATCTATTTTTTTATCTGCAACTCTGCTTTTGGTTATGTCAGTGTCTGAGTTAAGATTCCCCATTAAAGAATTTACTATGTCTTGTGTTCTCATTCTGACCTCCCAGATGACCTAGTTCTGAGTTTTAGAATATCTGAAACAAGGTTCCCAGAGATTTCCAAATTTTTTGGAGTATTTAGAAAACACCACTCTCTGAGTCTTGTCTTCTAGGGACCAGTTTGAATTTTAAGTGTGTAGCTTCTAAAGGGATGGACTAATTCTCGATGCTTTGCAGCTAGAAGGCATTTTCTGATATACTTTCTATCTAAAAGGTACTTTATTTATTTCCTTTTATTAGATACTGTGAATAAAGGTACAATAAAAAAATAGATGTGTGGCAATATATCTAGCAAAAATGATTCCAAATTTTTTACATATATACCCAATGTTATTATTACTGGATTGTATGGCATCTTTTTACAGACAATTATTATTTATTTATTTTTATTTATTTAAATACTGGAGATTAACTCCAGGGCACTTTACCAGTGTGCTCCATACCCAGTCTCCAACATTTTATTCATTTATTTATTTATTTATTTATTTGTTTCTTTGTTTATTTATTTATTTTTGAGAGAGGGTTTTACTGAGTTTCTTAGGACCTTGCCAAGTTCTTGAGGCTGGTCTTTAACTTGAGAATAAATCCCTAGTTTTCCACCTCTTATTCTCCTAAGCCACTGGGAGTACAGACATGTACGATTTTGCAATACTACCCCAAATTATTACTAGTGGATTATGTGGCATTTTTATTTTGGGCTTTTAATAAACCTTAACACTTTTATAAAAATATATTTTTTAAATTTATATTGTCACCAACATTTTTACATATTTGTGTACCCTTGAATCCCTATTAATTATGATATATTTGCTTGGTTTTGCATGGTTTGGTGCTGGATATGGAACCCAGAGTTGCATACCCCTGAGATACATCCACATTATTTTTTATGTTATATTTTGAGACAGACTCTCATTAAGTTGATTGTAGCCTTGTTATGTTACTGAGGCTGTCTTTGTACTAACAATTCTCCTGTGTAATTTTCCACAGCTTCTAGAATTTCAAGCATATGCCACCACGCATGAAAATTTTAGATTTTTATAATAGCCATCCCAACAGCATTACATAGGCTGAATAAAATCTATTTGATTAATGCATTGAATCCCTGAGGCAAGTTTATGTGAAGTAGCCAGTGTAGGAGTGTTGTGTAAAGATTAGCAAGGATTGTGGAATGTGATAGACATTATTATCTAAAGTACATATATGGGGCTGGGGATGTGGCTCAAGTGGTAGTGCACTTGCCTGGCATGCATGCGGCCGGGGTTCTATCCTCAGCGCCACATATAAACAAAGATGTTATGTCCGTAGAACACTAAAAATTAAAAATAATAAAATTCTCTCTCTCTCTCTCTCTCTCTCTCTCTCTCTCTCTCTCCCTAAAAAAAAAAGAAATAAAGTACATATTTTAAGACAGGAATTGATGTGAACATACTTTGTATACAAACAGAGGTATGAAAAAATTGTTCTATATGTGTAATAAGAATTGTGATGCATTCCACTCTCATGTATTTAAAAAATAAAACAACAAAATATTTTTATATGTATTTCTGAGAATCAAACTCAGTGCTTTGGAAATTCTCGCAAAGTAGTCTACAACTGAGACACAACTCCAGCCCATGGACCCAGATTTTTATACTCTCTTTGTAGTTATCAGAAACAACATTAAAAATTAAAATTGCATTTTAGATCACTTTTCCTAGTACGGTAATGTAGTACTAACTAAACTTATTCTTAGTATTTTTTAAAAAAATAATCTAATGGATGACTGTTATTTTTTCAGGGATTATTTTATCACTTATTTAGGCCTTGGTGAAGGGTCCTTTTTTTCAGAATATACATTTTTGACATGGGATGTATTATGCAGTCTTTTATGTGCTTTTTGTGACTTTTATTTTCTCATAAGTTCTACATATTTTGTTTCTAAAAATGTACACATGTGAAAAACCAATTGCATAAGGCACCTATGTAAAATTTATACATAGTGTTTTATGCTCTTTTTAAAACTGGATATATTATGAAATGTTACTGGCCACAGTGACCATTTTTTTCTACAGATTATTATATATCTCTTCCAAGATGTATATTGTATTGAGCCATGCCCTTGAGCTTCAAATGTTTGAATGAGTACCATTGCATACTTACATGTTATCATGATCACATATGCTCTAATTTCAGTAAGTCTCTGTGATGAGGAGTATCATGTATATTCAATAGCAAAATAGTTTCCACAAATAGATACTAATTTAAACTCCTTTTGAGTTAATGATTATTAATTTGTTTTAAATGTTCATCAATATTACTTAATTTTTCCCATGATGGGTTTTTATTTTCTGTTTCTTAAATTTCTAAAGATTTTGAATTTTTTTAGTTAATAAACATATCACATGTATAAACTTGAAGTTCAAACTTTTGTCTTTTATATATTTTTGGCTTAAAAGTTGAGAAAAGGATCCAAAAATGCAGCTAGTATTGATTTCAAATAAATAAATAAATAAATAGGTTTAAATTATTTTTTAACATTGACTTTTTTCTTTGCTTATCATTTATTATAGGTTTCTTGTATGATTGTAAGGGTAGGTTATTTAAAATGGATTATAGGGCTTATCCTTGTTAATTACTACAGGAAAAATAAATAAGATATTTCTCTACACTGTGGCTGCAGGAAAATGAATAAATTTCTTTAAAATTATATGGTAATAAAATAAAACATCCACTCCTTAAATTTTTTTTAAATATTTTTGGCAGTGAATCATGAATTCTATTATCTGGACTTTGGAATTTAATATAAAATCATATGGAATAAAATTTGGCCAATCCTAGAAATATTTATATATAATTTGTTGTTTACCTAATGACATGTTGTGGAGATAGCAACTAATGAACATATTTATTTTTAGAAATAGTTACTTTTTTGCTTTTCAGTTTCTTAGAAGCCTTTTAGATTTATTTCCTTACTGAGTCACTCAGGGCCACTGATGTGTTTTTTTTTTTTTTTAATTTTGTAATCTCCAAGCATTTACCCTTCTAAGAAATCTGTATTGTGAGCTCTGTTTTTGAAGAGTTTCTTAACATGAAAGAAAAAAAAAAAAGTATTTATTTTTCCCCTGAAATGTATTCTCAATGTACTCTCTTCAAAATGGAGAGAAAATAATATTTCCCCAGACTGACATCCCTGTGTCAGGAGCTAACAATACATTTATGGTCTTTGAAGAAATTTCATACAGTTCTGTCTCTGGGTCGTTTTCTGTGGGCTGCTGAATTGCCATTTAGTATCAAGATACCCATGTTTTTTTCATCTGAACTATGGGAATAATTTTAGAAGGCACAGATGAATAATGCTCTTCATGAGGCTATGAATACCTGTATGTTCTGTAGTGCACAGCTGACAAAGCCCCTGGAATACACTGTGCAGATTCTATTTGGTTAACCATTTTCTGCCACTCACATGAATTCTCTTTCAAAAGCTTGTAATAACCTTTTCACTTTAGGCATCCATGTCATCCACATTCCGAAGTATAAAAGTTTGAATCTTTCTTTTCTGAATTCCAGGTTCCATTTCTCTTGTGGTTCAATGTGTAACAAATAATTATGTTTTTCTCTTTGTTTTACACTTTGTTTCTAAAAAAATGTTCTCTGCTCTAAACCTATATTTCCCATGTCCAGCTATGTTTAGAAAATGTCATAGATAATTGTATTTGATAATTTATAAAGGAGAGTTGAGAATAATTCTTGCTCATGTTTCCCTTCCTTAGAAACTGAACCAGAACTGTTGTTGGTCCTGAAAAGGAAGGACCATAACCAATCAGATATATAAAAAAGTTGATTAATTGTATATTCTCTTCTAAGAACTCTCTGTTCAGATCCTTGGGCCATTTCTTGATTGGGTTATTATTATTATGATTATCATCATCATCATCATAATCATCATCATCATCACTATTATTATTTGCTTAGTTTTTTGAGTTCTTTGTGTACCTTAGAGATTAGTGCTCTATGTGATATGTTAGTGGTAAAATATTCCTCCTAAAATGTAGGCTCTGTCTTCACCACAGAGATTGTTTCTTTTGCTGAGAATAAACTTTTTAGTTTGATTCTATCCCACTTATTGATTTTTTGTTTTAATTCTTGTGCTATCAGTGTCTTATTAAAGAAATTGAGGCCTAATCCCACATGATGAAGATTAGAGCCTGTATTTTATTCCATTAGACACAGAGTATCTGGTTTAATTCCTAGGTTCTTGATACACTTGGAGTTGAGTTTTGTGAGAGATAGTGGTTTGTTGAAGAGGCTATCTTTTCTCCAGTGCATTTTTTGACACCTTTGTCTAATATATAATAATTATAATTTTGTGGGTTAGTCTCTGTGACCTCTATTCCGTACCATTGGTCTGCGGTCTGTTTTTTTCTTTCTTTCTTTTTTTTTTTTTGGAAATGCAATGCTGTTTTTGTTACCATGGCTCTGTAGTATGGTTTAAGGTCTGGTATAGTGATGCCTCCTGCTTCACTCTTTCTGCTAAGGTTACATTAGCTATTCTTGGTCTCTTATTTTTCCAGATAAATTTTATTGTTGCTTTTTCTATTTCTATGAGGAATGCCATTAAGATTTTGATCAGAATTGCAGTAAATCTGTATAGCGCTTTGGTAGCATTGTCATTTTGATAATATTAATTGTGCCTATTGATGAGCAAAGTAGATCTTTCCATCTTGTAAGGTCTTTTTTTGAATTTTTTCTTTAGGTTTCTGTAGTTTTCCTTGTATACACCCTTCACCACTTTCATTAACTTGATTCCCAAGTATTTTTTTTTGAAGTTATTGTAAATGGGGTAGTTTTCTTCATGTCTTTCTCAGAAGATTTTTCATTGATATACAGAAATACCTTTGATTTATGGATGTTGATTTTATATCCTGCTACTTTGGTAAATTTATTTACTAGATCTAGAAGTTTTCTGGTGGAGCTTTTTGAGTCTTCTAGGCATATAATCATATCTGGCATTTGCAGGTATATGGATAACATTGGAGAAAATAATGCTAAGTGATGTTAGACAATTCCAAAAAAAATGCCAAATATAAGGAGGCTGACTCATAATGGGGTAGGGAGGGTGATCATAAGAGAAATAGATGGATTTTCAACAAAGAAGAGGGGTGGTAGGAAAATAAAGGGGCCAGGGGATTAGCAGGAATGGTGGAAGGTGATAGAGACCATAATCAAAAGTACATGTATGAAGACACAAATTTGTATCACCATACTTTATATACAACCAGAGATATGAAAAATTGTGTTCTATACATGAAATAAGAATTGTAATGCTTCTGTTGTCATTTCTTTAAAAATGATAGAAAAAATTATTCATAAATTATATACGTTAAATATGTGCATGTTCTATATAGAATATATATATGTGTGTGTATATATGTTTATATATAGATGTGGGGAAAGGCAAATCTCTTTCCTGAATTTTCAAAAATCAATTAATTTTTTAATTTTTTCTAACTTGCTAATAGAGTAGAATGCATTTCACTTCATAGTACACAAATGGAGCACAAAATTTTATTTCTCTTGTTGTACAGAAAGTATAGTTACAAAACCCATGTAATTCTACTTTGTGTACAACAAGATTTTCATCTCATTCCACCATCTTACCTACCTCTATACCATCTCCCATCACCTCCCTCCCCTTTGTCTTATTCAAATTTTCTTCATTTCTTCCATGCTACCTGCCACTTCCCTTGTTGTGGGTCACCATCTACTTAGCAGAGAAAACCTTAGGTCTTTGGATTAGGAGGATTGGCTTACTTGCCGTAACATGATATTCTCCAACTCCACCATTTACTTCCTAATTCCATGATTTTATTCTCTTTTAATGCTCACTAATATTCCACTGTGTAAATAGACCATATTTTTTTTTATCCATTCATCTATTGAAGAGCATATAGATTGGTTCTATAGTTTACCTATTGTGAAATGTTTTGCTATAAACATTGATGTGGATATGCCTCTCTATTATGCAGTTTTTAGCTCTTGTTGGTCTAAACTGAGGAGTTGGATAGCTGGGTAAATTTTGGATTCTTTCCAAGTTTTCTAAGTAATCTCCTTATTTTCCAAATTGGTGTCACAAATTTAGGGTCCTACCAACAGTGTAACAGTGGGCCTTTTTCCTCACATCCTGACCAACATATATTTTTGCTTGTATTTTTAATAACTGCCATTCTGATTGGAGTAAGATTAAATTTTGGAGTAGTTTTGATTTGCAATTCTTTAATTGCTAGAGATGTTGAACTTTTTTTATTGATTGATTGATTGTTTATCTTCTAAGAAGTGTGTCTCTTCAGTTCCTTAGCCCATTTCATTTAATGATTGGGAAATATGTTTTTTGGTATTAAGTTTTTTAAGTTCTTTATATATCCTGAAGATTAGGTTTCTATTTGATGTGCATGTGGTAAAAATTTGCTCCTATTCTCTGGTATCACTTGTCCACTCACTTATTGTTTCTTTTGCTGAGAAGAATCTTTTCAGTTTGAATTCATGCAATCTCGTGACTCTTGTTTCTGTTTCTTGTGCTTTAGTAGTATTCTTAAAGAAGCAAAATTTCAAATCCCCTACCTGGGATTACAGGTGTATGACATCATGATAGCAACACAATTCATCTTAATTTCAAGCCCACTTTCTTAAGGGGCTTTCATCGTATGAAGAAAAAGAAAATGTTATAGACAGGCCATTGGGTCTAAGGCCATGTCATGAAAAAAGAATATACCATTAATCTATTTAAATAATAGACTCAAATCTTTGTATCTTGGGAAAAAAATAAACACACACACACACACACACAAACACACACAAACACCATACCCGAATTCAAAAGACCTTGTATGCAAGTTTAAATGCAAATACTTTTCGGGGTTGGTTGGATTTTACTTCTCCAAGGATACCTTGCCATAAATTCGATGCAGCCTGAGGATCTGGATTTCAATTCCCAGATTCTCAAAAGACAATAAATAAAAAAATAAGTGTACAGACAAGACCCTACAATTGTGACATCAATTATTTCTGGATTTGAGGTTATCTCCTGACTCTCAAAAAACTCACTAGTTTCAGATTGAGCCTATGAAGACATAAGTTGTGTCCAATCAGGACCTCTTATATAAGCATTGTCCAATCTACACATATTCAGTGAAGAGAAGCAAGTTTTGACCATCTGGTATGAAGTCTGCCAGAGTGGGAATCCACTTCTAGGCTTCCTCACTTATGTTCAGTGAACCTAATTTTTTTCTCCTGTATAGGTACTTTGTGATTTATAGAGAACACATGAGGTTCCTAAAAATAGAGTAAATGATGAGTGTGCAGTAAAATCCTGAGACTGGATGATGAGTCTGGTTGAAACTAGCTGCACTGACTATGGTGGGAACTGGCAAGGGTTGGCTAGAATCTCTAGTGTAATCTTTGGTTTATGCAGTCCTGTGTCTTCTTCTGAGAAAGATCAGCCATGAATTTCCACTGGCCAATCAACTGGATCATATATTAATAGTAGACACTGGAAGTCCTATAGAATATCTTCAGCCCCTACCTTAAATTCTATGTGAGAACATTTGTGGCAATATTTCCGAATCTTCTCAGATTGTGTTGTGGATTCTGGAGTGAGGAGATAATCCCAATCACAACTCCATGTATTTTTTCCTCCAGGACGGGGGTGAGATACTCTACAGGTATCTCAGTTTTTCTTTCCTCCTGAATTCATTCTCCTTCTTTGTGGAGATTGTGGTATTGTGGATTGAGCCAGAGGTACTGTACAACTTTGCTACATACCTGGTACTTTTAATTTTTTTTGTATTCAGACAGTTGCTGAGTGTGATTTTAAATTTATGCCCCAGTATTGTGAGTTGTATTTATATATAAAATTTTAGCTTCCTTTTCAATGACAACTCCCCCTTTCCCAGTATTATCAGTTACATTTTTGCAGTATTA
The DNA here is from genome assembly GCF_045843805.1 of Urocitellus parryii. Lineage (NCBI taxonomy): Eukaryota > Metazoa > Chordata > Mammalia > Rodentia > Sciuridae > Urocitellus > Urocitellus parryii. Next base: position 2,418,475 of record NW_027554054.1, on the reverse strand, counting down.
TCAGTTACTTTACCCATATTATATTTCAAATGAGCATCGTGTTTTCAATTGTTATACCAAAAACTGGATGAGACTTTAAAGTATTTTTTTTCTTTCTGGGGGCAATTTTACATGCATATTAATTCCAGAGACTCAAGTGGGCTAAGTCATTACGATTGCAATTTCATGGTAAACATTAGGAACTTAGGTAGACTAATTAGACAATTAGAAAAACCTGTCTCAAAATTTTCAAACATAGCTTGGTATGTAGCCCAGAATTAACATGCTGCTTTTTCAAATCCCCAGTACCATAGAAAAAAATCAAAAGCAAATTTTTTTTGTTGTGATTGTTTATGAGCATTTTAAATGATTGAAAAGTAAAGAAGAATCACTTGATCTTGGAAAAATCATGTGTTTCTATTCTTCATTTGTGTTTCCAAAGGCAGACAACCTGTCAGAGTGTCTTTATGCTCAGATTTCATTTTGTGGAATGTATATGAGAGCATTCTCATTCCCTACTCTGGTATTTTCCTGGAACTGTGTTTCACAACTATATAATATGAGGATCCCACAGCTGGCACATCTAATGCCTCTCATAAGTCCAGACCAGTACTTTGGGTTTTTCTTGTTCAAGAGCAGTATAAATGTAGAGAGCTTAGTTTCTCAAAGAAATAACTGATAGAACTCTCAACTCTATTTTTAAAAGATATCTTCACTAATTTTATAGTCTAGCACAGTGTTTCTTTCTTCCATATTCTTATATTTGGAGTACTACTTACTATTCCGCTTTATGAGAGTAGCCATTCTAACAGCTGTGCTCATGCAGAAGATCTTATAGTTGGCTGGTGCACTAAAATTCTGATGCAAGCATTTTAGATTCCAGGGTGCCTTATGCTCACTGGAAAAAAAAATTGATGTGCACCTATTTTAGAAATAAAGAGGCATCTGTGATTGTAACCATTTTTCTTCACTAATATTTGAGATTTTAGCCTATTACAATGTTTGCACACCAATGTGAAAACACTCCTTTTTGTTCTAGGGAGATTTGCACCTGTACAGTTACCAGTGCTTTCAATACTTTGAGGTTTCAGATGTAGTCCATTGAATGGAAAAAGTTAATATTGGGACAAATTACTTACAGAAAGAATTGGTAAGGTCTGGTGTAATTAGTAAAGTGAGCTGGGTGAGAGAGCTCAGGAAGTGGTAAACTGCCACTTTGGCTTTCAGTGGTGGTCTGTATTTCCCTGTTAATTTTTGGTAATGTCTAGGTAAAAGTTCAACTGTCAGCAACAGCTATTTGCATTTTTAGAGAATGTTGGCAAATCCCTCTAAGGGATTAAGGGGTTCCCTTAAGATTTAACACCTCTTCCACTCTGGTCTAGTGGAATAAAGCCCATGGATCTTGCATGGCCATAGAAAACCACTTATTTTTTTCCTCCCTGGAGTAAATACTCATGTATATCTTATTCCTTCCTCTGTGTGTACAGATAAATTAGCATTTAAACTACAGGCAATTTAGAGTTGAATAATATATTTCAAACCCAAATCAATCTTATGTTATTTATATTAACACTGGATTTGGGCATTTTGTTCCAGTAATTTTGCATATTGCTCAAATTAGGAAAATCTTCAAGTGCATTCTACTTATGTCTTGATCAATATTTTTTTTTTCAGTTTTCAAATTTTTATGCCTCTAATTCCTTTAGAGTTTTTAGATGGACCAAAACAGGAGTATATATTTACTTGGTTTATCCATAAATGGAGGGAAGCTTATATTCTGCTATTAAGTATTTTTATTTTATTTTTTAAAATTATCTCACTCTTTGCTGTTTGGTGGATGCTTGTGTATAATTCCAGTATCACACACATTCTGCACAGAAGTTGCTTTTGTAATCTATGCCTTTTATTCTAACATCTACCTTGAGGTTGGATTGTAGCATTTACTCACATTAAATATTTTATTGATATGGTTTGACTTATATAGTTATAATAATTAACAATAAAAAGATATTTGCATACACATGAATTGTCCTAAGTAGTTTTCTGTGTTGTGATTTCTTTATCTTAAAATTACTACACTGTTGTAATATTATAACATGCATTAGTGTCAGGTAATGATCACTTGTACATTTGCTCTTATATATGAGAGAGTTCTTGTCTAATTTTATATACATTAAGCTTTCCAGGAAAATTTTAGAAGTTTTTTCTTTGATTTCTTCTTTAACAAAAAGTAAATAATGGTAAAATTATGACCAGTTATTATTAAAAGATACCTTGGGAAAAAATAATCATTTTTATAATAGTTTTATACTTTGTAAATATGTTGAATATTTGAGTCTTTTATGTTCTTTTCTGTATTTTTTTTTCTCAAATACTGCAAATTCTTTTTGTAAACATACTTGCATATGAAATGCAACATTCATGTGACATCAGCATAAAATATACATGGTATTTTATTGTATTTGTCAAACTGGATATAATACATCAACAAATATTCTAGCTCCTAGAATTTACATTTTATAAAATTTAATAATAATTCCTTCCTCTTTATCCATGCCCCTTGGTTTCAACTCTGGAAGAATGTGGCTGAATTCTCATGTACAGTTGCTGTAATTTTAGTCTCTGATTCCTGTGTTGCTGTATCATATACATATGATTACAAAACAGTTTCTACAAATAGATAATAAAGGCTTAAATTATTATTTTCCTTTTTTTGTGAATGTACTTATTCCACATATTCATCAATATTATTTAACTCATCTATATGATCTGATTGTATTCAATGTTACCTAATTTCTAAAGATTTTGAGTTTTTATGATTATTGAACAGTTAGACATATCCTTTTTAATGTGACTCTTCAAAAATTTTTTGTTTTTCTTTTGCAATTTGTTGTATTTCTTCTTCTTATAACCATTTGATTATATGTGAGAAAATTAGGGTTTCTTTACCTTGTCAGTTTTGCAGCATTTAATATAATCATTTTATGAATAGATTTTGTATTAATATATTGTAATTCATAAGTTTAAGTATATTATATTGTATAATTTTGAAAACAAATAAAATATTTTTTTCTGATATTAGGAACTCAACCAAAATGCCTTAATGCTGAGCATATTCTCAGCTCTGTTTTAAATTATATTTTCAGATGGGGTTTTCTCAATTTCTTCAATTGGCCTTAAATTTTTTACTTCATGCCTTAGACTCCAGAATAGTAGATATTTCAGGTGTACACCACCATATGAACCCTGTCTTTTGTATGTAAACTTTTGAGCTTTGTACTTCTTAAAAATTTCAGTATTATTTATTAATAAGTTATATTCTGCATTTAATGTGTCAAAATATGTTGTTATGTTTTATGAGTGAAGGGATAAAATAGCATCTTATTATCACACTCTTTTCCCAATATCCTAGCATGTTTTAAGAGTTTTGTTGTTGGTGTTTTCTGAAGTTCCATCATTTATTTTATTATGAGGTTTACCTTGATTGATTTTACTTCATAACATCAATCATGTGGCATCATGGTATTCTGGTCAGCAGTAGACTTTATGTACAACCATGGATCTAGCAAATATCTTAACCATGTCCAAGACTATACCATCTAGATTCTGTCATTGCACTCAGAGAATTGGAAAATTGCAGAAGATTCTTAGGATTAATTTTCCAGAGTGTATTTCCATAAAGTGAGAAATCATTATATATGCCTATATTTGCAATTACATACTGTATAACTGATATATTTTTTATTTTTTGAATTTTCAAATTTGCTAGTGCTTTGTTAATTGCATCTGCTTTTTTAAAATTTGTACTGAAGATTGAACCCAGGGGTGCTTAACAATAAAGCCACCTCCTGAGTCCTTTTTTTATATTTTATTTAGAGACAGAGTATTGCAGAATTGCTAAGTGCCTCACTAAGTTGCTCAGTACACTATATATAAGACAATATTATATATAATATTGTCTTAAAATTTATGATCTTTTTTCTTATCCTCCTCAGTCACTGGAAGTACAGGTGTCCATCACTAGACTGGGCTCATTTGCTTTTTAAAAGCACCAACATTGATACTGGTAACTCTGTGTTATGTTTATCATTAATAGCTTCTAATTTTTCTCTTTTGCTTAGACTTTCTTTACTTTTAGTTTTTAAATTATACTTTTTATTGGGATGGGTGATTTGATAATAAATTCTAGTCATTTTAGGGCTTACTATTTTTTTTGTGTATGTTTTATTTTCACCTGAGTTATAGATAAACTCCAATTTTTCAGGTGTATGGAGGTCTAAGTGAAACATAATAACCTGTATGGATATTGTCAAAAAAATGGAACCACAATTTTACCCAGTTTTTTGACTGCACTGTATATGCCCAAAGGACATAAAATCAGCATACTACATTGACACAGCCACATTCATGTTTATAGCAGCACAATTCACAATATCTAAGGTATAAAGCCAACCATTCAATGATGAATGTGTCCATTCAGTGATGACAGGATAAAAAACTGTTGCCTATGTACACAATAAACTATGAATCGGCCATAAAGAAGAATGACTTTATGACATTTGCCAGGAAATGGATGAATCTCGGGATTTTATGCTAAGTAAAACAAACCATTTCTTTAAGACCAAAAGTTGAAAGTTATTGCTGATATGAGAAATCTAAAGCTCATAAAGTGGGGAAGGGTAAGAAAAGAAGATCAGTAGATTGCACAATGGTAAACAAAAAATAAATAAATGAATAAATAAATAAATAAAAGGGACAAGGATAAAAATATAAAAGATATATATCTGTAAGTGAATCCTACCGTTGTGTCCACCAAGAACAGGATTTTAATTAGGATAAGATATATCCCATGCTTGCATAATACCATGAAATCAATTTTACTGTCAGGTAGAACTAGAAAGAACAAATAAAATTAAAAAAAAAACAAATTATATTTGTTCTAAGAGCTATACGTATATTCTATTATAAATATCATACAATATAAATATTGATCAAAGTTTGTATATATATAATTTTGTACGTTAAAAAATGTTAAAATTATGAAAAGTAAAATTCAAACAGGATTGTTGTTGCTATTTTTTATATTAATAACATACATAAAAACCATAAAATGTTTGAACTTAAATAAAGTATTAAATATTTCCATTAAGTGGTCTCTCAACTTTGTTACATTTCAAAATTTCTCTTATACCATTGATATCGGAATTACTAGAGATCTCAATACACATTCAGAATAGCCAGCTCTATAAGAGAAATAAGATTCTACACATCAATAAATCTTTGATTAGTGGTTGTAAATTAAAATTTGAGGATTCCCTTTTTTAATTGCCATGATTTTCTCATCTGAAAAAAATATATAATTTAGATCAAGATATAAAAAATTACAAAATATATATTTTTGTGATAGTGCCTGAGTTTTGTATTGTGTTTCATACATGTGGAGTATGTATACATTTTTGAACTTAAATCACTTTTTCTGCAGAAGTAGATAATAGTTTCATTGTCTTTCAAAACACTACCTACATGATAGTCTACTCTCATTTCAACTTTAATTACATTACAGACTGTGCAAATGTTCATGTGGTTAATGTGTTATTTATTTACCTATTCTTATTTTAGGAACTGTTATCGTTTATGGATATAGCCATTGATTTTACTGAAGAGGAGTGGGAATGCCTTCAGCCTGCTCAGAAAAATTTATATAGAGATGTGATGCTAGAGAATTATAGAAACTTTGCCTTTCTTGGTAAGTTTAATTTCACTTTAAAATTATTAACTAGTAATTATTATTTAATTTACTTCTGTTGCAAGGTATCTTCTGGGAACTTCTCTATAAGAATGAGTTTCAGATTTGTTTTTCAAAGAAAAATGACATTTTTAGTACAGATATTTCTCTCTCTCTCTCTCTCTCTCTCTCTCTCTGTATATATATATATATATATATATATATATATATATATAATTTTACTCTTTAATCTGTCTCTTTCTTTGTGTGTTACACATCCTTCACTTTAGATAAGTAGTACCTAGTATAATTTAGTGATGTAAACTATTGTAGAATACACATAGCAGGGGACAGAGTTGAGTCATTCAAATGTCAAGGAGAAACCCAAACTAAAAAATGTTGAAAGAGTAGTTATCCAGCAGAAGAAGTTTTTAGAAGCTTAGGTTTATTTATTTATTTTGATTCTAATCATTGAACACATACTGCCCTATATTTATCACATTTTCAAATTCCTTGTTGTTCTCTCTTTCCTTCTTTAGTGATGTCTCAGTTTTTTTGAGATTAACCATCAAAACTTACCTTTTGTTGTGAGGGCCAGCATGATCTGTTTCAAATCTTCTTGTGAAGAAACCTTTCAAGAAGCAAACAGAAGAGAGAGACACACAAAGAGTGAAAAGGAAAAAAAAATTGGTCACCCCTCTTAACAGCTGCACATATAATACCCCAAAATTACATAGCTTATGATACAATGACTACATTCTAACCCAGTGTTTCTTTAACACCAAGTGCTAGCTAACCAAGATTAGGTACAGTTAATACAAATATGTCCTTCTTCCTAAGGACATTACCGCAGAAACTAGATAGTGCACCTGTAGAGTTGTCTTAATATCTTCAGAGAGCAACTGCTGGGCATTAAAATTTTGGGACTCAGGGTTCCAGTTACAATCACCCCCACACTTTCCTGTCTATTCCAAGCCAGAATACCTAATACATCCCCTTTTTTTAAGGCCTTTTGAATAAATAATATGACTTATCTCCTTAATGCTGTTGGGGGCAAATATAGGGCAGGCATAGAAAACAGCAAGTTCCAACATCAGTAAACATCTACCTATGAATATTTTTGACCCAGATGAAATTGAGTAAACATGAAGTTAACCAATCCAAAAAGTCCAAAATCCATCATCTTGTCGAACCTTATTAACGATATCATTAAGGTAGCCTAAGTCTTTTGAAATAAAATTACTATTATAACTTAAATTGAAAGAACACATGTTATTAAACTTCTGATATCCTTTATGATGTAAGAATAACAGACAATCAATTGCCGCATGATTGTCAAGTATGGCTTGACAATGTTGTTTTTGTTCTTCATTAAGCATATTTACATCCATGGAGGCATGACTAATACTGTTTATGAGAGCATAGGCGAGTTTCATAGAAGTTTTATAAGCCCTTAGAGCTAGTCCAGGTAAACCCACTAAGGAGAGTGTCAAAGCGTTAAATTCTGCCTTAGAGAAAAGCTTCACTGAATCGTCACAGTTTTTATCAGGAAGCATAGACCTTTTATGAATAAATTGCACAGGATGGTGACCTATTAAATAATATGTTAATGGAAAGGACACATTTTTCTGCTAAGACAACAATGAATACCATGGGATATTTTTGCAGGTATATAACAATTTTATGCAAGTGAGTCAAGGTATCGTAATGGGTTCTAGAAGTCCAGGATCTGACAGTACTGAATTTCCCATAGCTGGTGTACAAAAACAGAGCAAAATTGTTATTAAGACCAAAGCATTTACAGAATTTTGTGTGAGTTTAGCAATCAAAGCAGTAATAACGTTATCTAGAGTACATTCTAACCTCATTTTAGCCAATACCTGTTGAGCTGAGGCTATTAATGGTTTTATATTCCCCCAAGTAACTAGAATTCAAGTACTTTGGGGTCCTCTTTTAATGCTTCTCCTCTTTTGAGGAGAATGATTATTCTCTTGTTTGGATGAATTCTTATCTTCCAAGGTTAAATGAAACTTAGAAATTATCTTGTGAAGTCCCTGATGTACATTTATAATTGCTATTTTTCATGCATGAAGCTAGAGTCCAAACGGGACATGTTGCATAAGTGTAGCAGTCTATGCTTTTTCCTATGTGATCAAAGGCACAGGATCTTGTCATGCTGGTCAGGTGGAACCTCATATACTACATAATTATTTTGGTAATCGCTGTTTGAGAATAAAATGTCTATTCAATGCAGATGACCAATTTTGAGTATTAACTTTATGTTGTATATTAAGCACATTAACTGTAAATAAAATAATATTTAATGCATATAATAAGAGAGGCTAGATTGTTGTTTCTGTTTTAAAAGGCAAGTATCAGGATGCAATTTGATCACTCAACAAAAGGTAATCCAAAAGAATTATGAGAAATTTTGTGATTTAAAACTATATATCATTGATTAAAATTTTTGCAAAAGAATGAGATGTAAACGCAGGAGCATTATCCATCTTTAAACAAATAGGGCCTATAGGAGCAGATCATGCTTGGTTTCTTTCCATGCTCTCTGCTGGAACTGACTTTACATTTTCTTGTTTTAGATTCAATTCTGTTAGTAAAATTTTTTATTTTGTTTTGTGTTTTGCAATAATGTATTAGTAACCATAAATATTTTGAAGTGAATAAATCATTATACTTCTAGTTTGTAATTTTTTAATATTTTTTTATTTTATTTAATTTTGATTAGTGATTTAATTTCCCCATCATTGTTTTTTTTTTAGTGTGGCATGCTTGGATTCTCTTCATGCTTCATATATATATATATATATATATATATATATATATATATAGAGAGAGAGAGAGAGAGAGAGAGAGAGAGAGAAAGAGAGAGAGAGAGTCTTTGACTATAATATCAACCCTACACAAAACACAGTATGTGTGTGTGTATCCCACTTCTCTTTATATATCCTATAAGTTTTTAATTTTTACTCTATTTTACAAGTTGCTTAGACTTGGTACTGCTTGATAAGCCTCTCCCATATTGGTAGAATTTCAGATTTGAACACTAGGAAAGCCCTCTCATTATTCACATAAACATTTTCTCTTTGGTGTTAATATTTTTCTATTTGAATCTCTAAATTTTTTTAAATAGTTATTTAGTGTTCTTTGAGTAATTCATAACTATCAGTATCCTAATGTTAAATTCTTAATTTTTGTTTGTTTGTTTGTTTGTTTTCTGTCATTTGGATTTATCCATGCTTCTCTTTGTTTATATTTGCTGTACTATTTTTTATTTGTTCATTAAAGGAGCCATCAGTAGATTATATAGTCCATTTTTGGAAAAAAGTATAAAAACTTTTAAATAATAAAAATAGGCAAGAACAGTGCTGCATCCTTGTAATATTTGCTAATTGGGAGGCCATGCAAAAGTACTTAATTTTTGACAGAATTCACAGAAATTTAGAAACAGCATGGCTCTAACAATTTTAAAAAGACTTGTGTTGTAGTTCATGATATACAATTTTTGGGGTAATCTCTAGCATTACACATGAAACATTAAATATTGGATGACATAAAGATCCAGAATTGCCAGTACTAAATATGTATCCATGAACAATTAAATCAGAAATTTGAAGAGATACCTCTGCTTTTGTGTTTAGTGCAAACATTTTTCTCATTATTAAAGCTAGGGACTCAATGTGTGTGCCCATCAATGTCAAATGTGTAAAAATATGTACTTATATACTATTATTATTTAGTTATAAAATATTTTATCTCTTAAAGTGTTATAAGAAATATATGCAGGACTTTGAATTAAGTGAATGGTGGCAGGCAGGTATTAAGTTGTAGGAGCATTTGATTCACATGTGGAAGTAAGAAATTCAGTGAGCAAAATTTTGCTCACCAGGTACTGTGTTTTCTGTAGGGTTGATATTATATTCAAAGTCTCCATATTTTTATTTTATTGAGCATAATAGGTTCAAGAGTTTTATTTTACCACATAGTGAGTGTATTATGTTCTTCATAAATACTAGTAGAAGGAATACAATACCTTGTAAGAACAAAATTGATAATTATATGAAATAATGGTTGTGTTAATGCATTCTATTTAGTTATTTTACCTTGTATATATAGTATAAAATACCATGATATATTTATAAGTAAACAAAGTTGTATTTGTCAATAAAGGAAATTCTCATATCACACCAATAAAAATATAAAAATCAATTTATTATACTTGATTGTCATGTGTTGAATTCATCAAAATATTATGGCCATACACTATGCAACATTTTTACAGTCTTTTAAAATGTTTTATGAAAAATTGTATAGACATATATGTTTATATTTCTTAGTAAATTTTTTGTTCATATTTCTTGTTAAGAGTCCATTGCCTTTTGTTAAGTGTCCATTGAATATTTATGATATTATCACTCAAAATCTACTAGTTATTTTCATGTCTCTATATCATGGTATTCAAAAACCATTTTTTGGACATTCTTTGAAAAAGCCAGAAACGTTTGTATATGTTTTACATTTCTCTTATTCTACTGACAGTGAAGGTAGCTGGTAGATATTACCTAAATTCACAATACTCTCTTATAAAGGACAAAAGGCTATTAATGATACTTTTCTATATTTTATTATATTACTCTTCTTAACGATGTACTCCTCTTGGATACTGTGGTCTCTACAAGAACTTGGGTAATATTCTTAAGGTAATTTTTCTGTACATTTTTATTGAACTAATATACTTTTTGGATTTATGGTGACTTTGAACTTACTAATCTGCTACACTCCTGATGTACTTATTTTACCTTAATTACATGTTATGTATGCAAAATATATATTCACCTCGTCTAACAGGTATTGTTTTTTTAATTTTTTTGTTTCTTTCAGCCATGACTCCGAATCATACCCAAGAATATTCACCAGAAAAGTGCCTAAAACATATATTTCATGAAGTGATAAGTGCAAAATATAGAATTTGTGAACTTGACTATTTACCACAAAGGAAAATATGGAAAACTACAAGTGAGAGGGAACACCAGGAATCATATAAAAAATCAGGCCTTGTTCACCACCAGAGAATTTATACTGGAGAGAAGCCCTACAAATATAAAAAAAGTTGCAAAGCTATTAGTAAAAAAAAAGGTCTTATTTACCAAAGAGAAAACCACAATGAAGAGAAGCCCTACAAATGTAAAGATTGTGGCAAAGCTTTTAGTCAAAAATCACACCTTATTTGCCACAGCAGAACTCACACTGGAGAGAAGCCCTACAAATGTAAAGATTGTGCCAGAGCTTTTGGTACAAAATCACACCTTATTTGCCACAGCAGAACTCACACTGGAGAGAAGCCCTACAAATGTAAAGAATGTGGCAAAGCTTTCAGTCAAATATCAAGCCTTATTTACCACAGAAGAACTCACACTGGAGAGAAGCCCTACAAATGTAAAGATTGTGGCAAAGGTTTTGTTAAAAAATCAGAACTTATTTACCACAGCAGAATTCACACTGGAGAGAAGCCCTACAAATGTAAAGAATGTGGAAAAGCTTTTGGTCAAAAATCAATCCTTATTCGCCACAGCAAAACTCACACTGGAGTGAAGCCCTTCAAATGTAAAGAATGTAACAAAGTTTTTGGTCAAAAATCAAGCCTTAATTGCCACAGGAAAACTCACACTGGAGAGAAGCCCTACAAATGTAAAGATTGTGGCAATGCTTTCATTAAAAAATCAAACCTGATTCACCACAGCAGAACTCACACTGGAGAGAAGCCCTACAAATGTAAAGAATGTGGCAAAGCTTTTGCTGGAAAATCAAACCTTATTTGCCACAGGAGAACTCACACTGGAGAGAAGCCCTACAAATGTACAGAATGTGACAAAGCTTTTGGTTACAAATCACACCTTACTTGTCACATCAGAACTCACACTGGAGAGAAGCCTCACAAATGTACAGAATGTGGCAAAGCTTTTGGTTACGAATCACACCTTACTTGCCACATCAGAACTCACACTGGAGAGAAGCCTCACAAATGTACAGAATGTGGCAAAGCTTTCGGTTACAAATCACAACTTATTTGCCACAGCAGAATTCACACTGGAGAGAAGCCCTACAAATGTAAAGAATGTGCCAAAGCTTTTGGTAGAAAATCAAACCTTACTTGCCACAGAAAAATTCACACTGGAGAGAAGCCCTACAAATGTACACAATGTGGCAAAGCTTTCAGTTACATATCACAACTTATTTGCCACAGCAGAATTCACACTGGAGAGAAGCCCTACAAATGTACAGAATGTGGCAAAGCTTTTGGTTACAAATCACACCTTATTTCCCACAGCAACACACACTGGAGAGGCCCTACAAATGTAAAGATTGTAGCAAAGCTTTTGGTCAAAAATCACACCTTATTTACCACAGGAAAACTCACACTGGAGAGAAGCCCTACACATGTAAAGATTGTGGCAAAGCTTTTAGTCGCAAATCAGACCTTATTTACCACAGCAGATCTCCCACTGGAGAGAAGCCCTACAAATGTAAAGAATGTGGCAAAGCTTTTGGTCACAAATCATACCTTATTTGTCACAGGAGAACTCACAATGGATAAAAGCCCTTCAAATGTACAGAATGTGGCAAACCTTTTGGTGTCAAATCAAACCTTATTCACCACAGAAGAAGTCACAGTGGAGAGAAGCCCTACAAATGTAAAGAATGTCTAAAGCTTTTGGTCAAAAAAGAGACCTTATTCACCACAGGAGAACTCACTGGAGAGAAGCCCTACAAATGTAAAGAATGTGGCAAAGCTTTTACTCAAAAAACAGGCTTTATTTGCCATAGAAGAACTCACACTAGAGAGAAGCCTTACAAATGTAAAGAATGTGGCAAAGCATTCAGTCAAAAATCATACCTTATTTGCCAAAACAGAACTCACACTGGAGAGAAGCCTCACAAACGCAAAGTATGTGACAAAGTTTTTACTCAAATATTACATCTTATTTGCCACATAAGCATTTACACTGGAGAGAAGCCTTACAAATCTAAGCAAAGCTTTTAGCAATATAACAGGCCTTATTCACCACAACAGAACTCACACTGGAGAAAAGCCCTACAAATGTGAATAATGTGGAAAATCTTTTCGTCAAAATAAAACTTTATTCACCACAGCAGAAGACATCCTGGTGAATGTGAAATGTGAATAAAGTGATAGTACTTTTAAAGAAAGACTAAACCTTGGGGCTGGGGTTGTGGTTCAGTGGTAGCTAGCTTCACATGTGTGAAATCCTGGGTTCGATTCTCAGCACCACATAAAAAATAAATAAGTGAAATAAAGGTATTGTGTCCAACTACAACTAAAAAATAAACATAAAAAATAAAGACTAAACCTTATTAACAACAGCATATATACAAAAAAAACCCTACAAATTGAAACAATGCAGCAAAGCTTTTCATAAGAAATCAATTCTGTTCACCACTAGGCTATTTATTCTGGAAAAAAGACATCTAAATGCACAGATTGTAGAAACATTTTAAATTATGTATCATATATTAGTAGACATCTGAGAAAACACACTGTAGAGAAGCTCTACAAATGAGACCATTATACCATTACTCTAAGAAAGGGACAAAGTTTAATCCTCAGCACAAGAACCATAGCATAGAGAAAGTTTTGAAATGTGAAAATTGACAAAGTCACAATGCCTCCAAAATTTATTTACCCATACTCAGCACCTGTGGATACATACTGGTTAGAGAAAATACAAATGGAAAAAAAAATATATAGCTACATGTTTCTAAAACACTGCTTATTTTTGGAGAATTCATTGTGCGCAGAAGCTCTAAAAAGTTAAATATTTCCAAAATGTATTAAATTTTAAATTCATTGAACATCTGAAAACACATACTAGTAGTGAACATTGAACAGATTTTGTCCAAAATATATGCCTTAAATAAGGCATAACAATGAAACATTTATAATAAATGTGTGAGTATAGTAAAGTTATTGTCTATATATTACACCTTGATGTATATGAGGATCAGCAAAATACAGAACTCATTTATGTTTAGAAAACAAGTAGTTGTGTTTAACTTTTCCTTAAATTTATTAAGCATTATAAAGTTATTTTGTAGAAATATCAGTGATAAATATACATGCATAGTGAAGAAACCTCATCTTTGAAAGAATATAATTGTTTTTCTAAATCGAAAATTACTATTTTCACTTTTGAATACTGAGAAAAGAATTATATGAAATCTATTTTTGATGTTTAACACTGAAGTGTAATATTTTAAACTTTAATTTTTTTTAAATTTCAGTTTAAGTTTAGGTATTTTGATACACTGAGTCATATTCCTAAGACCTCTCTCCACTTTTTCAAATTTTGAGACTGTCTTGCTAAGTTGCTTGAAACCTCATTAAGTTGCTGAGGCTGAATTTAAACTTCTGAAATTTCTCAGCTTCCAATTTGCTTGGATTACAAGCATGGACCATCATGCCAGGTTTACAGTGCATTTTTTACCTATATTTACCTTATGTATGCAATATGTCTTTATAACTGAATATTTGTTTATATGTTAACACATATTGCATCCTGTTAAATGACAGACATCATAGTGTTCCACTTGACTAAATGTTCTATGTAACAGTAAAACATACTGTTGAGTGAATAATACTCTAGCGTCTGTTAATACTTTTACACATTTTAATCAAACTTAATGTGGAATACAATTTGCATAATTCAGATCATTATTTTTTTTCTGTTTGTGTTTATGGTGAAATTAAGAGTTATAAGAAGGATATAGATATATGAAAATAAGCCCCAGATTTTCATATCTTGATTTATAAATGTTAAAATTTTTACTTTTTAACATTTTGACATTTCCTAGTAATTTTAATAGACTGAATTTCCACAAACTTAAAGGCAGCTCTTACAGGAGAGAAGATCTGAGGACCAAGTAGTAAGAGGTAAACTGAGAAGGGTGTATGTAAAAATTAAGTTTCTTATCGTAAGATTTTTGCTTTTCAGGTACAATAGGGTAAAAGCTTCTTATACACAGAATCCATACAAAAATCATATTGAATATCATTCACAATTTTATTAACATTACATATAATTCATGAAGAACTGAGTTTACAGCAACATATGCCTAAGAACAAGGTCTGGGGACATTGTACACTCTCCAATATACCAATTTAATTATACATCAAACTACACTAAATGAGAAGAAAAATCAATTGGATCAACACACAAGAATATAGAAATAAAAAATTGTAAAGACTTAAGTAAAAGACCAATAGAAGATGAAGTGTGGTTTCCAAATGCTAGGGGGAAAATGGACATATAATCAGTTAAAGGTAATTGAAGAAAGATAAGTTACCCACTTTGAGCTACAATAGCATTTGAAAGAAAAAAAAGTGTCACAGAGCAAAGACTATTCACTTCCATTTGTATGCTTTGTAATATTTTCCAAAAGTTTTCTGCATATTTTATTTCAGTCAGATTGGGAAACAATCCAGAAAGTTAAAAAACACAAGTATTGCTCCTCTGGTTTTAAAAGCAAGAAAAGGAATAGAGAGAGATTTATTGAGCTAGAAAAATTTACTAGTTAGAGTTAAAAAAAAAAAGAACTGAGATTACCAGAGTCTAAGTATAATGTATTTCAGACATCCCTGGCTGCACAGGGCATTTTTGCTTAACAAGGAATTTGTTCACATATGTACGCTTAAAGAACATTGCTGGTTTTAGTCAGTCTTTTACATTAATAACAATGATATACCTTTCAACAGTTTCCAGCCAAAAAATACAGCATTGCAGAAATCTTCTGTTTCATCCTCCATATATTCTGCCACAATATTCACCAGGAAAAGATAATATAAACCTTTTGGCAGTCCCATCAAGCATTCACTTCTATTAATTTTAAGGCCAAACATAAACTGCATAGAAAAGTATGATACGTGGAACAACATAATTTTACTTAGTAAAAATAAATTTTTTTCATGAAAAATGTATCCCAACTCCTTTGTCTTGGGATTACATTAGAAAAAATATGAGGTAATTATACTGTGTATTATGACCTTAGGCTATGAGCCTTAAAATTACCTTAAAATACAAAAGAATATTAATGTTTATTTTTAAATATAGTTTTTATATTTCAAATATTCAAATTCCACAGCAATCAATGATACAAAAACATGAGAAAAACAACTGCAGTTTGATGTCTCATCATGACATCTCAATACCTGCTGTAGATTGCCTGTGGCTTCCACTTTTAATTTTAAAAAATAATATTTTTTCCATACAATTTGGGTGAAGTGGAGGACAAAATCTCCTGCATTGCTTTCCTGGAAAAGCCATTGTACTTGAAACAACTGAACCCCCAATCAAAATATGTTTACTCTACATTCTAAGTATATCAGTTCTTAACTCATCTAGCATAAAATAAATCTAATTTTTTCTGGTTGAATATCTTGCGCTCAAAGACATGGAACCTGGGAGCTAAAAGAAGTATGACATAAATAACGAGGACTTTTTTTTGCATAAGGCAAATTGCACTTTTTGTATTTGATTTTTCTGCCTGTGAAGATCTACATTTCTCTTCCTACAATGGCATTATGATTGATGGTGACTTGTGTGATTACAGGAGGCTTAAAATGCAGCTACATGTGTTTGAGTCCTTTCACTGGTAAGAAATACTATTATTTGTACTCTAATAGGAGACTCAAAATGGTGCTAGAAAAAACTATTTTTTTAATCTGCCTCTTTATTCATGGTTTTCTAATGGTTTTGATCTAGTCAGTTCAGACCATTTCTGATTAATGGGTGTCAACAAGATGTAAATTCCCTCTATAATCATTAGCAATGAGGCAATTCTTCCCATTAAAAATAAAAAAAATTCTCATAGGGTCTTTGCTATAGTCTAAGGAACCACTCTTGTTTTGCTTTACTAAAAAAAATAAATTCCATATATTTGAGTCCCAAAGTAAATGGCAATACATTAACCTAAGCACCATGAGTAATATAAGAAATAAAAGATATCACCTTTAAAATATAATAACAAATAAGAATCAGAAATGCTAAGCCATTACCATCTAAACTATACCAGAGCTTTTAAAATGTAATCTTAGATGTTTTACTCACTCTCATAGTAAGATGCCTTAGACTAAAAAATATTTAATCATTCACTAAAGGTCACTCAGTGAATGCATAACAGTTTTTATTCTAAAGCTTTTACAGAATTTTTTGATAATACATTGCAAAGTTTCACATCTCTTCTTTAGAAATAAGACACAGAGGTTGTTTTAGTCTCTTTTATAATGTTATAGAAAAATACCAGAAACAGGCCAATGTATGAAAAGATATAAATGCATAAAATTATTTTCTGAGAGGCAGGGGTTGTGGCCCAGTGGTAGACTGCTCACCTTTCACATGCAAGAAGCTGGGTTCAATTGTCAGCACCACATAAAAATAAATAAATAAATAAAATAAAGATATTGTATCCAACTACAACTTATAAATAAATAAAAATATTTTTGAGTACATAGTTCTGAAGATTTAAGTGCACCATACCAGAATCTTCTCAGCTCCTGTGATAGCTCCTTCACCTGCATTACACATGAGGTGGCATTTTGGTGAGTGCTCATTTGAGATGTAGAGAGAATAATGAGACAGGAAGTCAGAGAAATTCAGAAAAAGACTTGCTCTTTTTAAACAACCAGCTTTAATAAGAAGTATATTGTGCCCCATGAAAGTTACACTAAACCTCTCCAAGAACATCTCTCCCAATGATCTAACCACACTTTAGTAGATCTCATTTCTTAAACATTCCACTATTTCCCAACTCTCTCCCTTTGAAACTAAGTTCCAAACACATGAGCATTTGGGGAACATACTCAAATCATAATGAAAGTAGTATGAGAGAGACAATCGTAAAAATGAGACATATAATGTCATTTCTTAGTAGTTATAAAGATTATATATTCTACAATAAAATGCTTTAGAGTATAGAAATTAATTTAGGTTGATATTTTAAAGACAATAGGATACTTAATTAAATTACTTTTTGAAGAATTAATGAATTTGAATGTGACAAGACTAATGGGCTAAGTATATTAAAATAAGGGAAAACTGTGCAAAAAAAATCAATGAATGTTTAGTAAACAATGCCTAGGTATAAAAAGAGAATGCTGTGCTTTCTGATTATGCTATATCAAGCCAAAAGTTTACTGCCTAAAATCTGGTGGCCCTCAAAACCAGAGGAAATATTCATATAAAAGATGCAGTGGACATCAGTCTCAAGAGCTTCCTACTTAAAATATCTGCTTCCAAAGACTACATGATTCATAGTAATTCTCGGGAGTATTATATTTCTTTCAATTTCATTTTTTAGCTTTCTGTATAGTTACCACACCATCTCATGGCCAGATCAATATTTTCTTGACCTTCTTCATATATTAATCTATACACTGTCTCAGATATGTTTGTTTCTAGATTGTCAGGGATCCCTCCTAGTGAATTCTGAGATGTGTGAGAGGTTGAACAAGCATAGAAATTTGCTTATAAAAAATAAGCCATATTGTAGGTGGGAAGTAAAAGGAGAAAAGATGCAAAAGTCCTCCTCTAAACTTGTATGTGCTGATACTACACAAGGTTATTCCAATGATGTCTGGTTTGGGGTAGGAAAGCAACTTTTCTTATACATTATGACACAAAGTTCATCAAATATGGTTGTTACAGACTTTTGGAGAACACCTAATTTTTTCTTAGCAATTTTTACATTTAAAAACTACTGTTACTTTAAACAAAACTATCCATTGCAATAAATCTGAAATAGTTCTTTAATATTGCAAAACAGAAAATTGATGGCATTATTCACCAAATTCTAATATTTTCCAATAACACCTCACACCACAATATATGTACCTTATATAGTTTAACACCTATAGGGGTTCTTAACATAATGGATAATTAAAGTAAAGAGTGTTCACCAAATGCTAATATTTTCCAATAACACCTCACACCACAATATATGTACCTTATATAGTTTAACACCTATAGGGGTTCTTAACATAATGGATAATTAAAGTAAAGAGTGAAATGAGACTCAGAAACAATTAATTATAGTAAAAATTATTATTACCTTATTTCAAATACTAGTGCACCCTTTTGTTTTTTTTTTCCCAAAAGTTATTTTTTTAACCTTTGGTATGATATTTCACTTTATTTAAATAACATAATAAGTAGTATTTTTTTCATATGTGCTCTCTGATGCATCTCAAATATATTTGCATACCTCAAGACCTTAGCAGATTTCTATACACATTATTCACTAGAGAAACTGTAGTTACTTCTGAAGTATATATTGCTCTTTTCAAATGAGGTCTTGCAGTTTTTTAAAAAATTTCTGAGATAATTATAATGAACTTATTTCTAATTAGCATCTCTAATTTATTAGCCTTTCTGACATCCAGTATTAGGACATGAATGCTGCTCATGGGAAGATATTCTTACCATCAAGAACAATCAATACTACTTTCTTCTATCCCATTAAACTTTACAAAAAGTGCACATTTTACTGTATTTCATATAAAGAACTTGGCTTTCCATTATTTGTGGTATGTGTGTTTTT
This sequence comes from Urocitellus parryii, assembly GCF_045843805.1. NCBI lineage: Eukaryota > Metazoa > Chordata > Mammalia > Rodentia > Sciuridae > Urocitellus > Urocitellus parryii. The sequence goes on along the minus strand of NW_027554054.1, from coordinate 2,399,145 downwards.
ACTTCCTTTTTTCATCACTTTGTTTTTCCTATACTTTCTAATATTCATTTTTTTGTGTGGTGAGAAAATATATCAAAAGAATCTTCTAACTTTTGCTACATCCAATCACTTGACTACTCAATAGCTAATATTTCTATTAAACCATCATTATAAAGGTAGGACTGAGGTATGCTAAAAAACTATTTTCAAGGTCTACTGCAGAATCAGCATAAATTTCTTGAGCTCAGCAGTTAGAGCAACTGTTTCTGTCCACAAAATCTGCTGCCTTTTTAAAAAATTTTTCTTCTATATTGAGTAACTCTCTTTGAAATGAGCATGGAAAATTGCTTTTTAGATTTTATTATTTATGAAAATCTATTTATATTTATCATTGATGGACAATCGGCTTCATTTTAGAATACCAGGTTGAATACTAATTTTCCTTTACATCTTGAGGTTATTCTGTATTTATCATCTATAATCAATCATTAAGGATAAATATTTGGGTTTTATTCTTGCTCTCTTGAAGGTGACCATGGTTTTTCATTTTAGGATATTTTCTTTGTTTTAAGCATAGCTACTTGAGAAAATCTGGAGATATATTTAGCATATTTAAATTTTATTGTATTGATTATAGCATTCAATCAAAGTGGAATATTTTCAGACCTAATTTTCTTTTCAGTATATACATGTAGGAAAATGGATAAAATATGGAAAATAATATAACTGTTTTTCAGACACCAAAAACAGGCATGGCAGGTGAGTGAAACCATAAGCAATAAGTACAGACTGGTTAGGTGAACTATAACTTTATTTTAAAAATGCTTCTTAATAAGTGCAGTTTGATAAAATGTTGTTAAAACTAATGGGTAAAGGGCAAGTAAAATAATCAAAGTATACCACTGTAAAAAATACTTGAGGTCTGGCACCTGAGACAAGACTGTGGGGAAAACTTCATGTTATGATAGGAAAGAATCCCCCACTTTTCCTTCACCCTCTCACCCACTTAACCTCACCAGAAACCACCAAGATGCCCAGAATAAAAGGTTTCAAGTTCAATAGTCACACTCTTTCCAACTACAAAAAGCAGTTTCAATTCAACTGAACAAAGAAGCTAATGTGCAAAGTTAAGGGGATGTGAGACATCATATAAAAAGTTAGGTTAAAGATAATTCTGTTTTTTTGTTTGTTTGTTTGTTTTGTGTGTTTTGTTTTGTTCCAATGGTGTGGCTGTTCCTTGGTCCCCTGAACTCAGGAAAGAAACTGTTATTTTGATGAAGTGTTAGTGGGTGACCCACATTGAAAACAGACAAATGTTAAAAAATTTTTAAAAATCCTTTACCAAAAAAATGTTGCTACTTCTCCCTCTACATTTTCCTTTTTAAAGTATCTTTTTTTAAAAAAAAATATTCATTTTTAGTTTTAGGTGGACACAATATCTTTATTTTTTTTTATTTTTACATGGTGCTGAGAATCAAACCCAGTGCTCCATGCATGCTAGGCAAGCACGCTCCTACTTGAGCCATATCCCCAGCTCTAAAGTATCTTTTTTTAAGTTTTGATATTTATTTTTAGTCGGGAAGAGTAGACAGAAAAACAGCTTCTGGAAGAATTTACAACCAACTGCATGAGGGTCTGGGAAACTGAGAGGCTGAAGCAGGGCTGGGAGGAGCAGATCAGAAGTCTGACTAAGGAGCAGACTTCCCTTAGTCACTGGAGGCCAATTATAACTAAAAGGAGACAAAAATCAATAAGTGTTTGTAAACCAGGAAATGACACAGATTATCAAGTTAGTATCAGTTATAAAAAATTCATATAATCAAGAAAATAGAGAAATCATGAACAGGATTTGAAAAATAATAGATGTAAATTTTATTTTTAGAAGCTTATTGGTGATACATAAAAAATAAAGATGAATTTTATATTTTGATTTTGAATGTAAGGCAGAGAGATATGCAAGTCATATAGTACTTCACAAACCTTACATCAGTTACAAAAGTATAATCAATTGATAACTTCTACTTATTTTACTCTCTATCTTCCTTGGCATTTCACCTGAGGTCACACTTGTAGAGTGTGACCAATAACTAAGCAAATAACTAGCCAAGAAGATAATAACTGAAGTTACACTCTTTCTCAGAAAACCCCAATCAATTTCAGAGCAAAGGTATGATACAACACCTATTCATTTCCTTCTTTGGGAAAAGGTCCCTTTTGTGAATCAGAAGAGGAAATTGGCCAACCTCTATCAAAATATTAGTAGAAATAAATATGAGTTATCTTCATTTAGAAGTAAAGTGAAATAAAATAACACCATTGTACTGTATCTTTCAGAATTACCCTTGAAAAATAAAAAATGAAAAAACACTTTCTTATGAGCAGAATATTGGCAGCACACTTCATCCTTAATTTCACGTGGAAATGTACATAAAATAATAGGAAGAAACCAATAATAGGAAGAAACCAATAATAGGAAGAAACCAGTGTAAATATCATGGGATTTCATGCTATCACATACCAAAGCACATACATCATGGACATTGTACAAGACAATCAAGTTGACAACTGGACTTGGCTAGTTGTTTTTATCCAGCCTCTGATGCTGCACAGGATGAATGAGGACTGAGTATCATAGTGGTTTCCAGTCACCTTATTTTATCTATCAAATGCTTCTTCCAAATATCTAGCCAGCTAGGAGGAGAGATATCTAGGTTCTTGTTACAGCATTGTTCTTTTCATCATTTTCTCATAATAAATTAACAAGTTGACGTCTTTTAACCCAGAAATAATTTTAACCAGAAAAACCCAAACATTTTTTTTTTAAATTTTGCTTTTACAGACAATAAATGCTAAGCAAGTACCACTAATAAGGTGTCAATACATCATGCCTAAAATTGAATCAGACCACACTTAACAAAAATAAAGATATTATTATTGGTCTATGACCATGGTATGCACTGTATTATCATCTAAAAAAATACCAAAAACCTGCTGGCCTGGTAGAATTCTGGAACAGCTGATGGTGTTTCTAAATCTTCTTAAATTTCACATCATTATATCAGGTTGTACTACCAAGAGACACACTATATAGATCCAGGAACCAGAGTGTCAAAGTTTAAGAGTCTTAACTCACCATCACTCCTATTAATGCACTTAGCAATTATATTTTCTTACGCCATGCCTCTGCATCCTCCACTTTTAGAAATCCTAATTATTTAAGAGTACACTTTTCCAACAGGATGTCTAACAAAATTCCAACTAAAATTTAAACTGCATCTAATGACTCTAAATTCTATGTACTAAGAAAAGAGAAAACAAGAGGAGAAATTACAATCCTACCTAGGTTAATTCACTCTCCTCACCAGAAGGACATTGATTCCATGTTTCAATGCTAAGCAAGTGCCACTAATAAAGTGCCAATACATCATGCCTAAAATTGAATAAGACCACACTTAACAAAAATTTAAAAAATATTACTATTGGTCTATGACCGTGGTATACACTGTATCCAAACATAAAATCTATTATATATTTGAAGATAAAAATCAGATGATTCAGTTTGAAAACAGATGATCCAATTTTCTACTTTTTCGTACTCACTTTCCATACAGGAATGGTAAAAGGATCAATGCAGTAGTTGGGTCTTGAGAAAATTATAGTGAGGATCCTCAAATGATTTGGGGATGAGTATAGGGACCAAAAGAAGTATGTTTAGTGGATCTAAATTGAACAGCAGAAGAGACACGAGATGACTATTAATTTGACATTCAGTCTACACAGCTGTCAAAACTGTAATTAAATGCACTGTTTTCCATTCTTATACGTTTTCTTCAGAAATTGAGTCTCACCAGTACCATAAACTAAGTACAGAACTTAGACTGAAAAGTGAGTTTTTGTGGTGTCACTATAGGGAACTATGCTTTATGGCACCATTAGGACTGAAGGATTCATTTCCCAGACAGTTGCTGAAAGTGGTCTTTTCAAAATATTTTCATTAGTAGAAGATCGTTTTTCTGGCTATTACCATTTAAGGCTTCCTAAACTCAAGATTGTTTGAGACTCATGTAAATCATACTCCATGTCTGAAGTAGGAAAAATGTGAGAGTGCAAGACAGATCCATAATTTCACTTTGAGTAAGCAGAAGCCTCCTTTGAGATTAGACTGCAACCTCAGATTCTGTGTGCCCAAATGTGCTTCCTTCCCTTTATTTCCATTGTGCTCATCTGAAGCACACTAACTTATGGACTTTCAAGATGCCTAGTCATTTAATCCACCTCCTGGGAAGCCCTAATTAGAACTCAAATGCATCCTTCATCTACTTCCAGACTTTCTGTTTTCCAGAAGTTCTTTGAAGTCTTTTTGTCACTGGAGATTACCTCCTCTTTTCATTGTGGATGTTTATCTCATTTTATGCTTCTCTTTTACTGTTACTTTAATTCATTGTTGGTAAAATCAACTTGTATATTTGAAGATCCAGATCTCTAAGTAAAATAGTTAGTTTATGGGCTTATAATACACAATCAAAATGTTCAATACATTTTAATATAAATTTAGATCCATGATTAAAATTGGAGGAAATAAAATGGGCTTTATTAGGTCGTAATTCTGCACTACAAAATTATCTTTTTTTCACAAAGGATAAGAATTTTGGAAGATAATGTGACACCAAGAAAAAAAATACTATATTTTATATATAGTTGTGCTTGAAAGAGAATAATAATGTCACCATAAATTGATTATATAATATAAAACAAAAAACTTTATTACCAAGTTATGTTTATTTTTGACAAAACATATTTGAAGCAAAAATACCAAATCCATGAGTCTCCTCAAAATACTATACAGTTAATAGCATTTCTACACAAATCATATAATTTTTAATGATATTATGTAAATTTTCTAGACATAGATGTAGAGGTTAAATACACTAATATTATTTCTCAAGGCACATTTATTTTGAAGCCCAGTTCCATAAATCTGCAAATACAATTAAATTTTACTTATTATACATAGATCAGTAACTAAAAAATGACCAAATACCTGTATATATTTACTTTGACAGATTTCTATTACCTAGACAATAAGGTCAGCTTTAATATAATATATCTCCTACCTTTTCAGTGACACAGAATTTTTAAATTTTAAGGAAACCTCTCCTATAGGCTCAAAATTCACCATATAACTATAGTACTAATAAAATTAGTGATGGATGTTACAAGAAAAATTCTTAGTTCTCCTAAGACAGTTTTTTGAAATGAAACACTATATCAACACATGATACTTCAAAGAAATTATGATAATGCATGCACAGCAATAAATTTGGAATAAAGAAGGTATAGACATTTATTAGCTATAGGACTTTGAAAACACATGCTTTGGACCTAAAAGACAGTTATTTTGCTTTGTAATTAGAGCACTTTTTATATCTGTTTGTTGAGTTTTAGTTCTATGTTTTTGTTTTGTGATCTCATGTGCTTCATTTATTCAGTTGTATTAATGTAATATATGCTTATATGAGTTATATGCCTCTTTCTAATTATAGAATATTTTTTAGAAACTCTTGGTAATCATACAGTTTCTAAATTAGAGCGCAATTACCATGCAAGCTAGAAAATGCACAGTGGCTTAAAGAACTCTTCATTCCAGAGTCTATCCTTAGATTTTTCACATAGTTGATGATCAATAAATTTATATGGATCATAAAGTTAAGATTTGTTTAATCTTTTTTTAAATTTTAATATTTATTTTTTTTACTTCTCGGCAAACACAACATCTTTGTTTTGCATGTGGTGCTGAGTATCGAACCCGGGCCACACCTGGGCCGCACGCATGCCAGGCAATTGCGCTATCGCTTGAGTCACATCCCCAGTCCAAGATCTGTTTAATCTTGAAGTAAAGAAATATGAAGCCAGAGAGGTGCTTCTTCACAGAAATCAAGCTGTCATTACTGGGATACCAAAGGAGTCCTAGAGGGCCATCTGTCTCTCTGATTGTTGTAGTTATGTAAAATTCAAGTACTGCTTTTCTTCCCCACAACTTTGCCTTTCCAGTGTCATCTTGTTCTTTGTGTTTCAGTGACCAGAGAATGAGATAGGTTCACAATTATTTGTTCATGCTAAAGACAAAAAACAAACAAACAAGCAAAAAAAGAACTAAAAAAAACTGAGTTTGTGAAAACATCAGAAATTTAAGTAGAGTGATCAGGGTAGGATGAGATTCCACTGACCTAAATGTTCCTTTAAGAAAAACTAGATTCAGACATTTCCATTGTGACAGAAATGGGAAACGGCATATATGTATGTATATAGTCACATATATATATACACACATGATAACTAATACATAAAGAACAAATGAACACAAATATTCCTCCTCTAAACTTGGAAATTATATTCCTGTGTATTTTTAATCCAGGAATGGGAAATTACTAGTATGTTCATTTGATTTTCAAAAATATTCAGTGTGCTTCCAAACCCTTTTATCATGATCCTCTCATTTGTCATTTCCTAAGTGAAAGACTACAGGATCAGGAAATTTTTAATCTTTTGAGTTAAATTGGATCCAAAGACTTTATGATAAATATAAGTAGTTTATGGCATTGTGATATTGCCCTCTATGAAATGAAGTTTTGAACATAGAATATAATTTCATTCTAAAAATTTAAAAACTTATAATTAGTCGAATTATAGAATTCACATCAATAGAAGTTCTATTTAATTTTTTAATATTACAGAAGCAAGTTTATAAATAAAACATGCTAAATTACAGATGGCGATATTGCTCAGTAGTGGAGAACTTGCCTAGCATGTGTGAGGTCCTGGGTTTGATCCTCAGCACCACATGAAAATAAAATAAAATAAAAGTTTATAAAATATCAAGTTTTATAATATGTATACAAATAAGTAATTTTTAAAATCTCAAGATGACATTCCATATGTAAGTTGTATCACTAGAACTCATTAAACTTAGAACAAATGGACAACAAAAATTAATCATTATTACCTATTAAAAAAATGACTCATTTTAGGAGGATATAAATTAAAGAAGCAAACATTTTTAGAAGAAAATATCCTCATTGTACCATACAGAACACAGTCCTCTGGATTGAGTAAAACTGTTGGAGCTGAAGTCTCTCTTCTGCATCTACAAGAAACCTCAATTATGCTAAAATTTCCTCTTTCCACAGCCTTTCCATGACCCAAATGCACACTACTTCTGAATCTAAGAATGCAAAGGCACTTATCCAGATGGATGAGGTAAAAGATGATGTGGTGAAGGTAATAGCCTAAAGAGTTGCACGTTTTAAGGAAAGACATCTTTAAGTTCTGTCTCTGTGGGCCTATAATTTTATCGTCTAGAGAAATATGACCAAAATCTCCCTGGAAAACACAGAACTGTGGCTTTCCCAGTGTAACATGTAAGCTGTCTCTTAATTTTACTTCTTCTTTGGTGGATAACAGCAATACTGGGAGAGCTGGTCTTCAAACATTTTCTGGACATATTTGGAAAGGCATCTCAATTGGAATCATGTCCAAACAAAATTGCTATTACTCTGATCATAACATCAAATTAGTCCAGTCCAATTAAACAATTTACAATGCCTCCACTTTAGAGTGAGGGATTTTTGGCACCTTCCATGGCTACACCATGGCTCTGAGGGTCCTCTCTCTACAATGTGTGGTAGGCCCCTCTTCCCTAGCTTTTTCTCACATCAAGCACCTGGTTTCTGGGTAGTGTTTTTTCTGCATGCCACCATTTCTAAACTGGCTTTTTTGTGATTTAGGCTCTGTGTAAAATATTAAAATTAATCTGAATTTCAGAAGAAGAAGAAGAAGAAGAAGAAGAAGAAGAAGAAGAAGAAGAAGAAGAAGAAGAAAAGGCCACAGGCTGAGGAGATCACAGGAAGATTGAACATGGAGCAGAGTCAGAGCCCATGCTGAAAGGCAACCCGAAGGAACCTGTGATGAGCCCTCATATTCACTAATGGAGGTAGAGGGGAGGCCTACCCTTTCTCTGAGACAAACCATGTAATATTAGCTTAGTCTTCTCTGTACTATATATAAAGTTATATAAAGCATAAAAAATAAAATGGAGACTTGTGATGTAGAATCAAAAGAGAGTATTATCATTTCAAGCAGGTCACTGAAATTCCAGTGTTGGAGTCAGAAGATACTGCTTTATCACAACCATTGTCAATGAGTGAAGAGTTAATAATAGTATCATAAAAATAAAAAAAGGGTATTTTGAGAGAGATTTTGAAACTTGAATTAAATGTTAATAAAATAAAATAAAAACTGTAACATCTACAGGTAATTTTCCACATGCTTGAATTTGGAGTAGTTTAAAAGCTGCAGAAAAAAAAATGTATAAGAAATGCCAAATCATGAGACCTTCAAAGCAATGTGCAAAAGAAATATAAAATAGGAGGAGGGCATAAATAGTTGAACAAGCATATGTGTGATAAGGCAAGGCTCATTTTTGGAGGAGGAAGCCCCAGGCTTCATGTGCCTTGGAAAAGTATATCCTCTAGGCCAGCCCCCATCCTGGACGAGCCACTCCTCTGCCTTTGCTGAATTGGGTTGTTCCCTATTTCCTTGCATGGCATTGTCCATTGATCATGAAGTTACCACCTGGAATTCTCTCCTCTATGTACACTTATTTTCTGGGAGTATTGTGGGGTGAGTTGTGGCAGAGGGGTTGGCTTGTGTCCCCCCAGCTTTGTGGAGTCTTCATTTGTTTGGAGCCACAGAGATCTCTTTGGAGAGCTGCAGAAGTACAGACACACACCCTGGTTTTCCTATGGACTTGATGCACAACACTGAGCAGGTGAATCCAATCTTTTTGTCTAAGTTTCCTTGATTTTTAATATAAAAGTGATTGCATCTCTAATTGTGAGCAGTAGAGTCAATTACCCTGATACCTGAACTTTAGCTCCAGTCAGTGAAACAAAAATATCTGGGGAGTACTCTCAAGCATTGGATTTATTAAGCTTGCAGAGAGGTTCCTAGATGTTATGACTAGTATAAGATAAATGTTCATGGACCAAGGTCTTGAGTACAAATCATACATTTGTATTCTGGCTTTCATATATTTATAGAGGCTTGAATAGTTTTTTTTTTTCCTTTGGTACTTGGGATTGAACTCAGGGGCACATAACCACTGAGTCATATCCCCAGTCCTATTTTGTATTTTTATTAATAGACAGTGTCTCACTGAGTTGCTTAGCACCTCAATTTTTCTGAGGTTGGCTTTGAACTCACAATCTTTCTGCCTTAGGATCCTAATCTGCTGGAATGGTAGACATGTGCCACCTCACTTAGCTTGAATAGATCTTTAATTTCTCTCCTATTTATTTATTTTTAAGATGGGGCTAATGCCACTTGCTTCCCAAGACTATAGTGAGAATTAAATGAAGTCATAGATAGTTAGCACTTAGTGCCTAGTGAGTGCTCCATAAGCCAGGGGGATGACAGGCTTTATATTTTTGCTTTGTGGGCACCCAGCTTTAGCTTTTTTGGCAAAGTCTTGAAAAACTTAGCAAATCCCTGTTTAAAAAAATACAAAAATAGGACTGGTGATGGCTATGTTGCTCAATGGTGAAGCATGCTGAATTTCAGTCACTGGTACCAAAAATGTCATTTAATTTAGGACATTGTAATTATTTTATTAGTATGTTCATTTGTTACCTCTACATATATGGGCATAACATCATTGACCCTCATTTCTCAGGGCCTGAATCATCTCTCTTATTATCTCTTCCGTCAGTCTAAACTCAATTATTCTTCCTCTAATTTTTTTTTGAGATCCACTTCTTTTTTTAACTCCATTTTCTTTTACCTTTCTCGTATGAAAGAAAACACTTGACAATTGACTTTCTGCATCTGATTTATTTCATTTAATTTGATGTTCTCCAGGTTCATTCATTTCCCACAATTGATATAACTCCATTCTTGTTTATGGCTGAGTAGAATGAGTAAACTTGTGAAAATATGTGTAGATGCTATTTTCTGGGGATGCCACCTGCAAGCACACAGGACCTTCAGTGTCCAAGCTCAGCCTGCCATTGTGTGAGCCAGGGAATGAAGATGCAGAAGCAAAAGGTCTCATGTGAACCATTTGAGGTCTTCCAATCTGTGGCTCTGACTGCTTGAACATTCACCAAACCGCCTGGTAACATCCAGAGTGTCCTTTATTGTCTGCATTGATGACTAACCTGTCTCAGTGGTCTGTTTTCAGTACAGTTTTGTTCTCAAGAGAAGAGGGTCTATATGAAGGTAATATCTCCTGATTTTCCAGGTGTCAGATGTACGATTTGGCTCTTCCTTCAATTCTTTACTTTTTGTCCATTCATGAAACTGCCTTTATCCACTTTAGGTTAGTCCTCTCCTCATGTGGCACCTTTGTATTCATACTGGCCCTGAGCTCTGGTTGGGGGCATGAAATCTAGAGTCAAAGCAGACCTGGGCACACTGGCCCTGTGAACTTAATTATTTTATTTATTTATTTATTTATTTATTTATTTATTTATTTATTTTTTACTTTTCAAGGATTCATGTTTCGCATGTTGTGAAGTGGGATTGACAGCTAGTTATGGTGACATGTAATAATATCAGGAGCCATTGATGACCATGTATTGGACTATTGTTTTTGAGAATTTTATCCCTGACCTCTTTACTGGCAATAAGAACTCCATGAGAAGAAGCCATGTTTACATCCATCTTGCAGGTCAGGAATGCTCAGCTGTGTCGAGTTAACTTGCTTAAAGTCACACAGCTATCAAATGGCAGCTTCATTGTTGCTCTGGGAACAGAGGAAAAAATGCACAGATGAGCATGATAAAGTGTTGGCACATAATGATCAGGTCATAGAGCAGGAAAATGAATTACAGGTCCACTGGAAGGCCTGGCTCTAACCAATATACAGGCAGGGCCCCTGAGGAGGTGAGAGCAGAGTCCAGAGTACAGGGTAGAAGGAGGCTTCACTCCTTTCTTAAAGAGGTCAGAGAGTAACACAACAGGAGGCCTGGGCCTGCCTTGCAGGGATGGGGCGTAGAGGGTGGTTCCCAAATTTGACTTGAAAAAATGCAGAATGTGAGGATTGGGCTTGGTGGAAAGCCCCAAGTTCCTTGCTGTAGTATGTGCATGTACATAGGCACATACATGGAGGGATGCCCAGAGAGTTGATAACCTGTGTAAAATTAAAAAGAAGTGTTCATATTGAAGGAACAATTGAAAAGACAGAATTTTCTTTTAACTATATTTTAGTCTATTTGAACTGCTCTAAGGGAGTACTAGAATCATATACCTTAAAATAAAAAAAAATCATTTGTGCACTTCTGAAAGTTCAGATGTCCAAGATCAAATTACCAACAGGTTTATTGACTATTGAGAAACTGCTTTTTTATAAACAGCTCTAATTTGAAGGTTTGTGTCCCCTTGGGTACCTTGGTTGAACTCCTCTCCATTAAGATGATGATATTAGAACGTGAGTCTTTGGGGAGTTGTTGAGGTCCTGAGGCTGAAGACTTCATCAGTGGAATTAATGCTCTAATACACAGTGCTACAGGCTTGCTGCCTTCTTCCACCATATGATGACACAGCCAGAAGCTTCTACCTATTAGAAATGTTTTTTCCAAGCATTGAATTGCCTTGTGCCTTGACCTTACACACTGTAAAAATGAGTGTCTGTGGCTTATAAACTACCCACTCTACCATAAATCATTATAGCAGCTTGATGAGAGTAAGGAAGTACACCATCTCTGTCCTCACAGGATAAATTGAGAAGTTTCTTTCCAGCTCTCTTTTAATAAATGACAATAATCCTCTCCCATGACTTAATAACCTGCAGGACCCCACCTTTGTCTGCCTAGGCTCATGATAAACTATCACAACATTAAAATACATACTCACACAGGGTCTAGGACTGGTCATTTTTCCCCAAGTCTCTATGGCCAAGCTTCTAAAACCTGGACCTGAAAGTAACTTTCAAGACCTCTCTGTGTTCTTGGCATTAAAATTTCAAAGAATTCTTCAGTGTATGTTAATTGTCATATCTATCTATTCACCAGCCTGCTCACACTATATAAGAAGTGGCCCCTGATCATGTAAACTCCAGTCTAATTGAGAAAGCATAAAACCCATGTTGTCCCTTGCTTGCTGACAATAAACTTTGCTTATGTATTCTGTGATCTTTTATTGCCAATCACTGATCAGTAAATGTTACATCACAGCAAGCTTTGCTACTTTAGGTAAACATTTTGTTCACATTGGAGAAAAGATCCTGGAAATCATGCAAGCTTAAGAAATTAGTCACAGAATAGTATGGTTCATGTTTGTGTTGTCAGACTCTTACCTGTCTGTTGGGCTTGATTTTTGTCCTTTGATTTAATTCTATGTTTTGAACATGGTTTTTGTTTATGTGGCTCAAATATAAACCCATGTTAAAAAATACTGAAGACTCACCTATATTCCATCCCCACTAATCTTTAACCATTGCCCTTCATGAACAACTGATTTAATTGTTTCTAGTATATATTCTTACTTTTTCTTTTTTGTACGAGGCAATAACAATAATAAGTTACTATGTAAATGTCTTTCTTACCCAAAAGTGAGTGCTCCTGTATATCCTTTACACCCCTTATTTTTCACTCAGTGAAACAACCTGGAAAACACTCCACATATGCAAAAATCTTAACTTTCCATGATATAGATAGACAAAAGTTGGAACTAAACAAATGATGGACATTTGGGCTATTTCTGAATTTCATTTCTTAACAATATTTCTGTATTGAATAGCTCTGGGAATCTATTTTATATTCCTGCAAATGTACATTCAATGTTCAGTCCTGCAAGAATTATTGCTTTATCAATGGCTATTTTTTATACTTTCAAATAATAAAGCCCAATTCGCTGGAGGGTTGCAACATTGTTCTTTCTCCCAGCAGGTATACAAGTTCATGCTTTATGTAGATACCCTGTATTCAGAGGCCACATTTTGGATATTCTGTGCACTATCACAATGTGCTTGTAATTTTTTTTTTCTGAGAGAACCATTTCCTATTTCTGTTATTTTTTTCTTTTTACATATGATTGATACCATGTTATGGTTACAGAAGAAAACAGCAGTGTCCTACCCTAAATAAACCCATGGGTTGGTGAGAGTTCAATGCTGAAAACAATAATTTCTTCCCAGTACAATGATCACCAAGGACAAAATGCTTTTTGGTAGTTTGTGTCTTCCAACAAATTGATCTATATAATCTAAGTCCTTATACCTATGGGCTGATAGTTTTAAATATTGTTTATTTATTTTAATGTTCATGTATTAATAGTGATAACATAATTTATTTTTTAGTTAGATTTTTATCTATTTATTGACTTTTAGAAAGACCTGAGGACATGAGCCTTAGAAAAAAGACTTCCTGGAACGCCCCCAAAATTGAAAATAAATGCCTTAGAAAGTAATGCATTGGTACAATTTTCAGCATACACTAATAAATATAAGATCATGTTAGGTCACATTGATGATGGCAGTAGAAGAGAATGAGAATGAAGCATTCATGAACATGTAAAATACCCACAAAGAACAAGGAATCACAGGCTCTGATGTGAGAATTGATGGTTGAGCTTTGCCAAGCAAGAGCTTCTGGGACTGAAGGTGATGTCATAGAGAACACTCAGTGGGCAGGTGGTACAAATGGAGAAGCACCCCCCCAAAAAAACCTGTGAAAGTAGATTATTAATTTTTATTTGATGTCATCTCCAAAATTATGAGATAAAAACATCTGTAACTATGAACCTCATAATTATCAGCATCCCTAGATGTATTAGGGCCAAGATACCAATGGTAAAGATCTTGGGCTAGATCTTGTGCTAGAAAAGGAATGTGAAATTTCAAAAGAAAATTCTGGTGTTAGCTGAAATCTCAAAATAAACTTCAGAGGAAATGTTTCTTTTACTAATAAAATAATATTGTTTTTTGATCTTTTTCATTTTTTTCATGTTCCATATCAATAGTATATATTTTAGGAGAAAATGAATCAGAAACCTTTGTTTAAAATAGTGTCATCTTCATCAATCTCAGCCTATCCTATTACCAGAGATATATGAGGATTCACAAAAAACACATTTTTATCACTTCAGTTATCAAGTTCCTCTAATAACCTCCAGGTGCCATTCCAATATTATTACCAAATTATGTCTGGATTATGTAATGGTAGTTGTGCTCCCACTGTACATAGGCTTTCTTATAGATTCAGAATTACCATATATTATCAAAATAGTTATTGATATAATCTCATCTTGAGTTTTTCTGGGGTAGTGTATTACTTTGATTTCATCTTTCTCTTCTTGATTGAGCAGTAGGAACATATTGAAAACTCTACAATTTTCAGTGAATTGAAATGGAAAGATTGCACAAACGTAAAGAATTGCAACCTTCTCAAAAATGCATCTTAATGTAGTAGTTGTGCACTTAGATGTATTTTTTGGTTCTGCCTTTTGACATTTATTACCAGAATTAATGCCTTTAATATATCATCTAAGATGACACTGAGAAGAATGCCCTCTAAGATGATTTTTATAAATTTGTATTTATAATGTTTTATTGAGTTAAAGTGTTACCTTGATGCTAAATCTGATCATCTTGTATGACATTTAAGGAGTCACATTACATATATTCTAGAGCTATTGTGTGTGAAAGAAGAACAGTTATCAAATATAAATGGGATTCTGAAATAAAAAGTCCTCAGTAGAAATGCTGGCCATTATGTTTTAATTATCCAGTTTCTTATATATGTGATTTAATAGATTTAAATCTTTTCTTTTAATAATGGCTACATATGTTTTTGCTTCAAATTGTTTTCACAATGTTAAAATATTCTAGCAATATGTGTAGAAAACCCTTTGGCAGTATTAAAGGCCTGTCTTTGAATCCCCAGTGTAGCTATCCACCTTGCATATATGTCATTATCATGACCAGAAAAAATAACTTAAGTGACCAAAGTCCAGCTATTGAATATCAGTAGAACTATATTATTATTGTCTTCTCCTCAGTCATCTGGAATAGAGGTGGTAATTAAAGTCACATTTTAGATAGGCTCAAAGTCATTTCATTGTAAGGTTTTTAATTAAAGAACAAGAATTGGACCCAAGCCTAAAAGATGAACTTCCATAAAATCCCAATATTCATCTGCTTGAAGGAAGCAATGTATTTCTTTAGTAAAGAAACCACACATAAAATTGATACAGAAAATTTGATGTTAATCTGATGGAATATTTTCTATACAAGGCATGTTGTGTTTTAAGTCAAGTGTCTGAAATAGTAGGTATGTATTTTAAATTGTTTCAAGCCACATATTAAAAAATACCGGGAATCAGGGCTAAGATTGTGGCTCAGTGGTAGAGTGCTTTCCTAGCACATGTGAGAAACTGTGTTCAATCCTCAACACCACATAAAAATAAAATAATAAAATAAAGTGTAAACACATTTTGAAAAAGAATAGCATTCATCAGAAAACCATGTGGATGAGGCTAAATCATTCCATGAGTCTTTAGACATTTTAGATATAAAAGACATGACAGTAAGAAAAACCAAAATAGTTAAACATTTATTAACATAGGATACCATTTCAAAATTTGAGGTGATGTAGATATTTGGTTAAAACATCAAAGAGTTGATTTCTGTTTATTTTAATTTTTAACTGGAATCTACTATTTGTACTTGGATATGAGACCCATTATTGTAACTCAACATGAGTATATAGTGTGTAGTTATCAGATCAGGGTAATTTTCATCTAATTAAAATTATTATTCTTTGTTTGAAACCTGCAAATTTCTGGCTATTTTGATTTGTTTAATAAGTTATTGTAGAACATAATCACATTATTGTGCTATAAAACTTAAGAGTTACTTTCTGGTCTTAACCGTTTTTAGCACTCCTTACACACAATCAGTCTCTTTCTCATTCTTATCATAAATCTGGGAAGCATTTCTGTTTCAGTTTCTGTGAAATTAATGTTTTAGCTTCAACACATAAATGCCACATGCAGTATTTGTGGGAAAATAAATGTCATTACTAGGAAAAATAAAATATTATTTTCAATTAATAATTTGGGATATTGGCATAATTCTTTGCATTCACTTATTCAGTGTTTTAAACTTGTCTATAATAATAAATCTGGAAAATGAATAAGAATATATAAATCAAATATCCATGTTTTCATGATTTTATGGGTCACATTTGGTCAATGGGAGTAATTTTTGTGACATCTATTTTTATAAAAATGGCATATGATAATTCTTATAAATTTATTTATAATAAGTGAATATATTATATGTACGTTTTTGGATTGTAAGTTTAAGTAGATCCTTGTTTCCATGGAATAAATAACTTTCAAAATTGTATTAGAGTTGGCTCAGTGGCACAGGCCTGTCATTCCAGTGGATGTGGAGGCTGAGGCAGGAGTATTGAGAGTTCAAAGCAAGGCTCATTAACTTAGTGAGGTCCTGAGAAACAATTTAATGCTTTATCAAAATAATAAAAATAAAAAAAACAAGATAGAAAAGAGGAACCAGACAGAGTGGCACAGACCTGTAATCCCAGTTGCTCAAGAGGCTGAGGCAGAAGAATCAAGAGTTCATAGTAAGCCTCAACAAAGGTGATGAACTAAGAAAATTACTGAGACTCTAAATAAAATACAAAATGAGGCTGGTGATGTTGCTCAGTGGTGGAGTATCCAAGAGTTCAATCATAGAAGGGCCAAATCAAATAAATAAATAAAAGGTACTAGGTATGAGGCTGGCCCTGTGGTTCAGTGGTAGCACAATTGAATTGCATGGCATGTGTGAGGCACTGGGTTTGATTCTCAGAACCACATATAAATAAACACAATAAAAATCTGTCAACAAAGCAAAAATATTTTAAAACGTGGCGATGTATCAGTGGGTAACCACCCAAATGCACTCACCCTGTACCCCTTCTCTATCTGGGATGACCATCCTAAACATATGAAAGAACAATATCTCAGCCTGGCCTCCTATCCAGCATTTCTCTTTTAGCAGCCCATGAGGACCCATTCCTCACTTGATGCCCATTCTTTCATGCCACCATGTGACTATGAATTGGGCCTGGACTAAGCATCCCGAGCACAACTGGTTGTTAAGGTCCAGGTTCAGGTATCACTAATTCATTCCACTAGGACGTTATATTTTATAAAATGAGTTTCTAATAATTCAAAATGACAGGTTTAGGGCTGAAAGTACAGTTCAGTAGTAAAACTAGTGTTTCACATGTGCCTGGCTCTGGGTTTCTCTGCCATGCTACCAGAACCAGTGTGAGCTTCATGAAAGAGGATTCAATGCATAAGAAATTGCTAGAGAGTTTTAAATTAGAGAGACTCTCATTACATTTAGCACAGCTCTGAGATGGCTTCTCCTAGTTCCCGCCTCCAGCCACCTAATATGGTGGCGAGATTTACAGAAGAGACTAGAGAGAGGGGGAGAACATGCCAGGGAGTTAGCTTTTATTGGGCAACAAAAAATTCAAAGGAAAATCCCATCCAATGAAGTATAAGGGGGGGCAGCATCCCATTTTCAGGGCCAGCAATTGGGTCTTCAGGTCAGTGACCAGGCACGGATCAGCACAGACAAGCCCTCGGACCTGGGAAAGGGTGGGGAAGGCTTTTTAACACAGGCTGTATTTAATCACCTCTCACCCAGGCAGGGAGGTAACTCAAATCACGTGTAAGGATGGCCTCCCAGAATCCAACTCCAGCATGTAAAAAAAAAAAAAAGCCAGGCAGGCCTGGTGGCACATGCCTATAATCCCAGTAACTATAGAGGCTGAGGCAGGAGGCTCACAAGTCTAAGGACAGCTTCAGCAATGTAGTGAGGCCCTAAAAAATCTTAGAGAGACACAATCTTTGAAATATAAAAAGGGTTGGGGATGGTTGTTCAGTGATTAAGCAATCCTAAATTTAGTCCCCACAACCAAAAACAAACCAAACCCAAACTAAAAGTGAAAAACAAACTGTATTCCCCAATATTCTTTGCAGGTAGGGGTCTCTATGATACTGTGCTGGCCAAAGAGATATCAGTGGAAGCAACTGGGCCTCTAGATCTTTGTTTTTTCCTTCTTCCCTTTCCCCTGATTTCTGTATTGAATAGATTGCAGAATGAAAAAGAGAAAAGGTTCTGGGGCATGATGGCATAGCTGGATAGCCATAGCAGCCCAGAATACCAACCACTGGGCTTTTTTGATTTTCAAGTAAAAGGAAATATTTTTCAGTATTTTATGGGTATATTTTTCTAGTAGTGGAAAGAGAGATGCATTGATTTTTCTTCTTCTTCTTCTTCTTTTTTTTTTTTTTTACTTTCTTTTCATTGTCCTCAGGTACAGGAATAATGTAGGCCAAGAGAACCAGCCATTTTTGTCACCAATTATTATTCAGGTCTCTGGGGATGGAAAGAAAGTACAACAGAAAACCTCAGCTTTACCTAATCTGAGCCCTTGGGGGCAGAGTTAGGCCTGAGTCATCTTCAGGATCTCTCACCTGCCACAGAATGTTCTCAGAGAGTATCTTTTCTTTTGATGCCAACACTCAAGTCCAGAATGTCAAGGTTCCCATGGCTCTCCTGAGAACTGTTCCACAACAGGCTGACACTGGTCCCAATCTCAATTCCTGCACTGATGGGCCATTGGGAAAGTGATTTTAAGCAAGCCTTACTATTCCCATTTTTGAAGTGGGTCTTATCCAAAAAAGACTTGAATCTAAATGAACACAGAAGGAAGAAGCCAGGGTCCAAGGACTGAAGATGAACACTGGCTCCAGAGAAACCTAGGATTTGAAAAAATATTCAATTAAAGTGAGGTGGCAGGTAAAGTATAGACCTTGACATAAAACAATAGGCTGACAGCAAATTGTCAGGTGTGGGAATTGACATATGTGTGAGAGACTGACTTTTCACAGCCTCCAGTATAGGTGAAAATGAATGCTAAAATTGTAATATGTAACATAAGAAAAAGGAACCACTTTTTTCTTTTTCTTTGTACAAGGATTTGAACCTAGGGGCACACACCACTGAGCCTCATCCTCAGATTTTTTTAATGTAATTTTTTAACTTTTGAGACACATTGTTAATCACAATATTAGTGTATTCTTATATCAAACAAGCACTTTGGTCACAAAATAAATGTCATGTTAGCAACTACTTCTCTTTTACTGATTTTGTTTTTTTTCCTTAAATACAAGTGAAAATTGTTTATTTTCATATTTAATAACTTTTTTATAATTTTTGCCATTATTTTATTTTATTTTTTTTTATTTTTATGTGGTTTTGATGATATAACCCAGCACCTTGTGTGCACTAGGCAAGCAATCTCCCAGTGAGCCACAAAACCAGCCCACATTTAACCCCATTTTAATCAAATTCTGTTCATTCTTTCTACTCACCCTTGCTTTTTTATTTACTCTCCAATCTATGTGACTAAAAAGGCCTGAGAAATGATACTACCTAATGTTAATTCTGGTGTTTGGGGCACTGGGTTTTGCCAAGATTCCCACCCTTTGGGAAGTTTTTTAGTATTCTACTGTATATTTTGAATTCTTTATAGGAGCCTTTAGCATTGTTGTAGAGCAATGCAAATAGTTTCCCAAAATATGGCACTATTTTTTAAAGGTTTGTGGACATTGAGTGACATGATGAGAAAAGCACCTGGCATGGTGTGGTTGTGTGATTCTGAGAAGACACAAATATCATTGTGAGGTCACAAATGGTGTTCTTACATATAATTAACAAATGTTCTTCCATTTGTTCTTTATCATACTTCAACTCATCCTTCAATACCTACTTCAATGTGAAGAATTCATACTCTCAGCCAATACCTATACCCAGCCAACCAGACCCCTTCTCTGAAGACTTAAGAATCTGAGCAGCAACAAAGCAACAGCAGAAAGGCTTCCAGTGTGCTCATATAGCATTGGGGTCCAGGAAAGACTATAAAGGGGTTTTGGGCACTGAAATCACCTGGCAAAAACCAGCTCCTGGTTTTATTGAATTTTGCCATCAGGTTCCCTTGACCTCCCTAGTGTCATCTGTAGAATTTTTTTTTAAAAGCACCCAGTTAGGTTTCTGCAGCTTGAAACCCAAGTCCCCAACTGCTGCCCTATCTCTACAGCATTGAGTCAGGCTGTCAGAATAAACAATAGTTATATATAAGTCATTATAAAGAGGCTTTTCTTCTGAGACTCAACCTTGAGAAAGATGGCCATGGTCAGACACTTATGCTCCCTCATTCTGAGATGCCCCAGCTGGCTGGAGAAGAGATTACAGATGACTCTTGTTTGCCAAGTAGCTGTGCCCATCCTGTGCTGAAAGGGTAAGACAAGGTGCTTACGGCAACAGAGCTAAAGAAAAGCAGAAGGCCATATCCTTTGCAAACATGCTTTTTAAAATTCTGGCTGGGCTCTTTCACATATAGGGCATGGACCTTGCTAATTGCTTGCCAGGGCCTCTTCTGCATCCATAATACACAGATAGTATTGAAACGTGCTCACCTTTATGCAAATAAAGTATTGTCATCAGCTGAATTTTGTAAATGGAGATACTCTGACTTAGGTTAGCAGAGTTGTTCAAGATCAAACATTAAAGATGTGGGGGTGCAAAGGTGACCAGGGCCCAAAGGTAATTGTCCCTTAGACTCAGTTGATGTCACAACCATGGGCGTCTCTGCAAGATCCCATTTTTTTTTCATTTCAGATAGAGTTTTCAAGGAGCAGTAGAGAGTCCAGGTGGCACAGGGAGGCTGCCATGGAAGTGAACTTGATGGAAAAGCATGGATAATGAAGAAGAGCAGAGCAATTTTGTATATTAGTGGATGTTGGTGGCTAAGCCAGACTGCAAATATTCCAGAGCTAGAGGGAAAATCCTGCAATCCAAGAGTGTTAAATATGTCAGTGGAGGCTGAGCCACGTGGACAGAATGCAGAGTATCAAGTGGATGGAGTGGGCGTGGCTCTGCATAAGAGAGCAGGTAAGAGGCAAGATGTTGGGTAGTGCCCATTGAAATAAAGTGGAGAGGACCTAGTGGGGCTTGAATGTTGGGCAGAGCTGGTGAGGCAGAGCCAGGCTGAATGAGGGGAGCCCAACCCATAAGAAAAGTGGGTGGGGAGGAAACAGGCGAAGCAGGTGGGATGCAGCACCCCATCCAGCACTCCTTAGGTGAGCACATCCTAGGAACCAGGAGGCACAGTGGTGCAGGAGCAGAGGGCATGCAGGGTGTGTCCACAGGAGGCAAATAGAGTCAGGTGAGGCATCTGGAAATTCTGTCAGGAGACATTGTGGACCCAGTGGGGAAGCAGGATCTTTGGACTCTGAGATAGAAATGTGACCTCAGGGTCTGCTCCATTGGGGGGTCTCAGTTTTCTGTCTTACACACTGAGGCAATGGAGGAAGGCTGAAGATGCCACAGCACAGCCTTTATTGGTTCCTCCCTCTCATGGGATGCTGTGTACTTTCCATATTTCAGGTTAATTTGGTTCCATGGGGTTTCTGGAAGAAGTCTTGGGGATATCACTTGAGACATTTTGTTTTGGGGAAACAAAAACTTTACTGGCATGTTCACAGAGACTTGTCTTAGTGCCTGCTATGTACATACTGAGACCTGGAGGTCCAGAGGGGGTAAGCCTGTGATGCAGCCATAACTTGTTGGAGCTTAGTTTCGATAGCACAGCCCACTTCACTCATTCACTCAGGCACCAGAAGTGTTTTCTAGCACCTAGGCAGTGAAAAAAAAAAAAACATAGATGGGGGAGGAGGCCTTAACCCTTTCCAGGGGCGACTTTGGGGAACTGCCTAAATCTGTAAAGTAGAACACGATGCAATGCCTGCCTCTCAGGCTGGTCCAGCTTCATGATTCTCTGAAAGGCAGTTTGGCATGGATGGGGCAGGGGATCTATTTTGACAGTATTATCATTTAGTTTTTTTCTTCATTAAACATTTATTTTTTAGTTGTAGGTGGACACAATACATTTATTTTATTTTTATGTGATGGTGAGGCTTGAACTCAATGCCTCATGTGTAATAGGAGAACACTCCTCATCTGTGAAAAACCACAGCCTTCATTTAGTTTTATATATGGAAACATAACCCCTTGCATTTTAAAATAAAAGTATAATGCCAGGCTCTGTTCTAGGCAAAGAGGACACAGTCATGTACAAAACAGCAAGGAATCTCTGCTCTCATTCTTGTGGGGGCTACTATTACCCTGGTCTGGAGGAAGAATTCAGGCACTAAAGTGACGTGGAGTACTGACGCCCTTTAGGCATCTGATCTAATGTTACCATCCATGGCAATGTTTTACCTTCTCAATTATTCTAAAACACACCCCTCACCATGTCACTTAGCTGCCCCAATTCTTTTCTACCTGTGAGATAAAGGCCTCATTAAAGATTTCACCCTTGCTGGCTTCTCTAGTTGCATCTCCCCATCCCTCACTGAGATTTCAAGAATTCTTGTCTCATCCCTACTTGTACTTACTGTTCTGCTTAATGTGGGTACTTACCCATTGTTAAAAGTGCTAACTCCTAATTAGACACTAGATGGCGCCAGAACTTTACTTTTGACTTTTTTTTTTCTAGCATCCACCAGTACTGCCTACTTATTGGCTGGCTTCGTTAAGAAACATTTTAGAAAGCCCTTCAGTATTTGTTTTACAAGCAGCTTTTTATTTTTTTCATACAAATATTCGTTAATTTTATGTATGAAATTAATCATCCATCTATGAAATGGAGTAGTACACTAACTATCAAGTGTATATATGTTGGTGTATGTGTGTGTGTATTTATTTAGTTATTTATGAACATATATATTTTTTGCAAAATTTATTCAGAAGTGGGATAAGGGTTTCAATTCAGTCCTAGCCTCTTTCTACACCTGTTTTTTTTGGGATGTTGCAGGAGTCCTTACTAATATTGCAGGTATTTCTTTCTCTTTTCTATGCTGTGGTTATTATAAGCCATTAAATAGAATAAAAGTATCTCAGAGATGCCAAGTGTTATCTCACTTGTAGTTGTCCATTTGGCATCTCTAGGCCTAAGTAAATATTCAGTGCTTTTTGGCAAAAGCAGCATTTAAGTCCCTCAATATGAGGAGGATTTGTGGCTATTTAGCAGAACTTGTCCCCATGGATATAATTATCAATAGAATATGTATTATATGACATGATGGCATGACTTGGTAAAAGGAATAAAAGTGATTTAACCTGATTTATTTATTTATAATTATATATTTTATAAATATATAATGAACATATAATTATATACTTATCAAGCAATAATTTTGAATACATGTATCTCTCTTTCACATATATGTTTATAATATTGTCTTTAGGATAAGCAAGTTTGGGGATGGATTGGAGTGAGTGTAATGGTGAAAAGATCAAGGACAATTGCTGAATTTTTGACTTGAGCACTATAGGGTAGTTGCTGATACCCAATCCTGCATGGAGCAGAAAAACCACATGATGCAGGGAAAAGAGTGCTAGTCTCAAAGAAGGCTTTTGTGTTGATGTTTGTGATTTCTCCTTGATATCCACAGGAACATGTCTGAACATGAGAGGACAGGACTGGGAAGAAAATGAATATGTGGAAGGCAGGGGAATGTGCAAAATACTGCAATGAGACTGAGCATGACCCTGGGTGTGGATGAAGATATAGAAGTACAGGGAGCATTTCTCTGAGCTGGGGGAACACCTACATTTAGCAATGGAGAAGAAAATTGCATGAAGAAGACAGAGAGTGAGGGCATCCAGTTAAGGAGATAGAAAACTAGGGAAATGTAATGACATGGATTTCTGGAAGAGATGATTTTAATAAGAAAGACAAAACCTCTTGTTCTAAAAACTACTAAAAGTGAACTACAGGGTGATAAAGGAGGGACCTTGAGATTTGGTGCCATAGTGGTTTCTGATGATCTCAGCTGAGCCCCTGTTCTCAGATGGTGGGAACTGAAGCAAAATGGAAGATTTTTGGAAAAATTAAGGTCAGCATAGTGAAGGCAAAATAGCTGGAGATCTTTTTTCTGATTGTGTACAATGAGATAAAGGGAGACTCAGCCAGGTGTTAACATTAATGGCCTCTGAGATGTGGGAAGAGTTTATTATTGCAAATGTTTATTTGTGGCTGCAGAAATTTTTTTTTCTATTACCATGTTTGCCACCTCTACCCTAGAGTTGATTTTTTAGAAGTAATATAGAAGCCTAATAGTAATTTCTGGATAGTAGTAAGGGTGCTGGGGCAAGGCAAGGGATGAAATAAGAAGATAGATAATTAGATATGATCACAGTATACCTTGCATTCAGAAATATTATGTTCAATTTCATTAACATGTGCAATAAATATTTGTTAATTAAAAACAAATTAAAACTAATTAGTCTATTTGATCATTGAAAGTTAGGCACTCAACACTGAGGAAGAGAGTATACTTTTGGTTTGTTTCCTGCTTGTGAAAATGGTTATTGTTAGTCACCTATAAAGAGAACTTATTAAATAATTTTGGAAGAAATAGTATGCATATGAAATGCCTTGTTGTCAAAGTATAAAGAGATTATCTGATGGTCACTGAAATATTTGAAGTGCTACAGTCCATCC
This sequence comes from Urocitellus parryii, assembly GCF_045843805.1. Taxonomy (NCBI): domain Eukaryota; kingdom Metazoa; phylum Chordata; class Mammalia; order Rodentia; family Sciuridae; genus Urocitellus; species Urocitellus parryii. Next base: position 2,374,519 of record NW_027554054.1, on the reverse strand, counting down.
ATTGTTAAGGTAGTTTGTGCCAGGTTCATCCTTTGGGGATGAAATATTTTCCTTATTCCTTCACTATTTGTTGCAATCAAGTAACTGAATCTGCCCACCCATAAAATGACAAGGATACCAAGCTCCGCTTGCAGGAGGGGATGCTATTCTCCTGCATTGTTTTGAACTCTTTTATATGAAATATGTGTCTGTTCCCATCACTTATTATCAAAGAAGTCAATTATGTTTTATCAGTAAATATATATTCATTTGTTGCTTTCACATATAATTTACTGATAATGTTTTATTTTATTTTATTTTATTGCTCATATTTTTCCAGCTTTCACTCTTTCAGGATCTTTTACTTTAGTTCTCATGTCATCTGTCAGGAATTCACATGTGGGACATCTTGGGAGACTCTCCTCTTACTCTTCCTTCTTTTTCTCCTACTATATTCAGGTTCATTTTTTAATTTATCTTACCAGATCCTAGAATCATCATTTTCTCCAGGGAAATATACACATTTTACTGGTATTTTTAGGGAAACTTCTGTAATTTGTCAGGCCCAATGTAAAATGAAAACTTTTGCTTTCTCTATAAAAGCAAGTGACATCTACCATTGACATCATGCCACAGAAATCTATTTCTTTCTTATGTGATCTCTTCACATGTCATGGTAAATTTTGTCTCTCTTTTTATTGTCCTTATTACAGAATTTTAAATTTTTAGCAAGACTTCTAACATTCATCTTTATGTATGCCATATCAATTCTAAATGCAAACTTATGAGCAAGTCACATTGGAGAGCTTACCTTGTGTTCATTAATACCAAAGCAGTGAATGTTACACAGAACCAGTGCAATTGTTTTTACTACACCTTGATAACTGTGAACAATTTCTCCAGCTGGTTTGTTAATGAGTTTGAAAGAACTGAAATAAATGACTGTGGACACCCTACTTTTCCTTTCCCTTCATATTATCAGCTGGAGAGGTGGGTAAACACAGTGAAGTACCTTGAGTGACCAAGCTGTCTTCTTTCTGTATTTTAATCTAATTCTGGTTGAACATTAAGGTGTGGCCTCCCTGGGTATCAGCACCATCTGTTAAAGAGATTAACTATCCTTTATTCATTCTGTGTTGTTGGCCTTCTTCTCAAAGATGAGTGTGAAGTGAATGTCTGGGATTATCCTTGTTCTCTTTTCTATGCATTGGTCTACATTTTGCCCTCTATTTCAGTGCAACAGTGTTTTAATTCTTATAGTTTGAAATTTGTTTAATTCTATCTTTTTGACATTTTTTAAAATTAGCTATACATAAGAGCATAATGCATTGACACAGTGTACATAAATGGAGTACAACTTCACGTTTTTCTTTTTGTACATGATGCTGAATTACACCGGTCATGTAATTGTATAAGCGTGCAGAGTAATAATATCTGATCCATTTCATGATCCTTCAGAACCACATACCTCTTTCCCTCCCTTTGCTTCCCTCTCTCTAACCCAATGTGCATTTATTCTTCTCTAGTGCCTTTCATTGTGAATTAGCATCTGCACATAATATAAAATATTCAGCCTTTGAAATTTTACTATTGGTTTATTTAGCTTAGCATGGTAATCTCAAGTTTCATCCATTTGCCAGCAAGTGGCACAATTTTATTCTTTCTAGGGTTGAGTAATATTCTATCACACACACACACACACACACCGATACACAAACACACACACATACACACACACATAGACACACACACATATATATATGTGTGTGTGTGTGTATATATATATATATATATATATATATATATAAAATATATCACTATTTATTCATTCATGTGTTGAAGGATACCTAGGTATGTTCCATAGTTTAGCTATTGTGAATTGACCTAATTTACATTGATGTGGCCACCAGCAATGTATGAGTGTTCCTTTTCTCCTGTGACTCCATTTTGTTTTATGACTTCATCCTGTAAAACAACCCTGGCAAGTAGAAGAGTCATGACTGGGGTAAAATGTTCTTTTCCTTTTGCTATAGAAACCTTTAAGAACATGGAACTACCTAATGGGGCATTGTTTCTGTAACTAGGGTAACGGGGCTCTGTAACTGGGGTGACTGGGCTGTGATTGGTTAGGCTTTCCTCTGCTTGACTGCACTGTCCTGTTTTTGTAACCTGGCTTGCTTGCATTGGCTAGACACCCTGAACACCCCTTTTGCAGTTTTCAGTCTTATAAGGAGTGCTCTTGCAATTGTTTGGGGCTGCTCAGGGGAACAGCTTTATGTTCTGGTCCGCCGCCACTGGTGTGCTTCAATAAAAGCTTGATTCAATTATACATGAGTGGTCTGGAAGTCAGTTTATGAAACCCTGGGACAGAGCTTTAACTATAACACTCCCACATCCTCATGAACACTATTATTGCTCATATTCTTGATAATTGCCATTATGACTGCAGGGAAATAAATTATTGAAATAGTTTTGATTTGCATTTCTGTAATTGCTAAAGATGATGGTCTTTTTTATATGTTTGTTGATCAATTTTGTTTCTTCTTCTGTAAAGTGTCTGTTCAGTTTCTTCATCCACTTATTGATGGGTTATGTCTCTTTTCATGACAATAAGTTTGTTGAGTTCTTTATATATCTTGGAGATTATTGTTCTATTTGATGTGTATGTGGTAAGGATTTATTCTCCCATTCTTTAGGCTCTCTATTCATGTTATAGATTGTTTCCTTTGCAAAGAGTAAGCTTCTTAGTTTGAATCCAATCCCTTTATTGATTTCTAATTTTACTGTTTGTGTTTTAGGACTCTTGTTTATTAAGTCAGCTAACAGGATGAGGATTTGGACCTTCTTTATTTTTACTGCTAGGCACAGGGCCTCCATTCTCATGTGTAAATCTTTGATCTACTTTGAATTGATTTTTGAGCACAGTGAAAGATAGAAGTTTAATTTCATCTTTCTACGTATGGATTTCCAATTTTTGCAGCAACAATTGTTGAAAAGGCTATATTTTCTCCAATTTATGTTTTGGTCACCTTTGTCTTGTATGGATTGGTCTATGTGTCTTTTGATATGGAGTTTTCTTTTTCTTTCTTTCTTTTTTAATTATTTCTCTGTAGTATAGTTTAAGGTCTAGTATTGTGATGTCTTTTGATTCACTTATTTTGTTGATAATTGCTTGTTGAGAATGACTATTGTGGCTCTCCTATTTTTTTCAAATGAATTTCATGATTGCTTTTTCTAGTTTTATGAAGAATGTCATTGGATGTTTAAAAGGAATTGCACTGAATCTGTATAAGTATTTTGTTAGTATCACCATTTTGACTATGATCATTCGTCCTATCCAAGAGCATGGGAGATCTTCAATTTCTATCTTTAGTGTTCTGTGGCTTTCATTGTAGAAGCATTTTACCTATTTTTTGGATGGATTCCCAAGTATTTTATTTTATTCTTTCTTTTTCTTTTTTGAGGCCATTGTTAGTGGGGTGGTTTTCCTAAGTTTTTTTACACTGAATTCATTGCTTGAGTATAGAAATTCATTTGGTTTTTGGGTGTTTATTTTATATTCTGCTACTTTGCTGAATTTGTTAGTCAAGAAAGTTTTCAAGTGAATTTTTTTGGATTTTCTAAATATAGAATCATGTCATTAATAAATAGTGAAAGTTTGATTTCCTATGTTTGTATTCATTTATCTATTCATTTATTTATTAAAGATAAATGAATAGAAATATAGGTCTTGGATAGAGCTTCAAGGATGATGTTGAATCAAAGTGGCAATTTTAGAGGGAATGCTTTAATTTTTTCTTCCTTAAGAATAATGTTTCCGAGGAGCTGCCACAGAAGGCCTGGGCCCAACGGCCACTGCCTGGGTGGGCACAGGGCTGAATGGAAAGGGGAGGGGAGCGAGCCCGAAGGGAGGCCATGACCACTCCTCCCACACCGGGTGCAACGGAAATGCGGAGGCTGGAAACACTCTTCTATGGTGATGAGGCACTGAGCAGCCTGGGCAATGGCGTCAGTGTCAGCAGCAGCAAATTTGCGTGCCTGGCCCGCTTTTCCCTGGGGCACCCAAACAGCATCAGCAGGCAGAGTGGTGAAGAATGACAGCTGACGCTGAGCCTGAGCAGCAAACAAGTGGTTGTTGCGCCACCTCTGGCCCCCTGCGCAGACTGCACCCCCAGCTGCTGCCACCGACAGCCTGCTCTCCAGCCGACCTGGGGCTGCTCAAGCTCACCTCTGCTGAGCTTGAACGCCTCAACATCCAGACCTACAGGCTGGTCACAACCACGCCGAGGAGCACGCAGTTCCTCTACCCAAGATGGTGGCCAGCGAGGAGCAGGAGTTCACTGAGGACTTTGTCAAGGCCCTGGAGGATTTGAACAAGCAGCACCAGCTTGGTGTGGGTGCAGTCCGGCTGCTGCTGTGGCCTCCCAGGAGGACCCTCTGGCCCGGCATCAGGCACCACCCTCCCAGCTGGTACTGGTCTTCCTAAACCTGAGCTGTTACAAGGATGGCACCAGGAGTGCTAGGGATACTGCAACTGTCGCCTTCTCCTCCTCGCCCATACCCTTCTCACAGCTGCTGCCTTCCAGTGGTGTACAGCCTGGCTGTGCTCAAGGACAGCCACAGATGGTGCCCAACTTGCCAAGCTTCAGCGAGAGCCTGCTGTCACTAATCGATATGGACATGCATAGTGCATTAAGGCTGAGCCCAAGCAGCTGTTCAACAATATCGCAGCCTCCAAGTGCTCCAAGGGCAAGCTGGAGCATCTCTCACCTGGAGGAGAAAGTGGTGAGCTCAAGAGCCAGAACACAGAGTTGGCGTCCACCAGGAGCCTGCTGCCCAAGCAGTTGGAACAGATCAAGTAGAAAATCTTCAGCCATTTCAACAGCGGCTGCCAGCTTCTACCCCAGCCCAAGTTTCCTCTTTTTTTTGCTTCATTTTTGTTTTAACTTGCCTATCCCTGGAGATGAGTGAGACAGAAGAAAAACCGTTCATATCTGAGAAAAAACTATTTGCGTCTGAGGAACAGATAGGGAGAAAGGACGGATGCACACATCAGGAGGATAGAAAGGCTATAATGAATTTTTGTTGTTCCATTTTTATTGGATTCTGCGCGGTTTTGTTTGGCGTCATCTTGTTGGATTGTATTATAGTAGAAATACGGAATCAGAAATTAGTAAAAAACAAACCAAAAGACTGTTAAGTAAATTGTTAGAGGAAGGAGGCAACCCAGTAAAATCAAGAGAGTCAGGGCATACGTTGATACAATACAAAAATGTAGCCCATGTCTTTTTAAGGAGGAATTGTTAAATATATCACAGTGGGACCATCATGGTGAATATTTAAAAAGAATAGAAAAGAAAAGCCCAGGAACTCTGCCAGTTGGCACATTGACATTGTGGGCGTTGGTATCTGGTTTGCTTAGTCCAAAGCCTTCAGTTCAGACAAAGGTAGAGGAAGAAGAAGACATATTGATTCAAGTAAAAGAGAAGGTCTCTCAAGTTAGTCAGAGAAAAAGATCCAAGTAAAAGAGAAGGTCTTTCGAACTAGTCAGACAGAGGAAGAAAGTGTAAAGCAGAAAAAGCCAGGGGAAAAGTTACAACAGGAGACTGCTAATAACACCTTTCTATCAGAGAGCATAAGTGTCCAACCAACAGCATCACCTCTACAGGAGACTGCGACTAACAGCATTCTATCACCAGAGGGCATAAGTGTCCAATCAACAGCACCACCTCCATATGCTAGGAGGCTCCCAACCCCCGCAGTTGATAGTTGGGATCCTGAGACAGGATCTCAAGTATTAACATGTCCTGTATTTGAGGTAGGAGGGCAGCAAATTTACCAGGGTTTAATTTTCAAAACAGTGAAGGAGCTAAAAGAGGCTGTAACAACCAATGGTCCTCAAGCACCCTTCACTGTAAGCTTGGTCAAATCCATTAACAACTTGAACATGACGCCAGCAGATTGGGCTAGTACGTGTAAAGCTGTGCTAAATGGAGGTCAATACCTGTTATGGAAGGTTGCCAATGAGGAATTTTGCAAGGAGACGGCTAGGCGAAATGCAGCAGCTGGTTATCCTCAGAGAAATCTAGATATGTTGTTAGGAAAGGGACCTTATGAGGATCAGCAGCAACAAATTGCATATGATCCTGGTGTATACTCACAAATTGCTGCAGAGGCGATTAGGGCATGGAAGACTTTACAAGGACATGGAGGTTTACAAGGTCAATTATCTAAGGTAATACAAGGAGCTAATGAACCTTATGCTGAATTTGTAGATAGGCTTATTCAAACAGCTACCAGAATTTTTGGAAATACAGAACAAGCAATGCCATTAATAAAACAACTGGCTTATGACCAAGTGAATCGTTGGTGCAAAGATATCATTAGACCATGGAAACAGGAAGATTTAAACACATATATTAAATTATGTAGAGACATTAATGAACAAGAGCAAGTCATGGCAGCTGCAGTAAAACAGGCTTTAGATGCCAGGCCAAGAACATGCTACAATTGTCAACAAACAGGACATTTTAAAAGGAATTGCCCCATAGGAGGAGGGTTTAACAAAACTAGGTATCAAAGGAGTAGAATACCGGGTATTTGCCCACGATGTCGTAGAAGGAGACATTGGGCTAATGAATGCCATTCTCAAACCACCATAGAGGGGACTCCATTATCAAAAAACGAACAAGGACAAGGTGTTTATCCACAATATTGTGGACAAAGGCATCGGGCTCCATTGCCAAAAAATGGTCAGGGGGCCCAATGCTCCGGGGCCCCAAACCACAAATATACGGAGCACTGGAGGAACCTAGCAACCCCATCAGGGTAGTGACCAGGACACATTGTCCATCAGATCCCTCATCAGACAAACCAGAGGGAGCACAGGGTTGGACATCTTCGCCTCCGCCAGATCAATACTAACTCCAGAGATGGGAGTTCAAATCATTCCCACAGGGGTAAAAGGACCTCTTCCCAAAGGAACAGTAGGCTTATTATTGGGATGCAGCTCTCTACTTTAAAAGGACTTTTGATAAGTCCTGGAGTAATTGATCCCGATTATGAAGGTGAAATAAAAATTATAGCCAGTTCTCCAAAGGGTATATCAGTAATTTCACCAGGAGATAGAATAGCACAGTTACTAATAATACCAAGTCTACATGACAAACTTTCCAGTCATGCTGTAGAAAGAGGTTCCAAGGGATTAGGCTCCACAGGTGTAGATTGGGCTATGCTTTCTTTAAATTTAGATTCTCGCCCCATGCTAAAACTAAATATTCAAGGACATGAATTTAATGGGCTACTGGATACAGGTGCAGACCTTAGCATCATCTCTCGTCAAGAATGGCCAAAACATTGGCCATTACAACAAGCCACTCAAACGCTTTGAGGCCTAGGAGTGGCAACTAATCCCCAAAGAAGTGCAATGGTATTAGATTGGAAGGATCCTGAAGGATGTGAAGGAACTATACAGCCATATGTATTGGATAATCTTCCCGTAAATTTATGGGGACGAGATGTCTTAGATCAATTAGGTTTGACATTAACAAATACTATCAATCAAAATGCACCCACTATTATGGCTAGACAGGGTTTTAGGAAAGGAAAAAGATTAGAAAAACAAGAACAAGGTATAGCAGCACCAATACAAATAGATCAAGGAACAGACAGACATGGGTTGGATTTTCACAAAGGGCCACTGAGACAATAAAAATTACATGGAAATCAGAAAGACCAGTATGGGTTCCTCAGTGGCCCTTGACTAAAGAAAAGATACAAGTAGCCCATGATCTGGTCAAACAACAATTAGCGGAAGGACATATATAACCTTCTGTATCTCCCCATAATACTCCCATTTTTGTCATCAAAAAGAAAACTGGTAAATGGAGATTATTGCAAGATTTAAGAGCCATTAATAATGAAATGGTCATTATGGGACCTGCTCAATCGGGGATTCCTCAATTGTCTGCTTTGCCAAAAACTTGGTATGTTTTAGTTATAGATATTAAAGATTGTTTTTTTTATTTCAATTCCAATTCATCCTGAGGTTAGACCACGTTTTGCATTTACTATTCCTGCACTGAATCATGAAGGTCCTGATCAGAGATATGAATGGAAATTGCTCCCTCAAGGGATGGCTAACAGCCCAACTATGTGTCAAATTTATATTAACAAAGTAATCCAGCCACTTAGAAATTAAAATCCTGAACTACAAATATTTTACTATATGGATGATGTATTATTAGCACACAAAGCTAAAAACACATTGCTAGAATGTTATGCCACACTTACAAACTTATTAAAAATTATAATCTAGAGATAGCAATAGATAAAGTACAATTAAATTTTCCAATTAATTATTTAGGAGTTCTATTATCCTCAATCATGGTCTGTCCACCAAAAATTTAAATACAAGTAGATCAACTCAAATCACTTAATGACTTTCAAAAGTTATTAGGAGACATAAATTGGATAAGGCCTTATCTAGGTATTCCAACAGGAGAATTGGGACCTTTATTTGATATCCTAAAAGGTCCATCAGATCCAAATTCACCCCGAATGTTAACGCCTAAAGCAAGAAAGGCAATAAAAATCATTGAACCATATAAGGAAAATATGCATTTGGATAGAATTGACATAAGTTTGCCTTTATTATCTATTGTACTACCAACAAAAAATATTCCTACAGGAGTATTTTGGCAAGAAGGTCCATTATTATGGATACATTTATCTTATTCTCCTAACACTATACTTACTAGGTATCCTGAGGCTGTAGGACAATTAATACTCAAAGGAATAAAAGCAGCAAAGGGAGTGTTTGGAATTTCTCCCAATAAAATTATTACTCCATATACTATGAATCAAATTGATGAATTAGCTAATGAGTTAAATCCTTGGGCAATAATCATGTGCAAATCTAATGTTTCATTTGATAACCACTTACCATCTAATCCTTTATTGTCTTTTTGGTCATTGCATCCTGTAATTTTCCCAAAAATGACAAGAAAAACACCTATCATGAATGCTCCAAATATATTCACTCATGGGTCAAATAATGGTACAGCAGCAATAGTTACACCTGATCAATCTTTTACATTTTTAGTACCCAAACAATCAGCTCAAAATGTAGAGCTTAATGCAGTATTACAAACTTTTCTGATGTTTAAAGATTCTGTATTTAATTTATTTTCTGATAGTCAGTATATAGTTAATGCTATAGTATCCCTTGAAGAGCTGGTAGGATTTCCCCTTCTTCTACTGTTTTCTCTTTGTTTTCCACTATACAAAGTTTAATCTGGGACAGAAAAGATCCATTCTTTATAGGACATATCAGGGCACATACGGGATTGCCTGGAGCCCTTAGTTTGGGCAATGATTTAGCAGATAAAACTGCACATGACATATGTATTTTCTCTACACTAGAAGAAGCTATAAATTTTCATAAAAGGTTCCATGTCAATGCTAATACTTCACAAAAGCATTTTAAAATAACTAAGGAACAAGCTAGACAAATAATAAAACAATGTCAAAATTGTGTGACCTTTTTACCACAAGTTAATCTTGGAGTCAATCCTAGAGGATTGATACCTAACCATATTTGGCAGATGGACATCACACACTTGCCAGAATTTGGAAAATTAAAATATTTGCCTGTTACAGTGGATACTTCTTCTGGATTTTTGATGGGCTCCATTCATGCTGGAGAAAAAACTAAAGATGTTATAGCTCATTGCTTACAAAATTTTGCCACTGTGGGCATTCCAAAACAGTTAAAAACAGATAATGCCCCTGGTTATACTTCTACCTCTTTTAAACAATTTTGCTCATCATTTGGCATTACTCATATAACAGGAATCCCATACAATCCACGGGGACAAGGCATAGTTGAAAGAACTCATCAAACTAGTAAAATGTACTTATTAAAGCAAAAAGACGGAATTGGGAAGGGTTATATATTTCCCAAAGATAAACTTAAAATAACCCTTTTACTCTAAACTTTTTAAATTTGGATTCATCAGGACTTAGTGCTGCAGAAAGGCATATGTGTCCAAAAAATGTACATAAGCCCAAGGTACTTTGGAAAGATATTCTAACAGGACAATGGAAAGGTAGTGACCCAGTAATTGTCTGGAGTCAGGGTTCTGTTTGTGTGTTTCCACAGGAAGAACAGCAGCCGATTTGGATTCCAGAGAGATTAACCAAGGTCCTGACCCAGTGATTGTCTGGAGTCGGGGGCCTGTTTTAATGTTTCCACAGGAAGAACAGCAGCCGATTTGGATTCCAAAGAGATTAACTAAAGTGATTTCTACAGACCTAAAAGAAGATGATTTGGCTCAAATCCATAACAGCTGATATCTGTTGGGATTTAAATGTGCAGGGTTTAGCTCCTTCAGCCTGACTTTTTGCAAGAAGCTGTGACTGTGATTTAGGTCAGCTGAGGCACGCCTCGCTAGGAGGAGAAAAAATTCTCTTACCCTTATCACAAGACACAAGCTTCTGCATGGTTTTTCCTAGAGGAAGTAGCTTTCTGCATACTGGACCTGGGAACAGTACATTCAGGGATTAGATAATGTCTACAAAGAACTTTGGGAGGGTACTAATCAAAGGGAACAGGAAAAATTTGAATTTTGCTCTGTGTACCCGCTGAGGCATGATATTTGGGCTATGTGGGTGAAGTGTTACTGAAGAATTGCTTGCTTTGTTAGAAGAACAATATAAAAGAAACATGCAAATAAAACTCAACATGCAGTTGCAATTGCTGCCTTGGTTCTGCATCCCCTGTGTCCCGGTGATTTCGCGACCCTTACCCAGGGACCCAAACGCACTAGACATTCACAGATATCCAAAACTATTTAGCTATCCTTACATCTACGACCGAACCAGGATGCTTTTTTCCATATCTATTTTATTATTGCCCTTTCCCATATCATGAAGTTCTATTTTGTTTTTTGAGCTCATACAGACCTAGGTTAATGTTTTGCTGATCAGTTCTATTTTTTTTTTTTTACTATAGAGTTTTTAAACATTGCAATGGAGATTTCACCTGTAAAAAGTTATAAGGCCTTTACTATTATGTTATGTGTTGTATGTATTATATTATGTGTGCACACTTGTGTTTTGTGTTATATGTTTGAATGTACGTATGTCCATATATCATATATGATGAGCGCTCATGAAAAAATGGATCCAAATTTTTTTTTACTCACCTGATTTAAATGGTTTAATTTAAATTGGGTAAATAACTGTTAAGAATTGTTTTAATATGTAAACAAAAAAGGAGGTTAACAGATCTGTTTATTTACTTTCACCTTTCCTTTTCATTGTATTTAATAATTCTCTTCAAGATAATGTAAGTTGTTAAGAAAATTGTTTTCTTTTAGTGCCTTCTGGAATGTTACACAATTTTTTCTGTAGCCATTATTGCCAGAATTCCTATCTTCATCCCAGTGCCAGTGAAGACAATGTAAATTGTTAAGAAAATTATTTTCTTTTAGTACCTTCTGGAATGTTACATAATTTTTTCTTTAGCCATTATTGCCAGAATTCCTATCTTCATCCCAGTGCTGGTGAAGACAAAGATAAAACTAATCTACAGTTTCTGCAATAGCCATCACTGAACATCTTACAGAACTTGTCTAAACTATGTGTCACTTGTATGCATTGTGAACTCACTTGTATGCATTGTAAACTATCTGTTGGTGCAGCGACTTGTGGTAGTGTTGGGGTATTTTTGCTGATGATGTGATCGGTGGTACAATTTTCCCAAAAGGAGCCATCAATTGGCTTGGTATATCTTCCTCCCTTCTGCTTGTCATGATTGTTCAGCTAAAATTTGGGGGCCAACAGAGGTGAGGCAAAGAACCTCACCCCCCCCCGCTGGTACCTCTCCACAGGTGTGGCTGTATACTGGACCAGTAGTCAATGACGGGTAAGATCCAATTACAATGGTACCAACCTAAGACAGGAGGCTGACGTCCTGAGGTCAGCTCATCCGAAGACGGGTAAGGACCATATGTAGTATTGGACAACCTAAGGCAGGCACGGTCCCCAAGCCACATGCTTGTTATTTAAACAGAGAGGGGGAGATGTTGAGAGCCACAGTCAAAGGGGCCCCAGCAAACTTTCAGCTGCCAGCAAACTTCCAGCTGCCGGCTGATGATTGGCTCACAGCGGCCCCAGCAACATCTAGCTGATTGGCTCCTCCACGGAGCTGCTCATTGGGCTGTTTCCCTGCCCTTTCAGACCACGGAGCTGCTCATTGGGGGACTTCTTTGGTTCCACTCATACAACCCAGCCAATCGGCCTCAAGAGCAGGAGGATTGTGGGAGGTGGTGAGGTTTGTGTGGGTGAGAGGCTTGTGGAAGCCGGTGGTGGCAGTTGGGCTCTGAGGGTTTTTTCCTGAGGAGCTGTTTTGTTTGGCGTTTGTAGTTCTAAAGATAAAGTTAGTTTCTTTTGACAAGTGGCTCCTGAATTGTGCCCAGCCAGACTGCAGCGGGCAGGCTTGCAGGGGGCGGGGATTGAGCTCCCAAGAGTTGGTCTGGTGCGGCCCTGGTGACCCCTCCAAGAGGGTGCCCAGGACTTGGAGAGGGTGCTTTGGCCTTGACAAGCTGGACCCCCTGCCCCTGGGGGGTTGGGGGCGAGTGCATGACACTCCCTTGCGCTGCCTCTGTTCCCCGTGCTGCCACCAGGTGGCACACAAACCCACGGCCCAGACACCCCTTCTACATACTGCTGTGGAAGGGGCTCTGTGAGGCGCAGCCATCCTGCCTTTTCTTTTAGTCTTTTTTTTTTTGCCTTTGGAAGAGAGAAGAACAGAGTTTTCTATTCTTCTGTATTTATGTTTCTACTCACTTCGGAACAAATGGTTATGTGTGCGTGTGTTTCTTCGTGTTGGCCTTTTTAAAAGTAATGGGAATAAGAAAAAAAAATCACGCCTTTTCCTCACTCTGGCTACCTCCTTCTGTCTTCCGACAGCCCTCCCCCCTGCCCTTTTTGTTCTTTGTTTTTGTTTTTGTTTTGCTAGGAGTCCACATTCCTTTTTGTAATCCTTTGTCTGGTTTTCTGTCTTCAGTACAATCTCCTTACTCAGAAAAAAAAAGTAAAGAAAAAAAAAGAAAAAAAAAGAAGGAGGAGGAGGAGGAGGGGGAGGAGGAGGAGGAGGGGGAGGAGGAGGAGGAGGAGGAGGAGGAGAAGAAGAAGAAGAAGAAGAAGAAGAAGAAGAAGAAGAAGAAGAAGAAGAAGAAGAAAAAGAAGAAGAAAGATTTCCCTTGTGTTTACAATAGACAGTTTTTATAGTGTTAAGATATTTTTCTATTATATATAGTTTTCTAGTGTTTTCAGCATGTATTTAGTCAAATGCTTTTTCTTCATTTGTTGAGATAATTTTTTTACATCTATTTACTTAAAAAAATCTTTATTGATTTCCATGTGTTGAACCAACCTTGCATCCCTGGGAAAAAGCCCACTGATCATGTGTACAATCATTTTAATATGATTTTGTATGCTGTTTGCCATAATTTTATTGAGAATTATTACATCTCTGTTCATCAGGAACACTGGTCTGAAATGTTCTTTCCTTGATATGGCTTTGTCTGGTGTTTGCATCAGGTTGACATTAGTTTCATAGAATGAGGTTAGAAGGTTTTGCTATTTTCTATTTCATAAAATAATTTTAGAAGAATTGGTGTTCATTCTTTTTTTCATTTTCTTGTAGAAATGGGTTGAGAATTCTTCTGATAATGGATTTTTTCTTAGTTGTTAGGCTTGTGATAAACCCTTCCTTGGGAGAATTAATGTAGTACACTCAAGACTTCATGCTTTAGAGGAGAAATGCCTACCTTAACATTAGCCTGCTTTGACAAATCTTAGTCCTCAAATAATAATATTTTTTAAACATTTTTTGTTTTCCCCAGGAGAGGATTGACACCTCCAAGATTCCTTTCTTTAAACATATGTGTCTGTGTGTGTGTGTGTCCAGTGTTTTGTGGTCACTTGTTAAAACTTCATTAAATAACACAGCCATGACTTCAATTTGTGTATTTTACTCAAAATTTTTAGCCCACATCTCAAGGTTTTGGTCAATAAAACACTTAAAGTAGCTATAATTTCTATCAGAGTCTCTACATGGAAGTATTAAATGGTGGGATAAAATATTTTAACACTCTAACTCTAATATTATCAAATTTATTACTAATGGAGTGTAATGTCATTCATATTCTTGACATAATTCTCCTGAAATAAATGTGAAAACCTTTGAAATCAATGAAACGTAAGAGGATGAGTCAAGGGAAGTGACAGAGCCCCCATGAGAACAGGATGAAGATTATGAAATATTTTGAATTAAAAGCTAAGTTTCATGAAAGGTGGAATCAACATTATTTGTGTGTGTGTGTGTGTGTGTGTGTGTGTGTGTATTGGGATAATTACTACACTAAGATATTTAGGTGTTTGTAGAGTAGGAGAATATAAGATACTATTACAGTGTTAAGAAATAGGGAAATAAAAGGAGCTCTATCATAAACATCATGCTGAATTTAGCAGGAAACCCAAATGTGAAGCCTAGAGATGTTTTGTAGAAAGAAACGAAGTTAAGCAAGTAGGTCATCAGTTCTCTTGCTGCTGAGGACAGAGTAGAACATAATAGTTTACACACATATTTTTAATAAATTCAATAAAATGCTTCATTTCAAGGGAAACTAATAAACCAGGCTACTGTAGAAGGAACTGTCAAGTTCAACTTATTAAACTGTTTTTGACACATTTATGACCAAGAAGTAATAATGACTATTTCCCATGAATTAACTCAGTAATAACAGAAAGTCTTCTCAGATAAATTGCTAACTTTGAATAATGCTGAAATGTTCATTAACTCTGCTGCCTCTTCCAGAATAGTCTCACAGTGCCTGAAAGACACATGAATACAAAGAAATAGGTACCCAGGGCTTTGAGGCTTCTGCAAGAAAAATTTCATTTTTTCCCATGCTTTGGCCATCCTGACATCAATGTGTAGATTAAGATATTTGGAGCAAAGCTATACTCTGATGATCCAATTATTTTTTTCTTTTAAAATTACAAAATTCTCTGTAGAAAATGCTTACTTTGCCTGAACACCCAAAGTCTGTTTTCATTCATTGAATGAATTTAAATTGTCTTTGAAAAGCATTTTTTCTTTAAAGTTTTCAGTGAACAAAGTCATCCTTTGATATTTGGGTGAAAAAAAAATCAGTTGAAATTCATTTGAAAGTTTAAATACTTCTCAGGAAAAGATAAAATAACTTTTTATAAATTATTATAAACTTTTCTTATTACAGAAAAGTCAGTAATGTAATGGAAAATAATTTGATTTTTTATTACTGTTGTTATTTTTGTCTGTTTGTTTTTGGTTCTGTTCCTAGCAAAACAATGTGAGGATTCTCAGTAGACCCTGGACATGTATGGCTTATTGTATAAGAAAATAAATTAAACAAACAAAAATCCTAATGTTTTATGTGTGTATAGTTATAAAATATATATTTTCAAGTTTTTCAGCTAAAAACAATTCAAAGTAATGATACCTGATATAAATGTATATGGCTCCCATAGCACTTTATTTTCCAAATAACTAGTTTGTAAGACGTAAATATGAAGAGTAAACTGAGACATCTTCTCTTATAAATAAAGAAAGAAGGGATGGAGAGTGAGAGATAAGAAGGAAATAACCAATAAACTGAGAAAGGAAGAAATTAGAGAAGAGAGAAAGGAAGGAACACATTTGACTAATGGTTTTTCTTATTTGGGAATGAAGAGAGGTTAAAGCACCTTCTTCCTGAGGGAGCCAGTTTTTCTTCCAATTACCTCTTCCCATTGTAGTCCATCTTCTGATTCTCTCAACCTCATCAAATTGAATATTTAGCGGATATACATTGTCATTATGAACCAATCTGTGCTTGAAGATAATTTATTCAGCTACTGTACAGTTCAGCTTAGCCATGAGCAAGTAGTTTAAGAACTGTGAAAAAAATGAACTGTAGATGCCAATCATGCAGGATTTCCTCTTTTCCATTCTAGGAACCAAAATGACAACCTCTTTTCTGTTAACCTTGGATGAGAAATGTAAAAGAAGGTCCTGACTGGCCCTGGTCATGTCCAACTCTACTAAATATTGTTTTGAGAAAAATGGAACTTAATCTGGACAGAAATGACTCATGGACCCTGTTATCTGTTTCTGTTAGGATAGTGTGAGTAACTACCATAGCTCAGAAATGAAAGATCTACATGGGGAGGATTAAGTCATAAAGAAAATATGGAGAAAGAGTATGGAATTCTCAGTATCCTCAAATGCTTAGTATTTATCTGATCAATACGACTGTGTTTCTAAGTAATATCACCCACAATTTATCTGCCCCTTAATGTGTATCAGCACACCTCTTTACTTGGACTATCTTCATTTATTTCAACCAGAGATTTGTTCAGAAAGAAAAAAAGTAATCTCATTTTATAGGTAGCATATTGAAAGTGAGGTGGACTTAAAACAAATCTCAGATAATTTTCTCATGAATATTTGTTGTAAAATAAGTTTAGAACATATTTTCATTAGTATTTAAAGAATTACTACCTATGGAGTAGAGTGATAAATAATCATTTTTATTGATGTATAAGCATCTTTTTAATAAGTTACTAGTTTATTCACTAAGGGCTTATGTTCACTATTCTCTATAAAGATCATGAAAATTGTAGAAATAGATTTTCTTGACTTTTCTGTAGGAAAACTCCAGCAACACTTCACAAAAAATATGCAAAAAAGAAAGAAAGAAAGAAAGAAAGAAAGAAAGAAAGAAAGAAAGACACAGAAAAGAAACAAAAGAAAAACAAGGTTGTTGGGAATTATTAATTCTCAGTACAAATTTTATTGTTGAGGGCCAGTCCTAGGCCAGGCATGTTTGAGGCTAGGAAAACCACCAAGCCTTCTTTGATTGTTTTAATTAACAGACTTTATTTTAAGGAGACTTGTAGATTTACAGAAAAACAAAGCACATAGTACCGTGTTCCCATATGCTTTCCCTTATTCAGAATTTTTGCAATTTTTTTCTTTGTGTATTACTGAGAAACATTTAATGTAAGCACAAAATCAAAATGTTTTGCCAATAGTGATGGTGTTAAATAAATATTAATAGCAATAAATAGTTTAATTATGTATTAAAACACTAATTTTACAGATTTTTAAGCATTGTCAATGAATAGTGTCCATTTTCACCATGATGGCATCTTATAGAGTGGATTTACCATGCCAGAAATCCCTGTTCTTCACCTTTTAAAACATCTTCTACTCCCCCTGATTTCTTGGCAATGTTTAACATTTTTAATGTTTTGACTTTCCCAGAATGTCATACATTTGGAATTATACAAATATGACATTTCAGACAAAATATAATTTCTGGCAGTATATATTTATGATGTCTCCATGTTTTTTTATGTTTGATAGTCAATTTTATTTTTTGAAAATTTTTTAATAACCCTCCAGTGTATAGATTTATCACAGTGTTTACATTAATAAAAGATTAATAGCTACTGAAGTCTCTCTTAGCTTCTTCCTGTTCTTGGCAATCATGAATGAAGAAGCTGTGGATATCGTATGTGAGTTTTTTGTGGACATAACTTTCAATTCCATTGAATTAATGCTGAGAAATACAATTAGTGGGCCATATTTAGTGTACACTGAACTCTCTTCCAGAGTGGCTGTCCAATTTTGTTTTCCCAACGGCAATGTATGAGAGTTGTTCTTATTCCCCATCTTTGCCAGCTCTTGATATTGTCAAGTTTGAAATTTTGTAAACTTTAATAGGTGTGTTTAATTTGTAATTAATAACATGTAACATTCAGCATCTTTTTCTATGCTTTCTAAATATATACTTGGTTTTTTTGAGGAATGTATTTATTTCTTTCATTCAAATTTAAAACAATTTTATTAGAATAATACTAAAATACAATAAACTATACATATATAAGTCATAATTTGTCATGTTGCATATACCCTTTTACAGTGTAACAATGACCACAATCAAGTTTTTAATATCGGTAGTTTATGCAGATTGTTCTTGGTGCCCTGTTGTAATTTCTACATCTTGTTACCTCCTCCCACCAGGGGAAAAAAAACAAACAAAAACAAAACAAAACAACAACAACACTGACTGCCTTTGTATTGTGATACATGATACAGTAATTGGAAATCACACAAATTAATTTTCAGAGCCTTAGTCTGCATAGATGGTGATCTTGGAACAATCAGTCATCCCTCAAACATACTGTACTCATCTGTTAGATAAGAGATCTTACAATCAGAACACAAGATAGTGTAAAAATAAGAAAAAAGTAAATAATGAATCAAGAATACTGCCTGACACAAAGAAGGCTCTTGATTTCTGGTATCCAGTTTTACCATCCATGCTTTTGTTTGGTGATTTGAAGAACATGTTGGAGACTATAACTCCATAGTTTCTTCCTTTTTATTATTTTATTTTATTTGTTTTTTTAATATGCATAATGATAGAAAATATTTGGACATATTATAAATACATTGAGTATTACTCATTGTATATAGGATTCTATTTTTGTGGATCTACATAATGCAGTCACTCTGGTCATGTGTTCAAATAAAAAGATAAGGAAGTTATGTCCAATTCCATAGTTCATTTCTGTCACTTCTACCCAAAATTGTATAGACTTCATTGTTTTCATTTTATTTCTTATTGGTTTTATTGAGGTTGAATTCTCATAAAAGTGCCAATCAAAAAATAATTTAAGTAGTGACATTTACAATGTTGTGGTATAATTACCACAATTACCTTGTTTTAAGCATTTTAATCACCAAAAATAAACCATGTTATCTGTTAATCAACCACTCACTTACATACCTTCCAAGCCCTGGCAACCAACTCTCTTTTATCTAACTCTATGATTTCCAATTTTGGGACCTTTAATATGAATGTAGTAATAGCACAGGTGAAACTTCATGTTTGATTTTGTTTACTTTTCTTAATATTTTTGAGATGTGTCTACATGGTCACCTGTATCAGAACTTCATTTTTATGGCAGAGTAATGTTGAAACATACATATGTATATATACAGTATATCTATATGTCTATCAATATAGACATATAGATATATGTATATATTTATATCAATATATCTATATGTACATGTGCTTACTCAGACATGGATATATATAAATACATAGACTCATTTGTTTATCATTCTTGATGGAAATTTGGATTTTCATATATTTCCTAGTGTACATGGTGATGCCATTGATATTCATGTTCAAGTGTTTCAATATCTGTTTTCAGTTCATTTGGAAATATAGCTAGGAATGAAATTGGTAAGTAATTTGGTAATTCTATGCTTAAAATTTTGGCAATCATAAATTTTATTCCTATACCTACTATACCATTTTATATATTTAACAGAAGTATGGGTAGCTTCCAATTTATTCACATGGTGCCCAACACTTTTATTTTTAACATAATGAAGGCATTCTCTTGTTCATAAAGTACTCTTTCATGTTATTTGTTGGATTTCTGTTGTTCAGGTTATTGTTGTAGTAGTTTTGGTATAGGGAAGAGAACCTTAAGGTGGTCCACCAATGAGATACATCTCCTGCCTCTTTTGTTTACAAAGTCTCACTAAGTTACCCAAGGTTCCCACAGACTTGCAATACTTCTGCAGACTCCTGAGAAGTTTTGATATGAGCATGCACATATTAATAGACATAAAATAAAGAAAAGCATCAATATATCTCTAATAGAATTTCATTGAAAGAAATATCAGGAACTGTGATGCAGGAAAAGAAAAGAAAAACATTCACTTTTTATCAGAGGCTCTACTTTTGTCCAAAAATGAAAATCAGTAGCCTTAGTTTACTCCATGTTGTCGCCTTCTCAGAAATGGCATATTAATTGAAATAAAGAAATACCCCTTGCATCTTATTCTAATAAAATCCCCTTTTACACAGAAAATATTAATTAAGCTTCTCTACAAATATTCACCATAATTGTTTTATGACTGTGAGCAAAAGAAAATACAAAAGAGTTCAATGTAGTTAAGCAGTTAAGCTTCCTATTTTCTGTTGCTCTATCTTACTTTGCCCATGAGCCTGAAAGAGATCAACATATCTGATGCTGAACACCTCTTTACTAGTTTTTCAATAGTTTTGAGCAATCTATTATTGCAATGATATAATATACTTTGTGAATTTTTTTCAAGTGGGAAGTGTATTTGAAAAAGTGTGTTTTTATTGTAACAAAGTTTTTGTCTTTGGGATATTTATATTTCAAAGACTAATTGGGCTCCATTGTAATGGTTCAAAAGTTTAGGGGGGAACAAAGGAGTGAAAGCTCTTTCTTTCTCAGGTATTGATTCTGGAAAAAAAAACTGTTTTTGAGGTTGTAATTTACCCAGAACGGGGAAAAAAATTTGTTTTGATGGGAAATTCTGTAGATTTTGAACATCTGAGTACCTCTCCCTATACACTGGTTTTAAAGTCCTAAAAATCCTGAAAATGGTCTTTAGGCCAATTGATTGAGTAGAGTAAAAAGTTTTCTCTCTGAACCTGGCTGCAGCCAAATAAATCTACTTTCTGTTACTCCTCTGGTGTCTGACCTTGTCTCACTCTAGTACACTGGCTTCTTTTACTTAAGAAAATGCATTTAAATTTTATTTTGGTTGTTGATCTAATTAATAGACTACTATTTTCTTGTTGAATGGATTTTTTTTGAAAATACATATACTTCGCCATTAATTTGCTAAAAGATTTTTTAACAAATTTGCTATATTTCCAGATATTCCATACATTAATGCTATATTTAGCATTAATTTGCTATATATTCTCCAATTTAAATTGTTGTTGAATAAATCTGCTGTGAATATATGCATATGTAAAAGTGGCTTGCCCCATGCTTGCAATATAACCCTTGTCACACTACCACTGAGGCTTTAAAAAAAAGAAAGGAGTAAAAGAACATTTCTCTCCCTCTCTCTCTCTCTCTCTCTCTCTCTCTCTCTCTCTCTCTCTCTTTCTCTCTCTCCTGTTTCATAACTAGGAACTATATCACCTTTTCCCATCCATGAATCAGACAGCTTTGAGAATACATTCACCAGAGGAACCAAATGATTCAGATTTCAAAGATGGCCCCAGTTGATTTAAGGAATAGATATCTCCCAAATTAACAAGTGAACATTTACTCTTCTCTACAGGGAGTTCCTGGCAGACAGTCTTTGAATATCTTATTTTGAAAATATTCTTCGTTCTGCCAGGAATGGTGACTCATGCCTATAATTCCAGTGGCTCAGGAAGATGAGGCAGGAGGATTGAGTTCAAAGCCAGCCACAGCAAAAGCAAGGTGCTAAGCAATTCAGTGAGACTCTGTATCTTAATACAAATTTAAAATAGAACTAGGAATGTTGTTCAGTGGTTTAATGCCTCTGAGTTCAATTCCCACTTCACTCACATAAACACGCACACACACACACACACACACACACACACACACACACACACACCAAAAAAATTCTATTCCCTCGAATTAGCAGAATCAAAGCATCTACAACTGGAGTTCTCTGTGCTTCTTCTTTACTAGCAAAGCAATAATATACCTGAATATACCTGCTTTGCCTTTTTTTCAAAACCATGTCCTCCTTATCAAATTGGCATCAGGGAGAAGGATCAAGGTTTGGTAGCATATACACCATTTCTGTAGGCATCAGTTTACAAATAATGAGGATAAAATGTGGAAGTGTGATCACTGCATCATATATTAACTTTATTAAGGATAAAAAAAACAGTGCTTCTTTCCCAGAAAATTGTTTTGGCATCCAAGCAACAATCAAAAAGAATTCCTCTGCTCCACAACCAATCAATATTTGTTACTATTGGGTTTTGTGTGAGTGTGCGCCATTTATTAGTGGCTTGAGGAATCTAGTATTAATTTTAATTTTATTTTCCATTTGACAGGTGCTGTTTATCATCTTTACAGATGTTTTTATGCTCTTTCTAGAGATTATTTTGTGAAGGGTCTTTTCATGTTTTCTTCTCTTCTATACTTGTCATTCACTGGAACTCTTGTGGCACAGCATTCCACCATTTCAACTAATTGGACATGATCATTAATTGAGGAATTATTATTGTGTATTTTGATTATTTCATTATTTAGAGTATAAACTTGTACAACGTTTCTACATTTACCTGAATGAGTTCTCAATTTTCAGTTGCTTATTACATCATAATTTTTAAATTCAAAATTACCACACAAAAGGAACAATATTATGAGACAGTAATATATAAGATATATATAATATTTCAAAATTTCCCACACTACATCTTTTGATATTTTCAGTGACATAAAATACAGACATCTCTTTAGAAGTGCAACTTTAATATTTTTTTCTTATTAAAATAATACTACAAATCCATAATTTTTATGACATGAATTATTAAGGCCAGGCATTTTTCATATATTTCTCTATCATTTGAGTTTTACATTTTGATCTCTTTTGAAACATAAACCTAGGCAGTCAGCGGCCAGCATCCGGGAAAGCTGAAGGATACACCGCCACTCTCCTTCAGAGTGCGACATCAAAACAGGTCGGTGTCATTCAGCTCACCCCCCAGACAGCGGGAATTCGCATAAAATCTCTCCTAGGCTTGCCGGGAGAGGGAGTATCAAGCTGAGCCTCCATACAGGCCAGGGGGAAACCAGAGACACCTGACCTCCAACCCCTCCTCCCAGTAGCAGCCAAAAGGAAACCTGGCTAGCCAGCGCTGGGGGAGGGGCAAGCAGAAAAAATCAAAGTGATAGAGTGCCAGGGATCCCAGCAGCCTGCAGCAGGGCCCGGAGAGCCAGGCCAACTGATTCGCGTGGCCTGCCCTGCGGCTACAGAAGGCGTGGCGCCTCAGTGAAGCCATTAATTGGCAAGCAGGGAGGTTAGGGAAGGCCATTAGGTGGAATCCCACCAGCCAAGCCCACACGGACCCTTGGGCCGAGCACGGGTTCTCAGAAGGGGAAGGAAGCGGTACAGTCCCATCCCCCACAGCGGACACCCCGCCGAGGCAGTCAGCGGCCAGCATCCGGGAAAGCTGAAGGATACACCGCCACTCTCCTTCAGAGTGCGACATCAAAACAGGTCGGTGTCATTCAGCTCACCCCCCAGATAGCGGGAATTCGCATAAAATCTCTCCTAGGCTTGCCGGGAGAGGGAGTATCAAGCTGAACCTCCATACAGTCTAGGGGGAAACCAGAGACACCTGACCTCCAACCCCTCCTCCCAGTAGCAGCCAAAAGGAAACCTGGCTAGCCAGCGCTGGGGGAGGGGCAAGCAGAAAAAATCAAAGTGATAGAGTGCCAGGGATCCCAGCAGCCTGCAGCAGGGCCCGGAGAGCCAGGCCAACTGATTCGCGTGGCCTGCCCTGCGGCTACAGAAGGCGTGGCGCCTCAGTGAAGCCATTAATTGGCAAGCAGGGAGGTTAGGGAAGGCCATTAGGTGGAATCCCACCAGCCAAGCCCACACGGACCCTTGGGCCGAGCACGGGTTCTCAGAAGGGGAAGGAAGCGGTACAGTCCCATCCCCCACAGCGGACACTCCACCGAGGCAGTCAGCGGCCAGCATCCGGGAAAGCTGAAGGATACACCGCCACTCTCCTTCAGAGTGCAACATCAAAACAGCGGACACTCCATCCAGGCAGTCAGTGGACACCATCCGGGAAAGCTGAAGAATACACCACCACTCTCCAACAGCTTGCAACATCAAAACAGCCAGCAGCAGGACCCCGGAGATCCAGGCCAACTGATTCGCGCGGCCTGCCCCGCAGCTACAGAAGGTGTGGCGCCTCAGAGAAGCCATTAATTAGCAAGCAGGGAGGTTAGGGACTGCCATTAGGTGGAATCCCGCCAGCCAAGCCCACCGCCCACGCCCGGAACAGGCCCAGCGATCTGCCAGCATTGTAGTCACGACACCCCAATTGGAATAGGGACAGAGCAGAGCCGCCTTCCACTCCCGGAACAGGCCCAGAGAGCCGCCAGCGTGGTAGACACGTCACCCCAATTGGAGTAGGGGCACAGCCGCCGCCCGCACCTGCAAGGGAGACTTTTCAAGTATACAAGAGCAACATAAATAAATAGGGGGTAAATTTCAAAACACAACAGTTGCACCAAGCAGAAAGAAACGCGAGCAGTATGAAAAGACAAGGAAAGAAAGGTCCACAAGCAATGCAGGTCAACTCAACTTTAGAAGAGGTAATAGCTGCAACAGATGGAATATCAGATAAAGAGTTCAGGATATATATGCTTCAGATGATCTGGAGTCTCAAGGAAGACATGAGACAGCAAAATCAGACAATGAAAGATCACATTGACAAACAAATCCAGGAAGTAAAAGATCAATTTCACAGGGAGATAGAGGTAATAAAAAACAAACAAATTGAAATTCTAGAAATGCAGGAAACAATAAACCAACTTAAAAACTCAATTGAGAATACTACCAGCAGAGTAGATCACTTAGAAGAGAGAACATCAGACAATGAAGACAAAGTATTTCAACTGGAAAAGAACATAGACAGCTCAGCAAGTCTGCTAAGAAACCATGAGCAGAACATCCAAGAATTATGGGACAATATCAAAAGACCAAATTTAAGAGTCATTGGGATACAGGAAGGCACAGAGCTCCATTCCAAAGGAATAAACAGTCTATTCAGTGAAATAATACGAGAAAACTTCCCAGAATTGAAGATTGAGACAGAATCCCAAATCCTAGAAGCCTACAGGACGCCGAATGTGCAAAATCATAAGAGATCCACACCTAGACACATTATAATGAAGATGTCCAACATACAGAATAAGGAGAGAATTTTAAAAGCTGCAAGAGAAAGAAAGCAGATTACATTTAGGGGTAAACCAATCAGGATAACAGCTGATCTCTCAACACAGACTCTGAAAGCTAGAAGATCCTGGAATAACATATTTCAAACACTGAAAGACAATGGGCTCCAACCAAGAATCGTGTATCCGGCGAAATTAAGCTTCAGGTTAGAAGATGAAATTAAAACCTTCCACAATAAACAAAAGTTAAAAGAATTCGCAGCTAGAAAACCATCTCTTCAAAAAATCCTTGGCAAAACATTACAGGAAGAGGAAATGGAAAACAACATTGAAAACCAACAATGGGAGGTAGGACAGTAAAGGGGGGAAAGTAGTCAAAGAGGATAACAAATCAGGTTTAGTAA
This sequence comes from Urocitellus parryii, assembly GCF_045843805.1. Taxonomy (NCBI): domain Eukaryota; kingdom Metazoa; phylum Chordata; class Mammalia; order Rodentia; family Sciuridae; genus Urocitellus; species Urocitellus parryii. The sequence continues at coordinate 2,349,290 of NW_027554054.1, read as the reverse complement.
CATCAATAAACAAATATGGATAGAAGAACAAACCATATCTCAATAATAACCCTAAATGTTAATGGCTTAAACTCACCAATTAAGAGACATAGGCTAGTAGAATGGATCAAAAAACAAGACCCAACAATATGCTGTCTACAGGAGACGCATTTGATAGGAAAAGATATACATAGACTGAAGGTGAAAGGTTGGGAAAAATCATATCACTCATATGGACCGCGGAAACAAGCAGGAGTGTCCATACTCATATCTAATAAAATAGATTTCAAGCCAAAGCTAATCAAAAGGGATATAGAAGGACACTTCATACTGCTCAAGGGAACCATACACCAACAAGACATAACAATCATAAATATATATGCCCCAAATAATGGTGCAGCTGTGTTCATCAAGCAAACTCTTCTCAAGTTCAAGAGTCTAATAGACCAACATACAATAATCATGGGAGACTTCAACACACCTCTCTCACCACTGGACAGATCTTCCAAACAAAAGTTAAATAAGGAAACTATAGAACTCAATAACACAATTAACAACCTAGACTTAATTGACATATACAGACTATACCACCCAACATCAAGTAGCTACACTTTTTTCTCAGCAGCACATGGAACCTTCTCAAAAATAGACCATATACTATGTCACAGGGCAACTCTTAGACAATACAAAGGGGTAGAGATAATACCATGCATCTTATCTGATCATAATGGAATGAAACTGAAAATCAATGATAAAAGAAGAAAGGAAAAAGCAAGCATCACCTGGAGAATGAACAATAGGTTGCTGAGTGATCAATGGGTTTTAGAAGACATCAAGGAGGAAATTAAAAAATTCCTAGAGTTAAATGAAAACACAGACACAACATATCGGAATCTATGGGACACATTGAAAGCAGTTCTAAGAGGAAAATTCATTGCTTGGAGTTCATTCCTCAAAAAAAGAAAAAACCAACAAATAAATGATCTCATACTTCATCTCAAAATCCTAGAAAAAGAAGAGCAAAACAAAAGCAAAAGAAGTAGAAGGCAAGAAATAATTAAAATCAGAGCTGAAATTAATGAAATTGAAACAAAAGAAACAATTGAAAAAATTGACAAAACTAAAAGCTGGTTCTTTGAAAAAATAAATAAAATTGACAGACCCTTAGCCATGCTAACGAAGAGAAGAAGAGAGAGAACCCAAATTACTAGCATACGGGATGAAAAAGACAATATCACAACAGACACTTCAGAAATACAGAAGATAATCAGAAATTACTTTGAATCCTTATACTCCAATAAAATAGAAGATAGTGAAGGCATAGATAAATTCCTTGAGTCCTATGATCTGCCCAGATTGAGCCAGGAGGATATAGACAACCTAAACAGACCAATAACAATAGAGGAAATAGAAGAAACCATCAAAAGACTACCAACTAAGAAAAGCCCAGGACCGGATGGGTATACAGCAGAGTTTTACAAAACCTTTAAAGAGGAACTAACACCAATACTTTTCAAGCTATTTCAGGAAATAGAAAAAGAGGGAGAACTTCCAAATTCATTCTACGAGGCCAACATCACCCTGATTCCGAAACCAGACAAAGACACATCAAAGAAGGAAAACTACAGACCAATATCTCTAATGAACCTTGACGCAAAAATCCTCAATAAAATTCTGGCGAATCGGATTCAAATACATATCAAAAAAATTATACATCATGATCAAGTAGGATTCATCCCTGGGATGCAAGGCTGGTTTAATATACGGAAATCAATAAATGTTATTCACCACATCAATAGACTTAAAAATAAGAACCATATGATCATCTCAATAGATGCAGAAAAAGCATTTGACAAAGTACAGCATCCCTTTATGTTCAAAACGCTAGAAAAATTAGGGATAACAGGATCATACCTCAACATTGTAAAAGCAATATATGATAAGCCACAGGCCAGCATCATTCTGAATGGAGAAAAATTGAAGGCATTCCCTCTAAGATCTGGTACAAGACAGGGATGCCCTCTCTCACCACTTCTGTTCAACATAGTCCTCGAAACACTGGCCAGAGCAATTAGACAGTCAAAAGAAATTAAAGGCATAAAAATAGGAAAAGAAGAACTTAAATTATCACTATTTGCAGATGATATGATTCTATACCTAGCAGACCCAAAAGGGTCTACAAAGAAGCTATTAGAGCTAATAAATGAATTCAGCAAAGTGGCAGGATATAAGATCAACACGCATAAATCAAAGGCGTTCCTGTATATGAGCGACAAATCCTCTGAAACGGAAATGAGGACAACTACTCCATTCACAATATCCCCCCAAAAAATAAAATACTTGGGAATCAACCTAACAAAAGAGGTGAAAGATTTATACAATGAAAATTACAGAACCCTAAAGAAAGACATAGAAGAAGACCTTAGAAGATGGAAAAACATACCCTGCTCATGGATAGGCAGAACTAACATCATCAAAATGGCGATATTACCAAAAGTTCTCTATAAGTTCAATGCAATGCCAATCAAAATCCCAACAGCATATCTTGTAGAAATAGATAAAAGAATCATGAAATTCATATGGAATAATAAAAGACCCAGAATAGCAAAAACAATACTAAGCAGGAAGTGTGAATCAGGCGGTATAGCGATACCAGACTTCAAACTATACTACAGAGCAATAGTAACAAAAACAGCATGGTACTGGTACCAAAACAGGCGGGTGGACCAATGGTACAGAATAGAGGACACAGCAACCAATCCACAAAACTACAACTATCTTATTTTTGATAAAGGGGCTAAAAGCATGCAATGGAGGAAGGATAGCATCTTCAACAAATGGTGCTGGGAAAACTGGAAATCCATTTGCACCAAAATGAATCTGAATCCCTATCTCTCGCCGTGCACAAAAGTTAACTCAAAATGGATCAAGGAGCTTGATATTAAATCTGAGACACGGCATCTGATAGAAGAAAAAGTTGGTTATGATCTACACGCTGTGGGATCGGGCTCCAAATTCCTCAATAGGACACCCATAGCGCTAGAGTTAACAAATAGAATCAACAAATGGGACTTACTCAAACTAAAAAGTTTTTTCTCAGCAAAAGAAACAATAAGAGAGATAAATAGGGAGCCTACATCCTGGGAACAAATCTTTACTCCACACACTTCAGATAGAGCCCTAATAACCAGAATATACAAAGAACTCAAAAAATTAGACAATAAGATAACAAATAACCCAATCAATAAATGGGCCAAGGACCTGAACAGACACTTCTCAGAGGAGGACATACAATCAATCAACAAGTACATGAAAAAATGCTCACCATCGCTAGCAGTCAGAGAAATGCAAATCAAAACTACCCTAAGATACCATCTCACTCCAGTAAGACTGGCAGCCATTAGGAAGTCAAACAACAATAAGTGCTGGAGAGGATGCGGGGAAAAGGGCACTCTTGTTCATTGCTGGTGGGACTGCAAATTGGTGCAGCCAATTTGGAAAGCAGTATGGAGATTTCTCGGAAAGCTGGGAATGGAACCACCATTTGACCCAGCTATTCCCCTTCTCGGTCTATTCCCTAAAGCCCTAACAAGAGCATGCTACAGGGACACTGCTACATCGATGTTCATAGCAGCTCAATTCACGATAGCAAGACTGTGGAACCAGCCTAGATGCCCTTCAATAGATGAATGGATAAAAAAAATGTGGCATTTATACACTATGGAGTATTACTCTGCATTAAAAAATGACAAAATTATAGAATTTGGAGGGAAATGGATGGCATTAGAGCAGATTATGCTAAGTGAAGCTAGTCAATCTTTAAAAAACAAATACCAAATGACTCCTTTGATATAAGGGGTGTAAACAAGGACAGGGTAGGGACGAAGAGCTTGAGAAGAATATTTACAGTAAACAGGGATGAGAGGTGGGAGGGAAAGGGAGTGAGAAGGGAAATTGCATGGAAATGGAAGGCGATCCTCAGGGTTATACAAAATGTCATATAAGAGGTAAGGAGGGGTAAGTCAAGAGAATACAAATGGAAGACATGATCTACAGTAGAAGGGGTAGAGAGAGAAAAGGGGAGGGGAGGGGAGGGGAGGGGAGGGGGGATAGTAGACAATAGGACAGACAGCAGAATACATCAGACACTAGAGAGGCAATATGTCAATCAATGGAAGGGTAACTGAAGTGATACAGCAATTTGTATACGGGGTAAAAGCGGGAGTTCATAATCCACTTGAATCAAACCGTGTAATATGATGTATTAAGAACTATGTAATGTTATGAACGACCAATAAAAAAAAAAAAAAAAAAAAACAAAGTAAGAGATTCAAGTAAAAAAAAAAAAATAAAAAAAAAAAAAATAAAAAAATAAAAATTATAGCCATCTTAGTGGGCGTAAAGTGGCATCTTATTGTGGTTTGATTTGCATTTCCCTAATGTCGAAAGATGTTGAGTATCTTTTTATGTACTTGTTGGCCATTTGTGTATCTTTGGAAAAATATCTATTCAAGCCTTTGGCCATTTTTATATTGGGATTTTTATTGGATTGTCTTAGTTGTTGAGTTGTAATGTTTCTTTATATGTTCAGGATACTCAGTCTTTATCAGATAAATTATTTGCAAGTATTTTTCCCTTTCTATGAGTTGTCATTTTGATTTCTTGATGGTATCATTTAATACAAAACATTTTTTTATTTTGAAACATTGAATTAACTTATTTTTCTTCTGTTGTTCCTGCTTTTGGTGTCGTATCTAAGAATCTATTCCCAAATGCCAGGCAGTAAAGATTTACCCCTGTGATTTCTTATAAGAGTTCTTTACTTTTAGCTCTTACATTTAGGTATTTGCTCTATCCTGGAATCATTTTTGTATCTAGTAGGAGTCTAACTTCATTGTGTTTTGTTTGTGACTATATAGTTATCAGAGCACCCATTGTAGCAGAGACTATTCTTTTCTCCATTGAATGATCTTGACATAATTAGCAAAAATCAATTGATACAAATGTATATATTTATTTCTGCGCTTACAATTCTGTTCCATTGATCTATTTGTCTGTCTTACCAGTACTGCACTCAGTTATTACTGTATCTTTGTGATAAATTTTTAAATCAAAAAAAAAAAATAAAATAAAGGTATAAAAAAAACCCTCAAAAAAAAAAAAAAAAAAAAAGAAAAAAAAAAAAAAAAAAAAAAAAAAAAAAGAAACATAAACCTAGAAAATGAAGAAACTATTGCTACATGAGGCAACATATCCTTGAAAGAGTGAGCAGCGTAGACTGAGGCTTAATTGAATCCATAGCAAGACATCCTCCTTCTTCTTTGAATACATTGCAATGTGGCATATACCTGTAATCTCAGCTACTTGGGAGATTGAGGCAGGAGAATCAAAAGTTTGAGCCCATTTACTAACAACCTAGGAAGAACATAAGCAACTTACTGAGATCCTGTTTCAATAAATAAATAAAGAAAGAAAGAAAGAAAGAATTGGGGGTGTGACTCAATGTTCAATCACTACTGGGTATAATTTGTGGGCAAAAAATAAAAGAAAAGAAAAAGAAAAGAAAAAAATGATTTGAACCCAATCCACTAAAATGTTTTAAAATTTTTAGAAAGTATACAAATTATATGTTGACATGTTTAGAATCATGACAGATGAATTTCTATTTATTTTAGAGAAGGTTTTCACAGCTGTTTATAAAGTTACTGGAAACTCTTTAATATATATTTTATATATTAATTTTATGGAGTACATTATGATAATCAGTACATATATAGAAGTGGTAGTAATTATAGTAATAAGTATTTTCATCTCTTTAAATGTTAATTATCCTTATGTATTGCAAATTTATTTATTTGTTTGTTTATTTATTTATTTATTTATTGGTGCTGGGGGTAGAACTCAGTTGTACTTAACCACTGAGTCACAACTCCAGCCCTCTTTGTTATTTTACTTAAAGACAGGGTTACTGAGGCTGATTTTGAACTGAAGATTTTTCTGCTTCAGTCTGTGAAGTCAGTGGGATTACAGGCATGTGCCACCTGCCAGGTTCAAATTATATTTTGAAACACATTTTAGGTTATTTTCAACAATATTTATCCAACTGTGCCATAGAAGTGTCAGGAGTGATTCCTCCATTTTGGTCTTTGTGCTCCTCAATGAACTCTTTCAATCTGTCTATTTCTACTCTTCCCAGTCTCTTGTGATCACTATTCCATCATGTTCTACTATATTTACTTATTGCTTTCTACAAATAAATGAGAACTTGTGGTGTTTTGTCCTTCTTCTCTGGGCATATTACACTTAACATATAAAAAAGATCAAAGTGTACTTCTTTTTATGATAAGGTGCACAAGATTGAAAATATACCATTTTGATCCTTTTCTTTCTTTATTTATTTTGTTTAAATACTATCCTCATTTATTTACTTGTGTGTGTGTGAGTGTGTGTGTGTGTGTGTGTGTGTGTATAATTTTGAAATATTATACATGTTTAAGTTGCTACCCACTAAACTTTTGGTCTTTTTTTTTGGTTGAAACTTTAGATGCTTTCTAAGAATGCAGATAAGAAGCAGTAAGCACATTTTTGCTATTGTGAAATACTCATCATCCATTCCATTGATTTTTCTTCTTTTCAAAATATCACTGACACCTTTTCTCAGCTCCTGGTAAATGTCATTCTATTGTCTGTATGTATGAGTTTCTACCCTCAGTTTCACCTTCTTAATTAAAGCCTTACAGCATTGGATACTTCATGACCTAAAGGTCACTTGCAATAATGTTTGAAAGGTTCGTGAATTACTCCTGAAACCTTTTTTGTTGTTGTTCCAATCTGAATAATATTCCATGGTATGCCAATGCCATTTTTTTTCTTATAATTTCATGTGTTTGGGGACATTGAGGTTTTTCCATCAGAGGTTATTTTTAAAAATGTTAGTATGAGAACACGTGCACATATAAAATCTTGAGACCCTACATTCAATTCTTTTTTAAAAAAAATTAATTTAACTTATTTTTTAAATACATGACAGTGAAATGCATTACAATTCTTATTACACACATACAGCACAATTTTTCATATCTCTGTATATATATAAAGTATGTTCACACCAATTCATGTCTTTATACATGTACTTGGGATAATAATGTCCTTCAAATTCCACCATAATTTATAACCACCTGCTCCCTCTTTTGCCTTCCACCGCCTTGCCGTATGCAGAGTTCATCTATTTCTCCCATGCTTCCTGTAAACACCCAAGTATAGGTTTTGTCTTTCTGGGATTGAATAACTTCACTTAGAATTATCTTCTCCAACTCCATTTACCATAAAATTTCATAATTTTATTTTCTTTTATTGCTGAGTAATATTCTATTGTGTATATATGCCACTTTTTTATCCATTGATCTACTGAAGGGCATGGAGGTTGGCTCCACACTTTAGCTACTGTGAATTGTGCTGCTATAAATATTGGTGTGGCTTTTTTTCTGTAATATGTTTTTTTGTAAGTCCTTTGGGTATAGACCAAGAAGAGGGATAGTTGGGTCAAATGGTGGTTGCATTCCCAGTTTTCCAAGTAATCTCCCCACTGCTTTTGATACCAGCTGCACTAATGTGCAGTCCCACCAGCTATGTATGAGTGTACCTTTTTCCCCACATCATCACCAAACTGATTCTTGTTTGTCTTCATAATAGTTGCCATTTTGATTGGAGTGAGATGACATCTTTGAGTAGTTTTTATTTGCATTTCTCTAATTTCTAGACATAATGAATATTTTTTTCATATATTTATTGGTTGATTTTATATCCTCTTCTGAAAAGTGTCTGTGCAGGTCCTTAGACATTTATTGATTGTGTTATTTGCTTTTGTTTGTTTGTTTGTTTTGGGTGCTTATCTTTAGGAGTTCTTTATATATCCTAGAGATTAGTGCCCTATATGATATATGAGAGGGAAAAATTTGCTTCCAAGGTGTAGGCTCTCTATTTACCTCACAGATTTTTTCTTTTGCTGAGGAGAAACTTTTTAGTTTGAGTTTTTCTTGATTTTAATTTTTGTGCCAGAGGAGTCTTATTAAGGAAGTTGGAGTCTAATCCCACATGATGAAGATTAGGGCCTACTTTTTCTTTTATTAAATGAAGAGTCTTTGGGTATTTCCTATGTCCTTGATCCATTTTGGTTTAATTCCTCTGTTCTTGATCCACATTGGGTGTGTGGTGAGAGATAGGGGATTAATTTTAGTATGTTGCATATAGATTTCCAGTTTTCCCAGAACCATTTGTTGAAGAGGCTGTCTTTTCTCAGGTGCATGTTTTTGTCACCTTTGTCTAACAATCATTCTGGGAAAGAAAAATATGCAAATACAGGTTCTCTTTATTCATCAGAAAACATTATTATATTTCTCATCACTGACAGCATGAAATATGTTAATTTGAATACAAAACCCATATAAAATTATTTCTCCTTTTTAAAATTTGTTTTCTACATACACATAACTGTAGGATCTATTTTAACATATTATGCATATATGGAGTGCAAACCATTAAAATGTTTGTCCCATTCTTGTGTGGGTATACTTGTCATGTGTTCATATGTACATTGAAAAATCATGTGCAATTCATTCTACTGTCTTTCTACTTCCACCCCTCCCTTCATTCCCTTTTGTCCAATTCAGTCAACTTCTATATTTCCCCTCCTTTATTGTGGGTTAACATCCACATCTCAGAGAGAACATTTGGCCTTGGTTTTTTTTTGAGACTGATTTATATCACTTAGAATGACAGCTTCAGTTCTATCAATTAACAAGCAAATGCCATATGTTCATTCTTCTTGAGGCTGGGTAATATTCCATTGTGTGTGTATATATATATATCATAATTTCTTTGTTGATTCATCTGTGGAAGGGCACCTAAGTTGTTTCAACAATGTTAATTGTTAATATTACTCTATTACACACTTAAAATGGCTAAGATGTTATTTTAAAAGAATTACTATTTGATTTTTCTTAAGTATCTTTTAAATTAGTTCATTCCTAACTGAAAATTATAGATTTAAAATGCCAGCATATTTTAATGCAAAACAACTATGTGCATATCTAACTTAAGAATGTTCATATGGCATTACAAAATTAGATACTTAATAGTGCTTGGGACTGTAAAATAAATTATGCAATAAGCCTGTTACTCTTGTAAGGTGTTTATTTTAAATTATACTTTGAAAAAAATTAATCTGTCTGTGTATAAAAAATGGCTAAGATGGTAAAATCATTATGTTTTTATCACTCGCAGTAAAAATGAGGGAATTAATGTTACCCCTTAACCAATATGCTTGAAGGACTTATATATAACAAGATAATGGGAAGGGAAGGACCTGTGAGAACAGAAGCAGATTGGAGTGAGGCAGCTGAAAGCTGACAAAAATTGAGGAGGATTAAGGGTTATCATGAAAGCTAGGAAGAGGAAAGGATGGATTTTATCTAGAGTTTCAGAAGGAGCACAGCCTTGCTCACACCTTGATTTCAGATTCTGACTGCTAGAATTATGAGAGAATAAATGTCTGTTGTTAACTACACAGTTTATGGTATTTTGTTATGTAATTTCCAGGAAAATTACATAGTCCCATTCATGCCTCCTCTGTCACATAACTCTTAACCACACGTGGGCAGAAATAATAAATAAACCATAAAGAGATTATAAATTGAAAAAATAATTTTAGTGTTTAAAAACATTAACATTTACCTACTATTACTACTACTACTAGAAACACGTTAAGTCATTGCCAGGAGTTACCATGGAATTGGGACAGAATAGGTATGCAATTACTCATTGTGAAAATTTGGTCTTGTAGGGTGTGGATTTAGGTATTTTCATTGTTATTTTGGACTCATGCAAAAATGAAAAGAGCTCAAATATTTGAAAACATATATAGATATGAATTTGAATTCTAATTTTAATACCTCACTATTTTTTAAACAACAGGTAGTTGTTAAATTAATTTAAAAATCATAGGTTAATTTATTTCAATTAATTTATTTTGTATTGAGAGAAATATATCCATTTCTGCTTGCTGGTTTAGAATTTAGTGTAACAAAATCTGAAAGAACTCCCTAAATACTTCTGTCCTAAAAAAAAAGGATTGCTTTACGTTGCATACATGTGTATATATATAAAATTAAATGTATTTAATGTGTACATACTTCACAGTGTTCTTTGAAAATTGCATAACATACTTTGTAGCTCACCAAAAGGTATTTTTTTTTTTACTTTTCAAAAAAGAACCACTTTTCTTTTAGATGCATATCTGAAAATAAAATGGAAGTAGGTATAAATATGCAATTTTTGTTTAAAATGCCAGTTTTAGGAAAAAATATAAATTATATTGATTTCTTATTAATAATGAATTAGCATAATATTTATAATAAATGATTTAAGATTATACAAAGTTTATTAAAGTTTTCATTGATGAGACAAGAATCATGTTGCTGCAAAATAGTTGAAATGCTGATGTTATATTTATTGTAGGAAAATTATATATTAATTACATTTCTAAAGATAGCACATGAAAAATTACATAAAATTACTGTCAGCCTTCATTAATGGTGCATTGATTCTAAACTTTATTGAGATGCTCATGCAGTTATACTAAAGATACAGGTGATAATGTCACAGAAAAGAATTTACCTACAGCTCGTTCCTCTGCTGCAAGGTGTTTAATGCCACACCTGTAAGAACATGAACATGCAATATGTTCTACTGTTCAACTTACAATGCATGTGATCATCCATAAAATGTCACACATTTTTTTCCTGTAACTTCTGGCAATATTCCTAGAAATAGAATTAATAGTATAAATATTTTAAATTCTACAATTAATTTATCAGATTCATTTTCAAAAGAATTAGAAATTTTGTAGTTCTTCATTTTTATTCTCATATAATAGATCTGCTACCTTGTGTCCACACTATAATATTTTACTATAGTATCATGATGCAGTTACATATTTTGTAGAACTACTCACTTTCATTTTCTATGTATCTCTATTATGATTAGTTATACTTGATCATACTTATGCTTCCTATACAAATGTTTTTGTTAAATTTAAACGATTTAAGTATTATCCTTTATAGTTTAACTTTATTACTTATTTTTTAAGTTCAAAATATCCTGATTGTTCATTCATTATTTCCCAAAACAAGTAGAGTGCTATTTATTTCAGTGAAGTGTTTTAGTTTTTTTTAAATACCCTAGATCACTTTTTCAAGTTATTCCCAGAAATACTGATGCAGATATTAAAAAGAATTTTTTAACTTATATCTGACTGCTGATATGTATGATTTTTATTATATTATTCACTTAAGATGTGTAATATGACATTTCTTTTATTTTTAGTATTTATTTTCAGTGCATAAAAGCATGTTAATTTCTAAATTGCAAGGAGGAGAAAATCACTGACAGATTCTTCATTAAGTCTCAATATAAAAGAGAAGATGATGCCACTAGAATATGATTCATCTTACTTCTGCCAGTCTCTTCAGCAGTTAAAATTTGGAAAACAATCACCTATACTGAAGAATCGCTAGAAGGACTAAATTAGAGAACTTCTATAATATGTTTAGCTTATTGAATAACAAAACGAATTCATTATATTTATGTTAGTTTCTTGGTTTGTATTTTTATCCTAAAGGTACATCTGAAGTAATGTGACAAGAGTACATTCATTTTTAGAAATAAAATTCTGATGTAAATGCAATCTGCAAACTCACATTCTTCTTTTGTGTTGGAGATGTTCATTTATTGTTTATTTGACAATTTTCCCCATTCTCATCATTTGACTTTTTAAATTCTTAGTCTTGGCCAGTTGTAACTCCAGGTATACCTTGGCTTGTGGCTAACTCTAATCTCTGCCTTTGTCTTTACTTAGCCTTCTCTTTAATTTTTTGTATCTCTTATAAGGATACTAGTTATGTTTAAAGCCCACCTGAATCATCTAGAATGATCTTATCTTGAGATCCTTATCTTAACCACATCTTCAAAGACTATTTATTTTTTATTTTTCCCCAAATAAGGTCCCATTCAAAGTTTCCAGGGTTAGGATATGGGCATTTCTTTTGGGGCAGGAGAGCCAACATTCAACCCACCACAGAAAGCCATTGAAATAGCATTAACAAGGGAGAGAAATGATCAAATGAGTATCTTAAGAAGATTAAGATAGGCACAGAGAGGTGTTTAAGATATCAAGAAGAGAAAGTGATAGAGGGAGAGAGAAAATCAGGGGTCAGAAATAGGGGAGGCAATGAGGAAGTATTGGAGGAAAGAGGGAGAGAGAAATTGACCAAAGGTATGGATACTAATTAGAAGATAATTTCAGTAATCCAGAGTGGAGGTGGTAGAATCTGACCTGGAATGAACAGCATTGGGGAGAAGAGAGGAATGGCTACCATATTAAATGGAACATGGCCAGGCTGATATAAAAGACGAGGAAGCAGTAAATAATGTTCCTAGAGAAATATTCCTGGAGAAAGAGATAAAGAAAGGAATAAAATCAATTAAAAAATCATTAGAAGTCACTCTCTAAGAAACAGTAATCTTAGTTCTAGAAGGATGAAGCCATTATTCTCTGATTATCTTTTCTTGGGCATTTTAAACTAGTTTACAAATTTTTACTTTATAATGTTAGTATTAATAACTGTCTAGTTTTATTATTAAGGTTTTAATCTCCATCTTAACCATTTCAATGAGGTTTCTCTTTTCCTAAATGTTTCTAATATATACAGTAACATAACAGGTATATTTTGAACAAATGTGTGCTGGGATTAATATTTTACTTTTAACTTATGAGAAAAAATGGCTTCTAGAGCTGGACCTGTAGCTCAGGGGAAGAGCACTTGCTCAACATGCATGAGGCACTGGGTTCAATCTTCAGTATTGCAAAAGAGGAAGAAGGAGAGATTGAGAGAAATGGCTTCTCAATCCAGTCAATCATGTTTATGTCATTCTTACCCCAGTGATTCTTGCCTGGAAGAGGAAATTTTAAAATAAAAGTGTCGTAGATACAGTGAAATTCTGTACAGATTTTTCTCTAAGGAGAATATGACACGCTTATGCTTACCAAGATTCAAGTGCATTGAGGGGAAGTTTTGTTTGCCTGAAAAAAGTAAAGGACAAGTAAACAATTTGATGATGAGCTACAGTTTTTCTTAGAAAGTACATATTTTATTTATGCGCTGTTAGTTGGCTTTTAAATAAATTATTTCATGCTTTTTAAAAAAATATATAACAATCTGAAGAGGCATATGGTACAGATAAGAATCCTCTCACATTTATTTACTGGTTGTACTAATTAATGATGACCTCTGCTGGATTTCTGTTTACATCTAAGAAAAGTTAAGGATGAATTTATTCCCTGACCCTGAAATTGTAGGATAGAATTGTTTTTAGCATTCTAAATTTAAATGCTTAAAACATCAATCAACAAAACTTTGTTTTAAATATTGTAATTTTGGAGAAAAGTTAAACTTATAAGCAGAACTTTTACAATTTTTTCATCTAAAATGTATTTTAAGATATTTTTAAAATCCAAGAGCTTCTCTATACTTTTCAGAACTATCCAGATGCAGTGAACTGCCAGAAGGTAACCAGTCTCAAACATGCTTATCCCACTATCAACCCTGAAAGTTTGCTTGTCCTTTAAGACCCCAGTGATTCTTGACTGGAAGATGTGATAATGTCTCTTTAATTCCTATATTCTTACTTCTTCAACAGGTCTCTCATTAAAACCCACAGCCCAATTTTATTTTCACTTTACTCTTCATTTCCTTTCCTTCCCACTCATTAATTATATAACAGAACAGGCCGTGTTCCTTCTACAAGATTCAGGGTCTGACTTTGCTATCCATCAGTGCATAATATTCTTTTAATTAGCTCATGTTTCAGTCGATATATGGGAATGACGTTATGTTCTCTGCCAAAGAAAAAATGTGAGGATGTTAGATCTCTTCAGTGATTGTGATAAAAATGTGTAGATTATCTAAAGTCAAATATAACATTTTTACCTGGCATGGAGGCTGTGTCCTGTCCTTCTCGAGGAGGAGGTTTGATTGATTTTACTTTGTAAAGATGTAACAGCTGTTTGGGAGTTAAATACCTCTACTGAAAGTGTTGGAGATGTGTCTGTAACTTAGATTTGCAGAGAAATCTCTACCTATCTTTCCATCTCTTCCCTTATACCCTCACATACATGTTTAGGTTCTTCTAACCATGCCAACCCAGGCTTGTAGTGTTATGCCTTAAATAGAAGAACAAAAATTGGTCAAGACAAAAAGACTCATCATGCTTCTTACTGCCTTCCAGTGTTTCTCAAGCTTTGTTTTCCTTTCATTTGATCGAGTTATATTCACTCCTACAGCATCACTGGACAGGGATGGTTTTATCCCATGTTCATATAAATCAGACATTTAATTATCAAATCAGTGTCTATCAAGGAATACATTTTTTAAAAAACATAACAGTAAGAGTACATTTTTCCTTCCTTCCCCATTTTTCCATTGGTCCTATGCTAGATCTTTGTTATTTTCTTTTCTGCCTTATTCATCAATGGTCTTAAGAACTATGGTCATTGATTAGATTAAAATGCTTAAGAACAGAGACATACAGATAAATTTTTGCTCTACTAGTTGTCATAGTTGTGAAAGCCTATTTATAAATTACAATGAAATTTCTTTGTCTTTGGATAAGGTTGCTAATATTGCTGAATATTTTCTCTCATTCTGTGTGCATGTGTGCGCACGCCCACACACACACTGCTACAAAAGTTTAGTGCATATGGGATCAGTGAGATCTTGTTAAAATGAAGATATTGATTCACTAGGTATGGGGTGGGGCCTGATAATTTGCATTTTCAAAAAGATCCTAGAGGATAAAGATTTTCCTGATCTGAGACCATACTGCTATGGCAAAGTTTTAGAGAACAGATGCTTTTTGTCCAATTTTGATTATACATTGAACCTCAGAATTAAGTACTTCTCCAAGTTATTAACCTATCACAGAATAATATGACCCAGTGATTTCCCATGACCAGCTCTAACTCTCAGAGATTTCCCAGAAAAGAAATAGCTGTTCATGTTACCACTTTGCCTTGAAAATCAGACACAGTCCACTGCCAGATGATTTCCCTGAGCTCAGCCATACGAACTTCCTTCTTGTAAAGCAAGATAGTCACACAACCCTTCTGGTTGTTTCCTGCGGTGTATTACATAGTACACAACTATGAAGCGTGGTTATAGTCTAATGAAGCAGGACACATGGTCCCCTTTACCTTTTTCCTAACTGCTACAGAAGCTCAAACCAACCTACTTCCCTTTACGGAGATACCATAATTTGAAACCTGGATTAGGAAAACGTGTTCAAAAGTCATTGTTTCCTATCTTCTCTCTCTGAATCCTGGGAATGATGAATAAAGAGAATAGAGAGTTTAAAATAGAATGTGTGTGTGTATGCCCCCACATATGCGTGTGTTACATTATAAAGAAATTGTCACGTGTCAATTTTAATAAAACTGTGTCAAGTTCCTTATTATTTAAGGGTGTAGTGACATAGGTATTTTTTAAAAATTTCTTTTCTTTTTGTCATATTATATTGAAATTGTATTTAGGTAATGTTTGCCCAAGGAATACATTATGTAACATTATAAACATACAAAAAGAAATATTGCAAAACGTGTATCCATTTCAACACTCCTATGTATTTTTTTAGGAACCATGGCCTTTGCAGTTTTTCAGCGAATTTGGCACTAGTGATATTTATGTGTCTCTGGCGGTCAAAAAGAAAAAAAAAAAAAAAAACACGGAGCACAAACTAACTATGGATTCTGCTTTAAGGTACAGGCTTAATATTTTGATAGATCAATAAAGCAAGCCTCAGCCTTTTAGGTAAGCTTGAGTTTCTTTTAATTTCTTTTAATAAAGAGACAACTTTCTCTTATATATAGGAGAAATTTAGTGGCTTTTATTTCAAAAGGTGTTACCTTCAAGATATGCATTAACGATAAACAATGTGCTGTGGCCCTTCTAGCCTAACAAAGCAGGAAGGCCCCGAAACCTGAAAATGCTCTGTGCAGAAGAAGAGCAGAGTAGGATGTGCTGAGTGATCACGATTAGATTGTTTAAGGTAACCTCATTGGAGGCATGAATTTCTATTAAATGCTGTGAGTACCATAAAAGTTTGAAAATATCTGTAGTTGAAAATGCAAAGAAGAGTGAATCCTAATATGAATCTTTGTGGCTGCATGAGAAAGAAGAAAAATAGCCACCACCAAATGCATGTATTTTTTAATATAAAAGATAAACATTTGCGGAGTAAAGTAGAATGGGCTAATACTTTATCTTTTGTTTATGAAGTAATATTCTGTTTCTAGAAATTCTCTGTTTTTTATTTTTGCAAGAGTATTATATCCATAGCCAGTATAACTGAATGGATTTCTCTCATATACAACTTAGTCTACGTTTATACAACATTGCTTACAATTCAGTGTGAAGTGTGTTTAAAATGTGTCTGCCTGGATATGTTTCATGCGATTGTTCTATGTTGCATTAAAGTGTTTTATAAATTACATTCTAGCTTAAGAATTACAACTTACTTCTAGTAGAACATCAAAAAAATCGTATGATTTTCCTATGAGCATATTTTTAAATCATTCATTTGGGTGTTACATGGAAATTACAACTTCCATAAGCATAATTTGTTGAATTTTTTTTGTTTTTGTTTTTGAAAAAGTAAAATACAAAGAGTATGTCTGGGCACTTTATTTAGTATCATTTACTGCCAAAGTTGACAAAATACACAAATTACTATTTTTCTTAATCCTTTGTTTAAATTAGAAGTTTCAGCATTTACCCAGATATTCTTTAAAATTTATGCCTGATCACTAATATAATTTATTAACTTATAGATTTCATATTCTATGCATAGCATATATGATTCACTTATTACCACATAAAGATTTAGATTATTAATAGTGTGTGTCCTAAAACTAGCTTTTTGATATATTTAGATGTTAACATCAGAGAAATGGAGTCTTGTAGAATCCCTGGGTTCTGCCCTTTCGTTAGGCTGAAGAGTGTACACTTCACTTAATATAATCAAGTTCTCAGCTTATGTATTTTCTAGGTCCACTTTGGGCCTAGAAGTTTTTCTGCTGCCATTTCCATATTTGCTACTCGGTAGCACTTCAAAACATTACTAGCATCCTGGGTAAGAGAGAGATCAGGGTAAAGAGGGATAGAACAGATAAGTGATAGACTAGCTTTGTGATAATCAGATAAGTGATTAGACTAGCTTTGGAGGAAATTTTTATTTTTTATTAAAAAAATTAAGTTGAGGTAAATTTCTGATATTAATAATTAATCAAACTATTTTTAATGTGAACATTTCATTGACATTTAGTGCATTCAAAGTGTGCAACCATCACTTCCATCTAATTCCCAAACATTTTCATCACCACAAAATGTACCCATTAAGCAGTATCTCAGAGAATCTCAGGTGACATTGATTTTACAAGGATACACTTTGTGATATTACAAAAAATTTTAAAAAATGATGCCAATATAATTATGACAGGTGACTTTCACATCACTTTTGCCATTTGTTTTACTTTTATTTAAATAGTTATTATAGACTTATTTAGTCTTAGCTAGAAATTTGCAATATTTCACCTTTGCATGCACAGACTTACTTACATATACATGTACATATGTCTATATATGTAGACATTGATATATGTATATGTGTATATGTATATATGAAATTATAAATGAAATACATTAGTCAAGATATCTGTAAAACTTCTTCCTGTTCCAAGTCTGGCTTTCCTGAATCATTTTCATCTCAGAGTCATGGATACCTGTTACTTTCCACATAATGTCTGGCTTTGTGCCATCTTTGAAGAGACAAATGTTGTATTTTGAAATGCAATTGCAAGAATCAATGAAATATGCCAAAAATTTCCTTTAATTCTTACATCTTGGCGATGCTTAGTTTCTGGAAGATTGTTCCCTTCTTGCCTTTTCCCCTCATCTGATTATTCTCTAAGATCCTTTCAAGTCAGATTTCCAGTTCAAAGATGGTTCATTGTGTTAGATTTTTATAGCTGGTATAGTAAATTACCCCCAATTTAGAGACTTAAAATAACACAAACTTATTATCCTATATTCTTCTTTTTTCTTTTTGACAGTATTGGGGAATGAACTTGGCAATCTACCACTAAGCTATACCCCCACATTTTTATGTTTTATTTTGGTCAACCGTTTTGCTAAGTTGGTCAGGCTGGCCTCAAACTTGTGATCCTCCTGTCTCAGCCTTCCTAGTTACTGGGATTGTAGGCATGTGACACTCCTCCCAGCTATCCTGTACTCTTTTAGTTCAAGTCCAGAATGAGTCTTACTGGGTCACAGTCAAGACTTGGCAGGGCTGCTTGCCCTTTGGAGTCTTCAGGGGAGAAACCACTTTTCTTGTCCTTTCCAGCCTTGTGAGGCCACACATATACCTTGGCCGGTGGCTATTCCTCCACTTTCAAAGGCAGTAGTATTACACCAAGTTCTTTTCTTGCTACCAACTCTCTAGTTCTGTCCCTTGTGCCTTTTCCTTCCACTTATAAGCTCCTGGTGATTGCATTGGGTGCACGTGGAGAAGCCAGGATAATCCTCATCCCACAGTCAGCTCGATAGCAACCTCAGTTTTCTTTTGCCATGTAGCCTAACATATTCACAGGTTCCAGGGATTAGGATGTGGACATCTTTCTGGGATGGTAATTCTACCTATCATATCAGTGTTCCCTTTTATTTCAATGACAAAACTTTTCCAGATGATGCCAAAAAAGGAGGTGAACATCCAGGAGTACCTTTAACCTGTAGCCAATGAGAAACCAGACATGAAAGTGACACAGTCTGTCTTACATTTAAATATCAACAGATCCGGCCTCTCTTTGGAGAAATTCTAGTTACATATAGAATTGTAGAACATCAAAGACTTAGAAAAGTGGATTGCTCACATAGAATGTCCCAGTTACATATTCTCTCTTTCTCTCCCTTCAGTTAGAACTCTGACGGCTTCTCTGTTGTGGTATTTCATTCTTTTATCTGCCCCTCCATAGGACAGAGAAATGTTAAAGTTGGCCCATGACTACCCTTGACAAGAGTTAAATGCCTACTAAAGGTCTTCAATGGCACCTAGGTACCTACCTAACACTGCAGGTGTCAGGAACGATACATCTAGGAAGATAACCATCTTATTTGTAGGTAGCAGGTTTTTCAATGAAGAAGGTAGCCAATCCTCATGTTTCTTGTGAAAGTGTTGGTTTGAGGTTATTATGTATACTTCATAATGAACTTGACTAGGAATTAAGCTCTTCTTTCTTCTTTTTAAAGTTGTTGTAGGCTTAGAGTTGATTTAAAGTGAATTTCATTAAGTCCCATTAATGTCCTTCAAACCTTGAATTAAATAATTTTTAAAAGTTGGGAAGCAATTGGATAAAGAAGCCAGCACAGAGAATTTTAAATGAGTGTGAGTTTATATTCATGTTGGAAGCATCATCTTGAAACAAGGACTCTCTCAATCCCCTCCCTCCAATTTTTTTTTGTTTGTTTGCCTAATTACCAAATATATCCACTTTGTTAGAATTAGTTTCAAGGAACTAGTAGAGAAATAGCATTGTTGAACTATTTATATAAAATTTATCCTATGTGTAAGATTTGATTTCATGGTGTCATTCAATATTTTCTATACAGTACTCTTTGTGTGTGTGGGGGGGGTACATGAAGGAAGCCCATTTAAGGTGGTCACTCAAATACTGGGCAGAGTAGGTGTTGCTCAGAAGTTGTGTAGACAGATATGTGGGTCACAGACCCATACCTGATGCCAGAGGGGATGCAGGTCAATAGGGGCTGGCCCAGGTGGGCCAAAGGGAGGTGCCAGAAGGGTGGCATGGGCAGGAAAACCCACCAGGAAACCTTGAGCTAGGTGGTGGTGCTTAGGCTAGAGCTCGACCTTGGAAGCAGTGTTGTGGCCTGATTGGGGTTTTGAAGAACCTAAGGGCTGGCACCTTTAGGGGGGGCCTTTTAGACCTGCACTGAATTGCCATCTTACCTATCATTTGGACTCTGGCAGCCCCCGGAGGCAGGCATGGAGATGGTCATTCTCCTCCAGGTGATAAGGATAGTTCATGAGGGCCAACATGGAATCAACAGCAGCACATTCTTCTTCAAAGTCATCCTCCACCCCTTCCATATACACTTCCACTGGCAGGCCCATTTGAGACCCAGCACCTGCTGGCTCAGGTGCTACTGGGGCCTCGAGGTGATAGAACACAATTACCACCCTGCCAAATGCCAACATCATACAGGTGGAAGGAGTAGATGGAACAGGGCTGATGAGAGCTAACATGAAGTTCATTATATCTTCATGAAATGGATAGAATTGTGGAGTGTAGCCAAAATGTAAATAAATATGTATAAAAATAAATAATTTAAAATCATAAAAATTTAAAAGCTGCCAATATAATTGCCCCCCCTCAACAAAATAGCTTAGATCTAAAGGAGTAGTTTTCAGATTCAGATGAGGATTCCTTCAGGACAAGTTTGCTCATGGCAGTTAGCAGTCTTAATTTTTCTCAAACTAATAATCCCATTAGAATCCAGACCTCCTTCTTTCCCATTATGGCCAGCTGGCTCAGTCTGTCAGAGGCTGCCTCCTAAAAGTGAAGACCACACATTTATAATCTGCTACATTTTATTTTGAAACTCTGAAATCAGCTGGACTTCTCAGTGTTCTGTTTTTCTGAATGTGAAGCCCAAAAGTATTATGAGAATAATTATTCTTGGTTATAATAATATTTAACCAAGAATGATATAGAGCCAAGAATTTTCCAGATAGGGCCCGATTGATAGTTTTACCAAAGAGACAAATTAATTCATCAATCATCAGAATGACAGTGAATTTTACAGTGTTGCTTAGGACATATGTGAGATTTTTTTAAAATCTTTGGAATGTACAGCATTACACCTTTCCCAAGTGAGCTTCCTTTTCACAAGACAAGGTACCAGTCCAAATGATTTTGCAGCAAACTATGTGAGTATGTAAGTAGAAATGTAAGTCTCAGTATCAAGTATAAAGTAATACCAGTATAAAATAATACTAGTGAGCAAGACCTTAATTTGGGAGCCTCAGTAAAACAAACAAATTAAAAACATATCTTTTTTAAATGTATTGTTGAAGGGCATTCAAAGATTTTCTGTCAAAATTTTGGTTGCTTTACTTGTCTGTTTGAAGGAAAATCACAAAATTATTTTTTATACTGATGATATATGATTAATGACATAATATTTTATTGAATTACCAGGGTAGTAAAGTAAAAGTTGTAGCATTGTGTTTTTGTTTATTTATTTTGCAGTATGCCATGCAGCTGTACCAGAATTATATGCATCCATATCAAGACAGAAGTGGCTGCAGTTCTCAAGAGTATATCACCAATGGTTAGGATCAATTTTTTAAACCTATATTTTATTTTATATTTATGTTATGTTAATTTGCTATTACTTTACAAATATATACTACAATACATTTACCATTTCCTTTTGGTCAAGTAAAGTTATACTTTGTATGTATGATGTTATATTGAAATTATATTGAATTTTTTTATACTTGGATAGCATATGTGTATGGTCTGTGATAAAAATCGTAGGACATATATGAAATATTCAATTATAATACATAATGTTATATGTTAGTAAAATATTTTAAATATTTGAAGGAATGTATATTCTATGTCATTATGTCATTTGAGGATTAGATTCTTAATAAGATAATTTATAGATCATTTTCCTTGGCATTGTGTGTTTTTTAATTAATTTTCTTTGTGGGTTTGCTTATTTATTTTAATACTGTTTCTGAGATTGTTGTAGCCTATTATAGAGATGCCAATGATTTCAAATTTTAAAAATTCTAATATACACATGTGTATGTTTTTACTTTCTGGCTTTCTAGCAGTAATTTTTTTTTAAGTTCCAGGTCCTTAAAAAGCAGACTGCT
This sequence comes from Urocitellus parryii, assembly GCF_045843805.1. Classification (NCBI taxonomy): domain Eukaryota; kingdom Metazoa; phylum Chordata; class Mammalia; order Rodentia; family Sciuridae; genus Urocitellus; species Urocitellus parryii. Next base: position 2,327,240 of record NW_027554054.1, on the reverse strand, counting down.
TTCCAGAAAATGCAAAAACTACAAGTCAAAATATAGGTCATGCATTACATTAACTATGCAGTGCTTCTAAGAGTTTTACCAAATGTAACTTGGATATTTATTTGCAGACACACACAGGCACATCTTTTACCTTCTTTAGCACTTAATTTTAATTTCCTGTGCATTAACACAGAAATTTATTTCTGAACTTAAAGTTTATGTTCTGCAATTCTTGCTGCACTCCTTAATATTGGGTATATTAGAAATTCAGATGTATGTGCCTGTGTTACAGATCAGTTAATGCACATTTCTTAAAACTGTGTTTCCACTTAGGTTAAAAATGTGTTCTTCCTGACTGTTACCAAGGAAGGTACATTTACCCACATGCAATGCGCCAGATGACATGCTCAGTTCCAGGAATGTAGCATGAAATAATGTTGATTATGAAGCCCAATAGATGATATAGAAAAAGAGCCCCTATTTTGTAGTTATGTTGCTTTAAATTATGGAAGAATAACTTTTCATCTTCTTATCATATTACTTTTAAGCCCTAAAATAAGAAACTAAAGAATGTAATGAATTTTTATAATAGAAATCACTTTAAGGTGAATATTTTCTACAGTTTGTCAGCTTACTCTTATCTTTCAATCCATCTGTATATAAAAAAATAATGAATTTTATTATCTTAATCCTTTCCTAAATCCCTCCAAATTTTCTTTTAGAATCTAGAGTTATTAGCATGGATGTGTTAATAGCAGCCAAAACGTTTGGAAACAATTATTATTTAGTGTCCTTTTAATCATAGGAAAAAATTGTTATAAATAAAGTCCTTTCCATTTTCATTACTTTTAATAGCATACAAGTGTGATATTATTCTTACTTTTTCCCACTGAAAGTCATTCTGCTGTTGATCATGGCATATCTGAGTTTGCTTAGCCCGTCTTTGCTTATTCAACCCCATCTGTAAAAGGAACTGCTCCTTGAGTGAATCTGACTGGAATCAGGTGTGATAGGGGAAAGAGGTCCCAATGCCTCGTGGTAAGGGCTTGTTTTACACAGGAGTTGTGATCATAGAAGGTAGCACCTGAGAACTGTATCTATGCTATTCTTAATGTCTGTGAAGGAGACCTAGATGTTTGGGGAGGTATTTGTGTTTACTTTTGTGTGTATGGAGAGACCCACTTTTCTAGATGATTACAGAGGGATCAGTGACCTGAATGGTGCTGGTGCCCCTCACCTGTCTCTGCTGCTTTCTACTCAGGAACTGTTTTCAGTGAGTTACATAGAAAAGTTAGAATAATTTAGTTACCCTTCTCAAGTAACAGTATTCTCTTTTAAACTTGTCCATGTTTTGAGAAGAGAAACAAAACAACAGTTCTCATACCAAAGGGAGCACCTAGCCATAATACCATGTGACAGCCACTCATATCAATTTTTAAAATGAGAATCATCAGCAGATATTTTAGGAAGCCAGATAGATTTGGTTCATTTTAGGGTAAAGGAGGAATTCACTTAAAGGAGTGTCTGTTAATATGTTCCTGGCTGGAGTGAGGAGATCCAGAGAAAATGTCTGCTCAGTTCTTTTTAGTCTTTATTTTTGACCCTGGGCTAGACATGCTAAGCTGCAGTTTCTTTCCTTTACCTCCCACTATGTGGCACTACAAATAACCCTAGATGGTACATATTGGTTGCTATTTTTACCATAAGGTGTGTGATCTTGGTTGGATCTCTGGTGTCCTGCAGTGTAAAAGAAGGAGGTAGTTGCATATCTCCTGACTCTTACATCTGGGGTGTCCTTTGGCTCTGTATGAAGCAAATGAGAGAACGATACCTGGAGGAATTCTTTGCCCTCTTGTTCAGTCATTCTGAGCTGCAGGTTTATCAAGATCCTTCAAATAGAGTGACAGAGAAAGCATGGCTAGCTGCCATGTAGTTATATTGCCTAAAAACCATTTTACATGTAATCCTCACTAAAAGTGGATACAAGCAGTCTCAGAGTCTGGCCTGGGTAATCCAGGGTACACCCAGGCTTCCCTTCTTAGAGAGAAAGGCTATGCAATTAAAATCATGGCTCATTTTGCTAGGACCTACCCTGTTCATCCCCTAAGAAGAGCTAGAAAAAGGAACAAATATTTGAGAAATACAGCCAGTTCTGAATGTTACCAGCATTGCTTTCCTATGTGAAAGAAATTGAGCTGAAAATGACCTTTGGGATTAGTCAGACTTTGCTTTACTTCCATTTCTTCGTCCACCAAAGGTAAACTATTAATTTTTCATCCACCACCTGCCATTCAGTAGACAACATTTACTACACTCCTATTTCCTCTTAGTGTAGTTATTGTAGCAAATGGAAAATTTCTTTAATTGTCGTGTATTCTCTGTGTGTCAAATAATTATGAAACATGGGATCTTATTGAACATCTGGTCCCCTGTATTGGGTAGAGAGAGAACAAAAGCTTGTTTATTTGTTTTTTCCTCACAGTATTTTTATGTTATCAGGAACTTCTCTTTATAGAACCCATCTTGGCATGTGAAGTTAAAGATGTTATAAGGATAAATCTATCATTAGGATCCAGTTAGTTACTTTGATTTGGGCAGGTGGACACTTTCCATTAATGTTGGGAAAGCAAAAGTATATCCAACTGGTACACAGCCCAGCACGGAAGATCACGGGGTGAGAAGGGCAAACTAAGGTGTGACAGCAAATAGAGATTACTGAGACAGCATCTGTCTGGAAAGAGCAGCTAGTTATAAAGGCTCCTGTAACAAATGGAAGATTGCATGCCAGTTCTCTAGAAATATAAATGGACCATGATAAGATTGTCGGCCATTATCACATGGTTTGAAGAGAAATTAACAGATCTAATAAAATGGGATGTGTGAGGCAGTGATAAAGAAACCTGTTTTTTTCTTGAGGATAAGATTTTGTTTGAAGCCCACATTTGACTATAGTATCTTTTCCAAAGGTAGAGAGAGAGAGTGTGTGTGTGTGAAAGCCACAAGTCTCCAGATGCAGGTTGGCTCATAATTTACCAGTGGAATTTCACTTTGGGTTTTGTTCTTTTAGTAATTATTGAAGAATAAGTGATACACACTTCCATTTAGTTTTTTTTTTATTTTTCTTAGTTTTAAGTTATCTTCCTAGAGTATAAGACATGTGAGACTCTTGATTAGAGCGTTTGGCAATTTTCTCTTTTTTTACTACTCATGACTTATTGTGGGATAGCATGCCTGTTTCTTGAAAGATGATTGCAAAATAGGATGCCAGAAAAAAGGAAAATAAAAATAAGATCCAGGATTTATATGTTTATATGTTTTACTTTCCCTTTACAGACTATGAATATAAGAAGCAAAAACACTGACTTTATCATTGTTTTGATTACATTTGTTTAAATATGTCTTCTTTTCATGTCTGTGCTTCTGTCATTCAGAATTGTTTTTGCAGCTATCACTTGGCCACCCATCTCTTCAAAAATGAAAAAGTGTTTATATATTATATCATAATTTTAAAAAAAAAATTTAGTTTTTGACAGTCCTTTATTTGTTTGTATGTGGTGCTGAGAATCAAACCCAGTGCCTCATACAAGCCAGGCAAGTGCACTACCGCTGAGCCATAACCCCAGCCCCATCAAAAAAATTTTAATATGAAATCTAATATTATGTATTATTATTCTGCTAAATTTCATTTTCCAAATAAAATGAAGCTTGACATGATAAGCTTTCAAAACACATATTTCAATTTGCTCCTTTATAAAACATGAGTACTATTTCTAAGAAGATGTGTATCAATCTAAGTAATAGCTTTTACATATTTTGAATCATAAAATCATGGCTTCAAAGTTGGTGGATTTGACATAAAGTTTAATGCAGAGATGAGTTCAGAAGTGGTAGTTCTTTATAGCCAGTAGGAAGGGTTATTTCTTCCTCAGTTGGAGATTTGCCATATTAGGAGATAATGTGAAAAAGAGGTTTGTTTTAGGGGAAAGACATGCTTTCAAAGATTTTCATCACATTACTCAGCACTTAATTCAGTTATCCTAACAAATAGCCATTGAACTTATTTAGCAAAGTTCTCCATAGCATCATTTTATATTGAATATGTACTTTTAACTTTTTAATTTCCTGATAGCCACTTTTGGGAATCCCAGTCTCAAATTGAAGCATATTGCCAGCAAAACAGTAAACAATTACTTTTGAAGATTTTCATGACTTGCATGTGTTTTCTGCTTTTGTTTAGTTTTTCAAAATTTTTTTTTTCAGAGAAGTATATCAGAGAACTCCCTGGTAGCAATGGACTTCTCAGGTCAGAAAAGCAGAGTTATAGAAAATCCCACCGAAGCTCTTTCAGTTGCAGGTGAAGAAGGACTCGCTTGGAGGGTACTCATAATTTCACTTTCTTGAAAGGATTTTTAATTTGAATTTGTTTCACCCTCAAAACTGAGATCTGTTTTCCCATTCCTTGCTCAGAAAAAAAAAAAGGATGTTTTCGCCTGGGCAGTCACAATAGCCCCACTGCCTCCTCACAGACCTCTGCCACAAACGTGGGTATGTCTTCTCCTAGCCATGGTCACTGAGCTGATGGGCAGCTTGACATGACTTTAGTGACATGTGGTCACTAAGTGATGGGGGACATATATGTAGTGAAATTGCATTCACTGCAAGCAAACTTTGTATTCATTCGTTTTATTTCTTTAGCCATCCATTGGTCCCAGCCATGGTTTCACCACAAGATTTCCAGAGATGAAGCTCAGTGATTGATTATTTAGCAAGGACTTTTAATGGGTAAGTTTGATACTTTTAGTGTTGAGTAGAATTTGGGTTTGGATTTTGGATTTGGTTTGGATTTTGCCAGTAAATAATAATCATTTATTCAGTGGACACCAAGTGTTTTTAATTTTGCTTATCATAACACAGAAATGACTTTGTTCTGTAAGAGTGGCTATCACTGAATTCTAGCAATATCTGTATAATACCCAATACACAGAGTGTGCTTAGTATTTGTGTATAAATTAACAAAGAAGAGAATAGTATTCTTTGTTCTTGACTAAGATCACTAATGTTATCCATTCTGTGCCAATTCTAGCATTTTAGATATTAATTAATGAGAGGAAAAAAACTAACTTTGTTTTGGGGTATCAATGTTTCAATTTGAACAAGTAATTAATATGATTCTAAAATATGATTTACATTATGACGTTATCCTATACATTGTAATTTTCTTTTTAGGTATAATGCAGGGTATATTAAGTAGAAATTTTTTTATGATGTTTTCAATGTTTCCTTTTATTTCTGTTTACATCCCTATTGCTTTTTCTCTAAATATTTACAGCTTAAAAATATGAATCTATTAAAAGAGTACTTTTTGATGATTTTCTTTTGTGTTATGTTTTAATGGTATACCATGGAGTAAACAAGAGAAGCATAAAATATTTTATGAGAGATTTATAATCTGAAGGATTTTATTCTCATATTACTCAGTTTCAGGTACTTTAATACTGCTAAGTTCCTTCCCAAATGCAGTACAATGAGAACATTTTATTGAGGATTGGATGAGAAATGAAACCATTGTCAGTTTAAACAACTGGAGAAAGAATCTTTTATCTTCAAAGATTGACTTAATATGATGACAAGGGTTTGAGGAGGTTTAATACTGACATTTGGGTAAAAATGCATCTTCACATGGAAGATTATTAATAACAAGTCAACATTTCATCAGAGTCTAAATAAGAACGGATTTTAATATAATTCTCTGCTTGGAGCATGGTCAATTTTTGGATATAAATTTGAACATTGATCAGAGTTACAATCCAGTGATGTAAGGAAAAGAAAAAAAACAAGAAATAATGATTTAAGTGTTTTAGAAGATTATAATTCCCTTTACTTATGAATTTGTAACCCGGAGAAAATAGTTGTACAGAGTAATTATGCCTGTTTCTATTATTTTGGTATTCCTTTGGAAAGTTGTGAAGGTGTCAGGTGGTCCACCAGGTGGTAGTGGTGATCTGCTTGAGAGGAGGAAGACTTACTGCTTAATTCTTCCGTGAAATGCCCTTTGTCCTGTCTCCCAATGATGTAATGTCAGAGTCTCACAAATAAAATGGATAATTTCATTAGACATCTGTGATGCCTCAGATTTGGCTGCCTCTTTGCCCAGGCACAGTGAGATTAGTATTGAAGTTACCAGTGGGGACCACTTACACAGTGTTTTTGCCAGTAATTAATACAAACTGGCTTTTCACTGAATTGACAGTAAATAAGAATCCATACCCGGCAGCCTTTTTCTCTGAGACCATTAGACCACGTCTTCTTTTTGTAACCTGACATTAATAGAGGCTTTCCCACTGCATTCTTCAAGGTTAAAGTGCACGTTGGGTATATTTTTTTAACTTGAAACATTTTTACTTAAACATTTAATAAACAATTTTAAAGATGGATTTTAAGGATATAGCATTTCTTATTTTCTGTTGTGTAACAGTAGAAGCCAGAATCAAAAGAAGAAAGCAGACCAAGTGTAGAAAAGGGGGTAAAAATGATTTTACTCTAAATCATTATGTCTTACACACACACACACACACACACACACACACACTCATCCCTTATTCGATCTCATCCCTTATTCTTTCTGGTAGTTACATGGGAATACCCAATTTCCCAGTGGAAATAGGACAACATAAATTGTTGATGCCAACGAAATGTTTTGCTGGGTATTGTAAGCAAACAATGTCACAAATAGACTGTGTATTTATCATATTAAAATTACATTAGCACTGATGACAGTTTTGTAGTATGAGATTATGTTGTAACCTATCATTCACCACGTTGAATAATCATACCCACTGAATACACAGTTAAGGAGATCCCAGCTACAGCTTTTATGAGTACACATCCTGGGTTTGTTACATGCTATGTTTCTATGAAATCTGTGAGTAAATGTAGTAACATATTGAAACTCTTCCTCTCTCTTTTTATAGTTTTCTTGGTAAGGGGTAGTCAGAGTAACCCCAAAACTTTCATCCTGTCAATGAGTCATGGACAAAAAATAAAACACTTTCAAATTATACCACTAAGTAATTTGTGATTTCACATTCGTATATTGTATATGATCTTAATGCATAAGCTTTTGGAAACTTTGTTTTTCTATTGTTCCTTTTATTAAATATAATGTTAGGTGCTTGTGCTTCAACCAGAGTTAAGTTTGGCAGAAATGGTTTTATGAGCCTGAATTAATATAAGAAATACAGGAATTGAAAAAAATAAATTTATCTTTTTTCCACGAAATAAGATTTAGCAATATTGTATAGACCCTATGACACCTATTGTTAAAAGGCCACTGAAGATTCTTTTTTCTGAGTTCTAACCATTCCTTTAAAAAACATTATTTTAAAACCTTTTCTCTTCTCTTCTCTCAAAGACATTTTTTGCTATTATTGTTAGTAGTTCATTTGTTTTAAATTATTTGTATAGAAACACAGGAACTGTGAAATTGGTGGATTTAAATAATCCTGGGAACATGTTTAAAATATCCGTGACTCTGATTTTGGCTGGCACAACTTGCTTTGGGTTTTTGTTTTTGGTTTTTTGTTTTTTTTTGTTTTTTTGCTTCTGCTATTGTGTGTCAGCATGTGCACATATGTACATATGTGACGTGCACATTGGAATCAGGCAGAGTAAAACAGATTCAATCTACTTTCAGGAAGGTCTTATTTAAATTACTAATGCTTTCCTTTGAATTGCCTCTTTTTAAAATCATCCAGAGGCCATATAGAGTACCAACCCTGCTTCTTTCATTATTTGATCAGTGTCCCCAGCAAGTATGAGCTTTTAATGTTAGAAGACTTCACCACAAAACAAAAAAAGTCAACTGACATTCCATTAGCATAATATTTTATTGCTTCAGAATGAATTTGCTGAAAAAAATATATGACTAGTCATTTTTAATATACTGAGGCATTAAGTAGACAATGTTTAGAAATAGAAATTAATTTCTGCACATGGAAGCATTAAAATCTCCTGTCTACTTTTACACTGAATAGTACAGATTTCTCTCTGTTCATTGACTCAAAATTGTTAAACTATCCTAACTAAACAGAACTCTGGGAGAATTAGATGCAGAGAAAGTGGAGGCATGTTTCTTATCCAAGGATCATATGATACTTCTTTTCAATGTAAGTGAAATTAAAGAAGTGGGCATGCCATGCTGTTCTCTGCACTGTCCTTAGTTTTATAAACTTGCCAATTTTGGCATGACGACATAGCTTGCAGTGGAACAACCATCATCCTTCTGGATTCTTTACCCTCTTTACCAGCTTGTTGCTTTTCCTATTGCAGGTGGAAGATGATGGTGAAATGTTCCACATGCTAGATGATGGCCACACTAGATTTATGGATCTAATCCAGCTGGTGAAGTTCTACCAACTCAAGAAGGATGTTCTTCCTTGCAAGTTGAAACATTATTGTTCTAAAATTGCTCTATAGCTGAACCAGAAGTGAACGTGTTAAACTGTTGAAGAAAAAAAGACTCAAGGGGGAAAAATATTTAAAAGAGAGCATAAATAAGGGTAAAAACACTGTGGTTAAAGGAATATTTCACCTGCAAGTTATAAAAAATATTTTGTGTATTGCAAATAAGTGAAAACTTGGATTGGCATTACAATCGTCATTTAAAATTTGTAATTAAACCTTAGGAAAAAATGATTTGGAGTGTTCTTTTGTGGTTTCATATATTACTGTATTTTCTTCAAATATGAATACTTCAAACATTTATCTGCTCCTTTTTAAAATATGACAGCCCTAGAATTCTCAAACACCAAATATGAAGAAGAAATCAGGTTTCAGAATGACCTTTTTGCAAACTGAATTCCAGTTATACTACTTTTTTAATATTAAGAAGCATGACAAAATCTTTAGCTATTAATTAAAAGAAACTATACATGATTTGTTAATAAAACTAAAAACAATTTTCAATTGTATGTTCTCTGGTTTTATTATATCCAAAGGATCAAATCATACTTTGTGGTAGCAGCTTAAAATTGTTTTGAAGTAAATTGGTTTTTTGTCTAGAGAACTTTCATTAAAGTCATTGAATTACTAATTGTACCATAAAATCTATACTAGTATTGAATATATTAGTGGCACATTGTTAATTGCACTTTTTTCATTTCTTGATAATTGGCTGAGATTATCTATTTTTAAGAAAATGATCAAATTATTTAAAAAATTTTGATAATTTGCACATAATTTATGATATATACTATGATAACATAACATTGTCACCTTAATATTTCATGTTTAACTCATGCTTTTTCAGAACATTCGTTAGATCCTTTCAATAATAAGTCAGTAAACCAATTAAAATAGGTAGAAAGAAAGATTCAAGAACTATGAGGATCCTAATAGGTAAATCTTTGTTCTTCTCTTTGTGCCCCTTTTAGTTTTTTTAGCATGGTAACATCAATATGGAAGCCAAAGATTTTGAAAACTTCAGACAGTAACCTGCCTGTTACAACTCCAAGACAATCTGGGATGTTTTTACTTTTAGTTTTGTTTGTTTGGCTGGGTTTTGACCTTGTTGTTTTTGTTGTTGTTGTTCTATGATTTTTGTTCCCAGTTTGGTGGGAAGAATAATCATTGTTCTTTAAAAAAAGAGGGGAAACAAAACATCAAGTAAACCTCAATGTTATACAAAATATTGCCCATCCCCTCTAACTGAGCCTTGTAACAAGCTTGTGGGAAAGATTGTTTTTTTAATCAATATTTCAAAACTGCATAATTCACTTTTAGATTTAAAACTATATATTTTTGTTAACAAAGCATAGAACACATTCATGAAATGTGAATAAAATCAATATTACTGAAAAATAATTACTTATTAGATTTTTAATATTCACTTTACTTCTCAGTGCAAATCTAACTTCTAAAACAATAAAACTTAGAACATTAGTCTACTATTATAAATTACTGGTCATGGGGCTGGGGTTGTGGCTCAGTGTAAAGCGCTTGCCTAGCATGTGTAAGGCACTGGGTTTGATTCTCATCATCACATATAAAAAAATAAATGAAAAAAAGGTCCACCAATAACTAATAAAAAATTAAAAATAAATAAATAAATTACTGGTCAGGTGTCCACAAACCCTGAAAGACACAGGACTTGCTGGTGGAATAGTGGGAGGTAATCACACTTGCCCATTTCAAACTTTCATCATGGGCCTAGGAATTTCTGATTTATTTCCAATTTATAGAAACACACTGTGTTATCAATTGGAATGCACTTTCTCGTGATATCTCCATTTCAAACAAATATCATAAAATGTAATATTTTAAATATTAAATTCTTATAATTTGATCAATTTGTGCTTGTATTTGTTATTTGTGTTTCTAACTTCATTGCTAATCTAAAGTTACTATTGGGGAACTCAGATTTTATATGAAATTTCTTACTTTAATTTTAAATCAAAAGTCAAAATTACTGAGGAAAGAGTCATGGAGTGTTTTAGTCAGCTTTTTTACTGCTGCAACCAAAAGACCTGACAAGAGCAATTAGAGGAGGAAAAGTGTATTTGGGGGCTCACAGTTTCAGTGGTCTCAGTCCGTAGACAGCTGACTCCATTCTTTGGTAACTGAGATGAGGCACAACACCATGGCAGAAGTGTGTGGTGGAGGAAAGCCATGGCCACCAGGAAGCAGAGAGAGAGCAAGCTCTCCTCACCAGGGATAAAATATAAACCCTAAAGGCACATCCCCAGGCACCCACCTCCTCCAACCACACCTTACCTGACTATGGATAATCCCTGTCAGTGGATTGTTGCAGTAGATTAGTTGAAGACTCTCATAACCCAATCATTTCACTCTAAATTTCTTGCATTGTTTCACACATGAGCCTTTGGGAGTCACCTAATATCTAAACCATAACACGGAGGGAAAGTATTGTTTTCTTAATTTCTTTTAATAAGTGGTACTTGCCTCTGTGTGGCTGTGTGTGTGTGTATGTGTGTGTAAATTTATTATGACGTTAAATCTGAGAATGTCAGACAAATTCACAGGTACTCCAGTGTTGAAATGCATTCCCCAGAACATGTAAATTACCTTTGGAATTCTTTCCATTGTGATTTAGCCATGTTATATTATTTTGCCCCAGTCTGGATGGGAATGATGACAGATTAGCTGGGTTTTCTTCTATTTCTGTTCATATGTGAGTGTTGGCATGCCTCACTCTCTCAGCAGCCATCCAATCCTTGATGTTCTTTTTTATTTCCATATATTGAGGGAATAGGTAATTATTTTGAAACATTTGGAAGAACTAATCAAAAAAGACTAAAATTATTAGGATGCTTTAATTTGGAATAATTACTTGTTTCACCTGTATTAGGAAAGTTCTGATTTATATGAGTAGACTTTTATTTCACTCTGTTTCAGGGTGTTCAGCATCAATTAATTCATGTGGTCTCTGTCTTTTGAATACCAACAAGGATAACTCTACTCGTGGTGGTTGTATTCTGGTCGGCAGATCAGACTGTTCCCTGGATCCTAATTACCCTGAGGGGGAATGATTGTCATTGGCAAAGGTTACAGCTTGGCATTCCAAGCTGGCTTTACTGATTTAAAGCTGTTCCATTGCCAGGAATTCTCATGATTTGTGGTGCCTTGGTTCCATTTGGTGGTCTTGTAAAGCTTATGGACCCCTTTGATAGAATATTTTTAAATATGTAAAGTCAATAGAATTTCAAAGCACATGAACTATATAGAGAAATAACTATCAATGTGGTGGAAACCCTGCTGTGCTGTGCCTTGCTGTGTCTACTTCTGGTTGTATTGACTCTTGTCCATATATGTCTTACAATTTTCTGTCCTATATTAATTTGGGAATAGGTGGGTGATTCACAGTGTTACTCATAATACTAATGGGGCACAGAGTAGTTTTTTTGAAATGTAGGGTTATTGTAACATTCACTTAACATTCCCTCAGCCAAACGTCCATGCTTACCTCTTGTAGAGTGTGTCACCTTGTGCCAGTCTTGGATCTCACACTTACACCTTCTGGGACCTTTAGGAATGCTCATAATTGGGGTACTGCTTAGAATGTCTCTAACTGCATATTCCTCAGGTCACAAATTAGAGGGATTTTTTATACATTATTAAAAAGGATTTTAGTGATGGCCTAAAGAAACTCCAACCTTTTGGAGGAGCACAATCACAATAATGACCTAAAAGCTCATAGCAGAAATCCCCCAAATGAATTTCTCACTGTCATGAATATTTGTTTCTCAGTTGGAGTATCAAGTGTTTAGTTTTTTGTCAGGCCAATATCCTTTGTAAGTATAAATAATTTACCCCCTTCTAATTCAGAGCCACACAATACACAAGGTACCAGGAACCAGGTTGAGATGATAGCTCTGCTGTCACACTTTATAGATTTGAATTCTAGCCCATTCTGAGTAGCTTCATAGTTTACTTGAGGAGTGTTTTGTTTTTTTTTTTTTTTTTCGCCTAGAAGGGAGTACCCCCACCACTAAGCATTACTATTTCCATCATCACCACCACTTTTGAAGTTGTCTTGGAAATTAAATGGAATCATTCAAATAAAACACTCAGCACATTGTCTAGAATTCTAATGTATATTATTATTGCATTAGTCATTATATGTTTAGGTCCTCCACATTGCAATATTCTTCTTTCCATGCAGTGCAGTTTTTATGCTGCCTCTCATCTACCCTTCCTGCAGGAGCAATACATTGTACTTTCCATGTTGTGCCTCTGTCCTTGTTTCAGTCATTGTGATGAGTCTGCTTTGATGAAAGTGCCCATGAGCACTGCAATAGGGTCCTGCCATCCATTTGTGGGACTGAGTAGACAATCAAAGTGTGCCTGCCTATACTAGATCCCACAGATGGCCATGTTTTTTTTTTTTTTACCTGTGGTTAAAAGGATAAAAGTATGATTTGGGATTCTTATATATTGTCTTACTTCCTCTCTCTAAATATAGTGGTTGATATGATGGGAAGTAGAGAAGGTTGAAGACTTTCTTTAGAGTAATTGCCTGGACAGTGTAGGGAAGCTGAAAGAACACTTTCTAGGTGATTGGTTTAATTAGAGGAATTAGCAAACTTTTATGTGAATGTGACCTTCTCTGATTTTTTTAAACTCTTATTTTTTTATTTGTTCTTATTAGTTATAAATGACAGTATAATACATTTTTACACATCATGCTTAAATGTATAACGTCTGATTCTTCTGGTTATACATGACTACACTGGTCGTGTAGTCATGTATGCATATAGGGTAATAATGTCTGATTTATTCTACTATCTTTCCAACCCCCATTACCCCTCCTGTCCCTTCACATCCCTCTGCCTAGTGCAAAGTACCTCTAGTCTCCCTGCCCCCATTGTGAATTAGCATTCTCATATCAGAAAAAAAAATCAACCTTGTTTTTTAGGGATTGACTTATTTCACTTAGCATGATATTCTCTAGCTCCATCCATTTACCTGCAAATGCTATAATTCCATTCTTCTTTAAGGCTGAGTAATACTCCATTGCATATATATGCCACCTTTCCTTATCCATTCATCTGTTGAAGGGCACCTAGGTTGTTTTTATAGCTTGGCTAATGTGAGTTACTATAAACATTGATGTGGCTGCATCACTGTAGTATGCTGATTTTAAGTCCTTTGGATATAAACCAAGGAGTGGGATAGCTGGGTCAAATGGTGGCTCCATTTCAAGTTTTCTGAAGAATCTCCATACCCATACTGATTTCAATACTGGCTGCACCAATTTACAGTCCCAACAGCAGTGTATGAGTGTATTTTTTCCCTACATCCTCACCAACATTTATTGTTGCTTGTATTCTTGATGATTGCCATTCTGAATGGAGTGAGATGGAATCTCAGTGTAGTTTTGATTTGCATTTCTCTAAATGCTAGAGATGTTGGACATTTTTTCATATATTTGTTGATCAGTTGTATTTTTTCTTCTGTGAAGTGTCTGTTCAATTCCTTAGCCCATTTATTGATTGGGTTATTTTCATTTATTTATTTATTTATTGGTGTTAAGATTTTTTTCCTAGAGATTAATGCTATATCTGAGGTTCCTTGGTAAAGATTTTTTTCCAGTCTGTATGCTCTATTCATATTGATAGTTTCCTTTGCTGTAAAAAAGTTTTTAGTTTGAACCCATCCTGTTTATTGATTCTTGATTCTACTTCTTGTGCTTTAGGAGTCTTGTGAAGGAAGTCAGTTCTTAAGAGGATATGGTGAAGATCTGGGCCTATTTTTTTCTTCTGTTAGGCACAGGTCTCTGTTCTAGTGCCTATGTCTTTGATCCACTTTGAATTAAGTTTTGTACAGAGTGAGAGATAGGGGTTGTATTTCATTTTGTTACATGTGGATTTCCAGTTTTCCCAGCACCATTTGTTGAAGAGGCTGTCTTTTCTCCAATAAATGTTTTTGGCGTCTTTGTCTAGTATGAGATAACTGTATTATGTGCGTTTGTCTCTGTGTCTTCTATTCTGTATGATTGGTCTACACATTTCTTTTGGTGCCAACACCATGCTGTTCTTGTTACTATTGCTCTGTAGTATAGTTTAAGGTCTGGCATTGTGATGCCTCTTGCTTCACTCTTCTTGGTAAGGATTGCTTTGGCTATTTGAATCTCTTAGTTTCCCAAATGAATTTCGTGATTGTTTTTTCTATTACTATGAAGAATATCATTGGTATTTCAACAGGAATTGCATTAAATTTGTATAGTGCTTTTTGTAGTATGGCCATTTTGAAGATACTAATTTTGCTTTTCCAGGAGCATGGGAGATCTTCCCATCTTCTAGGGTCTTTAATTTTTTTCTTTAGTGTTCTGTATTTTTCATTGTAGAGGTCTTTCACCACTTTTATTAGATTGATTCCCAATTATTTTATTTTTTGAGGCTATTGTGAATGGGGTAGTAATTTCTAACTTCGTAATTTCTCTTTCAGTAGATTCATCATTTATGTCTATTTATGCATTTGATTTGTGGGTATTGATTTTATATCCTGCTACTTTGCTGAAATCATTTACTAGTTCTAGAATGTTGTGCTGTATTTTGTCAAATGATTTTTCTGCATTTATTGGCATGATAATATGATTCTTATCTTTAAGTCTATTGATGTGATGAATTACATTTATTGATTCCAAATGTTGAACCAACATTGCATCCCTGGGATGAACTCCACTTGATTGTGGGGCACTGTTTTTTAAATATGTTTTTGTATGCAATTAGTCAGAATTTTATTGAAAAATTTGACATCTCTGTTCATTAGAGATATTGGTCTGAAATTTTTTTTCCTTGATGTGTCTTTGTCTGGTTTTGTTATATCAGGATGATACTAATATCAAAGAATGAGTTTGGAAGAGTTCCCTCCTTTTCTTCTTGGAATAATTTGAGAAGTATTGGTGTTAATTCTTCATTGAAGGTCTTGTAGAACTCAGCTGAGAATCCATCTAGTCCTGGGCTTTTCTTTATTGGTAGACTTTTGATGGTGTCTTATATTTCTTTTTTTTTTATTGGTTGTTCAAAACCTTACAAAGCTCTTGACATATCATATTTCAAACATTAGTTTCAAGTGAGTTATGAACTCCCATTTTTACCCCAAATACAGATTGCAGAATCACATCGGTTACACATTCGCATTTCTACATAATGCCATACTAGTGACTGTTGTATTCTGCTACCTTTCCTATCCTCTACTATCCCCCATGGTGTCTTCTATTTCATTACTAGAAATTGTGTATGTCCTCCTGATTCAGTTTGGGTAGGTCATATGTCTCTAGAAATGTGTCAAATATTTGAGACTTTCTATTTTATTGGAGTATAACTTTTCAAAATAATTTCTGATTATCTTTTGTATTTCAATAATATCTGTCATGATGTTTCCTATTTCATCACAAATTTTAGTAATTTGAGTTTTCTTTTTCTTTCTCTTTGTTTGCATTGCTAGGGGTTTATCAGTTTTATTTATTTTTTTCAAAACAACAACTTTCTGTTTTGTCAGTTTTTTGAATTGTTTCTTCTGTTTCAATTTCTTTGATTTCAGCTCTAATTTTAATTACTTTTTGTCTTCTACTGCTTTCAGTATTTATTGATTCCTCTTTTTCTAGGGCTTTGGAATGTAATGTCAGGTCATTTATTCATTGACTTTCTATTCTTTTAATGAATGAGCTCAATGCAATGAACTTTCCTCTTAATACTCCATTAATAGTGTCCCAAAGATTTTGATAAGTTGTATAAGTGTTCTTATTTACCTCTAAGTATTTTATTTCATCTCTTATTTTTTTTTTACTATCCATTCATCATTCAGCAGTGTATTATTTAGTCTCTCTAGCTGATTTTATACTCACAGTCGATCCAGATCCCTTTGCAGGCTCCTTTAATGTTAGCAAACTGATTATGAGCTGAAAATGATGTTCTTGCCTTGCGTGCTTTTTATGTTCACTCCAGCATGTATTGAGTGTCTGTTATGTGAAAGACACTTTTAGAGATGCAAAATTGAATAACGGTACAGATGTACAAGTGCCTATTCTAGAACGAGGGCTGGGTAAGTGTTCTACTATAAACACAAATTGACAGGGATATTGGTTACATTTGCTGAAAGATGGGAGGAAGGAAGTGGCTTTCTGGAAGGCTGCAGGAGTTAGATTTACAAAGCACTGGAGAAAGGACTGTGCAGTGTCATCAAAAGGAGGGGGCAGTGCCAGCCAGAATGGAAAGGACAGAGATTGAATTTAAGAGTTTTTCAGCAAATGATGACTTCGTTGTAACTGAAGTGTGTGGAACAGTATAACAGAAAGGAAATTCAAGGCAAATAGAACACAGGCAAGCTCCTGCTGCATTAGGGGGAGTTCCAATGATAGGCAAAGTAGTTGATACTCCAGTTAAGTAAAACCATAGCCAGGCACTTCAGTATTTTGCCCTGCACACTTCACCTGCATGAATATCCATTCATGGAGAGGCTTTATTTAAATTTTTATCTCTGCCTTGCACATCAGAAATTCTCAAAATTATGAATGAATGTGTAAATTTATTATATCTTAGAAGGAGTCTTATGATCTGGAGTGAGAAGGGCAACCATGGTCTGATGAGTAAGGTGGAGAAGGAAAGCACAGGAGTAGAACCCAGCAGAGAGTTATTGAATATTCTTGGCAATAACCAGAAGAGTCTGCTCCAGAGTCTGGGCATGGAGAGATATTTTGTATAGAACTTGTCAGTGATATCACATGCCACTTGATGAGAGGCATGGGGAGGCAGCAAGGGAGGTACCTTTAGGGTCTAGGAGACTAGGAGAATGGATATTCATGTAGGTGAAAAATTGATTTTAACATCATGAGAATTCTTAGAGAAAGAATTGTTTTTACTTAGAACTTCTTTATATAAGTAGGTGAAGCCTTAAGGCAGATGCTGAAGGGAATAGTTAAGACCTAATACCTTGTTTTACATAGGAAGTTATAACTGGGGCATAAAGATGAAGAATGGAGACAGAAACAAAGATCCCCAAAGCAGATAGAAGGTTGAACCTGAGGAGAAAGATGAAAAGGTGAACACTGAGAGATTAAAGACAGCTCTGGATGAAGAGCTTTCTTTCTTTATGGTACTGGGGACTGACCCCAGGGATACTTTATCATTGAGCTATATCCCCAGTTCTTTTTTGGGGGGACAGAGCCTGGCTAAATTGCTGAAGCTGGCCTTGAACTTAAAATCCTCCTGAATCAACCTCTCAAGGCAAAGAGCTTTCTAAGCAGTTGAAAGAGCATGTGTAAAAAGCCCCAAGGCGAAAAATAACATGGCACATTTGAGGAACAAATAAAGATCAGCATCAGTGGGCATGGTGGGTTTAGATGGTAGTGAAGATACAGGAAACATTCTAATCTTTTAGGCCATGGAAAGAAGTGTGAGCCTAATTCTAATGGTAACGGAATTCCATGAATGGCCTTTAAACAAACAAATTAAAAAGATAAAATAAGATTTCTATTCCTATAAGATTCTTCCTAAAGCTTTGTGGGTCATGGATTGGGAATAGATAAGAGTAGATGTTTCCCATAATACCATTTATAATAATGAAAAATTTCAAACCAAATACTTATTAACAGGGATCATAATGAATTGATCATCTATCTGCTTACACTTATTATGAAAAAATTCTACTACAATGAGAAAAAACATGTGTGGGTGTGTGCATGTAAAACTCTTCCTTGGGAGGTTGATTCAGGAGGATTTTGAGTTCAAGGCCATCTTGTATGTTTGTGTGTGTCCATGCTAGAAAAATCTGAACAAAATGATAGAAGTAGTTGGTCTGGCTCTCCCTATCACATAAAATTAGTGGGTTGTGGAGGTGACTATAAATCGGTTTATCTTTTTCTTCCATGTAGCTTTCCTATGAATGGCCATGCTGTTTTTAATTAGAAAAAAAAAAAAACAAAAAACCTTTAATTTTAGGAAGAAAGACAAACTTGCCTATACAGGATGAAATTATTTAAATTGTTTATTTTCTCTCCCTACTTTTCTAAATTTGACCACATTTGTTAGTAGGCTCTTAATGTGACCTGGCAATCTTTTTGGGTAAAATACATATTTGTATTATTGATATCTTATCCTAACAATCCAGAGTTTGAGCCTGAGCATGTTACTTTTCTGCCAAAATATGGAGATTCAGTAGTTTCTATTAATTCTCTATGGATGATGAACATGCATCTTGGCAGGTGCCTGCCTATTCCTTAAGGAAAATAATCTAAATTTAGCCTCTCTCCCTAGTCTGTGATCCTGGTAACTCAAAGGAGCCTAATAATTTTTGTGCAAAGAGACCTATTTTAACATCTGAAGCCAGGTTTTTCCCAGCTTTTCACCTGGGAGGCTTGGTGAAAATTACAAATTGGGTTTAGCATCAAACTCCCAAGTTGTCTTCCAGCACCATTACCCTAGATGCACATGCATCCTACACAGGTACTGGGGAGGCTGAGGGTTATTTGAACATGTTTTAAGAAAGGATATTACTTTCTTCTTGCTGCACATTGTAATTTTTAACACTTTTCTATAGGAGGAGGACGTTTCTTATCTGGAATTGCAATCTACTTGGTTAATTTTTAGTCCCTTTAGAAAAAAAAATTGTTTTCCTCCCCTCTAAGTTCTAGATGCTGTCTCTTCAGTTCTTGTCATCTTATAGCCCCATCCCTTTAATACCTTTTCTTTAGTTTCTCTTTGAAAATAGCTTAGCCTTTGTGCTTTCTTGCCCTTCTGTCTCTTACCTCCTCAGTGCTTTTCAGTATTGTCTTTACTCCATGTCAGAATTATTAACTAAAAGGTTATTAAATCACAGCTTTGGAGCAAGTACCCAAATTCATTGTGAAATAACTCAAATCATCCATGAAGCTTCTGGTTAATTGAGAGCTTTGTTGTGAGATTTAGAGGGATGATGATGGTGATGGTGATGATGATGATGATTGTTTAAATATTGCAAGAATGCTGAATGCAGCATTGAGTCCTCACTGACACCCACAATTTTTCCCAAAACGTGTAGGATATGTTTTCTTAAAACAAATCACATACATACTACATCTTTATTACAGAAAAATTAGGCAACATTGGGAAAAACATCAACTGTAGTTTCATCACCAGCAGATGATGTGATATTGCTAACATATTAAAATATACAGTGAAAATATATTCTGTACTGTCATTGAACATTTCATGCTAGTTATCCCCCATCCATTTAATCTCATCTTTGGGGTGCACCTGATTTTTACTTGTAAGCAATCATAAACTATTCCTGTTTTCTATGCACTGCCTGGAAAATCTGTGGAAATATTATTGTAAGTTTTAATTGATTAGATGATGAAATATTAGTAAGTGGCATAGTATGAAATGCAGTATTTCTGAAGAGTTTGTCCCCCTGATAAACTTGAACCTGTTCTCTAGGTTGTCAGTAATAAGAAATTCAAAACAGCATGTGATCTGCATTGTGCATGAGATTCCAATATTGGAGCACTGAAGATAATAGGGACTATCAGTGCTGTGTTCCTCAAAATGTGGTTTGCCGACCAAATGAACCAAAATTGTCTCTTGAAGATTCTTCTACAGTTATACAAAGGGGCTCAGAAATCTGCATTTGTGTAATCATTCCAGGTTCTCCCTGATAAAGATTCAAATGATGATTAAATTCCAAGTAGCAGAATAAGAGAGCAATAGAAACCCTACAACATCAAGAAACAGGTAACAGTAGGGCAAAACTTTAGGGGGGCCTCATCCACACCCAGGGTAGGAATGGAAAGACAATCAGATAACCTTTCTAGAAGGTTCATAGTTAGAACCATAGAAAGTTAGGAGAAACAAGAAAGCTCTAGCTATAAATTCCCAGCTTGCTGGTAAGAATTTGAATGGGTCATGAAGATCAGGTGGGTAGATTACAGCCCTACCCACACCAAAAACATATAGGTTTTGAAGTTGAACTGTGTTTTGCTGGAATTTCAGCTCTACTTCTTATTGCCACTGAACCTTTTGCAGCCTATGTACTCTTTAAGATTCATGTTCTTTCATCTGTTAAATGAAGAGGAAAATAGGGCAGAGTTTGTCACTCTCTACACTGCTGACATGTTGGATTGGATTTCTTTGTTGTGGGAGCTGTCCAGTACATTGAAGGATGTTTAGCAGCATCCCTGACCTACGCCTCTTATATGCCAATAGCCCCATCATTCCCCAAAGTTCTGACAACCAGAATGGTTCCAGACATTGGTGAATGTCCCTGGAAGCAAAATGGTGCTAGAAGAAAACCGCTACAAAAAATGTTTTAGTAGGAATACTGAGGTCTACATAAAGAGTTCAGAATTGTATCTGACATGCAATTATCAATAGATAATTAGATATTACTTTTCGTCCATTGGTAAAAATCTGAGTGGTATTTTTATTATATATTAAATAAGGTAGACATGAGAAGATTGCAATCACTCTCTCAGTTATGTGTGAATATTCTTAGTTCAGAGTTTCAACTGGCTCTGATATTTTTTCTTTGAACAGGGGGAATCAGGTTAAAAACAGACATTGTTTTTTTTTGTGTGTGTGTTATCATTCTTAGTTCATGCACTGTATGCAGATACACTCACAGTTCACCTGGTAGAGGTTTGCATGATAGCAGCTGCATGATTAATTGATTACACACTGCAGTGCTGATAGCATATTCTGGAAGAACAATTACAAGCTCCTCAATGTAATAGATGTCTTCATGTTGCTTAGCTGTCCACAATACTTTTATTTAGAAAGATATTTGTGACATTTATATGTGGGCTTCCATTAAAAAATCCTCTAAACTTGCTTCTTCACCATATAATTACTTACTTGTTTTGTTGACATAATCTAAATAAGAAGTATGGTGTTCATTTCTGTTTATTATATACATTAATGTCTTTATCTTGTTTGTTATTACTTGATAGCATATACAATCATATAATCATTCAAAATGCAATTCTGGCCTCTCCTTGAATTCAGTGATTAAAAACAAACCACACAACATGATCCATTGAGTTTGGCTTCACATCAAACTCCCACCAGTTCTTTGGTAAAGGCAAACTGCAGGCTACTAATAAGAATAGGCATGACTAACCAAGGTAATTTCTTCCTGCATTAATCTTAAAGTCTATAAGAGTCATCAAGGTTTTATTTCTATGGCTCCAGATTGAACTGTTGAATTTTGCAGAAAGCATTAAAAGTTACACAAGGGAGATTAAATTTAAACAAAAGAGACATCTGTCATTAAGGTAATATTAAAGAGAATGGAGGAAAATTTATAGTTTAAGCTCTAAAAATGTAAAAAAATGTGTGTATACAAATCTCTCTCTCTCTCTCTCTCTCTCTCTCTCTCTCTCTCTCTCTCTCTCTCTGTGTGTGTGTGTGTGTGTGTGTGTGTGTATGTGTATTTTAAAGATTTTGGCTAAGAATAGCTACCGTTCAACTTGCACTGGAAATATTTGGGTTTGAAAATCTCATTGAATATGTTTATGTTTAGAGTGAAATTGGGAGAGCAACTTATAAACATCTATCTGACAGGTATGTTAGGCAAGCAGTATTAAAAATATCATTGGGGCATAATGTATTAGATTAGATTTTTTCCAAAATGTAAAGTAATTTGAAGAACCAAATAAAAACAAAGTTTTTTTTATTCCATCTAAATCTGTATCATATACTTTCAAGGCCACTGGCAGTTGCTATTCACCAACTTTTCCATTCTTAATTTCTCTATAAGTTTATTAGTTTCAAATATAAATTTTCATGCCTTCCTCCTTGTTATGGTTTGGTTATGAAGGGTCCCCCAAAAGCTCATGTGTGAGATGATGTAAGAAGGTTTGCCAGAGAAATGATTGGGTCATAGCCTTCACCTGATTAGTGAATGAATCCCTAATGGGACTAACTAATAATTCGAGGCAGATGGGATGTGGCTGGAGGAAGTGGGTCATTGGGGGCGTGGTTATAGGATACATATTTTGTATCTGGAGCATAGAGTCTCTCTCTCTACTTTCTAATCTTCATATGAATTGCTTCCCTATACCACATTCTTCCACCATGTTGTTCAGCCTCAACTTGAGTCCCAAGAAATTGAGCCAAACTTCTTTGGACTAAGACCTCTGAAACCGTGAGCCCCTAAATAAACCTTTTCTCCTTTACAATTGTGGTTATCAGTTCCTTTAGTCACAGCAGCAAAAAAGCTGACCAAAACTTTCCCTTTTCTCTTCAGACATTCATTGTTATCACTTTTTTGATGTTCTAGATGAAAACCCATCCTTCCAATCCTCTTTCTTTATCATGCCTATGCATGTTGCTAAGTCTTTATTTCATGTTCTTTGCTTTCATATTATATTATTTTGTACTGGTTTATAAATTGCTTATGAATTTTATGCTGAAAGCATGTGTTTTGCATGTGTTTTGTATTATTTGAATGTTAATAATTATATATGAAATTTAACAGAAGTTTTTTTTTTTTTTTTTTTTTTTTTTTTTTTTATAAGCCATGCAAGTAGATTGTTGTATCATGGAAAGAACAAACTCTCTTTGACTTTTATTTTTCTCAAAGTACCTACCAAGGTGTTTTGACTATATAGAAAGTATGTGTTGGATGAATTAATGCATATTATATTTAACTACATTAAAGTTAAATTTTATGAAGAATTTTTTACTTAAATGGTTAAAATTATATGATGAATTTTCATAACAACCAATAACACCACCAAAAATATCACTTCTGTAGAATGGTGGCCTTCTTTAATCTAGTTTAATTTTCATTTAGTAGGTAGACAATCTGAATGGATAAATTATGAACTTGGTATAATCTCAGTGATCAAG
The DNA here is from genome assembly GCF_045843805.1 of Urocitellus parryii. Classification (NCBI taxonomy): domain Eukaryota; kingdom Metazoa; phylum Chordata; class Mammalia; order Rodentia; family Sciuridae; genus Urocitellus; species Urocitellus parryii. Next base: position 2,303,916 of record NW_027554054.1, on the reverse strand, counting down.
CCAGAAGAATATTTGATATACCCCTTCCCTCCATTTGTGTTACCCCTCCCTCATTAGTTAGATATTGTCAATAAAATACACTAATCTAATACAAACATTGTGGTAAATGGTTGCCCTTGATTTTCAAAGAGGGTCAATATATAGCATATTGGAGTTAAGCTCATGTTTTGGAGGTTTGCACATGGGCATAAGAGTCTGACTTTATTTTTCCTTAACTGGGAGAATTCAGATTAGTAACAAACCCCAGTTTTGTTTATTTCTTAATTGAGATTAATAATTTAATCTGTGTCAAAGCACTTAACTCATTTGACATGTTTTCTATGACATATAAAAATTGCTAGTAAATGTTATCTATAATTGATAGCATTCTTGAGCCTTTAAAGGAATTCTAGTTAATTTAACATATAAATTTACCAAATTTATATTATCCAAATTTATATTAATTCATATATACCAATGATTGAACCCAGGGGCATTTAACCACTGAGCCACATTCCCAGGCTGTTTTTGTATTTTATTTAGAGACAGTGTCTCACTAAATTGCTCAGAACCTTGCTGTTGCTAAGGATGGCTTTGAACTCACAATTCTCCTACCTCAGCCTTCCAAGCCAACAAGATTACAGGCATGGGCCACCATTCCCAACTCTATCCATTTATTTTATTGTACACTGTAAAGAAATGTATGTATATTCTTCTATTCTACCTTGTCATATCCCTCCCCACCATGGCCCTGACACCAGTTTCTTTAATCACATTTTTTTTCTAAATAGAGAAGAAAATTCTTTTAAGTTTTCAGTTTGGATAATTTTGATGTCATAGATATTTTGTTTTTATTTCCAGGAAAGCTCTAATGATCCTCAGTTTGAACATAACTCTCAACATCCTTTAAAATTACTTATAATTTTAGTCGTACACCTCTAAAATAACTTTTTTTCTTTCAGAAATTGAAATGGTGAAAAATAATACTGAGGAGAAACTGCTTATTTTATTCTTACATAACACAATGCCATTTTCATAGATATTTCTTCTTAAATCATAAACATAAAATTCACATGAAGATCAAATTGGAGATTTCTTTAATTAGTTCTTGTTTTTATTTTAACTTATAATACTTTTTTTCAGAAGACTGGAGAAAAATGAATTTATGGAAATGAGTTACATAAAATTAATATTTTAAAACATATTCTATTAGCTCAAATCAAACTAGTACAAGAGCCTTTCCTTGGTCATAAGCAGTCTTGAAGTATGCCTGTGCTAGGGCAAACTCCAAGTACCTACTCTAAATTAATTAATCTCCCAAAGGAAAATACATTATGCTTATAATTGATGTTATTATTTCTAATACCACCATTAATGCTGATTGAATCTTAAATTTGTGTTGGGATCATTTATTTGAAGACACTATATCGCTTAAAAATTCATGTCAAGTACAGCCTATAAAGGTTAATATATAGTCTTGACGCCATTTCTTAGGCTTTAGCAACTTGGAGAAGGTCAGATTATGAATCTATGCAAAAATAAAAGCCTATATTTTATGGATTGAGAAAGATAACCTATTTTATAGAAAGATAGGGATTGACAATTTAGCTTAAGGGTTTTATTTTTTTAAAATATAAAAAAGTTGATAGCTCTGTTAACAGTATCACCCTTTTAAAAAATTCATTTTGCTAAATCAGAATTCTAATTTTAAAGCATTTCTTCTACTCTACCTATAGTGAATTCTTGGAGTAAGTAAACTCCTCTGATCAATCCATTTCTTTGTGGTCTCCTCCTGGTCTCTTTCACATCTTTTCTTGCATAGAAATTTGGCATCACTATCTACATAGTTGCTCTGTTTAGAAACCTCTTGGGAGGGTTCCTCTTGATGCCGCCTTTTTCCTCCATTAGCTATATCCAGTCAATCTTCAGCTTCTGTTTTCTCATAAATAGCTGCAGAAGGGATAGAAATCATCTAGATCTCTCTATTCTCCCTCTAGTGGAAACAATAGCTGCATAGCCATTATGAGTAAACCATGTCAAATTGGAACTTATGTCAGACAGAATAACCATATTGATGATATATTTAATCTCATCAAAAATATTTTACTCTATTTTTTTTCAAATTCACTTATTTCATACTGCAATCAGAGAAATCTTCCCCCAAATAATATTTTTCTAAACCCAAGATCAGTTCCATATTCCTTTTTGTAACCTACAAGATCCTGAAGGATCTGCTTTCTAGTGATTTCTTCAGAACCTGTTTTTGAAACTTTCTACTCTTATAATATTGCTTGTCTAATCTCTGGATTTTGTACATATTGTTTCTTCTACAAGGACGTTTTCCATTGCTTATTTTTATTTATTTATTTTTGAATTTTGCTTGTAGTGGTAGGGATTGAACTCAGAAAGGTGTGCATGCTAGGCAAGCACACATAACCTTCATTGCTTTTTTAGACTGGCTTAATCAAATTCATCTTTTTTTAAAAAAATAGTTTATTTAATTTATTTTTATGTGGTGCTAATGATCGAACACAGTGCCTTACCAGTGAGCTATAGCTCCAGCCTCCCATTTCATCTTGTATTTCAAGATAATCAACACTTTCTCTAACCTCCCATCACCACCCACCACCGCAGGTCAGAGATAGGAATTCACTTAGGCACTTCTGTAGCATGTTTAATTTAATATCATGCTTGCTTTTTTCTCTCTATTCAGTATGCACCATGAGGACAAGGACCATGTCTTTTTGGCTGAAACTTGGGCTTCCAGTGCCAAGGAATGGAATATGCTCATAACATTCTTGGGTGAGTTACTTCATCTCTTAACTTAGTCTAAGTTTCCACTTTTCAAAGATGAGGATAATCTATATAGATTTGTAGTAAAAGGCTACTCTTTTTTAAAGTATTAATTAATTAATTAATCTACTAACTTTTGGTACCAGGGATTGAACCCAGGGGAACTAGGGGCACTTAACCACTAAGTCACATTCCCAGCCCATTTATTTATTTATTTATTTACTTACTTATTTTATAAGTACCGCGCGCTAATCGATTGCGCCACTGGAGCTCCAATTTACTTACTTATTTTAAAGAGAGAGAGAGAGAGGGAGGGAGAGAGAGAGAGAGAATTTTTAATATTTATTTTTTAGTTATCGGCGGACACCACCTCTTTGTTTGTATGTGGTGCTGAGGATCAAACCCAGGCCGCACACATGCCAGGCAAGCACACTACCACTTGAGCCACATCCCCAGCCCCCTTTTTTATTTTTTGAGACAAAGTTTCACTAAGTTATTTAGGGACTCATTAACTTGTGAAGGCTTATTTGAATGTGAGATTCTCCTGTTTTAGCCTTCTGAGTCACTAAGATTACAAGCATGTTCCACCACACCCAGCAGGCTACTCTAATTCTAGACCATTGTACTTCCATTCATCATCCACTCCCCCAGTATTTATTTCCTTTCATTTGAGAGCTTTATTATGTTACTGATAGAGAAAAGGTTTAATGAATGATATCTATAGGACAGAAGAGAAGGAGAAATAAAATGGTGTCACCCTGGTTACATAAGCTCATTTCTGGGACTAGAATTTCGGTGACTACAGAGAGGCAATAGTGGTTGAACGCTTCAGCATAGACTCTACCTGGGTAGTAAAGGAAAACAGAGTTGGGAAGGAGGGCCTTCTGCCCTTTTCACAGCACCCAGAATTTTGTGACTCTCAGATAATTGGGATCTTGAGTTTGCTAGGCTCAAGTTACAGGAATTTATTGTGAGGCTATTCCTGGGAGTTCGGAAGGCAGCATTTATCTCATGGGAATATAAAAGAAGTATTCATAACAAGCCAGTCTTCACACAGACCAGAACTAGATTCAGGGATATTGATGGGACTTTGGTTTTTAGATCTTCATTTCCATGTTCTCCTGTTAGTGGCACTCTAAGACATTCTTTGGGGTTTTGTTTATTTATTTTGGTCTTCTCCATTCTCCTCTTGAAGGCAGCAAGTTTTCTTATTTTTTACATTGTGTTTTCTTTTTTTCTATCTCAAAGCTATTACTCATTTAAAGCATCTATTATAGCTGATGCTATCTTTATTATACATGAGAAGACAAAATTAAGTAAGAAGCAAACTCATTATTATAATTTGACTTTGATATTAATTTCTGATCCTATGCTTCTGAAAGGCTTATCATATTTACACTTGTTTATTCAGTTCATTCATTTACAAATATTCATTATGAATCTCCTATATTTCAGGTGCTTTTCTTTGTATCAATAATACTGCCTAGATACCATACACACAAATGTCTCTGTCCTCCAGATGCATGCATTCTAGCAACATTCAAATTGCTGTTTTAGTATTTGAAATAGAAAAGAGCCTGGGACTGGGGTGGAATTTAAGTTGTTACCAATGTGATATCACTTTAAGATCCAAATTTGTTTCTCCCTATATGTAATCTGATATTGTGATATTATTTTGAAAGTGATCAGCAAGGTAATGGATGAGGATATGAAAGTCTGTTTTGAGGTTTCCTTGAGACTGTCTCAGCATTCATTCTGCCCATTGATTGTTCATAGCCTTTTTGCATAACCAGCAAGTACACTATATATTTATTCCTTAGGCCTTGTTCTGCATCAGACCACTTGCTCCTGTGTCCCACACTCAGACAAGACCACTCTGTTTTCTTAGGTCATGGATGGTTTATCTGAAAAGTGAATTGACGAACTGAAGAGAATTTATGAGTTCATGTATATCATGTCTAGGTAATATATTTGCATTTTAACAGTGGGCATCCTAACCAACTTTTACCCCCTAAAAAGCACCCATGTTGATAATGTCAAACTTGTTTTTCAGGCTAATGGAGAAAAATTTTGGTCAATAGGTAGATTCGTAATTGCTTCTGAATTTCCATCATCTATGTGGCCATTTGGAAAATACTCTCTTAAAACTCCAACCAAAAGAGCAATGAGCCAGAATTATTATATGTTTTAGGCCAACTGTTGCATATGCCCTTCACCCTCTTTAAAAAGAAAATGTTGTTAATCTAAAAATATTGTGAGATTATTTCCAAAATAAGCTCATTAACAACTTGAAATGCAGTATGGTATGAGTGTCTCTTGTGTTTAACATTATAAAGAAGGAGTCTTGGGTAAGACCTCTAAGCAGGACAGGAACCATCATAAGTAAATAGCTGTTTAAGTACAGAGATGCAATCCAGTTACATTGCTGCATTATTTATCGTCAGGCTGTTATACTCTTCCCTTTAGCAATGTTTTATTTTTAAATGTCAGTACATTTATTGCCTTGGACCCCAAGACTCACCACTCTGGGAGTTATTGGTTGCTACAAGGGCAGAGAGTACTTTAGAAACAATAGTAGTCTTAAATCTTCATGTTTCCCAGCTGTCATTCTCCTGTCATAGTCCTCTTTAAAAGGGTTTGGGGTTCTCCTTTCATTATATATGCATAATCTCCATTAGTGTTAATCACATGCTCCATTTTAGAGTTGTTTTGGCCCCTCTGGTTAAATGGGTGTTTAAGCAGTTTTTAATGCATTATATGTACTTATTTTTTAAATGGGTATTATATGCCCAATTGACTAGAATGGATACAAAGTCCATCAGGTGACTATAGATTTATAATTATTTTTAAAGCATGTATTATTTACTCAACCAACCATGACAGCCCTTTTGGAGTCATTCCAGCTGGGAGGGAAATACATGTATATGTCAATACCAAATAAACCTTCATGAAATATTTTAGTGAGGTTCTCTCAGCTCAGGTTAAAGCTGATCTGACTAATAATTTCCTTTTAACCTCTCTCTTTTCACAAACAAATTCTCAAAATCTTGTTCACTATTTTCAGTGTGCATTCTCATCATTTGTAAACCAGATGAAAGTGACCCAATCCCTCATTCAATTAAAATAAGTGCAACAAAATCAGCAAGATATATTGTACATACAGAGAATTAGGCTCTGTTATGGAAGTAGAAAGTATATGCACACTTCTTTCAAGTCAGATACAATTGAGCTAAAGAATGATTTTTATTAAAAAATAAAATAAAAGACCCAGAATAGCAAAAGAAATTCTAAGCAGGAAGTGTGAATCAGGTGGTATAGCAATACCAGATTTCAAACTATACTACAGAGCAATAGTAACAAAAACAGCATGGTACTGGTACCAAAACAGGCGGGTGGACCAATGGTACAGAATAGAGGATACAGAGGACTAATCCACAAAGTTACAACTATCTTATATTCGATAAAGGGGCTAAAAGCATGCAATGGAGGAAGGATAGCATCTTCAACAAATGGTGTTGGGAAAACTGGAAATCCATATGCAACAAAATGAAACTGAATCCCCTCCTCTCACCATGCACAAAAATTAGCTCAAAATGGATCAAGGACCTTGATATCAAATCAGAGACTCTGCGTATGATAGAAGAAAAAGTTGGCTACGATCTACATATTGTGGGATCAGGCTCCAAATTCCTTAATAGGACACCCATAGCACAAGAGTTAATAGCAAGAATCAACAAATGGGACTTACTTAAACTAAAAAGTTTTTTCACTGCAAGAGAAACAATAAGATAAATAAATCGGGAGCCTACATCATGGGAACAAATTTTTACCCCTCACACTTTAGATAGAGCCTTAATATCCAGAGTTTACAAAGAACTCAAAAAATTAGACAATAAGACAACAAATAACCCAATCAACAAATGGGCCAAGGACCTGAACAGACACTTCTCAGAGGAGGACATACAATCAATCAACAAATACATGAAAAAATGCTCACCATATCTAGCAGTTAGATAAATGCAAATCAAAACTACCCTAAGATACCATCTCACTCCAGTAAGATTGGCAGCCATAATGAAGTCAAACAATAACAAGTGCTGGAGAGGATGTGGGGAAAAGGGTACTCTTATACATTGCTGGTGGGACTGCAAATTGGTGAGGCCAATTTGGAAAGCAGTATGGAGATTCCTGGGAAAGCTAGGAATGGAACCACCATTTGACCCAGTTATTGCCCTTCTTGGTCTATTCCCTGAAGACCTTAAAAGAGTGTACTACAGGGATACTGCCACATCGATGTTCATAGCAGCACAATTCACAATAGCTAGACTGTGGAACCAACCCAGATGCCCTTCAATGGATGAATGGGTCAAAAAATGTGGCATTTATACACCATGGAGTATTATGCAGCACTAAAAAATGACAAAATCATGGAATTTGCAGGGAAATGGATGGCACTAGAGCAGATTATGCTTAGTGAAGCTAGCCAATCCCTAAAAAACAAATACCAAATGTCTTCTTTGATATAATGAGAGCAACTAAGAATAGAGCAGGGAGGAAGAGCAGGAAGAAAAGATTGACATTAAACAGAGGCACGAGATGGGAGGGAAAGAGAGAGAAAAGGGGAATTGCATGGAAATGGAAAGAGACCCTCATTGTTATAAAAAACTACATAAAAGAGGTTGTGAGGGGAATTGGAAGAAAAAATAAGGAGAGAAATGAATTACAGTAGATGGAATAGAAAGAGAAGATGGGGGGGATAGTAGAGGATAGGAAAGGTAGCAGAATACAACAGTCACTAGTATGGCATTATGTAAAAATGTGAATGTGTAACCGATGTGATTCTGCAATCTGTATTTGGGGTAAAAATGGGAGTTCATAACTAACTTGAAACTAATGTTTGAAATATGATATGTCAAGAGCTTTGTAAGGTTTTGAACAGCCAATTAAAAAAATTATCCAGAGTATCTAAAAATTAGTAAAACCAGGCAGACTCAAAAGAAATTAAGCATTTTTTCTCTCCTCTTTCCAAACAATTAGATTCCACTCTGCTCCTATAGAATTAAGCATTTTTGGTGTCTTCTCTGGGTTTATAGAGTTATCTTACAATTGTTTCCCAGGCCTTTAACTTATTTTCTAATTTGAAGTATTTTTACTATTTACAATAAAAATGCATTGCCCATATATTAGGACACTGGAATTAATTTTCCTTAGCTTTTAAAGCTCAAGGAAAATATATCATGCAGTTTTAAACAATGCATTCAGACCCTATGCCAAATGACAGATGCCTGTTCTAGACCATAGCATAAACCATATCTTGTGGTAGAGTTGGAATCCATATTAGCTTTGAGATGAAAATATATTACTCTTTGTCAGAAAACTGTAGCATATAGAACATTTTTGGGGACGTGCAGGGTATGAGGAATTGAACTCAGGGGCAGTCAACCACTAAGCCACATCCACAGCCCTATTTTGATTTTATTTAGAGACAGGGTTTCACTGAGTAGTGCTTAGAGCCTTGCTTTTGCTGAGGCTGGCTTTGAACTCATGACCCTACTGCCTCAGCCTCCAAAGCTCTCGGATTACAGATGTGCACCACCATGCCCAGCAGAAAACTGTAACATATAGTACTTTAATTTATGATTGAATAAAATTTGAGTTTCAAAATTTCAAAAATACTTTATAAAGGCCTTGCTTATATTCAGTAATTCAAAAAAAATGAATACATTTTCATACAGTACCTGTGTGATAACTTCTTCTGTGCTGGTGACCCTGGTAGCAGAAACTGAGTGATGTTTGCAACTACAAACCTATTAGACCTGAGGTCCAAGGTTATTGCTAGCATAGTCTTCCCATGTGACAGGACTTGGAGCCCAGGTGTGCTGCTGCCTGCTGTTGTTGCACAGTGGTTTCCAAGGGGGGGAGGGTGGCATTATGATTCACAGATGTTCTTATGAGTCTACATGAAGAGAAAATCAGTTATAACAATATGGTTAAGAAACTAGATAGTGATGGGTGGGATGCAATCTCTTTATTTGAAAGAAAAGCATAAATCCCAGTAGAAATTATGATGAAGTAAGTTTACTTTATATCATAAAAACTCCACATTGAAAGTCTTTTATCTGTTGTCATGTGAGTGTCTGTGTGGATGCTGGAATCCAGGGCCTTTATGCTAAAGTACATGCTCTACTGTTTTTTGAAATTCTTAATAATAGATAAATTGTCAGCTTTTGACTATTTATGTCTGTGACTTAATGCTATCCCATGTGTGATAGCAAAAGCTGTTTAACTTAGTCCTGCTACATATTTTATATCATTCTTTATCTTTGGGATTTTCCTGTTTTTCAGGTTTCTTACTCAAGTCTGTCCCTCCTTCATTAACACTTCATTAACATTTCTCTTTCTGTCACACTCTGTCCATCCATAAATACTGATTACACATTTGCTACATGTTCCTCTCTGAATTAAACTTTGAATGAAATACAGTTCAAATCTTTCAAACCTTTATCATTTATAAGGACTATTACATATAACATATAATAATCCAGTCAAATAAGGAAATAAACATTGTTAACCAAAAAATGCCAGTATGACAATGTTAGCCAGGGTCATTGGTGGCTGCAACTTTAAAAATTGTGTTTGATGTGGCATATCTACATGTTTGTTAACCTTTAGCAGCCTACGTTTTAAGCAAGAATCTTTCTTAAATTTAGGAAAAGCCCTTCCTTGAAAGAATCAAAATGATTCTATTAAAAATTATTGGAGAGTTCCCCAATGTCCTTCTGAGTGAATACCTTAGTTAAATATATGTATTTTACAGAATAAAAAGATGGAGTTAATAAATTCCATACAATAAAATTATATATATATATATATATATGTAATAGTTTGACCTCAAGATGGAAAGTACTCTCAGTGTCCTTACAAAACCTAACCTACCGAAGCATAATTTACCAAGGAATAAAAATTTGCATGATACTGTAAAAGGATTGCAAAAATATTTGCATGCCATTTCCTCTAACTTTATTTCAATGACTTTTAAAATTATGAGAATGCAGGAAAAGCATCTTGAGAGAAGAGCATACATCATTTTTAATAACATTCCATATCATCAGTGTATTTTGTATTTAAGCTAGCATATTTTCTTTACTATTTTATAAGCAACTTTCTTCCATTTCTGTTGATTTGTGTCATAGTGCAATGTCCTCTGTGTATGGGACACATTCTCTTACACATATAGGTCCCCACAGGAAAATAATGTAGATTAATTGACCTGGAGCATTAATTGCTACACTTAAAGAACTCTCTAAACTATCAGAGAGGTGAGTTGCAATGTGACATTAACCATGGTGTTTTTATTTATTTATTTATTTATTTATTTATTTACTTACTTATTTCTGTTGTTTGCTTGTATTTCAAAATTGTTTTCTATTACCTGATTATTTTTCACTTGAAAAACAATATTACTGAAAGCTTTCATTAGCAATAAATTATCTCCATATTTAGCAATCTCCAAAAATAACAAAGCATTTCTTTAGATAGAATGATCTCTACATTTCTCTGAACTTTATATTAGAAAGGCAATAAATGAATAGCTTTCTTCACATGCCCCCTATGCTACTATTATATTGAAAATAATGAAGTAAATAAAATGCATCAACATTCAAAAGTGATTTGGTTGCATTTTGGGAAAAGAACTTAGACAAAATTGTGGATTTTAATGTTTATTGATATTAACACTGTCTCATCTGTCCTCTTTTGTTCCTTGTTACACAATAAGGGGCTTCATTGAGAACCTACACAAGACCTAACCAACTGAAAGTATGCTTTACAAAAGAATAAAATTTAAAAAAAATGTGAATAATAAATGATTGCAAAAATATTTCCACTGCAGTTTCTTCTTACTTCCTTTAAAATGCAGGTGTTGTGGTATACATGTTTCTATATTATTTTTTGAAAGCACAGATCTTTTAAAGATTTTATTCTCCTCTGAATCATTTCTAAATGCTTATGTGTTACAATATTCAAAGCCTACTAACCTGCTTCAAAGAAAAAGAAATCTGTTTGGTAAAGCAGATATATGCTCACAAAGTCACTATTTGAGAATCAGAAACACATTTCAGTTTTCAGAAAAGAGGAAAATTCATTTTAAGGAGCTAAAGTATTCTGCCTCTCACTCTATCTTTCTCAGAACCCCCAGAAATCAACACTGCAGCTGAGGAGATTTCATGTTAGAAAACTATCCTAATTACACACTGACAGAAGGACCTTGTAAAGGGATACAGAGCTGTCTGCTCTCTCACACATGCCACCACATGCTTGCTGAGGTTCTGCATTGTTTAAGAATACTGTGCAAGAGGCCTTTAATCATATTCTTGAAATACCATGTAGTTAAGATGAATGCAGATTCATGCACATACAGGTATTTCCTGATAGTTTTATGTATATTAGAAAATATAAAATCACTGTTGGCATCTTTGTTGATTAAATAAACATTCTGGTGAGTATTGTGTTTGATCCAGGCCCCAAAATGTGAATTTAAAAAATGAATGGGGATGCTTTAACTGGGTAGGGTTGGTTTGGCAGGTGCTGTATTAATTTTCTTGCATGTAAAATGAAGTGCTGAGAAGAATCCAGTGACATAAAGAAATAGAATTCCTACATATCTTTATTCGATATGACACAATATAATCACAGAATGCACATAATTAAGTCTGTAGCTCAAAGCATATCTTTGAAGTAGCGATTCTGCTGATTATTTTTTATTTTATGTGATTGCTTACAGATTGGTTCTCTATTTGCTCCTAAAGAATATACTTAAACACTCAATCAATGAATAAGCTACAGTAGTTTGTTGTGGATTCAATAGTGGGGAATGGTGCATTGTACCAGGATAGTCACATATACCGATAGGGAGTGTCAGTGGTCAAAATGCTTCCATTGCCAGAAGGTAGTATGAAAATGGTCTAGAAATTCAATACAGCATTGACCCTACATTGTATACATGATCCACAGTCAGTTTCTCAAGCATACTTGAAGTTTTAAAAAGAGCCACTAAAAAAAGCCAGAAATTTTTTTAAATCAATTTTTAAATAAGATTTTTTGTTGTGTGAAATATTTTTTAATGTATTAGTTCAAATGAGTTAAACAGCAAAATCTAATCATGTTTGTTGGAGGTTAAATGCATTTAAAATTACTGTATTTAAAAACTAATTTCTAATATTTAAAGTTGCATAATATTTCTATTTGTGTATGTATAGTTAAATGCTCATCTACTTCACCCTCCTAAAATCTGATTAATGAACAACAAATAACCATCCATAAACACACACTTTGTGATGTCTGTCTTATTTCTATTACATTGTTTTTTTTTTCTTATTGTATTATTGGATTAAGAGCAAGTTAAGTGGCAAGATTTCTAAGTAAACAGCTTAAAGCCATTTAGCAAATGTCACACAAGTATGTTTGCTTTTTACTACATTATGAGAATAGCCAGTATATTTTCATCTAAACACATATCAACATTATACTTTTTAATTATTAGGTGGTTTTATTGGTTTAGTTATTCCAGATTGCTTGAAGATGACAAATTTGCTAGCCTAAAATTGGAATGAGATTAGAAATTAGATTTCCTACCAACAGAAAAAAATAACACAAAATGGCAATATAAAATTTTCTTGTCATCCTCATTCACAGAGTTTTTTTTATTCACAATTTTAATGCAATAAAAGATGTGCATTTAAATGGCACCTTATTAGATAAATTCTAGAACCTAATTTGCATGTTTTAGTTTTATAATTTTCAAAATTTTAAGGGTAGCTTCATTGGTATTTTAAAGACTACAAGTAAGTATACTTAAACATACTATAAATAACAATACTTGATGATAATGTGACTGTTACTTTTTTTTTCTGTATTGGTTGACATGCTTCCTTTTTAAAGATATAAGCTACTACTTTTGGGAAGTTGTATTAAATCTCATGATTTATTATTTAATAATTTATTAATACCTTCACAAAATCTGCATAATAAAATGCTGTCTATCTAACTATGTTCATGGGGCGAGCACACCTGCCCTGGTCGCTGTGCCGAGGTAGATGAAGATCTTTTACATACCTCTTTGTTGGTTTGGCTTTTTTAGAGTATGTGCTTAATTTCAGTACCACAGATGGTAAAAGTGTCATTTACGAAGACTATAAATAGTTGCGCACAGATAGGTGAGCCCGACTTATAACACATCCAGCTAACAGCCTTTTCCACAGTTTGAGTAATGTGAATGATAAAAAATTTTTTAAAAAAGAAACTTCTAGGAAATGTTGACCAAGTATTTTCTTGATCATGATCTTATTCTACATGAGCTAGCATTTGCATTTATGCCTCTCCTGGAGACTGATCCTTTATAAATGCATAATGTTTTCTTATCATTTGAAATTCTCTAATTGTTACTAGAAATGTGTAGTAGAAATAATCTAGTGAAATTTGCTGAAACTCCTCAGGATATAAATGTATGAACTATTTCTCCTTAAGAAATTGGGGTATAAAGGAGGTAAACACCATCAAGTATATTTTGATGAAATTCTAGCATTTTTGTGGATTGGAAATCTCTGTGGAATTGGGTACCTCCAGCAATTTTATCCTCAGTCTTTCCTTATTTTATCTCCAAGCAAAAAACTATTTTGGTTTGACACTTTTGATTCAGTTAAAAGCTGAGATTTCTATTGTTTTTTTTAGATCAGGTTAGCTAAATCGCTTTTTTATCTGAACACAGTATGTTCCTGCATCAAAATATTATTATAAATTCATGCTTTCGTATTCCTCATTTTTTATACAATTAACTCATCAACTCAGAAATACATATACATCCTTTAATATTGAATATATATCTTTCCTGCATCTGTTCTTTTGGACAATGGAATCCTATTTCAAAATGCACCCATACCCAGTGTTTTGCACATCTCCTTTAATTTTTCTCCAGGGGGAACATTTTAGTCTGATGTACTCAAGCCTGTAATGGGATTTCTTTGTGAAATGGAGGGAGTTAAAACAAGAAAAACTTATTGATTTAATAATTTGATGGTCTCCTTTTTTACTCACCTTTATAATTTTTCTTATTATAGCACATCAGATTCATTAAAAGTTGTGATTCAAAGATATAGTTCTTTTCCCACATGTTACTGGAAACAATGTAAATTCAATATTTCATTGTACATTGTGGCATCAAGTGTGAAATAACCTTTATCTTTAAGGTGTTGTCATTAGTTAAACTTTGCTCAGTTATTCAAGCAATTTAAACAATTAAAATATATCCCAAAATATCCATAAAATTTGACAATGTATAACTAAAGCAATACCCAAATAGTGTTAATGCACTATTAGAACTTAAAAAAACTCTTGAATCATTTTAAGTTTCTCCAGTATGCTGATCACAGAATTATATTAAAACATTTTTAATTTTAAGAGCACTTTTTACGTCACTTGTGATGATAGATAAGCTTTTTCAAGTTTCTTAATATTGGCCATAAAGCAAGTGTCAATGAGCTTGAACTGCATACAAATGACTTTTTCTCTCTTTCTACAGGATATTTCAAATCTATGGGCGCTAGAGGGTGCTCTTGGAACTGATACTAACTAGGAGAAAACTAAACTTGTTCTTTTAAATCAATATTATCAAGATCCAAAAGTGTTTCGAATGAAATACTATATTTTTATTAGTTTTTGACATTGTGCTCCGTGGTTGTCTTTTGTATAACTTCCAAAATAAATCACAAAAACAGTAATTCAAGAGGAGAGCTCCACACTAAACAATTATTGGTTATTGAAATCAAGATTCTCCTCCTCCTCTACCCTTTTCAGTACTTTCCCTCTCTTTCTTCTGGAGACATAGATTGGTGATACATTGTTGTTAATGGTAAGGAAAACGGGCTTGTCAAGCAATTAATGTTTTCATTGCAATTTAAAGGCACGCAGCCACAAAAGGTTGTTTCTTAAAACAAATGTGTCTAGAGCCTGTGGTCCACCTTTCCCCTAGTGTTTGTGAGACACTGTGAGCATGTTTGTATGCTTGCACCTGAGTATACACCATGCTTACGTTGAAAAATATTGTTTTATATGAAAATTGAAGAATTCTCTCCCTTCCCCTGACCGCCTGTGGTTATTTATAAAGGCGTCAGTGGTAGTTGCCTTTCTTAGACCTTCCCTGCAGGCATGATCAGACTCAAGCAGGCAGCTATTTCCCTTTAATTTTCCACAGCAAGCCAGTAATGCTTATGATTATTGTGAAGTCAGGAAAAGTTTAGTTTCATCAAGTGACAGGTAGTGATACAATTAGTTACTTAAGCACTTCTCATAAAATGTTCCACTGTAGAACCTAGTTTGTCCCATGCAGCTAAATATTAGCATCTCATCTGAAACAAGAGTAAAGTGGCCTCCTGGAAAGCACAGCTGACAGCTCTCAACATGAGCAGAATGATCGCTCTCAATTGTAATCGATTCTGTAAGTACTGAACACAAACCCCCAGGCAATTCAAGAAAATAGGATGATGAAGGACTGAAAACTAATATGTTACACATCTTCATTGATTAGACATTGATTAACTATTGCTTTTCGGAATGACAAACAGCTAGTGGTAAAGTAACTGAGGCTTGTGATATTTTTACAACTTAGACAGAGATGACTTCTTTATTCAGCTGATTATGAGCTAATGCTTAACCAGGAGGAAGCAACAGTTTGAGAATCCAGACTGGTGTTTGCTTTTTTTTTTGTTCTTCTTCTTCTTTTTTTAATAAATCCTCTCTGGCAGACTTCCTAGGTTTCTGGCATGTTTCTATTAGAGACAGATTTAACTAAATTTAAAAATGATCAGCCAACTTCCAAAATACGGAACATGTACCTGTGGCATAACTACACTTAAAGGGAAGATCATTTTATGGACTTGGCATTTACAAGCATATTGATCAGTGTTTATTGAAATTTTAAGTTAATTCTCTCTCCTCTTCAGTGCCATATTGGCAATTATAGACAATTTTAGAATGAACTGAGTAGGAGTCTGTGTCTGTGGCTTATGTAAGCATACTGTTTTAGAAATATGTGAAATATGAATCGTGGGAGGAAGGAAATGTATAATTTAATATTTGGTTCATATATAGTGGAATATTATGCACAATATCAGATTCATGTAGTGAAATCTTACAGAAGTATACTAAAATTTCTTAAATCTATTTCAAAACATCTCTAATAATAAGCCCAATGTAAAAATTCTACGTTGGATTTTCAGGTAATTTTTTCTCTACTGCAATGAAAAAAAGAAAAAAAAAGACAGTTACTGAAGTAAAGTGGATTATTACTACATAAAACCAAATAACAATGAGACCAGCATCCTTTTCATTCTAGAGTATTCTATGCATTTTGAAGATTTGTGGGAAACATTATTTATAAGCAGAAATAATTAATTTGTTCTGGCATTCTTCGTAATAATAGTCATGAAGACTTTTGATGTTCCAGAAAGCTTAATAATTTGCTTCTCCATTGGAATTTGATTGTAAATTAGCACTAATTAATGTTCACTTAAGTGTTACAGATGTGTGATATATCTAGTTAGTTACCAAATGAGTAACTGTAGAAAATTTGTTCTGTGAGATTATATGAATTAAGATTAATGATTAGAGTGTCATTTTTAAAAATAAGAGAAATTTATTATCATTTCCAGTGTTGCAAGTCAATTTTAACATGTACATATTTTAGGGAAAAAGAAATTAGTAACCTTATCATTTAAATTAATACCGAGGTGCCTTCAATACCAGTCTTATTAGTTATTGAATTATTAGAGACATAATTGTAAAATTTCATTGTCTTTTGCCCTCTAATGCAATCGTAACTCTAGGTTAATAAATCAAATCTGTTCTTTATGAACATTGACAGCTTTAACATAATAAATATATTAATATACTTTTCCCCAAATAATTTTTGTTTGTCTCACCTAAGATACTGGGCCTTTTTGTATGTCAAGGCTTTTAGTTAAAGATCTGTTGTTCACTTTGGGATTTTAACTATGGGGCAGAGAGAAATATGTGAAAATCATTTCCAAATTTCAAATTTTGACTATTGAAAAGCTAGTCTTTGTTTAAGAAATCTGGCTGCACTCTAAAGGAAACACGTGTTATGCTTTAATAGAGGAAGAATATCTAGTGAAAATATACAGGTCTGCAACATTTATGAAAGAAACTAAGCATAACCTTGACTCACTGAATTGCCCTTAATTTAAAGTACATCAGTGGACACATGCTAATTATAAGTTGCATCCTTAATATTATTTTTGAGGGCTGATAAAAGTTTCCCCTTTGCTTTATATGGTGCTCAGAACTTAGAAAAGGGAGTGTTGATTGGCTAGTGAAGCATGAAGAAAGAACAAATGGAAAACTGTCCAACATCCATATATCCCAGGGGAGCTGAAACTCCAGAAAGAAGTCTAATTGTGTGCTGTTTCCTTGTCCGTCTGTGTGCAGGTGAGAGCGCCACTGCAGGGGTCGGTGTGTAAATTGAAAAAGCAGAAGCCTGGCGTGTTACAGAAGCAACAATGATGTGATATTTCCACTTCAGCTACCTTTTGGGGAAATAAAAGCACCTCCTTTGGTGTTGGCTCAGTGTGCGTGTGTGCGTGTGTGCGTGTGTGTGTGTGTGTGTGTGTGTGTGTGCATGTGCGCGTGCTCATACACGTGCATGTGCATTTCTGTGGAGCTGAGCATGCTCCACTTTCTTCAAGCATATTTAATATCTTTACATTTTTAAATAAAAATGTAGCTGTCAATATTAAACTGATTTGGATGGACAGCAATAAAATGCAAACCTCACTTCAAATTAGAATTTTCAGTGAGGATTTCTAATGGAAAGTATTTGCTGAATATAAGAAATGTCAAATTACTAATTACTTAGTTCAATTTGACTTTTGTGCCTTTGGTCCTAAGTGGCAAGCATACAGCAACTCTTGCACTTTTATAACAATTAATGACACTAAAACTATTTAAACTGCCAACAGATGTGAGTAAGAAGACATGAATTGAAACTTACTTAATTTACATACTATCCCTATTTTATATCAAATAAATGGTGTTTAATTTTTATGCTACAATTAAATATTACTGGTACAGTGCAATTTTCACAGAACTTCAAAGGGCAAAATATAACTGTTCAAAAGCTGGTCAATGTTAATGCTCCCTTTTCTCTTATCACAGCAGTATTTCTCTTTAGAAGATTCTTAGAGTATGAATTTCTATCTATATTATATCTGCAGTTATGCATCAGTGTTAATTGAATAGCTGCATTTCTGCTTTTTGTTTTTTTCTTTTTTATTGTCTATTCTGTTCATCTTTAATTTCCTAATGATCTATTCAGCATCCATATATTTTCTTCTTCCCTTCTTTCCATGAGGCTAATTCAGGTGTATAAAAGATTTTTTTATATGTTCAGCTCAATTTACTGTGTCTGCACTGATATCTTCTGATTATAGCATACAGAGAACTTAATTTGGCATTCCCAGTGCCATCATTTTTGGTTATTTTGATTTATTATATTATAAATATAATATATAAATAAAATATATTATATATTTTCAAATATAGAATTTTTAAAAATGTTTCCAGTTATAATCAGAAAGATTTTTGTTTTCTCTGTGGGTCAACAGAAGAATAGACTACTGCAGATGCATGTAGAGTAAAAAAATGAGAAAGCAAGTGATCCAATTATGTTTGTAATGATCAATTTCCCTATTAAGACTTTAAATATATTTATTCTTTTTTCAAAGCATGTAAAAAACCTGTTAATCTGTGAAAGAAAAATAAAAATTCTGATCAGTACTGAGGAAATTCACCTGGTACCTTGTGCTTACAGAGTAAGGAAATGTTTTTAGGTAACTAATCTAGCCATAAAACGAAACACAAAAGGATGTTATAGAAAAACAAAGTACAAAATACAAAACAAAATACAAAATACAATTAAAGACTTTCAAATCAATCCATATCTAAGCAAAGAATTGCATCAAAGATAAAAAGTTAAACTGGCTATTATTGTCCACTAGGAGTTTCTTTACCCCATAAGATTCTGCACGTGTCACTAGGAGTTCAGGCATGAGGAACTTCATTACTTTTCTCAGTGTTTTGAAGAAAACTGCGAACATCCCATTAATTTCAAATTAAATGTATTTTCCTTATACTTATTACTAGCTGTTTAAGATGGCATGTGTTTTGTCCTATTGCTACTTAGAGTTAATTGTAATTGGGTGAACAGAAATATTTTTATTCAACTGCCCAGTAAGCAAAAAGGAAAATGCAAATATGTCTTGTTTTATCATATGAAAGCAGGCATGAGGCAATTGAGTGACCCTAAGACTTAAGAAGAAACAGATTACTAGTGCTTTCTCCAGGGCTTTTACTTAATTTTTGCATTTTGTTCCCCCCTCACATCTGAGCAATTAAACTGTTGTTTAGAAACAACATAGAAAACTAGATCCAAATAAGCAAGGGTAGTTTTTGGACAAACCTCTGTTGTTTCACCATAGCTGTAGTTTTCTTTTCTCATGAGCTCTGTGAACTTTAAGGGATAGAAATATAAACAGAGCGTGTACTAGATAATAGAGGAAAAAAGAAAAGCTTAGGCATGGGGTAGGAGGCCTGGGCAGGGACAGGAAAGAAAGACTTTCACAAATCACAAGAAAAATGGCACTGGAATTGTTTCTAAAAAAAAGATAACGTGGAAAAGATGCAGTAGCAGCGATGGACTTAGCAAGTATATTTAGAGCAAGAATGATAGGAAGAAAGAAGTGGCCTAATTAGAAGAGAGGGAAAGAAAAAGAAAGGGAGGGGGACAGGGACACTGATAGATGGAGAGGGAGAAGGAGAGGCAGAAAAAGAGGGAGAGGGAGCAGGAGAAAGTGCCAAGGAAATGTCAGGGAAGAAAATAAAACAAAAATCAGAAAGAAAAGGACCTAGGGAAATTAGCAAAACACCACTTGAATCTAAGGATACATCTTTACTAGAGTCACAGTGCACCATGAGAACAGGATCTTTTGGATGATTTAAAAATCCAAGGAATGAATAATTTCCTTCCTGTTTTCTATCGTTATCATTAAGACATAAACAACAGAGAGTGTCACTTTGTTAATCTAGATTATTTTTTTTTTTCTTTTTGGTGGTTATATAAGGAATTGAAAGGTGTATACTATCTTCAGGAAATACATAAAAATGCCACAGACCTACTTGCATAAGATTTGTTTTGTGTATTTTGTCTGACCTGTATTTTGTACTCAATGAAAATTTGAGGTTTTTAGGCTCTAATAATTTCAAACACAATCACTTTTTATATAGGCAAGCATGTTAAATTACTCCAAAGGTTTTGAAAGAATTGTGGGGCATATATTTTCTTAGTTTGGGTTTTTTATTTTTTAAACTTAATTTTTAAATTTGTTTTAGTCAGTTACACATGACGATAGAATGCATTTATGCACTTTGATATATCATACATAGTTGGATATAACTTCTCATTTTTCTGAGTGTACATGTTGCAGAATTATATTGGTCGTGTAGTCACATATACACATACAGTAACAATGTCTGTTTATTTCTACTATCTTTCCTATCCCCACATTCCCTCCCCTCTTCTATCATTGCCCTCTACCTAATCTAAGGTAATGGTATTCTTCTCTAATACCCCCCCTCACCTTACTGTGAATTAGCATCCACATATTATAGAAAACATTTGGCTTTTAGTTTTGTGGGATTGGCTTGTTTCACATGATATTCTCCAACTCTATTCATTTACTGACAAATGCAACATATACATGTATAGGGTTGGTATGTAGCTTAGTGGTAGTGTATTTGTCTAGTATATGTGAGCTCTAGGTTCAATCTCTAGCACTGGAAAAAAATACACACACATACACATTACATACTACACAGGCTTAATGAAGTAAACTTTGTTGAATTCCACTTTCTTTATGAAAACTTTATTTAGATAATTATGCTCCCTATTTTGTTGGTTACATTTCTGCTAAGGAATCAGAGGTTGATTCTGGTCATAAATGTCTTCTTTCTTGACATACAGAAGTATTGGAAGACTGTTGTCGTTATTTCCTTCCTTCTTCCTTCTTTCTGGATGTACAAGGGACTCTAAAATGACTGGCATAGGTTTAGTTGGATTGATTGCCCATTGAATAGATTAAATAAATATCTATTGACAACTAAAAAATTATTTTAAAAAGTTAAGTGCTTATTATAGCTATTAAATATCATAGTAAAAAGTTGTCCATCCTGAGGCAACTTTTTAACTTACATCTATTTCTTTAATTTCTATTAGGGGCTGAAGCTACCATAGAAAAGTTAAGATACCTAACAAATGGTTAGCAGTTTTGTTTATGGACAGTCTGATATCTACCTTCTACAGATTGATTTTCCTTTACTTTGATTTTATGTAGACCCAAAACAGAGGAGGAAAATCTGAGAGACATCGTGTATATGACTCAGGCAATCACTGAGGATACCTTGTATTAAAATGTGTTTTCTGCTCCAATTCCACATGTCCTTACAAAGTTATTGTGTCCAATTTAAATTTTCTCTACTAATTTCCTCAAATAATTGTCTATATTCTTGGGAGATTTGGATTTACTGCATGATAATGTATATAGTTATCAGGTTCAAAATTTTTATTTCCATTCCCTTCATAATATGAAGTTAAAAAAATAGGTTGCTATTGTGATAGAAATATCTTAGTAGAAAAATGTATGAATATAATAAGCAAAGCAAATGGAATTTGAAATCATAAGACATATACTTTTATGGAATATTTTCACAGTTTCTAAAATTTCCTGAACTTCAGAAATTAGTCCTGAGAAAACTTATTGTGTTAGCAACTTATAGTTATGGCTTTCTTTGATTTTTGCAGTTTTAGCTAATAATTACTGAAATATAGGTAGTAACTTGTTTTATTTTACATTAGAAGAAATAAGTCATTGTAGTTTTGCATAATAAAAAGCAGAAAGTAACTAGCCAATAAATTAAGTGCACTATTTTGGCATTAAATGATTTTAAGTTATGTCAGATTCCTTTAAAATCAAGAATAGAATGATCTTCTGACAGAGGGAATTTATATTTGAAGGCATCCTATTGGAGATGAGTAGAAAGTGAGAGAGATTGATGGAAAAATATATTAGTGGAGTACTGTGATTCAAGGACAGATTATTATATTAATTCTAGGAGTCTAGACTGAGCTTTTGGGTAACTAGCAAATTGAAAAAAAATTAGTTAAAATATATAGTATATTTTCTTTATTTAGTTTAAGAAAAATAAAATGGAACTTTTCTTTCTTAAATAAGTTGAGGGAAATCTTGGGGGGAAAATAAAAAACCTTACCCATCCATCAATTAAGGGTTAAAATGAGGAAAAAAATTCTACTTTGAAATTTTCCCTGACATTCTATATGATCTTGGAGAAGACATTTAATCCTTTGCATGCTAGAATACACAGCATAGAATGAAGACAGCAGCGTCTACATTTGACAATTTTTTAAGGACAAAGTTGAGAAAAATAACCACTTTGTAAAATATGTTGTATGATAAAGTATCATAAAATAATAATTTTTATGTTTTAAGTGTCACTAAGGTATTTCAAAATAGAATTAAAACTCTTAAAGCATTAACACTATTATGATTGAATGCACTTTTTTAAAGTATTACACTCAGTATTTAAATGATGCTTCTAAATCTGATCATTTAAGTCATTTTAAAATTACATAGAAAGATCAAAAGCATTTCAATTTTGAAAAGAGGGAAGAAAAGAAGAAAAAAATGGGGAATAAGAACTAAAAGACAATAGTAATAAACATTTTAGAAATTCAAAATATTATTTGAAAGCTAAACTTAATAATGTAAAAAGTAACATGTGACATGAAAATAGATTGAGACCTTTAAATTTAAAATATAGTATGCCTGGCACGGTAGCACATGCTGTATTCCCAGTGGCTCAGGAAGCTGAGACAGGAGAATCTGGAATTCAAAGCCAGCCTCAGCAATGGCGAGGTGCTAAGCAACTCAGTGAGACCCTGACTCTAAATAAAATACAAAATAGGGATACGGGTGTGTCTCAGTGGTTGAGTGCACCTGAGTTCAATCCCTGGTACCTAAATAAATAAATAAACAAACAAATAAATAAACTATATTTTGACTATAAAGTCATTTAGACTATTTGAGCAAATGTATTCAGTATAGATTTACATTTAACTTTGTGTTTAATCCTTAAGTTGGATCCAAATTGTACTAAATCAGGATAGTATAGAATGCTAAAAACCTCAGAGTACCATTAATTTAAAAACAGAAAAATTGGAGAATGAGGTACTAGAATTCTACAGATTCTGCAGGAGGGCTTTCCCAGTATAATTCCCTTTGTGATCTGAGAGTCTTTTACCCAGATCCCTGAGCACTGGCCATTCAAGCTCCCCTTATACTCCACACTGATGGGAGGCTCAGTATCTCATAAGGCAGTGTTTGGGGCACAGTATTTCAAAACTATTTTGCATAGTTGGATAATGAATATCTACTATTGTCAATTTTGCCATATTCTAAAGCTCTTGGAAAGTTTCTTCACTCTATCTTTTTTTAAATAATAAGTTTAACTACATTTGAATGATTGTTATGTACTGTGAATACAGGGATTTGGAAGGCAGCATATTATGAACATGGATCTTAGCATGTAAAACCACATAGCTAATTAAGAGACAGATTAAGACCAATAATTACAATATAGCATACTAAGGGCAACAACTAGAGTCTGAACTTATTACAGAGCCATGCTAAAAGAGGATTCAGTCCACTTAATAACCTGAGAGATTTCATTGAGCAATTGAAACCTATGATGAGTAATGAGAAGAAAGGGACTGTAGGTCAGAAAAAAAATGCATATACAGAGTCACTGAGTGCAAATAAGCTGTGTGTGGAAAACTACAAGAGAAGTCAAATAAAGTTTTCTCCTTTATTTTTGTGATAGGTTTTTGAAAACAGCTTTATTGTGGTATTTTTTATATACGAAAATAAACATATTTAATGTGTATCATGTGATGAGTTTGAACTGAGCACCTCAATCAAGGCAATAAATATCACATCCCAAATTGTCCACGTGCTATACCTTCTTGTGCTCATATGTGGCAAGAATATTTAATATAAGATCTACCCCCTTAAAAATTTAAGTGCATTACCCAGTATTAACTTACAGTGTCATGTTGTACAGCAGATCTGTAGACCTTATTCATCTTACATAACTGAAACTGTATATCCATTGAATAGCACCTCCCCATTCCCTCTACCCCCCAACCCCAGCAACCACCATTCTATTCTCTGCTTCTATAAGTCACATTTGTGGATTCTTGTGGTATTCTCCTGTGACTAAATTATTTCACTTAGAATATTCTTATCCAAGTTCACCCATGATTTTTGCATCTAAATGTAATCCATCCCTGTTTGTTGAACTCCTCATTGAATGAGTGACTATTGTAAATGAGTGTTGAGTGCCATTTCCATGTCCCAGTTGCTATTCTAAGTACTGAGCACAGACCAATGAATTAATCTTCTCTTATTAGGCTCACATTCTAGTGGGGGCAATAAGCAGAGTAAATAAATGAGATTTGGAATGTAAAAAAATAAATGTTAGGGAATGTAATGAGAGATAGCAGTGTGAGGGAAAGAAAAGGTGTTAGAATTTTAGATATGATGGCCAGGTATGGATACCATGTAAAGGAAACAGTATAGTGCTAATTGACTTTTTTGGGGGTTGATCATTCCTGGATAAGTCTTGAGGGCAAAACCTCCCTGGATTGTTCAAGAAGCAAGTCAGGGTTAGTGTAGATGAAGTGATATAAAAAAGGAGATTAGGATGGGATCAGAGGAAAAAGAATGACTTTATACATCACTGCAAAAGATGTGAGCTCTTACCATGGGGAGAAGTTAAGTAGAGGATTGACATAATGTGACTTACATTAAAACAGGATTATTTTGGATGTTCTTTTGAAAATAAACAAAAGTTGACCAAGAGCCAAAAGAAGGACCAGGTTCGCTGGGGATAGGAAGAGGAGTTTGAGATTTCGGTGGCTTGGATTGGGATGTAACAGTGCAAGTAGTAAAGATCAGCTATCTTTTCTATATTTTCAAGGAAAAATAGGAAGCATCAGCTGAAGGATAGAATGCACAATGTGAGAGAAGTCATGGATGACTTAAGAGTTTCTAAATGGAGAAGTCTTCTAAATGGAGAAGACTACAATAGAAGCAAGGCAAGCAGGAGCTATCAGCAGTTTCTAAGTTTGAGAGATCAAGTGAATATTCAGGAAAAGCATGTTGACACATGAGTCTAGAGTTCTGGCAAGAAATATGAGCCAGAAAGATAAATAGCTTTGGGAGTCAGCAGCATATAGTTGATGCTATTAAAAAATCATAAAACTAGATAAATGATCAAGAGAATGAATGAAGATATAAATAAAAAGAAATCTCATGACTGATCTCTGGGGCACTTCAGCATTTAGAAGTTAGAGAAGAGGTGAAACTGGCCAAGAAGTCTAGGAAAGACTGGACATAGAGAGCAGTGGAAATGTGGTGAAATGGTTTCCTGAAAGCCCCAAGAATAATGGGGTCAAAATGGACAGGGTACCCAAAAGATGCAAGTGCTGCCACTAGACCAAGATGAGAAGTGATGATTGTCATCAGAGTTAACAACAGGAAAGTCATTGTTGGTTCCTATGGTTTGAATGTTTGTGTCCCCTAGTAATTGTTAGGATGGCATTCTAACTCCCAAGACGGTGGTATTAAGAAGTTGAGCTTTATAGAAGTCACTAGTCACCACAGCAGAGCCCACATAATGATACACTATAAACCTTAGGGAGCTAGCTCAACCCTCTCCATTATGTGACAATACAGCAGGAAGGCACTTTTTCATAAAGCAGAAAGTAGGCCCTTAGCAGACATTGAATCCGCTGTGATGCTGATCTTGGATTTCTCAGCCTGTAGAACTGTAAGAATTGAATTTCCATTCTTTATAAGATACACAGCCTATGATATTTTGTCACAGCAGCTCTATGGACTAAGAAAGTGATCTTGGTAAGAGGAGGTTGGTAGAGTGACTGGAAGGAAGACACCTAGTTACAATGAGTTACAGAGATAATGGAAGAAGAAAACTGGGAGCAATGGGTTTAAATAGGGTTTTACTTTTTCCTTGTGAGATTTGGTATAAAAGAAAGGAGAGAGATGAGGATGTTAATGAGAGGAAAATGAGCCCATATTTTTAAGATAGGAGAAATTTATGTAAATAAAAATGATTCAATTAAAAAGAAAGAAAGAAAAAACACTCAGGAGGGAGAAGGGGAAATTACTTGTGCAACATTCTTGAGTAGGCAACAGGGGACAGGCTAAAGTAAACATATACGTTGAGGGGTTGGCCAAGTTAGAAATAAATTCTTCATCTTTTCTCAAATTCATATGTGTCTTGAGAGGAAAGTATCATATTTCTCTTTTGTTCTGGACTATTCTTTCAAGGATGTTTGCACAGCAAGTTAAATAGGTTTTCTTACTGTTCAGTATAATAAAGATAATGTCTCCCTATGGGTACAGGTCAAGAGAAGTTGTTCACATCCCATTATAAAAATTCAGGTTCCCTAAACTCAAAATTCCTTTTCTGTAATGCAACCCATTGCATATACAGATGTTGCTTATTCTCAATACAAAGCCTTGTGGAAATCAGGGCCAAGGGAACTATATTAGTCAGGGTATAAAAAAAACCAGAATTGATAGATTTATTTATTTATTATAACAAATTGGTTCACACAATGATGGAGGCCGAATAGTACAAGATCTGCAGTTGACAAGTTAGAGACCTAAGAAAGTTGATGGTGTAGTTGTAGTTCCAGATTGAAGATAGTAAATTGGGAAAAAAGAGAATTCTTTTTGACTCAGACTTTTATTCTATTCAGGCATTCAACAGATTGGGCAAGACTCACCTACATTGGGGAGGGCAATCTGCTTTCATCAGTCTGCAATTGAAATTACCATATTTATCAGAAAACCAGAAACACCCAAAAATAATTTTAGACAAACATGTGGGACCCCGATGGCCTGATTAGGATGACACATCACAAGAAAATGTATGTATAGTAGGTGCTTTATTTTCTTTTTTAAATAAAATGTGTTATTTTTAGTTATAGATGATAGTAGAATGTATTTTGACATATATACATGGGGTATAAGTTCCCATTTTTGTGATTGTATACGATGTGGAGTTATACTGGTCATGTAATCATTATGAACATAGAAATGTTATGTCCAATTTATTCTACTCTCTCTTTTATTCCCATTCCCCTTCTCACCACTCCCTCCCCCCCCCATCCAATCTGGTGAACCTCCATTCCTGCCCCTGCCTCCTGATGCTATTGTGAGTTAGTATCTGCATATCAGAGAGAACATTAGGCCTTTGGTTTTTGGGGGGATTGGCTTATTTCACTTAGCATGATAGTCTCCAGTTCCATTTATTTACTAGCAAATGCTATCATTTCATCCTTCTTTATGGCTAAGAAATATAACATTCTGTATGTGTGCTATGTTTTTTCTTTATCCATTTATCTATTGAAAGGCACCTAGATTGGTTCCGAAGTTAGCTATTGTGAGTTGAGCTGCTAACAACATTGATGTGACCACATTGCTATAGTATGCTGATTTTAACTCTTTTGCATAAATGTGGATGAGTGGGAAAACTGGGTCATATAGTGGTTCCATTCCAAGTTTTCTAAGGAATCTCCATACTGCTTTCCAGAGTGTTTTCACCAATTTGAGGTCCTACCAGCAATGTATGAATGAGGTACTGAAATTTCTAAGAGTACTAAACTGTGCTTTGTATAAAAACAAAGACTCTCATGGCTTTTGGTAAGCTAACATTTCAGGCTCAAAGTAAAATAAATAATTGAACTTAAATATATTAAAATTAAAACAATCAATTTAATAAAAAATAATAAAATAATTATAATAAATAAATAAACTTCATAATTCTTGACAGGTAACATCTAGGATCTGGGCAATTTTCTATGTTAACAGAAGGGTAAGTAGGATTAGTGATCATAGATGTGAATAGTTGTGATAACTCCAGTTATCTCAATTCAATTGGAGGCAAATTTATTAAAACATAGCAAGGATGGAAGAAAACCTATTGATGACTGGAAAGGACAAAACTATCTAAAACTCTTATTAAAGAGAGTGAGAATGTGAACAAACAAGAATTTGTACAAATATTGTGATCTTTTGTGGTACTAAAGAATATGTGTTCATGAATTTAAAGTGATACTGGATATGTGATTGAGACTAGCTCAGTGGTAGCCTTGTTAAGATTCAATCATAGATGTAGGTGTAGAGGGTGGAAGTTCAGTGGAGAAAGCTGGCAAGAGTCAAAGGAGCTAAGGACCTAGTAAGAGTGATTGTAATGATTGAGCTGTGAAATGTAAACTGGCTAAATAGGGTAGTGAAGGCATCACTTGGGGGTCAGTGAAGGGTGGTAGAATCAATGGATTGTAGACCTCACTCTCAGGGTAATAGAAGAATTTGGGCTGTAATCTAGAGGAAATGAGCCGGAAAGATTATTCTGGTTATCTATCATACAAGCTATTCTTCCTGGCATGTGTCATCTAAAGTTTGCTATTTTTTCACATCTTGATTTTTTGAGTGTCTTGCTCAAAACAATATGGTAATATTTAATCTATTTTCTAAATATAAGAATGATATTGAAAAGATAAATGAAGTCAGTTGTGTGATTTTTTTTTAGAAAAGTCAGGTTGGTTTCTAATTACATTCTTTGTATCATGTTCATATTGCTTTTCAAATGTCCCTAAAACATCTCTTTTATCAAGTTCCTGGTTATTGATATTAGTTTCCTTGAACTAGTATTTAGAAAATGTTTTTGATGTGCCTCTCATAAAGTAAATATTTTCATGAATTTGAATACTAATATTATTGATATTAGTTTCCTTGAACTAGTATTTAGAAAATGTTTTTGATGTGCCTTTCATAAAGTAAATGTTTTCATGAATTTGAATACTAATATTATTGATATTAGTTTCCTTGAACTAGTATTTAGAAAATGTTTTTGATGTGCCTGTCATAAAGTAAATATTTTCATGAATTTGAATACTAATATTATTGATATTAGTTTCCTTGAACTAGTATTTAGAAAATGTTTTTGATGTGCCTCTCATAAAGTAAATATTTTCATGAATTTGTATACTAACGTTTTAACTATATGTTATCGTATGCATCTAGAATATCCCCCAAAGGAAAGATTGATCCCCAATGCAGAAGTGTTCAGAGGTGGGGCCTTTGAAAAAGTTATTAGATCATGAGGCCTCTAACCTCACAAAAGGCTTAACCCATTGATGAAATTATAATTTGGCATTATTGGAAATTGACAATGTAAACTGCAGGAAGTGGGGCCTGGTTGGAGGAAGTAAGCCAGAAGACACATGTCCTAGAAGGACATCTTTTTTGTTTGTTTGTTTTTTTAAGGTAACATTTATTTGTTTGTTTGTTTGTTTTTCTCATGCAATGCTAAAGATCAAACCCAGTGCTTCACACATGCTAGGCAAGAGCTTCCAGGCTTCTCTGAGGTAAGCAGCACTGATACACCCTTTTGCCTTGATGTTTTGCCTTACCTCAAACTCAGAGCAATGATACCAAGAGACTGTGGACTGAAATTTCTGATATTGTGAGACAAAATAAATCATTCCTTCACTGAGTTGATTTTATCAGGTATTTTGTCACAGCAATGAAAAGCTAACACAATATGTAAATTATGGCCTGTATTAAAATATAAACATAATAAAATATATGATATCTAATTATAAAACTTTGCCAATTATAGAAATAGAAAAAGAATGAGGAAAAGGTGAATGTAATATTAATTATTTTCTCTTTTGAAAATAATTTTCAAAATTTCCCATTAGTAGAAAACTTTCTCATTAGATTTTAATAATTATATTTTAGTCAATTTTTTTCATTTATGTAAAAATTTATTTCCCCAAAATGTAGAAAAAGTGATACTATTACATATGATACAGTCACAAGAATCTAAAGAAAAGTGTGGATTTTATTCAGCTGCACAATTTGCTAGTGTATCTCCTGGGTAGTGTGATGCTTAATAAAGAGGAGTGAGGGGCAGGGGATTTGGATAAGCTGGAAGCAGGGTGAATTTAGTCAGAATTGTAAACTCAAGTTGGTCCCCACACTGTTGGGGAAATGTGGAATGTTTCAGCTCTGAGATGTTGACCGAGAAAGCAAAAATACAACAAAGCCAAAATGTGCAACCCCTGCCTAAAAGTTCTCCATATCCAGTTTCATCAGGAGTTTCTTGGTCTTTTATTAACTTGGTCCCAAAGAAGGAATTCAAATCTTGGATAATTTGCTATTCCCTGATGGATGGAGATGACATCAGGCCAATTACTTTTCTATATCTACTTTGCTGCCAGAGATACCCCTTCTGCCCAACATGTTTGTTGACAGAAAAAAAAACAACAACTCTTCTGTGTAATTTATGGATGGCTAGCAGTCTTTTTGATATGGCTGACCCTAATAGGACTGTACTGCACAGTATTCCTGCTCAGGTATGGCCCCAAGAGGCGACAAGCTTGGGTCATTATTAGAATAAGTAAGACACTTGCTCATCAGAGGACAACTTTAGAATGAAAGAAAAATGTAGAACATAGCATCAAGGATTATTCAAGCAATACTGGGTAAATATTGTGACTATTTCCCAAGCACTGTCAAGCTGACTGCTCCAAGGATATGTATTCTGCACAGTGGAGTGTGGAGAAGGGTGGGACGACTAGGTTTATCTATGGTTCATGGTTTCCCACGCTGGCTCTTTTTTTTTTTTTTTTTTTGCTCTGGATGGGAAATCCCCACCCATTTTATTGTGATGGCCCCTAGCCTCCTGTAACTTGGCCAACAGTGACCCAGAACCGTTACACCCGTTAGCATCTTAAATTAACCCATGACTAATCGGAGCCTATCTTGAAAGTGTGGGGTTGACTATATTCCCAGGAACCAAAAGCCCTCCATCTGAAGGGAGTATGCTCAGTATGAAACGCCCTGCCTACCTTAGTAATAAATGCAACTTAAGGATAAAAGTAGAGCTGAGAAAGCTGGTGCCATTTGGAAATTTAAAAAAAAGGGGGGGGGGTGAGGAATTAGATTTAACTGGTGCCCAAAGCTTCTTTGATACAAAATATTTGGTCACATAATCATAATTTGCTTGAAATCCCAGCAAAGCGAAGATGCAATAACAAAAGAAACTTCTTACAAAAGAAGAGAAAGACTTGGAGCTCTAGGTTTTCTGTTGGAACAAGACTCTTCCGGTTCTGGTTATATACAGTTAAGTTCATTTAGTGTCTGATCCAGTGTCTGATGTAGGCCCATGTTCTCTTCTTTGGCCTGGGCAAGTTTTTCTTCCGGGTCGTCGATCGTCTTTTCCAGTTTGGCCACTGTTCTCTCTGCAAATTCAGCGCGGGTCTCGGCCTCCTTCAGCTTGTCAGACAGAAGTTTAATTTCTTCTTCATATTTATCCTCCTTTTCAGATGCAGCCTCGAGCGATTTCAGATTGTTAGTGACATTCTTGAGTTCTTCTTCCAGGTCCCCACATTTTAGTTCAGACACCTCCGCACACTCCTCTGCCCTCTCCAGCTCTCCCTCCAGGATGACCAGCTTCCGAGCCACCTCCTCGAAATTGCGGTCGGCCTCCTCGGCGATGTGCTTGGCCTCTTTGTGCTGCATCTCCTGAATCTCCATCTTCTCCTCGTCCTTCATGGCGCGGTTTTCTATCATCTTCATTCCCCTCTCGCTCTCATCCACAGCCTTTTCTGCCTCCTCCAACTTCTGCAGGGCGGTGGCCAGCCGTTCCTGGGCCCTGTCCAGCTTCTCCTCCACCAGCTGGATGCGTCGGTTGAGAGCTGCCACATCACCTTCGGCTTTTTCGTGCCGCTCGCGCTCGCCGTCCAGCTCCTGCTGCAGGCCCTGAGCACGGTCCTCCGCCTCATCCGCCTGCTGCGGCAGGGCCTGGATCTTGCGTTTCACCGCCTCCAGGGAGTTGAGGCCAGCCACGGCGCGGAGGCGCAGGGGCGCACGGGGGGGATCAGCTGGGCTCCGCTTGGCTCCTGAGAGAGCTACAGCAGCCGCGCCGGCCCCGCAGCCTTTGCCTGCGCCGGGCCGCCCCCGCCTCTCCCAGCCCCCAGGCCCCGATGCAGTCCAGGAGATGAGGTCACCGGGGCCATCCGCCGACATCAGCACCGCTGGGGGAGAGCCTGATGTCGGCACCGCTGGCCGCAGCTGCAGGAAAGTGCCCCTTTTCGGGACTTATTTGGAGAAAGCACCCTTTAGGCAATATCAATACTATTAATGAACATGACTATATTAGACCTCATGGAAGTATTATTGATTTTAACTCATAAGTGTCTGATAAAAAATAAAGAAGAATCAAGATCTTGGCACTATCAGTTTCTAACTATTTAGTTATACTTATATTAAGACAATTGCCTGCCGTTTGTGGACTACTTTGTAAAAATCTTTTAAGATTTCTTCCTCATTTTTGGTGTGTGTTTTATTAAAACTAGACAATGTGATCTGTGGAGATACTTAACTAGTGTGCTTAACTTACAACAGTTCAAACTGGAGCAAGGTCACCTGTCTTATTGAACTCCCACAGTTTCATCAAGTTATCTCAAGAAGCTATACAGCACATATGAGGTCTTGCATTTGGGCTCAAAAAGGAATTTCATGCCAATTTGTACATTAAATATTAGTATAACTTTATATATTTATTATTTATAAGTGAGAATTTAAAGAGAAATTGTAGTATTTAACTTCCAACCCTAGTGAATTATCTCATTTCCCCTCAACTTTAATGTCTATTATCTTATTCAGTCCAATTCATGGGAAAATCAAGGTTTCTTTTTCATTGTTCTAGTTTCCAATCTATCATAGGAACTAACATGTATTCTGTGTTTATTAATATTTGGTGAATGAATAAATTGATAGTGTCCCCTGATTTAATATCAGGAAACTATTTGCAGTATTTGGCTATATTTTTGTCTTCTACGATTTCTCACAGCAGTTATAAAATTATATCTTCTTATCATCTTTCTAAAATAGAATAGGTCTAGATCCAATCCCATACTGAAATTTTCCATATTGGAAAATATATGATCATCCCTTATTTCAAATGGTCTTTTCCTATCTGCAATGGCTGGCTACCCTTCTGTTGTTTTCTGTTTGTTCTAAAATATTTTCCTTGTAAAGTTTTTATAGCAATGTATATTCAGGGCACATATGAAATAATTTGATAAATATCTGTTTACCTATCATGATTCCAAGGATCAAGTTTAGATACTTTTTTCCTTAATAACTTCCCACATCCTCATCCCCAACTTGAAGGATCTCTAGAGCTCTCTGAGAAATGGGCAACCATGCAATGACAACTTTCTTTCTGGCACTACTTTTCCATCCCAGAAAAGGAATTTAGTTTACATAGAGCACATCTTCTGAAATTCCTCAAGGCCCTGGAGTAATTTCATTCCTTGGTACATGTCTCCCATGGTACTCATTTGGTAAAGATGTAAAGTATTCCTTGGAATTATTTCTTCACTCATGTTACTGTACTTCTCACCTCCATTTCCTTCAATACTTAGAAATATCTATAGTCCACCATTAATTAAAAGAATTTGTCTTAGATAATTTTGAAAACTGTTACTCAGTTAAAAAAAATTAGTAGAGGGAATAGGAAATAAAAAACAGAGGATGTGTTTAGTTGATTCTAGCGTTTCCCTCTTCATCATGCTATTGCATTCCCCCCCCTAGTTTTTCTCCTGTTATGAAAGTGATTCTTAGGCTAAGGATACAGCTCAGTTGGTAGAGTGCTTGCCTCACATGTACAAGGCCCTGGATTCAATCCTCAGCACCACACACACAAAAAAAGATTCTTACCTTCTTCACTGTTACTTTGCCATCACTGTACAGACCCATAGAGAAGTGTTGGTTCTGTCATGTATGTTACTGTGCCACACCCTCAATGACAAGTATGAACTTTCTTTCAGCATGCATAGCACATGTGTAGCAGTATATTTCATTTACACGTTCATTATGTTTAGAGGAAAAAAATAAATTTCCCATTGCCTTGTCAGAATGTGAGTCAACAGTTGAAGTTGCTTCCTGCTGAAATGGCTAGTTTAGGAGCACTGGGGCCCAAGGTCTACTCAGCTGCCCCTGGAACTACAAGTGATCAGCATCCCTGATACACCTGTAACATCCACTTGGAAGGACAGTGGGGATTTCTACTTTGAGAGACTGTCCAGACCACTTTTATCATATTTCATGTAATTGTTTATTTTCCTCAGGCAATATCTAAAGTCCAAAACTCTACATTTTTAATATTAAGATATGACATCTTAATATTGAAGAATCAATAAAATAAGAATTTAGGACTAGTAATAAAACTCTTGTTGGGTTAAAAAGATAAAAATACATATTCTTGAAATGAGAAAATAACTGCAAAAATATTTAACTTACATATAATAAGAGTTTTCCTTTTAGTGTATAGTTTTATGAGACTTGATGAACACATAGAGCCATGTAAGCATCACCACAATCAAAAGGTAAAACAATTTCATCAATTATAAGAAATGCCCAAGAATGCCTCTGTAGCCTACTCCATTATCATCCCTGGGCCATAAGTCATTACTGGTTTATTTACTATAGGTTATCATTTTGCATATTTTAGAACTTCATATAGATGAATTTCTGCATTTTGCATTGTTTCAAGTCTGACTTCCTCCACTAAACATAAGACATTTTAGATTCCATATTGCTGCATGTTTCAGAACTTTGTTTCTTCCTCTTTGCAGGGGAGTAGTGTTCCATTGTATGAATGTATCTAATCTAATAGTTGAAACACATTTGAGATGTTTGAGTAATTAAATTTGTTGTAATGATTTCTATACAGTGTTCTGAGTGAACAGAGTTTCAGATAAATGCAAAACATACACTGTTACCTAATTAACAATAATTTATGTACATCCATGAATATTCCATATTCTATTACAAATTCATTCTGGACTGTCACAATAGCACAGAAATCTTACTATGATCTTCTAAAAAGTTAACTTTCCAACTCTTCAGGCTTCTCGATTTCTCCAGACTAAATTTAATGTGAAGACCTTTGCTTCATTCTCCATTTAAAAAATAGAAGCCAACCAATGCAAAATCTGCCATCTCTCCCCATAGTCCCAAACCTTACTTTTGCATCCCTTTACTCCTGGTTTTGTCCTGTTAGAATAGAAACATTTCTTGTATCTGTCTCCTCAAAGAGGTTATTGCTAAGCTGTTTTTATTTATTCATTGTTTATTTACACCCATCTACTTACAATTCATTTCCACCCTCAGTGCCCATGGAGACTACTTTCCCGTAAGTTACAAATGACCTTCATGATGCTAAATTCAATTAAGTTTTGTTCTGTCATTATCTTACTCTAATCTCTTGCATATTTGTCAGCATTTACTGCTTCCTTTTGTTTCATTTTAAAGCTATTGATTGCTGTGGCTAGAATATTTAATGCAATCAAATTTAATTATTTCAAGTCATTTGGAGAAGTGTTATAAAGCAGTTTTGTTTTGTTTTGTTTTGGTACTGAGGTGCTTTAGCTCCAAGAAGCATTTACAATCCATTTATTTTTAATTTTTTTTTTTGAGGCAGGTCTCTGTAGTTGTGACTCTGGCCCTGTGATCCCAGTCTCAGCCTCCTGAGTTGCTGGAAATACAGGCTGTGTCACTGCACCCAGCAGTGCAGCCTTTTTTATTCTCTGTTTTACTCTATTATTATATTCTCCCCCCAAATATTTAGTTTTCAAAACTTTCAGACATACAGATAAGTTTCAAAAATAGTGAAAAGAATGCTCATATGTCATGTTGTTTTTTCAATAGTTAAAAATGGCATTTGATTTCTCTCTATACATGTCTCTAAAGTTTATTTATCTACTTTTCTATAAACAAAAACAAAATATTTTTTGTATTATGTGTGTGGATATCCAACTCTTCCATTTCCATTTGTTAAAAAACCCTTTCTTCATTGAATTAATTACCTTATTAAGTTTGCTGAAAATCAATTGATAATATTAATGTGAGTATATTTCTAGATGATATATTTATTCCATCATCCTATGTGTCTCTTAATGCTCACACCAGTCTTTATTACCATAGTTTAGCAATGTATGTTAATTTCAATTCACACACTGTAAATTTTCCAAACTTCCTCCTTTTAAAATTCAACTTTCTATTTTAATGCAGTTTTACATCTACACAAGTATTGAGAACATGGCAGAGGTTCCCATATAATCCATATTCAGGTTTCCTCATTATGAGCATCTGGTACATTGTCACAATTAGCACTACACTGTTAATACATTATCATTAAATGCTATCCATACATCATTCATATTCCTTAGATTTCCCTTAATGCTATTTTTTCTGGGTACAGATTTTATCCAGCAAACAACAGAACATTTAGTAGGCATGTCATCTCAGACTCCTCTTGGCTATAAATGACAGTTTCTCAGATTTTCCTCTTTTCAATGACCTTGACAGTTTTGAAGAGTACTCATCAGGTCTTTTATAGAATATATCTTGGTTTGGATTTGTCTGATGTTTTTCTCATGATCAGATAGAAGGAATGTATTTTCAGGAGGAAGACACAGAAGTAAAATGCCTTTTTCAAGACATCAAGGTTATATGATGGGTATGTGCTATGCATACCTTGATGTTTATGAAGGGTATATACTATCAATGTGATTTACCACATGATTGATGTTTACCTTGATTACCTGGTTTGTGTTAGGGACCACCTCCTTGAGAACAGAGTATTACATAAATTATTTGGAATTTATCTACACAGAATATTCTCTAATTTGTCTATTTATGAAATCTTTTATATGAATAAATAAAATGCATTTATTTATGGATATGTTGTTTATACATTGGTTAATAATGAAATGTTTATTTGTTTATTTTGTTGCTCCAGGTTTGGCCAATGGGAACTTTCAGTTGGCTTCTATTCCCATTAACTATTCCATCATAGTAGTATACTTTAGTTTGCTTTTTGGGGGAGAGGAGTTTTACTACAGCATGCTCCAAATTAGTCATGTATATTTACTGGTCAGTTCTAAAATCCAGAATTTCTCTAAGAATCCTAGGAGAATCTTATTAGAAAGTACTATCTGAGTCCTAAGCATGTTTTTTACTCTAGTAATATTATTGCTTCCAGGCCCTCTTAGCCAATTGAGCAAGGAGACATGAAGATGTATTTACATATCTATAAACATTTCTATACCTTCTATCTCTTTATTAAGCTAAACATGAGTTCATAAACCAACTCCAATCCATTTCCACATGGTTCATTCTAGCCTCCTTTCTTTATCCTCTATAATCTCTCATTTCAACAATTAGAAAACTGACTTAATGCTGTCTGCCATTCACTTACTTATGTGTTCAGTTTCTGTATTTATGCAAAGTAATTCTAGAATTGTAAGCTTATACCTTCAGGGAAGCAGTTTGTCAATTAAAATATAGTACTTGTGCATAGTTCCTTCTTCCATTATTCTTACAGATTCTGTCATTTCCCATGTTACTAAGGTAAGCTCACCCCCTACCTCCAATCCCTTCAGTGAATTGGCTTCAGATACCTGTAATACAGTTACATTGTTTTGTCACATTTGTATTCTATCCTGGAGCCCTGTGACTTCTATTTCCTTTTTTTAAAAATAAGTGAACGACCAATAAAAAAAATAAATAAAAAAAAAAATAAGTGACTATGTTAAGCTTCTCTCTTGTTCTCTTGGTTTTGACAGATGCATTGTATCATGTATCCACTATAATCTTACCACACAGAATAAGATCATGACCTACAAAATCTCCTGGCATCACTCATTAAACCCTCCCTCTCCAACTCTTGGTAGAGTAACCATAGTTTTGTCTTTACCAGATGTCATATGTTGGAACAATACAATATAGAAGTTTTTCAGTCGATCTTTTTTTCCCTTAACAACATACTAGTAAGATTCACCATGTCTTCAAATGGTTGAAGGGATCATTCCTTTTTTTTAGTCACTGGATGATTGTATTGGTCTGTTTGGGAGGCTATAACAAATTACCTTAAAATGGGAGGCTTATGAACCACATAAATTTATTTCTCATGTTCTAAAAACTGAAAAGTTCAGAACAGGACGCTAGCAGATTTAATGTGAGTTCTTGCTTCCTACATGACCATCTTTTTGCCACAAACTCACATGGTGAAAGGGGCAAGCAGCTCTCTCAGGCATTTTCTTAGGGCATTAGTCCCATTCACGATGCTCCCCACCTTCAGGATCGAATTACCTCCCAAGAGCCTTACTTTCTAATACAATAAATTCAGGGTTAAAATTGAAAAATATGAATTTTGGAAAGGCACTCAGACCATAGCAATAGGATTTCATTGTATGAATGTATCCAAATAGTTTATATAGCCCCAATGAAGCTCCTCTTGGTTGCTTCGAGTTATGTGATTATGAATAAATCCATTACAAATGTTCACATGCATGTTCTTATGTGTATGTGAGTTTTCAGATTCATCAGGTAAACACCTAAGCATGTGATTGCTGGATCAGGTAATAAAACTGTGTTTAGCTTTGTATAAAACTGCCAAATTGTCTTCCAAAGTGACTGTAGTATTTTGCATCCTCATTGGAAACAAATAAGCGTTCCTGCAGGTCTTCAGGAATTGATAATTTTAGAATACTGGATTTTTATAAATTAATTAATTTACTTTATTTGTTCTTTTTAGATATTCATGATAGGAGAATATATTTTGGCATATATACATGAAGTTAGAATGTTGGATTTAAGTCATTTACTAGGTGTTTAGTAGTTTCTTATTGTTGTTTTAATTTTCATTTTCTTAAATACAAATTATATTAAGCATCTTTTCATATACTTGCTTGCTACCCATATATCCTTTCACATTTTTGTTCATTTTTAAACTTTAAGAGACCCTCAAATATTTTGAATATAAATCTGGTATCAGATATGTGTTTTGCAAATATTTTCTCCCAGTTTCTGTCTTGGGTGTTTTTTTTCCCTCTCTCTCCCTTTTGCAGTGCTAGGAATTGAACTAAAAGCTTTGTGTGTACTAGTCAAACGTGGTGCTGCCAAACTACAACCCAGCCCCATTTTCGTTCTCTTATCAGTGTGTTTTCAGAACAGAACTTTTAGTTTTAATTTAAGAAGTCTAATGTATTATTTCTTAATGAATTATGATTTTATATTATATTTATTTTATGAACTCATCACTAAATGAAAGGTCATAATTTTCTCCAATATTGTCCTCTAGTAATTTTTTTAAAAGTTTTGTTTGTTTTTTTAGTTTTTCATTGATATCTAAAATCCATTTTTAGGTAACTTTATTGGAAGGTATAACATCTGTGTTATTTTATTTTTAATGAATATTCAATTCTTTCAGTGCATTTTGTTGCAAAGCCTATCATATCTTCATTGAATTGTTTTTAAGACTTTATGAAAAAAAATTAGATGAGCCAGGCACAGGTGGCAAATGCCTGTCTTCCCACCTACTCAGGTGGCAGACACAGGAAGAGCACATGAGCTCAGCATCTCAGAACTGGCCTGGGCAACATAATGAAACACATTCTCTCAAAGAAAATTAGTTGACTACTTTTGAGAGTCTATTTATAGGTTGTATATTATTTTACCTTACTGTATATATCTATATTGCATATGTATATGTGGATTTATTTTAGCTTTAAAGTAGGTCTTGAAATCAATGAATTAGTTATTACTATTTTTCTTCTACAGTAATTTATTGGTAACTCTGGGTCTTTTGATTCTGTATTTAAGGTTTAAAATCAGTTTGTTGATATCTCCAAAAAAAGTTTCATGGGTTTTGAGAAAGATTCAGATAAATTTAAAGATAAAATTTTGAAGAATTCATAATTTAATAATATTGAGTCTTTTAATCCATGATCATGGAATATCTTTCAATTTTTAGACATTCTTTGATATAAATTATCAGTGTTTTATAGTTTTTACATACAAACCCTAAATGTAGTTTTTCTTTAGTTTGTACCAATGTATTGCTTTTTTTGGTGATATTGGATATGATATTGTTTTGTGATTTCTTATATTAACTATTTATTGTTGGCTTATAAGAAAGTAATAATTAGCCTGTGATTGACTTTGGATTCTGAGAAGTTGGTTTACTTATTAATCAGTCCCATTTTAATTTTTTTGCTGGTTCTTTGGGAGTTTTCAATGCGGAAATTGTTATTTTATTTCTTACTTTGTAAAATGTATAATTATTGTTTCTTTTTTCTTATTATACTAACTAGAATTTTCAGTGTGATCTTGAATAGAAATAGTAAGACATGACATCATTGTCTTGTTCCCAATCATAGAGGGAAAATGTCTAATTTGTTCACTACTAGATACAATATACTTGCTGTAGACTATTTGTGCACATTTTTTTTATTTTATTGAGTTGAAGGAGTTTTCTGAGTTTAAATAGGCCTAGTGTCATTTCTATTGAATTATATTGGTTAAAGCAATAATACAGTCCACTTAATTCAAAGAGAAGGATGATAGGTCCACTCTTATCATGAGAGGTATTTCAAATGTGCAGCCATCTTTACCCTTCATGGTTTGCCTTGAATTGTAAATAGTTTATATTTGTTCTACATGGAAAATATACTCACTTCTAAATCTCACTGTCTCATCCTCTTTCAGTATTATTATGAATTCCAAAATTTCATTCCACTTGAAATGATGACTGGTATGTATTACATAGCCTTATGTATGGCTTCTCTGGAGATTAACATGTGATTAAGAGCTAAATTATTTTTTTTCTCGACACACAATATACAATGATGATATAGTCATTAAAAACAGTAATAGACATGTTTGTTAAAAAAAAGGAGGGGAAAAACAGGAAGCATATGGGAATGTATAGCAATTGTGAAATCTAGTCAGGTACATGTGGCCATTTTAATTATTGGAGTCCAGTGCTATTGAAGGATAAGATTCTCATCTGGGACATTGGATTTATCTTTCCATTCTATAAAACACGGTTTATGTTTGTAGCTGAGTACTTTTCTCAGCTTTATTTTTATCTACAGAAAATTAGAGACCCAACTGCATTTTTCATTCTGTAATATAACTATATTTTTCCAGTCCAACTGGTATAAATCTTTTAAAAGCTTTGTAAACTTTTTGTGTATTAATTTACAATTCATTCCAACAGACAACACTATACCCACAAATATTTTCAAAATAGATACTTCTATACTTAGAGCACTCTTTGAAGTTAAAAATATGACCTCAAGATTTTTGTAAGCCTACTATTTTAACAAATATATTCTACAGGTTTTGCCTAAGAAGATTTTTTTTCTTTATGTCCTTAGTAGTCATTTGGTCCAAATGAAAGAAACCATGAAAAAACACCTTTAGTCTTGCTGAGGTCTTAAAAAAGTGTTTTACATGTTCACTCTTGGCTTCACTTTCACCCTCAGACCATGCATTACTAAGAGGGACCTGCATGTGACATCTTCTCTGCGTCTATTTCTTACTTTTTAGTTTGGAAAAGATGTCCTGAGATCTTAGTATTTTTTCCAGGTGTTTTTAAGCAGTTTGGAATTTTAATCTTTAATTTTGTCATAGGAAGTTAGGAAAATTTGAGCCTGCAAATCTTAGCAAGATTTATGAGTTCACAAAGTTCTTTTATGTTTTCCATACTATTGTAAACAATAGTTTTGCTAGCTGCTCTCTCTGTATGTAACTCAACTATACTTTATATTGGCCTTTAATAAAGTTTTCCTCATCATCCATAATGTTCCAGTAGTCTCCCTAAGGCAATTCAAAGGTTCATCAATAGTTCCATCCAGGTCCTGTACACCATACAACTTGAATTTCAAATATTCTGTTTTAAAAACTTTTTTATAATACCAACACGTTTACGGGTATCAACTTTTGTTCTAGTTATCTATTTCTAAATAACAAATTACCATAGGACTTAGATGCTTATAACAAGATATGATTTATTATATTTCATGATTTTTTGACTCACTAATTTGATAGAGCTTATATAGCCCATACTTCTCTTTATGATGTTGAACAGTGCCATTTTCTAAGATTCATCTGGTAGATGGGATAGTCTACAAAGTAAATATTACTTTACAAACATACCTGGTCCCTAAGTTTTTGATTTGACTCCTGGTCTGGTCTGAGTTCTCTGAGACTTTTGAAATAACACATTTATCTTAGCACTGAGTTCTTCTAGTAGATGGATTTAACATTGCAGTTCAAAGTTCCCAAAGTATTTCAAGAGACAAAGAATTCAAGAGAATCCTCTCTCAGGCCTTGGGCTGGAAACTGACTTGAGTATACATCCAGTATATTCTATTACTCAGAACAGTCACAAAACCCAGGCAGATTCAAGTTGAGTGAACATAGAGCCCCTTCTTTTGGGGAAGAGTCTCAAAGACTCTTTTTGGTCATTTCTAATTTATCATACCTTCTATTTTCTATTTTTAATCAACTGTAACAAATTGAATCTTGAAATATGAATTTCTTTTTTGTCGTAGTAACTGTTTGTATACTTTTACAAGTCTTGAAACTTGGTTACCAATTAGTAGTCATTTTGTTAGGAAAAAATCTATTTAAAAATAAAAATACATGTTAGAAATTATCTAGCCCTGTTTCTTGGAAGAACATACCTTTAAAAATGGAGGATCAGAAGCTTCCTGGTCAATGCCAGTTCTATTATCTATTACTCTTATAAGAACTTTGTTTTCCTCTTTCATAAAGTAGGAATTTATATCCATAGTATTCATATAATTTAGTCTAAATTGCAGCATGTTGGGGAATACTAAAAATAAAATGGGCATGTTTCATTTGTAGTAGTCTAAACTCGAGATATCTCAGTCAAATTTCAGGTTGTCTTTCTATTTCTCAAGACTTTTTTGATGGTCAATGTTATGATTTAAATGTAAAATATCCCCCCAAAGCTTATGTGTTAGACAATGTGAGAAAGTTTAGAGGTGAGATGACTGGGCTATGAAAGCCTTAATTAAATTAGTTCATTAAACCCCTGATAGGGATCAATTAGGTAGTAACTCTAGGCAGGTAGGGTGTACCTGGAGGTGGGTCACTAGAGGTTTGCCTTTGGGGTATATATTTTGTCTGTGGTAAGGGGAGTCTTTCTGTCTATGTTTTATGATGCCATGTCCTGATTGTCCTAGTCTGCTTTTCTCTGCTATGTCTTTCCTCCATGATGTCCTGACTTAACTCAGGTCCT
Source organism: Urocitellus parryii (assembly GCF_045843805.1). Lineage (NCBI taxonomy): Eukaryota > Metazoa > Chordata > Mammalia > Rodentia > Sciuridae > Urocitellus > Urocitellus parryii. The sequence continues at coordinate 2,260,719 of NW_027554054.1, read as the reverse complement.
GTGAAATGGAGCCAGCCATCTCTGGACTGAGACCTCTGAACCCCCAAATAAACTTTTCCTTGTCTAAAATTTTTCTTCTCATGTCTTTTTGGTTACAGTGGTGAAAAGGCTGACCAAAAGAATCAAATATATCAATGAATATTCAAAAATATCAAACAAAATAGGAGTAAGGTAATGATACACATCCAAAACTTTGGGGGTTATTCTTATCATTTATTTAGTATTTCTAAATATGTTCAAATCATTTTCACAATAATAAATGTCTACTGCTGATCTTTAATTTAAAAATTGTCATCATATATTTTAAGGTAATTCCTTTGATCACCATCCCCTTAGGCATGGTAGTCTTTCCTGATCTTTTACAGCAACTCATGTCTTTTTAGTTGAACAATTGTCAGATTAAGTAATATCGGGTCCTTTGTGTCCCATGTTTCTTCTTATTAATATAGTTTTATATTCATTAAAGTGGCTCCTCAGTGGTTTTAAATTACAAATATCAGGACAATTTTCAACTCATCACTCGTTAAATAAAGCTATCCTTTTACTTAACCTCAAATGAAAATCTTTAGCTTAGCACTTGCAAATTGAAACCATTCTAAAACACTCTAATTCAAAATAGTTTATTATAGACAATAGTCAATATTCATTCTGATTTTCCAGGTCCAGAATATAGGGCTCCACTCTGGCATTATATTTTGTGAATTCTCTCCTCACTCCTGCATTGTTCGTCTTGCTGTTTGATTCTGATACAGTAGGATCAGCATATGGGGAGCTGTATTCTTGGTAATGCTGGGGTAATAAAGACATGGAAGAATGACTCTGAACAAAAACTTGAAGCCAACTGCTCTCAAATATAAAAGTGCTCTTCAAAGACAGAAAATTCTTTTTTGTGGGAAATGGAGGTACTCAGTGACTGGCTGGAACTCAGGTGTGAAGGAACTGAGAGAACAAGGTCACATCGTGCCTAGGAACAATATTGACCCAATTAGCTGTCCAAGGAGTAATGATTAATCCATGGCCTCACACCATTCCATTATTTGGCCTTGGGTTTTTATTTGAAGAGAGTTTTATCTTACAAAAAATACAATTGTGATCTCTGTGTTTAGAATCTATGTAATATATGTGAGATTTAATTAATTTTTCTAAATGTACAATAATAAAAATGTGTGCTTACAAAATTTAACAAGAACATGGAAGAGAAAGGTGAGTTTGGAGGTTTGAAAAGTTCCAGGGAACTTCTCCTAACAAGGAATATTTATCTATTAGAGTGCTTAGTTCATGTTTGGGTTCAGATTGGGGAGTGTCACCAAGGTGTTATGAAAGGAAGCTCAGGAAGTGCTATCATGTACACATACACAACACTAGAAAACTGCTTCAAAGTGAAGTTTTAAAACCACTACCATAACCTAATTCACCCATGATTTGATACACTCCTGTCATTTTTATTTTAATGTTGTATTTGTTTAATTTCTCATAGATTTTGCAGTATTTCATAGACTTTGCTTAGAAATGTTATTTTAGTGTATATTTTCCTTCTATTCTAGGCTTTTTCTAATGTTAGATAACAAATATTTTCTTGTAGATTAATAAAAAGTATCAATGATGCCTGCTTAAGTGGCCTCAATCTGAGAAGAAGTATCAGCTTTGCACATATTGTCAACAACAGACTTAAGCATAGTGTGAATCATGAGTTCCCACTGTAGTATTAAGAAGAAAACTACAGCACTCTTTTCCCCTTTTAATGTATGTCATTTCATTCTTCTGTCCAAAGAATAATAATTAAAGAAACACTCCACGGTGCATGGTGTCATGGCAATATTTGGTAGAAGGTTATCTGTTTTGATAATTTATTTCACCAGTAGTTTTATTTATAAGAATCACTTACTTAAAAGTAACTGTAATATTCACAGAAAACAGTTCTATTGTTTTCATTTTGAAGAAGTTGCATTACATGGGATGAAAGAGACTTTTCTTTCTTTGATCTCCTTGTCCTTACATTTCTTTATATCTGCAACAAATTTGTATATAACCACTTTTTACTATATAAGATATTCAAAGTTGACAAAATGAATGTTCAAAGTCTTCAAAGGTTTTTAACAAATAGACTTTAAAATTTTAGCTAGTAATCTTTGACATTAAGAAAATATCCAAAACAATAGTGTTCTTTGAGTTGATATGATTAAACTGTGAACTAGATACATTTTATTCATTAAATATAACACTATTTAGCATTTAGTTCTGAGATGATAAAGCTAATGTTATTTGCTTTAACAATCCTCTCAATTAAAATATACACTATGATTGAATTATTGCCAGTTACATAAGTCTTTGTGCTTTTTGTAAGTTTTTCATTTTTAATATTAAATATAAAAATCAACTATTTTCTAATTATATTTGTCTTCATCATACTCATATACAAAGTTCATATTAACCCTGTTACATCTTTCTTTGAAGATTTTGTGTATGTGTATGATACTGGTGATTGACTCCAGACCATACTAGACAAATGTCTTATCATTAAGTCACACAAAAACCCCATAATTTCTTAGAATGTTTCAAAATGAGGAAGTCCTAATTTTTATGTATTTATATCAAGGGTTAAAGTACTTTATATCTCAAATGTTGAGTTTTGATTATATTTAGTTTAGATAATGTTACTAATTATTATACAACACAGAAACATTTTTGTTCAGATATTTGCTTTTATCCTATGTTGTTGTATTATCTATTTTACCTTTTTCTTAATGAACATCATAGCCCCATGATCATATTATATTTCATTTTTTTTTCTTTTTTCAGTGATGGGAATCAAACCCAAGACCTCGAATATGCTAGGCAAGTGCTCCATCAATGGTTGCTTTGTTTTCTTACAGCTTGGGCCCCCAGGAGCAGAAGGCCACTGCTTTATCCTTTCAGGGTAATTTATCATCATTGCACAAACTTTTTTTTGCTTTTTCATTTTCTTATTTCCTTTCATCCTCACTCTCTTTTTTAATTAATATTCTCCACTTCCAAATGCCAATCATTGTGCTCCATGTGAAACTTATTTTGTATGTGTTTTGATGAAGCATATATTGCTTTGATGCTTTTTAATTTTATGTGTGTTTGATTGTGATGCTGGGGGGCTGGCACCCAGGGCCTTGCAAATGCTATGCAAATATTCTGTGTCCACTGAAAACTAAAAAATATATAAATATTAAAAAATTATCTTTCTCTTTAAAAATAGCTTGTAAAGATAACAATATTATACTGCAAAACTTCATGAACTTTCATATTGCTTGCTGTGTGTGACTGAACAGTATGTGAAAAACCTTGGGGATATGTGAAAAATATATTATGAATATAACGGGGAGAACACTTGAGTTTTTTTTTTTTTTCCTTATTGTACACACATTCTGAGGCCAAATGAGGATCTTTATTAGAGGTCATTTCTCAAAGAAGAGATAGTGATCGTGAGGGAATAAATTAACCTAGATATTATGAAATAAATATAATATATGATTGATTAAAATTGAGGACATATATGGGCATGCCAAATCATTTGCTGAATCATTTCATTTACAGTTATTTAGTTATTTTAATGTTTTGTTTACTATCTGCATTAGAGACATCATTGACCTGCAATTCAGGAAAAGTGTTAATTCTATCACTGAATTTATCAGGTTTTGTCACTTTGATATATTACTTATTGCCATAGGATCTCTTGTTCTTCAATGTATATATTTATAAATTTACACATTCTAGAAGGTTTTAGGATGATAAAAGAAAATATGTATTAAAAGAATAGGTAAAAATGTTCTTTATAATTAATGTACCATTGCTACAGTTATTACATAGCATTTTCTTTTTAAGAATGTATTAACCAGCAATATGTGTATAATAATAACATAATGGCCAAATATGGTATAAACAAACATAAATTAATAAATCTTATATGATTCATTTTATAATAATATTGGTAAAATATAATCAGAGGTGAAAATAAACATTTAAATAATGATACATGCACATGTCCATTTTTATTAAGGTATAGTGAAATATATCTATTTTTGTAATATACTTTTGTTCACAAAAGCATCATAAATATTATTGTAGCTGCACAAAATTAAAAATCCAAATTGTACATATCTCAGTAAATAAATGGCTTTTAGTGACTGAAATTTCTGAGTCTGTTTTGTGAAACACAAATACTCAGTAAAATATGCTCTGAAGAAAACCTCAATTTGAAAATGTAAAAACATAGAAAGGAGTATTTAGAGTTGTTTTACCATGAGTTTAAATTAAAATAGTTTTGATGCCCGAACAAATACTCTGAAGTTTTTACCCTTAAGAAATACATATGAAAGAGTACATCAATTCTGTCTCGAGTAATGCAAGCATAAGAGAAAGATGATAAGAATATTAAGTAAGCCTCAAAAATCTGAGGATCATGAAATAAATGAATTGTTGGCAAGAAAATATCTAGAATCAATTTTGATATAAAGTCAAAACCAATAAGCATTCTAATTTACCAAATCTTAATGATTTAATATATTAGAGAAAAGAAATCAGAATTCCAAGCAAAGGCTTGAGAAATGGGTGTGCACAGCAAGGTTTAACCTCAGAAAATTTTATACATCCCCTGTGTCTGTCCATGTGTCTCTCTCACGTCTTTCCACTGTGATACCAAAAACAAAAACAATGAAGAACAAGTTTTTGAGTAATTATATTTAGGTCTTAAAACAGTTAAAGAAAATGGCTAGCTCTCTTTATCTATTTTTAGTAGTAATTTGCCTTAGTATTTCCTCAATAATTAATGATCACCCTGTGCTTGTTGCTCATAATTTAGAATGTGGAGACCCACTGAGAATGAGGCTCTGAAGACTACTATTTGAATAATGTCAGAACAAAAAGTGCCACAGAACAGTAAGAACTGAAAAACAAGGCCAAGGCCAGTGCAGGACCACACAGCATGTAGGGCTATATAAAGGAGGAGTGGAGTTGGTCTATGAGCTCTGACCTCCCTTAGGCAATGCAAAGGACAGACTAGTATACATTGTCTTAGAAAATATTTTTCTTCAAATCTTATATTTTAATGGATACATGGTAAGAATCCAGAAGTAAAATGTAAAATAGCACATTTACATTCATTTCTGGGATACTTTTACTTCTAGTTCACTAGATTAGCTAATTTTAATGCCTTTCACTATGTCCTAATTGATATTTTAGCTATAGTAGATAACTTTTTATTTTTCAATATTTATCAGGTAATTTACAAAGAATTCCATTACATAATACAGTGATTTAAAAAATAATAATGATGAAATTGTTCAAAACACATACACAGTAATATCACAGGGTATGAAGTCTGTGTAGACACCATAGTCTTTATGTTTAGTTCCTAGTTTAAAGAAAGGTTGACTGACTTGGAAGTTTAGCTTGAAATCTTTTCTCAAAAAAACTTGAAAGAACTTCTCCTGTGTCTTTAGACAGGGAGACTGGCAGTAACTCAGGGACAACTGTGGGTTTGGCACCTTTATTCATGATCACTTTTTCCTTTGTGGAAGACTGTAAACTCTTTGAAGATTCACATTCCCACTCAGCAGTAGGAAATTTTACTTTTTCATGTTTTATTTCCCCTTTTCCATATCTCATTTCTCTCATTTTAGAATTATGTTAGGGAAATTTATTCTCCTGGTCCTATCTTCTGTTTTTTCTCTGAAGAGTCTTTTCAATATTATCTTCCAAGTTTTTTTTTTAATTTAATCTTGTTTTTAATATACAAATTATCTGCGTTAATTTTTGAGTTTTGCACCTGGTGAGGTATGATTCTTTGGGCTCAGGTTTGAAAAAAGATAATCTTTAAGTTAATAAAGTTTCAATCATATGTATTAAGATAAAGAAACTTAGTTTTAAAATTACCCAGTTTTCTATAATATTTCAAGTACAATAATTTTAAATGAAACATATTTAAAATAAATTAATTTTCTTTCTCATTGGGCAATCTTAATTAAGGCATAATGACTCATTCTATTCTTCTTATAATTTTATTATATGAAATATTCATTGTTGTTTATATATCATTCATATAAAATTATTAATAGAAATTCATCACTGGTTAAGAGACATGATTCAGCCAAGAGGCAAGTTAAATATAAGTTCAAGTTTTTCTCCATACACAAAATAACTTTCTGAGTATAATTTGTGATTGGAAAAAAAGCCTTCAAGATGGCAAGTAGCACAAACAAGTTTACTAAAGGCTAAAACTGACTCTGAAGGTGCATGCCTCTCCCACACCACACCGCCATGAAGTGAAGGTTTCTAAGGCCTGGGAAACTAACTGGGGTATTTTTAATGGGGACATGTACTCTTGTGATACTAACAATTTGTAGAGGGAAAATGACTCAAAAACCCATGAAATGCAGGAACCCCAGAGTTCTGAGAACTATCTTAGATGTAAGCCACCCAGGAGACCTGCCTGACCATTGGATCTTTTCACTTTAGACCTTTTAGAGTAGGAAATAAACATTGATTAAATAAATCACTGAGATGTGGGGTTCTAAACAACATTTATTTTCTCAACTATACAGTCTAAAACATTATTCCTAATGGATTGAAGCACATGTCTCTGGGACACATTTTTCAAGGCTTTTTAATTTTATTAAAATATACACTTCATGTGCCACATTCTTTTCCAAATTTCTTAAGAAACAATGTCAAAGATTTGACATTATGCTTAACCATACTTAGGGAGTCACTTCAAGAAGTGTAGAGTCGAGTTCGGGACCTGCTGTGGCTGCGCCGTCTGCTGCTTCTGCGCCTTCTTGCCGGCTCGGGGGATGTGAGAGCGCAAATCCCTTGGCGGCCGGGCACCAAGTCCAGTCGAGATTTGCCAGCGGGGGTGGGGCTCCACCTCCGCCAGCTCCAGACGCACCCGGCGACTGGGGCCAATGGCCAGCTCCGGCGGGACAGCGGCCGGCGCCGTTGGGGTTTGGCTTCGCTGCGCACCCAGAAGATGAATCGGTCCTCGGCGCCCCCACCGCTCCCGCCGCCCGGGGAGCAAGTGATCCACGTCACGCAGGACCTCGACACGGACCTCGAGGCCCTCTTTAACTCTGTCATGAACCCCAAGCCCAGCTCGTGGCGGAAGAAGATCCTGCTGGAGTCCTTCTTCAAGGAGCCCAACTTGGGCTCGCACTCGCGGCAGTCCAGTACCGACTCGTCGGGCGGCCACCCCAGGCCGCGGGTGGCCGGCGGCGCGAAGCACGTCCGCTCACATTCCTCTCCCGCATCCCTGCAGCTGGGCACCGGTGCGGAGGCTGCTGCCAGCTCCGCGCAGCAGCACGCGCACCTCCGCCAGCAGTCCTACGACATGACAGACGAGCTGCCGCTGCCCCCAGGCTCGGAGATGGCCTTCAGCTTCCCTGGCTCAGGGAGCACACCTCTCCATGGTCCTTGAGTGTCCTGGGAGACATCACCGGAAGAAGCACATTCTAGAAGCCTATTCTCCCAGGAGAGCCCACACAGTGTGTCCTGACCCCTTTCCAGGCCTCCCTGAGAAGCCAAAGCAGTGACAGGCTGTAGGTTTGTCCTTTCAGCAATGCGGCATGCTCAGCGCAGGTGGTGTGGGCAGGGTCTTCTTTTAAAGCAAAACTGTCCCTGTGTCATTCACCTTGCCAGACCATCCTCTGGACCAAGAGGCTTGCGGACGACTGGTACACCCATGGCACCCAGGCTTCTAGCAGATGTCTCCTGATGTTGACGGTGACCACCTGGACATTGAGGAGGTCAGCCAAGCGGAGAAAGTTCATTTTGTGTGCAACAGAAAAATGACTCCAAATCCGTGTTTCACTAAGGTCCAGGGTGAAGTCAAATTGGTGTAGACTCTGAGCTCTGCATTTCACAGAGGAAGACCTGAAGCCCCCACAAGGGGGAGCCCGAGGGCAAGAAGCCATACTGCTGTCCCCCAGCATCCCACCTGCCTGCCCTTGTTCAGACCCTCCACCCACTTAAGGCAGCAGGACAGTATTCTGCTCATTTGCATGTTACCCACTCACTCAGTGCCCTTCACTCTGCCCTCAGGCCATCCCCTGACCTGTCAGGGGTTAGAAGGAAATTCTCCTTCAAAGAATAGCCTGACATTTACAAGAAACAGCCTCCTGGGAGACATCCTGCCTGGGAGACATCCTGCAGCTACCTATCTCCCTGGAATATCCTGCAGTTATCAGGATCATCAGACATCTTGCAGCTGGCAGTTTTACCACCCACATCCAGCAATTGCTGATTAGAGAGCTTCCCCATCCCCAGCATATAAATACCCCTGTGTGAACAATAAAAGTTTGCAGCTTGATCAGAACTCCTGTCTTGCTGTCCTCCCTCGTGTCTCTTGTCCCTTCATTCCTCCCCACCTAGGTTCGCTGCCCACATTGATGTGTCCTGCCGGTCCTTCTCCCCACCTCCAAAGCGTATGAAGCCCATATACTTCTTCTTTTTTTAGTACCAGGGATTGAACCCAGGGGCACTTAAGCACTGACCAACATCCCCAGCCCTTTTTATTTTTTTTAATTTTGAGACAGGGTCTTGCTAAGTTGCTTAGGGCCTCTCTAAATTGCCGAGGCTGGCCTTAAACTTTCGATCTTCTGCCTCAGCCTCCTAAGTGCTGGGATTACAGGCATGCACCATGGCAGCTGGTGAAACCCATGTACCTGGTGAAACCATGTACCTGGGCCCCGACCTTCTTCTCCACCCACCTGACTGCCTTGTCCTTTCCCACGAACTCTCAAACCCATGGCCTCCTCACGCTCACCCTCTAGCCCAGGCCGAAAAGCAGGTGTGTTTTCTCAAACCACTTGGACCCACTTGACTGATGAGCCAATGGTCCCAAGAGCTGCTGAATGCCTGGGGTCCTATGTCCCCACCACCCTGTCACCTCTCTCCCACTTGGCCAGTTCCCAACACAGTTAAAGAATGAATGTCCAGTGACAGCATATAACTTAAAGAAATGTCATCAGTGGATGGAATTGAATGTGTATGTGTTAATCCAGAAGATTCAGCAGATAGGACAGACCAAAGAAAATCAAGACCGTAGTAATTTTTTGTTAAGAAGGAATTTGTACCCATCTGCCATGTAATGTCATAGTTTAGGCATCAGCAAGCTCTTATTAAAAGGTCCAATAGTAACTACATTAGGCTTTTCAGGCCATCATCTCTGTCAGAACTACTTGATTCTGCCATTAGGGCATGAAATAGGCCATGGAAAGCACATGAATGGATGCACATGGCTGTGTTCCAATAGAACTTCATTTATAAAAACAGGGAGCCCCACTTGGCCAGTGGACTGTGGCTGGCCCATCCTTAGTGTAGACCACACTGCCTGCCTCATACTCTCTTTATTAACAAGTATAAGACATTACACAATGTACACATGTGTCAAAACATCACAGGGTACCCCATAAATATACACAATTTTATGTTATTATGTATCAGTTAAAAAGTAAAGATTAAGCTGTCGGCTGAGGGTGTGGCTCAGAGGTAGAGCACATGCATGAGGCACTGGGTCGGATCCTCAGCACCACATGAAAATAAAATAAAGGTACTGTGTCCACCTATATCTAAAAAAATCATTTTTTTTTTAAAAAAGGAAAGATTAAGAAAACATTTGAGACCACAAAAAGTAGATATCACTAAGGAAAAAAATATATAATTCTACTCCACCCGTTTTTTCTGCCCTTATATTTTATGCTTCTCTGTTTAACACTGGATTCAAGTTCCAACACTCTGGGTGCTAACAGGATTCCTGTGTCAGCCTTGGAATCCACAAGTCCTCACATCTGCTGACCCAGTGGGGACGTGGGATGCTCCACAGAACCCTTTCCCTCCTTCACCTGTTTCAAGGTGAGACCGTGTGAGGTGTGTAATTGAAGACCTGTATTATTAAAACTGTCTTTTGAAAGTAGCACATAAGGAAGGAGCCACCAGTCAGCAGAAAGCTCTGCTGTAGCCTGAAAAACATAATCAACCACCTGCAAGCCAGCAAATTTGACTCGTTATCTTCCTCAAAAACAGGTTGGCCCAGGAGTGATGTTTAAATTGAGGCAGCTGTTTGTTAAAGGCAAAATACTGGGGAGTCTGTTCAACCCAGCGGCTTGCTGGCATCTTCTCCTCACCACATGGATGGATCTTTATAAAAAAGGATATGACTAATTCATTTTGCAAATCAGGTGAACCTTGGTCTCATTTAACTTATAATCATGATTCAAGTGACAAAATAGAGCCGGCTAAATGCTGAGGACCTGTCTTGCCGAATCACACCTGTGATCCCAGTTACTCAGGAGGATCACAAGGCCGAGGCCAGGGTCAGCATCATGGTGAAGCTCCAGCAACTCTGCCTATCTCATCTTAAAATAAAAAAGATAAAGGGCTGAGGATGTGGCTCAGTGATTAAGTACCCCAGGGTTCAATCCTCACTACCATTTTTTAATAAAATTTTTAAATTAAAATAACAGTCATCCCTCTGTCTTGTGGGTTCCACATTCCCAGACTCAACCTCAAGTAAAAAATATTCAGGGAAAAAAATGTGTCTGCACTGAACACTTGCAGACTTTTTCTCCTGTCACTACTAGTGTAACAAGGATTTTCGCAGCATTAACTACTAGAAGAAATCTAGAGATGATCTGAGGGTACAGGAAGATGTGTTGGGTTTTGTGCAGTTGCTCTGCCATACCCCCCATGGGGCTTGACATCCTGGGATTTGGTGTCTACAGGGATCCTGGGACCAACACCTCAGATCCTGAGTGACTGTGCAGTGCTGCTGCTTTTCCTATCGCTTATTTTATTTTATTTTTTAAGTTGTAGATGGACACAATACCCCTATTTTATTTATTTATTTTTATGTGGTGCTGAGACTTGAATCCAGCCTCTCACCCACGCTCGGCAGGTGCTCAACCACTGAGCCACATCCCCAGCTTCCCATCGCTTTGGGAAGCACAGTGAATAGGGCCATCAGAGGTGATGGCTCCTTATCCACGTGTCCCTCTGTCCCTCGTCTGAGGTCCTCAGAAGTAGCTCCAGGTGGGAGGTGCTGATGTCGGGCACCACCACCTTCACCAGCTGCTTCCACGCAGCCTCCTTCACCGCAACCTCGGTGCCCACCTTGAACTTCAGAAGGCGGAATGCCTCCAGCACCTGGGGACATTTCAGAGAGGCCAGTTTTCGAACCCCGTTCTTAGAAAAGCAGAGTGGGGTATTTTAAGAGAAGATTCAAGAAGATGTCCGTTTCTTCAACACCAAACATGTGGGGGTCAAGGAGGAGTTCAGGGAGAGTCACTGACGGGTCAGCCAATGACCAAGACGTCACCCTCCCTGCTCCACGTCAATTTTGCTGACCACGCCTGCGGTCACAGACTCATCTTACCAAGTGTCAATGAGGGAACCGGTGGAGGACAATCTGTGGTGAGAAACAGACCGACAGCAGAAGGCTCCAGACTCCACTCCGCCCCAGAGGAAGGATTCCAGAAAGGAAGGGGCTGGGGCACCACTGAGGGGAGAGAGACACAGGGAGAGGGACACAGGGCTCCATTAAGACAGCCAGAGAGACGAGGAGACAGCCGAGGCTGCCTGCTGCCCCCTCCCCTGACTCAGGCAATGGCAAGGCCCTACTGAGGTGGATGGCGCCAGGCGTCCATCATCTGGAAGAGCGCAGTATGTTTCTGGGAATGGGCTGGTTTGGTTTTGTATTCCTTTAATAAGTCTAGTTGCGACTTCTCATATGACCATTAAGTATGAAGGAAAAAACATGAATTTCCCAATTAATGCAACTACTTCTAAAGAATAGATCTGTTTGCTCTAAATGCAATGATTCAACTGTGGAACGTAAATTGTTAATGTTTAATGAGAAACCCCCTGTAGGAAAAACAGTCAAGGAAGTTTTTGAGAAATTAAATTAAAATCTAAAGAAGAAGAATTAATGTTAAGAAGACAGATTAGTGCTTATTACTGGGCAACTTGTTCTTATCCCTGTGCACAATGGTTTGTGCTCTTGCTCTTGTTTGATTAAAATTAGTAGCCTCACTTTCAAAGTTAACCGCTTACCATAACGGTGGCACCAATTCTAGTCAAGAAAGAATAGTCAAGGTGTAGGCCAGTAGTCTGGGACATTTCTAACTTATTAAAAACTAAGTGGAAACAGCTCAAAGCAAAGTGAACTGAAAGTAAAAATGCTTGCTTATGCATAAGCCAAGATACATTCTTCTATTCTAATTGTAGCTATGTAATACTTTGCTTCTTTGAATAATGATTTCTGTTTTGTAACCACAAAGTACTGTGAGTCTGCCAAAATGAAAAGTATATATGATTAACTTCACAAGTAAAGATTGGGTTCAGCACCTTCATCTTGGTGTCTGCGTTGTCTCTCCACCCCTTTTCGATGACTCCTCACCATCTGTTCGTCTCCTGAGACCCCCTGTGGGAGCTGGACTCCTACAGCTGCCATCTGGTCTGACCACAGGGAACTTTCCAGAAGGAGAGGAAACTCAACAACGCCCCTCAGGTTAGAACCAGCCATCCAGCTTCCGCGCTCAGTCCTACTGCTCCCTGAGGCTGTCCTGCAACACGGCAACCAGGTGATGGGCTCCCACAGCTGGACGGTACCAGCTTAAAGGGTCTCAGTCACTGTGGATTCTGCAGAAGCTTGGGTGGTTCCAGGCACAAAAAGCACATCTAAGACATGTGTGCTGGATGATGCATGTTAAGGAAGGCTGGTTTCGAGGCATAGGAGGCACATCAACTGTTTGTCCAGCAGTTCAAGTGAAGAGAGACCCAGACCTTGAGGAGCAGCCTCTTCCACCAGGGGAGGCCTGGCCTTGGTGCCAGGAGGCCCCGAGGTTCCTTGGGACCCTGATAGAGCCAAATGTCTTCAAAGTCCAGCTCTGAGACTCAGTTCCACTGCTCTCTTGCCCTCTACCACAAGCCCTGTCCTTCTCCCCAACTTTCTACCTGCCCCCAGTGGGGACACCCCTCAGCAACAGGAAATTCAAAACAGGACCAAAAAGTCAAGAGCCAGAAGGAAAACTGACCTTTCAGGAAAGGTTTCTCTGTGCAGTAAGTTTTACAGTAAAAGAAGGTCCGTGCAGCGAGGGAGTGGGACGGCTGGGCGTTGGGCAGCTCCAGGCAAATGCAGCTCCCTACCACCCGGGCACTCAGAAACATCTGCCCAGCCTCTGCCCACAGGAGGCCAGTGGTCACAAGCAGAGCACACAGGGCTGGCTCTAGAGTGTTCCCTTCCGTTTGAGGGGGAAGGGGTGGAAGCTTGGAGAACATCCCCAGTCCCATTGCACATGCACACTGCAAAGAGCCACGAGCTTCAGGAGGCATTAAAAGCAACAAGCAGAGCCAGGAGCTTTGCCACACAAGGGTGGGTATCCTGGCTAACCACTGTCTTTCGGATCTCCTCGGATACATCCTGAGCCCCTCCAGGAAGACTGGTAAGAGACTTCCGTGGAGCAGAAAGGAGCAAGACGTCAAAGGAGCCCTCAGCTCCACCCAAGTAAACAATAGGGGACGCCTCCAAAGGGTCAGCAGAGGCGCTCCCACCTCCCGGCCCCCAGCTCCAGGTTCAGGCACTTACCTGCAGGTCATTGTTGTAGACCATGGCCAGGAAGACAGACATGAAGATGTGGCTGTTGATGATGATGCAGGTCATGAAGTACGAAGAGAACAACCAATGCAAGGTATAGGCAGGCATCCTAGGAGGATTTGGTCATGTTTCCCAGTGCCCATCCTGCTTCTGTGGCCTTTCAGGCTGGCCTCAGGTGACATCCCCCCTCCCACAGGCCCTGGAAAACCTGCCCACTTTCCCTCTCCCCTGTGGGCTACGAAGGGTCCTCAGAGCCATCCCCGTCCCTAATGCTGAAGCTCGCTCCAAACCTGCCCTTCTGACATTCTCGGTGCCTTAGGAAGGCGCCAGCATTCAACATGGACAGGACCTGAGCCATGTCGCTGTCCAACTCTCTCCCTCGCATGCAGTTATGGAGACCTAGGAGGAGAGCCACCTGCCCTGAGTGATGGAGGGAACGGGAAGCGTGGTCACGCTGCATGGCGCAGATAGATTCCCCTGACGTCAGCAAGAATGAAAGGGGCACCCACAGTGAACGCCTGGCCAGGAGGAGATGCGACAGTTAAACCACTTCCATGGAAACTGGATTTCCTACAGGAGGGATTGGAGGGCTGGAAGAAAAGACCCACGAGAACACAGCAGGACAGGGACTTCCCTGGCTTATGTTTTCACCAGGGCCAGCCCTAGAAGGAGCGAGAGCCACACTGAGGGTCCTGCCCATCACTCCATGACAGATGCCTCCCCCTTCCCCACGCACTTCAGGGATTTGTGCAGGGAGAGCCCCGCCCACACTCTGGAAGGGCTTTCTGCTCAGAGCAGCATGGCTCCATCACTTCAGCCCCAGGAACCAGGCAGATCCATAACAAACAGAACACCAGAAAGAAACACAGGATTTCCTCCCCTGCAGCATCCACACAGGCAGAGAACTGGCACGTGGAGGGTACGGCGATGCCAACTGCTGTTCACCTGCCTCTCCTGTTTCCTGCGGCCAAACCATGACAAGCATGCTTGGGAGAACCCACCACGGCTCCCCCCCGCCAAAGACAGAGCAGGCCCTTAAATCAAGACTCAGAGAAGATTCCAGAATAGAAAGTGGGTTCCAATACTTAAGAGCAGAATATCTAGAAATACCTCTCGTAGCTTTCCATTTTAAAAGAACCCATCTAAATTTAGGCTACCATTACTGTCAAATTTTATATCCTTCAATGCTTGTACAATAAATATGATTAAACAGCAAGTCTGCCTTTTCCCTCTCTGAGTGATGCTCTGTCAGGAGACAGCTGCTTCGTCTGTCTGTCTGCTGGTTGGTTTGTAGGCACATACTGTCCTTCTGGATGGTTCAGCAGGAATCTTCTAGGTCCTGATGGTTGGCAAGGTCAAGGTCAGAGAGAGAAAGATGGGCAGAATTACAGCCCCAAGGATTCTATCCCTTATCCCTGGAAGTGTATAATCTATTTCTTTTCAGACAAATGAGGAGTTTACAGATGTAATTCAGGTTCCTAATCAAGTGACTTTAAAAATAGGGAGGTCACCCTAGATGACTGTGTTGGCCCCATGGAATCCCAAGGGCTCTTAATGTCAGCAGAGGACAGAAGAGGAGGTGAACCGCTCCAAGCCCACCAAGGACCCTGGGCAGGTTGGAAAGCTGTTACCTCCACCTGCAGGGGCAGCCCCAGGCCTCCAGGAAGGAGCAGGGCTCAGCCCGTGCATTTATGGGTGCCTGTGAGACCCCACTCAGAGGATTTGGCCTCGCCTCATGGACCTCTGGCAATACAGGCTGTGTGAGAAAGTACTTCAGTCTCCTCAGTGTGTTAAGGTGGAAACCTGGCAGAACGCTGGCCTGCGCCTCAGAGCTCACATCATTCTCCAGTCACAAGGCTGGCCCGCAGTGCCGACTGTGTGGCCTCCACTCCTTGGGCGGTGTTGACAGGAAGCCAAACCGAGACCAAAGGGACAGAATAGAATGCCCAGAAGTAAGCCCTGGTGTATGTGATCAAATGACTCTTGATAAGGGACACAAGACCATTCAGTGAGGAAAAGAACAGTCTTTTCAGCACATCATTTTGGGGAAAACTGGACATGCACATGCAAAAGAATGAAGTTGAACTCTTACCTAATACAACACCTACAAAAGAAAACATAGGGCAGTAGATTCAGGACACCGGAGTTGAAAATGATTTTTTTTCTTTTGATAAGATGCCAAAAGCACAGGCAACTAGAAAAAAATAGAAATATTGGACTTCATGAAAACTGAAGTTTTGTTCATAAAAATATAACATCAATCCACTAAAAAAAAAAGTCCATTGGATGTGAAAAAGAGTGGCCAACCACATATTTTATGCACCACCACACCAGGTGGGAAGCGTAATTCTTAGCAGTAGACTGTGTATAAAACAGGATGCTGACTTTAAAAACCCCAATGTTTTTAGTATGCCTGCTGTTTTCTTAAGCAAGGCATAATCTTTTGATGTTTTCCATAATATATTATTTAAAGATCCCTCTACAACAAATACAGACTTCTTTTATGAGGGGTAGAACCATAGAGACCCAAGGAAAATTATAACAGTGTATCGGAAGTAACCTATACAATTACTAAAATTTGAGTATGCACCCTATCTCCCCTCTTTTGCCCTGGGGAAGAGGTTTTGTTTCATTTGCCTTTGATGCTCCCAACACTAATTAGTTAAATGTGATCTGTGAATGGTGACAATCTTCACACACACACACACACACACACACACACACACACACACACCCCTACCTTCCCCTCAAAGCTTGCTTAATCTCAGGCTACACATAAACAAGTAGCTAAATGACAGACTCTGGGAGGCAAAGGCCAGGTCTGTGCTGTATCCCGGAATGTTGAACAGTACCTGACACCTAGTAGGACCTCAACATCTCTCTGTCCATTGTATATAGGACCAGAAATACCTGGCTCCCTGTAGAGCAGTGTGTTCAGTTGGATGCACCATTTATAAGTGAGATTTCCAATCCATGAAACTACAGAAGGCCTGAGGGCTGACAGCTCAGGAATACATCCTATGAGAAAGGGTGAGGGTACAGATGTTTGTAGCTCACAGATGTGATGGTTTGTTACTGTCCCTCAAAAGTTCCCGTGTGAGACAGTGCAAGTGAGGAGAGCCTTAACCTAATTAGTGCATTGAACCCCTGGTGAGGACTAACTGGGTGGTAACTGTAGGCAGTAGGGTGTGGCTGAGGAGGTGGGTCTCTGGGGACTGCCCCTGGGGTTGCTACTCTGTCCTGGTGAGGGGAGCACTCTCTCAGCTTCCTAGGTGTCCTGTCCTGAGCTGGTTCCCTACTCTGTGCCATCCTGAAGTGATTTTTTTAAATAATAATAATAATATAATAATAATTGTTGTTGTTATTTTGAGTGTGTGCAGTGATGTTCTCAACTGTGAAGAGGTGTTTGAAAATCGACTCAAATATGCCGCCGCCCACAGCAAGAAGAATGGCAGGCGCCTTTTCAGGGGTTAAGTGATTTTCAAAAGGGTTTCCCCGGAGTTTTTATTAAAAACCCCGATGTTTCCTGATGCATGTTGTTGTGGGAGATAGGCATCCATTCTCCTGTGACCAGGGATTTGTATTCAGCTTGGCAGAGAATGGGATGGTTGCCTGTAAGAAATGTGAAGTAGCACGTGTTCTGAATGCTCAATGGACAGTTAGATCAGAACCTAGGACACGTGAGTGTGTAAAAGAGTATGTGTAAGAGGTTGTGGTTGCATGTTGCCTAATGCAAGTTATTGAGTTGAAGTTGCATTTGTTAATTCTAAAATATGGAAGGAAGTATGGTGTTTGGTCCACTTGAGGATTCACTCAATAGAGTATCAGACTTTGTTTCTTTTGGGGGGCACTGTGGAAATGTGAATGAGAACAAGTTGGTGACATCTTTCAGGTGGAAGCATTGTCCAAGGACACACTCATCAAGTTGGCCAAGAAGTCATTTTGTGAAGCCCCTGTTGTCTCAAGGCTTTTGACGATGAATTCATGTGTGGAGATGGTAATTCTTCATGGACCTTTGCATTTGGTGAATCATGGAACGTATCTGAGTAGATAATCATTTACCAATATGTCCACAATAATCTCACATATTATGCATAACAGGTCATGGCTGGGTAAATATTACCATTTCCTTTTTTGCATTTAAGAAAAGTAATAATGACATTATATTTTCTCCTTTTTTTGCCTTGAAGTATGTCAGTGTCTTAACCAAGCATGATTGTTGGGAGGTAGGCTAGCAAGAACTTGAACTCAGGGATTTTACTGTCATGTAAATCTATTGTTTTTCATTGATTTCTATTAATATATTCAGGTTGACATCCATTACCTTTTAAGCATTTCACTTTCCCAATTGTGGGCACCCTGACAGCCCTCAACCTTCTGTAAGCACAGACAACTCTATAAGGAACCTGAGGATAAATTTCCCTGTGCATGTCCCCTTGTGAAACTGCTTAAGCACCACCTGGTTTACACACAGGTGGAATTTCTAGGTCAAAGTGTGCATGTTTACTTCTTTGACTAAGCACTGCCAGGTGGCTCTTCTGAATAGCTCTACCTGTGGCCAGGATTGTATTATCTAGCTTTCTAACTTTTGCATGTGGAGTAGATACATAGTGGGAGCACACTGTTTTTGTTGGTATTTTTCTTGGTATCTATTCTGATGTTTTTCACTGGGGGATTTTCTCCTGTGAAAATGGGCTTCCTCTGGATGCCTCTGCCCGTTCCTCTACTTGACCTTATTTTCTTCTTCTTTTTAAAGTTTTTTTCGAAGTGACTTTTTAATTTTAGTTTTATTAAAGACATTGTCCCTTGCTTGCATAGTCTATACCTGAAGCACTAATCCTTGCTCCAAGGCCCAGCTTGCTCTCAGCTGCCCCGGGAGGGGAACGGTCTTTGGTGATAGCCAAGAGACACCCATACAGGGGGCACAAGTGCTCTGGACCTCTGGTGTCTTGTCAGCAGTGCTTCCCATGCTCACAGAGGGTTTCAGACATTATAAAATTGAATGAGTTCATGCAGACATTTGAAGTGCTATTGAAAGATATTTGCATGAGCCAAATAAAACCTATTTCTAGGCATCCTGGTGAAGACAAGGTTTCATCTTCATGTCTATGTTTTTTTCTATGTTTTGTTGTTGTTGTTAGAATGAAATTCATATGTTGCCAGACCATTCTATCAGATGTGTAACTAGATGCCATTTAAATTACCCACTTTTAAATGGCAGACATTTTTTAATGAACACTGCCTATCTGCACCTTTTTTAAAAACAGGACTGGGCTGAGAAGCCCAAATACCAATGGTTAGCTGGAACATATTTTTCATTTGGCCTGTCAGTATTCCCTGAGGTCATCTGTGCAATCAGCTTCATTACTCCTGCTCCCTCACTGGATTTCATAGAAACTATATGCTATGTATGAATCAGGGACACCAATCCCTGATTAGATGCTACCCTACTTTCCAGAAAAGACTGGGCACACCATGAGTTGCACAATGATGGGACCAGGGTCCAAAAGCTGCTGAGAGGGAAGGACTGGTTGTGAATGCATATTTGAAGGTTCCAAGCTGAAACTCTAGTGGCACCAAGCAGGGCAGATGCTGGGTGGGAGTATTTGGGTAGTTGTTGGTGAACACCTGCGCACCTGAGATGGGTAGGCATGGAGGAGAAATCAGCAGCCCATAGGGCTTTTGAAAGTGGTCTTATGTGAAAAGAGGCTCAGGTATGGGCACAGGAAATGACATCATTGCCTTGACAATGGATCAAACAGAACATGGAACCCTGGTATCCAGGCACCCACTTCACTGACCAAGCCATCCGAGCTCACTTGGTTGGAGACACTGGAGTGAGAAGGATGTTCCCCTGTCCTTGCAAACAATGCCGAGCCTCAGGCTCCCAGGAATCTCAGGGGGGGCAACTAGCCCTTTTGTGGTTACACTGGGTGAGGCTTCATCTTAGACGCCAGATCCTCTGGCAATTGTCGCAGAGGAGCTCAAGAGTAACAGTGAGTAGCACAGGGCAGGTGAGCCCAGCAGGCCCTCTAGTCTGATCCCTGATGAATGGCAAAGGACTCCTATTCTTACTTTGTGTGTGTGTTTGTGTGTGTGTGTTTGTACTGATGGGAACTGTCCCATTGTGCTTTGACTCTAGTGTATTGGCACAAGTCATTTTTCTGTTTGTCACCATTTCCATTTTGAACCCACCATTCTTGGTTCCAACCTAGGGAGAAAATGATCAGAACACGGAGGAGCCCTTCAGGGTACAGAGCCTTGAACCTTACAGGCAGGACCAGCTTAGGAATGAGCTCCTGCCTGTCATTGGTGGGAGGAACCTACATTTCAGCAGCAACATGGCGTTAATCTCCTGGGATTCCATTCCCACCCAGCAGGTGCTGGATCTCTTGTTCCCAAGGTAAGCACAAGACCACCAAGCCCAAGTGTGCAGCCCCCTCATGCCTGGGTCTTGGGGCTGCCATGTACCTCTCAGGGACCCAAAGGTTTGTGATAACTAATGAGATAGAGGACCACACTCATAGTGGAATGTCAGCCCCGAATGGGACGAGTCCTGGAGGTGCCTGCCACAGCCTTGCAAGGGGAGTGAACTTTCCCTCTCAGGCAGAGAAACCATCCTGACTCCAGCTGATCCACAGAGGTCCGTGGAGCAGTCCCCACACACTGGGCACCACACTGAGCTCATTCCCAGGTGGACTCAGAGAGGCCAGGTGTCTTTCTGGTTGATGTTGGCTTTGTGAAGAACGTAGATCTGTGCCAGAGGCGTCTCAAAACTCAGGCCTTGGGAAAAGCACTTTTGGGTTAATAAAGACATGTTAGTATACATAGTGGGACACAGCGTCCTAGCTGGGACATAGCTGGACAGGGGCTTTGGACATGGCAGCTCCCATCCCCAGAGATATGTGGGAATCAGCAGTTTGGGCTCATTCACTGATGAACATGGAGAAAGCACCCACTGTGTGAAGACACGTTTCCAGTCACGTTTCATAATTCAGTCAAAAATGGGGTGCAAATGACTGCCATTGTGTCCCTTTTCATGGGGGTTAGCCTAAAACCGCAGGTGCCATGAGTACATATCCTACATGTGACTGCATCCCTGACTCCATGAGGCATAACTGCACGTTGTCCTCTTCAGTGACTATGGTGGACCCCTGGACCAACTTCAACATAGAATGGGCTTGGGGTCAGGACGGTGGGCTCCTGTTTCCAGAATAGGGACCTGCAAGGTGATTTGACTTGGGAAGGCTGAGGAAAGACTGCTCTCCCGAATTCAGTTTTCTGCCTGCAGTGTAAGGTGTGGGGCTTCAACAGTAGGAGGGGTAAGGCGGGGAGTTGTAGGTGGAGTCATGGTCCTCTGGGAAGCCCCTGGGACAAGGGATCCCCCCACACTACACCTCCCTGTCCTCCCCCAGGGCCACAGAGATGTGGTCTGCACTCATGGGAAAAGAGAGGTCCACCGCTACTCAGGGGGACTCAGTGAGAGCTCACAGAGAATGAGGTAGCATTGCAGCCCACGCCAGGGGAGGAGGTGTCTCTTGAGCCCCGAGAAGAGTGGGCAGGAGGACAGACACTCCCGGAAGGTGCATTCCAGGTTGGATAGCACGTAGCCAAGGGGAAGAAGAGTGTCAGGCCTGCCCAGAGGAGGGGAGAGCTGGTCATACCATGGATCTAGCGCTCCTTGGTTTAAGGTTCTTTGCCTGTAGCGACCTGTCCTGTCCCTGCCTGTACAGCCACTGTGTCTTGTCTGAGGTGGACTGGTGTGTTCAGAACCAGGGACGGTTCAAAAGTGTAGGGTCAGAGGTTCTCTCTGGAGGCCATGGCAAAGGCAAGGCCAGGGTTTTGCTGACTCCACACCTGCCTCCCCACAGTGCCTCACCTTCCTTCCTGGGGACCTGGGTGAACTTCTACTCCGAGGCTTCCCATCAGCCTCCAGGCTCTCTGAGACTGCAGCAGCTGCTGCCATATATGGGTCTCTTGCTGGTTGGCTTGTACCTGGAGCATCAAGCACACCACCTCCTGGCCCCAACTGAAGATGGCATATCAAGCCAGGCAGAGCCTGAGAGCCAGGCAGACTGTGGTGAGTACCTAAGGGTATATGAGGAAAGGTCCGACTCTTGTCCCACTGTGGGGAGTCTGTATGCCTGGTGTTGGGCTGGAAATTAGGATAAACCATTGTCCATTCAGGAAGTGACCCCAGTCTGCAAAGAGGTCCTGTGTGGGCTAAGGGCCTGAGTTCTTCCTGGCAGCAGGGGTATTGTCTGTCTGTGAGAAGCTCAGGGCAAGGCAGTCATGTTGGCATCTTTTCTCCTCTAGCTACAAGCTCAGTTCCTGTCGCGGCTCCTCAGCCAACCTCAGAGCCAGAGCCTTCTCCCTGGGAAGGGGCAGAGCCAGAGTCCAGGACATCAGGGGTCTCCACTGGGTACTCCCCACTGCCCCAGTACAACAGGCGGGTGAGAGGCAGGTGCCTCATTCACATCTACCTGGAAAATGAAAGGACGACACAGTATAAGAGCATCCTGGTGAGTCTTCTAGCAGGGGAGTCTCCTGGGAGCCCATACTGGGGAAGACCGAGTCCACAGCAAACACCTTGGACTAGGCCTGTCTTCTTGAACTGGAGCTTATGGAAGGTCAGGAAGGAGAGCATAAAATGAGGAAGAGAGAGGCGGGAGAGCAGCAGCATGCCAGGTCTGGGTGCAAGTGGGCCTGCGTGTTTTGGGGTGTGCAGGTCAGAAGTGCAGGATTGAGTGCTGGGTTCAGAGGAGGTCAGAGAAATATCGAGGGTACAGGCCATCCTCTACTGATTTTGGTATTGAGGAGGAGTATATTGAACCGTGGAGGTTGAAGCAGAGGAGTTGGCAGTCATTTTCTTGTGTGTGGGAGGGGATATGTTGCTGGTTGTTGAAGGGAGCTATTGTAGAATGATTAGGGTGGGTACGTGTGGGTCACAGACAACTGGGTGCCTTGGAGGGGCCCATTAGTGTCCTAGTTGGCATGTATGTGAATAGAGATTTAGCGGGTCTCTCTGCAGAATTTTCCTGGGTGTGGAGTATCCATCATGAGACTCTGGTGTCCACCACCAGGGGAGACATGTTGAACCACTGCACCTGCTGGGTCCAAACCTCCTGACACCCCAGCAAGCACTGACACTCTCGAGCCCAGCAACTTCCATGCCTATCATTAAAGAGTCCTAGTGTGTGTTGTGCCCTGGCTGTCAGGACCAAAGCACCTAGGGTTTGTGCCTGGTCCACACAAAAATGCAGCTGCATCCCAGACCAGAGCAAGGATATGGAAGTCCACTGGACCATTCCTCCCATCTTGATGGGACTAGAATGTGTCTGTACAAAGCCTTTTGGTCCTTATTCCCTTGTCCCTGTAGGGCATAGCAGGTTGAAGCAAACTCTTGTACCAAGATTGGACTAGAGGCTCATAGGAAGACCCCACATGATCACATGAAGGCCTCAGGTAGCAGGGTAACAAGATGGTGCCCTTGTGTTGAGAGCTCTCTTGTCTCTGATTGTCCTTGAGCACTGTCCTCTGGGTAGCTACTCCCAAATTCCCTCTCTGATGAGCTTTCTCCAACCCTGCTCAGGTGACCTGCCAGGACAGCACTCCAGTCATCATCCGCAGGGCCTTAGATGCACACTTGCTCCAGCAGGAGGATCCAGAAAACTATGAGCTTCTGCAAATTGTCTCGAACCATCAGAGTAAGTGGAACCATCAGAGGGTAGGGAGCAGTGAGTCACAGTGGGCTCACGATAACTGGGAGCGAAAACACAGTGTGCATTGACCCAATGCCCAGGAAGAGTATGGTGGGACTTGTGCACAAAACAAAGTGTAATGATGGGGCATAAATCTACAGGTTCGTCATGTTCCCCAGGGGCTGTGGACCTGCCTATCATGTTTTCTTTCCTTGGCCTGAGGAGGCATTGCAAAGCTATTATCCACGTGGGGCCAAGAAGAGAGGCTTCTTTGTCTTGTGTCAAAGAAGACAGACAACCACAGGGTGCCTACTTTGGCAGCCTTTCCTGACCTAGACGAGTACATGAGAAAAGCAGTTCAATGAAGAATCATTTCTGGCTTCCAATCTTTCTATTCATTGCAAACTGAGTCCACTTAGGACCAGAGGCCATTTCTAGAGAGAAGTATGTGGTAGAATAGAAGCCTTCACAGCTTGTAAACTCTTCTGAGAGAGAGAGAGAGAGAGAGAGAGAGAGAGAGAGAGAGAGAGAGAGAGAGAGAAAAGAAGAAGAAGGAGGAGGAGGAGGAGGAGACAGAGAGAGAGAGAAAAGAAGGAGGAGGAGGAGGAGGAGGAGGATGAGAGGAGGAGGAGGAGGAGAAGGAGGAGGATTAGGAGGAGGAGGATGAGGAGGAGGAGAAGGAGGAGTAGAAAAATGAAAATAAGTTGAAGGAGGAGACCATGAATAAGAAGGTCAAGATGACTATAAGAAGAAGCATGAGGAGAAGATGAAGAAGAACAAGAACAAGAAGGAGAAGCACAAGCCGAACAAGAAGTATAACAATAAATTGATTAAAAATGTGAATGAGAATTATACTCATGAGGAGGAAATGCAGAAGTGGGGAACTCAGGAGAAATATATTGCTCTGGATGGCACAGCCCTGCAGTGGACATCCTCCACCCAAGCTCAACACACCTCCAAACCACACCCCTCAAATTAGTGTAGCCCTGTATGAGTGGATGAATCCACTGGAAAGGTGGAGGCACCCACCATCAAGTGCTTTTCCCCAAACCCACCTGTGATCATTGCTGCAGTGGGGAGAAAACCTTGAACACATGAGTCTTTGGGGACCAATCCAGATACAAAGTCTAGCTGTTTCTCTTTGGTGGGTCCAACACGAACTAAGAGGTTCTGGGGTACAAGGGGCTATTTCCTTGAAAGGTGTTCCTGTAGTGGACCTCCTATGCATAGAGGGTCCTCAGGGAGGAATCAGTGGGGAGTCTTTGGTGGAACAGTAGCTGGATTCGGGGGCTCTCAGTTCTGTGTGTGAGACCTGAGCTGGCAGAGGCTCTCAGTTGTGGGGGATGTTGGGTAGTGTATTCCTTCAGTGTCAGCTACCATGCCTCTGCCCCTGCCTCTCCAGAGCTAAGGATCCCTGCTGATGGGAAAGTATATTACGACCTGGATGGAGGAGTGGATTATAACTTTCTTCTTCGGGAAACAGCTGCCAGCAAGTCGTTGAAGGTCAAGCCAAATGAGGTAAACAGCCACCTTCTTCACTCTTTACTCCTGGTGCCACTCCACATCCTCCAAGGGGACAAGAACCTCAGGTTCTGGATGGATGTTGTAGAACGCCCACAGAACCAACTGCCAGGCTGGGTGGGGTGCAGTTCCTGGGCTTTGCTGATGTTGTCATCCCCCACAGTTCTTGGAGCCTTCTGTGGCAGTGGCATCCAGGACCCCAGCAGCTGTGAGCAGCAGCTCTGCAGTGGCTGCAGGATCATTGCCCCAGGCCACCCAAAGCAATGAGTGCTGCATGAGAAAAGTCACCAGTAGCAGCTCCTCACTGCTTCACTCCAGCAAGCAGGTGGAAGACAGCCACTTTGTTCACGTCCTCCTAGAGGGACAGAGCCTGAGGGAGACAAAGTGCATCCTGGTAAGCCCGACAGCAGGGCTGCCTCCTGAGTGTCCACACAGTGGAAGGCAGGAGACACAGCCAACCCCGGGGCTGTGGTGGGAAATAAAGAAGAGAGAGGTCCGTCCTAAGGGCTTGACCTGAGGAGGGAGAGCATCAGCATGCCCAGCTCCAGTGGTGAGTGGGCCTGTGTATTGTGAGTTTTGCAGGCCAGAAGTACAGACGGAAGTGCTGTGGACAGATGAAGGCAGAGATATGTCCAGGGTGCAGGCTGCAGTGCCTAGAACTTTGTATTCTCAATGAGTGAAGTTGGAGCAGAGGAGGTGGCAGTGACTTGTCACATGTGTAGGAGGGGATGTGTTCCTGGTGGCAGGGAAGAGAACCTCCTTAGCATGACTAGGTGTAGGAATTTGGGGTCGGGATCACCTGGGGGGTCATGCCAAAGCTTCGGAATGTTAGCCTTTGCATGTATGTAAATACGGGGCTAAAGGGGTTCTTGGCAGAATTTCTATGGATGTGCAGTAGACACGCTAATGCTGCAGGTGTACAGCTGCAGAGGAGACATGTTCAGTGACTGCCAGTGATGAGTCAAGTGCATCATTACAACCAGACCCGCACCGAGCTTCCAGAGGCCAGGGCCTCTCAAAGCTATCATGAAGCACTCAAGTGCACACTCTTGTATCTGAGTCTGTTTTGTGTCGTGGCAGTCAGGACCAAAATTTTCAGTGCATCTGCCTCTTCCACCCACAAAGGCAGCCTGCATCCCAGAGCACACTTGGTGCGCAGATCCCTGGCCCATTGCTCTCATCTCAGTGAGATGAGAGTGTGTCTGTGCATAGACAGTTTGGTCCTTTGACCTGAGTGGAATGTGGCTCCCCAGGGGTAGGGGAGATGGCAGGTACAGGCAGATATTTGTACCAGGATTGTTCTACTAGCACATTGCAAGAACCCAGAGGGTATATGGAGGACACACTCGGGTAGCAGGATAACAAGATTGTGCCCTTGTATATGTAACTGAGATTTCTCCTGAATGTTTGACCACAGGCTTCTGGGTAGCTCCTCTAAAAGCCATTCTCTGATGACATTTGTCCCACCCTGATCCAGGTGACCTGTCAGGAGACGGTGACAAGCCTCATCCGCAGGGCCTTGGACCAAAATTTGTTGCAGCATGAGGATGTGGACAACTTTGAGCTGCTGAGTATGATGTCTGAGGATGAGAGTAAGTAGGACAATCAGACAGTGGGGAGACATGATTCACAGTGGGCTCAGGATAACTCACAGCCAAGAGAAAGTGGGCCTTGGCCCCCAAATACCAAAGTGTGATGGGCTTGGCAGAGACTCTTAGGGGTTGTGGGTGTTTTGTGGTATAATCCTTGAGTGCCACCTAACAATTCTCTCCACTTCACTCTGCAGAAATCAAGGTCTCTGACCACTCACTCGTGTGTCTGTCCATGAATCCGGGAATAAAATATTTCATCGTGAGGAAATGCCCCCAGGTCAAGGGAAAGGAGGTAAACATCTACCTTATTCAAGCTGTACTTGTGCTGCCATTCCACTCCCACCTGAGGAAATAAGAAGCCTCAGCACCTGGACATATGTGCTAGAAGCCCATAGAGCCAACTGACAGGCTGGGGTGGCTTTCTGTTTCTGGGTTTGCTGATGTTCCATCCCCCACAGTTCTCAGAATCAACCTGCAAGTCCTCCAGGCCGCTTTCCCACAAGCAGGTGGGAGACACCTGCTTAATTCGTGTCCACTTAGAAACACAAAGTCCAAAGATGGCCAAGAGTGTTCTGGTAAGCCTGGGAGCAGGGGTGTCCCCTGGTGCTTACACCTGGGTGGGGAGCAGACACTGGTCCAATACCATGAACTACTCATGCCCTCTTGAATTTGGAGCTTCTGGATGATCAGGAGGATAGAGGGGAATCAAGAAGGGAGAGGGCAGTGTGAAGGGCTGGAGCTGAGATGAGGCAGAGCAGCAGCTTGTCCACTGCCATGTCTGAGGGAGTCTGTGTGTCAGGTGCCAGCATGTAGTCCAGAAGGGCAGGGGCAGGTATGGGTGACAGATGAGAATAGGATAGGACCTAGTTTGCAGGTTCCCCTGTATGGGATGCTGACATCTATGGAGGAGGACAGCAGTGTGAGGTTCTCCATGTTCCTTGAACAAGGAGCTGAGAGAGTCTCTCTGCAGAGTCGATATGGATGTGGAGCAAGCACACTAAATGTCCAGGTAACCCAATGACCACCCTTGCCGGATGAGGTGCTCTCCTTCATCCCAGCCAGCAATGAGCCTCTGGAGGACAGGAGCTCTCGTGGCTATCTTTCAGCACTCCTGTGTGTGGTCATGTTCCTGGGTCTGTTTTTGGCCCTGGCAATCCAGACCAAAGCCTCTAGGTTTTGTGCCTAGGCCATTCCCAATTCTGCCTGCATCCTCGGGCAGACCTGGGATCTTGGAGGCTATTGTCCCATTCCTCCCAACTTGTGGGATGAGATTGCATCTGTATGCAGGTAGTGGGGTCCTTTCACTCCGAGAGGAGTGCAGCTCCACAAAGAGCAATGGCAAGCCCAGGAAGTCCTATGTACAAGGATTGGGCTAGTAGCCTATGGGAAGAGCCCACACGATGAGCAGGAGGTCAGCCTCAGGTAGTAGGGACATGGATGTTGCCCTTGTATTTAGAGTGGAGGTGCCTCCGGAATGCCCCTGCCCACTGTCCTTGAGTAGTCACTTCAAGGCCCATTTCCTGAAGGCCTGTCTCCCATGCTGCTCCAGGTGACCTGCCACGATAGGGCTCCTGTCGTCATCCGCAGCGCCCTCGACCTACACTTGCTTACTGAGGAGAAACCGGAGGATTATGAGCTGGGCCAAATCATCTCTCGCCGTCAGAGTAAGTGGGACAATCAGATGACAGAGAGCAAGGGTCAGGATGTGGACTCAGGTCAACTCTTAGCACCAAAGAGTAGTCTCTGACCCCCAAGAACACTCCAACAGGTGTGTTGGTTTGTGCACAAAGCCAACTGCACTTCTGCTGGTGGAAGGTTTTGAGGTCCAATAGTATACCCCAGTGGATATTGCGGCTCCCCACCAGGTGCCCTCCCCTGGACATGAACAGGCATACAAAACTGACATCATTGAGGAGTGAGGAGGAAAGCCTCTTTCCAGGAGCAGTATGCTTTCATGGTCTGTGATAGGAGTGGTTTCAAAGGAAAATGGGAATGCATGGGCTAAAGATGGAACTGGAATTTTGTTGACTGAAGCAGTACTATTGAAAGCCTTCTGTGTGACCAGAAATCCACTGCCTGGGCAGAGCATTGCCAGGATTCTAGCAAGCAGTAACAGGAAGAAATTGGGAAGAAAACACAGCCTGGGAGACAGCCTGAATCATTTGTTTTTGCATAAATTCCATGGTCTTCCGCACCTGAGTCCACTTGCCAAGGAGTGATCACAATAGCCAGGTTGTGAGATCCCTAACTAAAGTCAGATGAGGGCTTCCTGAGCACTTAGCCACAAAGCTCATCTGATAATAATGCCAGTGCTTTTTCTTTGGTTGGTTGGTTGGTTTTTGTGAGCCAAACACCACAGCAGCCATTATCCCAGCCTATGTACCCTGAAGACCACCATCCCTATGAGTTCTAGGATCACTTGTCTCCTATCTTAACCTACTGTTAGGTTAGTAGAGTCTATGGAAGAGGAAGTCTGTCTGGGGCCTTGGTAGCCTAAGAAATTCATAGCAGAGATCCCCACATCCAACCCAGAAGTGATGGAGAACAGGCTCTAGGTTAAAGGAGGGCGACAGGAAACAGGTGTTCAGAGGAAGGAGAAGCAGGCTGTTGTATTCCCCAACTCGGGGTCATGGCACCACTGGGCCATACACCATGTTGGAGGGAAGCAGTCCCTTTGCTGTTCTTTGGAACCATTGTTCTCAGTAGGGCAGCATTTGGAATGTGGCCTCCATTCTCAGAAGCCTGGTTCACATGGAGGCGGGCTCCACCAACGCAAAAGCATGGCTCTAATGTGGTATCCGTGCTGGTCAGCCTGTCCTCATTGTGGCCATACTTGAGGAAAATAACTCAGAGGAGGAATCCTAGGCCTTTTCTCTGGGTTTCATAGCTTTCTCTTTGGTTGTGCACTGAGGCTGTCCTTAAAGCTCTAGTGTGTGGCAGTGGAGAGCTCCTCAGCCCTTGCCACACAGGCATAGACTGGGAGAGAAAGAACGAGGCTGGCAGAGAAGGAGAGAGAGAAAGATGGAGAGGAGAAGGAGGACCTCTACTTGGAGAATGAGGATTCAGTGGAGCCAACAGAAACAAGGTACTGTTGCCCAGGGCGCAACCCTGTTTAGGTCTTCCTCCAACCATGCTCAACCTTTCTTCCAGGCCCTCCCACCTCCCAGTAGTGTATTCATCTTGAATGAGAATTTCATGTTGACATTAGAGCACTCACCATCCAATGCTTCCCTCCAAACCCACCTATGAAGATGGCTCATGTGGGGACTGAATCTTTGGCACAGGAGCCTCATGTGGGAGATTTCAGACGTAAATCTAGTGGTGTGCTTTGGCAGATGCAAGAGGACCTGAGATGTTCTGGAGTCCAAAGCCTTTGGTAGGAACAGACATTAAGTCTGTTGAAGTGCTCTGCTTAGTTCTTCCTCAGGGAGGACTGTGGAGGCTGTCTTTGTTGGTATTGGTGCTGAATTGGAGAGCTCTCAGGTTTGTGGCTCTGGCCTTTTCTGGCACAGGCTCTCAGATGTTGGCATGTCCTAGGGAGCACCTCCTGAGTGCCACCTTCTTTTTGTACACCCCTCTCTTCCCAGAGCTGAGGATTCCAGCGCAGGCCAATGTATTTTATGCCAAGAATCCTCACAAAAAATCCAACTTTGTGCTGAGGAAAAGGAGCCTCTCCCAAAAGAATGATGGATGGATCCAGCCTCAACCTCCCTCTCGTCCTGCAAAGAAGGCTCCAGCCCTCCTGAGGATGCTTGCAAAACCATTCTGCTGCTGTGTGCCTGGGCAGGGCTGAGGCAGCCCAGGAATATTTACATTGATGATTATTTGCTTCAAAGTTTGAATCTATAGTTTGCCATTGTCCTTGACGTTGTTTAGTAACACAGTTGTTACTCTATCCTGTATTTGTTGTTTCCATTAATATATTATTGTTTTGAAATATGTATGTTTTTGTTACCTGATCTACTCTGATGATTTGAATATACTAAATGTAGCAGTGATTCCTAAAGGACACATCCAAACCAACAGGAAGGAATGTTTCATTCTATCAGCAAGAACTTTGTTTTTTAGGAGTTTGGCAGATGGCATTATCTGAGTCAGTTTTCCAATGGGGGCAATGAAGTATCGGCTATCATGGTACAAACACAAACAAAGACACACGAACACACACAAGAGCACACACACTCACTGAGAGATAGATAGACAGATGGAGTTGGTCTCTGCTGAAATACTTTGGAGACGTGGTTCTGATTTCTCCCCTTTTGGAGTATTTTCAAGTGCACAAGGTGTCTTGCAAATGAACCTGTGTCTGAGGAAGACATGCATGTGTACTTCACATGCCACTTTTCACATAGCAGGAAGGTCATGTCATGTAATATTTTTCATGCAGCTGTCTTTTGACTGTGAACAATCCCATGAAGTCAGCTGTGGAATTTTCAACTTGTAGCATCACAATGGGGATCCACTCTTTGGATTTGGGGATATTTCCGATTTTCTTGATTCAGATTGGAATGATGTATATATTAGTTTTTGATGAAAATTCTGCATTTGATGCTAATGAATGCCATGCATCTAGGAATCTGTAGACTGCAGACAATGAATGGATGCCTACTGTTGCCTGGACTGGTCTGAAAAGTCCTGAGCATCTGAGCATGTGTGAGGGCTGTACAGGTCTTGCAAAAAGTCCAGGTCAGATGATCCTGCACAAAGCTGGACTCATAGTGGTCTCCACAACAGTGTAAGGGTCAAGGAGAAACACACTTCCACACAGAAGTTGGGAAGCTACCTTATGAAGGTGATCATAGATACGGGATCCTCTTGGTAGGACCCATTTTCTATTGGGCCAGAACTGTGCTCTGAATGTGGTTGCTAAAAGAACTTGGAATTTTCTAACTGAAGCAGTTCGTGCAAGCTGCTTCCACTTTCAGGAACAAAGTGTGTTCTCGTTGAGCACTTTAGGCTGTCCCTGGTTGAACTAGAGTGTCAGAAGCACTTGTAATGATTGGGATTCACGGTTTCACATTGAAGCCTCTGTGCCATCTGTCAACCAGTGATGGCTGCAAGTGGGGAATGGAAGCCATTTGCTGCAAGCAGTTTCAACTTGCAGGACTAACTTTGTTGTAAGTGGGCACATGGTGTTTTTCCTGTGTGAGCTAGAAGAAAGCAAAACTGCTTCTTACAGGTGACAGGCATGCTTTCACATTGAAGCTTTGGTGCTGTTGATCCAAAACAGTTCACTCATGTGGGCACCTGCACTTCAACTGTATATTGTAAACAAGTGTGACAAATGGATGTCAGTGAGACTTTGGAGAACGGACCTTCTTAGCTGGTCTTCTTTCCTCCTGCAAGTTGGTGATCTCTTTCTGTCACACTTTGTGTTTCATGCCTGAACTGTGCTCTGAATGCGCTTGACGAGAACAGTTTAGAAGTGCAGAAGTGAAGCTGTTTGCAGAAGCAGCTTCAAGTAGCACAAGCAAACTTGTTCTCAGTGAGCACATGGAGACTTTTCCCTGGTTGAAGCAGTGTGAAGGAGAATGGCTTCTCAGAGCTGGTAGGCATGTTTGCTTTTGGCATTCTCTTCTAACACCTGTTTCTCAAACAAGGGTAGCTCTTAGAATTTTAATATAAATAGTTAACAGCGCTCCATTCCTCAGAGAAAAAAGAAAACAAAAAACAAAAATAAAGCCTGAGGGTAATTAGTTTTAAGATTAGGGTGCCTGGAAATAAGACTGTGTTACTGGAAAAATGTTTCAAGGCATTGCTCTTCAAATCAGAATTATTAGTATTCAGAAGGAGAAGATTAAATTGTCCTTCTAAATATTGGCTCCAGAAATTTGTGGAAACCAGTAAGGTCCAGACCCTGCTGTCTTCACTTTGATGCTGGCCTATAAATTCTAGTAGAGTTATCCTTTTGAAAATGACCAGAAGTGGGGGACAAATCCTTGAAAGTTAAACTTTAACTAAACTTAAGGATAATAAGATTGACCTTTATTCCATAATTTCAAGATCCATCTCATTATTATAGTATATGTCAAAGAAATCTCTTTCAGGTATACCATTAGTAGTAGAAAAAAGTGAAGTTTGGGGCATAAGACAAAAAGAATTAACCTCCAAACCTGACACATGAGCCCTGGGGTTACAAACAAAAAAATCTTTGTGTTTCCCAATAGGAGCCATGGTGCTGAGCCTCCAAGATGAGTTTTTCTCAGCTCACTGTCATTTGTAGGACAAAAGGCAGCATGGCCTTTCCCTATGAATCCCTTAGTGCCCCAGTATGTTGCCACAACACAGGGAGAAGCCTGGGCTTAGTGCTTCAATCTAACCACACTCCAGTTTCAGCCTCTTAATGAGAAAGTTCCAGAATGTCTGTGACTAGCTATGCAAGTCTGTCCCTTCCCCACATCAACTTCCCAGAAGGCTGACATGGCTCCAGACCTGGTCCCCTCCTTCCAGCTAGAAAAAACTTGAGGCTCTTTCAAACCAAAGAGGTAAAGCCTACTGCTTACTTTGGAAGTGTAGACAGAAGGAGCCTATGCTCTTCACTTGAGTTAGGAAATGCAGTAGACTAGTGGTCAGGAGCACAGTTCCCTAGCCTTGCTCTATATTTAAAATCTGTCCCTGTTTTCTCTCTGTGAAATGCAGATGATTAAAACACCTATTTTAGGCTGGGGATACAGCCCAGTTGGTAAAGTTCTTGCCTCACATGCACAGGCCCTGGATTCAATCCCCAGCACCACCAAAAAAATCTATTTTTTAATATCACTGTAAGGATTAAAAACTTAATGCATTTAAACTTTAGAATGATGACTCACTCACAGGCAGAGCTCATAAATGCTAGCCATTATTATTATTAATTATTACTATTACTGATGTTATCACCATTGCCCATCAAAATCATATTCCCTGTTATTCATTATTTGGATTAGAAGAGAGAAAAGAGTGATAAAACTTCATAGGGATAAAACATTTATGTTCTCTGGGCTGTACTTCCCCTAAATTAGGCTAAGAATCAATGCAGAAGCTGATTATACATGTACCTTCTGGTTCTTTCCCCAAAGGTCTGACTTAGCAGACATGGTATGAAACCTCATCATCTGTATGTACAACATGCCAAACAGGAGTTTGTGGTGGTGTCTAAGGTTTAGGAATCACTGCTCTGGAACAGAGCACCATCCCCCTAAGCCAGAGGTGACCACAGCTTTCCAAAGGGACTCATTCTTCCATTCCATCAATTTATTTTTTCCACTTCAAGTAACTCCTTCAAAAGCTAATTGATGCAAAGTGTAAAGTGATTTCTTATGAGACTCTCAGTTTCATTGGCATCAAGAGAGTCTATTTCACCAGAGTGATGCATGAGTAATAATAATAGCTGTGTGAGCTGTGTTTGCTTATTGTACCAGGCAGTTAGTATACATAGCATCTACACTTTTCAGGAAAAGAATATCATTCTTACTTTACAGATGAGGAAACTGGAACAATAAGAAGTTAAGTATTTTGCCCAAGGTAACACTACCACAAAACAGAGCTAAGATTCACGTCTATACAACAATAAACCTCAGGCCTTTCTCTCAATTCCAGTAGCTCTCAAACTTTAGTGGAAGTGGGAGAGTTACCTGAAAAACATTCTAAAATTCCAACTTTTGGGCACAATGAACAAAGATTCTGGTTCTCTAGGCTCAGTTTGGGGCCTGAACCCCACATTGCCAATAGGCAGTTGATGGGATTCTGAAGCAGGTATTCAAGCCCACATTTCGGGAACCATTACTCAGTAAATATATCTTATTTGACTTTAAATCTCTCCAACCCCAGTAAATATAAAAAAAAGTTTAAATAAGTCCCTTTTTTTTTGTACCAGGGATCGAACTCAGGGGACTCAACCACTAATCCACATCCCCAGCCCTATTTTGTATTTTATTTAGAGACAAGGTCTCACTGAGTTGTTTAACACTTTGCCATTGCTGAGGCTGGCTTTGAACTCACAATCCTCCTGTATCAGCCTCCTGAGTCTCTGGGATTTCAAGCGAGCACCACTATGTTGGGCCCAAATATTTCTTAAAATGATAGTTTTGTGTTGATGTTTAAAGGTTTGGATAAAAGTTGCACAATTTGTGCTTGCTCCAAGAAAATCTGTAGTTATCTCCTGAAATGGCAGGAGAAAAACAACCAAGGTCCCTTTGGGGTTGTATCTGCAACAGAGATACCACTCTGAGAAAGATTAATTGTGTATAAAAAGTGATGGTGGTTGTTTTCTGCATTCTAGCCATGGTGCCTGCACGGAATATACTTCCTTTTATATTATCTTGAAGACACAGACTTGCCAATTTTTCCTTATTCCAAAATAACAACCCAAATCCTATCAACACCTGCAGTGCAGAATAATAGAAAATTACTACCATTTACAACACAGGATTCAATAATATCAATAAAGAAATATATGTGCAGAACCAAAAAAACAATGACTTCATTTAACCTTGAAATCCAAATCTGATCTTGGTGTCATTCCCTTGTCCATGCTGATAGTAAAAATTTGGCTCCAGACACAGATCATGAGTTCTCCTTCTAGAAAGCACAAGCCACATGCCAGACCCATATGGTTAGGGAAGTAAAGGATACTCTGGTCACAGATCAGAGTCCCTGACAAAGTGAACTTAAGATGGGACAGTGAGTCAGCAATTTTGAGAGTCAATTTTGACATTTGAAAGAATGTCAAAATATCCTATTCTGAGAAAAAGGTGTCAAGAGACAGCCCCCACCTGGATGTTGCTCTCAAAAGCATCAAAATGGGCAGTCTGGCCAGACATGGAGGGAAAAGCAAGACTTCAGTCAAACCATTGAACTTTTATAAGCCTCAGTTTTCTCATCTATAAACTGGGGTTAGGGGAGAGGAAGCTGACAGACCCTTTCTAATAGAGGTGTTATAAGAATTAAATTAAGATCATTTTTATGGAGCTCTTATGAGAATACTTGGCACAATGGCATGTGGAAAATACTTCAAAAATGTTGCCACTGCTATTCCTCCAACAATAAATAAATTAGAAATGCTGAAAAGGCTGCAGGGCATAGTAAAAGAGAAAGAGAAATTGTTGAATAGTGTTCTCCAAAGTCTTATAACAGTCATGACATTGCTCACATTAGCCAAGTGCCTACATTTAAAATAAATGGCTGCACAATCTGATTATATAAAAGTAGTCATCATTTATAAAGAGGGCAACCTGGTGAGTACACCTTTCATTAATATTTCAGGAAACAAATTTCCACTAAATACAAATGAATTCACATTAGGCTCTTCTAAAGTGCCAATGTTCTCTGCTTACAAGAGAGCTAAGGAAATCTGTTTATGTTCTTTTTTGTAACAAATACCCACTAATCGAAAGGAAAAGATTCTCTCTGTGGCCCTTTCTCCCAGATACTAAGCACTGTTTCTCTGAGTAACGATCCAGGAATCTGCAATAACTGCAAAGCCAAAATTCTGTAGTTCTAACAGAGTCAGCTACTTCTGCCCAGGTGTTAAACTAAAGCCCTCTTCCTTTGGTAATAAGTAGGGCCAGCAGGTGTTTGCACTTGGTGCTGTTCTTGGTAGTTGAACATATGTGTCAGGCCCCTGTTGGGAGGAGAAAGAGAGTTAAACAAATGGTCCTCCCCAACTCCAGCAAGGTCAACTCCTCCCAGGAAGAGAAAGCAAACTTTCTATCTCTGCATCAAGCAGCAGCCTACCTCACCCTCTAAACTCCTCAGCTAACTTTGAAGTTGGGTTTGGCCCTTCTCCTGCTCCCATTAGTAATACTTTCTTATCATTGCTCTTTGCAGACAGCTCCCTTGGAAGTCGCTGTGCTCTGGGCCTTTCTGACCTGATTTTCTTCAACTGAAATCATTCTGTCTTGAATCTTACCACATTATCTCAGATTCTACTCCCTGACTTCCAAGGGGATCCTCAACCAGGCTGATAATGTAATTTTGCTGAGGTATGAGTCCTAACTGTTACCAGAAAAGGGCTTAATCCCACCTTAATCTCCTTCACAATATATTTAAAGGTCTGCAGGTAAACGGGCTCTATTGGGGACAGGGAGCACAATTTAAAGCACTGGCCAGTTTTCATGGTATAAATACCACCAACATGGCCAATGTCAACCATCTAGAGTTGCAGAGTTAGGAAGAGATGTACAGGACCAGTGTTCACAGATTCAAACAAATACTCTGAACACTGTATGGTTTATAACAGTTTCTTAAAGAAAGTGTCATTACTCCTTGGGAGTGAAAATTTTATGACTAGATTTAATTGGTTTAAGATATTTAGCCATGGGCTGGGGTGGTGGCTCAGCAGCACAGCACTTGCCTAGAACTATCTTCCAGAGAGATGTACATTAGTCAGTGCCCTTGCCTAGAAGGTGGGAAGCCCTGGGTTTGATCCTCAGCACAATCAATCAATCAATCAATGTATTGTGTCCAACTACAACTAAAAAATAAACATTAAAAAAAACACACACATTCAACTTAAAAAAAAAGAAAAAAATATTTAGCCACTCTGGTGGGAGACACCTGTAATTCTAGCTGCTTGGGCGGCTAAGGCAGGAGAATGGCAATTTCAAGGTCAGCCTGAGTAACTTAATGAGACTCTGTCTTGAAATATTTTTTTTTTAATGTCTGGGATGTAGCTCCATGGGAGAGTGCTTTCCTACCACGTATGAGACCTGGGTTCAATCTTCAGTGCTGTATGGAGGAAAAAAGAGAAAGAAAAAGGAATATTTTAGGGCAAAAGAGGTCTCACAGAACACTTTAGATTGCATCGAGGACTCTCGAAATACAGCAAAATTACCTTCATGCTTTATTCCTTTCCCTCTGGGGAACTCTTTAAAAATGCTAAAAGCTAAAATATGTATGAACCTACAGCAAGAAACTGGAGGATGGAAGCCATCAGAGGATGATAGATAATAACATGTCTCTGTAATTCAGAGAACAGATGCAGCTGTGATTGATGCCACAGAGAGAGGAAGCTGCCCCAGGAACTGGCACAATAGGGACTGGGATAGAAACCTGACACAGCTGCCCAGCAGCTCCCTCCGAAACTTCCTTGGCACTCTTGGGAGGCAAAAATGAGGGAGTGTGGGAAAAAGCTGAAAGCCATAAGGAATAGAGGGAAAGTCAAATGGTTCTCATTGCTAGAAATGTTCAGCCCCTGCTGGCTGACGAACAGTTGGGCGAGACAGAAGAGAGGGAAACCTTGAAAATCTGGTGAAGCTTGCACAAAAAGAGCTCTGTCATTCCAACCAGATCAAAATCTTCAGAGATCCAGCCTAATAATTCAGACTAACTGCAAAGCATCAGTGGCAGGGGCCGGGAGGAATCTTCCAGATAGATGTAGATTAGTCAGTGCACAACAGTGCTCATGTACACTTTGAGCAAGAGCAGCCTAAACACCTTGTAAGTGTAGCCCATCATCCAAGAAGAGAAAATGTTAGAGAAGACGGTTGGAGTGCTTAGGAGTCTAATTCATATTTTGTGAAACTCAAACCTTAGGTGGCAGATAATTTTACTCTCAGACAAAAGGCTGTAACCATGTAGAACCTGCCTATTGAGTGAATGTTCTCAGCTCAAAGGACCTGTGAATCCAACAAACAAATATGGGCACACCAGCACACCTACCAGGTACAAGTTCTCAGCAGCTTGTGGAGATAAAGAATCAAGTGAGGTTTGATTTCAGTGTGCTTCAGTAGAGGAGGGATGATACCATTGCCCCTATGTAATGCAAGGCCACATGGGACCACAATGCCTTAAGAGAGGAAGGAGGTGACAGTTCATAAGGGAGATGAAACATTTTCAGCTGGGTTAAGGTATTGAAGTGCTAGGGTTGCCAGATAAAGCACAGGACACAAGTTAGATTTTAATTTCAAAGCAAACACGGTATTTCTTTGTGTGCAAGTATATACCTGACAACCACAGGGACTTAGTTTTGAAGGTAGGTGAGATAGGAATTGTCATGGAGATTAGAACCAAGAATGGGAAATAAGGTGGTTCTGTTTTGTTTTGTTTTGTTTGTTTGGTGGGAGGTTGAACTCAGGATCTCACACATACTTGGCAGTATTCTATCACTGAGCTACATCCCCAGCCATTTAAAAGCTTAGTTTATATCTGTTGAAATGTGAAAACACATAGGTAGTCTCAATTCTGATGTAGCTTTCAAACTAAAGGGGGACAGAAAAACACAATAAGAAACTTATAAAGAAGCATAAAGGTAGCAGAGAATCACTGTGTATGCAAAACCTATTCACTTCTGCCAAACCACTGGCAGTCGCAGTGGCCATAGGATTGAAGTCAACAGCAGTGATAACAGAGGAAGGGGGAAACTCAACAATGATCTTGGAGACAAGAAAGAAGGTAGAGCCTCTGGTCCCTTGACGTCCAGAATAGTCAAATCCCTGATCACTTCCCCCCTTCAGACCACAGCTCCTCAAAAGATAATCACCACAGCCTAGCACCCTGAAGATCAGCTCCTCCAAAGTCATTGCCCAACCTAGCAGATGCACTGCAGAGGTGACCAAGAGACCAAGTGCAAGGACAGCATGCATTCTGAGCAGAAAGGGATTATGAATTAGAACAAAAATCAGGAAAACATGCCTTTGTATACCACCTGCAGAAGTCAGGCAGTGTTGGGACTTTCTTAAAATCAAGGGATGCTCCAAATTCTGGTGATGCCCTCCTCCCAACATCAGAAGAAGCCTACACAAAAGCATCACCTACAAACTCACTCAGTTAGGGTCCCTGTCAATCTGTCTCCCATATAATGTATTGTCCATCAAGAAAGATACATGTGTCCATATATATGAATTGATGGGTTGATTTAAGGTAGGAGACTACTAGAAAATGTGTACCTGACAGACTTGCACTAAGCAATTACTGTGTCACTAAGACCCTTTATCACTTAACTAATATAGCAAGTGAATTCCTGGTGCTTTTTGAATGTACAGGTCACCAAACTGCTACAAAAGAGAAAGGAAAATAATAAGTGTAGCTAGAATTCCATTTCTGATGTGGCGGTGACTGCGTGCCTCTGGCTTTTTGGTTTTCTATTTCCTAGTGACATGCAAGACATTATTTTTTTGTTATTATTTTCTGTCACTGTCTTTCAGGTGCTTGTGACACTTCACCAACATTGCTAGAAAGAAAGAAAAAGAGATAAAGGAAGGAAGGGAATGAGGGAAAGGAAGAGAGGGAAAAATGGAGGGAAGGAGAGGAAAGGGTACAGAAAAAAAGGAAAGGAAAAGGGGGAA
Source organism: Urocitellus parryii (assembly GCF_045843805.1). Taxonomy (NCBI): domain Eukaryota; kingdom Metazoa; phylum Chordata; class Mammalia; order Rodentia; family Sciuridae; genus Urocitellus; species Urocitellus parryii. The sequence continues at coordinate 2,221,031 of NW_027554054.1, read as the reverse complement.
TAAAACCTAAGAAATAATTTAACCAATATCAGCTGTTACAGTGAAAAATGGAGGAATGGAAAAATTAATTTAGAAAAAATACAGAACCCTTGCACTATGAGATTTGCTGAGTCCCTTATTCATTTTTTTTCCATGAAAATAATGATTTTTTGGAACAACTTACATGTTCTCTGCCCCCATGAGGGCTATGAACTCAAATAACAAATTGTTCAACAAATAGTTCCTAAGTGTCTCCTCTGTGCCAGACCCAGGGCAAGCCATGGAGAAGACAGAGGTAAATAAAATGCCAACCTTGCTCCTCTGGAGCTTCCCAGCTAGAACAGGCATTCCCATTCAGAATCTGCATTCTCCTTGAGGATGAAGCCAAGGCTATGGGTTTTCCTTTCAGGACATACACGTGACAAATTCAAAATGGATTTGATATGATTCATGAAATCTCCAACTCAGAACTTCTTTCTAATCAGACGTTTGAAAGACAATTAGGTATAGTTAAAATGTCACTTGTCCTAATTAACTAAAGGTTACCAACCAATGAGCTGGCAGGATATAACAATTTTTCCTGACAGAAATGTAACCTCCATTTCTTCAGGCCTCATGAACTTATAGGCATAGATGATACCACTCATGCAGAAATAATTCACCCTTCATTGGCTCCCATTCTCACCTACTACAAAGGTCAAACCATCCTTCTACTTCTATCTTGGAATGCCCAAAGGCATCTCAGAATCAGAAGACAATCCAAGAAGCACACTTCTTGCCACATGGTTCTCCTCCATGCTCCCTCCACTTGACATCCACTAATCAAACTTGACTTTTATATCACTGGTACCACCCCTATCTTGTGATATGCATAGCTTCCCAAAGATGCCAATCCTTGAGGTCCAGAATAGCTCTGACAGCCCCCAGGGGGATTGTCTCTCACTTAAATCACACACTATGTGCGTCCCAGGTCTCATAGAGTCCTCAGTGAGACAAGTTCTTCAGTTCCTGACTGCAGCTAGGCATTTCTGAACCCAAAGACCAACATAGCTCAAGTTCAAACTGGAGTCCTTGATGAAAACCCTGCTGAATTCTGGACTCCTGTAAAAAAGCCAGTAAACATAAATGTAGTTCATTTATTCTTTAAAAAATGCAGAACACCTATTTACATATTGGATAGTGGGAATATATTGATAATTTTTTTTAAAGTTTTTTTTTTATATATATATATATTTTTTTTTTTAGTGAGAGAGGAGAGAGAGAGAGAGAGAGAGAGAGAGAGAGAGAGAGAGAGAGAGAGAATTTTTAATATTTATTTTTTAGTTCTCGGCCGACACAACATCTTTGTTGGTATGTGGTGCTGAGGATCGAACCCGGGCCGCATGCACGCCGGGCGAGCGCGCTACCGCTGAGCCGCATCTCCAGCCCTGATAATTTTTTTAAAAGACACACTCCTTATGCTTATGAAACTGATAAGTCCAACAGACAAATATATAGTTACTGAGACAGTGTGATGAAAAACAAAAACAAACAAAAAAACCCACACTGATGGAGAGATCTTCATAAGCACACCTAGACACAAAAAACAGCCAACAGTCTCCAGTTGTGGAGTTTATGACAATGTTCTATTGTCCCTTTATGTGTTTACTAGTGCAAAGGCCATGAGTTGAGATAAAACATGGTACAGGTAATTCTTATAACTCAACAGTCCTACGGACGGCAGCACACTGTACTTTTTCCTTTTAATGATAAGTCACAGACTACTGCCAGGTCATTAAAGAAGACTGGAAACTGCATTTAAGCTACTTAACTTGAAGGATTATGCTGCCATGAGTATGTGAGCTCTGAAGTGTTAAGTGTTTCCATTTTGATGCTGTCTGCAAATTTGATAATGCTCATAATTGCATTATCTAGGTTAGAGATTTTTTAAAAAAGTATTAATCCAGTGTTATCAACTGACAATGTTAACCCAAGTGGATAGATATTCAGTCAATTCTATCATAAAATCATTCCTTATTGATGTTAATGTCATGTGAAATGAAATAAAATGCACTAAAATCTAAATACATTTTTTCTGTATTGCCTTTTCCATTGGCACTCTGCCCAAAGGAAACGAAAGTCTCTGGACATGAATAGTTCTTCACAGAATAACTGGATGACCATGCAGTATTCTCAGGTATTCCCTGTATTTTCCAACTAAAGTTTTTATTCCTTTATGACCCCACATCAGAGACACTTTTCCTGGGGACTTTTCTGTGTCACACTCACCATGAATTGAATTATTAGAGGCTGTTCACATTTAACATTACTGTGGTTTGGGTTTCATTTTCCTGAGATTTTATGTAAACAAACTTTTGAAAGTATTCCCCATGAGGTCTTGGATTCAATCCCCAGCACAAAAAAAAAAAGAAAGAAAGAAAGAAAGAAAGAAAGAAAGAAAGAAAGAAAGAAAGAAAGAAAGAAAGAAAAGAAAAGGAAAGAAACACATCCCAATGACTTCAATTAAAATTTCAAAGAATATTTTCCAATGGATTATGTGGGCCACAACATGTATAACCTAATAACATCCTATCTTTGTCATTGTGCAACCTATATTAATTTAATAGCCTGTCCTATAATGTGCCGGGCAAATGGAAAATCAATTCATGTGTTCTTTAGATGCTAATTATTAATGCATTTATTAGACTAAGTCATATCAATTCAGATTTTCACTGGATGCTCTCACTGATCTGGAAAACCTGAGTTTTAAGAATTCATTGATTTCTTGCTATTTTTCCAGATATTTGATATCATCCAACAACTTCTGTCTAAATAAATATTACTTTAAGCAATTCCCAAGTAGGCTACAAGATATTACCAAGCATTTCAGTATTCTGATATGTAAGTATCACATACATAATGTAATACATAACTAAGGAAACTGACTGTGTTAGGAAAATAATAAATATAATTGGTACTTTATTAAATTACATATTGTCACAGTGGGTACTGTATTCTGTCCTCCAAAGGCAAAAGCAGCCAAATCTCAGAAATAAGAATATAAACACACACAGGTACCTACACAACCCTGCATTTAAAAGAGCCAGATATCAGTCAGGCATGGTGGTGCACACCTATAATCTCAGCAGCGTGGGAGGCTGAGGCAGGAAGATTGCAGGTTTAAAGCCAGCCTCAGCAAAAGCAAGGTGCTCAGCAACTCAGTGAGACCCTGTCTTTAAATAAAATACAAAATAGGGCTGGGGATGTGGCTCAGTGATAGAGTGCCCCTGAGGTCAATCCCTGGTACCCAAAAAAGAAAAAAAACAAAGAGCTAGATATCTACGTTTAGGAGAGGAAATTCTACAGCAGCAGATTTAGAACTTCCCAGTGCAGCTCAGCTCCCTGTTCTAGTCCATGTTCACTACAAGAAAATGGATTCACAAATCCCAGGAGGAACTGGCTCTGAAAATTCTTGTATCTCCTTCACAAGAATTTTCAAAGCACATAGAATAGACAGTGATCTTTTTCATGCTAACTTCCTTGTATACCTAGCAAATTAGTATGAATCCTTAACATTTCAGCTCAATTTCCAACTCTTTGGCAATATTTTCAGTGTCCTTGCACAGCAAAAAAAATGACATTTTACAAACATTTTACTTGAGTTCCTATTGTACTCATATATACTTCCCTAAGTACACTTTAGTGACTGTATTGGATTGTTTATAAATCACCTTCCCCACTGTTTTGTGAGCCCATTAGGAGTATGAATTGCATTCATGTCTTATCAACTTCAATCTCCAATGTCTAGCACAATACCTGGCATGGAACAGACAGGCATTCAATAAGTATTTGTTAAATTTTTAAAATAATTAAATTAAATTAAAATTGATGATAGACTCATTTCTCATCTCTGCCAGAGAAATTGGATAAAATTGATCCAATACTTTCACACTTGACTTCATTAAGTCAGTCTGTACTTCCATTTTATAGTTCTCAATTATTTTTGAATACTTTACTTGACATTACTTTGACCTAATCATGTATATTTTTATGGAAGTGATTACCTCTCATCTGTATGGATGAATAAAGTGAAATGAAGGAAGGAGGAACGTATCCTCATTGGGCAAAAAGAGTGCAAACTGCGGCTCCAAATCATGGTTCGAACACTGCTGCCTGAATATTCATAGGCAGATCATTTCCACTCACTGAACTTCAGTTTTCTGATTTGTGAGTTAAGGATAAAATGCCTCCCCCTGCATACGGTTATGGGAGTCGGCTGTTATACACAAAGCCTTTACAGGGCACATGGTACACAGAGGGTACCATAAAACATAGCACTGTAAAGTATTAATAAGTCAAAGTACTTTCTAAGCTAAAGCACTATATAAATGTTAGTTACAGCATTATGCTCTCTTGACATTTCATAGCTAGATTTATTATAATACATAGAAAAGAACCTAGGAGGCCGGGTGTGGTTTGCACACCTGTAATCCAGCAGCTCAGGAGGCTTGAGGCAGGAGGATTTTGAGTTCAAAATCAGCCTCAGCAACTTAGTGAGGCCCTAAACAACTCAGTGAGATCCTGTCTCTAAGTAAAATACAAAAAAGGGCTAGGGAAGTGCCTCCGTGGTTAAGTGCCCCTGAGTTCAATCCCTGGTACAAAAAGAAAAAAGAAAAGCACCTAGTAGAAAGCCACAGTGAAGCCCAATGCTAGTCATAGTAACTTAAAAAAAAGGAAAAACAGGGCTGGGGCTATAGCTCAGCGCCTGCCTCACACATGTGAGGCACTGGGTTCGATCCTCAGCACCACATAGAAATAAATAAATAAAGATATTGGGCCCATATTCAACTAAAAAATTTTAAAAAAAGAAAAACAGAAAAGAAGTACAATGTGCTTATTCTTTATGGATGAAAAAAAAAAAGCTTCCCTTTTCCAGCCAAGTGAGTCCTGTTATGACTTCTGTTCATTTTTATATCCATAGATGTCCTAAGGAATTGCCTGATTCTTTGTATTTGTACAACAACCATCACTTGCAAGGCTATGACTTCAGTTATGACCACCATACATCTTCTCTGGGCCTGCTCTTTCCACTCCCCACCCCCCATTCTCTCTGAGGTTCCTATAACAAAATCCCATAAACTGTATATCTTAGAATCAACAAAATTTATCTGAAAGTTCTTGAGGATATAAAGTCAAAGATCAATGCACCAACAGATTTGTTGACCAGTGAGGACACATCTTCTCATATATGGTACCTTCACTGTGTCTTGCATGGTGAAAGGCACTAGCTACTTCTCTAGGTTCTCTGTTACAAGGATATTAATTCCATTCATAAGGCCTCATAATTTAATCACCATCACAAAGGCCCATCTTTTAAATTTTTTCTCATTGAGGATTAGGTCTCAACATGGAATTGGGGGATGGACAGAAAACATTCAAATCATGGCAACCTCCAAAGGGAGAAACAGAGACAAAAACCAACTGAAATGGGAAGTTGGATCAGTACACCTTGCTACATAAATAGCCAAACCCATCTCTAGCCAAATGGCCAGAAAAGGATCAGGCATCCTGATGGAAGTGAGAACAGAAACTGGAAATGCATTCCAGAAAAGTGTTATTTTTTTAATTTTTCATCTCTGCTCACCTCATTGATTCATTTGTTTTTAATTTTCTAAGAACTGTTTTTCCTGTTTCTCAATTCAGTCTATAACTCACACATTTCCAATGATCCTCCATTTTTACATGGTCTGCCATTCTAGCCACACATAGATATTAATTGAATTGGTCATGAATTCTGTTCTCTTCAATTCTGGTAGGGAGAGGATGAGAGAGCATAACATGTGGTAGTGTGTCACTATTACAAAATACTTAAAGGAGAAATAGTTTATTTGGGGCTCACAGTTTCATGGTTTAATCCATGGTCAGTTGACTACATAGATTTGGGCCCAAGATGAGATAGAACATCATGGTGGAAGGGCATGAGAAAGCAAAGCTGCTCAGCTTATGATAGGCAGGAAGTAGTGAGAAAGAGAGAGCTCAAGGAGTCAGGAATGAGACAGAGTCCAAGGCCACACCCCCAGTGTCCTACTTTCTCCAGTCATACCCAATCTGCTGACAGTTATCACCTAGTAATCCATTCAAACTATTAATACATCAAATGAATTAATCCAGTGATGGGATCACAGTTCTCATAATCAGTTCACCTCTGAACATTCTTGCATTGTATAACACATGAGCTTGGGGTGGAAGGATGGAAGATACCTAATAGCTAAACCATAACAGGAGGTTAATCCAATCCCTGTGGGTGAATAGGCAGTTCTTGGGCATAAAGATGATTACACAGGTAATCAGGTGTGCCTACAAGTATCCAGATTTGCACAAATCAATGTATTTGAGAGTCCAAAGCATATAGTAATATAAGAATTAATTAAATCAAGTCATGCAGATTTTAATAATTCTAACTACCATTGCTTCCCCCTGACCAAAGGCTGTTCAGATTTTAAATAGTCAGTAAAGTTGCACGATAGACACCATTTGTCTTTATTCTACTTAGAATTCCCTCTGTCTGCTGTTACGTTACCTTGCTAACTGTACGTCTAATCTTTGGAGCAAGACTGTTTAATAGAATTAGGCCTGAATCTGCGTTCTGATTCCATGACCTTGGGCAAGTCTCTTTACTCCTCAAACTTCTAGATTCACATTTGTAAGATGAGGAAGTCGTGTCTACTCTCCCTGCTCTCAGGATTAGAATGATATTGTCCACAAATAAATGCTATAAGCATTTTGAAAAGTATAAAGCATTTTTTGAATTGTAATAATCACTGTGGTTAAGGGCTCTGACCCTGAGAACCCTCCAATCTGAGATTAGATCCTGCCTTACCTCTTATTAGGATGTCATTTGAGCAAGTTACTTCACCCCTTTGCATTTCAATTTCTTATCAATAAATTTAAGATAAAATACTAAGTGATAGGTTATTATGAAGATTTAATATGATAATGTGAATAAAGTACTCTATATAATACCTCACATTCAAATATTCTTAATATAAAATATTGATATCTATTGAGGTTACAGATTAAACCTTTGGGTTCTATGCAAATCTAACTTAAACATTCAGTTTAGATTTGTAATCCGTTCAAACTATTAATACATCAAATGAATTAATCCAGTGATGGGAATCACAGTTCTCAGTTCCCTCTTTCTTTTTTTGAAAGGCAATTGTGGGTTTTCTTTTTTCAAGTAGGACACAATTCACTTTAATTTTAATATACACTAATACCAAATCAGGGCTGAAGATGTTCTTTAGTTGAGTGTTACTCTGCTACATTGGAATTTTTAATTTTTATTTTTTATTGAAGCATTCAAATTATATATTGTAGTGGGATTCATGACACCATATCAGTCTCCCAAATAATGCAGTGTGTAACTTTTCAAAGCGTTGGGAGGGGGCAATACTCGGGATTTAACTCAAGGGCACTCTACTACTAAGCTACACTCTCAGCCTTTTTGCTTTTTATTTTGAATAAGGATTTCACTAAGTTGCTAAGGCTGGCCTTGAACTTGTGATCCTCCTGCCTCAGTCTCCCAAGTCACTGGGATTACAGGTATACACTGCCTCACCTGTCTCTCAGTTACCTCTTTTACTAGAAAATGATTGTGGTATTTGCTCTGACTCTAAAGAAGACTGTTTCTTCATATCCACATGTGATTATTAAGTTTTTTGAATTTAATATTTTAATCCTAACATATATTACTTTCCTTTTTTAAAAAAATATTATTCTGACTGTGTAGTTCTATCAACAATCTTGAATTTTAATATATATATCGTGAGAATTTAACACTCCAGCCTTATATTTCCCCACATCCCTGGCAGGCTTGCCTTTTCATTAACTGAAACATACACTCTTAAATCCATATTCTGTGCCTTTCAAAGAGACGGATAGATAATATCATTTTAACTTAATATATTTAAATAACTCAATTTAATGTTAATGTGATGTTGAGGAGCACCAGGTAACATATAAATCTAAATAACAATATGTTTAACTTGTAGTGTACCTAGCCCAGGGGCAGATCTTGCTGGACTACCTTCACACCTGGTAGGAAAGACCCAGTATTAAAGCAAATATTTGAAGCAGAAGAAAGTCTTGAAGTCATAGCTTCAAGTCTCACCATGAAGGTGGTTCCCTCTCTTAAAGCTTGCTCTGCCTGGAGGAGCTGGGAAATCTAGGAGACTAGACCTGGCAGGGTGTGCTTCCCCACCCAATGCGTCTTAGCCAGGAAATCAAGAGAATGGAAAATGGACATGAAGGGCAGGAATCCCAGAAAGTTTTCTTCCATATCTAAATTACAACCATCGTGTACAGTCTGTCTCACGAAGCAAAGGAGAACAGCTTTGCTAAGGAACGGAGCTCTTCGTGGCCTTTGCATCAAACGTAGGGATCTGTGCAGAGCGACACCTAGTGGTCTCCAGAATTCTTTAGAAGCAAGAGTGGCTAAGAAGGTGAGTGTGTTTGAGCATTTGTAAAGGAGTCCTTTTTCTTCCTACTTATTCATAAGCTGTGAGCAAGCTGAGTTGTTAATTGGTTTTGATTCCAATACAGCATCTCTCTGGCTGCATATACACTCATTGTTAAATCACATAGAGAATTAATATTTAATACTTGAGCAGCCCATACAAGTCACTGAGTGGAAAGAAACAGTGATTCTTATAGTTGAGAGAAATTGTTTTTTTCCAAATCTAGAATATTAAAGCCACAGTGTGAAACAAAAGCACTGTATCCAACCCAATAGATTTCAAAGAACCAATAGCTTTTGTAGATGTATTCTTCCAGATTCATGTCAGAATTCAATCCCAAGAATCCTCACTGGGCCTTTTACCCTTCCTTGCAGTGGACCTATCTAGTTACTCACCTCTACTCCTGGTACAGGGGAAGTTGGAGGCTAAGATATTTATAATGTACTGAGGAAATTATACCTTACCCTCTGGATCTGTTGTGGTCCAAGAACCATTTACAACTCATTTGTGATGCTTCAGAATATTTGTACTTCCTCTTGCAATAAATTGTGTTCTAAAGTGGGCTCTGTAAGTTAGAATTTAGCTTCCTAAGACCTGAGTAGACAAGGACTTCTTAAGTAACATGAAAAATAAAAATGGTGGGGCTACCCCTCTAGAATCTATCAAATTTAAACCTTCTTATAAATTTCATTTTGATGCTCACAGAATTAGAATATGATAAATATGACTGAGATTGACCACCAAAACAGGTAGTGAGAGTAGAACCTGGAAAATAATAACTAGAGGAAAAATTTGATTGAGGAATTTCAAATAGCTCCCATTCTAGTAGAAATCTGGGAGAACTGGATTTCCCAATTGGAAAAACTGAAATTTAACTGGCCCAACATTTGCAGGACCTAGGCTATTTTTCACCTAGGACCTGGGATTTCTTCATTATATTTTATAGCTGATTTTAAAACTTCAGGCCATAGTAGGCAAAAATCATATTTCCTATCACAGAATTGAATGGTATATCCTGATAATTTGCAAATGTGCTTTTCTTTGCCATCTCTACAGGCAAGACTCTCATGTTGTACTTAGAATACGGTTCTGCTGACCCATTAGCTTAGTAGTTGTTCAATCTCAAATGTTAGTTTCCTTCTTGATATACATCACATCTGTTCAGCCAAAAGAACAAGCAAACTTTAAGCCTACTTCTCTCTCCACTTGCTAAAGTTTTGTGCGTTTTGTCAAATTGAAGTAAAATCTGTTAAAATTACAACATACAATTTTGCCCTGTATAAAACTTTCAGTTCTATAATCAGTCAATTATAACCTACATTGCATTAGCTCAATAAATATTTCCTTTTGGTGGGAGGAAGGTACTGGGGATTGAACCCAGGGGTGCTTTACCACCGAACTTGATCTTCATCCCAGTTTTGTTTTGTTTTGACACAGGTTCTCCCTAAGATGCTAAGGCTGGCTTTGAACTTGTTATCCTTCTGACTCAACCTCCTGAGCCAATGGGATTACAGACATGTGTCACCATGCCCAGCAGATTTCCCTTTTTAAAAATGAATATAAAATCTATCTCTTGCCATATGATTAAGGATATGGCTATTAGTATATTAGTACAATGTTTTAAAAGTTATCTTAAAAATCTTTTTTGAAGAAATAATTTCAAATAAGGTAAAATATGGACATGTCTGACCTTCCCTTTAATCAATATATAGTGCTTGGTTTGGGGGCTTGGGGTTTTGATTTTTCTCTTTTTAATGACCTGAATACATGTTTCCCCATCCTCAGAAACTAAAATAAAATAATAAAGATAAGCATCTTCTCATGTAGCTTTTTCAGTCTGTTGTCATGCATTTTGTGATTGTTTCAGGTAATAACATTGTTAACAGACTGTCAGCCTTACTTCTTACACCAAAAATAACAGTCAAACAGGTAGTAGCCTAGGGGATCATTTCTGAAAGATATCCTCAGCACAAATATTCACAGGATAAAGGTTAAAAACCCATAAAACAAAGTAAGAGATTCAAGTACTTAGGTGAACATTTTATAATTCTTAGCTTGTCCAAGGTAATACATTGTATTTGTGTTTTACCAATATGTCCTATATGGGCATTTGAGGATACCTGTTATAAAATATCTCTAGCCTAATAATATAATGGCAATGATTAAGTATCAAAATTTTAGTGTTTAGATTATCATTGTTCAGTAGACAGGAATGAATCTGAAACTACTTCTAGTGGAGAGTTTAGGCCCAGCCTATGGGTGCCACCTGTCTTCACCTTTTCATGCAGGGCTCCAGGGAAGTTATCAGGGAGGAATGGTGTTTTATTCTGAGTATGTATCCTTCTCAGTTTCTTTGCTTTTTTGAGACAGGAGAAGCCCTATCCCCAGCTCTGCTCAGTGGAAGAATGCTCACCATCCTTCACTAACAATATGCACAAAAGATTCTACCTGGTGCTATTCCCATCAGAGATGAGTACTTTGATCTCAAAGTCACTCAATATTTTTCAAAAGTTGAATTCAGGTTCATAATACTTATAGAAAATTTTTGATAGGTCTTCTAGCTTTTTGGCCACATCTTGAATCAAAAAGGTAAGTTAAGAAAAGTGAAATGAAAAACACAGAAAATTACTGCCCAAGAAGAGGCATTAGTTAAAAATATAAATCAAAATTTAAAAAATTAGATATTCCTAGAATTGTTTTCCTAGAAAAGTTTGATGTATCTGTACTTTTTTGAGATAAAACCATGGAAGATAAATATATGTATTATCAGAATATATGAATATATGAATATAAATTTTCATGAGAGTGTGTATGAATGCGCCTGTGTATTTGTGTGTGGAGAAATATATCTATTCTTCTATTTACTTGTAAAAAGTTAAAAAAAAATCTTGGTGTGTATGGAAGATGTCAGACCCTAGAAGACATGTATTCTTGTTTCCATTGACATAAATTCACTTCTTTAGGAATATTATAGTCAAGGTCCCAAGACAACATGGAAAACATGCAAGTTCAAACAGCCTTCTAGGTTTCTGGACCATTGAGGTAATACTTTCCTCCATTATCCCTGGATGGTGCAGTTCAATTTTCCACATAACATAAAGGGAATATAATTCTGTCTTCCACTCCACCCACCTCCCTGATCCTCTGCCCCAACCTGTCTAACTCAAACAGAAAATTGCCTGATGCTTTTCAGGCAGCTTGTATACCAATTGCCTAACTGTCTCTCAGGTGTTTGTTGGGGAGACACCAAAGGCAGAAAAGATTGTTTAGAAGAGCCTTTGTGGTGGGGCAAAAGCACCTGCACATGATCTCTGTGCATATGTGTCTAGCGACACCCACTGCCTGATGTTTTCTCCCTTAAGAATTCCCAAATCACAGGCCCCCAAAACATGAAACAAAACCTGACAGAACTGAATGTAAGACAGATAAATCTACAAGAATATTTAGAAACTTCAATACTTCACTTCCAATAAGGGAAAGAACAACATGACAGAAGATCTACATTCAAATAGAGGACATAAATAACATTATAAACCAACCATATTTTAAACTGACAGTGACAGCAATGCTATCCCAAAGTAGCAGCAAACTTTTTCTTCTGAAGTGCACATAGGATAGTCCAGGGCAGACTATGTGAAGGAATATAAAATAAAACTTACAATTAAAAAAATAAAAAAGAGGAATGATACAAAGTATATTCTCTGAAAACAATGAAATGAAATTAGGTAAGTCAAAACAAGAATAAATATGTGTAATAATAAATAAATAAGTCCCAAATATGTGGAATAACCAATGTGTCACAGAAAAAAATGGAAGAAGAAACCTTTCCATCAACCTTACAGAAGCAAACAAAAGAAAATTATAAGGAAATATAAAAAACTATTACATGCCAACAAAGTAGATAAAAATCTAATTAAAATCTTATCTAGATAAAATGGACAAATTCCTAGAAAGATATAACCTACCAAAGTTGAATCAAGAAGAAGTAAACTATCTGAACAATGTATACCAAAGTAAAGAGATTATATCAGTGATAAGAAATATTTTTTAATCTTCCCAAGATGAGGTGGCTTCACTGGTGAACTCTATCAAGTATGTAAAGAAGAATGAATAACCAGGAGTGGTGGCACACACTTGTAATCCTAGCTATTCATCAGGCTGAAACAGGTAAATCACAAGTTGAAGGACAGTCTAGGCAACTGAATTTCCCCTAAATAAAAGGAGGACAGTAAAACACAACATCCTTAAATGTTCCTTTCTGTTTCCCAAAACCTAGCCACGCTAAGGGATGAGATCAAGCCTGGGTTGGAAACTCCAGATCCATTTTATCTTGAAGGCCACCAGCTTTCTCTTATGTACTCTAGAAACTAGGGCAAGTTAGTGTTTTCTGTTGAAAACTACTTTCTTGCATATATGCCAGGACCATTACTCCTGGGAATGCTGGTCATTCAAGCAAAGTAAGCAAACATGCTGATGATGTCACTGCTTCTGCAGCCTAACATAAAAAAAAAACTATCTCAAAGTGAGGACAGGCACAGAACTGAGGGCATTTTGGAAATGATGCATGTCACTCATCTAACCAGCCACTACTGGACAGAACACTGTGAGGGCCTGAGGTTCTCTCTGACTATCAAAATTGAACTCTTCTTGGAGCAGTCCTGATATTTTGTAAGCTTTTCTCAATAAACCATACATCTCCCATGCTGTCTTCAGGCACTTTCTTTGGTCTGTTGGCTACCTAACCCATTTCCCTGGCACAATTAGGCTATGGACTGCATAGAAAATTAGTAAGACTCTATCTCAAAATAAAATAAAAGTGCTGGGGATTTAGCTCACTGGTAGAGTACTTGCCTAGCATGTGTGAGGCACTGGGTTCAATCCCCAGTACTCCAAAATAAGAAGAAGGAGAATGAGGAGGAGGAAAAGGAAGAGAAGGAGGAGGAGTGGGGGGGAGAGGAGGACCAATTCCTCACAAAACTTTCAACAATTTAGCAGAGAATATTTCTTAATTTATTCTCTGAGGCCAGTATTACCTTGATTCCAAAATAGACAAAGACATTACAAGAAAGGAAAACTTTGGATTACCCCTTATAGAAACAAATACAAAATTCTTCAGTAAAATGTTAGCAAGGGCTGGGATTATGGCTCAGAGATAGAGTGCTCACCTACCATGGGTTCAATCCTCAGCACAACATAAAAATAAAATAAAGATATTGCATCCACCCATAATATATATATATATATATTATATATATATATATGTGTGTGTGTAAAATAAATAAAATGCTAGCAAACCAAATACAGAGATATATATTTTTAAAAACAAAACAAAAAAACACCATGACCCAGTGAGATTTGTCCCAGGAATGTAAGATTGGTTCAATATATAAAAACCAATTATGTAATATGCCATAGTAACAGAATATATAATAAAAACAACACAATCACTAGACACAGAAAAATAATTCAACAAAACCCACCACAATTTTATAAACAAAAATACCCAACAAATTAGGAATTCATGGAACTTCTTCAACCAGATAAACAGCATCTATGGAAAACCCACAGCTAACATTGTACTTAAAAGGAAGGGGTGGCTTAAATTTTCTTAATTAAGACAAATATGTCCATTCTATGTACTTTTATTCAACATCCTACTGGTTAGGGAAATCAGAAAAGAAAAGGAAATAATAATCATCCATAGTAAAATTCAAAACCTAGCCAAGCTAAGGGATGTCATGATTTTATGTGTAGAAAATCCTAAGAAATTCACTAAAAATAGATCCTATTAAAACTAATAAACAAATTCAGCAAAACTGAAGAATGTCAGATCAACATACAATGTCAATTGTATTTTTATATACTACTTTTAATGGATGATCTGAAAATAAATTTTCAAAAATCCCATTTTAATAGTACCAAAAGGAATAAAATATCTAGGGATATTTTTTTTAAAAAATAAATTTAAAAATATACTCTGAAAATTATAAAATATCTTTATAATAAGTTAAGATTCAAATAAGTAGAAAGACATCCCATGAGTTGAAATGTTAATATTTTTAAGACAAAATTAATCCCTAAATTGATCTACAGATTAATGAAATCCCTATCAAGATTCCAGCTGATTGATGATATATATATGTATATATATATATATATATATATATATATATATATATATATATATATTTTTTTTTTTTTTGCAGAAATTGACAATCTCATATGAAGTATAGATGGAAATGTAAGAGACTCAGAATAACCAAAAGAATATGAAAAAGGACATTGTTGGATAGCTTAAATTTCCTGACTTCAAACCTTATTGTGAAGCTACATAAATCAAAAGTGAAATGCTGTTGTAAGAATAGACATAAAGAAATTATAAATCATAAACAAATCCAGAGTCCAGAAATAAACCCTACATTTATGGCCAGTTTATTTTGAGATATCAACTGAAAATAGGGAAATCCATCGAGATGCAAAAATGGATTAGAGTTATCCTGGATTAGAAAGAGAGAGGTTTCTCTTTGAGTGATAAAAATATTGAGGAATGTATAGTGGTAATAATTGTACAACTTTGTGAATATACTAATACTACTGAATTGCACACATTTTTTAAAAGAATGAATGGGTGGATATTCTGAATCATTCTCATATTTCCGGGCACTTATCAAAGTTTACCCTATTATATAATTATTTCTAAACATATATGTTCTCACCATACAGATTGCATGAAGATTGAGGATATGAATTACATATCACTCGCCATTGTGTCAAGCAAAATATTTGTACCTTGAACCCTGTTGAATTAATTGGTATCCCCAACATTTCGGGTTTTCCATCACCTTGTGTTTGTCTAAAAGCCTTGAGGTGACTTGAGTAGACTCCAGAAACCACAGATCCAGCATCGCCCACACAACTTCTTTGAGATTTGCAGCAGTTACTTGCCAAATAATTAGAACCAAGAGCTTGTTTATGTCAATGCTGATTTTAATTCATTCCTTGTCTGAAGAGTTACTTTGCTGGAGTGTTTTTTCATCAGGAGTTCAGTCATCCAATTTTCTCTAGTGGTCCTCTTCCAGTCTCCCAGGTCCCTCCTGACCAACAATCCAGTCTCTATACTTTCCTATCCTTCTTCCTCCTCCATCTCTCCTGTCCTTCTAACATCCCCTCAATTTGGAACTCTGTATCCAACAGTGAATATTTAACCTTTTTTTTATTGTACTGGTCTAGTGCCAGGCTGACGGTTACCTCTATCTTCTGCTTCAGTACTCATTCATCCAGTCAGTCCGTCAGTCAGTCAGTCAGTCAGTCAATAAATTCATAGCAAGTAACTAGAATGTAACTCATGCTGTTCAAGTTGCCCTGTTGCCTTGATTACCTTTTATGTTTATTCATGATGTGGAAATTGAGTGTTTATTTTCTTATACAACCAAATGGATTTATGTCACATAGATAATAATGTTAGAGGAATTTGGTGTTTGTAATGTTCTAATACCTAGTGATAAACCAGCAGACTCACTGATTAATAATTTCCATATTTGAAGGATCTCAAAAAATGGATCAACTCTTTTCATCTACTATAGGCATCAGTATTTTAATCAATTCCAATTTCAAATCCATCTTGCAATTTAAGCAAATTGCCATCTGTTGCCTGGGTTGTACTGGTTATGGCTTCAGTGTTACTGTAACCTTCACAGCTTAAGTAAAAAAAAAGAAAAATGAATAAGAAAAATTGTTGAGCATTAACATCTCGTTTGTATATGCATTCATACTGTATAATTACTGGCAGCTCTCCAGAAAATGTGGCCTAGTTTCTAGAAGCCTCTTCAGTCTGTGATATTAAAAGATGCACAACAATTTAATAAACTCAATAATTTGATCATCTGCACCTATGTTTTTTTTTCCTTTTTAATAGTGCAACAAAACCCTTCAGTCCCATTTGAAGAAGGTCCCAGGAAAAACTGGTGAACTTCACAATGAGGCTGAGATCATTGGTCCCAGGGATCCCTGGATGTTCCTGGATGGCAGCCTGAGCAATGAAGGATAGGGTGGGCAGAAACCCCAGGTCTGGCCTGACAGATCCTGTTTCAGAGACAGTTTCTGAGCACAGTGCTTGCACAGGCCTGCCCCTTTCTCTCACTTCTCATATTTTGTAGGTGCTGCCTGCAGAGAAAAGGAACAAAACAAAACAATTTAAATCAAGTCTTGTTTGGTCTTCATGGACAGCTGCCCACCTTCCTAAGCTGCCGCTCAGACTGTGTGTTTGATCTGTCAGAACTGGCCTTTCTCCACAGATTCAGACCTCTCTCTAGTAACTGACTGCCTACACCTGAAGTTTCAAATGTTTTTAAATCTTGTAGACAACTCAGGTTATTGTAGGGCTGGAAGCACCCTCAGAACCTCATTACTTTAAATTTAGTCCATGGACCTGCAGTATCAGTGTCTCAGAAACTTGCAGAAATGCCAATTGTTAGATGCTGTTCCAGACCTTGACCAAATAATCATCTTGGGGGCTGTATTTTTCAAAGCCTCCAGGTGATTCTGATACTAAGTAAAGTTTGAGAAACCCTGGCATGTCTGTTATCTGGTGCCACTCTCCATACCCTGACCTTGGCCTAAAGCCTTTCCCCACCCCCCTCCCACATCCTGTGTCTTAGATTTCTGTTCCATGGTTTCTTATCCCTTCCGCTTTGTTTTTCCTAGATTAGGTTCCGGATTCCAACCTCTACTGACTGCTCTACACTGAAGTCCATATTGGTACCTCATTCCTGCATTTACCCTCTCTTCTTTTTCAGTCTCTTACCTGCTGCCTATAAAAGCCAACTTTAAGCTTCATTATCAACCTACTTCCTGCCCACAGCTCCTGACCTGATTGCAGAGGGTGAAATCTACACATGAAAGCCACCAGGGCATAGTGCCACTAACACAGGTCTCCTAAGTGCTCTCTGTCATCTGTCTTTCCCCTTGCTGTCCCACTTCCACATGTCTCCCACTTGCTTCCCTAAAGAACAAAATTGATATCGCCCTCTGCCTAAAATTTCCTGCGGATTTTTAGTTTTCTGCAGGATCGAATCGAAACTCCTCAGCATAACATCCAAAGCCCTCCACAGGCTGTAGCTACTTTCATTGTTATTGCTCCCCTCACCCCAGCATCACCCCTCTGTCAATTCACTTTTCAGGCTCATCTAGCCATTCAATTGTCAGACCTCAGTCCCTTTGTGCTTGCTATTTCCTCTGGCTAGATTGCTCCTCTCCTTACTTTTTCCCTGGGAAAATGTCTACTACTCAAGACTCAATTGAACTGCCATCTCCTTGGTAAGACCCTTGCCACCTCCTCCAGGCTCAATTATATGCACTGTCCTCTGGACACCTCAATCACAACTCTAAATTCATTACTTGTGTTATTGTGTTTGAATTCACAGTTCACACATTGTCTTCTCACACTGGAAGCTGTTCTTGGCCAGAGGTAGTGTCTGGTCTTAATTGAGATACCCAGAGCCCAGCACAGTGAGGGGCACATTGTAGAAACTCAATAAATACCATCAAATGAATATTCAGATTTTAAGAACTATGCCTCAAGGAATATTGTTGTAGGTCAAGTCACTTTATCACTGTAATAGGAAGCTTTATAAAAGTGCATGAAGTAAACCCCTTTATAAATCAGAGAGCCATTTTGCGAACAAAAGAACTACTCTGTAATATAAAATAATCAATTCCAATTTCTCTGTAACAGTATTTTCACATCTATGATTATCCTAATATGGAAGCATGCTTATTATTTTTCTAAGAGTGTCTGCAATCTCCAGTATCTTTCTAACTCAGGAAGTTTCTTGTTTCTTTTGAGTACTTCAGAGTTTGTTGTATTCCAAGTTGTGATAGGATAGGGTTTCTTAGAAAAAGACAAAAGAATGGTGTGCGGGTTGTGAATTCATGATTATATAATTTTTTAAAATTTAAAATACCTTATAAGGCTTAATTTTTAATATATGCAATAAATTTTATAGGTCTATGAAGAGAGAAACATAACAATTAAAAAATTGTTACTTAAAATATGAATATGATATTTTCACATCCAATTTCACTTGAGCCACCTAGCAAGCTTAAGATTTTTATTTGAGATTAAAAAAATAGTCATTTGTCTAGTTTTGCCCTCTGGGACTATGCAGTGTACAAACTGTACCATCATTTTTTTTTCTTTTTTTTTTTAAGAGAGAAGGGAGAGAAAGAATTTTTTAATATTTATTTTTCAGTTTTTGGTGGACACAACCTCTTTATTTTATTTTTTTGTGGTGCTGAGGATTGAACCCAGTGCCCTGCTCATGCATGGCAAGCGTGTTACCGCTTGAGCCACATCCCCAGCCCTGTACCACCATTCTTGATGGCCTTGATGCAAGGGGTCTATACTTTAATATAGACAGTTCTCTCCTAGCACTCAACTGGGCCTCTCCTATACCAGTAATTGAACTGAGCCTTGCTTTAAACCAGTTAAATAGACTCTGTGGGTGGACACACATATCAGCTTTTCCAAATCTATGGGTCATTTTCTGTGGGCATAATGATTGTAGGAACATGATGCTCCTCAGTTAGCAGAACACACAGACCATATGCTTCCTACACTATATGGCCAGTCCCTGAAACAAAGACTCATCTTATGTCCTGCACCATTATTTAATGCGCTGGATTTTTTCCTGTTGCTAAAAAGAATTGTTTATAGCCATTTTATCCTTGAACCTAATTATGTTTAACATAGAAACACAAAGTATTTTTGACATTTCTGTTGTTGTTGTTGTTGTTGTTTTTGAGTACCAGGAATTGAACTCGGGGGCACTCAGCCATTAGGCCACATCCCTAGTCCTATTTTATATTTTATTAGAGACAGTGTCTCACTGAGTTGCTTATCACCTCTCTTTTGCTAAGGCTGGCTTTGAACTCACAATCCTCCTGCCTCAGCCTCCCCAACCACTGGGATTACAGTATTTGTGAAGTTTTAATATGGCATTTTTCAGGAATGCAAGTATCCAATAAGTAGAAGACTACTCTTTTTTAAAATTCAGAATTATACAATGAGTTCTTCAAAGTAGGTCTTTTCCATTTTAGAAATGTGTGTGTATCACTTGAAGCAATGCTACTTAAGTCACCCTCATAACACACCTGCATTAATCTGTATTTGTAGCTGTTAAATTCATAGGAGATACTATGCATAGGTGCAAGCATATATCTACTGTATGCTACTTCTATATCTAATGTAATTGCATCTAAGCACTTAAATATTGAAATACATAAAATTTTATAAGTGTTTTCTTTTAATTATCCTTGTATTTTAGTTAGAGAATTGTATTAATTTTTTAAAATGTATTTATGTAGGTTAACTATGAAATATATCTAAAGAAAATAAAGAAAGCCGTACAAAATATTTTTTCTTAATGAACTTCGGTCATCCAGTGATCTATTTTTCCATCACAATTTCTTCATTCATTGGTTCCTATGCTTAACCTCATCATCACCAATAACTATAGCTCCTCTATAATCTCAGTTTCAGGCATACTCTTCTCTGCTCATGTCTCTCTATACTGACAGTTCACTGCTCTGAGTTTTCCTTTGCATCAGCAATTCATTAAGACTTCCAACACATTGACTTTTCCCCTTCCTCACTATGTCTGGCTCCCCTGTATTCTTCATCATCCCTCTTCTTCTAAGCACCACCCCAATGTCCTCCTGTCTCCTAGGCTTGTTCTCAGCCTAGTGCTTGGTATTAGCTGTTCCCCCCTGCCAGAAATACTCTGACCTCATACTCAATGGCTCACTTCTGCTCATTCCTATTTCAGCTTAAAGATTACCTATTCAAAAAAATGCTCTCTCCTGACCCCTTCTAACATAGCCATTCAGTCTATCTGGGATGACCCTAACACTCTTCATTTTAATTCCATGTAAAGTATTTAGTACCAATAAGATTTTTTTCTTTGCTGATTTATGCTCCAATCATTTCAGTATAAGCTCTATAAAAGCAGAGGCCTTGTCTGCCTTGTTCATTGAGAAACTGTACCTGACACCAGACTGGTTACACAATGGCTATCTGAAAAGGTAGAATGGAAATGTTATATGTATAAACAATGGAGTTTTATTCAACCTTTATGAATGAAATTGTGTCATTTGCAGAAAAATGGATGGAACTTGAAAACATTATGTTAAGTGACACAAGCCAAACTCAGAAAGCAAATGTTCCTGTGTTTTCTATCATATGTGGAAAGAGGAAAAGAAAATGAGGGGATCTCATGAAAATAGAAGAATTGAGGGAGATCAGTATAGGAGCATACTAGAGGGAAAGGAGGAAGGAGAATGATATTGACTGAAATATATTGAGAAATACTGGGGAATTATATTGGCCAAATTATGTTATTATGTTGTCTGCATGTATGAGTATATAACATTGAATCTCACCATTATGTGTAATTCTAGAGCACCAATAAAAATATGGAACAAAAGGGTAGTGAGGCTGGAGTTGTAGCTTAATTGTAGGCAAGCACTCTAGGCTTGCCTAGCATGTGTGAGGCACTGGGTTTGATTCTCAGCACCACATATAAATAAATAACAATAAAGACCCATCAACTCATCTCTCTCTCTCTCTCTCTCTCTCTCTCTCTCTCTCTCTCTCTCCTCTCTCTCTCTCATCTATATAGACAGACAGACAGAGAGAGAGAGATAAAAGGGTTGGTGTGGCTGGGGTTGTAGCTTAGTGATGGAGCACTCACTTAGCATGTGTAATACACTGTTTAGTTCTCAGCATCACATATAAACAAATAAATAAAATAAAGGCCCATCAAAAACTAAAAAAAGTATTTAAAAAAAAAGGGCTAGCAGGGTGTCATTCATTGGTGGATACTTGCCCAGCATATGAAAGACCTTGGGTTCAATTCCCAGTACTGAAAAAACAAAGAAAAAAATAAAACAATAATCACAACAACACAAAGCTGGATACCAAATTAAATATGCAACATTAGTTCATTTTCTCATTTTTGTTTATATGAATATATATCCCATTAAAAATCTAAAGAATATTTTTTATTGTTGCTGATCTATGGCTTCTGATTCTTCCATGATGAATATGTATTATCTATGTATTGAAAAAGCCATAAAATCATTATTTTAAAAACAAATGCTGAATATTATTTATCTTGGAATAAAACCATGTAGTCACTTTCTAAAATTTTCATTATTCCCAAATAGATTTTATATGATATTTGGGATCTTAACGGAGTTATAAAATTAACCAACTTTTCAAAGCATTTGCAGATTCATGCACACGGACAAATCTGTCACATTTTTTTGGTCTTTATTCCAACCCCCACTTATCACTTCAGGCCAATTTGTATCATTTCCCTGGCCTTCTCAACATTTGTGACATTTTCAATTCCATCTGCAGATTTAATTTATGTGCTGTGTATTCACATTTCCAAAGCACTAATAACTGGAGATATAAACTGGATGTAGTGCTCCCTGCTGCTCCACCTTGATACCTCCCACAACTGGACAGCTCCTTCTGCTTTACATAGTTTTCAAGCCAGGCTGATTGAAACTGATTTTGCAAGTAAAATTCACTCAGACATTGCATCAAATGATTTATGAAATCCATGCAGCCGTGTGGTGTCCCATTAATCACAGACACTACAATAATTTATTTGTGTGCAGCAGTCCTTATAAATCAAATAAAATGAATTCCACAAGCACATATTCAGCTTTTGCAATAAGGTACATGGTATTATTCAGGGCACCATCCACATAATGCAATGTTAGCAGACTTGCAGATTCCTGAGCTTGGTCAAGCAACTAAAAATATGCTTTCATTTACTAATGCATGCCAAAGCTAAAGGGATTACTGCCTGTTCATACACTGAGTGAGTGAATTTCTTTAGGGGTCAGGTCTCAAATTTTTTAATGAAAACTGATGTAAATAAACAGAACAAATGAGGTACAAAAATAAGATCAGTATGAAGATTTTGTTAACAAACAGTCCAGAATTATACCTTCAAATATTGAGCACTTGAATGCCTTCACCATTTGGAGAGCTTCTTTCCATCATATTATAAAACAATTTTGTAAATTCTCATTTGAGACTGATCCACGTTTCACACAAAGAAAGCTTGTCTTCCTACATGGCAAGTCCACTTCATTTGTGAATATGTTTCATGTCTTAAAAACAGTTCAAAATTATTGCAGTCTGTGCCAATGTAAATCATATGTGTGTGAACATTTTTTCCAGAATTTTATTTATATATGATATTTTTTGTATAGTGATAGGATATAAAGTTAAGTATAAATATAAATAAAATGAGATTCTACCATGATTATTATCATATCATTCCTTTTTAAAAAAATCAACAATGCATCATGAATATCTTTACAGATACAATAAAAATTTGTGGTATCTGAGCTGGGAGTCAGGGCACACACCTATAATCCCAGTGGCTCAGGAGGCTGAAGAAGGAGGATCCTGAGTCCAAAGCCAGCCTCAGTAAAGGTGAGGCATGAAGCAACTCAGTGAGATTCTGTATCTAATTAAAATACAAACAACAAACAAAAAATAGGGCTAAGGATGTGGCTCAGTGGTCAAGTGCCCCTGAGTTCAATCTCCAGAACCATCCGCCCCACAAAATTATGATATCTGGATCAGGAATACATCCTGCTAAAACTTCATATATGTTGCCAAACTTCTTTCCAGAAAAAAAGGAACTGTGTTGTAGTACTATCAATAATTCATGAAAGTCCTTGTTGCCTCCAGCCTTGCCAGTCCTGGATATTGCCAGTCATTAAGGTTTTTGTGAATCTAATAGATGAAAATTGTTTTCTCACTATAATTTGCATGTCTTTGACTATATTTGCTTAAACTATTTTTGTATGTTTATTTGTCATTTTTATTTCTTATTTGGGGAATTAATTGATTTTGTATATTTCCATGAGGGACAATATTCATCAATTTTTTTGATTGAAGGAACTATTTTTATACTAAGCTAATGGTGTTTTAAAATCAAAACCAGGCTAGGAATCTAACAAGTCTAATTTTCTAGTATATTTATAATTGGATCAAAGGGCAGTACCAAAAATATTTTGGGGAAATGACAATATTCTTAGGAAATGGGTATATATATATTGTCTCAAGGTAACAGCATTATTACTTTGAAAAACAACACTATCTATAATTTTCTATTTGTTTAAATAAAACATTATAATTCTTTATGTTTGATGGAAAGCTTGTGCTCTGAAATCAGATACCCTATCTCCAAATCCTGACTCTCCGATTGATAACCTATAACCTGATCTAAGACAAGTTGCTTAACTGATTTGTGCCTAGTTTTCCTCATCTATAAAACCAAGATAATGGTCCCTGTTATGTAGAATTGTTTGGGGATTAAACAAGAGAATGTACATAAAGTCTGGGAACAATATACATAATCAACAAATAATAGTTACCATTAATTTCATTAACTGTAATAATATCTGGATTCATGGCCTGCTGAAACCTAAACCACCAATTTTATTTTTACACACACACACACACACACACACACACACACACACACATATATATATATATATATATATATATATATATATATATAGTAGATGGACACAATACCTTTACTTATTTATCTTTTTTTCATATAATGCTGACAATCGAACTCAAAGCCTCATGCATGCTAGGTGAGTGATCTACCACTGAGCCACAACCCTAGCCCCAAGTTTTACTTCCTGAAAGCATTTTTAATGTGTGTTTCACTGCATCATTGGCAAATAAACTGCTCTGATGATATGCTTAGAGTCTCAAACTTTATTTTAGTAACTAAAAAAAAATAAAGCTTAGAATGAGAAACAAGGAACTCTCCCTTTAATCCTTTGATGGCTTCAGAATGTAACAATGTCAGAATAAAGATGTAAAATCTTCACACAGATCTGGACACTGACATGTACAGTTTCTGCCTCATCTAAGCAGGATTTAGCCTAGTAGTAAGATCAGGATGAGCTGGATGTTGGGGAGTTAAGAAAGACCTGTAAGCCCAGTTAGCCAGTAAGACTTGGGCGTACTCCTAGTTCTAAACAGGTAAATGGCCACCACCCTGATCAGCAACTAGGGACGCGGAAACACAGTGAAACCTAGCAGAGACATTTTGATGTGGAATATGATAAGCATTCCAGACTCCACGACCAACAAGCTGCTCCTGGATGGAAAGCAACATAGTGTCAACATGAAGTCACCAGAACCTTGACCTGATCTTGACTCAGGCACATTGCCTATGGCCCTTTGGAATAATTAAATCATTTCTCTGAGCCAGTTTCTCTTCTGTAAAAAAATATGTCTCATCATAACTTATGATGAGATTACTCTGAGGATTAAAAGAGATATCAAAAACATTTAACATATACTCAGGCTCATGTGTTCAATTAATGATTTCTAGAAAGCAGAGGAGACACTATGTTTAAGAACTAAACTGCATGGGTGCTGATCAAGCATTACAGATGGCTGACCAAAGAGGACAATTAAAAGTGACCCCCCACCCCCCAATGAACAGGAAAGTTGGACCAACCAATAAGAAGAGATGCAGCCCTGAACACCCTATTGGTACATATTGCTTCTTAAAGAAGAGAAAGGAGTTTCTCATATTGAATAAAGATCCCAGAGTTGGGAGTTTGGAGCAAATATTCAATAGAGCTCCATCTAGCAAGCCACATACACTCTGAAATCAGACAGAGGGAAAGAACTCAAAACTGCCTGGCACTGGTGTAGCCTTCTGGCCCTGGGTGCTCCTAGGCTAGCCGCGGTGGCCACTGTGCTGGCGGGCGCTCTGAACGCGGCGATTCTCCCATTTCTCTGGGTGCGCCCGGAACCAAGGCAAGCAGAGAAGCAGCGCCGAGCAGTAGCGCGTCAGGCTGCTGGAGGAAGAGGAGAAGGAGGGAAAAGATGAGGAGGAGGCGTGCAAGGGAGGAAGGGCCTGGCCGCCCAGGTGGGAGGAGGAGGAGGAGGGGGAGGGGGCCAGCCAGGCCAAGAGGGGTGGGGGGGCAGTCAATTAGGGGAGCGCTGCTGGGGGGGCGAGGTCTGGGGGATGAGGTAGGATGGGGGATAGGGCAGCCGGAGCAGCTGAGGCTCCAGCCATAAACAAGCACCTGGAGGAGCCCTGCAGGAGTGAGGTGAGCTGAGCGCACAGAGTAGACCCGTGGACCTTCTGCAGCGCCACAGAGCCCACTCCGCGGCTCAGGAGGCGGGACAGGCTCCGAGGCTGCGCCGCCGCTGCTGGCGGGCCAACTAGGAAGAGAAGACCGAGGAGGCGCCGCCAGCCCCGCCTGGAGCTCAGCGCGGCCACCGCAGCCGCCAGAAGTTTGGGTTGAACCAGAGCTGCCGGGAGGACACTTCCCCCCCCATAAGATAAGAGAGAAATTTCAAGAAAGGCAGATGAGGCCAGGAGTGGTGGCTAATGCCTGTGATCCCAGTGACTCTGAAGGCTGATTTAGGAGGATCACAAGTTCAAAGCCAGCCTCAGAAATTAAGTGAGGCCCTACACATCTTAGTAAGACCCTTTCTCAAAATGAAAACAAAACAAAAAGGAGGCTGGGGATGTGGTTCCGTGGTTAAGCACCCCTGGGTTCAATCCCCAGTACCAAAAAAAAAAAAATGCAGATTATAACATCTAAAGAAACAGTACATAAATGAGGAAAGAAAAGGGTCCGGAAGAGATTATTAGAGACCTTCTTCAGAGGATTTTCTTGGGTTGGTAAAAGCCAGATTGTAGAAGATCAGGGGGGTGAATGAGAAAGTAAATGAAGTGGAAACATCTAGGCTGGGAAAGGAAGGAGCAAGACAGAGGAGGCATGTGGGTAGATAAAAGGGTCTAAGAGACTTTGGGAGCTTTAGATAAGAAAGAATTGAACATTTTTCTTATATTGAGGAGAATAGTCTAACTAGACATCCCTGTCTAGTTATATACTAGACTATTCAACCTCCCAGTTGAAGACATATGAGATATGATTGAAATCCTTGAAGAATCCCTGGGAAGTCAACTAGGCTGGGAACAGTGGGATCACATGAAGAAAGATGAATCAACTTGGGAAAGAAACTGGGCATTAGATAAAGTGGAAACATTAAGGGAAGAGGTAAAGGTACTTTATTTGTGATTGAGCTTTCTCTGACTTTGAAATTTGAGGCAGACTCATTGGGCAGACTACCTGTGAAAGCTGAAAGTTTGTAATCCTTGCTGAGTTGAATAGAGGAGGGACTCCCCAAAAATCCCTGTTGTCTGTGGCACACAACTCTCAGGTACTGAGCTTATATTTGGTTTAAGGGCACTAAATTCTATCAATATTGTTTAATTCAAGTATTTTTTAACTGTGGGAGAATAATTCAACTTAAACATTTAAGACATCTGTTGCTTAAATACCTGTTGGAATGAAATGTGACCATTTCCCAAGATTGTTAATATTCTTATTTGTTACACAGCCCTCTATGTTAATATTAATTGCAAAATACTTTGTTTTCATATGTATGTTTTCTCAGCTTTTAATAATATACGTTTATCCTTTAAAATTAAAATTAATTCAACTTATTTGATTCAATTCATAATAGCTGATTGGTGTTGAGGTGCTGAGTGTAAGGCCAGGAGGTTTATGATTTAAAAAATGATCATACATTTAGAAAATTTGAAACTGATTTTGTTTTCATTAGGACCAAATGAAATTGCTGATAGCTCATCATTTTTCCCCTCCAAAAATGTTAACTTCACATAGTTTAACCTAGAATATGTGTTATCTTTATTAGGAAATAAATACCTAATATTTTCCAAGTAAAAAATAACTATCCATCAGTTTAGAGAAGTTAATACACAAAATTCTAGTAAGGCATAGAATTATATACTAAGAAAGACATTTGGCATTATTTAGGCATTTACTTGTAAATCCGTTTGAAGGAATTTCTTAAAGGTATTTATTGTGATATTTTATATGCCATTTTCAATTTTCTGCTGAAAATTTCACCAAAATTATTTTTTATCTAAGATGAAGATCAAATGGAAAAATAGTCCTGTCCAGTATTAGGAGAAGGACTTTACAGTTGTGGCCTCATTCCTGGAAAATCTCTTATGTTTGCAACTATGGAACTATTGATGTTCATTTTAGTTCAGCATATGCCACATCTGAGTACCAAGATGTCAGACTCTCCAAGTCACATAGCCACTAAAACCCGGCTGTCAGAAGAAAGTGCTCCTCTGGTGTCAGCCACAGTCACTATTCCCTCTGATTTACAGTCCCTTTGTTCACCTGCTGGTACAGTATTGATCAGTATTTCAAAATGCATTATAAGCAGTAATGAAAGTGATCTTGCCTTGAATTTTAAACACTTATAATTTATTTTTCTCTTAAATCTCAAGTGTGAAATGAGAGGTCAGTCTTTTAAAAAGATTTATGTACTTTTAAGATCCTATAAAGATTAAAGATTCAAAAAATGAAAGACCTAAGCTGACTTTTCAGATATGTTTCAAACAAGACAGAACTGCAGACTGGGAAGATAGTAAGGTAGAATTACAAAGCTCATTATTTTCTAATCTGGTTTACATTCATGAGCAACATTGAAAAGCTAAAGAATTTCAGAGGAGAGTGATAGCCATCTCTAAGGAGTATCTAAAGAAATCATGACTAGTAAATATAATAGATATTGAAAAACTGTTGTATGGAAGCAAACTTTCCTTGTTTTGCTGGAAAGTAAAAATAATTATTAGTAAACATACTGGTAAATTTCAGTATAACCAAGGGACAATTTTTTGATTCTTACAGTTACCCTACATGTGTAAAAAGAATGACTTTCTCTCCTTGGAGTTTTGTAGGAAGCTACCTATAAGAATAGTGAAGGGATTCTTTTGTTAAGTGTGTGGTTGATTTTTTTTTTAGTTGTAGTTGGACACAATATCTTTATTTTATTTATTTTTATGTGGCGCTGAGGGTGAAACCCAGCACCTCGAACATGCTCAACCACTGAACCACAACCCCAGGCCCCCCCACCCCCACCACCATGGTTGAATTTTTATCCACAAATTCTGGGATTCTATAATTTCTTCTTTGCTTACCTCAGTAGTCTTCTCATTTTCCTGGCTTGATTAGGCTGCCTTTAGTACACTGAAGTTTAATTATATATTTTAGAATTACTAATAAGATTCACCAGGTAACTTAGATGCTTCTCAATGTATATGGTAGTTTTCTCTTTCTGTTTTTCTATCTTCTTTTTCATTTTAATTATGAAGGGCATGGACTACTAAATAGGTGAAATATTAGCAGTAACAAAATGGCTGGGTTGGAAAAAGAAAATATCAGTTCTCTCTTCTCTAAAATAAATGGCAATTTCTTATGTTCTTTTTCAAACATTGAATTATAGTAAAAGTAATGTAGCAAATTTTATATAAAAACAAAGAAAATAAATAATATGAAACCATAGTCAGCCAGGCATGGTGGCATGCACTCTAGTCCCAGCTATTCCAAAGGCTGAGGCAGAAGGATCACTTTAGCCTAGGAATGTGGGGCCAGCCAGAGAAACAAAGTGAGACCCTGTCTAAAGGAAGAGGGGAAAAAAAGACAAACATAATTAATTGTAAAAAAAATAAGGAATGGAAACTTCTACAGTGGCATTGAGTAGTTATGAGGTAATCTGATTTGTTTTTATTTTAGGATGTATGACAATCCTGCCTACAATTCTGTTCTTAATTGCAAGAATATTAAAAGACACAGCAATAAAGTCTGCAGACAATCAGGTTCCTCTACCAGTCAGTGCAGCTCTTCAAGGGATTAAAAGTATCGTGACGCTTTCAATGGCCAAAACTGACAGCTCTAATTCATAGCACTCTTGCATGTATCCTGGAATATTCACGACCAGGTAACCTGTCAGAGTTTTTTAAAACCTTTGATCTGTTCAGATATCTATCTGTTCCCTAATTAATTAATTATTTAAGTATTCTAATCAGAAAATTGCTGTATAACATTGAATTAACTCAGAGACGTGCATTAGTCACATTTTTTGGATTTGAAGTTTCAATAACTCTGTCTGAATCATTGACTTTATATATCTTTGTCTTAGAACTTTCATATATACTGGAAAGTTTAAAAAAAAGATATGATATATACCCAGAATTGACATGTGTTAGTATAATTGATATAAAATTGGAAAGAAGTTCAAGTATCTGTCACTATTGCAGTGTACCCTAAATGGAACCATAAACTTGGTATTGATATATTTTATTCCAGAAATTTCCCTATTATAAATTATATTTTCTATGTTAATATGTATCAATTATTCTAACAAATATACTTAGTTTATATATATGTATATATTCATTATATAGAAAGTAAGATAAGTAACCATGAATGATATATATTTTTGTACTATTTAATTTACATAAGTAATGTTATAATATCCCATTCTACTTTTTTTCCCTCTGTAATTAATTTTTGGTTCTATTAATGTAGATAAATAAAACCTTCATTCATTCTTAACTCCTATGTAGCTTTACATCACATTTATTTGTTCAATTATTCATTCCTGTCAATGGATATTTTTGCTGTTTTTAGTTTCTCCCAAATAAAAACGTTGCTTTAGCAAACATGGATTGATTTTGCATGTGTGCTGTGAGAAATTTTCTAGGGTATATATCTATAAGTGGAATTGATGGCATATATTAACTTCCATTTTATCAGACATCGCCAAATTGTTCTCCAAAGTAGCCAAGTGAATTATCACTCACATCAGCAGCATAAGATGATCTTTGTTTCCCCATATCCTGACCAATACTTGGTATTATTTGGTTTCCAAATTTTGTTATATGATGGCTAATATGTCCTATCATGTTGCTTTAATTGTTACTTCTCATTTTCCTAATGAATATAAGTATTTTTCATGTTTGTGTTTCATTTGGAGGGAAATCCTTAGTCATGTTTTTGTCCATTTTCTTCTGTGTTTGGCTTTTTCTCTCAAGTTTTTTCTTTTTTGGCTATAAAGAAAATGTAGAAGAACTAAAAAAAAGAATAATAAGGAAAGATTTGTCCTGTTGCCTAATACAAAAATTCCACATAATTTAAAAATGTTTAGTAGCCCAGGAATCAGTGGATGGGACAGTAGAACAGAAGAGATTTCTATAGAAGACACATGTATTTTAAGCAAATAAACAATAAATATCATTTATTTATGATTCTTCAAATGGGTGTACCAATTAACTGCTTGAGAAATAAATTCTCATTATCCCTTCATCTTATATCATGATTTAAAATAAACATGAGATAAATTTAAATGGTAATATAAAATGTTTAAAATAAGAAAACAAAGAAAATACAGATGAGCTTTTTTTGGCAGAATGGCAAAAGACTAACTATAAGTCAGTGAGAGATACTGCAGAGGAAATATACATATACATAGACTGATATATTGGCCTATGTAGACATCAAAGCATCTTACATTGAAAAGTATCTGAAAAACTAATAATAATATCTATGCCACTGTTTATTCTATTAACAAATAAAGAGGTCTTATAAGAGAATTAATAACCAATAGAAGAAAGAACAAAGGAAAGAAGGCACATTAGGTAAAAGTGGTGGTGCACGCCTGTAATCCCAATGACTAGAGAGGCTAACACAGGATTGCCAGTTTGAGACCAGCTTCAGTGACTTAGTGAGGCCCCGAACAGCTTAGTGAGACCCTGTCTCAGATTTTAAAATAAAAAGGACTGGGGATGTGGCTCAGTGATAAAGTAGGTTAAATTCCCGATACCAATTAAAAAAAGTAAAAAGAAAGAAAATGCATACTTGGGGCTATATGTTGCTCAGTGGTAGAACAATTGATTAGCATGCATGAGGCACTAAATTTAATCCATAGTACCACACACAGAGAATGCATACTCTTTGGCCTTGTTAATTAAAAAATTAAAT
Source organism: Urocitellus parryii (assembly GCF_045843805.1). Taxonomy (NCBI): domain Eukaryota; kingdom Metazoa; phylum Chordata; class Mammalia; order Rodentia; family Sciuridae; genus Urocitellus; species Urocitellus parryii. The sequence continues at coordinate 2,189,613 of NW_027554054.1, read as the reverse complement.
TCAAAATTATTTATCATCAATACATTTATTTTACAATAATAAAATGTGTTATAAATATATTTGTCAGTGGGAAAAATTATTCATGATGATATATTAGTTTGAATTATATGTCCATTTTATCTGTTATATATCATATTTTTAAGAAAACATATATATAATTAACTTAGACCAGAAGAAATTAAGTCAAAACCTAGAAATTAAACCTAAACTGTCACTGGATGGTAGAATTACAAGTTTTATTTTCTTATTTTCTTTTCCATATGCTTTTTATATTTTGAATAATGTACAGATATTTAGAATGTGATTTTTTTAAAAAAAAATCATGTATAAGGGAAAAACTTTAGTTATATTAATGTAACTGAAATTATTTTAGCTTTATAAAGTGTTAATATTTTGCATCTTAACATAGATTTTAACAAACTTAAAAAGATTAAATGCCTCATATATGAATGTATGTGCAGATTGATAGATAAATAGAAATATCAGGAAGAAGAAATGCTTAAGAATTTGTTATAAGTAGTTTAGTTTTAATTTTGTTGAGCATATCTAGAATATATATATATACACAAACACACACACACACACATATATATATATATATATATATATATATATATATATATATATAATGTAGTTGGACACAATACCCTTATTTTATTTTATTTTTAAGTGGTGCTGAGGATCAAATCCAGTGCCTCGCATGTGCTAGACACTCTATCACTAAGCCCCAGCCCTAGCCCTACAATATCTTTATTTTTTATTTTATTTTTTCTATGTTGTGCTGAAGATTGAACCCAGTGCCTCACACATGTGAGGCAGGCACTCTACCACTGAGCTGCAGCACGAACCCTAAATTGTCAATTAAAAAAAATTTTTTTTAGTTGTAGAGGGATACAATGCCTTTATTTATTTATTTTTTTAAGTTTAATTTTATACGGTGCTGAGGGTCAAACCCAGTGCCTCACATGTGCTAGGCAAATACTGTACCACTGAACCACAACCCCAGACCTAAATTGTCAACATTAACAGAAAGTGTTTGCTATTTTATCAAGCTGGTTCATTATATGAAGTGAATTTGAAGGTCTGATAATACAATTAACTTGCCTAAGATATTCTGTCCAGAGCTGAACTCACAGGAGGTATACTTATGAATGAAGGATCAAAGCCATGGGAATATTGATATAGTATAAGGCTAGCAATTCCCTTAATCCTTTTTTTAAAGATAGAGAGAGAAAGGAGAGAGAGACAGAGAGAGAGAGAGAGAGAGAGAGAGAGAGAGAGAGAGAGAGAATTTTTTAATATTTATATTTTGTTTTCGGCAGACACAGCACCTTGGTTTTATGTGGTGCTGAGGATGGAACCCGGGCCGTAAGCATGCCAGGCGAGTGCGCTACAGTTTGAGCCATATCCCCAGCCCCCTTATTTCTTGCTTAAGAAAAAAATATATAATGAAGAATTTCCATTTGGAAACGCTACTTCTTTACTCTAAGAGCTGAGATATTTTATTTTGAAATATGTGTATGCGTATTTATGTGGACATACATACACATGTACATAAATCCCATCAAGAATGCTGCAAAACTTTTTTTTCACTTTTAATCCTTTGATTTTTGAAATAAATTTCAAACTGAATTTTTTTTTAGAGAGAGAGAGAGAGAGAGAATTTTAATATATATTTTTTAAATTTTAGGTGGACCCAACATCTTTGTTTGTATGTGGTGCTGAGGATCGAACCCGGGCTGCACACATGCCAGGCGAGTGTGCTACTGCTTGGGCCACATCCCCAGCCAGTCAAACTTAATTTCAAGTGTAGAAAACACCAATATACCCTCCTCCTAGATTCACCAGTTAACATTTTGCCTCAAGGATTTATTATTATCCACATAACCCTTATACCTTTATTTTTTTAAAAAAAATTTAGTTATACACTGATACAATATCTTTATTTTGTTTATTTATTTTTATGCAGTGCTAAGGATAAAACTCAGTGACTTATATGTGGGAGGCCAGTATTCTGCCACTAAGCAACAACCTCAGCTTCTGTACCTTTATTATTAATTTTGCTGAACCATTTGAAAATATGTTGAAGTCATCATGACTCTTTAAATACTTCACAGATTTCCTAAGAACAAGAACATTCCTTACATGATAATAGAAGAATTATAAAATTTAGGCAATTTAACATTGATAAAATGCTGTTATTATTCATATGCATATTTTAAATGTCCTAATCATGACTTTTATAAAACTTTTTCTTTTCCTTAGTTGTCATATTTCTTTAGTTTTCTTTAATCTGGGATAGTTCCTCAGGCTTAATCTTTTGTGACATTAATGTTTTTTTGTTTGTTTGTTTTTAAGTTGTAGTTGGACACAATACCTTCGTTTTTTATTTATTTATCCACTTGTTTTTTATGTAGTGCTGAGGATCCATGTGGTAGGCGAGCACTCTACTGCTGAGCCACAATCCCAGCCCCATGACATTAATATTTTTGAAGAGTGCAGGCCATCTACTTTTGTAGAATGTTTCAGAATTTTGAGTTATCTATTTTTTTCTTTACTTTTATGCATTTTTGGAAAAATACTATATAAATATTGTTATGTCTTCTCAGAGCATTATATAAGAAAGCATATAATGTTGCTTTGTCTCATTATTGGGAATCTTAACTTTAATGACTTCGTTAAGATCGTGTATCTGCCTTGTTTCTCCACTATACAGTTGTCATTTCTCCCTTTTACAACTAACAAGGAATCAATGGGGAGATATTTTGAAACTACCTTAATTGTTTGCTGTCTATATAACTTGCACACAGTGGTTTTAGTATCCATTTTGCCTGAATTATTTATAATTACATGTTTCAAAATGGTAACATTTTAATTTATTTTCTTGATAAACTTTGATTAATGTTAGGAGCAGGAGAGAGTTGTTGAAGATTAAATTTCCAAAAGTTTTGGAAATGGCACTTTTTTTCCATTTTTCATTTTCAGAAGATTCTGTGTCCACACCTGATGAAGTTAGCATGCTGACAGCAATTGCACTCTTCCTGTGGTCTGCTGTAGTGAAATAATAGGAGTTCAGTCATTACAGAATGGCTGCATGAACACATTTAAAAATGCATTAAATTCATGTGACCCATGGGTAAGTTACACCTAAGCAAACATTCCACTTTATCAGGAGAATATCTGGTTGATTCACTAAAATGTGTTATATATAAGGAAAACCTAAATATTTACAGTAAGAGTTTTAAATGGAAAAACTAGAAAATATCACTGGGTTTAACTATAAAAGAAACACATTTGTATGTTTACTTAAATATGCAGAAATTCTCTAATATCTTTGATTAGTTCTCGGCCATATTAGGAGAGATTTTCAGGGTTTCCAATATTTATTTAAATGATACTCACTACATTAATGGATAAATTTATTATTACATGTTTTAATAAGCCTATTCAAAACTTGTTTTTTTTAGAAAACATGTTTTATTATTTTACAGTGGTGAAGTCTTAAGTTATGATTATCAAATCTTCTGTGTATCAGGAAAAATAAAACAACTTAGGAACATTCCTGGCTCCCTAGCTCCCTGAATCAGGGTCTTCAGAGTTGTGACTCAGGAATCTGTATTTTTAAAATGCTCCCCAGGTATTTCTGATGTCAGTGAAGTTTGGCAATTTGTATTCTACAAATTGCTGAAACAATTTTATTCCACTATTTTCCCCCAATACTTACAACTTTTCTTCATTTCCTTCTTCCTTTTTTAAAAAATAATTATTCATATGAAGTTTTTTCTAATCTAAAAGCCAATGAGACTTTATTTTCTATGGCTACAAAACTTAAATTGGTATAAAGAATTATTTTGAGAGATTCCGATTTTTTGAGAGGTTTATTCAGTTAGCTTATTGAAAGAAAGTTCCATTACTCTCTTTCATTTCTCTTATATGGAAAATAACATTTATATTTTCATTGTGCTGTATTACATACATATTAAGATGTAATGTGATTGTAGAGCAGATAAGAACTATCATGTGTTAATTGATTGAATGATCTCCTTACATAGGTTCAAGCCAAATGTTACCAGCTTCTCCTCTCAGTCTTCCAGCATTCCAACCATGCCCTTTCAACTCCCTACATCCATTCATTAGCCCCCATAGTGGTTGAAAAGCTAAAAGCTGTTGAAAGAAACAGACCAGCCAGTAACAATGAACTTTTGGATGTTCAAGAGGGAATTAAAGTTCTTGAAACATTGGTTGCTCTTGGTGAAAAACAGAACAGTAAGTATTTTTAATAAAAAGCCATTACTCCAAAATGAAGATCTGTATTAGACATAAATCTTATTTGATATTGGACATAGGCATTTTCAACAGTAAGTTTACTAAGGAGCAATTACTGTCTGAAAGCATAATATATTTGCTTATGTTAGTAACATAATGCATTGAATTGATTATTATTATTTTTTTTTATTGGTCATTCATAACATTACATAGTTCTTAATACATCATATAACACGGTTGATTCACGTGGATTATGAACTCCCGCTTTTACCCCGTATACAAATTGCTGTATCACATCAGTTTCCCTTCCATTGATTGACATATTGCCTTTCTAGTGTCTGATGTATTCTGCTGTCTGTCCTATTCTCTACTATCCCCCCTCTGAATTGATTATTTTTATGAGCAGAAATTCTAAATGAATTACTGATGACATTTCAACATACTGAGTTTTAAATTTTCTGGGAATATATCCTTTAAGACTGAGGAAAAATACATATGTCCATTAGATTTTTAAAAAATTTTTTTAGATGTAGTTGGACACAATATCTTTATTTTATTTGTTTATTTTTATGTGGTGCTGAGGATCGAACCTAGTGCTTCGTACTTGCTAGGCAAGCGCTCTACCAGTTTCAGTTGAGTTGACTCAACTGAAAATTATTTTAACTATTAAAGGCAGTAAGATCAGTGCTGGGATTACACAATGAATTAGATTTAGAACTCATCTTTATGAAGTTCACAGTAGTAAAATAAAAATACACATAAAATTATATTGATTTTTCTAACATGCCATACTGTCAGTGATAAATTTTCTACCAAAATAACCTATATATTAATTTATTACTAATTTCAACTAAATTTATCAATTTCTCTAAAACAGTTGTCTCTAACTTTCTCAATGTTGACACTCCTTCCATGCATATATTAGTAATTGCCTCTTTTTCTTTCTCCCCATAATCTGTGAATCATTAATCATCAGATCAAATGAATTTGTCTTTTACATTCATCTGTTCATTTTTCTCTTCTGCTATCATAGTTCTAGACTATAGATTTTTAGAAGGGAGTTATTGCAATGGACTTCCTTTCTTTTCATTTTTTCTTTCTTCTCCTTTTCTTTCCCTCTTTTCCTCTGTTCAGGGCTTTGTGGACCTTGTACATGCTAAAGCTTATGCTTTTTCACTGAGTATCAACTCCAGTCCTGCAATAGATTTTCAAAAACCTCTACTACCTTTCCAGTTTCCTGTGAAAAATTTTTAAGAGAAAGAGTATTTGCAAATGAGATAATTAAGAAAAAGTTGAGGGCTGGGGTTGCGGCTCAGTGATAGAGCACTTGCCTAGTGCATGTGAGGCTTCAATTCTCAGCACCACATAAAAATAAATAAATACATAAATAAAGATATTGTGTCCATCTACAACCAAAAATTTTTTAAAAAGCAATTGAGTGATAGTGTTGAATGACAGGATAAAAGGTTATAACTCCCTTGACAAGGATGGAAGAGACATTGGGCCAGACAGTAGGCATTAGATTAAGACATTGCCGCTTTCTTCTATGACATCTAACCATTATTTTTTCAGAAAAATAGAAGGGACTTTGGAAGAGTAGAAGTGTGCTTTGCAGGTAGGGGGACACATTGGGGAGGAAGGAGGCAAGGGGAAGGGGAAGAACTGGGGAATGTAGTTAACCAAATTATTCTAGGGACATTTATGAATATATCACAGTGCGTTCCAATTTATATGTAACTATAATGCATCAAGTGAAAAATAAGACCATAGAAGGAAGACCAATAGAAAAGAGGAAGGGAACCAGAGAGAAAGCAAACGAAAGGGAAGAGGTAAGGAGTATTAGGATTGAAATGGAGAAAACTATGTTACTTCTTTTATGAATATGTCAGAATGAACTCTCCTTTTATGTATAACTATAATGCACTGAAAAACAAACTTTAAAAAATCAAGGATAAAACAAATTCAAGAATTGAAAATTCATGCAGTGGCTCCGGAGGCTGAGACAGGAGAATTGCAAATTCAAAGAAGCCTCAGCAACTTAGTGAGACTATGCTTCAAAATAAAAAATATAAAAAGGGCTGGGGATATGCTCAGTGGTTAAGTGCCCTTGGGTTCAATCTGTAGTACCAAAAGAAAGGAAAAAGAAAATTTACCCTTTTGGAATCATATCACTCAATATAAAGGTAAGTCTAAAAATGTTGCTGTCAAATTAATATATTTATTCATTTATTTGATGGTACCCTCCTAATGAATGTTCTATTCATTAATAAGATTCATTTGCCTGTGTGTGTGTGTGTGTGTGTGTGTGTGTATGTATTTGTGTGGTACTGACATTGAACAGGGCCTTAAGCACACTAGACAAGCATTCTACCACTGAGCTACACCTGCACTGTGTTTAGCCTTAGATTCTAATTTTTTAAAAAGCCAGCTACTTATTCTACCTTTTAAAAGCCTTGGTATAATAAAAAACATTTGTAATCTGAATAAAGCTGTCCAAGGCTATAAAATGACTTCACATATTATAAAATTCCTCTATTTAAAGTGTACAATTCAGTTGTTTTATTATAATCACAGGATAGTACAACTCTCACTATAGTCAATTTTGAACATTTTAATTACTCCCAAAAGAAACTCCATATTTTTTACCTGTCATCTCACAATTTTCCATTTCCCATCAGCCTTAGGCAACTGCTAATCTACTTTCTGTCTCTATAAATTTTCTACAGTGGTATTTCATATAAATGAAATCATATAATATGTGGTCTTTTGTGACTGTTTTTTTATCTGTGCAAAATATTTCAAGGCTCATCCATGTTGTAGTGTGAATCAGTAATCCATTCCTTTTTATGGCTGAATAATATTCCATTGTATATATGCCACATTTTATCATCAACTGATATATTTTATGAGTTGAAGGACATTTGGTTACTTTCACTTTTTGCCTGTTATGAATATGATGTTCTGAATAATTATGTACCAGTTATTGTGTGTGTGTGTGTATGTGTGTGTATATATATTTGTATACTTATATATACATATTTTTTTTGTTGTTTTGGGTACTGGAGATTGAATCCAGTGGTGCTTAACTACTTAGCCATATCCCCAGCCTTTTATATGTTTTATTTTGAAGCAGCATCTCACTAAGTCCTCAGGGCCTCACTAAATTGCTGAGGTTGGTCTTGAAATTTCTATCCTCCTGCCTCAGCCTCCTGAGTCACTAGGATTACAGGTGCACACCACCATGCCCAGCTGGATACATGTTTTAATCTTTTGAGTATATCCCTAGGAGTGGAAGTGCTGACTCAAATAGTAACTTTATATTTAACTTTTTAAGGCACTGCAAGACTGTCTTCTAGTCTCATTTTTTTGCACACATGCATGTATACACATATCTCCTTTTCAGTCATCTATTTATATATTTATTTCTGCCTTGGCTATTTTTTGCTGTTCTTGGTATCTCTCAAACTTTTTCCATCATTACCCTTTTCAGGGTAGACTGCATCATATCTTAGTAATGTCTCTCTTCCCCTCCTCCCTGCCTCTCTCCTTTTCTTTCTCTCTCTCTCTGTTAGTACATCTTTATTCTTTCTCTAAATATTTTTAAGCCATTGATAACTTAAATTCTAATTATCTACAATCAACTATCAAAGGAAATTCTTTTTGATGCTTTGTATTTATTAATATTTCCCCAGCCCATGAGATTTTTACAACCCCAAAAATCATATCTATTTAGATTATAAACATCCAGTTTCATATAGCTAAAAGAAGAAGCAGCATTATAGCCAGTGAATTCTGAAGCATGATCTAAGTAGTTTAAATAGCATAAGCAATAAAGTATCTTCTGTTTGCTTTCCAAGTTCTCATTAATCAATATTATAAGTTTGGCTTCTCAATTTATCTAGAGAAAAATAAGCTCTGAAGTCAGGTGTTCCTGTTCTGAATAGATTCTACTAGTCACAGGGATAAAATACAGGACCACATCTACAAAATGAGTGGAAAATTTACTAGGTATTTTTTTTTAGAGAGAGAGAGAGAGAGAGAGAGAGAGAGAGAGAGAGAGAGAGAATTTTTAATATTTATTTTTTAGTTCTCGGCGGACACAACATCTTTGTTGGTATGTGGTGCTGAGGATCGAACCCGGGCCGCACGTATGCCAGGTGAGCGCGCTACCGCTTGAGCCACATCCCCAGCCCCATAGGTATTTTTTCTTTGATCTTTTATGTATCTAAAAAGTACATCTGTCTTCATAGTTATCTGCTTATTTTTATCAAGAGTGAATCTTTGAATAATCCTTTAATATTGGCAAATAATAATAATATTAAGTTTGATAAATAGTCTTTACATGTGTGTAAAATTTTTGTTTCAGTATGACAGCATAAAACATCAAATATTTCATGCAGGCACAGAAATTATAAAGTATTCCAGATCATGGGGCTTGGGATGTGACTTAGTGGTAGAGAGCTTTCCTAGCACATGTGAGGCACTGGGTTTGATCCTCAGCCACATAAAATAAATAAATAAATGAAGTTGCAAAAGAAATATTGCAGATCATTAACTATCAATAAAAGCTGCCATTTCTTGGCTGGGGCTATTGCTCAGTGGTAGAGCACTTGCCTAGCAAGCATGAGGCCCTGAGTTCAATCCTAAGCACTACATAAAAATAAATAAGATAAAAGCTTCCATTTCTGTTGAATGCCAGACTTGTGTTAGACACTTTATATTCATTATGTCTTCCGTTCAAACAATACTGAATGATGGATATAATTAGCCAATTTCCAAAACATTTAATTTATGAAATAACTATTTAATTATATGCATTACTATTCCTCACATTTGGGGGGGGTGGGTATCAGGGATTGAAGTCAGGGATGTTTAACCACTGAACCGCACCCCCACCTCTTTAAATAATTATTTTAATTTTTTTTTTTATTTTGAGACAGTGTGTCACTAAATTTCTGAGGCTGACCTTGAACTTGCAGTCCTCCTGCCTCAGCCTCCAGAGTCAGTGGGATTACCAAACTATGCCACCATAACCAGCTACACATTTTCTTCATTCTTAATTGGAATTTTTATGTTTGTGTAAGAAATGACTAAAGTATAGCTATAAATAAATTTCTTTCCTTAATACTTTCCATCAGATGGGTTATTTTAAAAACCTGATTTAGTCATTATAAGTTAATCTCTAGTTCTTTCTTATACAGCTCACAGAATTTTACTTAAGTAAGAATTTTATATATCAATCATAACTATCCCAGGTTTTTATAAAATTTATCCTAAGCAAGCATGTGATAATCATGTCTACCAGTGACAAGTTACAACTACTCTTTCTTTCCCATTTACTCTATTCTTTTCCCAAAGAGGAATTTGTTTACACCCTTTGTCTGATATCCACAATTCTCTGTCTCTGTCATTGGAACTCATGGCTTTCTACCTCAGTATGTTCTCATACCTATAATGTCTTTTTCCCTACCCCACTACTGTCAATTCTAGTCAAAGAATCCATAAAATTTAAGTGGACTTCTTCGAGTATTCTAACTTCCATTATTGATACTTTCTTCCTTTCTTTTTCCTTTGTTTTTGACTATTTTCTTTACCTCTTTCTTCATTTCAAATTATTTCAAGTTAGAGAGAAAAATGGCTTTTGTTTTGTTTGTGAAAAAAAGGGCTTTAATCTTTTTGTTGGTTGGTTGGTTGGTTGGTTGGTACTGGGGATTGAATCCAGGGGTTTTTACCACTGAGCTGTATTGTCAGCCCTTTTTATTTTTAATTTTGAGTCAGGGTCTTGTTAAGTTGCTGAGTATTTTTGCTGAGGTTGCTGAGGCAACCTTGAACTGGGGATCTACTTGCTTCAGCCTCTGGAGTTGCTGGGATTACAGGATAGTGCTACTATGCCCAGCAAGGGCTTTAATCTTGTCCAATGAGCATATAAAGAGACTCAGAGGAAAAAGGAAAGTCAATTTTATATCTTGTTATGAATTAATTTATTTCAATCATTAAGTTTACATTCAGCAAAATTTTGGAAAAATTCCCAGAACCCACCAACCAGATCAAATGTTAATATTTGACTTTATTTATTTCCATAGTTGCAATCATCCTACGTAGTGGATGTTGTATCTTGCTTTCCTCTATTTATTTTATAAGCATTTCCCCCATACTACTACTCTGAAAATATAAGAGGGATTTAGCAATGACATTTTGATGGCTGGCTACTTAATGTTGGATGTGCCATTATCAATATCCTGTACATGTACACTTTGTTTCCAGTTTTTACATTTCAATAAGTAATGTTGCATTTGACTTTTAAAAAGTCAAACTTTGTGTATTATTTTTTTAGGATAGATTTCCTAAAAGGGTTATAAAAATATGACCGTTTTCTAGTCCTACCAGGGACAAAAAAAAAAAAAAAAAAAAAAAAAAAAAAAAAAAAAAAAAAAAAAAACAGACTTGAATTTTGATAGATTGTTGAATCTTTAGAATGTAATTTTTTTTGAATAAACAGATTTGAAAATGATGAAACTGGGTCACTCTTTTCCAAACTCCAAGAAAATAATATAAAGGAGACCTTTTACATTGCCATATATTTTGATATAACGCAGTGTTATATTTTTTTAATGGCATTTTAGTTGAGCAGCAAGTAGAAAAGTTAATGAGTTTGGCCTGTTTTTAGTGAATACTAAATTTTTGATAGTACTGTTTTAAATACTGTGAACCCCAGTGTGTATACATAGGAGGTGGAGAAGGGTAGAGAATGTCAAGGACAATGACAAACTGATGTTCATTTAAGCCAAGTGATTTAGAGGAACTCAGGTTTTAAAAGAACCATGTGATCATTAATTTTTAGGTAGGAGGTCCAGGATAGCCCACCTGCATAAACAGGTCAGTATGTCACTGTAATTTGGAAAACACTCAAAAATGAGTTTCCTGGGGCTGGGGTTGTGGCTCAGAGGTAGAGAGCTTGCCTGGCATATGTGAGGCTCTGGGTTCCATCCTCAGCACCACATAAAGTAAAATGAAGACATTGTGTCCACCTATAACTAAAAAATAAATATTAAAAAAGTTTCCTAAACTGTAAAATAAAAATGGAGCTGGGTGTGGTGGCTCACACCTGTAATCCCAGTGGATCTGGAAGCTGAGGCAGGAGGATTGTGAGTTCAAAGTCAACTCAGCAACTTAGTGAGACTCTAAGTAACTCAGTAAGACACTATCTCAAAATAAAAAGTGCTGGCCTAGTGGTTAAGAGCCTCTAGGTTCAATCCCTAGTAAGCCACCCGCTCCTCAAATGGATTGCCTTATGACAGTGCTTTTATTCACACTGGACACATGAATAAGGAGAACTTGTATTCCGCTTTATCAAAAAATTTTGTGATATGATTCTCCAAGGCTGTCTTTTATTCATTCATTGGACAAATCATGTATGACAGATGTTGGGAATATAGTGGTCAAACAAAAAATCTATCATAATAGCCTTACATTCTGGCAGGAGATGGAATAAAACAATCACAGATGGTAGTAAAAAGGAAGGAATGGTATGAAATATGGCATGCAAGAGGACAAAATGTTCTTTTTAAAGGTTATCAGGAGCCCTTAAGATTTACTTTTTTGTTGTCATCTTTTTTTTTTTATAGCAGACATTGAAACCTGGGTTGCTTTACCACTGAGCCACATCCTCAGCCATTTTTTATATTTTATTTAGATACAGGGTCTTGCTCAGTTATTTAGTACCTTGCTAAGTTGAAATTGCTGACTTTGAACTCGTGATCCTACTGCCTCAGCCTCCTGAGCTGCTGGGATTACATGTATGTGCCACCATACCCAGCCACATTTACATCTTAAATAACCTGTTAGTTGTCTCAGAAACTCCTCAAACTTGGTTAATTTAAGATTGAACTCTTCATCTCCTTACCTAAAACCTGCTTCTGTGACCATGATCTCCCACTCAACAGCTAAATTCTCATTTTGCTTAAGACATAAGCATATCATCACTTACAATTCCGGCCTTCTCACTCACTGTGCTTAATATATCACCAGATCTCAATAAATTTTTTAAAAACATGGAATGCTTCACAAATTCACATGTCATTCTTGCACTTGGGCTATGCTAATCTTCTCTGTGTGACTCCAATTTTAGTGTATATGCCGCCGAAGTGGGCACAAGTCTCAATATCTTACCAAATCCTTCCATGTGTCTTTATTATTACTGTTACTACCCTACTCCAGTTCCCCATGCTCATTTGCAGTAAAGATGATTCTTGACTTAACAATGTTTCATCTTAAACTTTTTTGACTTTATGATGGTACAAGCAAGAGTGCTACACATTCAGTAAGCACCATACTTCAAATTTTGCATTTTAGTCTTTTCCCAGGTGAGGAATAGCCATAGGATAGTCTCTCTCCATGTTGGGTAGTGGCTGTGAACTGCTGCTCCTGGTCAGCTTCAGTTGAGCCTCGTGCTACTAAGAGGAAACACAACCATGTCTCTACAGTGTACCCTGTTGCTAAGCTAGGATGTTCCGTGGGTTAGGTATATTCATATATTTCTGACTTATGATGTTTTCAATTTAAGATGATTTTATCAGGATAAAACTCCCATCATAGGTGAAGAAGTAAAAATATAGCTGTGGATGGTAGGCTCAGCCTGGGTAGGAATCCAGCTATGTCACAACTTGTATAACACTGGTAAGTCACTTGTTTTTTTTTTTTGGCTCAGTTTCTGTTTCTGCAAAATAAGAACAATAATACTGTTTATCTCATAGAGTAGCTCTGGATTTGCTGTTTTCTACACACAAAATCAAATGACATATATTAAAATTTGACACCTTACTAAAAACCCTTCAGCTGGTTACCTTAGATAAAGACCAACTCCTCAACACAATTCTCAAGGTCCTACATAACCTGGCCCCTGCCTTCTGGTATCTATGGCCATGTGGTAGTATCCTTAGATGTCCAATAAAGATCGAATTTACCTTATGGGGACATTGTAAAGTTTGAATTAAAACACATGAAATGCTCTTCTTAGTACATGTTCAATAAATATTAACTATAAAATAATTGTTATTACTTTTTGGGTCAGCAATATTGGGTTTCTTTCATCATACTTTTCTTCCTCTGAGTATTTGAACTCTGCTTTAAAACTCCATTCTGCCCTCTTCCTTTTTAAAAAAAAATAAGGAAGAATTAATTTTTAATTAATATTGCAGCATTAATTTGGTTATTGCCAAATACTAAGAACCATTTTATTTAAATTGTCTTCTTTTCCCTAGTAAATTTATATGTATTGGCTAAATTTGAATGCAGTCAGCTTATTGGTCATATTAAACATTATGAGTTCATGGGAAAGTCTGGATTAGCTGGTTCAAACCAGTCCTACTCTCCTACTCCTGTTATTTTATTTCCTGCTGCTGAGGGGAAATCTGGAAAAGGAGATAACATAGATAATGGTAGAATTTTCCATTTTAGAGAACAAGAACAAGTACTATAATTAACAGATATTGAACAATAATAGTACCCTATGGAGAGCCTGCAGAATAGAGTTGTAGTACATTCAAAATATATTAAATGCTGTTTTAAAAAAATCTAAGAAAAGCATGTGTCTTCAAAAACTTAAACAGACATTAACTTCATTTTTCTTTGTTTTCTGGCACAAAGTCCAGATATTTTTCCCCTGTCAGGTTTGTAAAAAAAATAATGTGCAAAAGTATATCACCTTTTAATTCTTTTGAGAAGCAGTCTAACAGGAGTTTGGGGAGGTGGTGCTGTTCTGAATAATTTACACCTAAACGAAGATTGAGTGTCTTCTGCTGAGAAAGTGGCTATACCTAGAAGCCAGTGTATTTCAGTTGCATTCTTGGCAGGAATAGCCAGTGTTCAAAAATGTTCTTACACGCACACACACACACACACACACACACACAGAGTTATTTTTAGAGAATGAAGGTTATATAATTGTTTGAAATTCAGTTCTTAGCTTAGAAATGGGGAGACTTTAGTTATTAAAAAAAACAATATTTGTTGAGTAGAATTTTCATTCACTGGAAATTTTAAAAGGGAAAAGGGGTAGAGAAACAAGAGATGGAGTTGAAGGGGAGAAAACCAGAATGTGGTTTTGTATGTGGTTTTGAATATGTCAAAACCCAGTCTTTGCTTAGAAAAATAGAATTTGATCACCATTAATATTCCAAGAGAAGTCTTGCTACAGTTTCAGAACTGTGTAATCAATTTGGTCTCTCCTGTGTTATTTAAATTTATTAAAGTAATCCTGATTTGGGATTTGAAGTATTTATTTGTCAGATTATCAATTATGATAAAATTAGTTTTAATTTAAAATTAAATTTAATTTTCATAAACTTATTAAACATAATTAATAAAATAATTTTAAAATTAGGCAGCTCCTTAACCTCAACCATACTCATCCAAGAGAAAATAATAATAGTAATAATAACAACAACTAACAGAGGCTATTTTCCCATCATATCACAAGCCTATGATGTAGATTTAGTTCTTGGACTCAAAGAGAGTTTCAAATGATAAATTTCCTTCATTTCTAACTTATTATTGGCTGTTTTCCCAACCAAGCCATTAGCAGACTTCAGATCTAGGCAGTAGGTTTGGCTGGAGTCTAAGGGAAGTCAGACGCAGATGCAGGTAAGCAGTCAGGAGAAGGGAGAGAGATTGCCAAGAAGCCAGATGGTAGCAGAGGAGCCTAAGCAATGGGTTATCACTTGTTCTTCCCCAAAATTCTCTTCACCCTTGGGGCGACCTCTCTCTTAGCTCCAGCTGTTCCCCTTTTTTTCTTGCTCAGAAATTTGAAAGAACTGTCAAGTTCAATTTGAAGTTTTTCTTTAGGTAAATTCTCAAATACTCAAATAACTGGTCATTTAAAATCACTTGAGGAAATGAGCCCTCTCCCCGCCCACGAGGGTTTCAGGTCCAAGCAAGGCTACGATGCCTCGGCTCTCCGGGCCTTCCCGGCTCAGCCAAAAACGCCCAGGCTGCTCCGGGTGGTCAGCGAGCAGAGAGCTGGTCAAAGAGAAAAAACAAATAGTTGGTCTGCTCATCTCCAAGAAGAGAGTTTCACTCTGGTTTACCTAATACATGAAACATCCGCCCTCTGCGCGGCTTGGCATCCGGGTTTGGGGACCTCTGTCATCGCCAAGCATTTCTTCAAGGACCTGAGCCCCGAAGCTGCGCCCCGGGTGGGACCCCTGGTCCGCCGGCGCCTGCTGTCCCTAGCTGTGCGCGTGCGCCTGGCAAGGTCGGATTTAAGGCAGCGCTGCTGCGGGAGGCTCTGCAGTGTCAACCATCCCCGAACAGTCCCGCCTCATCGCTTTAGTGTGTGTGCCTTGCAAGTTTCTCCTTGGTCAACCGTCACCACCATTGGCGCGCGGGAGTGGCGTTGGAGCGTCTAAACCCTGGGATCCTCGGCCCGACGAGGGAGCCCGGCGGGCGGCTGGTGCGGGCAGGGCGCGCCCTGTGGGCTCGGGGCACACGCGGCTCACCTGGGCGAGGCCGGGCGCGCAGGCGCTCAGCGCCGGGGCCGCGGCCGGGCGTCTGAGCCCCACGCCCGAAAGAGTTGGACAGTTCCGGGGCCGCGCTGCACCCAGCTGTCGCCGTCGCCACCGCCGCCGCTGTCGCCACCGCCGCCGCTGTCGCGGTAGCCACCGTCCAGGGCTGCAGCAGATCGCAGGAGAGCGTCTGCTCGGAGCTTCAGTGCAGCCCTGGCGAGACCGCTGCAACCGCAGGAGCGCGAGCAACAGCTTCCAGGCTGGAGGAGCCACTGCCCTAGGCGCCTGCGGCCGGCGCGCCGAGATGGTCTACGTTTCAAGTTCATCGAAGATTAAATTGATGTTTATGGGCTGATCTGGAAACCTAAAAGCAATTTGTTTTTCTAAATCTATAAGAAAATATGCACAATTTCCCATCAACCGACTTAAAAAAGGGGTTTTAGAACACAACCCAATGTATGAAGTACCATCTTGAAGATGGAATTATGAATATGGCAGCTTTTCTACGGGGCTTTGAAGAAAGGGGGATTAAGACCGACAGGCCTGAGGACCAGTTAAGTAAAGAGAAAAAGAAAATTCTGTTCTCCTTCTGTGAGGTGTGCAACATCCAGCTGTACTCTGCAGCCCAGGCCCAGGTCCATTACAACGGCAAATCCCATCGCAAGCGAGTGAAGCAGCTGAGCGATGGGCAGCCCCCGCTTCCAGCCCAGAGCTCCGGGACACTGCTGGCCAGCCCCAGCCCCAACACCAGCACAGGCAGTACATGCCATACTACTACCCTTCCTGCTCTTATGCGCACTACTACTCTGATGATGCAGCCTTCACTGGATATCAAACCATTTATGTCTTTTCCAGTGGAAGGTAGTTCGGCTGTTGGGCTCTTTCCAAATTTTAACACAATGGATCCTGTGCAAAAGGCAGTCATTAACCACACATTTGGAGTATCCATTCCCCCAAAGAAGAAACAAGTTATTTCTTGTAATGTCTGTCAGCTTTAACTCAGATAGCCAGGCCGAGGCCCACTACAAAGGAAGTAAACATGCCAAGAAGGTCAAAGCACTAGAGGCAACGAAAAATAAACCCAAAATGGTTTCTTCCAAGGACAGCACAAAGGCTAATCCCAGCTGCTCCATCACTCCAATCACAGGCAACAGCTCTGACAAATCAGAAGATAAAGGAAAGCTGAAAGCCAATAGTTCCAGTCAGCCATCATGCTCTGAAAGTGGCTCATTTCTCCTCAAATCTGGCACAACTGCCCTGCCACGTGGGACAGCCACTTCGCCCTCCAAAAGCACAAATGGAGCACCAGGGTCTGTTGCTGAATCCGAAGAAGAGAAAGCCAAAAAATTGCTTTATTGTTCACTATGCAAAGTGGCTGTGAACTCCCTGTCACAGCTAGAGGCACACAACACAGGATCTAAACACAAGACCATGGTTGAGGCTCGTAATGGAGCTGGTCCAATTAAGTCCTATCCTAGACCTAGATCAAGATTAAAGATGCAGAATGGCAATAAGGGGTCAGGACTACAGAACAAGACATTTCATTGTGAAATCTGTGATGTTCATGTTAACTCAGAAATTCAACTCAAACAGCACATTTCTAGCCGGAGGCATAAAGACCTAGTTGCAGGGAAGCCACTGAAGCTGAAATACAGCCCTTACAACAAACTCCAGTGGAGCCCAAGCATTTTAACAGCAAAACTTGCATTCCAGAAAGATATGATGAAACCTTTGGCCCCAGCCTTCCTGTCCTCATCCCTGGCAGCAGCAGCGGCTGTGTCCTCTGCACTGTCACTGCCACCCCAGCGATCTGCCTCGCTCTTCCAGGCTCCAGCCATCCCTCCAGCTCTCCTGAGGCCAGGGCATGGGCCCATCTGTGCCACTCCAGCCTCCATCCTGTTTGCCCCATACTGACATATGCAAGTCCCAAGACCAACCAGGCCAGTAGGAAAGTCGAGAAGCCAAGCCAAAAGGATTTCAGTAACTTGAGCATTTTGTGTTACAGTAAGTATCCCACCTACCCACAAAATGCAGCCTACCACCTGAAACCCCAGCTTCAGTGAAAAACAAATCACTAGATTCAAGAGTGCTTTTATGGACCGATCAAATCATTTTGGAATGTGAGCAGCACAGGTTCCCTCTTCCCTCCCCAACTCGACGCCATTTAATTGGTGTATCTGAGAAATCTGGGTGCTTGAAAATGTACAGTCAGAAAGTAAAGAAAAAGAAAACCAGTCTCTGTTTTCCCATGGGTATAATCTGGCTTAGAACAATATGGAATATTTTCCTGACAGACTTGAAAACTAGGATCTTCCTCAGATGTCTGTAAATAGCTCTGGAATCCAACCGGGCATATTCTAGTGTGGAAGAAAAATAGAACACAAGTGCTTACTTGTGAATACCATCTTACCAAAGGATCACATTTTCTTTTTGGTGTACTCTCATCGACAGGGATTGTGTACTGTTTTAGACCCAAGTACTGTTGTATCCTGTGTAGTACTAGATTGTATCTCTTGTCTGAATTCAACATCTTTAGTTGCTGTGTAAATGTTAGGAAGCAAAATAGCTTTGAATTTCTTGTTAAGAGAACAAAAGATAATGTATTTTCTTTATTTCATATTTTATTTGGAGATATTTAAACAAAATAGAAAGCCATATAACATAGCTATAATTACTACCTGTTTGCTATTTTTGTCTAACTTATTTTGTAGCTTCCTCACTGGTTTGAGTTGCTAAGCAAATATACACAAACACAAAAAGAGCTTCCTAAATTGCACATTTTGGCACCTCCTGTGCATTCTGCAAGAAGACAATGAATCCATGTATTTCTACATAATTATCTTCATTTTTAACTTGTTTTCATTTGTAATGATGCTACATAATTTTGTGGCTCCCTAATGCAATAATGTACAGAAGATATAAAATTTATAATTGAACAATTTGTCTTTCTGTTCACTGAATATGTTGCAGGTCATGCTCCCATGCCCCCCTTTCAAAGTTGGTATCAACAAGACTAGAATATTTGTGATATCAGGGGCAAGAAGTATCATAAAACAATAAAATAGTGAACTCTTTTAGAGTATCTATATCTGCAATCTGTAAATGGTAAAATGTCTGTGTATTTTTTAAATGTACCTTTTCAATAAAAGCATCAAAAATTAAAAAAATGAATAAAATAAAATCACTTGAAAAAAAGATAACCACTCATTTTAATGAAACACACACATACACACACACACACATAAAAGCAGACGTATTGTCATTTTATAGAACTATAATGCTCATCCCACAACACATACACATATATAAAAAAGTAGAAAATATTCCTATTATCAAAATAAACTTTTAGTATTTTACATTTTTCACTTTAATCTGGTTTTAACTCTGTGTTCTTAGGGAACACTATTTTTATATTATTTAGACTTCATTATAAAGGAAAAGACTAGGAAATCTACCACACTATGAGGTCTTAAATGTTAGTCTTAGGCATTAATTTTGTTTTGTTTATAAGATTATTTTAACTCTACTAAATTAAAATTCTGAATAGGGGAAGAGGGATGAGAAAGTAAAAAGAACAATAACCGAACCCCTCATATTTATCAGGGCCTGTTTTTTGTTTTTAATTTTTAGACAAATTGCTTAGGCAATTTTGAGACAAATTTGTTAAACTCTCCAGGCTGACCTCAAACTTTGTAATCCTCCTGCCTCAGCCTCAGAAGTAGCTGGGATTACAGCAATGTGCCACCTTGCCCAGCTCAAAGCCTGCTTTTTATATGTATCATTTTAGTCAATATTCTGAATTGTATTAAAATATAGCCATTATTAGTATTTACCATATGCTAGGCACTATGCAAAGGGATTTACATTTCACCTCTCATATAATCTCACTGTTACTTTGTAGTGTAACTGATATTACCATATTAAAAACAAAATAATCAAGTATGAAAAAAATCTCATTTGCTCAAGGTTTCCAAATCTGGAAAATTAAGTAGAGAGTAAAATAAAGTTTAACTTTGACTAATTACAAATGCTATGTCATTTTTGGCATTAACTTTTAAAGGATATTTCCCTGGAATTCAAGAGACATTTTTGCTGTTATAACTGAGAATGTACATTGAGAGGAAGCTTCTGGGATGCCTATAATGTTGTATGTCATGATTTGAATAGTGGTTATATGGATATGTTGAATTTGTCAAAGTTCATTGGCTTTTTCTATATATATGTTATATTCAATAAAATACTTTTAGTAATTCATAATTAATATAGAAAATGTGAAAAACAGAAAAGCACAAAGTGGGGCAGGGGAAACACCAGTAAGTTCACTACTAAAAATGAATAATTTTAGAAGTTGATTCATTTAGGAGGAAATTTGGGAATGCATGTATCTTATTATCTTAAAGCAATTTGAGGCAAAAGAACTACAAGGGAAGTTCTCCTATTTACAAATATTTTTTGTTACTAAAAAGAAATATAACCATATATGAAAAATTTTTGAACAAGTGAAAATTGCTCCATAATCCCATTTCTACTATAACCACTTTTAATATTTTGGTAAATTGAATGATATTCTCATGACATAAATCATCAACATTATCTTGAGTATAAATAAATTCTTGAAAAGGAAAAAAAAGGTAATAAAGTTAAACCACGAATCAAAACAGTGCTTTTTGTATATATATGGTAGTCCAGGTTATCTCAATTTAATTACGTTTCATAGTCTGTTATGAATTGAGTTGAAAGATGAATCAGCACACGTCTACATTAGAGAAAAACAGCTAATATTCAAACCTGTAAGATTACTTAAACCTCTCAGATAAAAAAAAAGTGGTTATTGAATAATTGTCTCCTTGGTACTCTGGTAGATCAAAGGAGAAGAGTCAACCTGTTAATTAACAAAAAATCCCTGAATTAGCAGGCAGGAAATCTATGTGCTACTTTTGGCTTCGGCACTCAGAATCTCATTGTGGACAAGAATCAATTTCTTTGGACTTTTGTTATTTGAGTTGTAAATGAAAAAACTGGGTTGTATCTCAAAGGACACTTAGCATCCAACATAATTTATGACACAGGGAATACACCAGGCCTTGATCAACTTCTTATTGTACTAAAGGATGAATTCACAAAACAGAAACATTCAATAACAGAGAAGCTAGAGCTTGCCATCTTTATTTGCAACTAGACCAGATACAATGTGTTTCCTGTTCTTTGCACAAGTATCCATGGGAAGAGGGGGAGGCCAGAGAGGAGAAGGAGAGGATGTCCTTCCCTTACATATCACTCATCACCCTATATTTTTACGTCCCCCCCCCCGCCGTGGACATTAGTTCTGATATCCCAAAAGATCATCCTATGTAACAGAGGATTACAAGTAACTTTTTAGGTTGAAGAAATCAGTGCCCAATAATTTCATTTTCAATTCTAAGTGTTTTTCCTTCCTTTGTCCCTTCGTTGTAGTGAGTTTTTTTTAGTAATATAATAATATCAAGGTATTCAGAAAAGAAAAACATTTACAAAACGTTCATTTAAAAGGAATGGACTTGGGTGTGCCTTTAGTAGATTGATAGTGTTGCTAGTATGCAAGTAAAATGTGGAAGAAACTGGGAACCTGACAAGTGAGAAAGGAGAGGTCCCTAGATACCCAAGGGAGATCTGGTCTGCAGCAGAAAGGGACTTTGTTCTTTCACATAGTGTAGTTTTTTTTTTTTATTAATTGTTTTAATTAGCTATGTATGACAGTAGGGTGCATTTTGACATATTGAACACATATGGAGGATAACTTCTCATTCCTTTGGCTGTATATGGTGATGAGTCACACCAGTAGTGTAATCATACGTTTATATAGGGTAATAATAATGTCAGTGTAGTTTCAAGGCATTGTGTGTGTGTGTGTGTGTGTGTATAAAATCTCAATCTCTGATGATAGGAACTCTGAACTGTGTCATCTATCTTACAGCTCCAGGGCGCGGGATATAACTGACAAATCAAAATATCTGCTCTAATGAATTGAGCAAAAATCTCGGGGAGTGGGGGATGATAGGAAAAATGAGACCGAAAAAACATAGCATCTGTTACTTGATATCTGAAACATTTACAGGATTCACTGCAGGATTACTACAAAGGGAAATGTACTTCAGATGAAAGAGTTTTTCTGGAGACCTCAACAAACTAGAAATGGGAACAAGCCCCAGGAAGCCGCTGTGTTGTCTCAGGGAAGAGATGATCAGAGTTTCCTGTAAATGAAAACTCATCAGGCAACAGGTTTGAGCCCCTCGGGTAAAAAGGCAAGCGCCACGGCGACCCTGAGTGGGCGAGTAGAAGGTCTTGGAGGAGAGGACGGAGTGCGGCCGGTGGGAGGACCAACGTCCTGCAGGTGGACAGTACAGCTTGCTTTGAGCTTTTTTATTTTTAAAAACAAAATGATCAGGAAGCTCTAAACGATGTACAACTCGGGCTGATATGTTAGCGTGATACTTCCCTGTGTGAGTGTGCGTACAACTGGGAGCGCCGACCATGAACTTCCGCAGCTTCTGCCCCCGGGCGGGCGCGGGGCACAGCTCTGCCTAGCCCATAGGTGAAGGAAATCCGCGCTGGGCGCTTCCAAGGGCCCTAGATGGACATCCGCGGGCGCCGGGCACAGCGCCGCCTAGCCCAGACCTAGAAGAAACCCGCTCCGGGCGCTTCCAAGGCCCCTCGGTGGAGATGGGGCGGAGCAGGACCGCGGCCACGCCCAGCCCAGGCGCAGCCTGCAGGCCTCCCGCGCCCCGCCCCGCGACTACATTTCCCAGCAGGCGCTGGGCTGCGGCGCAGCCGCAGTTGACCCACTTTCGGCCAGTCACGGGCTAGGCTGGCCCTGCGCCCAAGCGACTGCTCCCTGCTGACTGGGGTGTGGGTCGGGAGCTGCGGAGGGAGTGGGAGGTGCTGCTGGCTGCCTCCGTTGCCTCAGCTGCTGGGCGCCTGGGCAGCTCCCTGGGTTTCTGCGGCCGCCATGGCCAAGCAAGGCAGGTCCTTGCGTCTTCTTCAGTAACAACCACCCAGGCGGGCGCCGGCGGTGCTAAGGGGTTCCGGCCTCTGGCGGAGGCTGCTGCAGCCGGCGACGAGTCCCTCCCACAGTCCTCTCGCGTCCCTTCCCCCTTGGCTCGCGCCCATCCCACCCAGAACCTCATCCCCTTCTTCCCTTCACCTTTGCCTTTCGCTAACCCCACTTCTTCCACCCGGGTTCTCACTCCAGCTCTGGATGCGTTGTTGACCCTCCCCGCGCCTTTTCCTCTGCTGCTTCCCACTCTTAACTCCCAGTCTCATTTCCACTCTCCTGCCATGCTACATCTTAGGGCGTCCCTTTTACTTTACTAATTGGGCTGACAGTAGTTTTGAGAGACACTGAGCAAAACATGCTGTCCTACCGTGTCCCATCCTAGGTCTGGACACGTTATCTGCCAAAGGTATTGATAGTTGATTTCTCTTTCTGCAAGGAAAGTGATCCAAGAAGACAGCCCAAGTTGTGTCCCTGGGGCCTTGGCTTTCAGTGAGAGACTGATGTTGGGCAATAGTGTTAGAAATATCAACTCCCTTTTTTTGTATGTGAATGTCTTTTTTTCTGGCTTTTTCTTCTCTTTTCACCGCTCCTGTGTTTCGTTTAGTTTCATGGATTTTGAATGAAGGACCTAGGTAATTGTGGTCCAGTCTTGGTTTGCAGATGGTTCCAGTTCTCAGAATCTAAAACTTGCCAAGAGTTAATTTTATGTTCCATGTTTTGTGAGATTGGCATGTATTTTTAAAGGAGCTAAAGAGGCTTCAGTATTAATTACTTGCCTTACATAATCTGCCAGATAAAATATATCCAGAGGTGAGCTATCGTGGGCTCTGAGAAGAATGAAAGTGAGTTGATACTTTACAGGCCATTCTGAGTTGGTAAGCTGGTTTTCAGTGCTGGTTCTTAAAAGTTATAAAGCACACACTTAATTTCAGAAGGAACTTAAAGAACTGTTATTGGTTGTGCCTGTTTAAGGGGCTAATCCTATATGCTTAGGAAATTTGAGTACAGTTTTTGTTTGTAAAGTACTTGAAGTTAAAATGCTATCCAGTTTACCCCCCCCCCACCTCTTTTTGTAACATGTATTTTCTTTGGCAGAGAGAGAAGATAAAATCTGTTAAGTAGAATCATGTGCTAAAACAGACTGCTTTTGTGGAGAAGTGGTTCTGGAAAGACCAACAAGGCAAGATTATAGTAGACAGGGTTATCAATAAGGACTGTGCTTGCTGCTAGCTCTGTGACCTTGAGGAAATCCTTTAACCTCTCTGGGCTTCACTTTCATCATTTATATTCATGACATGTTTACTGAATACCCACCATGTGTGTCTAGGTTATGGGATTAACAAAAATGACAGAGCTTCTGCCCTTGTGGAGTTTATGTTTTAGTCTGAAGGCAAATAATCAGCAAGTGCAGCTGTGTAAGAATAATGGTTTACAGTGGTAACAGCTGTGGGGAAAAACAAGTCAGGGTAGAGGAATAAAGTGTGATGGGGCAGCTGTTGTAGATGGGATCATTAGGGAAGATCTCTCATGGAGATGATGGATGAACAGGTTGAATGAATGTGAAAGTTGTCCATGGTGTCTATGATTTCTTCTAAGTCTGTATTTCTACAGTTGTATGTTTATATTCTTTGGTGACTTTCATTTCTACTGTTATGGTGCTCTAATATAGTCTATTTGAAATTTGTAAGTTTTCTTAGAATGAGTCTGATCATGTCTATATAGTACCCAACAAGTTTGAATGCTTATACATTTTTACCTTTATTAGTAATGCATTGTGTAAATGAGCTTGTGGATTTCAGGCTTCAAGAAAGAGTTAAAGGCAGGGCTTAACATTAATGTGTGCATTTGCAGGATATGATTTTTTATATAGCTGCTTATATTTTAATTTCTGATTTAGGAATTGTAAAATAAGTCATGCTAATTTGGTCAAAAACAAACAAGAACTCAATACTATAAGTAGGAGTTTGGGAATTTCTAATCCATCCTGTCCTGTTCACCCTCTCCCTCAGGTTTAAACTTTTTGATTTTCCTGTGTTGTCAATCTTTACTTTTTGACACAGACACACACATGAACACTTTAAACTTAAGGTAGGTTTCTCATTCATGCTCATCATATTAAGAACAATACATTTTTACAGTGTCTTGATTCGTGCTAAAATTAAGTTCCCATAGAGAAACTTAAAAACTGTCATATTTTCTGAACCTAAGTATTAAAGGGGAAGAGGGTTTGCAGTATTCTGTGATCTTTGTCTCCCTTATTAGTGAAATTGGAAATTTAAAAAAAAAAACAACATTTTTTTTTGCATCAGATCATCATTAAATTCAAACATTTCACTTCCTTTTTCTTCTTCACCATTAGAAATATTCCTAGTAAAACAATAGGAAATAAAATAGTTAAATGAATTTTGATGAAATATGGATCATTTTAAAATTTCTTCTCATGTTATTAACACCAACAAAGATTTAAGATTCTGTCTCTTTCAAGTTGACAAGGCAGAGTTTTCAAAGGCAATCCAAGGTCCCAACTACCTGGCCTGCCTCTGCCACATTCTGATTTTGAGAGTAAGGAAACAGCTATATTGTACCAAAAACTTTTGTCATTTATTTACCCAGGCACATTTTAATAGACTGTCTATTAACTTTTGGCAATGTTCTCCCACTCTAAGAGAATAGGCTATTTGTGGGAGAAAAAAGAATAATCAAGGTATTACTGAGCTTTACATGTGTGAAAGGAATTGGAGAAGGAATACTAATAGGATTTGAGAATATTTTCTGTATGTGAGACATTGTGCTAAAAACCCCAAAGAAACATGTAGTCTAGTTAGTATAATAGAAAATAAACAATATGTAGAAGAATCAGAGTTTCTAATTTGCTAGGAAGGTTAATATTCTTAGAATAGCATAAGAGGGAAGAATTGAAAGTGAAGGAAACGAGAGCTGGAGGAAAATGCTTTGAGTTAAAGAGAACCCAAAGGTCAGTATTTGAAATTTTCTAACTATTAGGAAAGCAAATATATGAAATACAAAAATTAGTGGCCCTAGCTGGGAGCAGTGGCACAGTGCTCACCACCCCAGCAGATTGGGAGGTTGAGGCAGGAGGATCACAGGTTCAAAAACAGCCTCAGCAACTTGGATCCAGTCTCAAAATAAAATGTAAAAAGGAGTCTGGTGATGTGGCCCAGTGATTAAGTGCCCCTGGGTTTAATTCCTGGTCCTTCCCCATAACCCATGCCCTTGATTTTTGGGGATTACTAGGGTTTGAACCCAGAGGTGATTTACCACTGAGCTGCATCCTCAGCATCCCTCCTTTTTTTGTTGTTAATTTTTAAATTGAAACAGGGTTTCTTTAAATTGCTGAGGCTGACCTCGAACTTATGATTCTCCTGCCTCAGCCTCCCAAGTCACTGGAATTATAAGTGTGCACCACTCACTGTTCCTGGCTTGGCCCTAGATTTTGATGATTATATGTGGTAGAATTGGAAGAGGCTTGGATATTTACCAGAAAGTGCTAGAATTGTATGTAGTTGGTTATAAGATTGTGCAGGGCATGTGGTGTGGAGGTTGTATGCTGGAGTATTCATGAATCTGGGTTTTGTCAGTAATAATTTATATTTTCATTCAGCATATATTTCTTAAGTACCTACCTCATGCTGTATCCCATTTGAGGTACCAGAAAACATACAACAATGAAGAGAATGAAGAGATCTTGCTCTAATCAAGTTTAAATTGGGAGCAGACAGTGATAAATACATACATAACAGATTGGAAGGTGATAAATGCCCTGTTGGGATAAGGGGGATGTGTAATACTTGAGAGGGGAAGAAAGCTTTTACTGATAAGATGCCATTTGAGTTAAAACCTGAAAATGTAATAACCTAAATTGAAGCTGTGTAAGCAGGGGAAGCAGCCAGGAGAAGGGGGAATGCTTGGAATGTTTGGGGAATAACAAAGAGGCAGATGTGGCAAGAGTAGAGAAAGCTGATGGAAAAAATAATGTCATAGAAGTACTGAGTCTTGCCTATTATACCTCAGCAAGATGGGCAGCCATTGTAATGTTTTAATCAGAGAGCAGAGGTAATGGCTGTCTTTAAAAAGATCCCTTTGCCAAAATGAGAATAGATGTGGAAGGGTAGAAGAAGCAGGAAGACTAGTTAGGAGGCTGAGTTAATTCAGGCTATAAATGAGTGAGGGTGGCAGGGATATATGAATGTATTTTTTGTTATGTCATCAAAGTATAATGGATTCTGAACAGCTTTGAAGATAGAACCAGCAAGATGTACTAGGCGTTGGATGTAAAATTTGAGAAAAAGGGGAGTCAAAAATGATTGAAACATCTTTTGATGAAGTGGCTTCATAAAACTGTGGAGAAGACTTTCTAAGCATTTAAGTGGAAAAAAGTAAGCACTTAAAATGATGTTTATTTTTGTTATTATGATAATATATAAAATATTGTGAAAGGCACAGTGGTATAGATCTTTGTTTAATTCCATGCTCTACAATTTACTGTTGTATATCATGCCTTTAATACATATTTGCCCAAATGACCTTCCAGAGCCTTGATTTCTTGTGTGTAAAGTGAGGATAATTAATTGCCTTGTGAGACTTAAATGAGTTATTTTAAAGTATCTGGTACAGGTGTGGTACATAACACAAATAAGTGCTGAATAAATAAATAGCAGCAAATGCACTGTGTTAAGTTTTACTCTATTTCTTTTATCCCCAGAGAAAAGTATGATCTTCAGTCATGAATTCTTTCAAAGCTAGAGTATGTATGTGCCATCCTGGGTCCATGCAGTCTAGTATTCTGGTTCTGACCCTTGCACTAAGGACATTTTAATAGGAATGATGATCTTGAGTATCTGCTTCAAAATAGTTATATACTTTGAAAGTAACTGCTCTCTTTGATAACCCCCAGGCATCTGCTATCTTGGAATTCATATGAGCTCTTCTGAATATAATTATATAAAGTTTGCATTATACCTTGGGTAACATTGTACACACTTACTACTCTATGCAACTAATCCTCAATTTCAATTGGTCCTTTAACTTACTCCTTTATTTTTGGAAAAGGTAAACCCCATGATGGTATGGTATAATTTTGTGAGCAGGTTCATTTTTCATTCTATTCATAGCCTTGATAATTTCACAAGCTTTAATTACGAGGTTTTACTCTTTTAAAACATATCTTGTTATTTGTTATTTAAGTTTTAACATTTCTCAAACCTTGCTGAAGTCTTAGAATAATGTGTGGAACTTTAAAAGTTACCTATTCCCTGGGCTTCACCCCAGACCAATCAATAATATTTATCAGAATTTTTGGAAATGTGGTCCCTGGCATTACTGGGTTTTGTTGTTGTCGTTTGTTTGTTCATGTTTTAAAGCTCCCTTATAGTTATAATATGCAAGGTTTAGAACAAGTGCTTTAGTTATTGCTTTTTGTTTTTACATATACAAAACACACAGTATATATTTTAAAAAGTTTGGCAGTTTCAACACTTGTGTTAGTTTTCCATATATGGATAGCTTTATAGAATTTGGGATATGATTTCTTTTTTATTTCCATTGTTCTTTCTGATGATAGCTAGCATTTTATTTTTAGGCAGTAGAATATTATAATTTGAATCACCTCCCACTGACTGAAGTATATAATGACAATGTAATCTTTGAGCTGGAACTAACTTTGAAAATAACCCTTACTTTAGGTATAGGTAAAGTGAGGCCAGAGAGAGAGATTAAATGATCAAGAATGAAATAGTTTTCTATAAGCTCTGTCACTTAAGTTTCCAGATGTCTTTTTTTCTTTTTGGTATTGGGGATTGAACCTACGGGCGCTTAACCACTGAGCCACATCCCTAGCCCCACCACCCCCTTTTTAATGTTTTATTTAGAGACAGGGCCTCACTGAGTTGCTTATGACCTTGCTAAGTTGCTGAGGCTGGTTTTGACTCCAGATCCTCCTGCTTCAGCCTCCAGAGCTGTTGAAATTACAGGTGTGTACCATAATGCCCAGATCCAGCTACTCTTTTAAAATGTCTTTTCAGATACTACTTCTTTTTTTTTTTTTTTAAGAATTTCTTCTTTAGTTGTAGATGGACACAACCTTTATTTTGTTTATTTTTTAATGTGGTGCTGAGTATTGAACCCAGTGCCTCATGCATGCTAGGTGAACGCTCTACCACTGAGATAACCCCAGTCCCACTATCTTTCTTTTTATTGTTGATTTTATTTTATTTATATTTTGGTTCTGGGGTTCAAACTCAAGCCATTAGACATGCTAAACACACACTTACCACTAAGGCACACCCTAGCCCTAATATCTCCTTCATTCCTAAAACTTTCAGAAGTAATCAGAGCCACACTAGCGCTACTTTTTATTATTATGATTTTTATTTGTTCTCCTTAGTTGTATGTGACAGAATGCATTTTACTTATTTTATTTAATATATCAGACACAAATATTTTATTGTGTTTTGCCACTTTCTTATTTTATATTTCATATTTTCTTTGTCTTTAGTGTTTTGTAGTTTTATTGATTTGTCAGAGTATGGATTCCTTTTTATTTTGTTTGGGACTTTATTAGGTTTCTTAAATCTTTAGGTTGGCATTTCTTTAATTTTGCCTAATTCTCATAATTTCTTTAAATATGTCACCCATTGCACTTTCTTCTCTTTTTGAAAAAAGCTTTAATTATATGTATAATGTAGGTCCTCTCCTTTCTCTAGTCTATATTTTCCATCTTTTTATCTCTGAATTTCTTTCTTTCCTATTTTTTTGAGCCTGGATTTCACTGAGTTGCTAAAGATGGCCTCAAACTTGCAATCTTCTCCTCATTTCCCAAGTAGCTGGGATTACTTGTGTGTGCCACCATGCATGTCATCTCTGTTTTATTCTGGGTAATTTATTCTCATTTATCTTATAGTTCATTTTCTCATGTCTTAATTCTAATCCTTTAATCCTTTTAAGTTTTGGTTTTGTTGACATTCACCTTGGTTCTTTTTTCAATCAAATCTGCTGGGTATTTTTTCTCCCCCTCCAAATAACATTCTGTTTGTAGTAGATATTTTCAGAATGATCTTTTATTCTTTAAACTTAGTAGTTATTTCATAATTACTGTCTCTGTAGTTCTTACACTTGAGATATTAGAGGAGCCTTTGAATGGACTCTTGTTTTCTAGTTCTTGCTCATGATGACTTGACTTATTCTTTTATATTCCTGGTTTATTTTTGTGTTCTACTCACTGTCCTTTAGAAAGTATAAGACTAATATGAGCTCTGAGATAGAGGTGTCTTCTTCAGGAGGGTTTTGTTTTTGCTTCTTGTGGATGTCTGGAGGCATTATCAAAATTCAAAGCTACTTTAAAGTGAATTAATTGCTAAGATTTTTTTGAACATCCAGCTGATATAAATTATGATTATAAATACATCTGAGTGTCACTACACTTATGCCATTTTTGCTTTGAGTTTGTTCTTTAGTGTCTTAGCTTAGTGTGAACCGTGTTACCTCTCAGACTCTTCTATTTTGGATTGTCTGGGTCTTTGATTTTTTTCCCTTGGGTCTTACATGGCTGTCCAAACTAAAGTTCAAGTTTTTTCTGATTGTTCAATACCCAAAAGGGGAAAAAATGGCTTTTATTCCATGTACTTACCTGGATTCCCAAGTCTTGTCAAATTTTGACAATGTCATTCTTTGTTATCTTGTCAGCTTTGTGATTCTTTTAAGAAGATTGTAAAAATATTTTGTACAGAATTTATAGCTGTTTTCAATAGGAGAGTTGCTGTAGGGCACCATTACTGGAAACTGAATTTTTTATGTTACTTTCCAAATCTAACAAATAAGAATGACTCTAGTAATTATCTTAGGAACAATACTACTGATGGCAAACAGTTCTTTTTTTCCCAATGGATTTAAATTCCAAGTAGACTTGTAGACTTTGCTTTTGC
Organism: Urocitellus parryii; assembly: GCF_045843805.1. Taxonomy (NCBI): domain Eukaryota; kingdom Metazoa; phylum Chordata; class Mammalia; order Rodentia; family Sciuridae; genus Urocitellus; species Urocitellus parryii. Next base: position 2,158,873 of record NW_027554054.1, on the reverse strand, counting down.
CACTTAAAAATGTGTCATCATCCCATTGTTTCCTAGATTCCAATAATTCTCATGACAACTCAATAATCATTTTTTATCATTGTTTTCCTGTATATAATGTGTCTTTTTCCCTCCCTCTGGATGAATTTTGAGCAGTATATCATTATGTCGGTAAATGTGTTTTTCTTTTATATGTATTCTGATAATTTTTGTTTTGTCATTTATTCACTAAAAGTTGGAATATTTTGACCAATACTTCTTTAAGTGATTTTTTTATACCTCTTTTTCTCTCTCTTTTTTCTTTAAGACTCCAGTTATATATATGCTACACCATTTGATGCTATCCTACAGGTCACTGAAATTTGTTCATTCCCCCCTCCCCCATTTTCTGTGCTTCTGAAACTCTTTCAATAATTTTACTGACATACCTTGAAGTATATTCACTTGTGTCCAATCTGTGTTGATACTAGTCAATAAATTTGTAATTTCAAATGTACTTTTCAGATCTAGAATTCCCATGTAATTCTTTCAATTTCACATTTTCACCTTGTCTACCATTATATTTACATGCTTATTTAACATATTTATCAGAATATATTTTTACAGTCCTTGTCTGCTAACTCCAAGATCTGATTGTCTCTCACCCCTTTCATATTGTTGTTATTGACTGCCTCCCCAACCCCCACCTGTTACCCTACTCCTGTCTCTGAATGACATTTCCCTATGTTATTCATTTGTATAGCATTGTTAAAAATTGTATTTTGAACATTATGGATAATACATTTTAGAAACTCTTGATTCTGTTATCTTCCTGTGAAAATATCGCTTGTGTTTTTTCAAACAATTAAGTTATTGATGGATCAAATATCTCTTGAAAAGGTTTTGTTATGTTTTATTTTTAAGTTTTGTCAGGGTCATCTATATAGGTTTTGCTAACAATCTTATGGTGGTTTTCTTCTTTCTTTTTTTAAAAAAATATTTTTAGTTGTAGATGGACACAATACCTTTATTTATTTATATGTGGTGCTAAGGATCAAACCCAATGCCTCATATGTGCTAGGCAAGCACTCTACCACTGAGCCACAACCACAGCCCTATGGTGGTTTTCTTAATCCTGGAAAGTGTTTTTTATTCTAAGTCATACCCTTTCTGTAGACTCAGTGAAAAACCTGAGATATTTGCCAAGCCTATCTAATTCAGCAGGACATGGGATTCAAATTCTGTCTCACCAACAGTGGATATCTGCAGAAATCTCTCCTTGACTTTTTAAGTCTTCCTGTTGATGTTTTTTTCCCCTGAGGATTCTCAGAATCTCATTCCATACAATCAAGTTTGAACATGTGCCAAAAATTTGAAGGGACTCTATAGATTTGGGGTTTCCCCTACTATGACTCTCTTAATCAAACATAGGTTCTATGCTATCACCCAAACTCTTTCTTTGAAAATTCTTTGCCTTGGATAGAGCATATGGAAGACTAGCCTTTCCAGAAGTTGAGTGCCATTGCTCTTTTTCATGTGCCAGAAGAGGAGGATTTTGAGATGGCCTAATAATATTGTCAGGTAATAATCATCTTGATAACATACATGAAGTTTTGTCCCCTGGTTTGGACATGGAAAGTGAGGTTCTTTATAGAGGTTCATTGCTTTTCTTATTGCCTATGAGCCTTCAACAGCCACAGGTTCACCCAAGAAAACAACTGAGAAGTGCCCTAGGGTATGGGATGGAGGGAAACTCCTAGTGCTTTACTGTCCAGGACTTGAATTCTAGCTACTTGAAGTAATTTTCCAGGTAGAAGAGGAATGTACATGGAAAGGAGAGGTATTTGGGTAGATATGTTGATTTACCCTAACTCTTGATGTTTGGGGCTATCATTTTACTTAGGCTTCTTCTTCCTTTTCTTTTTCTTTTAGTTGTAGATGAACACAATGCCTTTATTTTATGTGGTGCTGAGGATCGAACCCAGTGCCTCACCCATGATAGGCAAATATGCTCTACCACTCAGCCCAAACCTCAGTTCTTACTTATTATGTTCTTCTAAATATAGAGGCCACACTCTGTCTCTGAATATCACCTGTTGCCCAATACCATTAACTTTTCAGAAGGTATCCTAATACTGCCACTATGAATGAAAGAGTAGGAACCCTACCAGACTTAAATATTTTTTAAAAATGGTATTAAACAAAATTCATGGAATTAATTTCAGTTTCATAATAAGGTAAGGACACTGACCATTCAGTGAGGCTCAGCCACCCACTTCCTAAAAATGAATTCTGTTTGAGCTGCTTAGATTTAGTATGTGGTAACAGAGCCCTTTGATACCTACATCTATTAATCATACCTTCAGTCACAAGAATCACATGATTGAAATTTATTGTATGTGTGCAAAGGGCGTTTTGCTCAGTGAAATTCAAAAGCAAGTACTTCCTATGAAACAGTTATTTACTGAGATCCTTGAGCTATTAGTGTCAAGGTGAAATAGAGTGGTCACCAGTATATCTAGTGAATTTTTGATAAGTAAATTAAGCTATTTCCAGGCAGTAAAATTTGTGTCCCTTTTAAAGGTAGATTTGATTTGCCATTCTTGAGGTTTATCCAAGAATAGGATGATGATTAGTAACTGAAGGTTTTCAACACATGTGCTCAAATAAAAATCTTCCAATTGCTATTATTTTGTGAGCCACTAACAGGATAATTCAACATAGTATATTTCTTTCTATCTCTAATCATTTATTTATTCAACATTTACCAAGTTCTGCCTGTATTACAATCCAGGCCCTGAGGATAGACAGGGACTCAAGGAATTCACAGGTACTCAGAAATCCTTAGAGCAAGTGGCACATGCCTAATAGAATTATCTTCAAGGTCTTGTGGAAACTCAAAGAGGAGATGACGAGTAGATAAAGAAGGATGAGCCAGAGTGTTCCGGGCTGAATTTTGGAAGAAGGACATTCTGTGAGAGGGGATGCACCTGTAGGACACAGGCAAAACAGATGCTCCCCATGACTGCGCCAAGGGCACAGCAGGATGGGGTGGGAAAAGTCTGGGTAGTGAAGAGAAGCACCTTAGGACTGCTATGACACACCCAGAAGTTTGGATGTCCTGCAAACAGTGGGAAGCACTAGAAGATCTTAAGTGGGATTTAAGCAGCATAATGCTTACAGATTCCTCTGGGAAGAGTGGGGAGAAAGCACTAAAGGAAATAATACTAAAACAAGGAACAAATCAGGAATTTGTACAGTTTACCACAGAAGAAATGATGGTAGGATTATCTATCCATTGAAAAGAAATAAAGAACTGGTCCATGCTACAACAGGGATAAACCTCAAAAATGTTATGCTAAATGAAATTCACAAGGGTCACATATTGTATGATTCCATTTGTATGAAACTTACAGAATTAGTAAATCTTTAGAGTTGATTGTAACCAGAAGGAACAGAAAAAGTGGAATGGCAAAAGTTGTGGGGTTTCTTTCTGGAGTGATAAACATGTTGATTCGGGGGGGGGGTAGATACACAACTCTGTGAACATAGTAAAAGCCATTGAGTTGCACACTTAAAAGAAGTAGATTTTATAATATGTGAATTATACCTCAATAAGGAGTATTTTTTTAAGAAAAAGGAGAATGATGAAGCCAGATCAAGAGATGCACCAATGCTCTGATTACAACCTGGCCATTTGTGTGGATGGGCCTACCACAAATCAGGACAGGGAGTCAGAAGGATTACAAGCTTCTTTCTGCATGTTTGGTTTGAGACGTCTACAAAGTTGTATTAGTCGCCTCAGACTGCCATAACAAAAGGTCATCAATTAGGTGACTTAAACTACAATATTTTTTTCTTATGATTCTGGAGACTCTAAAGTTTAATGTCAAGGTACCTGCAGATTTGGTTCCTGGGGAGGGTCTTCTTCATGGCTTATAGATGGTTGCCTTCTCTCTGTTCTCACATGGTAAACACAGAGATTTCTGGTCTTTCTTCCTCTATATAAGGACACTAATCCCATCATGAAGACCCCACCCTTGTAACCTCATCTTAACCTATTTGCCTCCCAAAGGCCCATCTTTGCATGCCTAGTCTCCACTGGGGACTAGGATTTCAACATATTGATTGTGGGGTAACAAAAATATTCAGTCCTTAACAGCAGTATCACGATGATATAAATAATAGCTAAGGGAACTTATAAGAGGGTCTAGAGATAAGAATTTGAAAGAGTTCATCATATACTTAGTATTAAAACTATGAATGTGAATAAAACAAACTGAGGAGGAAGAGGGAGGAGAAGCAACAGTTGGGGCTAGACCACTAGGAAGGCCAGAGCCTCAGGAGCAGACAGAAGAGCCACCTGAGGAGGGTGAAGGAAGCTGCTGGCAGGAAGCAGAGATCAATAGAGAGCATAAACCCACCCAGTCTATCCAGGTCACGGGACTGATTTGAAGTCACTGAGAATACAATTTTGCTAAATCAGGGAATTTGGTGTTCAAGTGGGCCAATCCTGGACTGTGCACAATGACAGGACCCTCTAGCTGGACACCGAGCCCTGGTTTGGGGGCTTTCAAGCAATGCAGAGGACTCTGGCTCACCTGCCCCATGGCTGGCAACTTCATTTTACCCCAAGTGCCATTTCATTTTGCTAATGAAGTGTTTATGTTCAGCTTTCATCAGAATTAGGATTCATTTAGTTCAAGTGCTTTGTAATTAATATCTTATGTTAATTAAACATTTTATACATTAATATATCCCACAAATGTGCTGGGGATTGAATTCAGGGCCTTGTACATTCCAGGCAAGCACTCTACCCACTGAGCTATATCCCCATCCCATTATTTGTATTCTTGATTACTGGCATTCTATTTGGAGTGAGATGAACTCTCAGTGTAGTTTTGATGTACATTTCCCTGATTGCTAAAGAGATTGAACTTTTTTTATATATTTGTTGGCCATTTGCCTTTCTTCTTTTGAGAAATATTTACTTAGGTCATTTGTCCATTTATTGATTGGGGTTTTTTTGGTGTTAATTTTTTGTGTTCATTAATATTCTGGCTATTAATCCTTTGTCAGAAGAGTAGCTAGCAAGGATAATAGGTTTCAGATCTAAAGATATAGAGGTTATTATGTTAAGTATCTATCAATTCTTATTTTTTTAATGTTTTTTATCAACAAGAAGAAATGTAAATTCAGAAAGAAGGTACAGGGAAAAAAGGACACAATGACAAACCTGGACCTAATAAAATATGCTTGTGTATTAAATCTAAGAATCTTTTTGAATAAGAATTATAACACTTTAGTTTGTATTGCAAAAGGGTAATATTAAAATTATTAACAAAAACTATGGGACATGAGGTCAGAGTTAAAGAGGCCCAGGATTCTCATCAGGTTAAGAGGAGCGTACAAGTAAAAAATAACTTAAATTTTTTATAGCTGCGCACGAAAGGACAACACTAAAAGTTCAGAAGCATAATATGTAAATTCTGAAAATAACAGAGAGGGAGGAGGGAACATAGAACAGGTGGTTATTCTATCAGAAGATAGAAAACTAAATAACCAATGTGATACTGCAATCTGTACATGTGGAAAAATAAGAATTCATACCCCATTTGAATAAAATGTATGATAGGTCAAGATCATTGTAATGTTTTGAGCAACTAATAAATTTTTTTAAAAAAAATCAATAAATAAAGTTAGGAATAGTACATAAAAACAAGTAATGAACTTAAATAAAACCAGCAATGTTCGTAATCCTAATAAATATAAATAAATTAATAAAATGGAGAGATTTGTGAGTTAGAATTTTTTTTAAAAATTCAGTTGAATGTTATTTCAAGATTCACAATAAACATAAGGACAAAGAAAAGGCTGACTATTAAGGCCCTGTGTGTTAGACTGGATTACTATTGGTCCCAATTTTTCATTCCCCTCCGATTCACACTCTTGCCATAGCCTCTTCCAGACTAGTGTAGATTCTTGCTTCTTGGCGTTGGACTTAATCATGGGACTTCCTTTGGCTAGAAATGACAGTGTGCCAGTTCTGAGCATCCCCACGTGTTTTCCATTGTCCTCTTGCTGCTTTGCCTTTGCCATGAGCACTTCTCTTATAAAGTTGCTGTCCCAGTAGCACCAACACCAGAATACACCCTTGTAGAAGAGAGATTCCCCTGCCAACCCACAGGACCACAGCAAGAAGCAGAGCTGTCTGGCCCAGCCCAGCTTAGATCAGCAGAGCCCAGCTGATCAGTGTTCTGTGAATCAATCTTTTATTTTAGTCTCCATGTGCTTATTTGGCATAATAGGGAGATATAAGGCCTATAGTCTCCTGCCTACCATTTTGAACCCTGGTTTTGTACAAGGTGCTTTTGTATTTTCATACCCTGCCAGCTCAGCAGCCCTCGGGAATGCTACAATCTGCAGGATGGCCTCCAGTTCTCCATATCCTCATTTAGGTCTTAATCCCTTTTATGCTATTTAAATCACAGTGACTTCTCTGCATTTATTTTTTGTCAGATTGGCCTAGAATTTTGTGGGTGCTGTCCAATACTTGATACAGTGTTTTCTGGCTCATTGGTTGCAGGGAAGTACTTGGGAGTAGTGATCTTTTCAACTTTTAAAAAATAACATAAGGAAGAAATCCACCATTTCCTTTCCTCTGCTGAGTTTACCTTTAGCTCCTAATATGAGTGGCTCCTATTTATTATTTAATCAAAATTGTACCTCTTTTTCTTTTTTCTGGCATGCTAGAGATTAAACCCAGGATGCTTTATCACTGAGGTTCATCCCCAGCCCTTTTTATTTTTCATTCTGAGACACGGTCTCACTAAGTTGCTGAGGCTGGCCCCAAACTTGCCATCTTTTTGCCTGAGCCGCCTCAGTCAGTGGGATTACAGGCATGCACCACTGTGCCTGGTGCCTCTGATGTATTCTTAACAACATCTTCCTTGTAGTTTTGAGAGCTTTTTTGGGATACCTATCCTCCACCTATTTATAAGTTGTCTATGGTCCCCATTTGGCTCCTTCAATTTTTGGAAAGCTATGTTTTTCCTGTAATAACCTCTTTGCTTCTGATAGATAATAGTGATGTAACAAGAAGGCTGTGCTATGGCTTCCAGAGAAAGTCACAAAAGTTAGATGGGCTTCTCTCAGGCATGAGATATAGCGCCATTGGTTGTGAGCTCAATGTTAATTGATAATTTGGTACATTCAGCAATAGGAGAGGAGATTTGCTGATTGGTATGTGAGTGTGCTTCAGAAAGTGCTTAAGTAACATCTACCATGTGTGGCGAAGCTGTGGAAAAGATGGAAAAGAAACTCAGGAATTCATGAGGTGACAACTGACTAAAAAGCAAATCACCAAACAAAGCCTAATGGACAGCACTGTTATGAGACTGAAAGCCAAAGACATTTACACATTATCCAAGGTCAAGAAAAGTATTAAACCCTTCTCACCTAATGTTGTATTATTAAAAAAATAGATATCATTAATTTTTAAGAAATATTAACTTTCAGTATCTTCAAAGACAAACACATGTAAAATAGGTAATGTGTTGATCTGTTGATGATACTACTATGACCAGAGGTACACAGGAACGGATCCCTGTGTTTCTTTTAGGTAACACGTCAGTGTCCCCTACCAGCCAGTGCTTGTGGTGGCTGAAAAACATGACCGCAAGGAATAACAAGACTTTCGGGGTGTAATGATGCATGCCTGTAATCTCAGCCACTCAGAAGGCTGAAGCAGGAGGATCGCAAGTTCAAAGCCAGCCTCAATGGCAAAAAGCGCCCATGGATGCCATCCCCAGTACCACGAAACAAAACAAAAACAAAGTAACAAGATGGTATAGAACACAGGAAAGAGTGAGCAGTTCATTTTGGCATTTTGACTAGAATATATATAGGATATCTTGGAAAAGAAGAAGAGGGGAGAGAGAGAAAAAGAGGAGTATCACCATAAGTTAGAACCAAGTCATGGAGGCTTTGAAAGCCAAAATATGAAGCCAAACAATGGGAGTACATGAGTCTGGGTTTTGTTACTATAAAGAAATTGTTTGAGGACTGGGGTTGTGGCTCAGCCGTAGAGCGTTTGCCTAGCATGTGTAAGACCTTGGGTTCGATCTTCATCACCACATAAAAATAATTAAGTAGAATTAAGGTACTGTGTCCAACTATAACTAAAAAAATAAATATTAAAAAAGAAAGGTTTGAGCCTCCATCCATCACTGGATTGCTTTGTAAGAGTGTAAGTGTGTGACTACCTCCTCAGATAAGGACATTTGATGCTCAGCTAAGAGGTCCAAAATTCCCCATTTCCTGATTGCTTTGCTGTTTTTACTTGTTTTCATTTAATCCTCACCATGGGACTTAGTTTTCATCTGGTGGGGAGTTGCCCCAAGGCCTTACCTTGGTTGAACTTATTTTAAATTTCCTGTCTTCCCTGAAAGTGGCTTTCTATCTCCCCACCCCAGCTTTACATCACCTGCCATTTTGATTAGCACAGCTTATGGAAATAACTCAGATCACCTTGAGATACCTAAGAAGATTAGAAAAGAGGGAAGAAGGAAGGGTGGGAAAAGAAGCAGAGAATGTCTCCTTTCTCTTAGATCCTGGTGACTGGTTCCCTGGTGACTGCATTGTCTATCCCCAAGAACTCAGTAGGGATCTACTGTCAGGCACCTTTGCTGCCCAAAGCAACTTCTCATTGATCTACTTCTGGGGATCTTGGAAAAGATGCTTTGAAAGTCTCCTCCCTGGTTGGGAGTGTAGCTCAGTGGTAAAGCTCTTGCCTAGCATGCAGGAGGCCCTGAGTTCAATCCCCAGTACCATCAAATTTTTTAAAAAAAGGTCTCCATGCCCACACTTGAGGACTTAGTAACATATAGCCCAAAATAGCGTCATAATATGCAGGTCCTCTTTCAAAAATTGTTAAGAATCCCAAATGGTGGTAGCAAAGCAGTAAACCAACCCCCATCTGACTACATGGATTGCACACTCATACAGTGGGTCACAGTTCTGAAAAAACCTCTCTCCATCCCCTGTTGTAAGGGTCCGGCGAAACGTTGGAGTAAGAGACCACAAGAGACTGTCTTATGCAATAGCAGAAGGGTAGGTTTATTTGGAGACCAGCATGCTGGGGCCCGAGCTCTCTATAGCAAAGAGAGAGAGAGAGAGCCCTGAGAACAGCTTGAGTAGAGCTTATATACTTTCCCTGGAGAGGGCAGCGAGAGAAGTTACATTTTGTAGTTTGGCAGTTGGGGACAGCTCATTCTGGGAACAAGATTAGCAGACAGTCCACAGTTAGGGACAGCACATTCTGGGAACAAGATTAGCAAACAGTTCTTAAGATTTCAACAGTGTTTTGTTAAGCATATAGAGAAACGGGGTGACAAGTACCTATTTTATTAACCTTTCCCCTGTGAAGGATCCTGGTCTCTGTCTTCCCATCACTCTGCCCACAGTGGAACATTTTATGAACACAGTTTAAGGCTTTGAAGCAGCTTCTCTTTGTATATAAAAGAATTAAGTATTATTTTTACCTTTCTTGACAGTAATAACTTTTGAGCTAATTTTTTAATTTTTTTTTTGTTCTACCTCTTCAATGACAACCCTGCTAACCAGTTTAACCTCAAAACTCACATGAATTCTCGAGACCTGAAGACAGCTATTGAGAAAATTACCCAGAGAGGAGGGCTTTCTAATGTAGGTGTGTGACCCCACTTCAGATAATTCTATCTTGTTGCCATGGTTCTCTTTCTATGTGGTTGTCTTCTAACATTCTATATTAAAGTAGGAAAAAAAAAGAATCCATCAAGAAATGACTCATGTAACATCTGTGTCTTTTCTAAAGTATTATAATGAGTTCAGGTGGCAAGAATTGTCAAAATATGTGTGTCATCTAGTTCCAGCTTGCTTGGTTCCTCGGGATGCCAACATTCTTCAGGACAAGCAGGACTGCTGTTGTGACTATTTCCTGGTTGGACTCCAAGTTGCCAAGATTGAACATTAAATCTCACCACCAATTCCATCAGAAAGCAGTTCAGTGCTCCTTGGGAGTCTTGTTCCAATCAGCTACTGTTGCAACAATGACTTTGCAAACAGAGTCTTGTCCTCTATTTCAAGATGAATCTTTTGTGATGTTTGAGCCTTTGGAGGAGGTAACAGATGTTCAAGATGTAATCCTCACTGGAGCATTTTATCATTTCACCCAGAGGTGACGGGGCATTAGGAAACATCAGTTTCACATTTTCACACTAACCGTGCTCAGGCTGTCAAAGAACCCATACCAATGTGTAATTAATGTATAAATGTTAGCCTTATTTGGGGGGACACAAGGGGGGATGATTATATGCTTCTCAGGGAACCTGTTCATACCATCAAAGTCCAAAGGACTGGAGATGTGGGCCACATTTGCTTGGCATGGAGAATCTATGTGCAGTGTGTAGAACTATCTTATCCTTGAGGGAGTTACAATAAATCCGATTAATTATTTTCCTCCCCCAACCCTGAGAGAACATTTTGTAGCCATCAAACATAAGAATCAAGTAAATGCAGAGCCTGTCACTTTTGAACAATGTTAAATAAACACTAAGCTGCTGTTCTCCATGCCCCAAATTCCAAAGCATCTTCATTACAAACATGATAAAGTTGATTTCTGACTTGTTCTCCACTTAAGCCTTCCATGAGCAAAATTTTACTGGAGAAAAACTTCAGAAGACAACTAACTTCCCTGAGGAGATCAGAAAGGTGTTTCAACCTAATCAGTATACCATTTTCAGTGTAGCACAGGTTTGAATTCTGCCTCTGATTCAGGGTTTGGGTTCAGAGGACAGAACACAACCAGCTGGTTCAGGTATAAAGTGATTTATTTCAGAGCATTAAACATTATGAGAATTATAGAAAGGACTGAAGAAGCAGAATTTGGGAGCTTCTTTTGGAAACAGGGCTTCCAAAGGAGCTGCTACCTCTTCCAAGATCTAGAAACAACTTTCTGAATTCTGCCACCATAACCTCTTCAGGAAACTGCTTCAGCAGGAAGACTACAATTAGGCAGCTTCTTCTACAGCTGCCACTCCAGAACCAAGTCCTCCCTGACCCATTCTTACCCACAAAAGGGCTAATCTGCACCCTCTCTCCTAACACCATTAAAGCTAGCAACCAACACAAACATGTCTGTCAATGGTGCTCCAAGATAAGTCAAATACTCTACAGATTCTCATCAGCATAAACTGCTGAAAGAAAAGTACAGCCCCTGCCTGCTGTCATCTTCTAAATCTCATGTAAATACATCAATTTGTGAAAGTAAAAGAAAGCTGAAAATCTAGATGCAAGAGAGTATGGACATTGTAGTTTTCAGACATCCAGCATCTGGTTTCAAGACCCACTACAAGCCCCGCACAATGGTGTATGCCTGTAATCCATCAGGTCTGGAGGCTGAGGCAGGAGGATTGCAAGTTCAAAGCCAGCCTCAGCAATTTAGCAAAGCCCTAAGCAATTCAGTGAGAACCTGTCTCTGAATAAAATATTTTTTAAAAAATGGCTCACGATATGACTCATTGGTTAAGTGCCCCTGAGTTCAATCCCTAGTACCAGAAGAAGAAGAAGAAGAAGAAGAAGAAGAAGAAGAGGAGGAGGAGGAGGAGGAGGAGGAGGAGGAGGAGGAGGAGAGGGAGGGAGGCAGGCAGGGAGGGAGGGAGGGAAGGAAGGACAGAAGGAAGGAAGGAAGGAAGGAAGCAACAACAACAATAAAAATCCACTGCAAGGTGGGTGGAATGTGCATCAAGCACTGGTTCACTGTGGGCTCAACTAGACTCAAGATTAGGTGGGGTCAAAGTGAACTTTTGGCTCCCTTATGGTGCCTAATATTGAGCCAGAAAGGACTACTGGAAGTTTTGGGACTTGATGGAAATTATCCCTTGGCCATGGAAGCAGTTTTCAGCAGCCAATGTTTTCCCTTAGCAACCAGGTTCAGTGCAGACAGTTCACAGGGGTTCACTAAGACACTTCTCCAGGACTTTAGATGTAACCATTTGATACTTTCATTTGACAGGTAAATATTATACTGCCCAAACCAGAGAAGCATTGAGTGTAATAATATTTACTTAAAGAAGGTGGTTGTTAGCTGTTATTAGGGATTCATTTGAGAATCTCCAAAAATAATATGTATGGCCTTGCTACCCAGATAGTACTCATACACAAGATCCTGTGTATAATTTCAGAGGATGCATGGGTATACATACACATCTCTCTCACACACACATACACACACACACTGGTTCCACACAACCCAGAAAGGGAGCCTTGTTATCCCAATTTGCACAAGGGAACTTGGGATTTTAGCACTGATACTGGGAAATTGCTGGGAAAGTAGGATAGTTTGTCATCTAGTTGACTCTGAAAATGTCCTGAGACCCTGCACATGGGAGAAAGGCATCTCAAGGTTTCACAAAGCCTCATGATTGTTGCACTCAGCTGAAGCAGATCATTGGCCTGGAAGTCTAGACCCAGAGACCATTAGGGACGACCCAGGGCCACACAGCCAGTGGTTGGCACAGACAGGGCTAGAACACAGTCTCTCAGTTCCTGGTATAGCTCTTCCCTGGACAGCCAAACTTGGGCCCCTGGCTTGGAACTGGCGGAAAGACCACTGACCACAGAATACAGCCCTGCAGGCCCAGCAGTCCCAGGATTTAGGAAGCCCAGAGAAGGCTACTGTCACCCCAGTTCAACTCCCCTGATCCTGTGCTCTAGGACACAATTTGAGGCAGCTTAGAGATTTAGAGTGAGTCTGACCCAAGCAAATAAGAGTCCCTTTATTTCTATGAGAGTCTTTCCCTGCTACTTGCTGGTCTCTATAACTTTTTTCAAGGCAATTAGAAATTAAAGGCTTAAAATGAAACTAAGGGAGTGATGTGACAGCTGCATTGTGAATGTGCCCCAGTGCCACTAAACTGTACACTCACAAATGCCACTGAATTGTACACTTAAAACTAAAGTGGGAGTTCTGAGTGCACGTACTAGATCGCGGCTCATAAGCCGGGTTAGTCCATCGTCTGGCCTCTGCAGATCGAATTCCGCTCGGCAGTCTCGGCCCTGGGAACGTATCCCAGCATCACCGAGGCAAGATGCCGGCCCACATGCTTCAGCTCTCCAACTCCTACACCACCACCACCACCATCAGAGCGCCTCCCAAGGGGAGCCCGCAGAATGAAGGAGAGAAGTTGGAAAACCCCCCTCTCTACTCCGAAGAAGACATCCACCCTGAAATGAAAGATGACATATATGACCCCAGCTACCAGGATGCAGAGGGCCCCAGGCCCAAGTTTGAGTTTGTCTGGAGAAACATCATCCTCATGTGTCTGCTGCACCTGGGAGCCCTGTATGGGATCATACTGGTTCCCACCTGCAAGTTCTACACTTGGCTCTGGGCCTATGTGTACTATTTAATCAGTGGCCTGGGCATCACAGCAGGAGCTCATCGCCTGTGGAGCCACCGAACTTACAAAGCGTGGCTGCCCCTCTGGCTCTTCCTGATCTTTGCCAACACCATGGCGTTCCAGAATGATGTTTATGAATGGGCCCCAGATCACCGCGCCCACCACAAGTTCTCAGAAACAGATGCCGACCCTCACAACTCCCGCAGCGGCTTCTTCTTCTCTCACGTGGGTTGGCTGCTTGTGCGCAAACACCCAGCTGTCAAAGAGAAGGGGGCGACGCTGAACCTATCTGACCTAAAAGCTGAGAAGCTGGTGATGTTCCAGAGGAGGTACTACAAGCCCGCTGTCCTGTTGATATGCTTCATCCTGCCCACACTGGTGCCCCGGTTCTATTGGGGTGAAACTTTTCTAAACAGCTTGTGTGTTGCCACTTTCCTGCGATATGCTGTAGTGCTCAATGCCACCTGGGCAGCTGGTGAACAGTGCTGCCCACCTGTATGGATACCGCCCCTATGACAAGAACATTAACTCCCGGGAGAATATTCTGGTTTCCCTGGGAGTTGTGGGTGAGGGTCTCCACAACTACCACCACACCTTCCCCTATGACTACTCTGCCAGTGAGTACCGCTGGCACATCAACTTTACCATGTTCTTCATCGACTGCATGGCTGCCCTTGGCCTGGCTTATGACAGGAAGAAAGTATCCAAGACTGCCGTACTGGCCAGGATTAAGAGAACTGGAGATGGAAGCCACAAGAGTGCCTGAGTTTGGGGTTGTCCAGGTTCCTTTCCTAAAGCCATCTGGGCAGAGGTTTAATGTTCTGTTTATTAACTACTGAGTAATGCTTCCCAGATGCTAAAGACGATGACCTTAACCCATTCTAGTACAGTATTCTTGTAAATGCGCAAGGATTGAAAGGCAACAAGTCCCCTCTTTGAAGCTAGGCTGATTTTTTTTTCTCTTCTATTCCCATTGTCCTTTGCCTTGCTTGGTTCCTATCACCTTCCTTTCTCTAATCCCTCATTGCCTCCCAGGCAAGCATCTGATCAGCCATAAGTTGGTGTCCATTGTAAAAACCCAAAGGTCTTTTCTAGAGCCTAAAAGTAAAGATCTTTGCCACAGTTAACTCTCTTTTCTTGATCTCTCCTGAGCTTCCAGATTGATGGCTCTAGCTAGATATGCAACAAAATCTTCTCAAAAGTGCCCATTAACTGTCATCCTACGCTTTGCCAGATGGAAGGTGAAAATAACTTTGTCACAGAGTTTGCAAAGCAGGTTATTCATCAGGGGAGAGTGAGCATGCAGGGTATGATTTGTAAGTAAGGATGTGGTTGAGGTGGGAAAGCTTTTTGTAGTCAGACCCAGCTGCCTACTTAGCAGAGACCTAGAGTCTCTCTACTCAGTATGCGTCCTTTCTTTCCTGATTGGTAGAGTAGCCATGAAGGTTGGCAATTAAATTACCACAGCACATCTCAATGTCTCAATATAGTTTAGACTGAGGATAAATGGGAAGCATTTCATCCTTAGAAAACGTGGTCTCTGCTGGGGAAGGACGTTTCCCCCTCTATAACAAGGACATTTTCTTATTTCATACACAAACAAGTTGTCAGGTTAACCATGTCCAGAAGTGATGGATACAGCAACAGTTAATAGAATTTTGAGGATTCTGTGAGCTTCTCATTCAACTTCTTTCATCTTTCTGCTGTGCTATCTTCAGGATTTTGGTCACTGTCCTTGTAATGATAGGATGGCTGTGGCATTTCCAAACATCCAACAATGGAAAGATTTTAGCAGGTGAACTTGGGTCAAATTATAGACATAATTTGTATTGCAGCATGAAAATATTCACTGGGAGTATTTCATTCTGAAAAAGAAATACTAAAGTAGCTTGAAGGACAAGAGGAACCTATTGGTTTACCCATTCCTCCCACTGCTGGGCAGGAGATGGACATTTTGAGGGGCAGGGTCTGTAGGCAGCTCCTGAAAGATTACTTTCCAAAGGAAGAACTCTGACAGCACATTGTCAGAGGGTTCAGAAGCTGCTGAGTGATTTGTTGGGTGTTCTGGTGAACTAAGTTAGAGAGTAGGTTCATTCATTACAGTTTTTCCTTACATAGAATAAAACCTAGGTTTCCTCCCCCATTATTGTGCCCCTTCATGCATTCCTTTTTCTGTGACCATCCAGACAACACTGGCAGGGCTGCCTGTGGCAGGGTTTGGGTATAGCGATCTTTTAACCATCTTGTTTCCTGGCTCTACTCCATCTGTCATTTTTACTGGTTCTCTTATACTTTGAAGACACAGCCTCCTATGTGTCTTCAGGGCAGTGAGGACTTCCTATCCAGGCAACACCCTATTCTGCAGACACATTCCTCATGGGAACTGAACTGAAGTGGCCTCCAGATCCTCTTCACTTCCACCCTATGTGCCTCTGCCACACTGATAACTTAAGAAAACCCTCTCAAAACTTTCCTGGCTCACACAGGCTCCCTTTCCAAAAAGCTAAGCCAAATGCCCAAGTTGTGCCAGTGAGCTGACCATGGAGGAAAGCAGGGTTTGTTGATAATCTCCTTCCTAGGACAGAAGAGAGCATGCTCAGTGTGATTCTTGCAGGAAGAGGAGGTCACCTGGTTCTCACTTTGAAAGGAGGCCCTGACCAGGAGCCAGAGTCTGCTGCAAAGCTTTGGCTTAAATGTGAGATCTGAGATGGCATGAATTTTGCTGAAAAGAGTGTGTGTTTAGCAAACTTAACTGACATCCCCTACCACACAGCCAGGCAAACAATAGGATAGAAGTCTGTGGGGGGAAAAACAGAATGTCAATAGTTTAAAGACTATGGGCCTTTCCTGCCCTATACCTCCGTCATCAATGTGGAAGCCTGGCTTTGCTCTTACCAGGATTAACAGTGTACAATGCCAAATGCTTTGTCCATTGTTGAGGCCTGATGTTGGGAGGAAGCAGGAACTTTCTTCCTGTGTCAATTGAGTTGAGGCTAAAGGGACCAGCCTGCACTAAGGCAGCCTTGCTTTGAACTGTTCATTAAAGCAGAAAAGAATCTTATGGAAGATCACTATAGATCATATCTGCTGACCTGTGTGCCTACCCACAAATATGTCTCTTGGGTTGTTTTTTTTCTCTGCAGGTCATCAGGTAGATATAACCCTCAATTTTTTCTCATTCTCTTTTAATTCTGTCCCACGAATCTGATCTGTTCCATGTCCCTACACAAGTGAGGATGGAGACCTTGGACTGAGGGTGCAGGATATGTGTGTGGGGGGGTAGTGGTAGATTGACTCAGTAAAGATTCTAAAGCTCAATGACACATTAAAAGAAACTCTGATCAAGAGTGAATTTGTAATGGTTAATGCTGACAATTTATTCAGGTGCCTTACCTCTTTTCTAATCCATGTTACACGTGAGCCTCCCTTGCTCCCTCTTGAGTCCCTTAACACCTGAGAGCCTGCAGCAGTGCAGATGTAAAAACTGGCCCACTTGGAGGATTATCAATACATCGATTTAAAGGATTCCCTTCTGGGCTTCATTTTGTAAACTTCTTAGAGCTGTTTTTATTAATCACGTTTGATGGAGGGTAGAAATAATTTGAACATTTTATTTATACCTTTATTAATTAAAAGGTTACAGTGTTTAAAATGGAAGTTTTAACAGTCTGCAATTATCCCAAGTGTGTTCTCTGTAAATGTAACAGAAGTGGGTTGATGTGAAAAGAAGGCAAGGTAGCTATGCTATACTGGTTGTGAAGGTCAGGGCCTCCTACCAGTATGCCACTGACCATGAGACTCCTAAAGCAGACTTATGGTGACAATAAAGAATCCACTCCTAAGATAAGGACATTAATCCATGAGGGTAGAACACTCCTGACCTAATCACCTCTTGAAATGGTTCCACCTCAATGCTGTTGCTTTGGAGATGAAGTGTCCATCCTATGAATTCAGACCACAGCACTGGACAAGTCATAATGTGCCTCAGTATTCCTTCTCTTAAAATGGGGTAATAAAACTGACCTACCTCAATGGACAGGTTTGAGGCATGAGTAATGCTTCTACTAAAGCATTTTGGCATTAGCAGAGGAATTTTCAAAACCTGCATGTTTTTATTATAGCAGTATCCACCATGGACTTGACATGTACCATGTACTGGATGATGTTAGACTACATCCTCCTCTTGAGAGATTGAATGAATGCAGTTGATAAATGTTGGATAATTAGCCAGACAAAATTTTGAGAATGTATACTCATTGCTATGAAAATATATGCAGGATACCTTTTCCCTTCCTTGGGTAAGATTTTTCCTTATGTGAAATAGTAATTATTTGTAACCTAAGAATTTTTTTTGGAATAATTTTCATTAATATCAATTTTGAAGCTAGTTGTTTTGATCTGAGGTTGTGTTTGTTCTAATAAAATTGATGTGAATCTGGAAAAAAAAACTAAAGTGGTACAAAAAATAGAACAGTCAAACTGCGAGGGAATGAGTGTGTTTTTCTGGACCTTTTTGTGCTGCTGTGATCTGTTTCTGAATTTACCACTGGCATAATCCCTTAAAGCATGAGTCTTTTTCTTCTAGGCTGGGCCATCTTCTTTGTGACCAAGACCGTCTTTTCCAAAGCCAATGGAAACAGAGGTGGTGCTCCTAATGTGGCTGTAGTGATGGTGGATGGTTGGCCTACAGACAAAGTGGAGGAGGCTTCAAGGCTTGCAAGAGAACCAGGAATCAACATTTTCTTCATCACTGTAGAAGCTGCTGTGTAAAATGAGAAGCACTATGTGATAGAGCCTAACTTTGCCAACAAGGTTTGTAATTGCCAGAGACTCACCCACAGTGAAGCTCCCCTGTACTCTGAAAAGCTGAAATTCCAGGAAGATTGTTTTCTTGGGCTTTCAAAAGTGTATGAATCTCACATCTAGGTAGCGGTGTCTCCAATGAAGGAACTTCAAATTACTCTCTCAAAGAAAAGTCTCACACCCACCCAAGGCCAGCAGCTTGGGAACAGAAGGCAGGAGCAGTGTTCCAAAGGTCTCATGTGGAGGCTCTTCCTTGTTCCTCCCACAGCATGAGGGACCTTGACCAGGCAGTCCAGGAAAGCTTCATATATACACATGAGCATGCACATGTATGTACACACACACACACACACACATGTACTTTCACACAAACATGCTACAAATTAATCAATCTGATAAACAAGAGAAGGGAGGTGTTGCGACATTTCAGGCAGGTCATGTTTCCAATGCTACTTCTGGGTTCTTCTGAGATGTCTGGCTAGACCTGAGGCAGGACAGATTGGATAGTTGGCCTCCAGTTCCAGTCTACTAAACCACCTTTGGTGTTTTCCAGTGGCTGTCCACGTAAACCTTCCTTCAAATGCAAAGCTTCAACTGAAGGACAGAGAAAGAGAGAAGAAAGGATGGAGGGAGGGAGGAACAGAGCCAGCAAGCTTGGACAGCTTGTCTTTCATTTTTTTATTTTTTTCGTACTGGGGTTTGATTCTAGGGGTGCTCTACCAGTGAGCTACATCCTCAGGTCTATTTATTTATTTATTTATTTATTTATTTATTTATTTATTTATTTATAATTGAGACAGAATCTTGCTAAGTTGCAGAAGCTGGCCTTGAACTTGGAATCCCTGCCTCTGTCTCCTGAGTTGCTGGGATCTCAGGCCTGTGCCATCACGCCTGGCAAAATCTTGTCCGTGATGCTCCTCCAACTTTATTATTATATGTTTTTGGAGCTAATAAGGCCAGACTTCCTGCAGCATAGCAGGCTGCTGACTTATTCTTGCTCCATGAAATCCTCTTCATTGGCTTCCTGGCCCTATGCAGCTGTTATTTCACTTGCTCTTTTCTTTTCTTCCATTATATACCCTGAACATGGACCTTTTCAGGACTTAGATCCTGTTCATCCATCTTCTCTCACAATCTTCTCTTCCTCCAGTCTTCCCAAGGCCACAGCTTCAGTTCTCATCTCCTGAGCTGTACAGTCTTCTCTGTCCAGATGAAAGACTCTCTCCCAGTACCTCCATACTATAGATTGAGCCCTAGGGTGCTCTACCACTGAGCTATATATCCCAGCCCTTTTTATTTTTAGACAGTCTCTTACTGTTGCTCCTGCCTCAGACTCCAAAGTCATTGTGATTGTAGGCATGTGCCATCACACCTGGTGACCTTTCCCTTTTTGGAAGCCCTGTCAGAACCTGAAGTCCTACATGCAGCAAGCCAAGTTCATCATCATCTTTCCCACCTAAAATGTCTCCTTCTCGGGACTTTGCATGAACAGCCCCATCCATCCCATAATTCCACATCAGCTCCCAAACTGCATCCCTTTTCTCTTTGTTCTTTCTCTTGCCCAGTGACATCTCCCCACTTCAAGTCAGTATTTAACATCTTCCCTGCCTTTCTCCTGGGTCTCCTGTGTAGAGATTTAACAGTGAAGCCCTACTCATGCTTATAAAGAGTTCTTCCAACTTTGGGGCTCTTGCTCCAAACCCTTCACTGTTTCTCTTTGTTCTTGAGGCCTCCAAAAGCATGGTCCCAACCCTGCTTCTGGCCCTGCTGCTGTGACACCACAAAGGCCCTGTGCTCAGGCCAATGGCCACCTGTCCCTGGCCACCACTCTCTGCTGCTGGAATCTCACACAGGCTGTCTGATAGGGATACTGCCTCTCCATCCAGAAGATCAGCTTCCTACCAGCACTCAACCTCTTGTGCTGCCTCATCCATAGAAAGTTTTGTAACCTGCTTTATTTAGGTTTTTACAAATCAAAGAAAACATGTATTTTTCCTGGAATGTTTAAGCCATTACTAGTTTCAAAATAATTTTTTAATTATACAGATTCATCTGTAGTCATGAGGTCAGACATGTTCTGTGACCCGAAAAGGAAGGGACGGGAAGAAATGTTCCACCTAGGGCTGGGGATGTAGCTCAAGCAGTAGTGCGCTTGCCTGGCATGTGTGCGGCCCGGGTTCGATCCTCAGCACCACATACCAACAAAGATGTTGTGTCCGCCGAGAACTAGAAAATAAATATTAAAAATTCTCTCTCTCTCACTCTCTCACTCTAAAAAAAAATGTTCAAATGTTCCACCTTAGGAACACTAGCCCTGTCACTTCCAGGAACACACCAGCAAGTTTGCTCAATGTTTATTTGTAGCTGACTTGAATTTTTTCTGGAACAAGCTTAGGCACAAGTAAATAAATGTTTGTTTGCCTATTGGCAAGGTTGTCTGGAAGGCAGAGCTTGGGTTTTGAAGGCAGACAGCTAGGCAATCTAGTTTGGGGAACTCAGGCATGTCCCCTTGTAGTGGCCCTCAGTTTGTTCTCTAACAATGGGGGGGGGCATTGTTCCCCTTGTAGGGTGAGGTGAGGATTGAATGAGAGAATCTCTCCAAGAGCACCTAGTACAACCCTGACCCATGTGACTACTCAGCAACTCTGGGGCCCCTTCCCAGTGGGTGCAGCCTGCTCTGGAAACATTCCTCAGTCACTTCTTGGGTGTGCTCTGTTTTTCCCAGGATAAAAAAAAAGCTTTCTTTAATTTTCTCATGCATTGGTGCCCACCAATGCCAGTCATGGCTGGCTGCCAGTACAAATGAATTGAGCTGAAGAGGCATAAATCTGAAGCAGAAATCAGTGACTTACATCTCCCTGTGAGTTTGCCTAGCACAAGGGCTTCCCACTGAGGCATTGTTATCTGTGGAGACAGGAGTGATTTCAGAGATTACTGGAGAGGTCTTTGTCTCAGCAAGTGCCTACATAGGGGAACAGAAAGGGAAAGAGCCATCAACAAGGACTAGCACAGTAAACAGGAGTCTGTTTGCTTCTTCACCCACCTGGAGGCCCAAGGTAAGGGTGCCAGGTTGGGGGACTTGACTGCTGACCTGGTGAGTGTCCCTCCCCTCTGTCCTCCAGCCTATGTGCAGAACCAATGGTTCAATGTGCAGAGTTGGTTGGGCTTCTCCAAGACCATGCAGCCCCTGGTGAAGCGGGTCTGTGACACCGACCGCCTGGCCTGCAGCAAGACCTGCTTAAATTCAGCCGACATTGGCTTTGTCATTGACGGCTCCAGCAGTGTTGGGACAGGCAACTTCCGCACAGTCCTGCAGTTTGTGGCCAACATCAGCAAGGAGTTTGAGATTTCAGACACAGACACACATATCAGGCCGTGCAGTACCCTACGAGCAGCGGCTGGAGTTTGGGTTTGAAAAGTACAGCACCAAGCCTGACATCCTCAACGCCATCAAGAGGGTGGGGTACTGGAGTGGTGGCACCAGCACTGGCGCCTCCATCCACTATGCCCTGGAGAAGCTCTTCAAGAAGTCCAAGCCCAACAAGAGGAAGCTGATGATCCTCATCACCGAAGACAGCAGGACCTACGATGACGTGCGGATACCAGCCATGGCCACCCATCAGAGGGTAGGGGGAATCTGGCTCAGCCAGCTGCTGAGGCTCCTCTCTAGGGCAGGGAGAGGCTGTCCTTGGAGGGCAAGGAAGGCTCTGCTTTTCTGTGCATTGGTTTTGTCTGTGACTCTCAAAAATGTTCAAAGCCATTAGAGGAGCAAATATTGCAGGTGTCTGAGTAGCAAAGAGGGAAGGATGAAGGGCAGCCAGAGACTCCCCCAGTGTCTTTGAAAACAGGGAGCCTTTCCTTGACCTCCTACATCCTGAGGCTTTTCCCACCAGGGCTTGAGACACTAAAAGGGAATTCTATTTTTCACTTTCTATGAAAGAAAAACAAATCCCTAGCTGTGATGAAGACACCAATTTGTCCTTAATACCTTTTAAAGACTAATAGTGTTCTTTAAGGAAGTTGTACTATGTTTGTAAATTAGATATTGAGGGTTTGGGGGGAAAACCCTAAGAAATTTTGATTCAGAATATTTAAAAGTGATATTTCCATATAAAAATTTCTAAGTTGTCGAGAGAAGGCTCAAAAACACACAAAAAATGAGGGCTGAGGATGTAGCTCAAGTGATAGTGTACTCGCATGGGGCACTGGGTTCGATCCTCAGCACTACATAAAAAAAATGAAATAAAGATATTGTGTCCACCTAAAATTAAGAAATAATTATTTAAAAGAACACAAAAAATGAACAAAGTACTTAAGTGTTTAGAAAATAAATCACATTTATGAATTAATAAATATATATTTTCTCAAAAGTGCCATAAAATAGCATGAAAATATAATAGCCTGAAGAAACCCAAAATGATAATAATAATAGTAATATTAAATGGGCTGGGGTTGTAACTCAGTGGTAGAGCACTTGCCTAACAAGTGTGAGGCATTGGGTTTGATCCTTAGCACCACATAAAAATAAATAAATAAAAGGTATTGTAGCCATCTACAACTAAGAAAAAGAAAAATAGTAGCAATAACAATGATAAAACTGAATAAAGTAGTCAGAGGAACTGGAGATCTCTAAGTGCTAGGGTACAAAACTCACACAATGCAGTGGAGAATTATTTTTCCCTTTTCTGTGCATACTTTTAATATGGGTTATTTTTTCAGGATTTTTTGTATTCTTGAGAGCTGCTTTAAATCCTTCCTAAGACAATTCTTAATGAACAGGTGGTGCTAACTTCCAGAAACCAAAGTATCTAGACAATGCATTCAGGCAAAGTCTTCTCAGGGACTTGCCTTTTGCAGAGTCTGTGGGGCACCTTCACAATGGTGAGATGGTGATGTTCTTTGTGCCAGTTGTCACAAATTCCCTTGGTATCACATCAGCAGAGTTTGTTCAAGGGTCATAAGCTACCCGCTCCAAATCCCAGAGTCAGTGGCTCATGGGCCAGCTCTTGGCTCATCAGCCCAGAGCTTTTTCTAGCACATCTGTCCAAGGTCATGTTCAGTCCCGCCCTCACTTATTTCTCTAGGAACCTTCTTTGGGCCTCACCCAGGAAGTGAGGGAATGAGAAGACTGTTGGAAATGGGAGTTCTCAGGGGATCATATTCTGAGAAGCTTTAAAGAACTGGGACCAATAGATACAAATTACATGGAGGCGGGTTCCTGCTCAGCCAAACACTGTGATTCATCTAAAAATGCAATGAGCATTGTGTTCCCAGGATAATACAAGCCCAGAGTTAACAACCATCTGTCAGAATTGACAGTAGAAGGTTCTGTGCAAGGGTGGTCTCAAGGATCTGAAAAGTTGCATACTGTTCTCTAGTCTTTATAGGGGGATATTCTTTCTTTCTTTCTTTGAGCAGAAACATGGGCTTGCTCAGTCTAAGCTCAGTTCCCATGGCCACTTAACCAGCATTTTAAAACCCAAGGCTAACTTCTCCTAATTGAGATGATATTCAGAGAAAAGAAGCTGGAGAGGTGAGAAAAGGGACTGGCAGTTAATATGCAGCATGATGGATAACTGAAAGCATATTAGACCAGAGCTATGTGAAGCACTGATAGCTCCTAATAAGCAGGACTGTACACCTAGAAGATGAGATGGGCCACTGGCAGAAAGGGGGCTGCAGGGCAGGTGCCTGGGCAGGAAGACCACCTCAGGTTCTGCCCTCTGTTTCCTGGCCATCCTGTGCATCCACCCTGGTTAACCTGAAGGTGGTATAGGAATAGGAGTTTGTAGAGTAAGGTCAAGTACCTGATATCCAACTGCCCCCAACCAAATCAAGAACTATCACAGCAGGCAGTCTCTCCATTTTCCCCACTGAAGATTGTTACCTCCTCTCTGAAGTGGATGCTCAAAAGTATTTCTTGAATGAATGGATGAATGAATGGCCATACCTGGTCTTAATTCTAGAACCTAGAGTTCCATGGGAGTTTTTTTCTTTTGCTTGACATATTTCTGATTTGGGATTGGTTGTGCTGACAGGGCAGCAAAACAGCAAAGATTCATCAACAACACTTTTTCTTAGGGGCATTTGTTTCATCTGATCTTTGTCCCCATAGGAGTGATCACCTGATCAATAAGGGTTGCATGGGCTGCACAGGACAAGCTGGAGGTCATTGCCACTCACCCTGCCAGAGACCACTCCTTCTTTGTGGATGAGTTTGACAACCTGTACAAATCCAACCCCAGGATCATCCAGAACATTTGTACAGAGTTCAATGCAAAGCACCAGAACTGAATTCAGAGCAGCAAAGCATAGCAAATGCTGCCTTACTGACTGGCTCTTTGGACCATCCCTGTGCTTTCTGGGGAACCCACAGGGTGGGCGAGTCTTGGGGAAGACTTGGGCAAACAAGATGCATTTCTATTCTTTCTATTGCTGTTCTCATATGTCAAAATTTGGCACTGGAAATATGATCATCGACTTATAGATTGAATCAAAATGATAAGTCATTTTTAGGGTGCTGAGAATTTACATTTTGACAGTTGTTTTCAAAATCCATGTTCAGAAGAGAGTGCAGCACTTATAATAGGCTTAAATGGAGCTTTTGTGAGAATTTTTTATTTTTATTTCTCATTAAACTCTGTAACCCTCAACAAGTTTCATTTTGTCATGACAGTGTAGGAGTTGCTTAATTAAATGTTTAAAAGGATCACATGCACTCTTTCTCACTGTGTCACGTGTCATGAGGTGGGAGTTCTGTGATGTGGGCCACTCTCCACTCTTTCAGCCCAAGGTAACAACATACCCACTGGTATGGAGAACGTGGTAGGGTCCCTGTTGTTTCTATTGTCTGAATCACTGAATGCCTGCATCACGCTGCTTTTGGAACACTGGCCCTTAAGGAACAGGTAGATCTTGCTTGAAAGTGGTGCTACCCAAATCCTGATTCTCAGGTTCCATCTTAATACCAGTGAAATCTGAGTCTCTAGGAAGAACTGGAATCCAAAACAAGTATTGGCATGTTTTAAGAGCTCCCCAGTGATGCTTAGAGGTTGCTAGGATTGAGAACCCCTGCACTACCTCAGAGGGATCAGTGTTACAGTCATTTCCTACAAGTTTCCATGCCTCTTGTCCTAAGGGATCCATCTAGTTTAGCATTTGTCCTGGATTTTTCAATGATAGCTAGGTTTCTTATTTATTTAATTAATTATTTATTTGTACCAGGGATTAAACCCAGTGGCACTCAACCATTGAGCAATATCCCCAGCCCTATTTTGTATTTTATTTACAGACAGAGTCACTGAATTGCTTAGTGCCTCAATTTTGCTGAGGCTGGCTTTGAACTCAAGATCCTCCTGCCTCAGCCTCTGGAGCTGCTGGTTATTATAGGCATGTGCCACCACAGAAGGCTGAGAGCTAGATGTTATTATTGATGTTTTTGCATTACAATAAGCTGGGAGAAATCTGGTTCAACTTTCCTTTTTACTTCCATGTTCTGCTAAGAACATATTTGTCAAGATGTGAGATACATGTATAATGGGGAGACATTCAAAAGAATCCTAAAAAGGGCTCACTCAGTGTCTGGGTATATGTGATGTCTAAAACTCCACTAGACTTGATTTTTCTCAGGAATTAGGGCCTTTGGAAAAAAAAAACAACAATCTTTTTTGTTGATTGTTTTTTGCTAAGGTTCAATGTTTGCTTGGGGTATTGGAGACTGAACCCAGGGATCTTTTACCAATAAGTCACATCCCTAGCCCTTTTTAATTTTAAATCACTTAGTTTTCAAAGTTTAAATCACTTAGCTTAAATCACTTAGTTGCCAAAGCTGTCCTGGAACTTGGTGATCCTCCTTCCTTTTGGCCTGTGATCAGAATCAGAAGGCTAATTATACATTTAATAACTTTGTATACATCAGAGCAATCATCATGAGGCATTTATACACAATGGAATATTACTCATCACTAAAAAATAACAAAATCATGGCATTTGCAGGAAAATGGATGGCATTAGAGCAGATTATGCTAAGCAAAGTTAGACAATCCCTGAAAAACAAATGCTGAATGTCTTCTCTGATTTAAGGGAGGTGACTCAAAACAGTGTAGGGAGGAAGAGCATGAGAAGAAGATTACCATGAAACAAGGAAAAGAGGTGGGAGGGAATGGGAGGGAGAAGGGGAATTTCACGGAAGATGGAAGGATACCCTCATGGTTACACAAAATACATATACGAAGGTGTGAGGGGGAAGGGAAGAAAAAAGAGAGAAATAAGTGTCACAGTAGAATGGGTAGAGAGAGGTGATGGGAGGGGAGGAGCGGGGAGGGGGTGGATAGGAAGGGCAGTAGAATACAACTGACACTAGGATTGCTGTATGTATACACATGGATGTATAACCAATGTGCTCCTGCAGTTTGTACACTTGGAAAAATGAGAATTCATACCCTATTTGAATCAAATGTATGATATGTCGAGATCATTGTATTGTCTTGAGCAACTAATAAAAAATGTTATTTTTTAAAACCCTGAGTTTCTTTTGTTAAATATTTTTTTAGTTGTAGTTAGACACATTATCTTTATTTTATTTATTTATCTTTATGTGGTGCTGAGGACCAAACCCAGTGCTTGCACATGCTAGGCAAGCACTCTACCAGTGGGCCACAACCCCAGCCCACAAAGTTTCTTCGTAAAGACTGTCTTCCTCATCACCACCAAAGAAAGCCAAACTGTTAATAACAATATTGGAAGAAGGGAAAGTGTAAAGACTAAGAAAATGATAGCTCTTAACCTGAAAAGGAACAGATTATCAAATTTGGTAATAACTTGTAGCTATGAATGTGAACAAGTCCACCAAATGTTTGAGATTAAAAAAAAAACCAATCATTGAACTGATTCGCCAAATACTCCAACCTGATCAAAAATAATTCATAAAGTAAAATAAAACATTCACTAAAGTTGAAAAGAATATTAACATGTAGAATAGTAGTATATACAAGAAACATAAGACTCAATAGAAATACATTCAGGGCAAGTAAAGATTTGTACAAAAATCTTACAATGTTAAAATCTGAGGATTTGAAATGGTCTCAGAAAGCATGCCATGCAAATGGCAAATCTTCTATACTGTATGATGTTTATGGCTCCAAAGGGGTTCTAAACACATTTTAAACCAATAAAATTCTTTTGATATGTACATTCATCCTTAAAGTAGCATTCTTCAGGGGGCCTACTTTTCTATATTTAAAGCATTCATTCTCTATGTATAAAGTGTAAACCTATAAATCTCAGGTGGCATATAAAGTCCAGCCTGTTGAGAGCCACAGCCCAGTCAGAATGACTCCTGGCATTTGCCAGAGGGAATGGTTGAAAGGTGATGCCAGCGAACCATTGAGATGATGATTTGAGTTAAGCTGTATATAATTGCTGTGAGGCTGGATTGATTGAATTG
Organism: Urocitellus parryii; assembly: GCF_045843805.1. Classification (NCBI taxonomy): domain Eukaryota; kingdom Metazoa; phylum Chordata; class Mammalia; order Rodentia; family Sciuridae; genus Urocitellus; species Urocitellus parryii. Next base: position 2,131,228 of record NW_027554054.1, on the reverse strand, counting down.
CATATTTGACCTTTACTGTCGGGCAATGGGGCAGCTCTTGCTGCCTCGGGCGCCTGCTACTTTGGAGTTCCTGTGAGTTCTTGGGGGGGGGGATTGGACAGAGCCCGGTAGAGGGAGTGTGTTCCTGTGTGGTGTGTGCAGTGCCGGTGAGAGTTGGGAAATTAAGAGTGGCTGTTTGAATCTACAAGGCTTTGTGATGGCTCAGTTATTTGTGCCCAGCCAGACTTTGGCACCAGCCTCTTCCAAGCAGATAAGGATATCCACAATCTGTCCCAGACTACTCTTCCTAGCTTCACCTTTCATAATCCCTGCTCACACACTCTGGGCTTCAACTGAAGCAATGAATCTTCAGATAGAACTGAACTTTTCCAGGTCCATGCCTTGCTGTTTGCCTTTCCCTTTTCCTGCTAACCTCCCCAAACACTTTTTCTTTTCATATTCTACCAATATTCAAATTTGAACCCACTTAGCTCATAGAAATCTCTCTGAAACTCAAGCACATTTATTATCATTTATACAAAATGACATATAAGAGGAAAGGAGGGGTAAGACAAGATAATACAAATGGAAGAAAGGATTTACAGTAGAAGGGGTAGAGAGAGAAAAGGGGAGGGGAGGGGAGGGGAGGGGGGATACTAGAGAATAGGACAGACAGCAGAATACATCAGACACTAGAAAGGCAATATGTCAATCAATGGAAGGGTAACTGATGTGATTCAGCAATCTGTATACGGGGTAAAATTGGGAGTTCATAACCCACTTGAATCAAACTGTGAAATATGATGTATTAAGAACTATGTAATGTTTTGAATGACCAACAATTAAAAAAAAAACAAATCTCTACATGTAAATATTATTTTATGGAACTTTTTGTGTTTAGTCAAAATGGAAGAAAATAAGCACTTCAAAGTATTTACCATGTATTAGGCACTCTGTTAAACACTTTATATAATTAATCTCATTAAGCCAGGATTATTATGTAATTATTTTCTTGCTTTCATTTAATTTTTCAAGTATTTATGGTTCATCTCATCTCCAACCAGATTATAAATTCCCTATGGGCATAAATCTTCATTTATACTGTAAGAGTAAAAGAAATTGAAATTGAAGATAAAGTGTAAAAGACCAGATATTGTAAACTTTATAAGCTGCAAAGCCTGAGTTAAAATGTAATGGACCAGGTATTGTTAAGTTCCTATGCTACACTACAAAACCTGGAATTCCTGTAGCTAAGACAATTCCCGGGACTGCCCAGTAGATATTTCCCCTGACCACTTAGTAGATAAATAACCTGGACCCTGTGCAGTTTGGCAAGTAGGCATACAGGGCCCAAACCAACAAATTTGAATGTACCCCCCTTCTTAGGACTGACCTATCACTCCTGCCCTACCTGTTCCCACCAATGAATGTACTAATCATGTTTGAGAATTGTTATTTGATTTTCCCACGCCTCATGATGATGGCTCTGATATATGCAAAGTTATTAAATGTATAATTAGCCTTCTGATTCTGATCACAGGCTTTTTTCTTTCTTTTTGTAATACATTACCTATCACATTTTAAAGCAAATTTTGTAAAAGAATGTCTTAACATTCAGGAAGATCCTGAGTTCAAAGCTAGCCTCAGCAACAGTGAGGCACTAAGCAACTCAGTGAGACCCTGTCTCTAAATAAAAATTCAAAATAAGGCTAGGGATGTGGCTCAGTGGCCCAGTGGCCCTGCGTTCAATCCCTGGTATTCACCATACCTGCCCCCCCACCCCAAAAAAGAATGTCTTAAAATTCTCCTTCTGAAATAATCTATGTTGCTGTATACAAGGCTTAGAATATGACTTATGATGGCAGAATTTTCCAGGCCAACATACTAAAATTCTCAGATCAAGACAGTTGGACTGGGCTGGGGTTTTATCTATGTGGTAGAGTGCTTGCCTAGCATGTATGAGGCACTGATTTTGAAAATCAGCCCCACATTAAAAAAAAGACATTAGGACTCAGAAAAAGTTGGAGAAGATAAAAATAAAAAAACAAAAAACAAATTAGTGTGTGTGTGTGTGTGTGTGTGTGTGTGTGTGTAAGAGAGAGAGAGAGAGAGAGAGAGAGAGAGAGAGAAAGAAAGAGAGAGAGAGAGATAGAGAGAGAGAGAGAGAAACTTACAGACTGACCAGAGAGAGAGAGAGAGAGAAATGGTTATGAAATATTCATTCTTGACAGTAACAAGAGGAATAAAATCAGCATTCTTTAAAACAATCTCATTACCAATAAATAGTTCTCAAAGAAAAGTAAGAAGAAAAAAAATGGAAATAACAGGTCAACGAAAAGCAAAGAGGCTGTGATCATGTATCTGAATGCCATGAGCAAGGCCATGAGTATTTCACCAAACCTGAAGTTATTTTGAATTGTGAAGATTAATTTTTCTCTCAAAAGAACATATCTAGTATAATCAAAAGTTTAAGAAATTAAGGAAAGCTGATTGTAAGAATCTCGGAATTGGGCTGGGGATGTGGCTTAAGCAATAACATGCTCGCCTGGCATGCACGGGACACTGGGTTTGATATTCAGTATCACATAAAAATAAAATAAAGAGGTTGTGTCCACCGAAAAACTGAAAAAGAAATATTAAAAAATTCACTCTCTCTTTCTCTCTCTCTCTTTAATAAAAAAAAGAATCCCGGAATCATGTGCAACTGAGCTGCTCTCTCAGCCCCAAGAAACCTTTTGAGAGGCAGTGCACGTATAGCCAGTTCAACCTAGTTTAAATCCTTGCCATGTACTGAATGGATAAGAAGCCTTGAGCTCACCTGTTATTTGCTATTTGTATTTATTTTCATAAAGTGGCCTATAATCTTTTTCCCAGTGCTGTCAAACTTAAAAGTTATTAAAACTACTACATTGATACTGTTTTTAATATTTTAGAACATACAATTACTTGATTTTTTAATTATTGTCCATCCTGTCACTGTTTTATGGATTCTGATTGAAACTTTTTATGATTTTTCATGTAATCATCCTTTATCTCTTATCTTTTCATAAAGTACTTCTGATAGGTTTGAAGAGAAGATTTCAGGGAATGAACCCACAACCTTAACATGCTAGGCAAGTACTCTACTACTGAGCCACATACCCAGGCCTCTCTCTTTCTTATCAATTTCACTAAACTAGATAAATGTCTGCCAACTCAAATATAATTCCAGATATCTTTGCCTATCTATTAGATGTAAACTGTATTTGTTTTTGCAAGAAACATTTGAATAAAGATTTAATTTCCTAAAATAAAACCAATACTATAAATTTTATTATTTTAAGTATGTGAGTTTACTTTTTTAAAATACAAATAACACATTCTACTGTAATTTTTTTCCAAAGCCACTTTTGCCATTTTCTCAGACCAAATACCTAACATAAATCATACTGAAAATATATTAACAAGAGGCAATGATAACATCTATCTTCTGCACTTTCACAAAGCACTTTCATATAACTATATTATGATTATGAATCTTCACAATAGTGATACAAATTAGAAATCAAATTCCAAAAAAGTCAACTCAACATCTAGTCACTTTAAAGATTATTTTGCCATTTAACAATGGTAAATTCTTTAACCTTGTTACACATTTCATTTCCTTATTAGTAAAAATGAAATAATGCTCCCAAACTCACAATGTTAATGCAAAGATTAAACTAATTACTATAATGTATACAAAAGGATCTCGTACAGTTTGTTTGTTATTCAAAACATCTGTTTATATTCTACCTATGAGTTTGGGTCATAATCATGAAAACACAATCTGGAATGACATAATCCTAAATGCTGAGATCCCGAAAGACCCAAACTCCAAAAATATAATTCTGGAAAAAAAACAGTTTAAAATTTTCTTAAAAGGGCAATTACATTTTCATAATGGGATTCAAGAAACACAAAATATATCAGATTACTTCATTTTACAAATTATAATAGCCAATAATATATATTTGAGTGTGCTTACAAAAAATTTTCCATATGTATTTAATACAATTCAATCAAAGGAGATACAATTAAACTGGAAGACATGAGGTTTTGGGTTACTGCACAGGTATATATTATCACAAGAATAGTTCATCAGGATTTTCCATATTCCTTTGGCCCAATCCAAAACCAAATTTTTATCAGTGCATATTAATTATACAAAATAAAAAAGTTTCATTGTGGTATATTCACACATGTATATTCATATATTCTCACAAACTGTCCCTTCAATCCTTCCCTCCCATGATGACCTTTTTCTTAATAGTCTCCCTTCTACTTAATCTTTTTTTCCCTCTAGATCACACATGACAGTACATGTGATATTTGTCTGAGTCTAGCTTATTTCTTATACCATGTTTTTCTCCAGTTCTATTCATTTGCCTACAGATCACGATTTCATTTTTCTCTATAGTTGAATAATACTCCATGGTATATGTAGTCTCCATTTTATTTATTCATTCACCCATTAACAGGCACCTTGGCTAATAGCACATAACAGTTAATGTGATATGTGCTGTAATAAACATAGGCATGCAGGTATCCTTCAGGTATACACCCAGGAGTAGTACAGTTAGATCATATGATATTTCTATTTTTAGGTTTTGAGGAACCTCCCCACTGATTACCACAGTGGCTGTACTAGTTTACACTCCCATTAACAGTGTATAAGGGTTCCTGACTTCTAACAGGTCCGAATCAGCATTTATTTTTTTTTGTGTGTGTGTTTGTCCTGGGGATTGAACACAGGGGCACTTTACCATTGAGCTACATCCCCTATCCTTTTTATTTATTTTGAGACAAGGACTCAGTAAGTTGCTGAGGCTGGCCTCAAATTTGTGATCCTTCTGCCTCAGCCTCTCAAGTCACTGAGATTACAGGCAAATGCCACAGTGTCCATCTATTTTTTAAATATTCTTGATGCTAGCCATTCTGACTGGGGTAAGATGGAATCTTTTTTTAGTTGTAGATAGACACAATATATTTATTTATTTGTTTATTTTTATGTATTTTTTAAAAGTCCTTTGGGATAACTCACAGAACTTGATAGATTTATGACAAAACTGTTACAAAAATATGAAATCCAAAGAATCCTAGGAAGTAGGAAGTAAAAAATAAAAGGAAAATTAACAGTGATGAAAGCAAATACATATTAGATTTTAAAACATGCCAGAACAGCCCCTTCCCAAAAACTTACCAAAAACAAACATTAATTAAAAAAAAAACCACAACATGAAGAGAGAATATTAAAAAAAGACAAATGTCAAGTGATAAATACCTATTTTTGGAAGGTAGAAAACAGATTCAGAAAAAGTCATTAAACTGGGCTTAGAGGCTCAGTTTATCAGAAAGGCTAAAATAGAGTTGCAAGTTTAAGCGTTGTGAGACATGTCTCAAAATATTTATGTGGTATTGAGAACCGAACCCAGTGCCTCACACACTCTAGGCAAGTATGCTACCAATTGAGCCCCATCCCCAGCCCCAGAAAAAAATTTAAATAGTCACTAACTCAGCAGCTCAGAAATCCAAGGGACTTCCTAAAAGAAGCTAGTATATTTTCTCCAAAGTGCCTTAAAAGCTTAGAAGTTAGAAATATAAAATGCATAGATGAATCATGTATTTACAAGACTTAAAACTTTTATATGAAAGTACGCAAAGTAGTCTGATCTCCAAGGAACCTACCTATCTACTTATTGCAATTAAAGGACTATGAATTCTTCCTCTACAAGACATCAGACTTTGGTCTCTGAAGAAACTGAAAGGAACAGGCTCCAACTTAACAGAGTCAGGTATAGTATAGGACAAGAATGAGGCACCTCACCAAGAAATAAATAAATAAAAGGTTTTTGAGGGTGAGGCCTATCACCTACTATCCACATAGGTTCCAATAATACCTATTATCTAAACTCCTTCTCCCAAGGAAAGGAATTAGAAAATAATTTTTCTGGAAAAGTGAATAAATCCAAAGAGGGTACACTTAAATAATATCAAGGGCTCTCCCCACAGAAAAGGTGATTCACCTCAATCACACTGTCCAAGAGTGAAGGCTTCAACATCCTTTAGGGAAGAGTCCATGGCAATACACCAAAACTACAACTAGAGAGCTTTGGGTAACATTCTTAGTGTCATGCTTTTAAAAAACTGTTCACTTACTGAACCCCTTAGACACTTGAGAAAAAGTTCCATCCCATAAAAGAGACAAAAACAAAGATGACAAAACCCACAACAGAAAATACAGACACAGAACAAAACTTCAAAAGATCTCTGATATCCTTAAAGGAAAAATAGCTAACATGACTGAGTGCTTTCTATGTACCAGGGACTTTTCTAAGTGATGTACTGGTATTATTGCTCTTAATTTTCATACAGCTCTTAAAAAAGTCTATTGTTATCTTCATTGCTGAAATTAGAGATAATATCACATACACAAAGCAAAAGGATGTTAAGAAATGTTTAAAGATCAAAACACTGAAATTGAAATGATGACAAGCAAAACAGGAGGAAAAAACAAATCAAGATAAAATGAAGGATTCTCCTGAAAAATAGAACAAAAGCCAAAGAAAATGGAAAACAGATGACAAATATTAAAATAAATAAATTTTAAGGCTCATATCCAATTATAATCATTCCAGAAGGGGAGACCAGGGAAAATCAAAGAGGAGAATATTAAAGTAATAATGTTTAAAAGAATTCATAGAACTGAAGGACAGCCAGGATGGCAATTATCAAGAATACAAGTAATAACAAATATTGGCAGGGATGTGGGGAGAAAGGTATACTAATATATTGCTGGTGGGACTGCAATATTATTAATTCCAGAAAACTTGGAATAGAACCACCATTTGACCCAGTAATCCCACTCCTTGGCATATACCCAAAGAACTTAAAACCATCATGCTATAGTGATGGTTATAGCAGCTCAATTCACAATAGCTATGCTCTGGAACTTACCTAAGTGCCTTTAACAGTTGAATGGATAAAGAAATTGTGGTATAAATATGCAATTATTCAACCATAAAGAAGTATAAAATTATGGCATTTGTCAGTGAGTGAATGGAACTGAAGACTATCATGTTAAGTGAAATGAGCCAATCCCTAAAAACCAAAGACTGAATGTTCTCTGCTCTGGGGTGCTAACACACAATAGGGGTGGGGGAAACAACAGAACTCACTGGATTAGGCAAAGTGGAATGAAAGGAAGGGAGGGGAAGAGAATAAAATGAATTGGACATACTCTATACAACCATAAGAATGGAAAGTTATATTTCATATATGTATACTAAGTTAAAATACATTTTATTTTCATAGATAACTAAAAAGAAAATATTTTTTAAAAAAAGAACTGAAAGAAACCAATATACCACTATATAACACAATAAGTGAAAAATTTTAAATATATATTATCGTGAAACGTAAGATCAGAGATAAAAAGCTTCTAAAAGAGGAAAAATAAGACAAATATAAAGTCAAGAATCAGAATAATACTGAAACTGCCAAAAAAATCAAGCAATGTATTCAGATTATATCCAACCTAAAATTCCATTAACTAATCATTTTCATATAGATTTCCAAATCTTATGTCCCCAAATATCTTTTCTCAAGAGACTAACAATATTACTAAAATGAAGGGATGGGGCTGGTTCAGAGGCAGAGCACTTGCCTTACACACGGGAGTCAGCACCACAGAAAAAATAAATAAACAAAATAAAGATATTTTGTCCATGTATAACAAAAATAATTAATTTTTTTTAAATTAAGGGATAATCCCAAAAAGAAAACATGGGATGCAGGAAACAGGAGTTCTAAGAACGGAGAAGGGCAAAAGGAAGTTCTAAGACAATGGCTGGGCAGATACATATCTATGAGTTTATATCTATGAGGGTTCTCTATTTGAGGTCCCAGGAGGAGATGAGCCCGAAGCCCAGAGCTTGGGAGGCGCTGAGCCAGGACTGGAATCTGAGTGTGCTGGGTCCTGAGGGCTGCAGCCCTGGCCTCCGGAAGGCAGCCCAGGCTCTGGGCCTAAGTAGGACGGTGTCAGGCTGGGGCAGGGTAGGGCCGAGCGGGGAAGCGTGGGGCCAGCCTGCCAGGAGGGAGAGCGGGGTGTGCGCGTGTCTTTTTGGGGCGTGCGTGTGCCTGCGCACCTCTCTCTCTCTCTCTCTCTCTCTCTCTCTCTCTCTCTCTCTCTCTCCCTCTCTCCCTCTCCCTCTCCCTCTCTCTCGCTGCTGTTCTGCTTCCTCAGCAAGCCTCTCCCTCCCCCTCCACTGGGGTTTTCTTTCTTCTTGTCCTTATTTCTTATTGTCGTCTTCATTTTTTAATGAGACTTAATTAGCGTCGAGTTCGTCCTCTGGCTCCCTCCCTGCCCCTTCCCTCCCCCTCCCCGCCCCTGTCTTCCCCCTCCCCGCCCCTCCCCGCCCCTGCCCTCCCTCTCCCTCCATCCCTCCCTCCTGCCCTCCCCCCTGCCCTCCCTTCTCTCCGTCCCTCCTCTCCCTCCTCCCCAAGGTCCAGGCCAAGCGATCTGACCAATGCACGTGAGAACAAAGCATCAGGCTAACGGGGGCCTGGGCAGGAAGCCGGAGCTGAGCTGAGATGATGGGTCTGCAATAGCGAAGCAGGATGATGCTTCCTCAGCCTGGGGCCGAGCCGGTGCAGGCTCAGGCGGGTGGGAAGACAGGCGGGCACCGGACGTGGCTTGTCCAGGGTGGTGAGGGCCAGGCTTCAGTGAGGGCCAGGCTTCCGTACCCAAGTCAGTCCTCTTCTGTTCTTCTCTGGAGCCTCTCACCTTGCCTTTCAGTCCTCAGTGAGGACAATCGGAGGGTCAGCCAGGATCACACACACCACGACAGGAACCCACAGGTTAAGGGCAAAGCTGAGGCCAGAATCCCAGAAGTCAGGCTCCCTGGCTTCCCTTCTCCCGGCTTGGCCATGCTGTGTCCAGGCCGAGTTGGTGGGAGGAATGGCATGGTAGACATACAGAACAGGGCCTGGGATCCCTAGAGGGTCAGGCAGAGCCCTCCAGGGTGACCAGAGAAGGGGCATCTGGGACTGTTCTGGCATGTGGAGCAAGACAGAACATGGACACGATGCCTATCAGAGGAATGGGTCAGAGTCCCTTGGATATCCTCTGCCTTGGCTTCCTGCAGCTTATCCAGAGCTCAACACCAGACTTAGGGGGAAGGGGAACAGGCAGGAGGAGGACCTAGGATGGGCAGGAATCCCCCTCCACAGACAGTCCTCCCAGCCTGCCTCCCTGACCCCACCGACAAGCCCTCACCCTGATGCCAATCATGGCCTGGGGCCTGGCTGAGAGAATATCCGTGAACCTTTACTCCTTGTCCTTCTGAGACCCAGGTGTGAGCATGTGTCAACTTAGCTTCTCTCGTCCACCCAATCCATTGCCTTCTCCTCAAGAGCCATGCTCAGAGGCTCTTAGTTTTGTAGGGGTGTCAGAGAAACTGAGAGAAACCACGTCTGTGTGGTGACACTTGGAGTCCAAGAAGTCATGGGAGCTGAGGAGATGTCAGGGCTTGGCATCAGGGAAGGCCTCCCAGAGGAGGTGATATTTGAACTAGGCGTGAAGGATCAGTTGGGTGTAGATGACAGAGGATAGAAATGGGTTCCCTTCAGCCCTGAGAAAGCTGGAATGCGTTTTGCTGTTCTAGTGATTCTTTACAACTTTGGGATCCTGGGGCCAGAAGGAGGCACTTGCCAGACCAGGCACATGGGCGAGGCTGCTCTTGAACACAGACCCCGGTTCTCTACCACCTTGGGCATTGACGGGACCTAAGACAGGGCCATCAGCCCTTTTTCACCTGACTTCCCTATCCCTTTATCCATCATGGGCCCTAGCCACCTGATGTGACCTAAAGTTCCACACTGCACAGACCTCCCAAGTCTTCCTTGGTTTTTGTTTGTACTAGAGATTGAACCCAGGGGCACTTAAACCCTGAGCCACACCCCAGGGCCCTTTTTGTATTTTATTGAGAGACAGAGTTTCACTGAGTTGCTTAGGGCCTTGCTAAATGCTGAGGTTAGTTTTGAACTCATAATCCTCCTGCCTCAGCCTCTGGAGCTGATAGTACCATAGGCATGCGTCACCGTGCCTGGCCCCATGTCTTCCTTTGTGAACCTTATCTCTGCCCACTGCTCCAATCTGTTCCCAACCCTGGACCTCACTAACTACAGGAATTCCAGAGATGGAGGGCCCATTCCGTCTTCACATTTGCTTCAAATGCAGCTTGAAGATCACCTTCCTTTGGTGACTTTTCACCTCCTGAGCTGTTCCAGGACTTACTATAACCTTCTTGGAATTTTCTTTTTGTAGGGACTCCAAGTGGGATCCAGTCCCATTTTTCTGAGCATGCCTCCCTAGGCTCATCCAGAGCCACTGTGGAGAGCATCCAGGTTGTAAACTGCACAAAGTTCCTGGCCAAGGACGAGTGGGGGCCAGAATCCCACCTGCCTTCTGCTTACCAACACTGTGGGGCCCTGGCTCTTCTTCCCACTCCCATCCCCACCACAAGGTCCTGGAAGAGGAAGGGGACTGGAGATGATGAACTCTGTGACCCTGTCCCAGCTGAGAGCCTGGGTTTGTGAGCTGTGACACAGATCTGGTGAGCGGAGCCAGCTCGGGACAGAGGCTGTTCTGGGTATGCGAAGGGACTGTGTGTGAGGATTAGTGAGAGGAAATGAAAATTGGGGATGGCCCTCAGGGGAATTGACTACAGATGATGTCAGAGAAGAGGTGGCCTCCTGGAGAACAAGGGACCCGGATGGCTGCAGAATGGCGTGGTGGGAGGGGGGCAGTAGGTGTGGGAAGGAGGGGCTCTCTCTACTGTCCCCAGCAGTGAGGCAAGCAGCTACCTTTAGGCCCCACTCAGACCACCTGGCTCTTTGCCCCTAACCGCCTCCTAGCTCTCCTGGCACCTGGGGACCTGGGGAGGTGTATTCCTGTGGAGGCCCTCAGGTAGGGAAGGCTGGGAGGAGGGCAACCTCAGGATGGCTCTCACCTTCTGGCAGCACACTTCGCAGCTTGCACAGGGCTGGCTTCTCCCCGCAGGGTCATCCTTTAAAGTGATATTGAGAGTTCCCAAGAGATGGGAACATTCCTGGGTTCCATTCTCTCCAGACTAGTAGATTGGAAATTAGGTGGATTGCTACTCCCACCATCTTGGGAGCCAACAGAGAAATGTCACCCCAGCCTCTCCTCACCTAGCTCTGATGTTACTTCCCCATCCATTTGGCTTCCAGATCTTTAGTCCAGGAGACTGCAGAGTGCACTTGGCTGGCTGCCTCTGTGGGGAGTCCCACATTCTGGAAGTCCTTCTTGATGTCTGACATGAAGCCTTCTTGCTGAAACCAGCTCATTTTTTTTCTCCTCATTCTGTCTACAGAAGTGTCAGAGGGAGTCTTCTCATTTAAGATCACGCTGTGAATGGAACTGAGAAGACTGGGAAGCATAAGCTGGACTAGGAAGCCCAAAGAAACTCAAGAGTCGGACTGGGGTAGAGAACTTGCCTAGCATGTGTGACGCAGTGAGTTCAATCTTCAGGACCACATAACAATAAATAAAATAAAGGGATCATGTCCATCTACAACTAAAAATAAAAGTTTAAAAAAAATGAAGAGCAGAGTCTGCTAGTGTGGGAGCCTCTCCTTAGCTTAGTGACTTTGAACAATGCTACGCCTATGGTCCTCGGCATTCGCTCCTGGTTCAGCATGCTGTCCCTCAACAGTCTCTCCTGCTACCATTCATCCTGCCTGTTAGTCAATTATTCAGCCCAGGGCTGTGTGCTCCTCCCAATGCTTGGCACTACTGGGGGTAGGGGGCACTGTCAAGGAGGGGACCATGCAGCCAAGCTGTACCCTTCAGGGACTCCCAGCCTCGCGGTCCTTGCTGGCCTCACCTCTCCCTCCACCCAGGCTGGGGTGGGGGTGAGAGGTCTTCCAGTCCAGCTGAATTGGGTCATTAAAATCACTCCTCTACCCCTGACAGATGACCTCCCAGGTCCGTTCCTGTCCTATGTTTCCGTGATCCCAGCTGGGGGTAACCATGTAACCCTTGTGATGCTTGGCTGGTGGTGTGGGCTGTAGAGTGGGAAGGGGTGGAGTGGAAGAGGCCTGAGGAAGGCCACTCTCATCACACACCAGCACACACTGTCCCCTTTGTCCCGTCCCTCCACTTCTGCACCAGGCCCTGCCAGGGTGCTGGCCTGGGAACTCAAGTGCCAGAGGAAGGAAGGACAGGACTCTCAGTGGTTGTGGGTCCAGGCCAGCTCTGGCCATGTGTGGGCTGGACCAGGCCTTTGGATCAGGCTCAGGCAGAGGGTGTCCCCAAGGCTTTGAAGAACAGAGATAGGAGGAGGTGGGGGCTTTGGAAGTGAAAGAGAGAGCAAGACCCCTGGCCAGTAAATGAGCCATCCAGGGGCCTGGCATCTTGGACCATGTGTCACCACCCATGCAGTGCGGGTGCCAGGTGGCTTCCTCCTGGTGGAACATTCCACCAGTTCTCCAAGGGCATGATATTAGGCAAGGTTTGGATTCTTTTCAGGATGGTTATGGAGCTATCCATGTGCCGATAACGATGGTCAGAGGTGAGGTGGGCCCCAGAGATGGCCATAAACAGGCACCTCGGCCACTTAGAACCTTCTGAGTGTCTCCTTTGGCTCCCATCATGCCTACATCAAGAACAAATGATTAGCCATCACTGAAAATTCAGGAGTTTTCTACATAAAATTCCAGATTTATAACTTCGAACAAAATCTCTGACAATCTAGTAATCCTGGGCTCACACTCACAAGGCCATAGGCAGCTGGAGTGGAGTGGTGCTGTCCCATGAGCCAGGGCACATACTCTCGGCTTCTCCATGGCTTTCACCTGCCTGAGTTTGCTCTTCCTGGGGTGAAGGGGGAGATCAACACCCACAGAGAAAGGAGCGCCCTCACTGGATATTACCCCAGGGTGAGGGACAACATTCCCCCTTCACCTTCCTCCCCAGAGCTTGGCCAGAGGCTCCAAGGCCCCTCTGCCACCACCGTCCCCCTCTTCTCTTGAGGCCTGTTAGAGTCTGTAAACAAGTCTGGATGGCGCCTGGCAAAATGCCAGAGGGAGTGGTTTGAGAAGTAACGCCAGTGAGCCATTAAGTGTGGAGATTCCTTATTGGTTGACTGCTGTATCTAGTTTATGTTAATTAAGATAAGCTGTGTGGAATGTATAAATACCCCTCCTGTCCTACAATAAACTGCTTCCACTCCTGCTGTATCAATCTACACAAGTTGTTCATCACCCCCTGCCCCCCCCCCTTAGTTTGCTGCAGCGGGACTGCAGCAGAGGCCTGGCAGCCTCTGTGGCCAGGCTTGGTCTGGCTGCCCTCCTGCCCCAGCCCAGGCCCAGGCCCCCTTTGGGTGGGAGCAGAGGTGCTGTGGGGCCTCCACAGCCTGGCCTCAGCACCCACAGCTTGGAACATGAATGTCATGAAGTGCAGGGGCCACCGCCGCCAGGCCTGGTGTGCGTGACCACTGAGCTGAGGCTTCCTTCTGCAAACAGTCCTGACTGGCCACGCTGGGAGGCCCTGTGTCTGTGAGCCCAAGGGGGCACTGCAGCCACCCATCCTGGCCACCCAGGCCTCTCTTGCTGCCTCTGACTTCCTGGGACCCTTCTTTCCTGTGACCACCCCAGTCCTGTTTCTCTCTCTTCTCTCTGCTGCTCCTCCTCTCTCTCTCAGCCAGGCTTGCTTTCTGCCTCTTTCTGTCTTGGTTTGGCCGTCCTCTCTGGCATGGGCCCTGGTTCTTCTCAGGGCCCTGCCTGCTTGCTGGGTCTGTCTGCTGCAGCGCCATTTGCTGACCCACAGGGGTGCCTGCCTGGTGTCTGTCTCTTGCTCTCCATCTCTGAGCTGCATAGTGTCTCCCCAGCTCTGCTGTCACTCTGGTCTCCTGCACTGTGTGCCTCTGGGTCACCCATCTCTCCCTTACTCCAGCTCTCTGGCCTCCCTCAGTCTGTGCTCCTGAGGCCCCCACAAGGAGGGCTACTGGGAGGTTGGCTGTGCTGGATCAACATGGCCCCAGCAGCAGGGTAGCAGGAATTCTGCTGATGGAGCTTTCTTCTGGGGCTGAGGAGGGGCAGTGTGAACCAGTGGCCAGGGGCCCTGAGGAGAGGGCAGTGTCCTTTCCATGCCTGTGTCCCTTGCCCCAGCCAGCTCAGGGCATGTGCCCAGCTAAAGAAAAGGAATACCTCCAAGGGGCTGCTCCCACCAATGCTTCCTCACCACTGATGCCCCCCAGAATAGACACAGTGCACACACTCCCGCCAGCACTTTCGGTCCAGCACCAACAGGATGGAATTCAGGGGTGTACTGCTCCTGGCCTGGCCTGCCTTGGCCTCGATGGCAGGGGCTCTGGGGACAGAAAACCACACAGGGGCCCCTGAAGCAGACCATGGGCTACAAAGAGCTCATGGCAGCTGACCCTCCTCCCCCAGATGACACCTGCTCTTCACCACTCTTGTAGATTGAAAGGCTCTGCTCCTGAGGAGGAAAAGTGTGTGACTTCCCCTCTTACCTATCTCTGAGGCCTGATCCTACTGTGGGTCAGCAGGTGCCTCAGCCAAACTGAAATCCTTCCTGCTGAGGTTCAGGTGAACAGGGTGTGTGTGTGTGTGTGTGATGAGGGTGAGTCCATGTGCCTAGACAGAGTGGAAAAGCAATGGTCAATGTGTGGCTGTGTGGCAGGGACCCAGGGAACTCAGAGGAGAGATGATGGGTCCTGTGGCAGAGGGACGGAAGGGACAAGGCCTAGAATGGCAGGAACACCTGTGGACGCAGATGCAGAGAGAGGAAGAGGATGGAGAAGAAGATGCCAAATGACATCAGGCCAGGAAGTTTCCTGAAGAAGAATCAGGAATATTTGCAGGGGGAGTCTTTTACACCCCAAAACACTGTAGGAGTTCTGTGGGGTGGGAGGGAGTCTTCAGAGACTCACAGTGGAACCTACTGTTTGCATGACCAGTGTGTCTCAGTTTGCCTGAGACTGTCCAGATTGGAGAACTAAAACTCCATTTCCCAAGAAACCCCTCAGGTCTCAGGGACCTAGGATGAGGGAGTCGCCCAGCTCCCTGCACCCCCTGCCCACCAGGCAGTGTGCACCCTTGGACAGCTCGTGTCCACCTCCACACAGCCGTGGGCCACGGACCACAGTGTGCAAGCTCCGTTTTACAGAAGAGACCATGTGAACACCTGGCTCTATCGTCATGTGGAGAGTGGTCGGTGTGCAGTCAAGGTCTGTTGTCTGTCTGCCTTGGACTTTTTATCGTAGTCTTGAATACCTTCAGGGACAAACTTAGGAACCTCCCTCCTCCCCCACACACATCCCAATCTCAGCAGTTTCCCATTCCTGACATGAGGCCCTGTCATCTGGACCCACTGCCCAAGTTCCCCTGGGCTGCAGCTGGGAAGGGGGTTGGGCTGGGACAAAGGGGGCCTGGGTCCCCTTCAGCCTGAGGCCTACAGGGCTTCACTGTGGACTCCACCTCTTGATTTTTTGGCTTCTCCCCCAGCTGGGGGCAGGACCAGCTGCTGGGGAAGGGGTGAGGGTGGGAGGCTGAAACTGGTAGGAGTGCTGAGGGGGGTGTCTCCAGGGTCTTGCTGGTTCCTGGGCTCCAGGTGGTGAGTCTGGGGAGGGCTGGCCAACCTCTGAGAGCAGGCCTGGGGCTGGCCCCTGGGGTCCCATGCTGTGGGTCAGTGCCTCCGGTGTGCTGGGGTGTGAGGAAGGGGCTACAGAGCAAACAAACAGAGCCTGTGAGCACAGGAAGCCATCACAGAGCACCCGACCTGGGCTGCTGAGGAGCCTGGAGTGGGAGGCAGGCTGAGGCCAGCCTAGGTGGCCAGCAGAGCACGGGGACTAGGCTCTATGCTGTTGAGAGTCTGGGGAGGCCATAGCAGGTGTCCCCTGCCTGGGGACAAATCCC
Organism: Urocitellus parryii; assembly: GCF_045843805.1. Classification (NCBI taxonomy): domain Eukaryota; kingdom Metazoa; phylum Chordata; class Mammalia; order Rodentia; family Sciuridae; genus Urocitellus; species Urocitellus parryii. Next base: position 2,115,268 of record NW_027554054.1, on the reverse strand, counting down.
TTCCCCTTTGAAGCAACTCCAAGTAAGGGACAACCTTGGTGAACTTGGGATACTGGTTTCCTGTATCCCTAGGCCTTGGTCCTAGGACTACCATGGCATTCATGAGCTTTGGGGATTATCTGTTCTGCCCTCTGAGTCTTAGTGTGGCCAACTGTATAATGAGGTGATTGGAATAAACAATCCTGAACAGTTCTTCCAGAGTTCATAGTCCATAATACCATAAGGTTGCTGAGAGCTAAGGATTGTTTTTTGGCTATGGAAGATTTCTTGAGTGTTAGTTGGATGTATTCTCTGGCTTGACTCGCAGCATCAAGAGAGGGAATTATTTATCTATTTATTGACTTATGTATTTATTGGCAGTGGGGGCTTAATCCAGGGATGCTCCACCACTGAGCTACATCCCCATCCCTTTTTATTTTTTTATTTTGAGATAGGGTCTCACTGTAGGGCCTTGATAAATTGATGAGACTGGCCTCAAACTTGCGAATCTCCTGTCTCAGCCTCCTGAGATGCTGGGATTATAGGCATGTGACTCTACCTGCCTATAGGTATAGGACACAGGCTCTGTCCTTAAATAATAATGTTATCTTACAAAATACTATATATTAGGCCAGGCCCAGTGGTGCATACCTGTAATCCCAGCTGCTCAGAAGACTGAGGCAGAAGGATCCCAAGTTCAAGACTGGTCTGGGCAAGGCGGTGAGACTGTGGTGGTACAGTGCTTGTCTAGCATGTATAAGGCCCTTGGTTCCATCCACAGAATGGAAAAAAAAGCCAATAGCTACACAGTAACTATTTACATGGGCTAGAATTTTCACTGAAGTGGTCTCATTGGGGAATTTTCTCCCAAATCCTGTAAAATGGGCATAATTATTATTGCTATTCTAGAGACAAAGAAACTGTCTCTAACGGGTGTTGAGTGACTTGCCTAGGTGTGCTGGTTGAGGAAGTGGAAACCACAATTGTACCTACCTCAACCAGACTCCAAAGGCAGCACTGTGAATCATGACTCTAAATGGCTTCTCTGGCTGATGAGGAACCAGTAAGCATCCACATTCACTCTGGTGGACTTTCCCACTCAATTGCTTTGTTCAGCTTTACAATAGGCCTGTGCAGCTGCCAAGATGATCCCCACTTTCCAGATACGGACACTGAGGAGCAGCAAGTGAAAAGCACAGCTGCCCTCTCCCTATGTCTCCTGTGCATCGGGGTAGTGCTATATTCCCTCCACCCCACCTTGCCCACAAGGCTCAAACAGAAAGCCAGCAGCACTCCTAAAGTACCTGGGAAGTGCTTTGTCTTGTCACCTACCCCCTAGGCTACAGGTGTCCCAGAGCATTTCATGCTTCACTCTGGACTGAGGGTCTGCAGTCTACCGTTTTCTTCCTACCACAGGGGTTTATTAAGCACCTACTATATTCCAAGCATTGTGGTGGTGTTTCCGTGAGTTACTCCCTTAAGTTCCACAGTCACTCTGTGATGTCATTCAGACCTTCATTTTGTGGATGAGAGACCTGAGGCTCAGGAGCTTCTGTGGATCCCCTAAGTCTTCTGGCCTCCTTCTTTCCCAGGCCCTAGGGCAGGAGCTGAAGGGCCCTTGGGGCCTGTTCTTATAGCTCTGTCCCCTTCAGAGGACTCATTCCAGGAAGTGACTGGCCACAGTCAGATCTTCCTTTCAGCTCCTGGAAGTGAGTCCGAAGTAAGCGGTCTCACTGTGACCTCTGTCCCCGTCTCTATCACCTGCAGCTCCCATTCCCCACTTGCCTGGAGCTGGGCTCAGGTCTCGGGTGAAGGGCTCTTTGGGACACTGATCTTCAAGTGCTCATGTACCACCAGGGCCTCATCTCATAGGTACTGTTCTAAGCTCTTGACCCAAATTACCTGATTTCCTATTCTGTGTAATGCAGTGAAGCAGATACTGTTATTATCGTGATTCCCATTTTCCAGTTAAGGAAGTTGAGAGGCAGCCAGGTTCTCTGGATTGCCAGAGGCCACACAGCCAGCAAGTACTAGAAGCAGGATTCACACAGCGAGGGAATCTGCTGCACACAGGCCCTGGGCCTCGTCCAGTAACATTTGTGCTCATAGTTAAAGGTCCTTAAGAGCCATCCTCAAGGAGTGTGCCCTTGACTGGAGGCAAGAGGAAGTAATCGAGGGGCTTACCTAGGAGGGACATAGTCTACTTTGCTTGTGACATCAATCCATCTTGCTACAGGGAGCAGGGGGCCTTGGAGGAACCAATGAGAAGCAGGAATGCTGGTGGAAAGACTGGGGCCACTGCAGTCTCTGGGAGGAAGCCTGGTTCAAGGCAGTGACAGTGTCGGTGGACATACAGGGCAGAGATGGAGACATTGTGGCCATGAAGCAAGGTCTCTGTGTTCCTCACACTGCCCTAGAGGAAAGGAGCATCCACCCTCAAGAAGAGAGACCCTCTGCTCAATTATGTGCCTAGAGGGACATGCTTTTCCAGTTGGCACTAGGCACCTTGTGGGCCAGCTTGGGGCTTTGACTGGACAGCTGACTGAGACAGAGGACAGTCGCCTAGGAGGGCCTAGGGAAGGGAGGGTCCCAATGTGGACCTCCTCTCTCCTGCTCCCCACTGTTTCCTGGTGCTCCCACAAAAGTGAGGCCCCAGGGATGTGACAATGTCCCCATGTGACAATAGGGCACATTGCAACAGACCTAAAGGTGTGGGGAAAGAGAAGTCTAGAAGGTTGGACAAGACACTCTCCCCCAGTGGCTATGGCTGGGTATTGGTAGAGTGGAGGAATAGAAGTGGATTTTGGCCTTATGCCCTGAGGCGTTCTGTGGATGTTCTTACAAAGAATGTGTCTCATTGAAAGAAAAATAGAAATGATTTGAAAAGGAATGAACCCCTCCCTTTGGTGGGGAGTGTGGATCTCAGTTAAGAGTTCAGACAGCACTTGGCAAATTGAGGGGCTGGGATAATGGATGAGTGACATTTCCACCCCCTCTCATGAAAAAGGCCAAGGCCATGTCCTCAGGCTGACTATCCCCCCAGCTCAGCTCCCTAACTGACCTGAAACCTGGGAGATGACCAAACTCAGCTTCCCTGGGCTCCTCAATTTACCCTGATCCCATCAGCCTCCTGGAACCAAGCAGAGTGTGTACAGAAGGGATCTCAAGGTGTAGGCCTTTGCTGAGGCCCTGGGCATCAGTGACAAGTTGAATTGGTATAATAAGTTAATTAAAGCTATCCCTTATGTATGTGATACTAGGGCAGAGGAAGAGTTTTGACCAGGAAATCACATGGGACACCTTGACCCCTGACCCCCAGACTCCTTGAAGAAACATAGGCCAGTTGCTCCCTGTGCCTGCCTCAGTTTCCCCATCTAAGGAGGTTGGAAGACATGGTCTCTTTAGGCTGTGCCAGCACTAACGTTCCAGGAGTCTCTGATTAAAATTGTCCCCTGGGTATTAATCTTTTTGCCAAGTTTTAATTAATGGGTGATGGAGTCAGAGCAGGTACCAGCTGCCACTCCCCTGCTGGGAGGCAGGGGAGACCCACAGGATGTTTGACCTGATAATCACTGCTATGTGGCCTTTATCCCCATACCCCCACCTCTCCACCTCAGACCTCTCCTCAAAGCTCAATGTTTTTTTCTACTATGCTATACCACCTAGGGTTTGAGGGAGTGTGTGTGTGTGTGTGTGTGTGTGTGTATGTGTGTGTGTGTGTGTGTGTGTGTGTGTGTGTGTGTGCGCGCACTTGGTTTGTGGAAAAGGGTATAAACTTCATCTCAACTCAAGCTACTAACTAGTTCTATGATTTTTTTTGTAACTTAACCTCCCTGAGCTTTGTTTTCCTCTCCCATCAAATGGGAAGAGCATTTGGCCTCAAGCGAATAAAATAAAATAAAAGGCTTACATAATAAACTCATTAACTATCGCACAGAAGAAGTCCTCCATGAGGGTGTTTCAATAGTTGGTTTATTCAGAATCCAGGAGGCCAGTTCCCTCCATCCTTCTGTTCTTGACTTCTGTGCTCAAGCCTGTCTCCTCATAGTCATAAGGTGGCTAATCAGCTCCCGGGATGGCACTCTCATTCAATAAGACCCCAAGAGAGGAAGAAGTCATGGCTTTGCTTTGGGTCACTTTTTCAGAACAAAGTGACCTTGCCAGTACATTCCAGCAGCTTTCTGTTAATGCCTCTCACTGTACAGAATCGTCACAGGCCAAACTGAAGCCAACCACATGGCAAAGAAGTTACAATTATTGTGGCTGATTGAGATCAGTACTCTCAATCCTGGCTACCCATTAGAACTTCCTGGTGTGCTTTTAAAAACAATACCAGTGCTCAGACTGCTCTCCTGGCTGAAAAACATCTGTAAACTTTTAAGATGGCACACAAAAATGAGTTTATCTGGTATCATTCCCCATCCCACATGGTGGAATTCTATTTTGACTTGCTTAAATAAATAGATTTTATTCTTCAATATTTGTGAGACAAGCACCCAGATGCAATTGGCAAAGTGAGAAATTTTGTTTCATCTCAAAACTCCACTTTCAACATTATCAATGACTATTTTCCCATATTTCATTTCATTTTTCTTCAAGAACTAGAGAGCATTTTTTTATTTTTTATTTTTTAATTTTATATCATGTGCGTTTGTTACAAATAAAAAAATCATCTATTTTTAAAAATACTTATTTGTTTGCATTAACACTCTTCAGCAAAGAGGAGGAACTGGCATTCAAATATGGTTAGCCAATCATGACCATGTTAATTGTACAGACTTTTCTTTCTTATTCTTCAGTGCTGAGGATTGAACCCAAGGACTTGTGCATTCTAAATACACCTCAGCATTGAGCAACATGCCCAGTCCCCAAAGATACTTTTCTAAGGAAACAGTTCTTACATATTATGAACTTGGCACTGAGCTAGGTGCCATAAAGAATAAACATAAATAGGACAGAATCGAATCCCTTTAAAAGGTGAAGTCAGCAAGGAGGAGGGGGAAGGAAGAGAGTAATGAAGGAGAACACCGGAATTCTCTTCATGTGTCCATTTAGTTTTGCTGTCCTTTATGGAGTCATTTCATGCTTCTTGTCTTGACAAGTCTTAGAAATCAACTAGAAAATACATATTTTATAAATGAATTTGATTACTAAACAAAGTTAAATTCCAGTATCAGCAACTTAATGAGGCCCTAAGAAATTCAAAGGGACCCTGTTTCCAAACAAAAATATTTAAAAAGGGCTGGGGATGTGATTCAGTGGCTGAACACCCCTGGGTAGAATTTCTGGTACCAAACAGAAAACCAAACACAAAACAAAAAATCCTCATGTGCAACAAGCTCTAAAAGTACAATCTCTCTTGTGCATGGAAACAACATAAGAAGTTGGGGTTCTCTCCAGATAATTATCCCAGTCTTCACCACACAATGTGGGGACATGCTGGACTCATGGCACATGGATGCCCACAAAGGGCTTTAGAGACAAGCTGAAAACACCATACAACTATGGAACAAAATGCCCAGGGTTTTAACTGCTAATCTGTGCTTCTCTAGACTAGTAAGGGGAAGGGGTGGAGGTTGATCTGCCACAGAGACCCTCTGAGGAGTCCTGTGAAGATGGCCTTAGGCCTGAGCCTACACAACTCTATTTTAAAAACTCTAGTTTCAATCCTGCAATCTCTCCAGGCACATACACAGAGCACTCCAGTATGACCTCAAATGAGTTACTTCCCCTCAACCTGATAAACATAGTGAAGCCCCTGGCAGGCTGTCTTAGCCTGATAAGAGAGAAAGGCAAAAAGATCAGGATGGCGACCACCAGACCAGATGTTTCTGACCACAGGGTAAATGATAAGGAGAAATCTGGTGGTAGCTGAAGAAGATTGCAAGGGGAGGTCAAAAAGCCCACAATTTTACGTGAATAATAGAGCTAATGCACAGGGATTCAGCCAGCCAAAACAAGGATGCACTTGAGCTGGAGAGCCTGATGAGGACCTGACATCCCATCACTTGTCTTCATTTCCTGATCCTCTGCATAATCCTCACCACTCTCCAACTCTGTGCCCTTGTCTGGACCCTAGTGAGAGCTGCAACTTCTCCCTATCATCCTCTCCTCAAGCATTCATCTGCTCCACACCAGGAAAGCTCTGCCTTGGTTTTTGTCCTGATCACCCTGGTCTGAGTGAGTGTGCATATGCTGGACATAAAGCCTAAGGCTTGAGACTTTTGAAATTAGCATGCAGAGGGAATATCTGTAATTAGCCTGTCATTATTATGTGTGCTTTGCAGTGCTTAGAATTAATTTATAATAGTTATCTGTGAATGGATAATGTCTATTGCAGTACCTAGCATTAAGAATTGTTGTTTTCTTGGGCTGGGGATGTGGCTCAAGCGGTAGTGCGCTCGCCTGGCATGCATGCCGCCCAGGTTTGATCCTCAGCACCACATACAAACAAAGATGTTTTGTCTGCCTAATTAATTTATAATTGTTAGCTATGAATGGATTATGTCTATTGCAGTACCTAGCATTAAGAATTGTTGTTTTCTTGATTAAGAACCTATAGAGTGAAATTATGTTGAGTAATTGAATGAATAAAGCATTGAAAGTTGCAGAAGTGCATGGAAATTCTGTATTTTTCTCCTGTACTGCATATATCACAATTGTTGCCCCCTCACAACAAGTCCCTAGCCACAATTTTCATTTTCCGCCATTGCCACTCTTGCCAGCTTCAAACAACCTACTTATCCAGTCTCAAGATAACAAGGCACTCTTATCATTTTCTTGCTTTCAGGGTTCTCAGAGTTCTCTCTGTGATTTGTTTTCAACTTCTTCTTAGCACAGAAACTTGGGCTCCTGATCCATGTCAGAAAGCCTACAAAATGATTAAAAGAATGGCACCTAAGAGACTAATTGGATAAGTCTCAGGCACTGACTCCAACCTAAAGCGAGTGGGCCCAGAATCAAGTCCAAAAGGCAGGATGTTCCATTTTCATTGTTATAAGACTAAGGATCAGGGCTGGGGAATATGGACTTATATAAGAGAAATTAAAATACTTCTTAAAAGATATCTGCTGTTTTCCAGATATTCACTGTACCACATCTGATTAAAACCTGACATTTTCCCTCCAGTATGTATATTGTTGTATATAACTGTATAAGAAGTCCCTCTAAAACTTACTAGTTCACATTTGGATTGAACTGCATTCATCTGCAATATTTTTGCTGCATATGTTTAGCTGTTAAGATTACTGAACTTCAGAGGGTGATCTTGCTGCCCCAAAAAAAGCACCCTGAATCTTCCTCATATGATATCTCAGAATCTAATAAATTAATGTGAGCTTGTTCCCATTGAGGAAACAGTGTTCTAAAAGCAAAAGCAAAAACATTAAAAAATATTTCCTGACTAGGTACCTGACTAGTACTCTTTCATAGCCACAACTTTATATAAGCCATAAAAAAGTAGAAGAGCCCTGACCCAAATTTTGTAGAATGTATTCTGCATTTGGCTAGAGTAGGAGTAAAATCGCATTACCAAATTTCTGTACACAGATAAGGCTAAAGGACTACTGATATTATGTCACTAATTCTGCCTTTTGTAATAGATGAGGTTTATACAGCTGTTCAGTGTCAAAAAATATTTTCAAAATCCCACAAGTACTGTGTGTATGGGTGTGTGTGTGTGTGTGTGTGTGTGTGTGTGTGTGTGTGTTTGTGTGTGTGAGTGTGTGTGTGTTTATATGAGTGTAGTACTGGTGGTTAAAATGAGAGAATTATTATTCCTGAGCTATATCCTCAATTTTTTCTTTTCTTTTTTAATTTTGAGACAGGATCTTACAAAGATGTTTTGTTGTGTGCCCACAATTTTTAAGTACATATCAAGATCAAATATGCCTGACCCAAAGGCAAAACTTACCTTCTTTAGAAGCCATGATTAATTATTATTTTTAAGTAGTGACATTTTTACGTAGTGACATTTATTCAAAAACGTGAGGGGGGTTATGCACCTATGTGGCTCATGTCAGCAATCTCGATAATTTGGGAGACTTAAGCAGAAGAATCACAATTTCAAGTTCAGCCTAAATAATATAAGAGGGCCCTAAGAACTAAGCAAGACTTTGTGTGAAAACTAAAAATAAAATACAATTTAAAAAGCCTGGTGATACAGGGGTTTAGGAGAACTACCCTGGGTTATGTATTCATTCCTCACCCTTTAAAAAAAAAGAATAAAAAAAGAAAAACAAAATTTTTACATCTGATGAACTTTTTATTCAATGGGGATAATATGTTTGAGAAAAAATTTTAAGCTTATAGCAAGGATTCAAAATAAACTTGGGAAATTGCTGAAAATTGAATTGAAAAATCAAGAACAATCAATATTTTTTAAATTTCTTATCAGGAGAAATTTGAAGATAGGCATGTTTAATTTCAGTTATGATGAAAATGCAGGATGCTATGGAAACTGCAAGAAAAGAACTGTATCTGTATCACAAAAGTTTTGTAAATGAAGAATATGAAACACTACATAAAAAAAAAGTGAGGGTGAGACAACATTAAGGCCATATGTGTAATTTGAAATAAATAATATACTAAATCTGCACTATATGAATTTTATCTGGGTGAATGTCTACAAAACAACACAATGCTCCTTGCATAAAGCAGAATATTTGTGATAGTCTCAAATTAATAATGATTTCACATCTGTGGCTGTTGTGCAGGGGCTCATATCAAAAAACAAGGTTTTGGGCTCAAGCAGTTGAAAGAAGATGTGAGGAACTTTTGGGATGGTAGGAATGCTACTTTTGAAGGCAGCAATAGCCCAGAACCATCCTCTAGCTTCTATCCCTCAGGCCCCAAATTGTTAAATAGAACTTTTTTTTTTTATGCAGGTCAGACAAAGAAGGCACATCAACAACATTTTATTGATGTAAGAGCATGCTCACAAACAAATATTTTTGACCTTGAGTATATAGATTGAATATGAGTGTTTATAACCTTGGCTAGTCACTAAAAATACAGCCCTGTGGAAGCCTGGCCAGGTACTAACATACTTGGTCTTTTTTTGTCCTTAAATGCCTCATGGCATTGAGCATTTTACAACTTCTACTATAAGGAGCAATGCTAACCTCTCCATTCTTAAGGTGCAACACAGAATGCTGTTTATCTCTAATTCTTACAGAAAAAAATAATAGTCTTTCTCTCTTGCCACCTGGGTAAATTATTTTTTAAGTCCACCAGTTCTGCTTAACGGGTATAATGGAGTAAACTTGGATGCCTGGGCTGGCCATGCCAGTTGTTCACTGGAGCCATTGGCTGCTGTTGTTTCATTTTATGCATCATCCATTGACTGGACTTGAAGGCCTTTATCCTTATTCTTCTCCCCAGACTCAATCATCACAATGGGGAAGGTTGATGGGTATTTTCAAATTACAGAGATCTTTCTCTACTGGATATACTTTGGATTCCTATACTTCTTGATTATCTTGCAATTTCTCATTCTGGTAGTCTTTCATACACTTGCATCGGTTTTTGCTGTCATATCTATAGAAACTATTTATCCAATGGCCAGAGCAGCTTCACATGACTGATTTGACTACTTCTACAAATTATATATGCCACTGCTGCCACTTTTTTCATGGGCCAGGGGCTGGGACCTGGGCTTCAGTAATTAATTTATAGTTCAACTTCCAAGGTTCATGTTTGCACACAGTGCAGTCAGAATCCTTATTTCTGTTTACAAGGAACTAATCTCATTATGTCACAGCTCAGCTTTTCTGTTCCATAAAGCCTTTGATTAATGAGATGTTTAATGTATCAGAAACATTTTAACTGTTAACATATGCATTAAAGTACTTATATTAGGTATTTAGATATTTGTTTAAACATATTTTATTACAAACAACTGGCTTATTTTAAAATTATGTAATTTTTGACATAAAAATTTTCATAAATGCCATATACTTTTACATGTCTTCATTTGTTTTATAAGTCACCTTACTATGCATATCTTTGAAATCATGATGATGTTCCTGCCATGTATTGCACAGCTCTAATGAACAAATGCTGTTAGGTCTAGAGCATTCAATCATTCAAGAAAAAGAATTAAAATATATTTAATATTAATTTTATAATAATGCAACAGATCTTATTATAAAATGCAGCTTTCAGAAAATTAACAGTTTAAAATTCACAATTTAAAATTCAAGAAAGCCAACTCCCTCAAGATATGAAGAAAACTAGTACCAAGGCCAATTTGAAAAAGGTTTGCAGAGGGAGCAATGACATATATAAGAATTATTATAGATGTAAATATCGGTGTGCAAAAAAAAATTGATGCACTCTCTGGTCTTAGTCTCAGATGCAAGACAAATAGTAATACTTCATTGTTTTGAGAGCACTGTAATAAGGTATACCCATTTTGTCTCTCCTGTGAATCTATAGTCTGCCAACTTTAGATGTAGCTACTTTGCCAAGCAGAAAAGAAAGCACAACTGCAACACCAAACATAAAAGATGAAATATACCACTGAGATTAGTCAGATAAGGCACCTAAAGAGAACACTGCAGACTGAGGTATGCATTTGATGAAGGAAGACCATCTAAGCCTAAGAGAGATGCTGTTGCTGCATCCAGTTCATCTTGAAAATTTCAACAATTAGGGGCTGCAGTTGTGGTTCAGTGGCAGAGCATTTGCCTAGCATGTGTGAGGCACTGGGTTCCATCCTCAGTACCATATATAAATAAATAAATAAAGGTGCATCAACAACTAAAAAATATTTTTTAAAACTTTCAACAACTAGGCATGCACTAAATGTTCCTTTTTAAAAAAAATGTTGTTATTAAAGCAAAGTTCAATCCTTGGAACCAAAAACAAACACACAAACAAAAAATCTTGTACTATCTTTGATTTTACTCATCTACCTATATTCCATTGTTCCAAAGAACAAATTAATTGAAAAAGAAGGTATAAAATATATTATTTTAATAAAAAGCAAAGCCCACTCACTCTGGAAGGTGGTGAAAGAATTCAAAGTAAAGGGAATATTACCTAAACATTTGAGCATTTATTCTATATTGGAAATATTAAGTTAATAGCTCAGTTCATGAAGATTTTTTTTCCAGTTTTAATTATAGTTTTTTTGTTATCTGACTTGAGGAGTTCCTTTTTAATTTCTAATATGAAATCACATAAACATGTACTCTTTTTAGTTATATATTTAGATATATGTTGTATATGAACTAATTACAAAAATAATATGAAAAATACTTGCTTTATCATTACAGCTTGAATGGCTTCAAGGACAACAGTATATCTAAATAATATATTTAATTGGTCCCCTTGCATAAATCCATCAAAACTTATCAATCAAATGCTTTTATGTTTGTGAAATAAAATTATCATGCAGAGAAGCCTTTGAAATAACTTTAAGAAGTCCTTCAAAATTAGTGATATGAGACAGGAGCCATGTTTATCATTCTTTTCTCATAATTTTTCCACTAATTCAGAGAAAAAATAGCTAGGCTCTAAATACATCAAAATATAATGTGTAGGTTTTAAGGATTAAGCTTAAATGAGCATTGAAAAGGTTTTTGTATTAGGCTTTTTAAAAGGGTCATAGTCGATTTGATTTAACTATTTGATCTTGAAATTTATGTTATTTGTGTGAATCAGTTAATTTCAAATCCGTAACACAGTTGAAATTGAAGTGACATTATATGGAATGCACTTTTTGTGTATGTTGGTAGTGATATCTCTTAGAAGGCTATTTTGCAAATGTGAAAAGAAGCTGAGCATTCATTTAATTTATAGTCACATCTTCATTATTCAGAGTTGACTATGAGGTTATCAATTATCTAGGTCTCTTTCTAATTCATCTTCTGCCTATTATTGTCAGTTGTTTGGAAAGTTTGTTTGTCTATGCTCCCTCATGGAGACTATGCTCGACTTCATTCATCATCAATCTCTTCCTCATTGTCTTTTCTATTTCTCACCTCTCAGTTTTTTAAATTATTAAAGAAAATTTCTTTGGCTTTGAGATGCAAGAATATTTAAATAGTCTTAAGACCAGCATCATGACCCTCACCAACTTCATCATGGAAAAGCAATAAAGACAACAAATAAATGTTTGGGGGATTTTGTTGTTGTTTGTTTATTGTTTTTGCTTTTGGTCTTAGTCTAATGTACCTTTTCAAGTTTTCCCTTTATAAAGAGTCATGTAATAAGTAATAAGACTTTTAAAAGTTGTTTAGGAACATGTCGGATTACTTTTTAAATTTTATCCTCTTATTTCCTTAAAATTGTTTTGTAAATGTACTCTTCCTTTTATTTATTAGTCTACTATGATTTTATGTTATTATAGAGAAATCACACTTCTCATTTTTATAAAATCCCCTCAAATTCTCTGCAGTCACATGACTTCAATACCAAAATCAAGTTTAGACAATTTGAAATCCTTTATCATTTTAGAACCTAAATCCTCTTATCACATTGAGCACATTTTAGAAAAGTGTTTTGGTCACTGAACACCTTCGGGCCAATTCAAACTCATTATCTTGTATCCCAAAGATATTATTCTCTTTTATTTGATAACCACATACATTATTAAACAAGTCACCAAGGAGAGACATTAAGGACAGTCAATGTAGTAGTGAATGATTGGGCCAGGAAGATGGCAGCTGATTCAAAAGGAGATAAAATTCTAATAGGTCCAGAGAACTTCTCCCTTCTCGAACCTGTTGCCAAGGTTGCCAAGCCTTCAGGGGATTGTTCCTCCTGGCAAGCAGTTTTAATACCCCCTGGGCTTTTTCCTTCAGGACTGTGCACCCCTAACATATAAGACAGCTTCATTCTTGGCCTTGGATCACCCCACCTTTTGGTCACTGGTTACATAGACACAAAAAGAGGTGGAGGATGCATGAGAACAAAAGAAATCTAAAATCTATATAAAGGGCACTCCTTCAGGCACCAACTTGGAACCACTGTTCTGCAGAGGAAACTCTGTCCCTCTCTCCATTCTGTCCTTTAAATAAAATGTTTTGTTCTTGCTTTAGTGTTTCTCCCATCTTCAATCTTCAACACCTGGGTAGGGAACAGAACTTGGAAACTGATTCTCACCAATGGAATCATCTCCTCATCAATCACTGATCTAAAATCCTTTCTTATTTAAATGAGTATGGAATTTAGAAGATTGACATCTAAAATTATAAACATGAGTTAACACCGTGTCACTTAATGTCAAGACTCCGTGAGATTACCCAATTGGTGAGTTAGGTAGAGAACAGAAAAACATACAAAGGAGAGGAGAGGGAAGATGAGATGGAGGATTTAACAGGGGAAAAAAAAGTAGACTGTTGCCTGTGAAAATCTGAGTAGTTTCTTGAATATGGAATAGGGAGGCAGAAAATATTTAGACATCTCTGTAAAGCAAATGTGCTGCAAAGGTGAAGAAAAAAATAGACAACAGTGTAATCACTGAAATAATTGTGGTGTGTAAATCTCTTTTTCCCCCAAATAATAACACAGCTGATAATTTAAATTTTCAGTAAATTTGTTTTATGAAATTTTGCCTATCATAACTTTGTTAAACTCTGTTGTTAGCTCTGTCAGGTCCTTGCTTAGCGTCTGGATGGCCATCTTAAGTGACAGCCATCATTTTAAGAAAAAATTTTGCTTTCCTGCCCAAAGGCGTTTCTGAGAAAGGTTCACCACTCCCTCATACCAACCTCGTCCTTAACTGCCTGCATTAATACCTGCCAGGCTCTAATCCCTGAGCCTGCCCCATAAAATCCAGAACCCCAAGCCTGTTTTGCCTCCCTCCATCTATAGAGAGACTTGCCTTTATTTGTCAGCTTTGTTTATCTCTGGCTAGTCTCCATCTTTCATTTCTCACTTGCCCATCTCCTGGTTCCTCCTTTTCCTTTCAAGCTGTGTTGCAGAGAAAGTGAGTACTGTGAAGCCAAACAGCAGCTGTGTTTCATTAACAGTTCTAGTAATCATACTAGTAAGATTTCAGGTGTGTGGCTAAGAGTAGCATTACAAGGGATACTAGAAGGGAAAGGGGAACACTCTCAAGAAAAAAAAAAGTGTGTTTTCACAGACAGAAGAGTACAGTGTGCCTTTTCTCTTGTCCAGTTTTATTGGTGGGGTTCCAGGGAAGTTTCCAGAAAGTCACACCCAGGTCCACATCTTGACTTTTTTTTTTGTACTTGGGATTGAACTCAGGGGCACTTGACCACTGAGCCAGATTCCCAGCCCTATTTTGTATTTTGTTTAGAGACAGGGTCTCACTGAGTTGCTTAGCATCTTACTTTTGCTGAGGCTGGCTGTGAACTCCTGATCCTCCTGTCTCAATCTTCTCAGCTGCTGGGATTAGAAGGTGTGTGCCATTGCACCAGTCACATTTTGACTTTTGACTGATGGCAGAATTACATCAGACTTCCTTGCCGCCACTGTGCATGGCAGAGATCCAAGGCAACTCTGGGTCACTTTTGCCCATGCTGACCCATTGTAATTATCCTATCTCTCCAAGTTTTGGAATCTGGTCTGTGGAAGGATCACAAAAATCTCACTGTTCAGGGTAACTTGTATTCTTTTTACTGGAATTGAGGAGTCCTTTAGGTTCACAGGCGGAGGTCAGCACAGTAGTCTGAATTTATAGAATTATCACCTTAACATCATGAATCTATGAATCATAACTGTTTGCTACCTATCAGTTGCAATATGTGTCCTTAATTTTGTTCTATTATTATGTATAAGCTTATGCATTCTTCAAATAGTGTGATATTCCATTTTGATCCTTAGATCTTTTTGTCTTTTTTTCTTTAAATATTTTAAGACTTCTACTAACATAAGCATTAATGAAGAATCAATGAAGTTAAAATGAAGTAATATTTATACCTTTACTTTTTTGTATATATTTAATGTTTTTATCAAAAAGTCTTTTATTCTAAATTTTCTGTGTCAAGTTTGGCTTCCTTCTTATTAAAGTGGCTTCCTGCTTTTTTAATATTTATTTTATTTTTTAGTTGTAGTTGGACACATTACCTTTATTTATTTTTATGTGGTGCTGAGGATCGAACACAGGGCCTCACAAGTGCTATCGAGGGCACTACTGCTGAGCCACAACCCCAGCCCCAAGGTGACTTCCTTCTTATTAAGGTGTATTTTATACCAGAGAATAGCAAGGAAAAACAAAAAACAAACAAACAAAAAAAACCTTTCAATCTGAAGAAACTCTAAAGAGAAATAACATTGGGAAATATAACTAGGGACAGAGAGAACCCTATGTTTTTAACTGAGGGTATAAAGACTATTTTGTTCAATTATTCACATTTTAGTGATATATCTAATAAATAGATCTATTTGCAAATTTTAAGACTTGATTTGGAAACAGCAGAAAATTCTAACACTAGCAAACAACCCTTCCAACATTTATTTATTTATTTTTCTTTCCTATTCATTCTTCTCTGGCTTTCTATAGAATAATTAGTTCTATTACAGAAGACATTGTCCTGTTCTATAATGTAGTTATCAGGGAAACATGATATATGATGCTTTATTATTTCATTATAAGAGTCCATGTTTTGTTTTGTTTTGTTTTTGTTTTACAAAAACCCTTTTCAATGAGGTAAAAAATAGTCTTCCAAGAATTTTTGAAATGCTTCAATAAGCATTTCATCCTAATAAGTGTGGTCCTCAAAATTTCACACAAATAGCATCATATTACTGCCAGACTAATTCGGTCAATCTTGTCCACTCTTCAAGTACCTATGTTAAAATTGGAGACTTAATTTGCTTTCCTTTGTGGAATCACTAGAAAATATATATTTTAATGATCTGAGAATGCCAAAACTAACAGAGGCACTCAATTCTTAACCAGAAAAACAATATCTTTGCCCTCAAAAACAGTATTTTGGTGTCCTCCACTCTTATTTAGTAATGAGGTCTCTGAATTGAAAAAAAAAAATTGAGTGAATTTTCCCTTCTTTAGCATTCTGCCCTTTTGTACTATAGTGCTGCAAAAGCCTTTATAAGGCCACCATTGTCATCATTATCTTTGGTGAAAATCCTCTGTTTTTCCACTTCCAGGTCCTTTAGCCTGAGGCAAGAGTGCTTGCATTCATTCATCTCATTTTATAGGGGGTGCTCACCTGTACTTTTCATTTCCTGCCACTTTAGCAATATGCAGGTACCAGCTAAAAATCCCAGAGAAAACTGTTGCTGTATTTTCATAAGTGTTCATTCCTCCAATCATTTGAATACTTTGAGACATCTCACTAGAAATGTTTACAATTAAAGTGGCAATTTTGAGGAACTTTTGGCAAACAAATTTGTTCACTTGAAAGGTGCCTTCGGACCAAAATGGTAGAAGCCCTCATGAGAAAAGTGCATAGGTAGATCCATCTAAAAGATGGATTACTCAGGGGAGAGATTTTTTAATTTAAATAAGATATAATAACTTTCTTCTTTGTGAGGAGTGAGTGTGTGTGTGTGTGTGTGTGTGTGTGTGTGTGTATGTGTGTGAAGCTTTTAAAATAGGCATTCTGTAACTAATCATTCCCTTTTTCTTGCAGAGGAAAAGTAATTAGCTTCTACAGTGACAATTTAATAGACAATTTAATATATTCTAATGCTTTCTTCCTCTAATTTTCCTTCCTCTGTGCATGTATTTATATGCACATATGTTTCTGTTCTTTTTTTTCCCTTCCTCTTGATATACTTAATAGTAATTGAACAAGTTGTTTGTCACTAGTGATGCAATCTAAGCATATATGTATTTAAAGTAAAATTTGGAGTGTTTAAAAGAATTAAAACATTTGTAACTTTTATTGTGGAAGTTCAAGGCACTGGTTGATTTATAAAAACAAAAACCATCAGCAGAAGATACAAATGAGAAATAGTTGTATTCAGTAGTTACAAGGTGAGAAAAAGAAGTATGATTCTAAATAAGAAGAGTACTTCTAAACATGGTATAAAGACTCACTCTTGATTCAACTTTAAAAAAAATTCCTATGTTGATTTTTTAAATAAAATAAATTCTCATTGCTTACACAAGTAAGACTTCAAATAGAAAAAAAGAGGTTCTGTTTAACTTACAATAATATATGGTATTTAAAAATGGAATATATAATTTAAATATTACAAATAACAAAGGCTTAATCTGTCAGTACAAATTGCAATTTCTAGATTTTTTAATTCATTTTAACACATTAGAAAAATATTAAATTCAATAATTTTTTTTGTAACAAAATACTTTTAAAGTAAGAAAAAGTTGTAAAAAGTTATAAACTTTAGCAACTCAACTTTGTTACTTGCCTTTTCCTGTATGTTATACAATGTGTGAATACATTGTGATGTTGCCAAGTTTGTGTATCTTTCTTGTCACTTTAAAATTTGTAAAGCTGTTTTGCAATATATGCTCACAAACAAAGAATTGAGGTTAATGCTCATTTCAGCAAAACATAAGCTAAATTTGATATCATACAGAAAAAATTAACATCACTCCTGCATAGAGAAGACAAGCAAATTCATGATGTTGTCCACATTTTTTAGAGAGAAGAAGAAAAAAGATCTCATCAAAATGGAAGAGAAACTCCAGAGGGGAGGACAAGTGTGGTATTGAGGAATGAAATTGACCAAATAATTTTATGTGCATGTATGCATATGTCATAATGAATATCACTAATATGCATAATTAGTATACATTGGTGAAAATTGTTAAGTATTAGGGAGTTTATTTCTTATCTTCTAGTTTTTCTAACTGTCTCTCATGGATAAAAATAGAATTGATTACTTCAGATAAAGATGTAATTAGTTAAAAGTATTTTAGATGGCTCTTACTATAACATAAAAAATGTATGAATGCATAAGATAATGGATATGGTTTGTCTATTTCTTAAGAAAATAATTGAAGTTCATTTATATAAAAATTAACATATTTTTTTAAAAAAAATTGTTTGTAGATTCCTGTATCTATTAAAGCTATAATTATGATTTACGAATAATATACATTTAAATAATAAAATATTGACATTTAACTAATTGTATTCCATATGAATATATTTACTAACAAGTTATTTTTTCTAATTTTTACTATAAAATATTTCTAGATAATATTAAAAAGTATAATTCATATTTGCTTCCATGTAATATTATAATTAATAAGAAAACAAAATTATACTTTTTAATGTATTTTTTTATTTATACGTGACAGCAGAAGGCATTACAATTCTTATTATACAGAGAGAGCACAATTTTTCATATCTCTGGTTGTATACATAATATATTCACACTAATTTGTGTCTTCATACATGTACTTTGGATAGTAATGATCACATTTCACCATCATTAATAACCCCATGCCCTCTCTCTTCCCCTCCAACTCCTCTGCCCTATCTAGAGTTCATCTATTCCTCCCATGCTCCTGCTCCCTATCCCACTATGAATCAGCCTCCTTATGTCAAAGAAAACATTCTTCAGCATTTGTTTTTTTGGGGTTGGCTAACTTCACTTAGCATTATCTTCTCTAACTCCATCCACTTCCCTGCAAATGCCATGATTTTATTCTTAATACTCTTTAAATATTCTTAAAAAAGGAAGTTCCCAATAATGTGAGTTCAAAGGTTCTGATTTCCTAATCACTGTTTGTCCTACACAATGTTTTTTTAATTTTACTTGTCCTACATATAAGCTCAAATAAGAAGTATTCCTTAAGAGACCTTTTATGTTTGGTGGTCTCTTTAGGTTTGCTAACATAATCACCCTATAGCAAGATTTGCTTCTTTATCTCTTAAAAGGAAGGATAATAAAAATAATTAATTTGTCAAAAACAAAACAAAGCAAAAGAACAGACTATGAAAAAAATGTTGTCATTTTTTTAAATGATAAATAAGATATATTAATTATGAATACATGTTTCAATGATTGTAAAACTTTCAGGTTACAAGAGATATTCAAGTATATGACCTTATATAATAATATAAACAGATACAATAACTGCCTACAAATTAATCTTTATTTATAGATAATAATATTTATTTTAGAAACAATAAGTGACAATTTTTCACATTGTTACATCAAAAGTCCTAAATGTTAGTCAACAATGTTTGTTACCAAAGATGTAGTCAAGGAGTCTTGATTTCAGGAATCCTAACAAACCAGTTTTGGGCTATTCACCCCTAATATCAAAAGGAACAACTCAGTGAGACCCTATATCTAAATAAAATACAAAATAGGGCTGGGGATTTGGCTTAGTGGTCAAGTGCCCCTGAGCTCAATCCTCAGGACCCACCCCACCCCCCAAAAAATGATAAGTCAGAAAAAAAATAGTCAATACATCTATGTCAGGAAGTCAAAGGGCCTGTGTCCTCAATCCTATCTTTGGTGGTATTAACATGAACTCCTAGATTATATGGGGAAGGGGGATGGAAGTATGCATAGTCAAGCCATCTTTGTCATAGTATGGTCTAGATGATCATTATCCCAGGATTGGCCATGGTGAGCCTTGTTAGGAGTGGTGAGAATTTTCTGTTCCCTGGGTGGTAGTTTCAACTCATCTCTCTCTCTCTCTCTCTCTCTCTCTCTCTCTCTCTCTCTCTCTATATATATATATATATATATATATATATATATATATATATATATCAGACCTGTAGTTCATGTAATCGCAGACAATTGCAGGCGAGAATGACTCAGAGAAAAGCAAGATGGTGTGAGATTGTTCAGGTTAGGACAATGACTGAAGGCTTTTAAGCACTGCTCTGTAGTCTAAAATAGAATTTTTTTTTTATTGGTTGTTCAAAACATTACAAAGCTCATGACATATCAGCTTTCATGCATTTGACTCAAGTGGGTTATGAACTCCCATTTTTACCCCAAATACAAATTGCAGAATCACATGGGTTACACATTCACATTTTTCCATAATGGCATATTAGTGACTGTTGTATTCTGTTACCTTTCCTATCCCCTACTATCCCCCCTCCCCTCCCCTCCCATCTTCCCTCTCTACCTCATCTGCTGTTGTTCAATTCTCTCCCTTTTTCCCCCCTAATATTTAAAAAAATATTATAAAGTTAATATATGTATGCAAATCATTTAGCATATCACAGACTTTATACCAGGTCTTCATAAATGGCAGCACTATTGTTGCTACCAATACTTAAAAAAATAAATAATCATTGTCTGCTTATATTAGACGAAGAAAAAGAACAGGAGAATAAAACCCCAGAAAGGAAAACAATTGAGTCCTTGGTTCCTAACTCAGAATGATCACAATGGAACAATGAACCTTTTGAGTGTACATTATACCCCCCAAGTAAGGCAACAGTGTGGTCAGTAAATTGAAACCAAAAATAGAAGATTACTTTAGAAGTCTTAAATTATTATTTTCATTAGTAATATCACAGTGTCACTGATTTCAAGTCCTTTTTTCTTTAGTAATATTTGTGTCATCTCCAGATCTCTTTTGCATGAATTTTTGAGAGAGTGAACTGAAGATTTATGGTGGAGGTTTCAATGCCAATCCTCTAGAAACCCAACCAGGACTTTCCCTTCCATAATAAGGCTCTGACATTAGAGCAGGAACAATAACTGCTTTTTTTCTTGTCATTGTTGTTGTTTTTCTCATTTTTTTTTTTACTGTAGGTGGATGAGTCTAATAATGTGTGGTCTTATCCCTTGACACCAAGTTTTATAGTGTTTAGTAAAGCGATTCCACATTTTTGAGAAAATTCTTAGATTCAGAGAATGCATTCATTTTTAAAAGGCTCAGGGAATCTTACACAAGAAACTCCAAACCACTGAAAGGCCAATCTTGCCTTGAGGGCACAGACCCATTAGTACTTGTTCAGGGTCCTGTTCTCTTCCCAAGAGATCAGGCTTTGAAAATAAGAAATCATTGGCCATTAATTCTTTGCATTTTTAAGAAAAGTCACTTTTGAACTTTATTCTTAACCTTGTCCACTTGAGAATCAGATTTCTTAAGTGAATTGGCCTTTGCTTTTATTGCCAGAATCTTTATAGAACTTTATGCTAGTTCAAGTTTGGAGAGGTTGGTTCTGTACTTAATAGAGTTACCTCTCAACTTCTGAAGGTAAATGAGGGTTAAATTTTCCTAAGGCAATCAATTTCTAAAGGATATCTTTTCATACTATGATTGTTCAAAATTATCTAGGAAACTGTTTCCACATATTAGAGATTTATATATAAAGGACTGAATTATTTCAAAAAAGTTAGTTGAATATAGTTTTTGCAAATTAACTATTTAAATAAATGCTTGTATCATATTAAACAGTAAGGCTTTGGCTATTCATTTTATATATATATATATATATATATATATATATATATATATATATATATAAATGTATATTAAGTTTTATTAGGTTTTATATTGGTTTACTTATTTCATGATTATAATTAATTATACAAATGCAAACTATTCTTTCATTGGGAGTTGGATTTTTTCCTCCTATGTTTGATTATAGAGTGATCTTAGAAACTTGTGAAACTAATAGAATTTAGCAGAAGTGACATTGGAACTAGGTAATGTTTTACAGCTTCTGTTGGAACTGGGATGTGTATTCTTAAAAATCTTGTACTAGAATGCACATGACAGTGTATTGCAGTTGGAATACTACTTAATTACTACAATTGAGAAACACAGACCATGTGGAGAAGTATGGGAGGAGGAGATGACATGGAAAGATAGATCAACTAAGAAATACCAAAGCACTAGACCTGTGAGATTAAAAAAAAAAAAACTATCTTTTAAGTGAATTATTCTAGTTTAGCTATAGCAGTTGATGTCATTTGGATCAGATAAATTACCTAGTAGAAACCATCCTTAATTTCTGAGCCACAAGATTATGAGCAAAATAAAGAAGTTATATTAAACCTCTAAATTTTAGGATAGTTTTGAAGCCAAACCCTTGTTCCAGAGTTGCAGCCAAGCAGACCAGAATGCAGGCATTGAGTGCAAGCCACAGCTGTGGGAAGACCACAATGCTGGCATGAGCCTGAGGGACAGTGAGTCACTGCAGAAGCAAGCCAGAGCATGCTAACCTATAGCACTGCTTCAGTCTTGTCCTGGCCCAGCCTCATGTGGAGGTCTACTCTACACATCACATCATAGCTGCGCTCAAGCACCGAACTTCCATAATCCACTGTCCTCAACCTCCTGGTTCCCAATGAGCAGCAGGAAAACGGAAATGGAGACAGACCTGAATGGAGATTGCAGGAAAGTTCCTCAATGGCTAACCAATTTGTGATGCTTTCCAAGATCTGATTTGTAAAAATTTTAACCAATAATATTGATACTTCCCAAAGCCTGTTCTACATAAGTTGGGACCAATAACATTGATCCAAGAGCTATAAAAATCTCTAGACTAGTACACTAAACTGCAATTACTTTTAGGTCTCCTCTAATCTTGTAAGAGCTCTGTCTCTTTTTTCCTCCTCTAGAATAAATCCTACTCTTTTACACTCACTCACTTACTCTTGTCTGTGGATTTCATTTGTTAAATTTGTAAGACAAAAATCCATAAAGTAATTGGCAGTAAGCTGCTGGGGTCTAGAGTGATACTAGAGGGATGGCTTGCCATTAAGAGCACAAACATGCCATTCATGAAGAATGGTGAAGAAGAACCCTGCTTTACCAGCTGTGATCCTCAGAGTTGACACTGGCAGACAGCCCCTGCCTTGATTTTATGCCAACACTAAAATGGGCTTTCTCAGCTGCAAAGGCCTGCAGTTTACACACACCCCAACGCCTAGCACTAGTGGACAAACTTGGGTTTCAATTTTAATTGAAAAATTTATAATTGGAAGATATTTTGATAGTTTTGGTAGTTGGTTTTAATCTGTTTTAATTTGTATTGCTTTGGATTGTATGTGAATCAGAAACTGGAAGTTGGAAAGACTTTTGATAATTATTTCAACAATAAATGGAAAATAATAATATTAGAACCTAGAGAAAAGGGAATTTTCAAAAATAGTAGAAAAAATTTTAGCAATCTTGTTACCTATGGTAATGTAGATAATAAAATGGCTAAATAATGGATATTTTTATTGCTTAGAAGATTTGTGGACAATATTAAAAAGTTTTACTCTTCTTTTTCTAGATACTTTTGATAAAATATTGAGAGATAATGAAAGAAGGATCTGTTTAGTTTTTAAACAGAATTTACAGGAACTATAAAGCACTCAAGACTTGCCAGTTTCAGAAATAAAACTAGTTTTCATCTTCAGTAGCTCTTAGTAAAGATTCTCAAGAAGTGCTTTCAGTGAGAGAATTAAAGCTGGTGTGGTATCAATAAAGCAGGCTTCAGAGTAAATATAATAATAGATTGTATGCAGAGACTTCAGAAAATTTTAAGAACATGTCTATTAACTGTCCCAAGAATCTTGCAATAGTATTCTCAGAATTCTTCTGCCATGAAATAGTTTCTCTGAGAACCCTTAATAACCTACCACATTAACCCTTTTAACTAGAAAAAAACTATACATAAGAAACTTGAAGATAATGTCACATAATACCTTGATTTTTGATCCAAGGTATTAGAGGACTTATCTTGCAAAGAAATGATGATTTTAAAATATTTTTTTTAGTTATAGTTGGACACAATACCTTTTTTTAAAATTTTATTTATTAATTTTATGTGGTGCTGAGAATTGAACCCAGTGCTTCGTACATGCTAGGTAAGTGTTCTACCACTGAGCCATAACCCCAGCCCAAGAAATAAATTTCATACATTGGAGTAAGTTGAAACCTCATATGCATAAAATATCTCATATGCATAAAACACAAAATTTTAAATATATTTTACCAGCTGAGGCTAACAAGACTAACATGAAATGCAAAGAGGATTTTGAGCCTTAAACTTCTTGAGGCAGAAATCAGGCTGACAAGCTTCCTTCATATGAACAGTACTCATTTCTAATGGAAAAGGAAGAACTGAACCAAAAGCTCAGAAGGTGGAATGAAGAGCAATGGGAAATTATTGCCAAAATCCTAAACCAGAAATTGCAGAGTAGACCAGTTTTGAGTAGCTCTGAAAGATAAAGTACCATGTGGAGAAAGAGAAAGAGGCTACAGGGAACAGAGAAACCAACCAAGTGAAAGAGAAAGTCATCTCAAAAGTGGATTATCTAGCACCAGTCATGCCACTTGAGGCCACATGAATTAGGAACAAACTGTCCAGCTGAGCCCTCTCTGAATGGCTGAACCACAGCATTGTAAGCTAAGTGAACTAGTTGTTTCAGCCCACTAAAACTTGGAAACATTTATTATACATTTGCAGACAAATATGCAATTGAAGCTTACCTTTCTTTACTACATTTAGTATAATTAGCTTTTATTGTCAGTTAATCTAGGCTTTTCCTCTTGAATTAGAAGTATTTAGGTTGGATAATAAGAGTTAGAATCCTTACCTACTTTAGGTCTTCACATTTATAATATAAATTATAACACATTCTCCAGTATGTAATTAAATAAATTGGCTCCTTGCTCTTCCAACTTTAAGAAGACATTCTTGACATATTTGTTGCTTATCATCTCTTATTGTCCTAAGGAAAGGTCCTTTCAAAGGCCATTTTCAAATAAATTAATCACTCATCCTAGAAATTCAGTGATATTATGTTCCAGACACTACTTCAAGTGTTTTGTACATTGAATATAATGTTATCCTCACCAGAAACTTGATTTTAATTATTATTTTTAAGAGTTAGATTTCTTGTGGTAGGAGGTTAACAATTAAAATGTTTATAGGAGCAATCTCTTGAGGCCAACATATTTGAAAGGAAGAAAAATTAAGCAGAAAAGAACAAAAGGGAGAGTACGTGTAATGCCTTTTCATCAATAGTGTTGATCTACCCCATGGAGAGCTCTGGAGCTGGAATAGTCCTTCAGAGTTGTTCCCAGTTGAGATGTGAGGACTTGGCATCATATTCCCTCTTTAGTTAGTGGAAACAGGCTGCTCTCTGGATGGACTATGATATTAAGCAAGTTGCCTATTTTCAATTGAAGCAACTGCTCCTGAGGGTTTATGCAGCTTATCATATTACATAATTATTAACTCCAGTTTTCTCATAAAAATGGTACATAATATTAATTAGTTTATAAACCATGAATACACACTTCGTTGTATATATAACATTCACACCCAAGCATTCACACTTCTAGTCTAGTCAATAAAATTGTTTCAGAAACAGTGAGACTGTATATTACACCTATTTATGTATTCCACATTAAGTTCATGAAGCCAGCCAACATAAATCTTCTAAGAAATGCTATTGAATTTATTTTTAAAAAGACGAAAAAATATCAAGGTATTCTTCAGAAACATAAACGCAAAAGGTTTTAACAACGTAATAAATCTAGCAATATATAAAAATGATAGAATGTTAAAATCAAGTTGAGTTTATTTCAAAATATGCAGGTGAAAAGAATAGTAGAATATCAGAGTATTATTTTATGATATTTTAGTATAGTATTTTCCAGTATGTTTCTACTTTTATTTTCAATGAAATTATAGTCTTTAAATTTGTGGTTTATTTATAATAAAATTACTATTTTTCAATTAATTCTCTTAATATTTTTAACTATATAATTCTAATTTACATGGAAATTTCAGAGAATTGTGCTAAAAGGAAAATATCCTCCATCTTTTTTTTTTAGGTCATATTTAAGTAGATAAAAGTTCATCCCTTAAATTTTCAGATTTTTTTAATCTTTATTTAGAGAAACTTTCTAAAAAAGATACATCTAAAACTTCTTGAATAAAATGAATCTTTTAATTTTTACTTTTAAAATTTTGCCATTTTGAGTTTGGCAAATTTTGGACCATTTGAATTGAATTCTATTTCAGTATAGAATGTAAATTCACCCAATAAAAATAGTACTTATATAAAATATTTGTCCAAACATGTATATTAAAAAACAATTATAGAATTTCAGAATTAAGTTTTTTTTTACTTTCTTTAATGTTCATTGATCAATTTGTTAATCTCTTAATTTCACTGTAATATATTTTAATATATTCTGTGAAACTCCACATCACATACAACCACAAGAATGGGTTCCTAATTAGAATAAGTTATATTCTATGTATGTATAATATGTCTAAATACATTCTACTGTCATGTATATCAGAAGAGAACAAACATAAATTTTCTGTAAATAGTATTTTTCATTTTGACATGAGGCACTTTTTATTGTGTTGAAATATACATTACAATGCTTTCTATTTTAACCATTTTACATGTAAAGTTCTGTAACATTAAGGATGATTCTATTATTGTGCAAACAATACCACAATCCATCTCTAGAACTTTGTAAAGTTTCCCAACCAAAACTCAGTACTCATGAAACAGCAATTATTTTTGCCTTCCTGTGGGGCTTTCACAGATTTTGACTTCTCTAAGTACCTCATATGAGTACTGTCATGAAGTTGGTCTTTTTGTGACTGACTCATTTGACTTACAAAGGTTCATCCATTTTGTAGTATTTGACAAACTTTATTTTCTATTAAACTTTACTTTTAATTTGTATATAAATATTAAACATGTGTTATAATGTGATATTTCAATGTATGTATACGTTGTGTGATATGTAACCAAGTTAAACATATCTTTCATATCATTTATCATTCAGTTATCATATAAACATTCAAAATCCGATTTTCAATCTTTTTGAAATATATGGTATATTATTTTTATCTATACTCACTTTACTATGCAGTCACACACAAGAGCTTCTTATTCCTATATAACTGTAACCCTGCCTTGCTCTGATAGGTACTAGTCTACTCTTAATTGCTACAAATTCTATCTTTTAAATTCTGGATTTATTTTCAACTTTAAAAATTCTCTAAACCTTCAAAAGCTGATCCATTTTATCACTAACCAAATTCTTTTATTAAAGAGTTTGAACTGATTGTGAAACAAATATGACCAAAAGAGAACGACTGATTCATGAAAGGTAGGAATTATAGCTTACTGAAAGCGATATATGAATTATGTTTCTCATAATTTGAAACCTTTCTAAAATTCAACAGATGTTAGGCAACAAAGAGTAAATATACACACTTTTATATGAAAGAAATTATTATTTAATATTTATTATTATTAAACACCAGCTTCATCACAAAAATTATGTAGTTCAGAGACTCTTGCCTATGCAAATTTTGACACTTATAAAGTCTATTTCAGTAACTAAAATATCACTGCTCATTTAGATGCAATTATAAATGATGTATTTACCCAACCAATTTAATCTGTATTTGGTTTCATAGGGTTGTTCATTTCAAAAACATTTTCTCCAATAATTCTGTGATTCACTAAAATTGATTATGTAGGTATTGATATTATTACTAATATTGCTATATCAATAAAATGAGTTATTTTTCCATATATAACTTTTTAACTGCACTTACAAAGCATTCAAGCATTTTAAAGATGAAAATGTGCAAAATGAATATAACAGTAAAACTTTTTATCTAAGTAAAATGCCATAATGTAGAGTGATATAGAAATGCATTTTCTACAACTGCATATATTGTTGCCATCTTTCAGATTTTCAAAATTAGTAAAAATTCATATTTTTTACCAAATTTGTTTAGAGATGTAATTAAGTTAATTTTTCAGTAAAACCACCTTGAATTTTTTGAGAATCACACACAAAAGAAAAATAACAAGTATAATTAAAGAGCAAAATAAATAGTTGAAAATTTGTAATGTGCATGGAATTTATTAAGCTGGTCTTGCAAAGGCATTTAGATTTTTCATTATTTGCTTTATGATACTACTACTCACTCCATGTACCATTTATATTCCATATATATCTCACTGATAATTTGACACATTTCCTACTAGTCATATTAACTTATAGCTTAGCAGTTTCCTGAATATCACGAGCTTAAGTAAATTGATTGGCATATCAAATAGCTTACAGGAGAATCATGGCTGAATAATTTTCCTACTATTACACAAGACTGGAATTAGTTACCCCTATCTTATCCTATTCTGTAGCACTGTGTTTTTATTAGCAACTGGCTTTAGTAAAAGAGTGATGATTCATCTTTGGCCATTTTTCAAATTTAATCACATGCTAAATTGATAACTCTATTACTGAATATATATCACATATACTATTAGATAATACTTTGCCAGGTGATGGGAAAACTAAAGTTTCTTAAACCAGTTCTAGTTTATTTTATACAATTCTTGATAGTACTAATTCATTTTTAAAATGAAATACTTTGGCACAATTCCTTCAGCAGTCAAATGCTCTTCCCGGACAACAGGCATAAATTTGTACTTTTCAAGGCAAATGGCACATCTGGGTCCGTTATTTGTAAGAAACATCATGAGTATTTAACTATATGTAAAGCTGTAACATTAAAGATAAATGCGATTTAATCTATTATGTACTGAGAAATTGAGTGAGGGGTGAACAAGGAATTAACTGATTTAGTTCAATGAGTGAACTATTTTCTAACATGGGGAGAACTCCAAATAAAATATAATATACTGAAAGTCGATTTTTTTTGGAATGAATGTTCTGGAAGATGAGAGAATATCTATGGAGGGTATTACTAATTTGGGTAGAAGTTTGAAATAGATGTCCTCTTGCCTCAGTCTGTCTATTACTGACAGCAATCACTTGTGCATCCCAATGTATCCCACTACAGTGAAATATAGCTTTCAATGGGTTCAGTAAGTTACTAAAATTTGCATTTTGCTAAAGGTAATGAAACAATAAAATGAATTTATTCTAGTTTCTACTGTTTATGGAATCACCTTATAGCATAGAAAATCATGGACATTAAAAAGAAAAACCAAGTGCAAAAAGTAGCACACTTAGAAATGCTAGCAGCTGAATCATTATGAAGTAGAGGATTGAAACTTTTTTAGTGCAGAGCACAATTCAAATTTCATAACTTCTTTTTCAGTGCCAATACGCAGTCATCATTATCTTTGTCAAAATTATTTATTTAGCACCCACAGGTACCTGCCACTCTACTAGGTGTTGAATGAAGAAAGTAAGATATACATATTCCATGCTCCTCTAGGCTCTCTGCCAGGGAGGCCTTTTGATTTTTAGATAGAGCTTATGAAATTTAAAGTTTTCTTATTTCCTTGATATGGACACAAGAGAAGATGTAATGTTTTGTTGTTTAAATATAGGTTTTATACACAGAATACTCCTGGAACTAAGAAAATCCTGATTTAAAAAATGCATAATTTGGTTAATTTAACAAATAACATTAAATATTAGAATTGATTTAAGTTATATAAGTAATATATTTTAATATATACTTATTATATTAATATATAAGTATATATGCTAAATATATATACTTATATATTTTATATATAGACTTTTCAAATCTATAACATAATTATTGTATAGGAATCACTTGTCCCTCTTCCAATTTTTTACTTTTTTCCTCCTAAACTATTTTCAGCATATGATCCTAGAAATCATTCTAATATAGTAATACTAAAGTTTTTCTTGAATAATCTTATGATTATGATCTCTTGAATAATTTTATATTGTAGATTAAGATTGTAACATTATTTTATAAGTTCATAAAAATGTCATTCATATATATAAAAGTAATTTTATATAAACATAAATGATATGATAGTGATTTATAATATGCAAATATATGAAATAATATATTAAATGAAAACTGAATTCTTAACTCATTTCAATGTTGTTATTCAAATTGTTATGCCATTTCAAGTCAAAGAATTGATATGGGAGGGACAGTCAGAGAATAAAAATTAGTAAATTTTGGACTCAAAATAAAACCTTTAAAAGCAGAATAGAAAAATAAAAGATATTATATCACTAAAATATTTCCTTGAATTCAAAGGGAAAAAACCCTATTACCTGCTAACTACAGTCTTTCTTAGATCTACTCTTTTCTATTATTCCTGTCACCCTACATTTAACCAGTCAGTCTGAGCTATGTCTCTTAATTGCCATAGCTATACTCTTGAAAATCAGATATATAACTATTCTCATTAAATCCTATTAGTTACAGGAGTCTAATTGTTATAAGTAGATATTTTCCTACTTTTTTACGTCTTTGGGAAGAACAAATGATTTCTGCTAAGTGTTTAAATATGAGCTCTCAAATAGACTGTAATGGGTATATTTCATCTGGACATTTGTTGTATTTAGCTCTAGAAGAATAAAATGTTACAATATCAAAGCATATTTTCATACATTAAAAACTTTGACATTATAAAGAAACTGTACCTAAGAACAAAATTGCTCAGAAATCTGATCATGTGAAGTGAAGTACAGTAATTTCAACACTTTTCTTCATATTCTGGTGGAAGAAATATACTTTACTTCTCCACTGACAACTGTGCCATTTGTACAACAAATGATGTCCTCTCCTATCATGCAAAGAAATGCACATTCTAAAACTCTACCTTTTCTTCCCTTTCTTTCATTTCTTCTTTCTCTTTATCACATGAATCTACTGAAAACAAAGCAAAATGAGAAAACAAACAACAAAAGCCCTGCCATCATAAAAGCATATTTTCTTCCTGTAACTTAGCTTCCCTTGAGGTAACTGTGCTCTCCACCTTCGTTTCACAATATTTGTAAAAGCGTGCTCTGAAACCAGTGTTGCCACCTCTCCTACTGCATCCCTCAGTTTTCCCTGTTTTCTGCAATCGGCTTGCTGTCCTTTCAGATTCACTGACAAAATATGTCCAAGTTGATGACTTCTTTTTATTTTTCAATTTCATTAACTGTTCATATTGCACATGTCTGTGTAAATATTTAATTTTCTATAAATTCTCTTCCATCTATTTTTCCATATCTTTATTTTTAAAATCTCTGTTAAAAGCTCTGTTAATGATGGTAAGGTGGAAGGTAGCAGGATCCATAATACCAATATCCTGGTATTGTTTGAAAAAAAAATTGTTTAAAAAAAAATGTAAACTGATGTGATACAGCAATTTGTATACGGGGTAAAAGCGGGAGTTCATAATCCACTTGAATCAAACCGTGTAATATGATGTATTAAGAACTATGTAATGTTATGAACGACCAATAAAAAAAAAAAGAAAAAAAATGTATGTGTGTGTGTGTGCGTGGGGGGTCTGTCTGTCTCTGTGTGTGTTATCATGTATTGAACCTAAGGATGCTGGGATTATACTGTACCTGGTTCAAATGCTATCTCTTGGCTATCTAAAATAAGAAAATGAAACAGGTTTCATTTAAATTTTCAGAGAGCTTAAAATTTGTATTATTTTATTTTTGTTTTCCTCCTTTCTAGATCTATAAGAAACATTTATTTATCTATTTTTGTCATGAGTTATTAATGGTAATTACCTTTTTAAATCTGTAAAAAATTTATTTACAGAGCTATTTCTTGGTTCACCTTGTTAAGTATTTTATGAAAATAAATGTTTGTTTTCTTTCCTGACATGGCTTTTCTTGCTATTGCCTGAATTCAGCCACACTTGGAACAATTCTCAGAGGTTATTTCAAGATTACTCTTAAATTTGCAATTGGTAGTAATATAGTGTGAAAATCAAAATATACTTTCACCTTTCTAGAAGAAATTTAAGAAAATACTCAAGGTTGTGGGCATTTTCTCAAATATATTCTTTCTACTGTTAGAAATACATACCTAGTTGATTAAAGATGTGTATATAGTCATACTTTTCTATAGTATTATTATAATGCCGTAGGTATGAAAGTAAATCAGTCATTAATATATTTATTTAAAATTTCTATATTTTCATACAAATGTAAAATTATCATAGGAAATTATAATGTTCGTCTCTCTCTACTTTCAGAATCATTGTTAATGTAACTTATGAATATCTTAATCCATAATGATGTTAATGTCAGTTGAAAACATTATATATCAGTCACTATCTTTGTTTGAATTCATAGGAAATATTTCATATCCAATTATTTCTGGCTTCCTCTTTCATAAAACTCTTACTTAATGTTTATCTAAGTCAATATTTCTACATCAATTGCTATATCCAGCTTGATGCTTCAACACAACATATTTTGGACATTCCATATCCTGTATTTACAGACATACCTGTTTTTATTCTATGGATGTATAAAGCTACTCAATGCAGGAGGACTTTCTATCTTTCTTATAATACATTATAGATGGATTTGTAAGGAATCATCTGTTAAAGAATGCAAGTTTTCTGTGAAACCATTCTCTTGGTGCTACAGAAATGTCTGCAGGCTTGTCAATGTGAGTTCCTGGGAGGGTTGAGAGCTCTGTTAATGATAGTAAGGTGGAAGGTAGCAGGATCCATAATACCAATATCCTGGTATTGTTTGAAAAAAAAATTCAACAAATGAATTATGTGTTGGCTAAATTAACAACTTAGTTTCTTATTTTGGTTCTCATTTCAAACTTTCCTTTCAGGAAACTTTCTGCCTTCCCTCCCAAGTACTTTTCCTTCAAAATAGTGTCTAGCTAGCACAAACCGTGTTTGATTGAGAGTTCCAACTACATGTATCCATATAGGAGAAAACAGAGTGAAACCTAAAAATGAAAACGGTTACTGCAAATGAACGGTTTAACCTAGAGGAACGAAATTTGGTGAGCCAAGTGGGATTGTTGTACTGATCATAACCTGCAAGTATCATCAAGATTGGGTGAAAAAATGTTTGCTGAGATTTCAGGAAACACATAGTTTTTTGGAAGCTTGGCAACCCCTTTCAATGAAAGTGATTCTCGTCAGTCTCTGCTTGGAGCTAATTCAATAGGAAACAAACCGTAGAGATAGAACTTGGAACTACTTTATTGTGAGAAGTTTCAAAAAGCTAGCACACAAAAATCTTCCATAAATACAAAATTATTTTAGTTCAGAATTATATTTAAGTCTCAAGATATGAGTTTAACTAAAATTTTTTTAATATGTAGAATTACATTGACTTAAGACTTCAAGTTTTGTAGAAGTGGAAGTTTACAAAGAGGAGCAGAGGATGATTTTTTAAACTACATAAATTATGAAATTTGACTACAACAAACATAAAAAATCAAAGACACCTATTTTTCAATAACTCCTGCTTCCATTTACATTCACCTTGCATCATAATTGCATATACATAAATTTATTTCAAAATTAGAATTACTTACACATATTTTTGGAATATTGAATTTTATTGTACAATTATCACATGAACAACATTTTAAGTTTATGTGTACAACATGCATTAGACATTATTTGAAGGAATATCCACAGATATGAGTCATTATTTATTTTAAAAATTAATCTTTGTTAGACATTCTTGGTTCTAGAAGGATAACATATATATCATTCATAAATGCCAAAGTTAGGTAATATTTGAAGTCTTTCAGGAATACTTGGTCAGAATTATCTGTTGGGTGTCAGATTTAATTCAAAAATTGTCTTTTGCTTTAAGGGAAAATAATGATATGCACATAAGAACTGAGTGCTTTGAAAATCTATACATGATACAGAGATGATGAATATAATCCCCAAATGTAATACAAATGTGTTTACAAGTTTGAGATACAGGTATCTAAGTTTGATAATGAAATATCTTAGGATATACTTCTATGTTTTCTAGTTCATATTCATTACACTAAGATGGCCTCCAATCATTTTAGCTTTCAGGTGTCTATTTGTGCAAATTAAATTTATTTCTAAGTTGCATTAGAAACCAACTAAGTACCAGTTGGTCTGGCAACGATGTGGGAAAAATCAATCCTTTAGAAATAATGGAAAAGACTATCTTGGAAGAAAAAGAATGTGTAATATCTATATTGCTACCAGGTGTTGCTCTAAAAGATGTTATTTATAGTGAAATATGATTGGGTCACTTCCAGTGATGAGAATTTAGTTTTCTTATTATCTTAGACACTATGGCTCATCTCCTGTTTCAAGTGTTGGCTGGATTTTCATGGTAATATCTTCATAATGATCAAAAGCAATGGCTCAGTTAATGGGGTTATCAGTACGACTGCAGATGCTGCCAAAATCTTTTGGCTTGAAATCAACAACTATAACTGTGTCCAATTTCTTTCCATATATATATCATAACATATAAGGGAAGAGAGTAATGCCATTAAGAGCTAGAATTATAAGGAATGTATAATATGATTATACAAGCAAAATTTTAATGTCTGATTATTACCAGGGAAGTAAATTACTTTTTCTTATTTACACATAGCCACCTGTTTCTTTCAAATGAATTAAGTATCAAAATACATGAGGGTATTTGATCTTAATCAGATAAAATAGCATTTGCTTAATTTTTATTAAACATTTGTCAGAGACAAATATTTTCTTATTGAGTTAACCAAAAGAAGTTACAATATTAATAGATTCTATTTTGTTACTCATTTTTAATAAAATGAGAATAAAAGTTAAGCTTCCCTAAGCTTTGTGAAGCATGGGAATTGGAATCAGAGTCACAAAGACTTTCTATGAAAAACATAGGAGGAAATAATTCCTGCATTCATGATTGATGTTTTAGGGACCAATCAAGAAAAAAATTCTTAAGCCCATAAACTATTAGAGCATAGAGCCTTCTCAGAAAATGTAGCAGATGTTTGTTCACTTTGGACAAATAGGAAAGCAAAGTCTTGGGGGAGATATTGATAATAAGTTAGTTATCTTAATTTTATCTTAGATCATTAGGTTTAATCAAGCTAGTTACAAGTAAGGATGCTTTCTTTTTGTGCTTCCTGCTGATCTACTGAATCCTTGTAATATTTTTTTATGCCACAGCTCAGTTGGATTCCTTGTCTGAAGCCATATTACTCGATGCAGGAAAGGGCTTTTGAGAAAATAGGATAATGTTATTCACATCGAAACTTTGAAATTTTTTTTCCAAGAGGGAATTATTGATTGTGTCAGCATCCTTCACATTGCATTGCAAAGATTCAATGTGGAACAATGATTTATTCTATAAAGGAACACAGGACATGATTGCCCTGCCTCCCACCCTATTAGTACTTTAACATTGGACTGCTTCACACAACCGCTTTGACATACAAATCATCCCCATTGGTTTCTAACCATATGAACTGTATTTGTATGTTGCTGTGTTATTATTTTATCCCATTACACTCACAAACCTTATTTAAGTACTGAAGTTTGTGACCAGGTCTCTTGATATAAGGTTAATTGGAAAATTAAGGAAGAAAAAAATCAGTACTTCTCAATGCTCTGGTTCAAAACTAGAACTTATTGTAGTGTATATGAGAGACTACTTTTTTGGTGTTATTGTAAAGTCAGCTGTAGAATTAAAAATAAGATCAAGAAAATCTGCATGCCAGACATAGACACTTTTAAGGGTTATCCTTTTCAAGACTTTTAAATGTATAGTGTGATGCATTCAGTAAAAGATCATAATAAAATTATATTTTACATTGAAAATTTTATTGTAACAGCTTTCATGAAAAGGAGAGAGTTAATTAAAAGCTATTTATACATATGAAATATACTGGTCAATGATGGCAGTAAAAATAAATTTTACTTTACCACAAAGTATCTTATATTTACATATTAGTTATATGTTAACATGATTTTAGAAATTTTAAAACCCCTTAATTTCCAGAATTTAATCATTGTTTTTCAAAGGCCTTCAAATATTTCCTCTTTTAACAACATAAAATTATTTTACATATATTTTTCAGTTTCATAGCAATTCACAATAACATAGTAAAATTAATTTTAGTACTATTTTATAAAATGATATTACCATATGAATGTATCAGATGAGTTAAATAATGATGATTAATAGACATTTCCATTTCCTCATGGACTATTTATGAACTCACAGTCACACAAATGGAATAATAATAATTTGTAAAAATTTCCCAAGGTTTCAAATAATATTTTCACAATTTAATGGCTAGTTTGGATAAGAAGAGGAATAAGGGTGGAGGTATGGAAGCTAAGTCATCTTCTAAGCTTATAAACATGTGTTTGGTCATACAGACTAAGAAATTTAAAGATAGATTTCTTTTCTTCTATATTTCAATTGCATTATGTGCCTTATTCCTGACAAAGACAATATGTCAAATAAAACATGCTTTCTTTATAGATCAGATATGCATTTCTGAGAGAACAAAATAATTATTTCTATATTTAAAAGCTTCATCTGAAATTATAACATTTAATTTTTAAAATTTGGAAATATTTAATTTTATACTCATTCAGAAATACAAAATTGCATGTACTGTGGTGATACCTTGTAGTATTTTCATATATGTATATATTGTATAATGTTTAAATCAAGTTGAATGTATCTATCTTCTCAAACATTTATCATTTCTTTATTGTCTTTGCTTTTAGTTTTTTTAAAATGTACATATGATTTTACTTAATAAGTTTATGGTTTGGATGTGAGGTGTCCTTGAAAAGTTCACTGGTGAGACAATGCAAGAGGATTCAGAGGGGAAAAGGTTGGGTTGTGAGATTTTTAACCTAATCAGTGAATCAATCCCCTAAAGGGATTAAATGAGTGGTAACTAGAGACAGGTAGGGTGTGACTGGAGGAAGGCATTTGATGCATAACTTTGAGGTTTATATTTATATTTGGCAAGTTGAGATTGCTCCACAAAGCATACTACAAAGCAATAGTAGCAAAAACTGCATGGTACTAGCATAAACACACACACATAAAGTAATGGTACAGAATAGAAGACACATACAAAGCAATACAAATATAGTCATCTGATTCTTAATGGCATGCCTAAAACTTATATTGGAGAAAAGATAGCCTTTTAACCAAATGATGCTGGAAAAACTGATTATTCATATATTGAAGAATGAGACTATATTCTTATCTCTTACCTGATACAAAAGTCAACTCAAAATGTCTGAAAGACCTAGAATTACATCAGAAAATATGCAATCCTAAAAGAAAACTTAGGGCCAACACAACAACAACGTATAAACACAGGCAATGACTTTCTCAGCAGAACCCTTAAAGCTCAGGAGATGATATGAAAAGTTAATAAATAGGATGTGATCAAATTAAACAGCTTCTGCACAGCAAAGGAAAAATTAAGAATGTGAAGCGAGAGCCTACAGAACAGGATAAAATCTTTGTTAGCAATAGAGGATTAATAACGAGAATACATAAAGAACTCAAAAAACTTAACAAAAATAAAAGCCCAATTATTAAATAGGCAAATGAACTAAACAGACATTTCTCAAAAAAAGAACTACAAATGTCCAACGAATATATGAAAAAATCTTAAACATCATTAACAGTGAAATGCAAATAAAAACTACACTAAGATTTCATCTCACTCCAGTAAGAATGGCAGTCATTAATAATACAAACAACAATTATTGTGGAAAAAGATGTGAAGAAAAAGGAACACTTTGACACTGTTGGTGGGATTATAAATTAGTACAAGCCCCTGTGGAAATCAGGATGAAGTTTTCTCAAGAGACTAGTAATGGTACTACTATATGACCAAGGTAGGCCACTCTTCAGCATTTATCTTAAAGGATTAGAATCATCATACTGTAGAGATACATGCATACTCATGTTTATTGCAGCACAATTCATAAGAGTCACAGCTATGGAATTAGCCTCAGAAGTCCCTCAATGGGTGAATGGATTAAAAAAGTGGTATATATAGACACAATGTAGTTTTATTCAGCCACAAACCATGAAAGTCAGTCATTTGCAGGGAAATGGATGGAATTAGAAAACATTATTTTAAGTGAAATAAGCTAAACTCAGAAGTCTAAGGGTCATATATTTTCTCTTATATGTGGGAGATAAAAAAAGAAAGAAAAGGTGGTGGGGGGGCTGTTATGAAAATCAATGGAAGATTAATAGAGTAGTGGAAATGGACCACAGGGATTGAGGACAGGAGGGAAGCAGAAAATAAAAAAATAAAAAAAACGGGAAATGATATTGGCAAATTATTTTGTTATATTTTGTGCATGTCCAATATTTGACAGTGAATTCTACTATTATATACTACTATAATGCATGGTAAAAAGGGAAAAGTAAAATTTAAAATGGTGATTAATACCTCAAAATGTCCCCATATTAATTTTGAATCCCCAAAATTAAAAAAATATCCTTTGAAGAACCAGAACAACTAAAACAAAATATTATCAGTATTTACCCCTCATTTTTCTCAAGGATGAAGAAAAATAATGTATAATGGTAAAAGTAAAATTAATAAAATTTCTCAGAAAATAAAAAAGTACAAAAAAATGGTTGCTGTCTTAGACATGCAATTCTAGCTCAAATTCTGCCCATGGTTATGAGATATAACTTAGCAGATTTAATAACATGCACAACAAAGAATTTGTTTATATGTTTTAAACAGCTTGAAGGCAAAATTATGAAATTTAGTGGTATGGACCACATACAATCTTCATTCTAGTTCCTCCAAAAGTAGAAAATATTTCACCAAATTGTCAAATCATTCTCAGACATTTTAAATGTTTCTCCCCAAGTTTTTGTGAATTACATATATATTAGTATGTTATATTGAATCATGACTTTTACTTAAACTGACAAATTTTCTCACCATCTTCTTACAAACTCCTTTCATATTAAATTTTGGCTTAAATCTAAGATGTCTGTTTTATTCATATAGAATTTTCTTCTCTAATCCCATCACCTTTCCTTGGGTCTATCTACCACCAACATGATCATTCTTATCAATGGCATCATTATTTTAATCTAGCATTTATATATGTGAATTTGTGTATATCTAAAATAAGATTCAATAGTCAACAAATCCATGAAGACATTTCCTGATCTTCCCCCTTTTGCGTATTCTGAGTCAGAGCTTGAAAACTGGTGTGAACTGTATGGTAACATGAGTCAGTCATGAATGGATTACAAAGGCAAAGAGTTACTACTACTTATGACTTCCAGATGGAAACTGATACAGCTTGGGATTGGTCCAGCTATAAATTGCCTTCTTTTTACCTTCTTGTGCCCATAGACATCATCATTTTTTGTGTATGTTGTGGTGAAAAAGTTTAGGCCATCCTATTATAAATTGTGATATAGTTTTCATTGTGTTCTTATTTATTTCACTTAATGTTTCCAAAAAAAAAACCCTCTTCTATTTTATGCAATCAATGATTTTTTAAGCCCTACATAAAATACAAATATTTCAAAATATACTTGAAAAGTTCCCAAAATGAACTTTTTCTTTTCTTGTTTTTTTTTTTTTTTTTTTTTTTTGCATTTTTGTGTTTGTGGGAAGACTATCATAAATTCTGCACTGAATAAAGTGTCTAAGTACTTTTTTTGTTGAGCGAATGAAGAAATGAAAAAAAGTAGGTTGGACTACTGAAGGTAAAATATTAACAGAAACCTTTGGATACATTTAATTCTTTACATATTTTGTTGCCTGATATCACATGAGGTGTATCACATTAATTGTTATTCATAATTGAGGGAATGAAAATATACTTCAGTTCAGATTTCTATGTCTTTTTTTGTTCTTTAACTCGACTTACACATATTTAATTCTGTTTAAGTTTTAATGAGTGGGCATTTTACTTATTTTAGATTCTGAAAACAGTTACCCAATCACAATGTACTTTGATAAATTAAAGAATCAAGGCTTTCCAATTTTCTCCTATTATGTGCTACCAAAACTAATTTACATTCTCGGTACTGGTCTTATCTCCTCTGTATGTATTTTTCTGTTGTACTTTTTACTTCTTTTTAAAAATATGATGGGCAATTTAATCATGCGAGAAGACTAATTTCTCAATGATTCTTTAATTTCTATTATTTTAATATTACTGAATACATTTTCAAGATGAAAATGGAAGTCAGCTGTAAAAACTTAAATGTATCAATTCACTTGTTAAATTTAACAACTTTGTTACATTTAACAACTTTTTGGAAATATTAGTAGAGAAGCCTACTATTTGATAGAAATGTAACTTGCATTCTTTTCTTAGCCTGAACTATAAAATCATTTTTGTCCTGCTGGTGTGTTTCTTCATTAATTCACTAAGATAATATATATTATATATACCATATATGTTATATAATTATATATAATATTTAAATTTATATATTATTTAATACATAATTTCAATAATATATTATTAATTATAATATATTATAAATATATTACAATTATCTATACTATAATTCTATATGTTTATATCATATATAATATATAATTATATAAAATATATTAACATATAATATATAATATACATATTACATATATAAAATATATTTTGTATTTATATAATTATATTATATAATTATATAAAAATAATTATAATTTACTTTCTACTACTTAGGATGATATATTATATAGACATATTATATATAAAATATATAATATGATATACTTATATAATATATAATATGATATATAGTATTTTTATTATACAATGTGTAATATATTATAAATATATATCATATAATTGTATATATAGTACATAATATACATATATGTACAACTGATTGTGTGTGTGTGTGGAGATATATATATCACATGCTAGGTGAGCGTTCTACTGCTGAGCCACAACCCCAGCCCCTAATTCACTAAGATAAAATTGATATCAAGTATATTTGAAAGAACAATTGATATACACCTACTGACAACTTGGACAGTTCCATGACTTTGGGTAATTTTGTTTGTGCTATTTAGAATACAAAATATTGCATGAATATGGTTTTTGTAACTAACATTCTATTGTTTTTTATCTATAATTTTACAACTCTTCTTGGTAAGTTCAAGGAAAAATTAGTAGTTGTTAGTAATCTTATTATTAATCTTTTTAATATTGTACTTAACCACAAAATTTACCAAAGTTAAAGAATTTCAAAGTAAGAGTAAAAATCTAGAAATGGTTTAATATCTCATGATCTCAACTCTTCTTTGGTGTTAGGTGCCAATTTAAATGTTCCTTCCAAAAAAAAAACAAA
Organism: Urocitellus parryii; assembly: GCF_045843805.1. NCBI lineage: Eukaryota > Metazoa > Chordata > Mammalia > Rodentia > Sciuridae > Urocitellus > Urocitellus parryii. The sequence goes on along the minus strand of NW_027554054.1, from coordinate 2,074,365 downwards.
GCAAAACAAACATGTACCATGAAGTCTTAGTTCATTTTGTGTTCTTATTAGAGAATATATCTGAGATGTGATAATTTATAAATAGAAAATTTACTTTTGTTTTTGGAGTCTTGGAAGTCCAGGAGCATGGTGCCAAAATCTCCTGATAGAGGTTGTTACATAGCGAGGAAGTGGGAGTATGCAAGATAGGTATCTCTGATCACATAAGAGTATTAATTCCCCAGTGAGGTCCACTCTCATAACCCCAAATAATCCAAATTAACTCCCAAAGGTTTACAGTCCAAACACCATTAAAATTTTAAATTTGGCATAAAATTCCCACTATGAGAACTTTGGCAGAACCATAACAGATAGATCAGAAGTAACTCAAGGAGATATTCTATGACAGTGATAAGAAGTTTATGTCTCATGAAATAATGGGTTTGGTAATTTATTGATATCTTGAATTTTTAAATCTAATTTTGTTTGATTTTATAAATTTTTTTCTTAATTATTTAACTAAAAATGTCAAATGTATATTTATTTTCTAGTAAATAGGATTATGCATTACTAAACCATTAGTTTCTGGGAAGAAATAGTGAGGGAAGAAAATGAACCAATTGTCTATTTGTAAGTTCTGATCTATGTCCCTTGTTTTTATCTCATTTATTCTACTTCTCTACTCGCCCTCAATCTTCCATTTGCATTATTGTGTTCTCTACACAGAACAAGAAATGATTTGGGCTATTAGAAAAACGAGAGATGGAGGGAAAGGAACTGAAATTTCACAAGTTACATAGTTGAAACAAAGCATACACTTAAAAATATAGCGGGATGGTGGATGTACTGAATTTATGTAATTAAAATGGGAAGATTTTTTTTAATCCGTTTTAAAACAATGAGAATTAAATACAGTTGTTTATGGGACTTTGTTATTTTTATTTTTCTATGATGGATTTTTTAACTTTGTTTATATATTTATTCTCTAATTCAACAAGTTATTTATTTAGTAAATATTTATTAAGAATAGTTATATCCAGGTATATTCATGGTACTGGAGATAGATGATAAATAAGACAAAGGTGCCATAGGAAACTAAATATGAGCAAGCTAAACTAAAAAATAAACAGGAAATGAATAAGTAAATAAATACATAAATACTAATGATAGCTATAAATGCTATTCCCTAAAATATTTCTTCATATCTAAAAATATCATTCAGAAAAGCACATATAATATTTTGAAAGATACTATTTTTAAGATCACCAAGAATGTTCAATAACTTGGAATAACCTAGGAAACTACATAAGATTATTGAAAGAAAGAATATCTACTTAAAAGGGAAAGTAGCACTTGCTCTTTTATTGAAAAAATAACATTAATTTAAATGTTAATATAAGATGTGTACATTTTCCCTGTATCACTTATTAGATATAGTTCAGTCACAATAAAAATCTGACAAAAAATAAATAAAACTGAACAAACTGATTGCAAAATTCACATGGAAGTGAAAATAAGCATGAATCATTAATTTTTAAGAAGGAAACAAAGTAGGAGGATTTACTGTACTTGATATCCAAATGTATAACAATTAAATTATACCACATAACAATAGGCAAATAAACCAATGTAATAGAACAGAGACTCATTAACAAATTCACATTTATTGCCCTTCCTTTTTTCTATAGATCAGCGGGAAAAAGGAGCATTGTATAGCAGTAGCTCAATCTTGAACAATTTATTTTATATATAGGAACAATGAAATTATCTCTACCTTACATTATGCAGAAAAAAATAAATCCAGGTCAACTTATGTTATTTATGTACACAATATATTCATTTATTTATTTAATTTTCTAAAAATTAATATTCAATTCTCTATGTTATTTTTATTTAATCAGATCACATTCCTCTTCCTCCTCATCCTCCATTCTTAGTGTTTTACAACAGTCTCTGGCTCACATATGGTGATATTCGTTCTGATATTCTCATTATTTACAGATAGCTGTATTCCAAAAGAAATAAAACCCTAACCACTATTACATACATCCAGGTATGGGCCTGGGCTCTGTTAGTTCTTAGGCTTCAGTCTGGACACTTATTTCATTTTCATCCTGTATTTTGGCCACAATTATATTTAGCTTGTTTCTTGAAATCAATCTCTGTCTCTCTATCTTCCATCCACCCACTTCAGGCTTCATAGTATTAGTTACAAGTTTACACTATTTTTCTTAATGAATTATCATTTAATTGATTAAATGATAGGTCTCTGTTAGGCAGTGTTCCTGACAACTCTCTATGTCTCCTAACTATTATTTGGTGTAGAAATTTATATAGACTCTAAAATTTTTACTTTATTCAAATGAAAATCTCTATCTCAGGTCTCTTAAGTGTATTAAAAATATTTTGGTCATCAATTAAAAATAGCTATAAGTTTTTTTTGTACTTCAATTTAAAATCCCATGTGTATTTTGATGATGATATTGTTCAGATATCTCAAATTTAAATTGTGCTCTATCAATTATACCTACAAAGAACTTGACTTAGAATTGATGTTACATAGAAAATGTAGAGAAGACTTGAATATTTTTAGTGTTAATTTCAAGACTATTCCAATGAATAGTAAATAATGTTTAAATATCAGCTTTCCAAAGTATTATTTATACATCTAGTTACTTTGTTAAAATTGACTACATTGCATATTTTTGTGGCAAGATATTTAACAACAAGTAATGTAAAATTTGAACTGTAGTTATTGTAATTCATTCATTTCATTCTAAAATTAAGATCTAAAATTTTTAACTTCATATTTATTATCCTGCCACAACTTTTCAATTTTTGGATTCATTAATTTAGTATAACAGAAAATCTGATTTAAGCTAATATAGTCATTATCTATTTAGGAATTCTAAGTATAGTGTGTGCTTACTTTCCTTCCGAGAATCATTTGCCATTTCAAGTAGAGCCTTTATTTCATTCTTTATTTTCTAGGACTTCATTATCTATGCTAAGTCTGACATTTTCCAGATTGAAGATACTAAATTTGTCTTTTTCAACCATCTGTGTTAATTCTTGTGCTAAAACCATCACTTATCACTTTGCCCTAATTAAATCTAACTGTGGATATCATTCAATGCCCTAATAACTTCTCTGCAGTCTTTCCCTCCCTCCTTGACAAAACCAACTTGTATCAATGCTGATAGTAATTCCAGCTCAGTGTCTCTAAGATAGATGACCACGTGCTGTAAAAAGGAACAACTCTGAGAAGGGCCTTCCTACTCTGATTGAGCCTTTCCATTTTTATCCACTATAAAATGTTTAAATTTGGAACTTCCCCTTCTTGAATTTCTAATGAAAGGCCTACAGCTGTAATTACCTTTCGCTTTGCCTTCTTTGCAGTTTATCAGTGTTCTCTATGGTCATCTTTCATGTAATTTTAATTTGTTATTGCTGCTCGCTTTTGTATCTCATCTGCGTGAAGCACATGTCCAAGAGGCAGGTAGTGGTTTATATCATCGTATTTTTGTGAGATGAGTTATTTGTTCAGTGATTGTGTCTTCATGTTTGTTAAAATTTCTAGACAATTAAATTTCTGTAAATAATAAGCTCTATTATTTATGTTCTACTACCTTGGATTTCTAGTACTTTGAGCATTTTGTTCCTGACTGCCTGCTCTAATATGCAAAGAATTATTCCTGTATCACTGCACACTCAAATAACCAAATCCACTGTTTATATCCAGCAAAAATTGTTGTTCTTCAGATTTAAGCAGTTTTGGAACTGCCACATTCTTATATATATGTTATAAATTTTAATTTTACCTTGACAAAGCAAATTTATATATATGTAGAATGTGAGTCTCTATATCCAAATAAGGTCAAATCTTATTTTATTTAAATTTAGTTTTAATAGACATTATCTATTTTTTGAGCATTTTGGTTTACAATAATTTTTGTGAAGTTACAGAAGTTACTATATATGCTTTTCTCTACTCCTCCCAGTTTCCCTTTTACTAACACCTTCAATTAGTATGATTCATTTGTTATAATTGATGAATAAATATTGATATAATATTATTAATTAAAGTACACAGATTCCATCAGGTTCACTTTTGGAGGGTCTGGGGGTACAAGGGATTTAACTCAGGGGCACTTGACCACTGAGCCACATTCTTATCCCTATTTTGTATTTTATTTAGATTTGCATAGCACCTTGATTTTGCTGAGGCTGGCTTTGAATTTACAATCCTCCTGCCTCAGCCTCCTGAGCTGCTGGGATTAAAGGCATGTGCCACAACACCAGGCCCCTATGTCTGTAAGTTTGGTGTTCATACAGTCATGTATTCAGACAAAACTCAAGGTATAAAATGGTTTTTGTGTTGTGTGAAATTCCTTTGGTGTATTATAGACAACTCTCTCACTCCTAACCTTGGCAACCACTAATCTGATATTTCTACCACAATTTTGTCTTTCTGAAACATCACATATATTGAAGCATATAGTATGTAAGTAGTTCAGGTCTGACTTGTTTCAGGTAGAATAATCCATTTCAATCTTCTGTGTGAGTGTGTGTATCTTCAGTGTGTTCTATTATTTATGTGTAAAATACAATTAAATGGATTCTTTTTCAATTTTAACCATTCCCCGATTGAAGGAGTCAAAATTCTTTCAAAGTTTTGGCAATTAAGATGCAAATTGTTGTAAGTATTGATATTCAAGACTTTTTAATAAAATTAAGTCTTTGGTTCACTTTAGTAAAGGGCTATGAATAGGACACTCACTTAATGTATTAAGAATGTTTAATTTTGTCAAAATCTGCCAAATTGTCTTTCAAGTGGCTGTCATTTAAGATTTCTTTCACACAAAATATAAGGGTACTAGTCCTACAAATCTTTGGTAGCACTTGTTATTATAAGTTCATTATTACTTTATAAGTTTTAGAGATTCTAAGATGTATGGAATGATCTCATTGAGGTTTAAATTTTGACTTCTTCAACAAAAATGTTTAGGGTATTTTATTGGTCTTATTTGCCACATGTGTATCGTTTTAGTCAAATATCCAAATCTTTACTCATCTCAGTAGTGCTCCTTTTCTTTCTTATTCTTGACCTTTTTATATATTCTAGATATAAGTACTCTATGGTTCAATATTGGTCCCCTTAAAAACATATTTTGAAATTCAGTTGCTATCATAACGATGTTGACAGGTGGGACCTTTAATAGTTGATTGGACCATAAAGGAGGGATTGCTGCCATTATGAAAGGATAAGTTCAGTTCTGTCTCATTATTTCATTCTATATATATACCATATTTTCTTTATCCATTCATTTACTGAAGGGCTTCTAGATTGGTTCCACATTTTAGCTCTTGTTGACTGTGCTGCTGTCATGTAAGTATGCAACAGTCATCTCACCTCTGGAGGGCGCAGGGAACATGGCACCTCTTGAAATCCAAGACAGTAGACCCCAAAGTGCTGCTGCTCTGCTTATGGACTTGCCACCCTCCAGAACAATGAGCCAAGAGGTTACTTTTCCTCATCAATGACCCACTTAAAGCAGCACAAAGCAGATTAAAATAAATAATTCATCAGAAGTTATCTTAGACTGTTGTTTAACTTTTAATCACTGAAGAGTATCATTCAAAAAGAAATCTTATATTAATAAATTTTAAAAATTAATTTTGTTCTTTATTTCCATTCAGAAATTTTTATTGCCAGGACTGTTAAGGTCCTCCTTGGTTGATTTCTAGAATTTTTATAATTTTATATTTTATATTAATTTTTATTCCATTGATACACAAATATATACATATTATATGTGGCTAAAGTTACTTTTTGCCACATTTTACAATCTTCAATGACCATTTGTATAAAATAATATCTTTTCTCCATTAAATTCCCTTAGTATTTTGGTCAAAAATTAATTAATCATATCAAAATTACTACTGTAATATAGTAACATCATATATAAGATATGTATATGTTTTACTTAATTCTAGACCCAGTTGTATTTTATTTTGTTCATTATTCTTAATCTTTCTTCTAATAATACACTGTCTTGACACCTATAGTTGATACTATAATTTGAAATCAGGTAGTATGAAGCCACTATCATTTTAATTATTATTTTCACTAAGATGTTTTACTTTCATGTAAACATTTTAACATCTATTTCTGGATATATACAAAAAAATTTTGTGTTGTTTTCTTTCAGATGTCATTAATCTATAAGTCAAATTTGGGAAGAATTGAAAACTTACCTATATAGAATCTATATCCATGAATATGTTCTATTTCTAAATTTATTTAGGACTAATGTGATTCATTTTTATTATATTTTATAATTATTAACATATAATGCACATATCACACACAAATATATGTGTATACATATGTAAATCTATATAATGTTTTTGTTACTGTTGTAAATCTTAATATTTTAATTTTCAATTTTTTTTTTTTTTAGACTGTATGACTAAATTTATTTGATATCCAATTTATATAACATTCACAACATATACATTGTGAAATGACATTCTGGAGGAAGCAAAACTAGTAGAGACAATAAGTAGATCAGTGGTTCCAGTGCTAGGATTGGTGGGAGGAGTTGATCACAAAGGAGTGGCATGAGGATTTTTTTGTTGTTCTTTGTGAAGGTGATTATATGCATTTATTACAACTCATAGTGAATGTACACTAAAAGGGATGAATTTTGCTGGAAAAAAGCTCATAAAATAAAAGTCACACAGAACAAATTTTAACTCACTCAACTGATAAGAAAAATCTCACAGTGGGCAAGTGATTATCTGAATTAGAGTAGCAGGATAAGAACAAAACCTCCTGACTCCCAGTTTTTTTACCCTCTCAGTACAAAATGTGCCACATTAATTTTCTATTGCTGCCATAATAAATCACAAGTATAGCTGCAAAACATTCAATTATTGTCTCACAATTCTGAAGGTCAGAAGACTGACACAGGCTGCTAGATTCTCTGTTCAGGGTCTCATGAGGCACAAGTGAAGATGTTGGCTGGCCTGGGCTCTTTTTTATCTGAAATCTTTAGGGGAAAATCCATTTCCAAGACCATTAAAGTGCCTGGCAGAATCCAGTTCCATACAGTTGAGGGCCTGAGGTGGTTTCTGTGCTGGCCATTATTCTCAACTTCTAAAGGTGCTCACATTTCTTGGCTTATGGCCCCCTGTATCTTCAAAGCCAGCAAAGCCACTACAGGTCACATTCTTTTCTATTCTCAGCCAGAAGAAACTGCTTAAGGGATCACATGATTAAGCCTGCCCAGACAATTCAGGATAATCTATTTTAAAATCAACTGATTAATAATCTTAGTTATATCTGCAACATCCTTTTTGCCCTGTAACATAACATTACAGGCATGACACCAGGGAAGGGGGGCATGAAGGTAAAGGGGGCCAAGACTTTACCTACCACATACATTTTACACAAGGACCTAGTACACAAACATACATGCAATGAATTTCCCTGAAAGCACTGCTTTGACGACTTCTCTTCCATTTTGATATGTTAAATTTACATTTTTACTAAATTCAGTTAAGACAAGAATGATTAATGATGTCAGTAAGATCTTCTGTATTCTTATTGTTTCTTTTAAAACTTTTCTGTAACTGAGAGATGTGTTGAAGTTTCTAACATTTTTATTTTGCATATTTCTCTTTCCATTTTAAACCATTTTTAATGTATTTTAACTGAAATTTTCAGTGCTTATACATTTGAAGTTGTTATGTCTTCTGAAGAACTGATTTTATAACAAGCTGACTCAATTTCTACTTTGATACCTTATTCAGACCTCTAGTCTGCCTTTTATTCATGTAGCTACACCAGCTTTTGTCTGATTATCATTTCCATCATTTCATTTGTATCATTTATATGTCTGTGTTTGTATATTACAATTGGGTTTCTACTAGACAGTCTACTGAACGTGCTATATCATAAAATTTGAAAATTTCTCCTTTTTTGCTTCTGGTAAATAGATTAAATGAGTTTATTTAAAGTGCTACTAAAATTTGAAGTAAATCTACCATCTTAACATTTATTTTCTATCTTCCCCATTTGATATTTTAATTTTTTTTCTTTTACTATGTCACTCTCTGAGTTAATTATTTTTCTTTTTTTTATGGCCACTATTGAAATAAGAACCATATATCACTCATACTGTGTTTATATATTTTCTATTGTTTGTACTATACAAATATACTTTTATCAAGTGTATATATCGTGTTTTCAACATTCTAAATAGTGTAAAAATTATTTAGCTTACAAAACACACAATAAATGATGATGTTATGTTGTTTATATTTATTCACATAGTTTTATTTTATAATACTCAACTCCTTTTTGGATCCATTCCAAATATTTTCTTTGTCTTCTTCCAGTTCTTCCTGGGAAAGATATTTCAACATTTTTTGTAGTGAAGTTCTGCTGGTGATAGGATGCCTGAGAATTATTTTTGTATGAAAATCCGATTTTTCCACCTTCATTTTTTAATAATGTGTTTATTGGGTGAGGAATTATAGCTTGTAATTTATCTATCTAATCATGATGGTTTGCATTGTTTTGGAAAATATATTTCTCTGTCTTAGATTTGATGCCTTCTACAAAATTATAATTTTGTTCCTGTCTGTTTACAATTATTATTGATGCACTGATTTTTAGAATTTTAGTCATATATTGCTGTCACATAATTACTTCATGTTTCATTTTATTTGGGGTTAATTGAGCTTCTTAGATCCATGGGTTTAAAGTTTGTATCAATTAAAAAAATCCATTAATTCTTAAAATATTTTCCTGCCATCCACTTTTCTTCTGGGAATACAACATGACATGTAGTATTTTTGGAGTGAATACTAGCCCATTAATGCCCATTTATTTTTTCTTTTCTTTTTTTTTTCACTTTGAATAATATCTTTGGGTTTGTCAAAACTTTCATTCATCTATTTGTCTACTTCCTAATAAGATATTAATACAGGATTTTCTGAATTTTTTCAGTTAAGAAATTTTATTAGAGCCTACTTTTTTTATTAGATGCAGTGTCTGTGTTTTAATTTCTAGATTCTTAATCCACTTTGAGCTGAGTTTTATGCATAGTAAGAGGTAGGGGTTTAATTTCATTTTTTTGTATATGGATTTCAAGTTTTCCCAGCACCATTTGTTGAAGAAGCTATCTTTTCTCCACTGTATATTTTTGGCATCTTTGTGTAATATAACATAATTGTAATTTTGTGGGTTAGTCTCTGTGTCCTCTATTCTGTACCATTGGCCTACCAGTCTGCTTTGGTCTCTTATTTTTCCAGATGAATTTCATGATTGCTTTTTTTCTATTTCTATGAGGAATAACATTGGGATTTTGATTGGAATTACATTAAATCTGGTGCTTTTGGTAGTATCTTCATTCTGATAATATTAATTCTACCTATCAAAGAGCAAGGTAGATCTTTTCATCTTCTAAGGTCTTCTTTGATTTCTTTCTTTAGTATTATGTAGTTTTCATTGTATAGATCTTTTGCTTATTTTAATAAGTTGATTCCCAAGTATTTTATTTATTTATTTATTTTTGATCTCTTATATATCAGGTAGTTTTCCTCATTTTCATTTTAGAGGATCTGTCACTGATATACAGAAATGCCTTTGATTTATGGGTGTTGATTTCATATCCTGCTGAATTTATTTACTAGTTCTAGTTTTCTGCTGGAACTTTTTGGGTCATTTAGGTATAGAAACATATTGTCAGCAAATAGTGCTAATTTAAGTTCTCCTTTTCTTATGTGTATCCCTTTAATATCTTTCATCTGTCTAATCCCTCTGGCCAGTGTTTCAAGAGCTATGTTACATAGAAGTCATGAAAGAGGGCATTCATACCTTGTTCCAGTTTTTAGAAGGAATACCTTCAATTTTTCTCAATTTAACATGATGTTGGCCTGAGGCATAGCATAGATAGCCTATATAATGTTGAGATATGTTCCCATTATCTCTAATTTTTCTAATGTTTTGAACATGAAGGGGTGTTGTATTTTGTCAAATGTTTTTTTTTGCATCTTTTGAGATGATGATATGATTTTTATCTTTAAGTCTATTGATTTGATGAATTGTGTTTATTGATTTTCATATGTTGAATCAGGCTTGCATCCCTAGAATGAACCCCACTTGATCATTGTGCACTATTTTTTGATGTGTTTTTCTATATGTTTTGCCAGAATTTTATTGAGAATTTTTGCATCCATGTTCATTTGAGATATCCATCTGAAGTTTTCTTTCTTTGATGTGTTTTTGCCTGGTTTTGGAATCAGGGTGGTGTTGGTCTTATAGAATGAATTTGGAAGTGCTCCCTCTTTCTCTAATTCCTGAAATAAAAAGAAGAGTATTGGTATTAATTTTTCTTTAAAGATCTTGTAGAATTTGTGTATCCATCTGGTTCTGGGCTATTCTTGGTTGGTTGGCTGGCTTCTGATGGTGTCTTCCATTTTATCTCTTGATATTGGTTTGTTTCAATTGTGTCTATCATCCTGATTCAATTTGGGCAAATCATATGACTTAAGAATTTTGTCGATGTCTTTGATATTTTCTATCTTATTGGAGTACAAGTTTTCAAAATAATTTTTAATTATCTTCTGTATTTCTATAGTGTCCTTTGTGATATTTCCTTTTCCATCATGTATGTTAGTAATTTGAGTTTTCTCTCTTCTTCTCTTCCTTACATAGCTAAGGGTCTGTCAATTTTATTTATTTTTTCAAAGAATCAACTTTTTTATCAATTTTTTAATTGTTTCTTTTGTTTTGATTTCAGCTCTAATTTTAATAGTTTTCTGCCTTCTACTGCTTTTGGTGTTGACTTGTTATTCTTTTTCTCGGGCTTTGAGATGAACTGTTAGGTCATTTGTTTGTTGAATTTTTCTTCTTTTAAGGAATGAACTCCATGCAATGAACATTCCTCTTAGTTCTGCTTTTATAGTGTCTGAGATTTCGATATGTTGTATCCATGTTCTCCTTTACCTCTAAGAATTTCTTAATCTTCCTCTCAATGTCTTTTGGAACACATTGTTCACACAGTAGCATATTGTTTAGTCTCCAGGTATTGGAGTAATTTTTATTTTTTTATATTCTCATTGGTTTCTAATTTTATTTCATTATGATTTGATAAAATGCAGGGTAGTATCTCTACATTTTTGTATTTGCTAAGAGTTGCTTTGTGGCATATTATATGGTCTCTTTTAGAGAAGGATCCATATGCAACTGAGAAGAAAGTTATTTGCTTAATTGAGGATGAAATATTCTATATAGGTCAATTAAGTCAATTATTGATTATATTATTGAGATCTATTGTTTCTTTATTCAACTTTTGTTTTGAAGATGTACCAGTGGTGAGAGAAGTGTGTTAAAGTCACCCAAGATTATTGTGTTGTGGTCAATTTAACCTTGAACTTGAGAAGAATTTGTTTGATTGACATAGATGCTCCATTGTTTGGGAGGTTTTATATATATATATATATATATATATATATATATATATATACACACACACACATACACACACACACATAAATATATATATATATTTATATATATATATATAAAACATTATATATATACACACATATATATAAAACATTATATAAATATATATATATATATATATATATATATATATATATATATATATATAATGTTCTATTGTTGTATTGTTCCCTTGAGCAATATGAAATGTCTTTCTTTATCCCTTTTGATTAACTTTGGCTTGAAGTCTATTTATTTGATATGAGCATGGAAACCCCTGCTTACTTCTGCAGTCCATATGATTGGTATGATTTTCTCCAAACTTTCACCTTCAGTCTGTGTATGTCTTTTTCTATCAGATGAGTCTCCTAGAGGCAACATATTGTTCAGTCTTTTTTTTTTTAAAAACCAATCTGCTATCCTAAGTCTTATGATTGGTCAATTTAGGCCATTAACATTTAGGATTATTATTGAGACATGGTTTGTATTCTCAGCCATATTTGTTTATTTTGCTAATAAACTTGACTTGTTTTATTCTTTGATTGGTTTTTCTTTAAGGCTACTAGCTCTCTCTGCTGATTTTCATTATTGTTTTTCATTTCATCTTCAAGAAATATTTTGCCAAGGATGTTTTGTAGTGCTGATTTTCTAGCTATAAATTGTTTTAACTTTCGTTTATCATGGAAGAATTTTATTTCATCTTCAAATCTAAAGCTTAATTTTACTAGATACAAGTTTCTTGGTTGTCATCCATTTTCTTTTAGAGCTTGATATATGATGTTCCAGGATCTTCTAGCTTTCAGGGTCTGTGTTGTAAAATCTGCAGATATCCTAATTGTTTTCCCCTATATGTAATCTGATTATTTTTTCTTGTGTCTCTTAATATTTTCTTCTTATTCTGTGTGTTGGGTATTTTCATTGTAATGTGGTTTGCTGAGTATCTGTTGTAAATTTTGTACATTTGTGTTCTGTAGGCATCTTGAACTTGGTTTTCCAAATCATTTTTCATGTTTGAACTATTTTCTGATATTATTTTATTGAATAGATTGTTCATTCCTTTGGTTTGGAACTCCATGCATTTCTGTATCCCAATAACTCTTACCTTTGGTCTTTTTATGCTATCCCATATTTCTTAAATATTCTGCTCATGTTTTCTTACCATTTTCACTGTGTGAACTGCATTCTTTTCAAGATTATATATTTTGTCTTTATTGTCTCATGTCATATCTTAAAAGTGGTTGACTCTGTTGGTGATGCTCTCAATTGAACTTTTAATTTGCTTTATTATTTCTTTCTTTTCAAGAATTTCTGTTTTTTTTTAAGAACTTCTATCTCCCTGTTGAAGTGATCTTTTGCTTCCTGTATTTGTTTATGTAGCTCCTTATTGAAATAATGGTTTGCTTCCTGTATTTGCTCTCTTACAATATTTTTCAATTCACAGAACTTTTTAATCATGTGCATCCGGAGCTCCCTCTCTGTAATTTCTTCTGCTGTAGTTGCCATTTATTCTAATAACATGTTATCTTGGATTGGGGGGGGCACTTTTTTCCCTTGTTTTTTTTTATGTTGCTCATGTGTCTTTTCTTCTAGCTCTGTGGGTCTGGAATGTTACTGTTTTTACCCTATAGCTTTATAGTAATCCTTTAGGGTTCTAATACCTATCATTTATGGGGAAGGACAATGTCAACAGATCACAATATCAACTATATACCACCTATGAACAATTCATTGCTATTAAGACGTTTACAGTTTGGTCACAATGTACAGAAATGTTGAATTTGATTATTATCTATAATATAATCAGTAGGTTTATAAAAGGGTTTATAGTTTTTGATTGTGGACAATGAAATGGAGGTGAGGTGTAGTAAGATACACTGAGGAGGTAGGATGTGTGATATCGAGTTAATATATCTTAGGAAGTGTGAAAGAGAAATCTAATGAAGAGAGTTAGTAGTAAGAGAATAGACAGGAAGTAATTTTTGGTAGACATGTACATGTGAAGACAGTAGCGTACATAAAACAAACACACATATATATTCAGGAAATTAAAAAATGTTAAAATAGTAAAAATTGGAGGGGAAAAGAAAAATAAAAGAGAAAAAAAGGGGGGCATATACAGCACACCTATACTATATTATTTAGATTTTCCAGACCTCAAAATTCTAATTCATACAAAGTTTTTGGTTTCACATATGTTGGCGATGTGAAGGCAGGAGGATAGAGGGGTAGAACAAAAACAGAAAAAAAATCTTTTTTTTTTTAAAGTTAATTAATATTTATTTTTTTTTTTTTAGTTCTCGGTGGACACAACATCTTTGTTGGTATGTGGTGCTGAGGATCGAACCCGGGCCGCACGCATGCCAGGCGAGCGCGCTACCGCTGAGCCACATCCCCAGCCCAGAAAAAAAATCTTGAAGGAAGAAACCAGGATTGTTCCTGTTTCCCTTCTCATGCAATAGGTGAGGTTGTCTGTTGTTAGCAAGTATCTATGACCTCAGGATGGTGAAGATAACCAGGTTGTGAAGGCTAGTCCTGGTGAAGGGTGCCTGGAAGTGAGGTGTGGCCCCCACCAGTCCCTGCAGGAAGACTGCACTTCAAGGGTCTCTTTTTGAGTCCTCTCTTATGACTTGAGTATCCAGTCCTCTCTCCCTATCTTGCCTGAATAATTCCCAATTACTCATCTCTCTGTTAGTCTCCAAACTTTTGCTTTGTTTTCCTCTTCCTTAGCAGTTCTCAATTGAGAGAACTCTCTTCTGAAGCTCCCATAGGCAGTGTCCTCACACTGTGCACCTGTCCCACTGAGAGCTTTGAGATACTGTGCTGGGTTACTGTTGTGGGGAGGGGGAGCATTGGAAACCAGGTATCTGGCCAGCTGGAATTCCAATCTGGGAACTGATCCCAATAAATATGTTGAGGAAGGTGACCCAAGATAGAGGTGAGCTGCTTCCAGCACCGGGGACGTTAGGGGAGGTGGGGGGAACTGGGAGATGGGTTGTGCTATGTGTTCAGTGATGAGCTCTGTGACAGTTCTGTGGCTTTTCCTGCCTCCAGAGCCTGTGTAATGACCCAGGTGAAGGTAGATTACCAGATAGATAACTATGGCCATACCCGCTGAGTCGAGTCACAAGATGGCGGCAAAAAGGGTATTCCCTTGTTGGTAGATGGGGGTCCACAGGGAAGTTGCAGGCAGAGGTCCTCAGGGTAGGTAGCAGCTGAGTGTCCTGTATGGGAGTAGAGCAACATGTGGGAGTTCTGTGCTGATAGGTGATCCTGCTAAGGTGTTCACAAGCCCTGCTAGGGCTAGAACTTTGGGAGTTGGGTATAGGGAGTCCTTCTCGAACACTGAAGCCCAGAGCACTGGTGATTTCTGCATGAAATCAGCTGTATAGGGATCCTCTATCACTCTCAGAGAAGTAGTATTCCCACTAGTTGAGACCTGGTTATGAAGCAACACAGAATGCCGCCTCGCTTTGGGCTGCCATTTTGCATTATCTCATACATTTTTTTTTTACTTTTTAATTATTTTGAAATGGTTTTGATAATTGGATGAGTGAAGGGAGACTAAGTGAAGTAGAGAGAGTGTTGGGGAAAGGGAAGACAGAGACTGATATAAAACGGGTCAGATTTCATGCATGTATGATTTTGTCAGGATAAACCTAGCTACTATGTATTACTCCCAAACACTAATAAACAAACTTTTTTTAAAAAGTGGATTTCAAATGCAGATTATTGTCTTGTTTTCAATCTTTAAGGAAAAGTTTTCTAATTTTCATCATTGAGTATGTTGTCTGTTTTGATATATGTGGTGTTTATCCCATTGAGGAACATTCCCTCAATACCTAACTATTGACAGTTTTTATTATGAAGTATTACTGGATTTGGTGAATTAGGGTTTTTTTTCCATCTACTAAGATGGTCATATAGTTGTTGTTCTTCATTCCATTGATATCATGTATCACATTTATAAATTTGTGTTTGTTGAATCTTCCTTGTATCTCAACAATAAATCCCACTTGATCTTGGTGAATAATTTTTTTTAATGTGATGTGTTGCTGAATTTTGTTTCCCAGTACATTGAGAAGAAATTTTACTTCTATGTTCATCAGAAATATTGGCTTTTATTTTCATATACTGTCCTTATATGGCTTTGGTATCATGGTCATTCTGCCCTCATTAAATTACTTTGGAATTGTCACCTCCTTTTAAATTTTTTGGAAGTATTTGAAAAAGATTGGTACTAATTATTTATTTACTGCTTGGTGAATGTGGAAGTTCCTGGGTGGTAGTTTTTTTTTTTGAGCCTTTTTATGTATTGGTTAAAAATGAAGTTCATGAAGAAAAATAAATCACAACATTTTCAAATTTTGTTGATTTCTGTATGTTGAACCTACTTTGCATCCCTATGATGAAATCCACTTGATCATGGTACACTAAATTTTTAATGTGCTTTTGTATGCTATTTTCCAGTATCCTATTAAAATTTCTGCATCTATATTCATCAGGGATATTGGTCTAAAATTTTTTATTCATTGATGTGTCTTTGGTTTTGGTATCAGCATGATATTTGTACTCATAGAATGAGTTTGGAAGATTTCCCTCCCTTTCTATTTCATGTACTAATTTAAGAAGTTCTTTAAAGTTCTGTTATAAACATGGCTGAGAATGTTTAAAAGCCCAGTCCTGGGCTTTTCTTTGTTGGTAGGGTTTTGATAGCTTCTTCAATTTTGTTACTAGAAATTGATCTGTTTAAATTTTTGATATCCTCCTCATTCAATCTGGGTACATTATATGTCTCTAGGAATTTGTCAATGTCTTCAAGATTTTCTAGCTTATTGAAGTATTCATTTTCAAGATAGTTTCTGACAAGCCTCTATATTTCAATAGTTTCTGTGGTGATCTTTTCTTATTCATCATGGATTCTAAATAGCTTTTCCCTTTCTTTTGGTTAGTTTGGTTAGGGTTTATCAATTTTGTTTATTCTTTCAATAAACCAACTTTTTGTACTGATAGTCATGTTGATTTGTTCTTTTTCTAGGGCCTTGAGATATAATATTAGCCTATTTATTTGTTGTCTTTCTATCCTCTTACTGTATAGGCTCAATGTTATTAAGTTTCTTCTTAAACCTGCCTTCATAGTGCCCCAGGAATTTTGATGATGATATTTCTCCAATGTTTATAATTCTTAACTTTTATATATTTTCTCTTTTTAATTTAAAAACATTATTAATATGTTCTTTCAAAATAAAACTTTAATGGTTCCTATGGTTCCACTCATTCTATCTAACCACACCATCTTTCTATTTTTTACTTCATCTCTCTTATTTTTAAAATAACCTTACTCCCTTTCTCATGCACACACACACGTATAAATACATATGCACGTATATATGTCCATGCATTTCTTATACATAATTTTGTTTATATATGTATGTGTGTGTATATATATATATATATATATATATATATATACATATATATGTATATATATAACCATATATAACATATATGTGTGATTCTCTTTATATATTTCACTGCTTAGTTTACTGCTTATTTTTATGGTGCTCTGATATTATAATAGGCATCAAATTATAAGTTACCTATGAGTTTATGTTCCCTGAATATTTCAGCTATCTCCAATGGGTTACTAGAGTAGCAAATTAATTTTAAACTCCAGTTTGTTTTCTCTTGATGATGTAACATGGTGGTATAATGTAGGTAGATGATTCTAGGTAATATTCATTAACTGATGAACAGTTCAATTTACTACCATTGCCTTACACAATTAGAAAATGTTCAAATTGGCTGACATAAATATTAAAGGATAAAAGATAAACTCCACATCATGCATATGCACAGAAGAGAGAGGCTAGTGAATACTTGCTTGCCCACTTGTTTTAATTAGCTTCTTTCCCAAGGAGGAACTTAGCACTGTTTTGATATGATGCAAATAATTCCCATGTGAATGTGTTATTGCTACTTATTTCTGTCTCACAAAAGAAGTGGAGATGTTAATATACCTTCTAAGAAAAGAAATTTAATCTCTCTTCCAATATAACCTTTCTCTGAGAAGCCTACACCCATATATCCCAGGATACAGATAACAACCCTATTTTTAAATCAGTTCAAAGAGCTATCTATCCCAAGTACTTCTCAAAGCTATTTGTATTACCTAAGGTTCACACTTCACTACTTTTTCTATAATTCTATTGAAAAGACTTGTAGAAGGAGCCATGATTCTACACCAGCTCCCTATCTCCCCAGGAAGTAAAAGGACCAGGCTAAGCTTAAATTTAGGATTTCGGTCTTTATTAACATTGTTGATAAGTTCATTTTTGTGTGTGTACATATTGGAGATATTTTCTATAGCTTTGTAAAATTTATATCTTTTTCAAGTGTTAGCAGACTTTAAGTATTATGAACTGTATCTAGTAAGTTAATACAGGAAAAAAAGCACTTTTGAAGCCATAAAAATTAATGTCCATTATATATGTCCATACTTAATTGTCTATACACATGTATGTGTTCATAACATTTGCAATAACTTATGAATAAAGGTATAAAATCAACAAAATTTATAATAATTAGAAAGTTATGAATTTATCATTTCCTTAAGAATCACACTCTAGTAAGATGGTATTTACTATTCATATATTTATAAATATCTCAAAAGTTGGTAGAAAAAGCTTTATTCAAATACATTATTGATTTAAATGCTAATTCTACCTAAAAATCATTGTATTTTGGCATGCAGTGTTATTCTCTTTTCTTTTGTAAACCATACAATCTATTGAAGTCACAGGGATGATAAATGTTAAAAACAGCAGTCATTTATGGTTTATAGCCTTTAGATAGTTGAAAATTTTATTCCATAATAAAAATAATGAAGCAGCATTAGCTTTCACATCATTTTAAGTGAATTTTATTCAAGAGAATAAGATTTTGTTTATTTCATTCAAGAGAATCAGATTTGTTTATAAACATGGTAAAACTACAATGAAAAAAATAGATCAGTTTTGTTAATTTAATATCCATTGTTCACTGACTTTCTCATAATACTTGGGGACATATACATTCAATTGAACAGTGATTTTGTACCCAAGTACAAAATGAAAATTTTAAATGTAATATAAGTAATATAATCATGTATTAAAAAAGATACTGTTATTGATAGATTTTTGGTCATACTATGAATCGCTAACCCATATAACTATGAATTAAAAATGAACTATATACAGGAATCTGCTTATACCTCTATCAGAATAGTTTAAAGTACAGCAAGCTGGATACAGTGGTGTACATCTGTAATTCAGACAACTTTGGAGGCTGAGTCAGGAGAATAGCAAGTTCAAGGCCAGCCTGGAAAAATTAGAGAGAACTTGAATCAAAAATAAAAAGTAAAAAAGAGTTGGGGATGTATATCAATGGTAGAATGCACTGGATTGACTGCTAAGTACTACAAACAATAATAAAAACAAACAAACAAATAAATAAATAATTAAATAAAGCAGAAGCAAAATAATATTTAATAAAACATTGTATTAACATATAGCATAATATTTCTATATATAATACATTGTAGAACATATAATATAATACCCTTATTTATGCTCCCTATTGCTTGATGTCATCCAATTCCTTGGGACAAATTTTGTAACAGTAGAGAATGGTGAAGTACAGAACTGTAATGTTGCACATATCCAATGATGCATGGAAGAAAAAAGCAGAAATACCAACACATTATATTCTGAATATTTTGTTACAGAGTAGCTCATTAAATGCATACTCTTCATGCCTGTATTATGGGCACTCCAACTTCAATGATCACACTCTCAACCATCTGAGTGTGCTGAGATATTTCACTTGTGTATGTGAATTGAGCTTTATCATCTGAAGGTATTAATTAGGGTGAAGACTATTATATGTTTTTGGTGTTTATTACTGTTATTATTTTGCCTTCAGAATCTGTTAGCTTTTCATTCATTTCCTAGTTCCTAAATCTTAGTTCTTCTTTCTTCATCTTGTTCAGTCATTTCCATGTTTCTGTGTATATGTTATTACACATATGACCCCTATATAAAACTTGTAGCTCAATTATCATAATTTCTACACTCTGTTTCTCTATACTGTCATTTTCTAATTAAGGGCTATTGTAATTTTGTAGCCTATTCTGTGTAAGGTGACCAGCTACTTCAGCTATCTAATATAAAGCAGATTCACTGAATATAGAACTTCCAGGATTAAAACCTGGAATGCCCCCCAAAACTATGAGATTCCTTCCTTCCTTCCTTCCTTCCTTCCTTCCTTCCTTCCTTCCTTCCTTCCTTCCTTCCTTCCTTTTTAAACCACTAAACTACATCCCCAGTCTTTTTATTTTAATGTTTTATTTTGAGACAGGGTATCTCTAAGTTGCTGGAGATCTTGTTAAATTGTTGATACTGACCTTGAATTTGACATCATCTTGTCCTCCAAATCTTTGGGATTATAAGCATGGACCACCATGCCAGGCTTGTGTACTCCATTGTTATGTTTTGCTGTGGATAGCTGGAAGCTGTGGACATTCATAGCCCAGTCTTTCTTCATACATATTAGTTTGTTGTTGTTGTTGTTTGTTTTATAAGTTGTATAATAATCTACCTCATCCTCTAACATAAATGGAAATGAGTTACATTAATGTCTAACATACTTGGAACAAGTAAAGCTTCTCTCTTGTTTAAAAGCTTGAAAAAGAAATTCCATGGTTAAAGAGCATTCACAAGTTTTCATGAATAGGTTTCTTTGATAAGGATTGGTGTGTGTGTGTGTGTGTGTGTGTGTGTGTGTGTGTAAGAGACTTTAAGTAAATATCTGAAAGTTTTCAGTTTATCAATGTTAACCATTTTTCTATAGAGGCAACTCTTCCTATAAAGTTTTTGTTTATAATCCTTAATTTCCATTTAAGAGTCATAAATTCTAAGAGACATTCCTTTGAGCAGACAGATTATTCTAGCTCATTGCTTTCTCATATTCATCTGGACAGTCATACATCTTGCACTTTGATGGCTGCATGCTGAATGGCCATTAGGTAAAAATAATAATGTTACATGTATAGAGTATGTTTTCAATGATTCATGGGGTAAAATGTAGATACAGTTATTTCTACCAGTAACAGCACTTATGTTTGAAGTAATAGTTCTTTCTGATATGTAAAAAAGAGTTTCATAATGTTTAATTCTAAATCTTTTAGACAATGGGCTCTACATCTTGAGATTGCTCAGGGTATACAGAGAGAAGTCACTTATTTTGATGAGATCACCTTGTGCACACTGCACAGCTGAAGAATGTTTCAAATTCCCTAATGACAGGAAATACAATTATCATTTGTGATTTGTGTCTATTCATATATGTACCTGCATGACTCTTTCTCTCACAAATAGTAGTTATTGATGCATGTGTTTATTGATAAGACATGTACTTCAATTTCCTGAAGACTGTCTTACTAAAGAAAGAAGGAAAGGGAGAAATCAATGCTATGAAACACTATGGTAATCTCTTGTGTATTCCATCCTCTGTACATAAACATATATTATACAACTTTTCCAGACAAGGCTTCCCTACAGATTCTTAGGAGACCTCCTATGCAAGTATATAATAAATGGGAGGTAAATTTCAAACAAATAGCTTATTTTTATTTCCAATTCAGTCATCCATTATGTTGGTCCATTATGTCTTGGCTCCTATGGAGTTGAACTCTGCAGGAACAATGAGTGGAGCAGTGCTGACTACTGTTCTGATTATGCCGGAAGCTGAGATAGGGTAATTTAAATACAATGAACTGGCCAATGGCTGGGTAGAGAGGGTTGAAAGAAGTGAGGAAGTCATTTACAGAATTGGGCAGCATCACAAAGGCAAGATTATCCAGGCTCCATCCCTCATCCACAGCACATGCATTCCTCCTTGGAATACTGTGGCCATCACCTGCTGCTAAAACTCACTTTTCTCTCATGCAGGTTAGCAAATAATGTCTATTTGGAACTATTAGGATTTGCTATAGTTTGACTAAAGAAAAACCCCACCGAGCTTTAAATAAGAAACTGCACCTGTACTTATCTCATTCTGCCTTCCTATAATCTACACTCTAGTAATTGAAAATCAAACAACAAATGTAAGAATGGAAGGATATTTAGGTCCAAGAGTTGAGAACAAATAATAATAAAAGCTCTAATTCACATTGCTGATGGAAGCAGAGATAATTTTTGCAGATATTGGGTAAATTTCTTTGCCTTTAGATACACTAGCTACTGAGAGAAAACTAGAGGACAACTTCAGGGGTGAATCTCGGTTAGCAAGTTTAAACATTTTTAGCAATGATTCTGATGATTCATTACAAATAAGAGTAGTTGCTCTTCCTGAGATATAAATTCAAAAACAAATTGAATGTCAATGTGTAGAAAAAGTAATGTGGTGAAGGTTCAAATCTGGATTGCTGCCCCTTAACAGGAAAGCCTATTGGTCTCATTTAATGCGGTATTTTATTGATCTCTTATAATAATGTGGCAAAATTGGCATCATTATCCATATTAGAGGTCCAAAATGTGAGCAAATTGTGTGCTATTGTGAAACTCATGGATTTGAACAATCACTGATTTCTTTGATAATATTCTTTGTTAATACTATGAAAAGCATATCACAAACTACAACTGTTACATTTGCCCTGATAAATCAGGTTCGTTTGAGCAGTTTGAAAATAATTTGATTTCATCATAGAAGTATTGACAGTTTTACTTATCATTGAATCAATAGCACTATCATATAAAATACAAAATTTTTCATTTATTATATATTTTTAAATTTAAGGGACAGTTAAATTTTAAAAATCTAGCAAATATTTTGACTGTGATTATGACCATTTCAAAAGTTTTCTTCCTTTTATTTTAAAACCCAATTAAGGTTTCATTTTTCTTAGGAAATAATGTGAAGCAAATGATTTCCTTCTTCTGACTTTTGGTTTTCAGAATATGAAGAGTCTTTTCTGCAGATTTTCTTACTGAAATTAATAACTTCTTTAGCATGAAAAGTAAGTCCAAAAGATCAAAAATGGCATGTGTAGATAGTATTTAGCTCTTAAGACAGATCTTGGCTAAATCCTGCTTTCAAAAAGCTGAAGGCAAAATGATTCTATGCAAAAGATTTTGAGTTAGAAATTTCCTCATCTAGTAGAGAGAATTATTCTGTACCTTAGGGTACAACCGGCAGATCATCATCCATTCCTCCCAATGCAAATTGAAAACAAAATTTGGTGGGTATGAATTAAATTAATGTTAGGAAAAACACACAGGACTATTTTATACTTTGAGATACAAACATAAAGTTGACAATTATTACTGAAGACTACTCTGGGGCTATTTTATCATGGATAGATTTATTTCATCTACTTTTTCTAGCATTAAACATGTAGCTAATGTACAGGGCATCATACATTTGACATAACTCTAACCAAAATATATCCAGAAAGAGGGAAAGCTTGACTGTGAGCTTGCTGCACAGTCTAATCCTATAATTTGGAATGAAGGAAGCAAAAGTTGCTTTACAAAGAGAAAGTGCTACAGGAAAACTAGTCCAAGGTAAGAATCCTTGCATAATAATGTACTCCATTATTTGGTACACACCCTCTTTAAATATCTAAACAGAAAATTTCAACATCCCAACCCACTACATAATACAGAGTGTGCTTCACAAATTAGTGTTTACATTATTTGACTCCTCTTACTCTACATGTTCACAAATATTAGCTTCTAAAGTCCATATTACTTCTGTAACATCTCACTAAAGCAAAACATCCTTACAAGAAACCAAATTACCCCATTCACTGGACATTATGCATATTACTTTCTGTAAAATAGATGTATTAAAGTTTACCTTTAAAACCATTCTCCTTTTTAATTACATACGAAAACAAAAAAGCACAATTCACAACTTTCCCATAAAGATAAGTTGTATATGGTATAAATTTGTGTGTAATATATACTTTATTCCAAACAGATACATCTGTTATATTATTTCTCCTATTGCAGAAATAAATCAACATGGGATGTCTTTCCCTGGGGAAGAATTTTCTGCTGCCTTTTCCTCTATGTAAACAAAACATAGGTTTCCTCTACAAACAGAACTTTCATTTTATTCATTTTTAGAGCAAAGTTCAAATGACTGTATTGGTCCCATGAGTTTGCTTTGATTCTAAGGACTAGCCCCAAACTTAAATAGACAAACAAGCAAACAAAAGCCCCATTTCAGAGGTAGTAGACAAAAGAAAAGTAGTTTCATGAGGATTTTACAAACATCACATCACATAGGATCATGTTTTTAGGAATCCTTTTTTCCTCATAGATTTTGAGGATGATAGCAGTCGAATTCAGTGTAAAAATATAACAGAATATAGTCTCCTTAAATAAGCCAAACCTCCAAT
Organism: Urocitellus parryii; assembly: GCF_045843805.1. Lineage (NCBI taxonomy): Eukaryota > Metazoa > Chordata > Mammalia > Rodentia > Sciuridae > Urocitellus > Urocitellus parryii. The sequence continues at coordinate 2,050,423 of NW_027554054.1, read as the reverse complement.
TCCATAGCCTCAAACCGTAGTAATTAATCATATCTTCAATGTAGTCAATTCATGTTGAGGTTTTTCATAATAAGAAGATTCAGTTCTTGGGTGAAGAAAATTTAACCATAATATTTTCATTTGATTTGAAAATTAGTAAATCATGCAACTTATAACTGAATTTATTTTGGAGTACTTGAAATTCACACGAGATTTTCATAGTCTTGATGATAATGTTATGTGTTTTATGAATGTAAAATACAAGAATGACTTAAAGTGGAAAAATATATACCTGCCATTCATTTCACTTTCCCTGCTCTCATTTTCATTCTTACTGCCTTGCATACTTAGTTCTTCTATAAACCTAGCTACTTGAGTAGTCTTTCTGGTTCCAAAACCATTCCTCCAACACATTTTCTACAGTGCTGTGAGTTAAATCGTGTTCAAATACAATTTGTGTGTGTGTGCGTGTGTGTGTGTGTGTTTAACTTCATTTTTGTTGGCAATCCAGTGCTTGCCAAATTACATCTGGATCTTGTGTTTTGTGTGAGAGCCTAGATCCCTGCCCTGCCTGTGTTTTCTTTCGAATTCTAGGAAGTTATTTAATCATCATTAAGTGAATCTCTATAATATTTTATTTCTTGTCATCCCAAGCATTTTTTTTCTACTCTCTATATCAACCCCATCTCTTCTACTCCTCTATATCTTGATTTTCTTATTATATTTTGAGACAGAGGCTATTTGAAATAAAATATTCCATTTTCTAATCTAAATATGCCTGTTCTTTTTCCCCTCCCCTCTGGGTCCAGATAGGAATCTTTTAGTTTCCTTTACCACGGGCAGCCTTACCACTGGAGCTCTGACTCTGATATTCTCATGGATGACTTTGCCTCTTGAATAGCCTTCCCTTTACTGCACTCTTATTTTTTAGTCCACTAAAACGTAAGTACAAGAGAGCCTCTTTCTAAAGTTTCCTAATGACAAAAATAAATTTCTCTATCTTAAAAGTATCAGCCCATCAGGTGTGACCCCTCTACTGCTACAGTATGATACAAAAGCCATTCAGTGCAATATAAATACACTCAAATCGCAAATCCCCTGAAACTTGGCTTGATTTCCTTCTGTCTTCACAAACTATTCTTATAATAATAATTAAATCATTATTGTTAAGCTGGTATTTATTGAAGGCTTTCTATGCAGACCTTAACTTGAAAGCTTCAAAGAGATTATTTAAATTAATCTAAAGAAAATAAATTTGGAAATGGAGAAAGTCTAAGAATTGCTGGAACTAGCAATTGGCAGAAGTTGTGTTTCAATCCAAGCTAACTCCAGAACTTACATTCTAACTGACCCTTTTGTATTAGAAACCAGATTTTGAAATAAATAAGAAATGAAACAATTATCTTAGTTTATCATGAATTTTCTGTACCATTTAGCACTATTGATTGTTATATTATTAATTAAATTTTTCACTTCCTTGGTTTCTGAAATTGCATTTTTTTTCATTTTTTCCCTCAATTTTCTTCCCTCTTCTTCTAGTTCATTTTCTGGTAACTTTATTTCTCCTTTACTCCAATATTGCAGGAATCATCCAAGTGATCTCTTCATGACCTTCTGTTGTCTCAATAATCTCTTCCTTTACCCTGTTACATCTTTTGATTGTTATTTGTATGTGGATGGCTGCCAATTTTATAAATTTTACCCTGACTTTTCTGCTGACATCTGAATATGCATTTCCAGTCAACTTGAGCAAGAATTTTTGCTCCTCATTTAAGCTAAATACAGTCACCTCAAAATAAAAGGAAAAGTTTCAGTGTTCTCCATACCGTCATCAAAAGTGTTATCTTTTCTGGCCTCATATCTACTAATATTGATAAATTAAAGAAGTTTGATAAACTGGTCCAAAGATGAGATGTACTTTTAAAAGGGTTATAAAATATCAGAACAACAAACCATCATATTTAGCAGTAAAATAACTAAAATTTGTAAGTGAATATAAGTTTGTTTTAATATTTTGAGATAACATAGTATATTATAAAATGAACTTAGGTATTTAGATTTTTTTTGACAATTTGGTCAGTTTATTGCTTCCTTGAAACCAATCATGGACTTAATTTTCATTTTTTTTCTGATTAATTCTTCCCCAAATATACTTGTTCTTCTTCCTATTCTAAGCCATCCATAATTATTAAACTCTTATGCTAAAAAAAGTATATAATCTCATCAGGGTAGGGAATAATAAAAACAGAAAGGAAATTCACAGGAGGCTGGAAATTTATTTTTTAAACTCTGATTACCATCCAAAGGTGGTAAATGATTCACACATTATGTGGTGAAGTCAAATGAGTAATGGATAAGACCATATATTAAAATTCAAAGAAACACTTGTGTGTTTAACCTGACATGAGCTGATATATAGATATCTGTTATTCACTTTTTGTGTTATTGTTGCTATCACTAGCATGGAGACAGATGTATTGTGCCACATTTACTTTAGTGAATTTAAAATACTTTAGGTTCCTTTATAACTTTCAGTCTGAAATATAAGACAATTAATTCATATATGGAAGACTTTGAGAAACAGTCTATTAAAGTAAGATATAAACTAGGGAGTCATGATCAATATTTTCTGTTGTAAAGGAAATTTTCACTATTGAATGTAGTATTAGTTGATGAAGTGCATGGGTGACTAATGGAGTAGTAATGTACTATTATGGAAGAACTATTTATTTTATCTTGGTATAATGGGAAATCTATGAAATGGGATGAATCTGAAATTAATTTCACTGTGATAGGAATGTGAGGGTTCTTAGAAATTGGAGAGTTTTCAGTAATTTCTTTTACTTCTCATGTATGTTTGTGTTCTATGAAGAAGTATCATACAATATCTTAAGAAGATGGTCAATTGATGTTAATTTTAACAAATGATTTGTATGCATATTAAAGTTGAGAAGCATTGCTATGAAGGCTCTTCTAGCAAGTGTCTCACAATGAGGACAATTTAGAAGAGAGGTGCCAAGCAACCCACTGCACTGCAAACATGTAGTGTAAGAGGAAATAAAATTGAGTTGTCTTAAGCCACATAAATATGGGGTTACTATTTATTTAGTGGTACTGGGTATTGAACCCAGGGCTTTGTGCATGTGAGTCAAGCACTCTACCAACTATGCTACATCCCCAGCCCAGTAGGTTTATTTTTTAAGCATAATTTATCTTATTATGACTAAGATAAATATCAGAAGTCCTGTGTCATATGGAATAAATGATCCCATATAAACATTTGATATATGTTACCTGAAAATTAAACATGAAATATTAAAATAATTAGGTTGTTCCAGCTATAAGATGTCATATGTAAAAATTTTTAGAAATTATTTAAAATGTTTTAGAGTTGCACTAAAACAGGCACATTTATTTTTTCAATTCATTTAATTATATAAGGAGGCATAATTTCATCAAGTCACTGCACTTTTTCTGGTATTTGGTACCATTCAAAGTGACCATTTTAAAAATTCTTACTTTCTATTACATTCAAGAGAAATTTTTAGCAGAGTTTAGTTTGTAATTAAAAATAACATCATCAAATCATCAAATTTAAAACAATTTTCTGAGGATATTCAGATTATTAACAAAAGTAATTTTATAAGGTAAATCAAACACTAATGAGCTGTGTCATAATTTGTTGTGATTTGTAGGGGACACAAACACAAAGAACTATCTTACTCTATATTCTAGAAAACAACAACATAAAATAATTGAAATGTTTTCTTTTAATTATAAAATTTAAAGAATTTAAAGTGATAGCTTGATTGAAGATTTTCTACAATATGGGCCCATGTATGATACTTTTCTAAAAATCAGTAAGTAGATCTCTTTAGTAAACCAGAAGAGTTTAGATAATAGATTTTGATAATGTCACTTAATAATTAGGGTAGAAACAAGATAGTGTTATCAATAACTGTCATCCCAGTAGAAATTGCCCTTTTGGAACTTTGAATGATCAAAAAGAATTTAACTAGAGAAATTAGGATGATTTATATACAGATGTTCCTCAATTTACAATAAAACATGAAGTCTAATACACATATCAGAAATTAAAAATACCATTAAGTTGAATTTGCATTTAATATGCCTAATCTACCAAGAACAACAACATAGTACATTATAGAGTCAGTGGTCTACTCTCTTAGTTACATGGTTGAGTGGTAACTGTGTCTCCCTACTGCTCAGCATCATGAGATGGTATCACATTGCATGTGCAATCTTTAGGAAAGATAAAAAATAAAAGCAAAGTTTCTCCTGAATATATATTTTTTGCATTATGATAAACTAAAAAATTACCAAACCATCTTGAAATTGGAGGCATCTGTACATGAAACATATCATACCAGAAAACTCATATAATGCTTCAGTATGATCAAGTATCAGTGGGATATAGTCACAAATTACTCGCCACTATCCTTTTTATTGTATGTTAACACACTATCCAAAAACACAGGAAAACCAAAACAGGAATCTCCACCCAGCTATCCTTTATATGCCATGCAAGGCATTTTATAGCATGAAATAAATAAGTTCAATATTATAAATATGATCATGTAAAATATTATTTAATTTATATATTTTTATTTAAAATATTAAAATATTTATTTATGCATGCAAATTTAGTGCTACACAAATCTATTTCTTCATGAGACACTGAAACCAGAACTCTGCACAGGTTTAAATAAATCTATTCTCTGAATTCAATCTAATTTCATTCTATTTACACTTTTTAAAATTAATATAAGATCTTTGTCAAATCAGACTTCTGCAATATTAGCCAACTTACATACTACAACTCAGGAAACAGAAAGTTTTCTGGAGAATAGAATGAAATCTGAATAACCCACAGAAAAAAATACAATAATTTTGTCATAGATTATAATAAATGTTTTTGTTATAAGAAATAACAAACTTGCTTATTTTACTGTTTTTTTTCCTATAAAGTATGGTAGAAGATAAAAGTTTATAATTCTATAACTTGCTACAAGGACACAAGTACATATAAGAATGTGTACTGGAGAAATAAGAGCTACAACTGTGAGTTAAATTAAAAACTGTATGTAAATGTTTTGAAGTGGAATTACTGAGAATGGTTTCAGAAATCAAAACTTTCATTGAGATTGTAACAATGAAATATTACAGTGTAACTGTAAGCAAGTTTCTCATTCTTTCAAACTTCAGCTACCTCACTTCTAAAATTGAAAAAGCCTAATGAACACTTTATTCTGCAGATTAAAGAGATGATACCCATGAAGAACTGAAAGCTAGAAGACATTAAATGCTAGCAAACTACCTCTTCGTAAAACAGTTATCCCTGGAAATTTAAATTTATTAACATTACAAAAGGTCTCTCTCTCTCTCTCTCTCTCTCTCTCTCTCTCTCTCTCTCTCTCTCTCTCTCATACACACACATACACACATGCACACACACACATATACTCGTGTGTGTGTGTGTGTGCGTGCGTGTGTGCGTGCGTGTGTGCGTGTGCATACACGTGTATGCTTACGATAATTTTCTTGCCCATCAGAAAAAAAACAAAAAAAAACTGTGATCTAAAATTAATCAACTCCATATAATCACTCAGTATTTCCAGTTAGGTTCTCCTAAAGAAATAAATTTCATTGATAATTTACACAGATTCTGAACTCTGAAGCAATATATACTTAATGGATAAATGTTTGAGATCAAATATGTGAAATTATTTTTAATTTTTTACCATGATTTATCAACCAAGTGCAGATGGCAGGTTTCAGAAAACATAATTTTCTTTGAACAATTAGAATTATTCTTGGCATATGAGAACATCTTAAATGATACAGAAAGAGGTTTGAGGTTTTCAATAGTCCTTGAATATCAGCAATATCACATTGTTCAAATGTACTTTAAAACAGGTCTTTTGTGGTATTCCTTGGTGAAAAATTAGTGCAGATTAGGTTATGTGCATATGATTGTTTTAAAGCAATGATTATTTAGGATACACATATTTCTTCAGCTTCATGACATTTAAGAACCAATAAAAGTCCCTCTTTCTGAAAGGCCTTCTTCCTATGTCTTCCCCTACTGACAAGCAACTCAAAATGCCATCTGGCACTCTGGTAGATTTGTCTGGTCCAACACAAATTTCATATGAAAATCTATTAGTTTAATGATAGGTGCATGCAATGTCTTTTCATTCATCAGAACAACCTTAGTTCAATGAAGTCTTATTTTGGATTAAAGATGAGAAAATATTGCTGGTGAGTCATCTTAAATGTTTAAAAGCCCTGAAAATACTTATAGCAAGTCATATTAAACAAATTTAAATTGGGAAGGCATTGTACTATGCCCTGACAACAGAAAGTAGTTTGTTATTTATCAGGTACTGAGAGCCAAATAATGTTCTTAAAATAATAACTTATTTTTCCTTCAAAATATCAAATAATAACAAACTTCATTATTTTAATATAGAAGACAAAAGCTTATAATCTTTTTAGCTTTCTCTCTTTCTCTCTCTCTCTCTCCTCACCCTGCAAATTCTTGTTTTTCCATGAAAGAAAAACACTAGATTGGATCGGTGAAATTATATAATGAGATAATAATGAATTTTGTTAATCTGGAATCAAAAGTATAGAATGATCCTAGGCAAAAATTGATAAGAAAGGGGAAATTGTTTAACTGCCTACAGAATAGTTCTATGCCCAACATTTACAAATGAAGTCTACTACAGCTTATTGAGAAAACCACATTATTCTCAGTACTTCAAATAATAAAAATCTCTTATCTTTCATGACACACAATAAAAATATGTAATTACAAATTACTAAAAATTTAAAAAAGAATTCTAAAAAAAGAACATAGATCAAACGCTAGTGCTAGTCATTGAGCAGAATTTGCAAATATCAAAGTATCCCAAAATAAAAATGTTCCAGAATATCATGTTGGTTTGTATGACCCTCTCATGACATTTTCTATTGTAGAAGGGGAAGGTTGAAGATATTCTAATCCCTTTCTCTTCAAAGGAAACTTAGAGCATTCATTCATTTTATTTAGAAATTATGAATTTGGGGATCTAAAACTTTCTCTTTTCCTTGGAAGCTGCATTATTTCCTGACTTCTACTGTTAACTGATTTCACCTATGTCATGTGGTTTGTTCTCCTTCATAATTGCTATTTCTTCCTCTTAAATCTGGCACCATGTCAAGATACCACTAACACTGTTATTGTTAATATTTCCTTTTGTCAGGTATCAATATCTAAGGGAAAATCCCATGCCTTTCATTCCAGGTATGGTTTGGATATGATTTGTCTCCACTCAAGTTTTTATTTTATTGAAGTGTGATTCCTAGCTTGCAATACTGACATTTAGGGATTTTCAGAGATGATTAAACCATGTGGACTTTATTTTTCCAAATAGATTAATGCAGCCTTGGGAGAAGTCTCACTTTTGTGAAAATGGATTATTTATGTCCCAGAGTGAGCTGTTAGAACGCTAGCTTGGTACTTCTTCTTTCACATATGTGCTCTTCTTTGCATGTGCCCACTTGGTCTTTCCCCATGAGCCCCTTAAGCCCCTTACCAGACACCAAGCATACGCTACTGCCATGCTCTTGAATTTCCTAAACCAGGAACAAAAATAAACTTCATAAATGATCCAGTCTCAAATACTCAGCTTGGCAAATAATATAGACTAATAAAATCCACAAAATTCTTGTTTAAATTGTTCTGTCTTTACTACCCTATGTGCAGTGCACATGGCATTATTTCTGTTTTCAAATATGTCAGACATTTGTTGAAAAAGTATTCATAGATTTCTAGTTTTTCAGTAACTGTTCAAAAAAATTCATATAAAGAAGAAGCTACCCTTTCTCTAAGGGAGCTTACAGTCAAATGGGATGACACACAAAATACCATGATTCAATCTACATTACAGGAATGTCCACTTACCTATATTGAGCAAGGTTTTTTTTTTTTTTTTTTTTTTTTTTTTTTTTTTTTTTTTTTTTTTTTTTTTTTTACAGAAGGTAGCTGAGTTGAATTTTAAACAGAACTGTTTTGACAATAGAACGATGATGTGATGTTTATGTGTGTGTGTGTGCTTTTGAGAATGCTTGTGTGCTCGTGAGTGTATGTATGTGTGCTGGTGTGGCACTAATGGTTAATGGTTCTGGATATGTTTCCAAAAGATGAGAAAAATCTCATGCCAAGTTGTACTTCTGTAAGGAGCCAACCGGCTTTTTTTTTAAATTGTAAATAGTTCAGCCTTGCTGGAATATAACAGAGTTACAACAAAAGTACACGTAGAGAGAGCAGAAAAGCAATCAGATAAACAGAGAACAAATTTGTTTGAAAAATTTAGTTTAACGACAGATTGTTACATATTTTGATGGTAGTGCTTTCTCTACTACTACACTTAATAATATCTTTAGTAAATAAACTAAAAACTGTTTTGTATACATGTGTCTTTTAACACATCTCTAATAAAATTTATTATTATTTCAAATTTTCACATAACTAATTTTAATATTACATCATATAAGGTGTGCAGCCAGTAAGTGGTGGAGACTAGTTATGTGTTTTTTCTTCTGACCCCCGGCTATTATTTTGACATCTGTCTTATTTAGTTTTTTATTAGTATACATTCATTACATAAGTCTGTCTTTTCAAATGCACAATTTGAATCTCCCTAAAAATGATAATTCATTGCTAACCATTTCTTCAAAACTGGATGAAGTACAGATATCAGTACTGTCTGATTTACTCTCTCACTTTCCCTTAAAGACATTGTCATTATAATTCTTTCTTTCTTCCTTTCTTTCTTTCTTTCTTTCTTTCTTTCTTTCTTTCTTTCTTCTTTCTTTCTTTCTTTTTTCTGTCTCAAACCTCTTAGGCCTTTGTAACGCCCCAGCACACATGTTTAGTGGATCATATTGCCATAGAATTTATTGTAGAAAATAGAAGTCATCAGATGGGGACTCCCTCCTCTCTCTACCAGAAGCACTAGAAACTTACAGCCATATGCCTCTGTTTAATCTTCTTCTTCTTCTTCTTCTTCTTCTTCTTCTTTTTTTTAAGACAAAGGATCTCACTTCCTAATGGAGGCCAGTTCCTTCAGATGTGCTCTGGATTCCATTCTCTCTTGTCTTCTTAATCAATTTACACCTTGATATTTTCTTCTTTCTCCCATAGCTTAAGGATATTTTTTTCAACTAGATCATTGAATACTGTTTCATGCTTCCCTTTCTGGGAGCCTCCCTTGATTGTATTTTTCTTTCCTCATTGCCTTTTGTTGAGTTTCCTGCTCACTCTCAAAACAAATTTTTATGATAGAGTTGTTTTCAGTCCATATGGCCTTTAATTTCAAAATCTATTTCCCTGCTGTGACTGAAGGACCCGACTGTCACAATTATAGAGGAGGAATAGTTTATTAGAGGGCTCACAGTTTCAGAAGTGTTAGTCCATAGAAGGCCTGCTCCATTCCTCAGGGGTGGAGGTGAGGCTGAACATCATGGTGTGAGAGTATGGCAGAGGGAAGCAGCTCACAGCACAGTGATCAGGAAGCAGAGAGAGGTTTCCACTATGGAGATATAAAATATATATCCCATATCCATACCACAGTTCCCACCTCTTCCAGTGACACCCTACCACTTTAGTTACCACTCAGTTAATCCCTATCAGGGGATTGATTCACTGATTAAGTTAAGATTTTTCCCACCCAATCATTTCTCCTCTGAAACTTGTTGCATTGTCTCACATGTGAGTATTGGGGAATACCTCAAATCCAAACCATAACATGTATTTTGTGTGGAGAAGGTGTTGGGTGGTTAGAACAACACTATTTTATCAGAACTCCCTAATGAAAAATGGAGGAAGTTGCAATAAAGAATATACTGCTCCTGAGCATAGCATTTGGAGAACACAATAAGCTCACGGCACTTCTACCCTCATTCCATGGTTGCACTCACCATCATCATAATCAGGCCACTGTGGCAGGAGAGAAAGACAATGTCAAGATTTAGTAGCACTAGTTAGCCTATTAATTCATCAAAAGCTTCACTGATATGACATCTTCAAGGCCTGGGCACTATAGTTTTGTAGATTTTGATTTTTTTTATAGGGAGGTCAGTGAGAAGTGAGTCCCCTAAAAGAAAAGTTAGAACTTTCAGCTTAATAAGTGGATGCCAGCTTAATAACTGGTCAAGTTGTTTAAGCCATTAAACAATAGAATTTCTATATCATGAATGTTCAGAGGTATGTGTGGTTCTCAGCTTGCCTGTGAAGCAGGGGCTTGATTATGCTCACCCCCTTTTAGATTCCCTGGACAGCTCCATCCACTGTACCCTTTGATGACCCTTCCTATGCTCCCATACAGCATTTTTTGACAGTTTTTAGCACAGGCAGTGTAGCTGATCATGGACTAATTATGGATTTTGAAATGCTTAAGTTAAAGTGCTGTATCCTTGAACTTGATTCCTGTTATTCTTCTCTGAGGAGAATATCTAAGAGTAAGCCTACCTTTCTTGACAAGATCCCCTATGAGGAAGTCTCAAGGATTCACTTTCTATCATATAGCCTGGTATTTCCGGCTGTGTTGATTTCAAACTGACAAACTTGTTCTCCTGTGCTTCATATTTTGTCCCACTTTCTGTCCTAGGTATCACATTTTTCCCCAATAGTGAGCATCATATATGATTCTTTATACCAAAACTTATCTCAATCATTCCACCGCTCTGTAGATGGCTCACTCTTTTTAATTCATGAGAATTAAATCAAATAAAACTTCTGCCCAGAGCTATTATTTCAGAATCAGAAATTTTGGAGCTCCCTAATATTTTATCTCTCCTGCAAAGTCATCCCTTTCTTTATTGTTTTTATCATTTTTCAGCTGATTTGTGTGTCATTATATTCTCAGCACTAGCACAGAATGTGAATACAACACATACTTAACTAGCATTTTGAATGAATAGATAAATGAATATATGAATTTTTTAAGAGTTCTGCACATATCCCAACCGGGAGATGATTGGTACTATACAACATTGGTCAGAAAGATTACTAATTTAAAACTCTAGCTGGTTCCCTTTCCATTAAATTCCTACTATAATAGCAACAGAAACTTTGCATTTATGATAATTAAATCAAAATTTATATAAAGCCAGTAATCTCAGAGAAGTTCAAAAATTTACCTGAGGTCAGAGTAAGTAGCTATTTACTTACTTAATAAGTAAGTAAAAATAAGTCTATTCAGTACCAAATACCATACTTTAACATTGAATGCATTGACATTTGGATTGAGGATACTTAATCTTGTTGCTAAATATCGTGATGCTATTAAAGCAAAATTTGGTACATTTTCTTCATCAAAATCAAGGGATTTCATTCCTCAGAAAGTGCTTCAAAGGAAAAGACATATGTTGAAGATTGAAATTTGCAAAAAAATTACTATCTTATACTGGACTCACATCCAGAATATATAAAGAACTCTCAAAACTAATAACAAGAAAACAAATACCCCAATAAAACTGAATAGCCTCTTTGAACAAACACATGAATACTTATTATATATATATATATATATATATATATATTTATATTTATATTTATATTTATATTGATTTAGTTTATATATATATATATTTATATTGATTTAGTTTATATATATATATTTATATTGATTTAGTTTATATATATATACATTGATTTAGTTTATATGCATATATACATATATACGTATCGGGGCTGGAGATGTGGCTCAAGCGGTAGCGCGCTCACCTGGCATGCGTGCGGCCCGGGTTCGATCCTCAGCACCACATACCAATAAAGATGTGTCCGCCAAGAACTAAAAAATAATAAAAAAAAACATATATATGCATATAAAATAAATCAATATAAATAAATATTTATGAAATGTAATTTAATAACAAATATGATACAGCACTATAAACCTAAAATGGAATAATTAAAATTAAAATAGAAAAGATGACCGAGTTGGCATAGTGCTTACTAATCCCAGTTACTCAAGAGGCTGTGCTGGGAGGATCATATAATAATGCTCATTTTGGGAAACATAACAAGACACTGTTTTAAAAAATTTTTTTAAAAAGAAAATAGATGAACCATAAGAATGACAGACAAAGTGTGGAACAGTTTGATTTTCTGATTAAAGTACATATAAACTTAACATGTGACTAAAAAATTCATCTCTCAAGTAATTTATCAAGAAAAATAAAAATATATGTGGTGTACAAACACTTGTATACAAATGTTTATAATCACTGTATGTATGATCATCAAAAATTTAACCACTCAAATGCCTCTTAAAAGATGAGTGGATAAACAAACGATGACACGTTGATGCAACAAAATGCAATTCAGTGATAAGACAAGAAAAAAATAACCAAAGCATGAAGCATCATGAATCCATCTCAAGTGCATTATAATAAAGGGAAAAAAAGATAAAAGTGTATGGATAGAAAATAAATTAATGTTTGTCAGTCACAGAAGGTGTAGGAAGGGTTGATTTTTTAAAAGATTAAAAAGGAGAATTATTTGGGAAGTAATGAAATTTTTTTTTCTTAATTTTGGCTAATGTGATATAATTTTATTGTTAAAAACTCATAGAATTGTTCACTATAATGGGAAATTCCATTCTACATGAGTTATATCCCAGTAATCTAACTTTAAATTCTATTAATTATTGTAAAATATTTAATTCTCCCAAATTAGAAATGATCCTCTGAAAATTTGCCAATGATCTGATTTCTGTCCTCTGTTCTTATGAAAGTAGATATTCTAAGTAATAAACTTTAGAATTATAGATATATACACCTAAGAAAATGAAAGTTGATAAATCACATTATTTCATTTCTTACCTTTCTCTTTCATCCTCTGAAAATTTGCCAATGATCTGATTTCTGTCCTCTGTTCTTATGAAAGTAGATATTCTAAGTAATAAACTTTAGAATTATAGATATATACACCTAAGAAAATGAAAGTTGATAAATCACATTATTTCATTTCTTACCTCCCATCTATATAACTCATTTCTGTTCTTTATGTTTATATTTACTTAATTTTCTTCCAGTTAACATAAAGTTCTCCACATAAATGTGCTTTATCCGCATGCTAACTAGGTAGGCACTAGAGTCTTTCATTTATCTTAGAAGGTTTAAAGTGTTAAATTAATTTAGTGACCTTTGGTCACTCCAGCCATGAATATAGAAGCAATAGCCTGCAGTGTCTGTTTTCACGTAATATTAAATAAAAAACTTCCATATAAAGTGTATAGTCTATCAACCTCATTTTTGCTATGAAAAAATTATGGCTCTGAGAGGGAAAATGACAATTGCTCAAGGTCATAGGTTAGATGTCTAGGTATCTGCCTGCTAGTATGGAGTTCTTTCCAAATAATAATTCTGTCATCCTGTAGATGATATAGAGATATATTGAGGTAGAATTTTTTCAGAGATAATTTTACCTCTTTCTAAAACCAGAATGAAAGCAAAAATTCACAAACTATGACATAGAACAACTCTATTATTCATTGTTACTTGGTTGGAAAATACTGATTCAAATTTCCTCCTGCCTAATAGTAGGTATAAGTAACTAAACAACACAATGCCAGGTGGTTGTCCTAGAAGCAATCATAGGAACTACCAGGTTTAATTATATCTACAAAAGAAGGGTGTATTTTTCTTGTTGGGCTCAATTAAAAAAAAAATTCTGCTAAAACCCAAATACAGATTCTCTCTTTGTATCACACAAAACTTGAGAAAAAAACTGAAGCACTACACTTAGTATAAAAAAGACATCCTTCAGACAGAACAGGTGGCTGGCATTTTTCTATATATGAAAGTAGCATAACAAATTAAATATTAAAGAGTATATAAAACCATAGTAATAAAATGATGAACATAATTATTCATTAACAGAATAAAAATATACTACTTTTGTAGTATAAAATGATAGTAAAATTTATCCACTTTTGTAGTATAAAATGATAGTAAAATTTATCCACCATTTGTTTACATGTATCACCTTATTCACTTTCATTATTCAATAATTTTGATCACTGTTCAACCAGCTCAAATAGGGAATCCCAAAGAGATGCTGATGCTGATGTAAAGAATATTTTTCATTTTGGCATTAGATATTGGACTTTTGAAAATTTGGTCATGTCTTTTTCCTTCTATATTCTCCTGTATAGGACAGTTGAAGTCTTAAGAATCTTTGTTCTAGTTTGTATTTGCTGGGATATCTTTCCATTTCAGTCCATCTTCCTGGTATTTTCTCCTAATACCTTTTTTCCTTTTATCATTTTTCTCTTGACTTAGAGTCAGGTGGCATCCTTTTGTGACTGTGTAGCAACACAAAATCAAGTCCTCTGATACATAAGGCACCATGTAAGTGGACTGAAGTTTAAAGAGCTTAGCTATGTTGTTCCTATGTAGAGAAGACTTCTCACACACTTTAGTTAATACAATGATTTTTTAATACTCAGGAAATTCTGAGAATATAGGTACTAGTTGTGTAGGTATATGTATCATGTGTATGTAGTATAAATTTTAATTGTGGTTTACACACTTAAAATTTTTATATAAGTATTTATAGAAAAATGGGAAAATATGAATCCATTTGTATAGTATTAGGTTTATTATTGCATAAGAGTCATAAACTATATTAAAGTAATCCTTCAGGTTATCTTCTAGCACTAATGCATTGTATCATATCAAGATGAGCAATTTTTGTCTCAGTGAAATCTACAATAAAATCGAAATAATTTGGGGCAATTTTTTTCAGTAGAATATTCATGCAATAGAAAATGCTTCAGTGTACTAAAGCCCAGCAATGTTAATGTTGTAATTATGGAAGACTTGTTTAGAGGTAATGAGCTAAAGTTTTGGCAGAACTTGTGACCATGAAAGCCTAATTTTTGGACATTGAATCCACCTCACCACAGAAACACATATCAAAAATGCTTGGTTGTTGTAAATCCCTGTTAGTAGGGCATCCAGCAACATTTCCCTTTGGCTGGCAGTTTATGTGGGATTCAGCTGTACGTCCTGAATGCTTTGAGTCCTCATAATCATATTATGTCTGCTCTTGCTCATGCTGAAACTGGCAGCCTAAGACATGTTGAATTGATTTTTAGTTGGCTGTTTCCTGTTTATTTCTGGAATGGGAGTTAGTTGAATAGACTTCAATAATGGAAAAGATACTTTCCCAAGTATTACTTTCCCAAGTTTTACTATTAAGCTCTGTACTTTTGACTCTAATGAGAGCTCTCATACAAGAGGATCTAAAAATAAATAAATAAATAAATAAAAAGCATTTTATCTCGAAAACCTCATGCTCCAAATTCATGTTAATTAAAAACTCTGCTTTGAAGATTTGAGAGCTAATTGATAGTCTTCAGAAGATAGTAATATAATATTATGTTCATTCGGATATTTTCAAATAGCATACTTGTGCCCAAAGTATTCATTTATATTTAGGTTACTCCTCCTCATAGCTCTCCAGAATCTATATTCATTGATATGAGAGCAGGCTAAATAGAAAGTGGACAATATTAAGGTGTATCTATTATATTGCTATATTTCTCAACCTCAACAAGAGTCAAGTTCAAATCCACCTTCTTTCCAATAGCATTTATGGAAGATGGTAAAATAAATATTAGTCCTGGAAAAATGGAAAGGTAAGTCAATTTTTTAGCCTCATTATACCATTGATGGTCCTTGAAATCAAGGAGATATATGCATTTGTGCATGTATTAGAATATATTAGGTAGTAGAATATAACTCTTAAAAGTTGAAAAATATGGAAATCAGCCATATATTCTTATTTGTGCAGGAAACATGGTTTATCAGTACAGATGCCAGTTGAACAGATGCTATTAAGCTAGTCTTGGGCACCAGTAGAGGAATTACATGCAAACAACCAAACATTTAATCTGAAAGAATATGGAAATATTCTTTACAATTTTCATTCAAGACTTTGGATCTTATATTCAATGGACAAATGATAGAGTGATTAAAAGGTAAGCCCTATCATAGTCTCATTATACCACAGATGGTATGGTCAATTTCAATTTATTTTATTTTATTTATTTATTTTTTTAACTTGCAGATGGACACAATACTTTTATTTTATTATTTTATTTATTTATGTGGTGCTCAGGATTGAGCCCACTGCCCCATGTGTGTAAGGCAGGCACATTACCACTGAGCCACAACTTCAGCTCCTGAATTTCAATTTTTTAATATTGATATTGCAGAGGAGAATAAAGAATTAAATTGTCAAGTAGACAATTTTTAAAATACAGCAATGATCTTTGAAAGAGATCATTATAAGGGTGTGCCTCACTTTATGTTATAGATATTCAGCAAATATTGCCTATGTATATATGACAGCAGGGGCTAAATCTTTGTGAAGAATTTTCTAATTGCCCTGCCCAACTCAATCTTGCCAATTTTGAATGCTAATAAGATTCATCTAATCAGCACTGTTCTGATATACATGTTATATTTATGTATTCTTTCTGACCTCTATGGCTTGATCATAAATGTATATCATAGAGCAGTTGGTACAATATCAGATGCATTGCAAATACCCAATAATAAATACATATAAGATATTTAAATTTCATTTTAAGCTTGGAAATTAAATGTGGTTTTAATGAGATAATACTTAGCCTTGGTAAGCATACAAAGGTAAAACTACAACTGAAAAAAAAATATATATATTCAAAAATAAAAGACATGAATAGTTGTTTGTCTATCCCTGTAAGAAATATCTGAAATAATGAACTTTTAAAAAAAGATTTATTTTGGCTAACAATTTTAGAAGTTTCAGTTCATGATCCTTTGATTCTTTGGGCAATGGTACATTGTAGAAGAAACCTCTGGTCTCAGGGCCTGGAAGAATGAGAGTTAGAGAGAGGGAGAGAGAGAGAGAGGGAGAGAGAGAGAGAGAGAGAGAGAGAGAGAGAGAGAGAGAAGGCAATCAATCCCCTTTGAGCACATATCTCCAGGGAACTAAAACCTCCACCAGACCTGACCTCACAAAGCTTCCATTATCTCCCAATAGTGCCAAGTTAGGGACCCATATTTACCATACACATCTTTGGGAATATTTAAGATTCAAACTGTAGCATTCTGCTTCTAGTCCCTATATTTTCATGTTAATTTCATGATGCAATATACATTTAATTAATCCCCAATTGTCCCTAAGTCTTAACTCTTCCAGCATTGTTCCAAAGCCCAAGTCCAAAGTGTCCTTGAAAACTATAGAAAATTGATGATGTGACAGGCACAAGGTACACATTCCAATTCCAAAAAGAAGAAATGGAGAGGATTGAAAGGGAGATCAGACATAAGACCAAGCAGGACAAACAAATACTCATTTTCCACGTTTGGAATCTGGGGCATGCTGAAACAGGGAGAGGACTTGCAAGGGCTTGGGTGTATCCACCCCTAAAAGTTTACCGGTTGGAGGCCGAATTCCTTCTATCTCAGGCTGGCTTTGCATGTGCCTGGAGCATCTCTTGGCCAGCATTGAATATTGATGGTATCTCTATTTTCTTTAGGTTTTTCACTATAGCTTCAGTTTTACTGATACAGTTCCACACACCACCCTGTTGGGGGCTTCTTGAATGAGGGTTGAGCTTGTACATATTACTTTGCCTCCCAGCCATTCCTCTGAAATCTGGATGGAAGAATCCATGAAGGTATAACTTGCAATCTGTACACCTGAAAAATCAGCACCAGGTGGATGATGCCAAAATGAACTGCCAGTGCACACTGCATGTGGGTCTGCTTTATCAATGGATGCAATGTCCTCTCAGTAACTTGCTGGCTAAATGTAGGGAAATGAATCCCAGAGACAAATAATACCCGAGGTGGCTCTTGCAGGCAGGGTACTGTAGGCTCTATTCTCAAAAGACTATGCCTTGAAAGGCATTTTTAAAAACTGCATTTCTCTATCTTTGAGCCTGTAATGGATCCCTCCTTGTTGATTCCTGAGATGACCTCAAGGCAAATTTCCTGCTGACTCAGCGCAAAGTTCTTGCTTTGTTTTCATACCTGTTATTAGCCACACCATCCTTGGCAACACCTTCAAGGATGCCCCTTTTCTGGCTATGTCACAAATGTTTCAAGTGTTTCTGCTTTGCTCTCCTTTGTTCCTGATTTTTCTCATAATTTTGGCTAATTGGAACAAATACTAATTTAAAAAAAAGCAGCCACTATTACTCATGCCACAGTCTGAGTGCTTTGCTGACTTGAAATGTCCTCCATCAGATCAAGTAGTCCACCTCTTTTAAGTTCTGGCTTCCATAAAGAGCATAAACAAAATGTATTTAATTTTTTCTGTTCTAGTGTAACAAGGATAATCTCTGGTCTAGTTGCCCATACAATCCTCATTCCTCTCTGAAACCTATAGTGTTTACCGTCCACATTTCTATTAGCATTCTGAATTTCTAAGCTTCCAATAGAATTGTCCAATAAGTTCCATGAACAGTACATTTTTCCAAATTCCTGTTCCAAGCTCCATCTGTAAACAAATTCCAAAGTCTCTTCAATGTTGTCCGGTATAAGGTATTGACAGACCTCCACTTCTCAATACCAATGTTCCTTGTTACTCTGCTTTTCATTACTATCAAAAACAAGGAAGATAATCAACTTACAAAGATAAAAAGTTTTATTTTGGCTCACAGTCTTAGAGGTTTCAGTTCATGATTGTTGGCAAAGCAGGACCTCCTGGCAGGAGCATGTGGTATTGCAGAACTATTCACCTAATATCCAGAATGTGACAGAGAAAGGGGAAGTGTTTAATTTAGTTCCCATATTCCCTTTTGGTGATATGACCTCTGTGACCTTTCACCAGGCTCTAACTCTTGTAGTATCTACTGCCTACCAGTGACACCAAATTAGACACCAAGCCTTTGCCATGTGGACCTTTGGGGGATTTTGAAGGTCCAAAGAATGGAGGCATGTTAAAATGACTTGTAATTTAATCTCTAATGCAGTAAAGATTTTGTTTTGTATAAAAACATACTATACAAGGAGATTAATAATTATATTGCTGTGAAAATACCAACATATCTAAGACTATAAAAATGAGTTCAAGCAAAAATATAACCCTTGTGTAATTATGGACAAGAAACTTTAACAAGTTTATATAAAGTTCTCACGTTTTTGTAATGTCTTTTTTCCTACCTTACCTTTCGGTTGGAGGGGGAAGATAAACTTTGAAATTGCTGTACCTCATCATATAATTATGATTTGAATGCTTTAACTCATTACATCTTGAAAAAGTCATTTAAATTGATGAGAACTTTATTTGAGCAATAAATAGAGAACACACCTCTCAGACAAATTGAGAATGACTAAAACAAAAGGGGAGAAGAAGGAACCATGGAGCTAATCTGAAATTTTTAAAAATCCCATTACTCACCTATTAGGCCTGGATATTAAGAATTTATGCTTTTGTAGCAGTCATTTTGGTAATCATAAGAAGTTGGAAGGGAAATAGATTTTATGTGCCCTTAAAAAAATGTTCCTAGATTTATTTAAAGAGTAATATGAAGCACCCCAATTTTGCATGAGGAAACCTAAATCATGCTAAATATCTGAGTTCAGAAATGAAAGCTGGGCAGAGTAGCAAACTGAAATACTGAGATCTCCATATAAAGGCATCCAATAACTGAGAGTTTAAAATGAGATGTAAACAACTGAGGGTTTAGAACCTTAGAAGTGCTCCTTTAAACAAATGTTTACTCTTAGTGATAATTTTCATGCTTATTTAAAATATATGCTGCCCTATAGATTGTTAATGGCTTCCCTGAATCAAAGTTTATGTGATGCACTCTCGGATAATAAAACATCTAAAATGAGATTAACACAATGCAAATTATATTTTGCAATGTTTCCTCATATGAGTAACCTAGGAAATTTTAACAGGGTGGTATGTGAGATCAAGGGGAGCATATTACCTACCAACATTAATCACAGTTCATATCATGTCTATATCCTCAGTGTATAGCAGAGAATATCCAAAGTGAGCAAAACTAATAGTTGGATTGATGAGTACATCAGAAAATTCTTTATATAACAATACCACTGGAGCCCAGTCTTTTACATATGCTTAAAGATGCATAAATCACCAGTATATTCTTTTGGCATATTTCTTTAGGAATTGATTTATTGAATTTCTTCATTTATGTGCTTTTATATCCAAGAAAGATAATGAGATCTCACATTTGAAAAACTGCTAGATTTTTAAATGTTACTAAATAAAAGTGCAGAAACAATATCTTAAGACAGTTTGAGCTTGAACACTTTATACAACAGAAAATTAGAGGTGATTTGATCATATGACATTACTTTTTACATATACTGACTCACCAACATAATAGACTAATATGTAGAGAATTCTTTATGAAACATGCTTTTTACTTGGCATATATGGTTTAAGTACAGAGTTGCTATAGCATATATTTGCCTGCTTCTTATCCAGAAGGAAAATCCTTTTCATTTTAGTTTGCATGTTTTAAGATCTTTAACGGAATTTCTTTTAACAGAATTTCAGATAAAATAAAAACTTAAGATACCACACAGCACTTTAAATGACTTTATTAGGCAAAGCTATCACATTTCTAACTAAAAATTAAGCTAACATAGGAAGGATACAACTCTGTTTATGGAGAAAAGACATGTGACTTGATAATCTGATTTATATGAGATAGAATAAGAAAAATAAGATAGAATAAGAAAAATAAGAAAAATGATCAAATATAAAGAATGAAATGTGAAGAATAACACACAGAGACAGCTGTAAGATCTTAATAATTCTCCATGTTAGCTATGCAAGAAAATAAGGTTCACATTGTTTCATGTATTAAAATTAAATTCATCATTATTTGATGAATACCTGCCTTAGACTAAATGAGCAAGTTCAAGTTCAAAAGTATAAGATGATAATTCAAGGTGGAATGTTTCAATTTAAGTCATCATAATGGTAATGAATTAGGTCTTCTATGAGAAGATTCATTTTCAAATGCTTGTGAATCATGTAAAGATGTAGCCTATATTCCATTTTATCAAATAAATGAGATATGTTTATCACTGATCTGAAAACAGGTAATCTGCTCTGATCTCAGTTTTTATTAAGTTCCACAAGGGTCAGAGTGGAATAGGGTGGCTAAGAGTAGAAGTCTGAAGTGCTATGAAAAAAGACTCTGACCTATTACATTTAAGGTAGACTGACAGCACCATACTAGTGAACATTTTTGACAGGACTGTTGTAAAGAATGATGATTTCATTTGATCAACTCCATATAGCGTAGGTGGTATAGCCTTGAGGCAGTGCAGCTTAGTAAACATATTTTATTACCTAGAAATGTTTCTGTACTTTTAATGTAAAACTAACAATATTTAAAATGAGAAGAATTTTCCTAACTCATGCTCAACAGCAAGTGAAATATGAGCACTGGGACAAGTTTGATCTTGAAGTGCCCAAAAGAAATGCTGTTGTCTAATGGGTCATTTTGGTTTTTATCCTAGTTCAAGCCACACATTAAGTTAGAGCAGAACTACCAAATATCTAGTTTGGTGACAACCACATGTTTATAAACTTCATTTTGCAGTGTACAATCAAATTTATTAATACAGAAATTAGATGATATATAATTAATGTAGCTGTCATGACAAATCAGGAATATCTGTACACAGTTACATTTTCCTATACGAAATATACACCAAATATATTAAATCTACATATCAAATAAAGATGTTCTAAAATAAACAAAATGAAGTTCTTTTTAAATGCTTATATTGATAAGCCCAATTTATATCTTAAATTAAATACATTTGGGGCTGCGGTTGTGTCTCAGGAGTAGAGTGCTCACTTAGCACATGAGAGATCCTGGGTTCCATCCTCAGCACCACATAAAAATAAACAAAATATAGGTATTTTGTCCAACTACAACCAAATAATAAATATTTAAAAATAAATAAATACATTTGACTGAGCATGTAGTATGTGTGTGTGTGTGTGTGTGTGTGTGTGTGTGTGTGTTTAGTATTTCCAAAATTTTACCGCACAGAGAGTAGTCTCTGGTTTGAAAGAAGAAGAATCATCAATATTCTAAGATTTACAAATGAACAAATTGGACAGTAATTAAAAATCAAGACATCTGTACCTTCCTCACAAAGTGCCTTTAACTGACAAATTGACCAAATTCTTCCTGTGGACAATATTATTGCTTCTGAGTGTTTTAATATTCTTCCTTCTACTGAAAACATGAAATCATTACTTGATATTTGCTTCAGGGAAAATGTTGAAATGTACTTCTACATGTTTTCCTGATTCTGATGTGTATCATTGTCTACTGGAAGGGTATTCTCATAAACATTTTACAGCCGGCAACATCATTATCCCTGTCCTCCTATATTTACCTCCATCTCACACACTAATCAATTAATTCTTGGATTCCTCAAACTCAGAAAGTGTAAGATGTTGCAGAATGTGGATCAAGAAGGCACCAAGCAGCAGCAGTAGCCAAATGAGTCCTAGTCTGTTTTCCAGGTTGTGCTCTCACTAGTAAAGCAAGTCTCGCCTTCAATTTCACTTCGGAGGCCATGGTCCCTTTTGAAATTAACTACACAATAATGAGTAAGTAACAAAGTGACCACCTAAAGTCCCTTTCACAGAAGAGTTGACTTACAGGTTAACCTTCTTTCAAGATGCAGTATGCTGTAGTGAGAGTCGATAAGCCAAATTCTACTACTGATCCTAGTTCGAGGCCAACATGTAAAGAGTTTTTTGCCTTTTGTTTTATCAATGATTTTTTAAAAATTTTGTTCCACTGCTTTTATGATAAGGAGGGAAAGTGCACTCACTTCTGTGAGGAGCAGATTCTAATTTTCTTTTCACCATTTTGAGATGGCCATGCATCTTTATGTTGCAGCACTGTTTTATTTCATTACAGATTATACCAGATATTCTTGGCTGAATTGACAGGGGCCCATGACACTAGGCCTCAGAATATCCAGACTTCTTATGCTTATCTTGCAAGAGTTATCACCAGTGCTATCTAACAAGAGCTTAGCAGCTATAAAATATCTTTAGAAGAACATCCACTTATCTTTGGGGCATGACACTTTTTTTCAGAGATCTGTGCCTAAAAGAAACTCCCTTATCTCATTTACATAGATTTTTAGAGTCTCCAAAACTGTGATAAAGAACTCTAGTTCTCTATCAATGATTTAGGAATGTAGGCCAAGGAAAGAGCTAATGGTAAACTATTTTTCATTATCTAATATTATTGTATGTAACATTTATGAGTAGTCATCTGTAAGGAAGAGAATGTGCATCTTGAGGATATCAAGAAAATATTAATTTTTACCTTGTATGTGCTTTATAGCATACAGTGGAAAACAGTTTGAATAATACATGGCTATAATATATAGTTACACACCAAACAATAACATTTCAGCCAATGATGGATCCTGTTTGCAATGGTAGTCCCACAAAGTTATTATGAGCTGAAAATGTACCTAGTAGCACGGTAGCCATCAAATACCATAGTGCAACAAAATACTTGTGATCATGTTGGTGTAGAGAAACTTCTATATGTCTATTTTTGTAAAAATTCAGCACATCATATAAAATGCATAAAATCTGTCAAAGACAGTAAATTACTATATTACTAATTTATGTATTTAGTATGATATACTTTTATCATTATTTTATATAATTAAGTGAGATATAAAATAATATGCCATAATATTGTGGCCACAACATTACTCTGGCCACACCTTCTTATATCTTCTCTTTCCCCTCTTCTCTTGATTGAATTAAAGCACCACAAAAATGAGTGTTTGACTGATACCACTAGATTTGTGTAAGTACATGCAAAGAAAACCCAAAGAAAAGTGCAGGGGCAAAGTAAAAGGGCTGTTCATTAGAGCTGCCAGCTCTCTCTCTCTCTCTCTCTCTCTCTCTCTCTCTCTCTATATATATATATATATATATATAATATATATATATATGTAACATTAAGCCATTAACATCATTAGAACAGATGATGAACATATCTGTTCTAACAGATGATGAAAATATCTGAACATATTTTGAACATATCATGTGAGTTTAATAAACCTTCATTATGGTACCCGAAAAAATATAGAATTCACTTTTTAATAATTTTCTGCTCAGGATTTTAAGCTATAAATATTTCTAAATCATAGGTCAGTGTATGTTTATAATGTATTATTATGTTCACTATTCATTCTCTTGACATTATTAAGTTACTTCAAAGAAAATTTTTTGTATTTCTTGAAATTTTGATTAGCAATGGAGTCATATAATTTTACTATTTTATAAATAATTATATTATAAATATAAATAAACATGTTGGATTGAAGAAATTTGCTCTTGAGTAGATACACTTTAAATTTACTTTTGGTCAATTTTGTATGAATAGATAATCTGTAAGTAATAAGTACTCTGCATTTCTGAAAATGTCCCTTGTGGGACAAAATAGAAAAGTGTGAGATGACATGATGTAATGAACTATCAATTTTCTTCCCTTGGAGAAAATTCTATTTTTTTTTCAGAGATGGGCAAGACCCATGCCTTATTTCAAGGATATTTTTTGTTTAAATGATAAGGATAAGTAAGGAATTTATCCAATGCTTTGTAAAGTTTTCTTCACCATGAAGGCCATTTTCGAAAAATAGTCCAAACGGAAACTTCTCTAAATGTAAGGAATACTGTTTATGCCTATGTCACTGTGTGCTTACAGCCTTTCTCTTGAACATTGTGTAATTTTCTACATCCCTTACACATCCAAGAGGATTCTCAGTTTACGGAAGACAAGACTTACATTTTCACATTAAGAATCTTTTCACATATTTAGAGCTCAATAAATACAGTTAAATAAATAGCAGTAAATAAATAAATAACAGAGTTAACATCTAGAATCAACAAATGGGACTTACTCAAACTAAAAAGTTTTTTCTCAGCAAAAGAAACAATAGCAGAGGTAAATAGGGAGCCTACATCATGGGAACAAATCTTTACTCCTCACACTTCAGATAGAGCCCTAATATCCAGAGTATATAAAGAACTCAAAAAATTAGACAAGAAGATAACAAATAACCCAATCAACAAATGGGCCAAGGACCTGAACAGACACTTCTCAGAGGAGGACATACAATCAATCAACAAGTACATGGAAAAATGCTCACCATCTCTAGCAGTCAGAGAAATGCAAATCAAAACCACCCTAAGATACCATCTCACTCCAGTAAGATTGGCTGCCATTATGAAGTCAAACAACAACAAGTGCTGGTGAGGATGTGGGGAAAAAGGTACACTTGTACATTGTTGGTGGGACTGCAAATTGGTGCAGCCAATTTGGAAAGCAGTATGGAGATTTCTTGGAAAGCTGGGAATAGAACCACCATTTGACCCAGCTATTCCCCTTCTCGGTCTATTCCCTAAAGACCTAAAAAGAGCATGCTACAGGGATACTGCTACATCAATGTTCATAGCAGCACAATTCACAATAACAAGACTGTGGAAGCAACCTAGTTGCCCTTCAATAGACGAATGGATAAAAATAAAATGTGGCATTTATACACAATGGAGTATTACTCTGCATTAAAAAATGACAAAATCATAGAATTTGGAGGGAAATGGATGGCATTAGAGCAGATTATGCTAAGTGAAGCTAGCCAAGCCCTAAAAAACAAATGCCAAATGTCTTCTTTGATATAAGGAGAGTAACTAAGAACAGACTAGGGAAGAAGAGCACGAGAAGAACAACATTAAACAAGGATGAGAGGTGGGAGGGAAAGGAAGAGAGAAGGGAAATTGCATGGAAATGGAAGGAGACCCTCAGGGTTATACAAAATTACATACAAGAGGAAGTGAGGGGAAAGGGAAAAATAATACAAGGGGGAGGAATGAATTACAGTAGTGGGGGTAGAGAGAGAAGAGGGGAGGGGAGGGGAGGGGGGATAGTAGAGGATAGGAAAGGCAGCAGAATACAACAGACATGAGTATGTCAATATGTAAATCAATGGAAGTGTAACTGATGTGATTCTGCAATCTGTATATGGGGTAAAAATGGGAGTTCATAACCCACTTGAATCAAAGTGTTAAATATGATATATCAAGAACTATGTAATGTTTTGAACAACCAACAATAAAAAAAGTATGCATGACTGTAATCCTACTGAGACTCTGTCAAAATAAAAATAAAGATGTAACACACACACACACACACACAAAAGAACATTAATTTGGGATGACCTAGTAAAAGAGACTGAAAAGTAAGTATAGAACAACAACAACAACAACAAAAAACATTCATAGATGAAAAGAGATTTTAAGGAAATGGATTGTGCAATTCTGCAAAGAATCTGAGTATACTGACAAGTCAGCTATCAAATTTGAAGATCTCTGATAAGAAAGCAATTTTATCAGGCATGGATGTCAGAGTAAAAGAAGAATGAGCTGAAAGAACAAGGGAAGCAGCAATTCCAAAAATCTTTTTTGTTGAAGAATTACAGGTGAAGAAAGAGAAATAATGGCATCATAGAAGAAAATAAAATAGGGATAAGGAGATTGTGGGGCATGGGGCCAGACCATAAAGGTACTTCAAAGTGCACTTAAGAACTGTATCCATTCTTAGATGGAACCTGACTGTGTCTGCTATCAATGCTCAATCTATAGTGTTCTATGGTTATGTTCACTTCCTGCACTTAAATTTTCTCACAGATTCTTACATTTCAACAATTCCCAAAAAGTTCAAATGCATTTTCCTTTTCTTCTCTAAGTCTTGCCTATGTCTGGCACATTATTATCCTTTTTTTTCTCTTTCCACTGAATCTCTCCAATCTCTCAAAACTCATTTTATAATGTGAAATACTATTCAATGCATAAGAGTTAAATGAATTAAGTGCTTTTTAAATGAATTATACCGAAGTCAGCACATATATGTGCAATTACATACATATCTGAGTACTTGGCAAGTATTGCTAATTTGTCTATGTACTTTTTATATTAAAAACCAAAGCAATGTTAAAAAAAAAAGAAAGTAAGCTAGTAAGCTTGTCCCAATCAACTGAGCACACATAGATAAATTCTTCCATTCCTGAGACAACATTTTTGGTTAGGTTAAGGTCTTATTTTATACCCTCATCTCATAAAAAAAACTTAATTTTTAATCTTAAAAAGAGTTAATATTATGATATGTATATATGTGTTGAAATATACTCTACCCTTTGCTGTATGCTATTTTTCAATTAGTTACAAAATGGGCACATGCACAAATATATGCAAGATCTCAGTGACTTAGTATTTTAAAATAATGTAAGATAAATCAAGAATAAGTTCTAAATTGATTTTGTGTTAAAATGACAATATTCTGAATATGTTGTGCTACATTAAAATATCAATATATTTTTAAAAGACTTTATTATTTTCTGAGAGAGAGAGAGAGAGAGAGAGAGAGAGAGAATTTTAATATTTATTTTTTAGTTTTCGGCGGACACATCTTTGTGTATGTGGTGCTGAGGATCAAATGCATGTCAGGCAATCGCATTACCACTTGAGCCACATCCCCAGCCCAAGACTTTATTTTGTACTTTATACTGTTATCTTAAAGGTATATACTTTTATTCACAGTGAGATATATGCACTTATTCACTATATTTTAAAATTTTTATTAATTTTTCTGTGCTAAATATCCTGAAGGACATAATAGTAAGTATAAAAATATTTGATTTGGTCAATGTGCGGCTATTAGTGTAGAATTTATGCATATTACATATTTATCAGGAAAATGTAAAACCCATCAAAATTCACCAAGACACACTGAACAACATACACAGAGACATTACAGATGTATACACACATATACATATACACAATTAAGCAGTTAATCATAAATACTCCATCCATTTTAGAAGCACTAAAATTTTTAGCATTTTTAAATAAGTAACTAAACCCTAGTCCATTTATTATTCTTTGAGAGGAAACATAAAAATATAGGCAATTTATAATTGCTTTATTCTGTGTAACTCTTCAAAGATTGTAAATGGCATTTCTACCTCTCTTGCTCTTCTGCCTGGCCCTCTTTTCTTTACCTTTGGCTAGAACTTCATCTGGATTGTTGCTTCTAAATTAAAGTTAAACACAATTTAATTATCACTCCTGACAGTTGGGTTTGGTTGGTCCATACAACTTGACTTTGATCTGTGTGTATGTGTGTGTGTGTGTGTGTAAGATAGAGAGAATATCTAATAGTCACACATTGAATAAATCAAATATTTTTATACTTACCATTATGTCCTTCAGGATATCTAGCACAAATAAATTAATAAATTTATTAAAATACAGTGAATAAATGCATATTGTCTTACTGACAATAAAAGTATACACCTTTAAGATAAAATTATAGAGTGCAAAGTAAAATCTTTTTAAAAAATATTGATTTTTTAAATGTAGCATAACATATTCAGAATATTGTCATTTTAACATAAAATCAATTTAGACTTATTCTTGATTTATCTTACATTATTTTAAAATCCTAAGTCACTGAAATCTAGCATATATCTGTACATGTGCACATTTTGATTTATCTTTAACTCATTTTGTAACTAATACAAAAATAGCATATATTAAAGGGTAGCATACATTTCAACACGTGAATACGTGCCATAATTTAAACTCTTTTTAAGATTAAAAATGAAGTTTTTCTTTATGAGATGAGGGTTTAATATAAGACCTTAACCTAACCAAGAATTTTATCTCAGGAATGGCAGAATTTATCTTTGTTTGCTTTGTTGATTGGGACAAGCTTACTAGATTTCATTTTTTTTAATGTTGCTTTGGTTATTAATATGAAAAGTACATAGACAAATTAGCAATGCCTGTTAGTGAGAGAGAGGGGGAGGGAGGTGAAGGAGGGGGGAGAGAAGGAGGGGGGAGGGAGAGAGAGAAAGAGAGAGAGAGAGAGAGAGAGAGAGAGAGAGAGAGAGAGAGAAGAGAGAGAGAGAGAGAGAGAGAGAGAGAGAGAGAGAGAGAGAGAGAAAGAGAGAGAGAAGAAGGAGGAAGAGGAGGAGGAGGAGAAAGAGGAGAGTAGGGGAGGAGGGAAGAATGCTTAAAAAATAGCTACGTGTCATATTCTAAATTCAATGACTAAGTTGATTTGTTATGATATAGAGAACAAATGTGGGTTAACATTTTAAAATGACGTCTGTGAAAATTTCCCCATGGACACATATAGAAGAATTTTTTGTCCTCACCTTTGGTTAGATTTCTGGACCTCATACAAACAGTAAAGGCAAATATAGAATTTTGAATTGTGAAGAAGTATTGAGTAATTTTACAGTTTTCAAGTTTTAGCTTTAGGAGTCAGTCTGTTAGGCATTTTTGTATCCAATACTTCATAATTTCTTATGTCTATTTATTAATAACATTCTTAAATTTAATTTCTTGCCATCCCTAAATTTTTTATTTCCCTTCATCTCTGAGTTCTTATTTATCATCAATTTCAGTCTTCTATCTAAATGTATTTTTTCCTTCATAAATATATTTCATTGAATTTCTATTCATTAATAATCATTGTATTCTAGGAGTGTATCAAAGAAAAAACAGTATTTACTCATTTTGTCACTGTATGCACCTTCTCTCTTCTCTGTTTCCCATTTATAAAGAGAAACATGAAGTTTTACCTAAACATTAACAAGAATATAACAAGAATATCTATTTATTCCCATTATTTCATCAAATACAAATAAGCAGTATTAAGAGAGTATAATATATATGCTCTGTGCTTATAAATATGCCTTCTATATCTTCATGATATAAATTCTTTACTTCGAACTAGCTATTTATTCTTTGAATGGACCCTCATAGTTTTTTTCATTTCTTAAAGAATCTTCTCACTTCTGGGTACATGATTTCAAATGTCTCACTTCCTTCCATTGAGAGTATATTTAATTGAACTTTCTTCAAGATATAATGTGGATATAGGTGTCATGCAATCAGTCCAGGATTTTTCAGTAGGTTGAAAAGATGACAGAATTAGTAGAGTTGCCCCTCAACCCCATTGGGTGTGACAACTGTGATATATAATAATGCTTAAGCAGTACACATTAAATGGAACCAGCCAGATGCAATGTGTTTTGCAGAAAATTTTATTCATAATACCTGAAATGGTTAGTAAATTTATGAGGATCAGCACATCTTATACACACAGATTCCTCTCATATTGGTATCAAAAGTTTTATTAGAAGGCAATTAAGAAGCATATATTACAAACGTTATTCAAATAATCACTATTTATTATAGCTTTTAAATTTTAAAAGCATACACTATCCAAGTGTATGCCTTTAAAATTTATATGAGAGTTTGAGAATTGGTAAATAATTAAAAATGGTTAATATAGTGAGAAAAATGTATATAATGTTTGCATTTAGAGGAAAAGAATATTGTTTTGAATTTATTTACTTTAATATGAAATTCAGTATAAAAGTCAATATTTTGTATATTGATAGAATAAATGATGTGTAAAAGTATAAACTGCTTATAAACACTAAAGTACTATTCAATCATATACTATAAAATTGTGTGTAGATATATTTTATAGTAGTATAATACATCAAATTCAACCTTACCCTGAATTTGTTATATTTTTAGATTTATATTATAAAATGATGCAAAATGAAGGAAAAAATATAAAAGGAAATCAAGGACTACAATATTATATCAGTATTTTTTGTCATGCAAACATACCAATATGAATCATGATTTAACCTTCTTATAAAATGGGAGCATCAAATCTGTCAACAATTAACACAGGGCTTACAAAATTTCTATTCATTTTTCTTGTTAAATGTATTACTAATAGGGAATATATTGATTGCCATTAAATTTACCTAAAAATATGATAACAATAATTACTTGGTTGTTTTGAGGTAATCCTAATCCCTTAAGAGAGGGCATTCTTGACATACAAAAGTCATTGCTCAAAACCTAAATTGGAGGCATGTCCTGTTTGGTTGAAGAGCAAAGACATCAATATGATATTAGCTAAGTGAAGGTGAGGTTGCATTCTGGGAGATAAGGTCCAAGAGTTTACAGATCATGGAGCATCTGGATGGCCATTTTAAGGGTTTCATTTTACAGAGAAAATATTTTATAGAGTTGATCTGATGTGACTTGACATTTTAATAGGATCACTCTAGCAACTGTGTGGAAAATAGACTGGGGGCAAAGGTGGAAGTGGGGAGATCAGTCACAAAGATATTGCAATACTTCAGGTGAGAGATGATGGTGACATAGAGTGAACTGTTAGCAGTGGCAGTGGTAGGAACTGATAGAAGTAATGGCATGTCCTGACAGAATTTAAAAGTGCAGCATGAGAGAGTCAGAGTAGTATCTAGATTGACCTCAAATGTTTTAATGTAAGAATCTGTGGGACTATTAATTGAGACAGGAAAACTTTTAAAGGAGAAAGTTTGAAACAATAATCATAGATTCCTGTCTGAAGTTTTAAGTGAATATATATATATATATATATATATATATATATATATATATATATATATTCCTGTAGAATAAAACTACCAAATGCAATAAGTAACCATTTGCTATCTATATGAATTTCCCAATGGAAGGAAGGTGTTGTGAACCATAGATATCTCCAGATAATTTTCCATAAATGCTACTAGAATAACTTGATATTATTGAGAGAACAATAAATACTTTTGATGTTTGTATATTTATAAGTTTTTTTAAAAAACTAGGATAATATTGGTAGACTAAGATTCAGCAACATTTCCATGAAGAGATACACACTATCTTGAAGGGACCATTGTGAAGATTTAGGAAAGTTTCCAGTCACTGGTGAAGAAAATATATGTATTTCTTTCCTGGGGTCTACAGTGAACACTTACTGTAATTTTCCTTTGCTATCCTTGATGTTCTTATTTATTGATAAATAGAAAATCATACCTGGACTGTTCAGAATATTTGTGATTCAGTTTTGGGAAAAAGTATCTCCTAGAGTGGGAACTCTTGATCAGGTGGAAAAATAAACAAACATACAAATACCTTAAGTCCTGAATTCCAAATGCAATTACTTTCCTTTAGAAAGCTCTGCCATTTCAATAAGCTCTGAATATTAATACAGTAATAATTTTTCTGCATTGAATATGCAGGAAAAACATAATTTAGATAAGTTTCCAATTGGATAAAGTGTTTGAATTAATAAATATGATCAAAATATAGCTCTGCAGGGTGAACATTTTATTGAAAAGAGAAAGATTAATTTTTATAGTGAATGGGTTACTGAAAGCTCTAATTTATATTAGAACAGTTCTATAGAAAAGCTGATAGGATCTGAATGGGCAATATTTGATATAAGTAAATTGAGTTTGATAAAGTAAACTAAGAATAAAGATCAGTAATTTTAAATACAATGTGTTATGAAATCAGTTGTTGATTGTTGATTTGTTGTTTCTGATGAAGTTGCTTTAACTTTCTTTTTTGTTTTTAAACATTCAAAATTATTTTAAAATTTAAAAATTCATCAATATGTAATAATAACATATTGCTAAAGATTTTAAACAGTTGTTTCATGGTTCAATTTAAAAATTACTGAACATGTGGAAAAAAATATGTACCATGCCCTCTTATAAAACATCACTTTTATTTTAAGTGTGCATTCTAATAAAATATAATAGAATGTCTGTACTTTTAAAATTTGATATTATCCAGCCTAAGGGACTATCTAAAAGAATTAATGTTCAGGTTTCAAAAACAAAAGTCCCAGAACATAGAATTTTATTCTTATCTTTTCAACTTTGAAATATGAAACTTGGCTCTATAGCTTAAAAAAATCAGACTATGCCACAATTTCTATCAGCAAGTATAAAACTTTTATTTATTTACTGTTTTTCTAAAAGTAATAATTGCATCAAGCAAAACTAACATGTCAAAATCAATAGTTTCATATTAGAAATGCCCCTCCCATCTAGTAGGACTATAATAAGAGAAAGTAAATGCTACTTTTTGAGAAAGAAATATTAATGTGATCATCATGACTTTTTATATGAAAACGATGCTTTGCCTTGAATTCTGACAAAGGTATTTGAACAATCAAAATAGTCCTTCTGAATATCTATTGGTGCTTTTTAATTTAGAAACAACTTTTTAAAATGGTTCATTTGATGTATGTTTTTCAGGGTGTAGTTAGTAGTATATTTTTCATGTAGATAGCATGAAAGTATTCATTAAATGTTTAATTGGCTTAGAAATTAAACATCATATGCAAACCTGTGAGGTTGATTTTTTTTAACTCAAAAAGGTCAAATTGAAAACAAAAACACATTTTCCGTTTGTGTTCTTACAGAAGTATAACGGTTTTTATTTCGATTTTTTTAAAGAAAAATAATAATACAGTAGGTTCTTTTCAGATACTAGATGTCATGTTAAAATACCAATGCTGCCATACCCCACATTCAAGCCATGAGTGGACTTAGAAAAGTCTATAATTATTTCCACTATTTAGATCTCTGAGGCTTGTCTTCTCTGAATCATACACAAGAAGATAAGGATTTAACTTGGTAGCCTTTTGCAGCATCAAGGGAAACTGTATTTCCCACATATAGAGTTAGGAAACAAGAAAGTGAAAACTTTCATCTCAATCTGACTGTACTTCTGGAAAATGAGGTCCAAGAACAGGTCAATGTCAGTATTACATTGTTTATTTTTTTTTAAAGGAGATTCATATGATTTCTTTTGTAATGTGGTAAAATGTAACAAAGGTTTGGAAATTATGCAAGGCTTTGCTTTGCAATTGCCTTAAGTAAATTTTTACCTAGGAAAATAATCTTGTTTTTAATATTCTTATTGAATATTTTACACAAAAGTAAAAATAGCTATAAAAATAAGGGGAAATATGCTATTTTATGTGACAGTATAGAGAGATTCCACAGTGATCATATATTAAAATTATAATGTTAACATATCAGAAAGCAGTATTTGCCAGTGTGACAGAAACCTTCATAATACACAATTGATGTTACTGAGCTAGTTGCCCACAATGCATGTCTTAATCTTTCCACTTTGCTAAATTGATAGTACAGGGTGTAACCTCACACATTCTTATATTGGAGGACTGCTCTAGTTTCAAGCTTCCCATCCAGCACTGAGGCTAAGAAAAAGGGGAAAGGGAGAGAGAATAATAGTACTCACTCATTTTGCTCATTATTATCAAGACAGCAAACACTTTCCTTAAAACAACCCCTCCCTAGTGGATAAATATTTATAGATATTGACTAAGGAGTGTTAAGTAACAGAAAGACATGCTGGACATCTGATGAGTAAGATTTGTGATTATTTGTATAGGAAAAGAAAAAAAAGATAAGAACTGGTCTTTGTATACCCAATTTGGGTGGTCTGGGCATTTTTCAAGACTGACTAGAGAAGAAAAAAAGATGAGAACTTGAAAGACTTATTTTTACAAATCTCTAAGTGAACCAACTCAGTGTGCTAAATGATCTTGAATTTGACAAATTTCAGACCTATGAATGGTATGTGTGTGTGTGTGTGTGTGTGTGTGTGTGTGTGTGTATATATATATATATATATATATATATATATATATATATATATATATTCCAGTGATTTAAATTAAATGATAGAATGACATACTCAATTAGCATTTAAAAATTTTAAAAATGAAATACTATGTGCCCAAATATCAGACAGATGTCAGAGAGTTTATCTGAAAATCCTGGACTTTAATTCTGTCACTAGAGATTTTTATACAAATGTGGAAATAATTTATAAATTAATACCTTAATTGAAGTTCCCATAAGATTAAGAAATGAAAAAAATATGATACAACTAATAAGTTGTATAGAATTCAAAGATGATATAGATAAATATCTAGTCTTTGCACAAGTTTGTAAAGGTGAGGAATATTTGGGAGCAAGTGAGGACAAAGGACAGGGTTTCTGATTTTACAGATGACTTGGTGGCCTGAGGTAACTACTGAATTAGCAAAAGATTTTAATAGGACAAAAACGAGGGGAATGCACCCATAATCATTTTTTTTTTCCAAATGACATAATATCTCTTACTTGTAGAGTTGCAAATAACTGTTTGAATATGATACTATTAAATTTGGGAATCTGATTATCTATTAAGTCTGCCTAGAAATAAAGCAAGAATTACTTATCAATGTCATGAAAAATATTGAATTTGAAACAAGGGCAAACAAATATACTTTTAAGCAGTAGAAAAGAGAATAAAATATTCTCTGATGGGTGAGTAGAGAAAGTATGAGAATATTGGGGAAAAATTTAAAGTTTTTAAGATTAATTTAGTATGTGATAAAGTTGGTAGTTGCTAAAAAGGAAAGAAATTAACACATAAGAAACCATTTGCTAAGACCACTTTCAGGATCTTATGACATATAATAGTCTTTGACTTTTACTATTATATACAGATTTACCCAATAGCAGCTGTAAGAAATATTTTTAAATTGTTGAAATGATAAAGTCATAGATTAGATTTTGTCATTCTATAGAAGCAGGGTGCAATTACACTTACCTTTCTTTTCCCGCTCTTCATGAGTCAGATGTTACTTTCAAAACAGTTTCTTCAGACATGGAAAAGGCATGTCAATATAGTAGTTCAAATTTTTAAAATTTATTAGATAAAAGTCAGATACTAGAGATAATAAAATCCAATAATGGCTTTTAGTTCTGTATTAAAATGTAGATACATTCTAGCACACACTGTTAATTTCATGAATAATTACAACAGATGACCAAGGATGGCAGTGGAGTGAGTCTTGTTCATAAAATTACTAAATAGATTATTCAGACCTTGGGTGTAATGGAAACAACTGATTACCAGGACACAGTGCTTCAGATGTTTAAATAGTCTTTTAATTGAGTACATCCATCCAATGTTAATTCTAAAATAAACTGTATCTACAATTCCTTTAAAAAAATCAGAAACTAATTTTGCCTGTTGTTAATTTAAACTAAACAATTCTAGGGATTCTGCCTATTAAAAACATCATAATTATAATTATAAGACAAAGCAAGATGATTTTTCCTCTGATGATCATTTAAAATATTAACTCTTAATCAATAAAAGTAGAGGGATTAGTTACTTAAAGATAACATTTGTCTCAATAGAAAAAGAGGGTTTGTCTTAATAATTCTGTTGAGCTATAGCCATCTAAATAGGAACAAGACAATGCATATAAAATTTACTGGTACATTTTAAGACATTGCAGCTTAATTCTGTGAATCAACTAAGCAACATTTTCTTTCATTTTATAAACAAAGCATAGAAAAAACAAAACATTTAGAAAATTCCTATCTTATACTAGTTTGGCTGAAGAATGTATGTCTATCCAGTGAATATAAATTTGCATCTAAATGTTAGCATATATACAAGTAAATAGTCTAGTTCTTAGGGACATGGATGTGAACAAAAGAGACATTCTTTTTTTCTGAATAAGCTGTCCTTATGGGTTATTTAGTTAAAACTTTGTGTGTTGACACTGCAAATAGGAAGGTGATTGCCCTATTCACTTTGACAGAAAGGGTTAGTTTTAATGGATATCAATTGTACAATTAATTTTTTTGGGGGGGAAAGTGACTGATTGATAGCTTTCTATGAACAACATTAAACACCTTCCCTGACTGCTACAAGTGGATATAACTGACCGTACAAGAGATTTTATATCATTTTCTTATGAACTCTATGTCATTCTCTACCTTATGATTCCCAGACATCTAGACAGATATTTTACATGGGAGTACATTCAGTCATTCCTTCATTCTTTTATTCATGATAATTTATTACCTAATTCATTTTTCAAGTACTTATGAAGTAACTCCAAGGTGCCAATGAAAGCTGGTCAGTAGGAAATTATTCATTTGCAAGACCCTGTGAAAGTTGGAACAATATGAAGACACATACATTTGTGTTGAAACCTGAGATACACAGGTGATATTTAAAAGATGAAATAAACAAGCTGATATTCAAAATTTAAAGGGAAACACCTTTGCTGTCAAATATTTTGTCTAACATGTTCACTAGACTATTAAAAGCCTTAAATGATAAGAAGTCTGCTAAGCATATGACAGAGTTCTCACATGGTAGCTGTTCAACAAGCATTTGAAATAATCCACTTGGGTAAGATTTACTTACAAAGTGACAATTTGATATCATCAAATAACACTGGAAAGAAATAGATTTTATTTCAGGTCTTCTTGTTTATTAGTTTTATAACCTTGGTCAAGTCACTTAAAATTTCTAGGCCCAAATTCCTCACCTATTATAAAGAAATCTAAATACTATATCCCAATTATTTGTAATGGATTCTACTGTCATGTATAACTAAAAAGAACTGATTTAAAAAAATTGTCCATAAACTCAAATAGGTATTGCAAGAGCAACAGAGAAAAAAGGAAGGTTAAAATGATCGGGAAATAATAAAATATAATTTTTAAAATGGTACATATTTTGTTTTGTCCTTTATATCTTTTAGTGCAGTACTTAAAGGAAAACATTTCAAAGTTAAGTAGACATTCATTATTGCCTTCATAATCTTTCCTTTATTTGTTCTATTCCTTACCTGTCTTAATTTGCATTCTTGCCCTTTTATTCTTTGTGTGTCTTCCATTGCTTTCTAATCTCTTTCATGTTTAATAAAATATTCCTTTTAGAAACCTCAGTCTATTAAAAAAATACACATTCCCACCCATATACATACAATAAGTCACCAACATTTTTCTTCTCTTGTGTCACACATACACAAAAAATACTGTTCATATGGAGAATATAATTATTATAAAAATATTATAAAATATAACAATTTATATTTACCAAATTCATAATGACAGCTAAAATTTCTCAAGCTTTAATTATGTGGCAAGCAATATGCTGAATATTTTTATCTGTACATATTTAATTTGATTCTCACAACAACCTTAGAAGGTTAAAGCTTAGCCAAGTTTGATACAAATTATCAGATCAGAAGGATTCCAATTCTAGTTATTTTATAGTACAATGATTCACTATTATAATCCTAAGATTTCAATGGCGAAAATATCAGAATCATAGGCTGACTTCTTTTTGGCAAAGGAAATTATAGAAAAAGGAACAATTAGATGGTTTAATTGTATTAGCATTTTAGCATAAGTTAGTTTTATAAATGAATAACCTGTGTTTATCTATAAGTATTGTGTTCTATACTTTTGTTTTTTCCTTGTATTTCCTCTCACTTCCCTTTGTTCTATTATACTCATCATTTTAATAATAATAACTCAAAATAACTTTGCATCTTGAGGATGTAAAGTGATTTCATTAACTATTTATAAATATATTTTATCAAATCCTAAAATCACTCTTATTTATAGTTTTGTTAATATCAGTGAGGATGGCTTATCATAAAGTACAGACCATTAATTTTTTTCCAGAAAAACAATTGATGAGGGTACAATGTGTAGTTATTTTTCAAATTGCAAGGTTATGTAAATGCTTAGTAATATCCAGCAATATCTCAGAAAAGATCAGCCACCATGTACACTGATTTTATTAATAACAATTGCAAAAGTCTTTTGAATTTTAGTCACAGCAAACAAGACGTTTACTTTAAAAGGTTTCATTCAAAGTTCTGTGCACAGCAAAGTGCATGGCACTCAATTTATCTACCTAGGGAAGATGAAGGGCTTAACTGGCCATGTGTGATTGGAAACTCTGACTTTAGGAAGTTTCTCAGAAATACAGCCTGGTAAGCCACCCCTCTGACTCTGACATTGTTATTATATAAATGCTATGATTTTTTTTTCTAAAGAAAGACTGGAATTGGCTATTTTTACCCCAAGACAAAGCACTTTAGATGGAAACAATATTATTTTTTCTGTCAGAAAACATTTTATCTAAGCACATTGAGTATTCTTCACTAAATCAGCACAAACAGCTACAAGAACAAAATCAAACATCTCCAAATCTAGATTTTATTAAAAAAGAGGTCATGCTTCTGGAAGTGAAAATGTTATGTAGGCATATAGGAGGGAGAAATAATTTTGATCAACAATATTAAAAAGATAATGTTTCCTAAACTTCACCTCAATAACATTTTGATTTTGATTGTTTCAAAGTTTGTATTTTATTTTTTTTTCAAAATGATAGTTTCTTTACTTTCTGAAAAATTTGGGGACTATATATTTATATAGTTTATATAAATATTTACAAACCATTTAAAACAATGATTCTTGAAATTAAAAACTTTATCATCTAATATATGAATCCTTATCAGGTACTAAAATACTCTAAAATCTTACACTGAAACAAAACATTTTCTTGAATATTGACACTTAAATACATTGAGAGTTTGTTTCAGAATTATAATCTCAGTCACAAGTTAAAACAAACCCATAAATTAGAAAGAAAGCAGCTCACATCTTAAGGAAATGCTTTATTTTCCAGTGATGATGAAATACTTTCTGAATGTATTCGGCTCACAAATATTTAAGCCCCAAAGCAAGAAATTAATAAACACTATCATCTCACACCTGAAAGAACATAAATTCCCACCACACACCCAAAATGATCACTAATTGATCACCAGATTCTCATTAGTTTTACCACCAATTGAGGAAAAACCTGCTGAGCCTGAACGAATCAGTACTCCAACTAGACTTGGATAATAACTAAAACAAAAGATCGGATTGGGAGTGTGTAATGGGAAGGTTGGTTGAGATAGAACTGTGAAGGCCAAGTTCTGTTACGAACTTCTTATTTGCAAATCCAACTAAATCTGAACATATAATAAATGAATTTTCACAGCTGTCTACTTTCTCATGATTTAGGAATGCAGTAAACATAAATCCAGTAACATTGTTCTGGGTATTTCATGAAATCCACAGGTCTTTCCCAGAAGGTTTTGCAAAATATGACACCACAAGGCTCTGCCTAAAAAGCTTTATCTTTCTCCCTAGTGCATATTATACATTGAAAATATTGAAATTGTAACCTCCAGCACCTGTGAATGTAGCCTTACTTAAAAATAAGGTCTTTAAATATATAATTAAGTTAAAAGCAGCTATTTGTGATGTACACTAAAGTCAATATGACTGTGTCACTATAAAAAGGAAGAAATTTGGATTGCAGAGAGACACACAGATGGAAGATGTAAAGACCCAGGCAAGTCATCTAAAAGCCAAGGGAAAGACTGAGGCTACCAAAAACCAACAGAGAAGCATTTAACAAATACTTCCTTCTAGTCATTAGAAGGAAGACATTTTAACAACCCCCGAACTTCTGATTTCTAACATTCAGAACTGTGAAAGAATACTTATTATTTCTTCTAACTCACCCAGTTTGTTACATTTTTTTTACAGCAGCCCTAGGTGGTGTTAGAGCAGCACCTATACTTTTCTTCCGTTCAGAGAATCAGGGCTGAACTTTCATGCATATACTTCTGCCTTGAAAATACTGTAGTGACAAGATGTATTGCTTCCCAACTAATTCTGTATGAGAGATAATGATGGCAAAAAAACAGTAAACATTAGTTCTCTTTATCTAAAATAGAAATTTCCTCTTAGTAGGTGTTTTAATGAATAGTTTGGACATTTAGAATGTGAATGAGAAAGATACTTGGGTGTAGCACTTTATAACCACCACAATGTAGATTAGACTATCAATATTTTAATTTGCTTAAAACAGTGTCAATGTTCATCAGAAAGATTTGCAAACTGTAGCGATAGTGTCTAAACAAGACTGTTTTTTTGAGAGTTCAGGGATTTTTTTTATACACGTCTGGTAAACTTTGCTGAGGAAAAAAACCATACATTATTGGATTATAATGAATGACTGATTATTACAAAGCATAATCACTACATTTTGTCTTATGGGTACCCTTGGAACATATCTTATACATTATCTGTGCCCCTGAGTGTTGCACAAAATTACCTGCCTGTGGATATTGGAATTACTCAATACAAAGGAACATGCTAATTATGCAGTCTTGATTCCACAACAAAAGCAAGTAAATTATACCTCAATACAAACACAAGGAAAGGCTACTTTCTTGTTTTATACATTAATTCTACCTTAAAAAATTCAAACACAAAAAATTATTCTTAAGTAATTATAAGCTAAGAATCCAGGCTACATTGGCATGTTGTCGTCTGTACTGGAAAATCAGAGAATTTTATTTTCTCTTCTAGAGCTCAAAAAAACTCACCCTGGCATACCACAAAGTAAACGTTTATATTGAATAAACACTAATTATAAAGCAGCATCTAAATGGCTCCCATATAATATTGTAGTACAATTAAGGGACAAAAGGAGAACACTAAATGAGGAAAGTAGTCTTCAATGAGCTGGTAAAGCATTTCTTAATAAGTATGCAACATATTTAGTATCAGAATTTGCCAAAAGACATTTATATTTAAAATAATTGGTATTTTTTTCTTTTTTCTTAAGTGCATGGTATGATTTTTAACCTTAAGTATTTTCATGCTATTTTCTAAAATATTATGAAGTCTAATAAATGCAAGTCTCAAAGAAAAAAATATTATTTATCTAGAAATAAAGAAACCATGACATTGTTATGAAAAATACCATTTTATGGTTTAACTACTTTTTAATTAATTAATTAACTTTTAGAAATTATATATGATAGCAGAATGCATTATAACTCTTATTACATATATAGAGCACAATTTTTCATATCTCTGGTTGTATACATAGTATATTCACACCAATTTGTGTCTTCATACATGTACTTTGGATAATAATGATCATCACATTCAACCATCATTAATTACCTCATGCCCACTCCCTCCCCCTCCAACTCTTCTGCCTTATCTAGAATTCCTCCATCCCTCCCATGCTCCCTCTCCCTATTCCACTATGAATCATTTTCCTTATATCAAAGAAAATATTCAGAATTTTTTTTAATTGGCTAACTTCACTTTGCATCATCTTTTCTAACTCCATCCATTTACCTGCAAATGCCATGATTTTATTCTCTTTTATTGCTGAGTAATATTCCATTGTGTATATATGCCACATTTTTTTTTATTCATTTATCTATTGAAGGTTATATAGGTTGGTTCCACTATTTAGCTTTTGTGAATTTTCCTGCTATAAACATTGACATGTATGTGTTCCTGAATATGCTGTTTTTAAGTTCTTTGGATATAGACCCAGGAGAGGGACAGCTGGGTCAAATGGTGGTTCCATTCCCAATTTTCCAAGAAATCTCCATACTGATTTCCATATTTGCTACACCAATTTGCAATTCCACCAAAAGTGTATGAGTGTACCTTTTTCCCCACAGCATCACCTACATTTTTTGTTGTTTGTATTCATAATAGCTACAGTTCTGACAGGAGTGAGATGAAAACTTAGAGTGGTTTTGATTTGCATTTCTTTAATTGCTAGCGATGATGAACATCTTTTCATTTATTTCTTGATTGATTGCGCATCATCTTCTGAGAAGTTTCTCTTCAAGTCCTAGGCCCATTTACTGATTGGGTTATTTGTTTATTTGTTTGTTTTTGGTGCCTAGCTTTTGAGTTATTTACATACCCTAGTGATTAGTGTTCTATCTGATCTGTGAGAGGTAAAGATTTGCTCCCAAGATGTAGACTCTCTATTTACCTCACAGATTGTGGAATACAACCAGAGACCCTGCATCTAATAGGAGAAAAAGTAGGTCCAAATCTCCATCATGTGGAATTTTGATTCCAACTTCCTTAATAAGACTCCTGTGGCACAAGAATTAAAATCAAGAATCAATAAATGAGATGGACTTAAATTATGGTTTAACTCTTAACTCTTTTAAATTAATTGTACTCAGAATATATATCCTAGGTTTTCTGCATTTGGTTATGACTACATAGTGGACTAAAAGTTTCCAAGAAGTCAGTGTTAATGATATGTACTCCATAGAAAGTTAAAATTGAAAATTACATAATGACAAGCAAAGTTTTAGTTTTAAACGTTTTTATTTTAATTTGTTATATATGAGAGCAGAATGCA
The DNA here is from genome assembly GCF_045843805.1 of Urocitellus parryii. Taxonomy (NCBI): domain Eukaryota; kingdom Metazoa; phylum Chordata; class Mammalia; order Rodentia; family Sciuridae; genus Urocitellus; species Urocitellus parryii. Next base: position 2,007,318 of record NW_027554054.1, on the reverse strand, counting down.
TTACAATCCATGTTATACATAGAGAGCACAATTTTTCATATCTCTGGTTGTATAGAAAGTATATTCACACCATTCATGTCTTCATATATATACTTAGGATAATGATTTCCATCTCATTCCACCATATTTTTAACGCCCTTACCCTCCTTTATTCTCCCTTCCCTTTCCTCTATTTAGAGTTCATCTAATATTCCCTTGCTCCCCCTTTCAACCCTACTATGAATTGTGTATATATGCCACATGAATCATACTCCTTATATCAAAGAAAACATTTGGCATTTGGTTTTTTGAGATTGGCTAACTTCACTTAGCATTTTGTTCTCCAACTACATCCATTTACTTGCAAATGCCATGGTTTTATTCTCTTTTATTGATGAGTAATATTCCATTGTATATGTACACCACATTTTATTTATTCATTCATCTACTGAAGGGCATCTAAGTTGGTTTCACAATTTAGCTATTGTGAATTGTGCTACTATGAACATTGATGTGGCTCTTTCCCTGTAGTATGTTTTTCTTAAGTCCTTTGGGTATAGATGAGGAGCAGGATAACTGGGTCAGAAGATGGTTCCATTCCCAGTTTTCCAAGGAATCTCAATATTGCTTTCCATGTTGGCTGCCATTTTGCAGTCCCACCAGCAATGTATGAATATGCCTTTTTCCCACATCCTCACCAACACTTGTTGTTGTTTGTATTCTTAATAGCTGCCATTGTGACTGGAGGGAGATTAAATCTTAAAGTAGTTTTGATTTGCATTTCTCTAATTGCTAGAGATCTTGAACCTTTTTTTATATATTTGTTGATTGATTGTATAGCACCTTCTGAGAAGTGTCTATTCAATTCTTTGACCCATTTATTGATTTTTTTTGATGTTTCACTTTTTGAGTTCTTTATATACCCTAGATATAAAGCAATGGTAACAAAAACAGCAAGGTATTGGCACCAAAATAGACTGGTAGACCAATGGTACAGAATAGAGGACACAGATACTAACCCACATAACTACAGTTATCTTATATTAGACAGAGGTGCAAAAAACATACATTGAAGAAAAGATAGCCTCTTCAACATATGGTGCTGGGAAAATTTGAAATCCATGTGCAACAAAATGAAATTAAGCCCCTCTCACCATGAACAAAATAATAATTATGGATAATAGTAGTTATGTATATTTTTACTATCCATACTTTTTTTTAACAGGAAAAAAATATGCTGTTTTCCTGATGACCCAATTTCAAGAAGTAAAATCAGGATTCTTTTGATATTATGTTCACATTTGCAATACTTTTTAATAAATAGAAATTGATTTTGCTTTTTTTATATGATAGCAGAAAGTCTAGTAATTATGGACTAGGCTAGGCAGACTAATTCAGTTGATTTGCTCTATTACAGATGAAAGTTTGAAAATGAATAAAGGATATGTCATAGATAGCAATACCTATATTCTTGTAAGTAAAGCAAAGTAAATCTTGTAGACTCCAGAACGATTTTGTTTCTGTGTAAATATTTGAATACGATATTTACCTAAAAATCACTTTATAATGTTACTTATTATGGAAAATTACAAATTTTTTACACACACACACACACACATATTTCCAATGAGAGAGAATTTATGCTGTTTCACTTTATAATCAAACAAATTCCATAGCATTTTTTGCACAATAGTATATTAGGTAACCTTGTTCATATATCTGGATCCAGGAATTAAGAACCCATAACCCAAGGGAGAACACTGTGTTTAAAATCAGTGAAGCCAGGGCTGAGGTTGTGGCTCAGCGGTAGGATGTGTGCCTCACATGTGCGAGGACCTGGGTTCGATCCTCAGCACCACATAAAAATAAATAAAATAAGTGTATTTAATAAATTAAATAAATAAAATAAAATCAGTGAACCCATAAAAGCATAATATAGTACAACATAATACTATAAGACACTATATTTTCATGTAATTTGCTTGCAAAAGTAGGTAACCAAAACCATCATTATTTTTCATTTTTAATGCATTATAGTTACACATAATATATATACATAACATTTGAAATAATCATACATGCATAGAATGTAATTTGCTCCCCTGTAGTCCTCTTCTGTCTTTCTCTGTTCCCCTTCTTCTACTCTACTGGTCTTCCTTGTTTTTTTTTTTTTTTTGTGTGTGTGTATAATTTCTTGCTTAGTGCTTTATAGGTATACATAAAAGTGAAATTCACTGTGGCATATTCATATATGTACATAGTATAAATGGGTCAATTTAATTCCAATGTCCCTTCCTTTTTAATAAGAGCCTCTATGATGTCAGTAAAATCATTAAGCTGTCACAATAAAGCAATATAAAGTTATTTTGCTTTTTGCACGGTTGTGTAGCAATATTTATGCCATATATCAATTTTCCAAATATGAACAGTTTGTTTCTACCCATTTAATTGTTCAGAATAACTGAAGCCACTTAAGTTAAGCGTTAAAAGTATAATTTCCCAATGTTAAGCAAAGTAAAAAGATGGGCAACAGCTTGAATTCTATCCATTAAGTTATACAATTGCACATCAAACTCTTTTCCATTCTCATTTTGAATTTTCAACTTATAACAGAATATTAACAAAATTGCCTTTGCTTCTGCTAACAATATACCTTGTATCTAATTTGCTTTTTCCATGGATTATCATTATCGACAAAGAATAAATGAGAACCTGTCCTTACTTTTGTTACCTTTAAAGTTTCACATAATTGCTCCCCTTTTTAAAGGTCTTCTAATCCATGTGTTCCAAAATCATTTTATTCTTTAGTTACTGCTTTTGTTAAGGTAAGTTTTTCCCCATGCTGTCAACATAACTAATGACCATTTCACCTTCATTTGGGTTAGTAGTTAGAAATTGCATATGGAGACCAGTTGTGCTCTCCAGTCTCCCTCTGCAATGAATGAAACCCTCAAGCTAGCATGTACTGTGGCCAAAGAACTATCATGTCTTGAAACAGAAAACACATCCAATATCTGGCCTTTGGGACAATCAGCATCTACCTCTGTCACTATTTATTGATGTTAACTATAGCTGTAATATTTTGGGAGATTAATTTAGGAGATTTTTTTAATGCTTCCACAATCATGTGGCAAAAATAACCAAACCAAAAATTTATTTTATAAATTAGCATAAACTGTATTTCATGATCTTTAACCTTGCACAAAATACAAATCTGCATTTCTGGAAGTACTCGATTCTTTGGGAAATGAGGAGTACCCTCATCTTTTCTGAAGTCCTAGAAAATCTATTCTAATATTCATTTTTTGGCATGAAAATCAACTTGTGAAAGTTATAGTTTTAAGCCTGGTTATATAGTCTCATAATTTCTAAAAAGTAAAAAATTATTCATTATTCATTCATGTAATAACAAGCATTTTATAAAATATATACAATTAACATATGTAATTTAGTTAACTTGTCAATAGCAGTAAGGCCAAATTAGACATTCAGCACTGTTCTAGTTTCTATAGAGTCAAAATGTCAGTATAAATCTTTGCCTTTTCCTTAAGCTTTCTGCAATTTTATTGACTATAAATAAAAGGCATGAATTGTGGGGTAGACACCACATGGGTCAGGGAGTGCAGCAGAAGCTACAATATTCATGCTATTATCAATAGACGATAAGCAAACATACAGAGAACTGTTATGTTGTATTAAGAGCTAACCAGAAATGAATAAAGTTTTATACAGAAGTGTAAGAATGAAGAGATGAATAGAGCCCACTAAACTTTAAGAAGGGTCCAGCCATATGAGACAGACAAAGAGCCTTTTAGACAAAACTAAAGCCAACTATTGAAACTCTATATAATAGACTGCTTAGGTAGAGTTTAGAGTGAAAGAAAATAATGTTTTGAAAACTGGAGAAGCAGAAAGAAGCTCACTGATATCCAGGATTTTATTTTATAAGTAAATTTTATACTTTATTATGAAGATATTTATTGGTGACTGAAACAAAGAGACACCTTAAACCAAGTATTTTGAGATCATGTAGGGGATTCTTCCCATCCATTTCCAGACTCCCTCTATTATGCTAAGAGGTCCCATGTTTCTGTGTTACACAGGTGCTAAAAGAACCATAGTGAGGGAATTGGGGATATTGCTCAGTTGGTAGAGTGCTTGCCTCACTTTCACAAGGCCCTGGGTTCAACCCCCATTCTCACCCCCCACCCCAACAACAACAACAAATATACATAGGGAGAACACAGTACATCCTGAAAGCCAGGAAATGAAAACAACAGGTCATGGAACCAAAAAAGCAGACAGATGGCTTCTAAGCAAGGTTGGTGAAAAGAAAAAAGAATTTAAAACTGGACATTCAAAACAGATCTGAACTCAGGATGTTGGATAGAAAATTATAAATAGATAAGAAAAAAAAAACAGCATCACAGCTGCTTCTGGTCTGAAGACACCAGCTTCAGCTCTCCCTCCATGAGCAAAGTGAAGGGATAAGGGAATTAGAGTAATCTGCATTTCTTTAAGGCCTGAGGCATGTCTGGGTACAGAGAATTTAGAGACCAAAAACACTGCTCCACTAAACTGAAAAACATGCCATACCATATCCTTGTATGGGAAAGAAACAGAATCTCTCAGGGCTGTGTTTGGAAGACAGAGGAAGAAACCATTTCGCAGCCCTGGTGATGGGGCTGGCCACTGGGGGAGGTGATTCCTGGCAAACCTGAGTCTGGCCTGAAATACAGGCCCAGTAAACACAAACTGCATGGCATAGAGTGTGCCAAAGTGACCAAGAGAAAATCAAATATGGAGAGAATTTTACACAGGAAACAACAGGTCAGGCAAACCCGCATGGTTCTCCCCTCCCCCTTCAATCTGGCTGATTACAGAACCAGCTATGAGAGACACAAGGAATTCAGAAAGGTGAGGAGGAAGAAATTGTGTTTGAGGACTGAACTCAAGACTAGGAAACATGGGGTCCTCATGAAATATAGTTAACCAAGAATTGGTTTCTCCACCACAGGAGTAGAACCTCAGAGAGATGCCCTGGGGGTGCAGTCTTCCACCATGAACTGGCATTTGCTGGGCCCTGGAGGTGCACTAAATATTTCCAGAGAAAAGAAGAACCAGGATCCCACCTAAGCCTAAAGCCTGCCTCCAGAATTCAGTTTACTGGATTACTTCACTCACTCCAGAAATGCAGAGGGTGGAGCATCATGCTCCAGACAACATGACCTAATGCTGATAAGAAGAGAAGTTAAGAATACTTGAACTCTAACATAATTTTCTGTGGTATATATACACAATGAAATATTACTCAGTAATATTTTGCAGGTAAATGGATGGCATTGGAGAATATAATGCTAAGTAAAGTTAGCCAATCCCCAAAAAAACAAATGCAGAATGTTTTCTCTGATATAGGGAGGCTGACTCATAGTGGGGTTGGGAGGGGCATTATGGAAAATTAGACAAACTCTAAGTATGGAAAAGGGTTGGGAGGGGAAGGCAAGGGGCATGGAGGTAGAAAAGATAGTGAAATGAAACGGACATCATTATCCTAAATCCACATATGAAGACACAGATGGTGTAGCACTACTTTGTATACAACCAGAGATATAAAAAAAATGTGCTGTATACGTGTACTATGAATTATAATTCATTCTTCTGTCATATACGACAAATTAGAATAAAAAATATATTAAGATTTTTTTCTAAAAATATTAATTTCCAGTTGAGTATAGGCATAACTTTTGCTTCTGTTTGTACAACATATGTAGGATCCATCAGTTTTTAGCCAATTAAAGTTCTTGAATATCAATATAATATCAAGATAATAATTATAGGAGAGGAAAAAAACACAAAACTTCCATTTTTAACCACACTGATCTACTTCTTTTCTCTGAATTATGTTATATTTTCAACATTGATTTTCTTCATGCAAACATCTATTTCTCTTGTCTATACAATTCCTCTTAAACCATCTGGGAGCAGATAAATTTTCATCTTCTGTAAAATTTCTTTGCTAGCTAGGATTGTGCAGTCTGAAGAAAGAACTCATTTGGCACTTTTAATTTTTCATATCAATTTGAAAGTATGTTAAGGCTGATGTTTCCAAGTCACCAGATAAAATACAAGCCAGTAAAAGGAGACATATATCTTACATTCTTTGTTATTTGGCTTCCATTTCACATTTTTCTCAAAGATTTAACAGGATTATTGGAAAGATGTCTATCGCCCTAGAAAAACAACATGACACTAGGCTGACTGAAAAGTATGAAATTTATAGGGTGATGTTTTTACATACAGCAGGTGATAGCAGTCAGAAGAACCATTTTCTGTTAACTTCAAGTCAGCACAAATTTATCCAATTTTTATAATAATCTCTAAGAAAGAGGATATTGTTGCATCTATTAGTGCGATTGGTATTATACAGCCTTAATTTTCCTCTGAGGAATTTTTATACAGCCCTCTGCCCTTCTTCACTATTTTGGAAAAAAGAAAAAAAACACATTTGCCTATTTCTAAGTACACATAACAAATTGCAGATTCCAGTCAATCCTGAGACTTTACAGAGAGATAGAAAATCAAGGTCAATTTCACTGGCTTTCAGAATTCAGTGAACCCAGGCTTCAGGATTTCCTGAAGCCATTTCTGAACCAGCTTAATTTAACACCACACTTTACCATATTAGTAACTAAAGTATCTGAGGAAACTCTTAGATGCAAGTGTTATCAGTAACTTCTAAAAGTTTGTTTCACAGTGTATCATGTATCTTGTTTTATTTGCCTTATAATTCTCCTTGGAAATAGCTGATCTGTGGTCCCTGATATATCTAGGCCAACAATAAATGAAGGTTACTATTTTTACTTCCTGTGTCTCTACCCACTTACAAGTAGTATTTAACTTTCTCTCTTTAGGTTCTGAGTTCTCATTTCAGATAACAACAGTAAAAACATGTTATTACTACTGTGAGTTGTATGTATGTTGCAAGGGCTTGAGTGTGCTGTGGGGGAAGCTGAGATAAAAATTAATTTGATGGATGAAGCAAATATGTATAACATTTTCCTGGAGATGCTGTAACAAATTGCTACATACTCAAGTAGTTTAAAACAAAGGGAACATTATCTCACAGTTCAGGAGGTACTAAGCCATAAATCAAGGTGTTCATAGGCCATATTCTGAAAGGTCTAGGAATCATTTTTATTATTTGCCTCTTCTCAGTTCTTGATGATTATCTGAAATCTGGCATTCCTTGGTTTATGGTCACATCTTTCCAATTCTGACTTTGTTGTCATATGGTATCTATGCCTGTGTGTTTCTGTACCTCATCACAAATCTTATTTGAATTACAACCTACCCTAAATCAACATGCCCTCATCAAAATAAATCCCTATGAAGGGAGTCTATGTCTAAATAAGGTCCGAGTCACAGGTACCAGGAGTTAAGAATCAACATATCTTTTGGGGATGTACAATTAAATAAGTAACAATATACTAAGAAAAAATACAGAAAAAGGAGTTGGATGAAAATATAAGAGTCTGTATAGTTTTGCTTTTTCTGGGAGAAGTTTTTAATCTTGTTAGGTCTGAACATTGCATATTGGAGATTAAGAAAGCTAAGTATATAAATTCTTACCCTATAGAGAACATTCCTACAGAAGGTAACTTGATCTTTTTACCAATCCAGCCCTTAGGATATTGAAGAGCATCATGATCATATTTTATTCAAAAAAAATATTTAAGATACAGAAAAACAACTTATCTCATGTTTTCTCTTATATGTGGAAACTGAAAAAAAAAGCTAAATTTAAAATATAAAAAGATTACCTGAGATTAAGAGGAATTAGGGGAGGGACTATTACTAGGGACCAAAGGAATAGGGTTGGGAGAAGAGCTACTAAGGAGCCATTATAGAGATAGTAGAAGAGAAGGTGGATGCAATCTGTTCAAAATATATGCATGTAGGAAAATATCACAATGAAACTCATTATTTTGTACAATTAATATGTGTTACTAATTATAATTTTAAAAAATAATTTTAAATATAAATGATAAATTAATCAATATACAAATTATGAAGATGTGCTATCAATTGTAAATGGCATTCTTTTCTCAATAAAGTCTGGAATTTTTTGTTTTCATAGTCAAAGTGATTACTTTAATGTCACATTGTAAAATATTAGTTTATAAAGTAGATAGACATGTTATTTTAATAGCATTATGGTACTAGAAAAAAATATTTACACTAGAGAATTAAAAGGCATCATTTGCATTCTTAAATATTTATCCTATCTCCACTATATGATAGCTTGTATCAGTTTATAGAATATACATATATTTTAAGTAGTTATTCCAAACTTATTTGTACTTACATTTTTAGTTTTTTAACAAAGTGCCAAGCTTGATTTATAGAATGATGGTACCATTTTACATCCCCATAAGAAACATTTGAATAACCACTTTTTCTACATTCTCTTCTTCATTTGGTACTGTCAGTATTTTTGTTTTGTTTTAATATAGACATTCTGATGTACATTCCACATAGCAAACTTTTAAAGTTTTCTTGAGTGCAATTTTCCAGTCTATTCATTTCATGAGTTATGTTTTTGGTCTTAAATCTAGATCCTAATTTCTTCTCTCACTGTCTCACTCTCTCATCTCTCTCTCTCTCTCCCCCCCCTCCCTCTCTCTCTCTCTCTCTCTCTCTCTATCTCTCTCTCTCTCTCTCTCTCTCTCTCTCGCCTAAAGTTTGAGAGATTCTTCCTATTTTATGCTTTATTTTCTTTTTGAGTTTTTAAATAAGCTGGGGTGTTTAGATTGAAGAGTTTTTATTTTGTTTGTTTTCTTTTTTTTTTTTTCTTGCATGTTACTCTCCAAATACTGCAGGGACATTTGAAATGGTTATCTCCCCCTAATTGAATCTGTACCATTGTCAAATAATTGGTTTTTGGGTTCTTGATTTTGTTCCATTTCTCATTCTTTGTGGTACTCTTCCAACACCACAGAGCCTTAATTCATCCCAATTTACAGTTATTTTTCAAATTTGTTTTAGCTAAAAATTTCTTTTTTGCATTTCTATATAAATTTTAGCAGAATCTTATCCAAACCTACAAAAATAATGATGGATAATCTTCTTTACTCAAAGTTTAATTATTTAAAATATTAATCATGTGTAATTTAAACAATATTTAAATTTCTATTTGATCAAATACTTGGGTGCTATGGCATAGCTATAAAATCACTATCATGAATTTACCCTTTTTAAAATTGGGACACATGTGAATATTTTTAAACCATATCCAATCTCCAAACAAAAACAAAAACAAGTTTGTATTTTTATGTAACATAAGGCTTCTCTTGTATATAATCAAAAGCAGACTAATCCTTTCTCCAGGAGATAATTTGAAGTTCATAGATGATGTTTATTTTTCATGATACACTATAATTTATACATTATGAAATAATATTAACAATATTTAAAAAAATAATAGAAAGTTGTGGTTCTTTACCTCTTGGGGTGGCCAAACTTTCATTTCTCAAGTTGAGGCCATGAATAGCTTTTCTGAAATCAGTTGTTTTACAGTTTTCATTGACTTTAGTTACTGGACATAGGGCTACTAAGAGCCGCCCTAGCAGAATTTCATTACATATTCGTGTGTATTTCCATATCTGAGTAATAGGCCAATTTTCTTTGGTAAGCTGATTCAAGTACCATAGCCAGTCCCACTACTCATTTTTTGGAAACTTGATTTAAAGGAATGATGAGCCCAGAGTAGCCATGTGAGTAAAATAACTTACACTTCAGTAAATTATTGGTATGTATTCTGCTGGAAGCATTTCTCCTTTTGAATTTAAGATTTCTAACCCAGCAGAGCCAAAGGGGACAGGAAGCAAATATTTTTGCTAATAGTTGAAAAGGATAATACTATATTTTGCCACTCCCATTATTACCTCTTGATTCTTAGATTTATGAATTCTGTGTCTTGAAGAAATAGCACCATATTTTGGATACTCTTTTGTATGCCAATTCAGAGCTATACAGCATTCTGTAGAACCTTGCCCTACAAGATATCACAACCTAACTGGAACTGGATACTGAGCCTTTTAAAGGCTACTTTAAAGCCAGCTGCTTCATAATTGTGAAAATGTGGTGTGATCATTATTCTAGTTCATGAGCTTGGACCCATTGTTGTAGTTCATTTGCTAAGAAGTGACATATTTGATCAGAAGTAAGTCATTCTATAGGCCCACAGATGGTTGTTTTGGCAGAAGTTACCATTAAGGAATACAAATATATATCTAGAGTCAGTGTCCATTATGGTAAAATTAACATGTTATTGCTTCCATGGTAAATCTGTAGTTTTAGGTCTCTCACACATTTGGAAGCTTTCTTTTGTTATTTCTTCAAGTACGTTTTTAGCTCTATTATCATTTTCTCCTTCTAGAATTCCACTGTCATGAAGGGTCCATTTTTTTTCTACATGTTCTTGAGTCTGTGTTTATTTATTTGCTTTAATCTATTTTCTCACTCATTTCCTCATTGTTTTTTTTTAATTTTTTCTATCTTCTATTTTATCAATTCTTTCTTCTCCCAAATTTATGCTTCTGCTTAGGACATATACTTTTTAACTTGTTCACTGTATTTGTCAGTTCCAAAACATGACTTTATTTCCCCCTTACCTTTCTTGATGATGTTTTCTATATTTTCATTTGTTTGAAGTGTCATAATTATTGAAGCATTTTTTATCATTACTGCTTTAAAATCACTGTGAAATAATTTCTAGCATTTCTGTCATCTGAATTGTAAGGTTTATTAATTTTACTTTTTTATTCAGTTTGAAAACTTCCTTTTAGTATATTGTTGTTTGTTTTTACTGAGACCAATATGGATATCTTAATTAACATAATCTGATCTTTCCAAATTATATGCATGTATCAAAATATAATACTGTACCCTATAAATGTATACATTATGATTTGTCAACTATAAATAATACTAAAATATTTTTAAGTTTTTAATTTTTTTTATTTATCTTCTTACATATACATTAGAGTATATTTGACATACTTGCATGGAATATTATTCTATTTATGATCCTATTCTTATGGTTGTATATGATGTTTAGTTTATTTAAATATTTTTAAATAAGCATTTGGGGTATTATGCAATAAGGTTCTGAATATTAAAATGTATATATATATATATATATATATATATATATATATATATATAAATCTGAATTGTTATTTTCAACATCATTTCAGAAAAAAGAACACATTCTGCACATAGAAATACAGATCCAATGTTTGGTCTCTGAATATGTATGGGGTGGGGGGTTACTTGAAGACCTCTAACCAGTTTACTATATACAGGTCATAATAGTTATGGCCAGACACTACCCTAGGGGGATGTACGATATTTCCTGTGTCCCTTATGAAAATTGCCTGTTAAGTTATGAATTTGGCCTTTATTGGCTTTCTTGGTGGTATAACAACAGCTTGTTGGATTTATTTTTTTGCTTGCTTTTCTTTTAAGGTTTTCAGCTTAAATAAATTCTTCATTCTAAGTTTTTTACCTGAAAGTTTTCTTTTTTTCCAAGTTGGCCTATCCTAGCCCATTGGCTAGTGAGAGCAGGATTTTCCTGGAAATTTATTTTTCATTTGTACATATGTATTTACAGGTTGCTGGTTTCTTCAGTTTAATTATATGGAGGATATGAGATGAAAAATATCAATAAATTTACTATTGCACTATGATTTTTTAATAGATTACTTTTATAGAGCAATTTTATTCAAATGTCATGTTATTTTTCTGGTATCAAGGTCCCTAGTTGATCTGTCTACTACTACATTTTTAGAATATTTTGATGCTTGTTTCATATATAATAGCCAATGCTATTATTTCCCTTTGCTGGTAAAATAATGAAAAGTGTTTCTACTCCATCTTTCCATAAGCAGAAGTCCTCTAATAAATTTCAGATTTTACATTTTATGGTATCTTTATATAATATATATATATATATATATATATATATATATATATAATATTTATTTGTAATATATTTTTCTTGTAATTTCATGATTTAAGTAGTAATGCATTTCTTTAATAAGAGATAATATTCTTATTTGCCAATATTAATATGTATCTCAAAGTCATGTTACATATGTTTATATTTGTCTTGTCAAGTAGATTGTTTCCCAGAACTACATTAATTCACATTTAAACTAAAACAGCAAGCTAAGCAGAACAATTTGTATCATTTCTTTTTTCAAATCAAAATTTAATAATAAGCCAACTACTTGTTATGATTATTTATTATAACTGAGTCAATTATTTTTTAACTAGATTTATTTTATATTTGGCCTAATTACCAATCACTTTGATTTTTAAAAATTATTCAGTCTCCCAGAATAGAGAAGCTATACATGTTTTAAAATCTTAATTTTACTTTTTCACTTGCAAAATATCATTGATATGCTGCTTATTTACTGTGAGATAATAAAGAAGAGGACTACAAAATTAGACCAAAGACTTTTAGTTTCTACATGGATACAGATGAAGAGTGCCAACACACACTAATTTTTTAAACTATAGAGCCAACATTGATAAAATTCATATTTCAATAGTCTTACTGTGCTCAACTTTGTCATATAATCTAAAATTCTAATGGAAAATTTTCTAGAACATAATTAGGATAGATATCTCTGACAATGAAGTTTTAGAAGGCTGAAGTCTCTTTTTAAAAGGCAGATGCTCTAACAAAGAGCCATGAAGTAGGAATGAGATTTAAATGGTTAACACAAGAGGATTCCCCAAGAACACCAGAGTGATTAAGTGCTCTGTACAGATAGGGCATAGAGTAGGAGAGCTACGCTTTCAGATATTACCTCTTGAAAACAAGAGTTTATAAAATATTAAAGTGCTTGAGTTTGCACATTTTATACAGCAAGTGTAATGGTTTCTCTTTCTTTTTGGTCTATGATCTAAATTCTTGATAGATATTAAAATACCCATCCCCCACACTGGGTTTGGGGGAACAGTCTTAGATGACTATCTGCCTTGCATGTCTAGTACCTGCTGTGTTGATTGTACTCATGGCATATGCTACGAAAATATGAATGAAGATGATATTGCATTCTTTCCTGTCCTTTTAAAGCTATTACTGCTATACTTATCTATTTCCTTATTAACTCAATGAGTTATTGCTAAATTATTTTGTATACTGTTTTCAAATACATATTGATGGAAAAAAACATTTTTTGCAAGTTTTAGATTATGTTACTAATTTTATTTTCACAAAAATTTTTTAAAATGATGATGACTATTAGTAATAATAATAGAACCAAGCAATAAATAACAAAATATGTTAGGAATTATTCTATGTACTTGATATTTACTCAAACCTTAATCCTTATAACAGTACAATAAAGTCAACTATAACTATATCTCCCACTTTATACAAGAGAAAAGTGAAGAATGGATAATTCAAACAAGTTATTCAAGGTCTTAGAGCTAGAAGACAGCTGAACTGAAAATGAAGAGGGCCATTCACAACAGGATCTTTCCTGTTCATGTCTATATTCCCACACTTCTCTAAAACTAATAACCGTTTTTCCCTTGTTGGTGTATTGAAATCTATACATATTTTTAAAATCACGAATACTCAATCTTCAATGCTTTTTAAAAAATTGTAGAATTATCAGTCTTTTCAAATTTTTCATTTTCCACAAAGTCTTCCAAGTTCCGAGTTTGAAGTACTTTCTTTTTCTCTGTGACTATTTGCTTTATCTTATCAGACATATTGATTTCTACCTTGTAATGTTCTAAAGTGTCCTATAATGTATTGAAAAATTGAATCATAATCTTATTAGTCAGACATAACTAGCAGTGGTTAATTTCCCATATGTTTTAGTTTTATTGATTGGTTAACATATTCTTTTGATTAATTTGTTTCTTTTAACTACTCTTTTCTGCCTTTATTATACATGTCTCCATATTGCATAAATTATAAAAATGTTTTTTTTTAAATTAATCATACTAGTAATAATGTAATATTTTTTTATTTTTAAAATATGAATTAATAATTTTATCATCAGTAAATTATTTCAATAATATTTATCAGGACCCCTACTGCATTGTATTCTTTATCTTGCCAATTTCCAATTTTAATTTTATCCCTAATCCTATTATGGAACACAATTATCAAAAATAGGAAACACAAAAGAATTTATACATTGATATATGCATTTAAGTGTTACTTCTACTAATGGAAAATTGAAAACAACCAGAATATTGAACTGGAAAAAAACAAAACCAAACCGAAGTTCCCCTTATTCTTATTAATATTCCACAGTTAGAACTATAGTTCATAGTCACTAATTTTAAGCAAAAATAACTATGCTTTCTAATTAAAGGATAAACTTTATTTATAATAGATACTGAGTCAATATTTTGAACTGTTCAAAACGGTGCATAGGAAAATTATTAAAAGACACACCCTTAATATGTTGTGTTTTCCTCATGATTTTAGTCTGCTCAAAGCAGTGACTTCCCTATTTGCCAATCCAGGGAGTGATTTGATATTTTATTTTCTGTCTCTCAGTTATAGAATAGTGGTGTCCATTTCCTCCTTTCTAAAATAACTTCAAATTTCAGCCTTTAGAAATAATACTGACTTCTCTTTTTTTCCCTCATTTTTTTTTCTCTTCTTTCATGCCTGATCCATTTTCTTTTTCAGATTTTGAATGTTGGTTTCCTCAGATGTGTAATGTTCTCCCTCAGTTCACTTGTCCTGAACATTCTCATGCATTGTAATTGATTATATGAAGAATCTCATCTATACCCACTGTCCATTTGATATTTATTAAAATTCTGGATTTTTTTCACATTACGACCTATTTTTCTAGCTGTCTGTTCTTTCCCCTAGCCAAGTTTTCCTACACATATGTAAAATTCTATATTCTATACAAAATTTATCCCTCTAAATCTACTTCTGTAATATTGCTTACATTAGAGAATAAAAAATTAAGAAAATCTTACAGCTTCTGTTTAGTATCTTATATATGTAGTAGTACTTCAAGTTTTTTTTTTTTATTTCTTAAATATATTTCTTTATCTTGGTTTTATATTTATAATTCTAAGTTCTCCTATCATAGCCACCTATTTTTCTCTTGTCTCCATTCCAACCTGCTCCTTAGTGAATACTGATGATTTTTTTTCACAGAATAGGATTTGAACCAAGGAGTGCTTTACCACTGATCTATATCCCAAGCCTTTAAAAACAAACAAACAAACAAAAAAAAAACAAAATTGAGACAGGGTCTAATTAAGTGGATGAAGTTGGCTTCAAATTTGCAATCATCCTACCTCAGTCATTCTAGTGGCTAGGAATTAAAATATATGCTACCATGCCTGGCTCTGATTGTGCTTTTTATGTAAAGATAAATCTAATATCTCTTCATGTACAACATTTTGTTTAGAACTACATCTTTTTGACTAGCACTTTCAAACAGTTTTTTTACCAGTCATGGTTTTATACCATAAAGTTCATATATTTGGGAGTGTTGTTTTTGGTCACTATTCTTTTCAATATGTCTATGATACAAAAGAAATGCTTAAGATCACCTCTCCCACATATCATGTAAAAAGAGCAGGTGTGATGATGTAGTACTGCACCACACAGACAATATTTTAGAATTAAACAACAACAACAACAAAGACCTTAAAGATAAATGAAGGAATGGCATGTTGGGGGTATTTACTGGTTCATAAAAGCATTATATTTCTGAGAAAGGAAAGCAGAATGGGGATTATCAGTATCAAGAAATTTTCAATTAAGAAATTGATAGTTGAGGAAGACTTTGAAATTGGACTGGATTCATAAATGACCTAAAATGTTGTTAAGTAATAAGGAAATACATTTATTTCAAGTAAAATCATACCACTCAATGTCCCTTCTGTTTGATGTTCTGGGGTGATGAAGAGAGCCTGGATTGGCAGGTGGCAGCACAGAAGGTGCAAAACAAACACAACACATTGTGCTCTTGCACTAAATATCAAGAAAAAAACATCTTCTACTACTTTCCATATGCACAGAAATGTATTAAACTACTGAGTTTCCACTTAAATAACATTCTACATTTTAAGTGTATACAAATGCATGTATACATGCATATATACAACAATGAAATATTTATTTTTTAATAAAATTACCAGTGTGAATTTGCACAATTCTGTAGAAAATTTTAAGTTAGATTTCAGACTAGCTAGGTAATTACCATATAAATTTTCCTCAAAATTGTTATGTGTCATAAAGTTTTCTGTAGTATATGTACAAAAATAAGAATAATGCAATTTTAATGAGTAGATACTGTATACAAGATATATGAAAAATAAAAATAAAAATATTTTTTTTCAAGTTTGTACCTCCTCATAGGAATTGGCCATACAAAAGTATTATAAGGAGCTGAGGTGGTAGCTCAGTAATAGAGCACTTGCCTAGCACATGTGAGGCACTAGATTGCGTCATCAGCACCACATAAAAAATAAATAGATAAAGATATTGTTTCCATTTACAACTAAAAACAAAACAAAAAGATGCTTCAAGAATATATTTTATTTAAAATTAACGTAATCCAGGAAAACTAATGACAAAATATAAACATAATCTTCATTATTCTAGAAATAGGACAAAAGTGTCAGAGACAACATATTGGTTAAGTGCTTATGCTTATTATTTGGGAGAAATTCCCCAAGCAAAAAATATGCTTCATTTAATATAAATAGTCATATTTTGGCAACAGAGATGCTTAGAGTAGTTCTGAACTTATAATTTTGAATATTTACATAGAAATTATCAAGACAACCCCTGAAAACTTTACAAATTATTCCCATAAAATAATGTTGTAGTTTGTTTTAAGATATTGCTGGCAGTACATGAGATTTAATGTCTCTGGAATGTAAGAAGCCTGTGGCATTTTAATCCTTATTACTGCTTCACATGTCACATATTTCCAGAGAGAAAGTTAGTTCCACAATGGCTGAAGGAGATTGAGCAAGAGTTGAAGACAATGATCACCATCCCAAAGAGAGTAAGGTCTGTTTCTCACTGACATTTAGGCAGTATTAATTGCAATATACATTAAGGGGAAGAAATAGGAATTTCTTTATTGATCAAAGTTGGTGTTGGGGAAATAACTCTGGCCAACTCTGGCCAAAAATCAGAATATATTTCTTTCACAGTTAATAAAACTTCAAATTTGTTATAGGAAAGTAATTGTAATATGGTTCTTGGTTGACAGGAAGAACTTTAATGATTGTAGGTTGATAAGCATCTTTTTAATAAAATTCTTTTAATAGTGTATTTAGTTTGTCTATTTTTTTTGAAAACTGAATGACTCAATTCCTTTATTCTTTAATGGTTTATATATTGACTGATTCCCTATGACCCCTACCCAGTAATTATACCTAACTGCTCTGTTATTTGTTGACAATGACATTCTTTATATGTTAAACATATCCATAATAAAAATCTAATGTTTCAATATTTCAAATTTCTCTAGCATTTATTTGTACAAGTAAGCATAAAGTATTTCATTGTATTTATTCTCTCTGTATTTTTTAAACAATAGGGATGAACCTGAAATTAAAGGCAGCTGTAAACATTAAAAGTTAATTTTCTTAGTTGCTGAGGTGAATTTTGTATAAAGTTTATAAATAGTTTATTGCATTGTAGCCAATATAAAGAGAGATTTAATCTAATTGTTGGATATCTTTTGAGAATACTCCCTAATTTATACTTTTAAAATATTTTAAAAGTTCCAAGCTAAGAAGTTTGGCTTTTGGATGGAAAATTTTGTTTTAATTATTCCATTCAGAAACCATCCTATCAATGCTTATTAGTTGTTGATTCCAGCTCAAAAATTCTAGTTACCATGATGGTATAGAAAAATATTACTCATTGCAACATTTCCATTATCATTAACCACAGTTCTCCATTGAAGGTATGTTCACAATTCTGTCACAGAATTTCCAACTTCAGTACTGGGAAAAGGAATTTCTTGGTTTCTCTTAACTCTTGGATCCAGAATGAAGCTTTCCCAAGTTGATATTTTCATGTGCATGGACACTAGCAAAATATTGGACTTGTAAGAGGGCTTGAGAAAGATTACTTGATATAGTTTATTTGAAATTATTTTTATAAAAAGATAAATAAAAATTTTAACCAAAAATTTTCAAATTTTACTGTGTATATTAGGCATCTCTAGCTTCATTAATCTTGAGTTTATTAAGACTTCTCAAGAAAGTGCCCCATATTCCAAAATATCTATTTATTTGTATCAAATTTCTATAATAAAACTTCTCTAATAAATGTTCTATAATTAAACTTCTGGAATAAAGTTCCTATAATAAAAATTTCAACTCTTCAGAGAAGATGATTTACAATAGTGTGTTCAGAGGAGTCTGATAAAATAATTTCACAAAAGTATTTGAAGGTTAAGAGTATAAACTTATATTTCTCACACTTCATGATATATTTGCATTATCGTTTCATAGTAGGATTCTTACATATAAAAACGTTGTGAGGGATGGTAAATTCCTCTATTAACATATGTAAAGTTATGTTCAAGTCCAATTCTTATATCATGTAAAGCATGATTATGCCTTGAAAAATAATGAATGAGAAAATTCTTTATGATGTTGAGATATGTTCCTGTTATCCTTAAATTTTCTAGTGTTTTGAACATAAAGGGATGCTGAATTTTTTCAAATGCTTCTTATGTGTCTATTGAGATGATCATATGATTCTTATCTTTAAGTCAATTGATGTGGTGAATTTTCATTTATTGATTTCCGTATGTTGAACCAATCTTGCATCCCTGTAATGAATCCCACTCGATTGTGGTGCATGATCTTTTTGATGTTTCTGTATTCAATTTGCAAGAATTTTATTGAGAATATTTTTTACATCTATGTTCATTAGAGATATTGGTCTAAAATTTTCTTTCTTCTTTTTTTTTATGTGTTTTTGCCTGGTTTTGGAATCAGGGTGATACTGGCCTCATATAATGAGTCTGGAAGTGTGACCTCTTTTTTTTCTATTTCCTGAAGTAAATTAAGGAGTAGTGGTTCTTCTTTGAAGGCCATTGAGAACTCAGTTGTGTATCCATCTGGGGTTTTCTTGATTGGTAGACTTTTGATGGCATGTACTATTTCTTCTCTTGAAATTGATCTGTTTAAATTGATCTGTTTAGGCAAATTATTTGACTCTAGAAATTTGTTGATGGTTTTAATATTTTCTATTTTATTGGAGTACAAGTTTTCAAAATAATTTCAAATTATCTTCTGTATTTCTGTAGTGTCTGTTGTGATATTTCCTTTTTCATCACAAATGTTAGTAATTTGAATTTTCTTCCTCCTTCTCTTCCTTAGCATGGCTAAGGGTCTGTAAATTTTATTTATTTTTTTCAAAGATCCAACTTTTTGTTTTGTCAATTTGTTCAATTGTTTCTTTTGTTTCAATTTCATTGATTTCATCTCTGATTTAAATTATTTGCTGTCTTCTGTTGCTTTTGGTGTTAATTTGTTGTTCTTTGTCTTGGGCTTTGAGATGTAATGTTAAGTCATTTAATTGTTGACTTTTTCTTCTTTTAAGTAATGAACTCCATGCAATGAACTTTCCTCTTAGAACTGCCTTCATAGAGTCCCAGAGATTTTGATATATTGTATCTATGTTCTCATTCACCTCTAAATTTTTTTTAATCTCCTCCTTGATGTCTTCAGCAACCCATTGTTCATTCAGTAACATGGCATTTGCAGATATAAGGATGAAGTTAGAAAATATAATGCTAAGTGAAGTTAGTCAATCCCAAAAAAACAAATGCTAACTGTTTCCTCTGATGTAAGGTGGCTGATTCATAGTGGGGTTGGAGGGGGAGCATGGGAGGAATTCTAGATAAGGCAGAGGGGTGCAAGAGGAAGGGTGGGGGCATGAGGTTAGAAATGATGGTGACATGTGATGGACATTATTATCCAAAGTATATGTATGAAGACATGAATTGGTATGAATATATTTTGTATACAACCAGAGATATGAAAAATTGTGCTCTATATGTGTAATAAGAATTGTAATGCATTCCACTGTCATATATAAATAAAAAATAATAATTAAAAAATAAATAAGTAAATAAAAGAAAATTTCACATTATCATTTTGTTGAGGACTTATAGAAATTTTGTCTTGAAACATAATGCCTTTTATGATAGTTATTCATTTATTTTTAGAAAGAATACAGCCAATTGTAAAAATAAAATAGAATTAAAATTCCATATCTTTATTTTCTAAGTAAGATTATGAAACTGATAAAATATAAAAGAGGGCTGGGCTTTTAGCTCAGTAGTACAGCACTTGCCTCACATGTGTGAGGCTCTGAGTTCGATCCTCAGTGCCAAATACAAATAAGTAAATAAAATAAACATATTGTGTCTATCTACACTAAAAAAATATTAAATGATATATAAAAGAGTTTTCTTTATTTAAGATAGCTTGTAGTCATTTCTAACATTAATACTACATATTTTTTGAGAATGTGTCCACATTATAGATATTAGGAAGTAATATCTATTTCTATATGTGATTATTATAATATTTAAAATTATTATTGCATGATTATTACTTATTACTTGATGCCGCAGTCTGGCTGGGCACAATTCAGGAGCCACTTGTCAAAAGAAACGAACTTTATTTTTAGAACCACACACGCTAAACCAAACAGCTCCTCAGGAAAACCTTCAGAGCCCAACTGCCACCACCAGCTTCCCACAAGCCTCTCCACCTCCCCCACTCCTCTTGCTCTTGAGGCCGATTGGCTGGGTCACATGGGCGGAGCCAAAAAAGTTCCCCAATGAGCAGCTCTGTGGTCTGAAAGGGCAGGGAAACAGTCCAATGAGCATCACCGCAGAGGAGCCAATCAGTTGACAGCTAGAAGTTGCTGGGGCCACGGTGAGCCAATCATCAGCTGGCAGCTAGAAGTTTGCTGGCAGCTGGAAGTTTGCTGGGGCCCCTTCAGCTGTGGCTCTCAACAATTTGAGAATAAATAAGTGCTAATAGTAACAGAGTCCTTAATGTGACACTGACACTATTCTATGTGCTAGATTATGAAATTTTTACAACCCTCTATAATAAATATCTGCATTATATTATCTTCAATTTACACATGAGAAACTGAGGCATAAATAGCTTAGTTAAGTAACTTGACCATGATTACACATCTGGCAAATTTTTAAGAAAGGATAATGTATTTTCTGTACCCAAGGTATTTTCAATTTTTCAGGTAAAGAAAAATTTCCAGAATACTTTTTGAAATCCCCCATATTAAGAAGGCAGTCTATTTTAAATAATGATATTCCAAAACATTTATACATTTAAAACAAATATGTGATTTAAATGCTTAGTGATAAGCTAAAAGATGAATTAAATAAAATATAAGTAAAACTAATATAAGAAGCACAGTACTTTGGTAAAACTGACATGATTGAATGTCTTCAAGAAAAAAAAAAGATTACATGATTTATTTATAATGTAAAAAATTACTTGACATAGGTAAAAATGATAACATCCAGGAATTAATAAGGCAGGATCAAGTTTGTTACAAGCAGTAGGAGAAAAAATCAGGGAGCTTTTATAAAATAGAATCCTCATGAGGTTTGTTATTTATGGAAGTAAAGAAAGGAAAGGGGACAGTGAATGATGACAGTTCTTGTCACAATGACAATTCTGTGTTGGACTGTAGGTGACTGCTGTTGGTATCACTCATTCAGACAATCTTAGAGTACAAGCATGAGCAGTAGCAGATTTGAGTTGGAGGATAAATGAATTCAAATACATGAATTTCAGAGCAGTATAGAAGATTCTGTGCATGTGAAAGTACAGAGATATGTTGGATTTTAGTGCAAGTACTATAATTCAATTTTGAAATGAACTATAAGTTTAAAAGTAATTTAAGGTATTATAGATGTAAGTAATTTTTATGAAAGTGCTCATGTTTTATGAAAAATATTGATAGATTATTTTGATTGCATGATTCAAAAATAGCAGGTTTTTGCATTTTATAAGTGTTTATATCATATGACATTTAAGTTTTACTTAGAAGTAATGGGCTTCAGGAAAAACAAAAATACTTCATTCATCCATGTATATTGAGTAGTAATACTTGTAGAAAATGATACAAGTAAATTAATATTAAAAAATAAGTAAGAATTAGAAATTAGGGGAAAAAAACATTTCTCCTGCTGATTATTTCTTACTAATAAGAATTTTCCATGATATTTCAGTTAACATAGTTTTACACAGTTTGCCATAAGTAAACACATGTATATCTTTTTCATAAAGACTTTTTATATTTTCTAAAAAAATAAGAATGAAAAACTCAGAGATTGTGAATATGATCTTTCTTCTTAAATCAAATATCTTCTTATGGTTTTGGAATGGTACTTTTTTGATATTTGTGACAAGACAGTTTTAGAGGCATCATATTCTTTTCCTAATTTTCTTAAATTATGCTTTTTATTTTTTAATTAGTTATACATGGCATCAGAATACATTTATACACTTTGATATATCATACATAGATGGATTATAATTTCTCTTTTTCCAAGTGTATGTTAAGAATCATATTAGTCACTTAGTCAAATATATACATATAGTAATAATGTCTGATTCATTCTACTATCTTTTCTATCCTCACATTCCCTCTCCTTCCCACCCATCACTTCCCTCTACATAATCTAAGGTAAAGCAATTCTTCCCTAGGGCCCCCCACTTTATTGCAAATTAGCATTCACATATCAGAGTAAACGTTTGGCCTTTGGTTTTGTGGGATTGGCTAGAAGCATATTCTTCTTAACATGTGGTCACATTTTACTTTGAATTTACTGTTATTTTGAGATGTAAAATGTACATATCTGATGGTAGTTCTTTTATAACTATAAGAAAAAGGAGTATTGTGAAAATAAAAGGAATCAGTACTTTATCAAGCAAGTATTTCATTCTTTATTGAAAGCTTATTTGATTTTTTTTAAAGATGAGAAATGTTTAACATTTTCTAGAAGGTAGTTCACAGATATATATGAGCTCTTAGCATATACCTAAATGAATTTAGTTTAATTATATTTCTCTATCACCATTTCCATGACCAATTTTTACCAGGAGTTAAAGATTATCCCCGAGAGGCCCCCCATACCACTGGGTGTTTCAAGATACATTTTCTTTACTTTTTTTTCTTTCTTTTTTTTTTTACATACATGACAATAGTGAAATGTATTACACTCATTTTCAACATAAAAATTTTTGAAAATGCTTTTTGTGGTGTAGTGAGCAGAACCTATAGGTTCAGAGTTTACTCAAAAGAAGTGTATCTGTACTTAGAGTAACTCACTATGAAATAAAATTTAATTACAAAAAAATTCTGAAATTAAAATTCAGTTATATTATGATGGTGAGTTGTTTGTGATTTCAAATTCTGGTTAAAGGTGAAATGTTTGCAAATAAAGTGATGTTTCCATGACATTGTGAATGCAATCAAAGCTATTATATTGTTCACTTAAGATAGTTAAAATGGTAAGTTGTATTTATATATATTTATCACATTTTAGCATTTTTAAAAACATTCAGTTATAAAGATAAAAGTTGTGTAAGTCAAATTTTCATTACTATGACCAAAATATCTGACAAGAACAACATAGAGAAGGAAAGATTTATTTTGGCTCACAGTTTCAGACTTTTCAGTCCATAGTTGGCTGACTCCATTACAGAAACATTATTTTGGAAGGGCATGGCAAAGGAAAGATTCTCAGCTTATGGAAGTCAAGAAGCAAAAGGGGAAGGGACTAAGGAGAAAATAAATGACTTCGGGGCATGCTGCCAGTGACCTACTTCTTCCAACTAGGTTTTCCTTCGCAGTAGTCCATTTACCCATCAGTGTATTAATACACCCATAAGTTCAGGGCCTTCACCATCCAATCTCGCACTAAAAGCCCCACCTCTTCACCTTTCTGCATTGGAGACCATGGAATCCACATATGATCCTTTTTGAAGACATTTCAGATCCAAACCATAGCAAAAGGTATTTCTGTTTTTATTTTGAGGAATTACCAAAAAAATTATTACTGGAAAGTGTCTGTAATTCTAAATACAGTGTAAATCTCATAATGTGTAGTATCTTCCATATTATCAGTATCATGGTATAATATTTGCCTAACCTTAATTTAGGATGCCAAGATATATAACTTCATTTAATTCTAAAATTTTGTACATGATTTTGATTCTGGCTGTAGCATATGGGTTCACAGAGAACACTTTGGTAATATTTGCCTCTCTAAGATTATTTATATGATACAACTCTAAAATAAATACATTTAAAAAGATGTTCAACAAATAAAAATTATAGGTAAAGTATGAATTATTTCCTATGTATCTGTTAATAAAAAATTAAAAAGCTAATTAATGTCATTATGAACATGAGTTTAATGAAGTTAGTATTAAGTAAAATTTCCAATTAGTTAGATTTCATTAGCTTGTCAAAGAAATTCTCTTGTGAGTTGTGGAAAATGTTAGAAAAGATTGAACACCTTTGAATGATGTATTATGTGCAGTTGTCAGTTTAAAATCTCAGTTGTAGAAGAGGGAGAGTATAATCTGATTTGTGTGTTTGGTCATATCACTCTATTGATCTTGTACATGATTACATTCCACTTGGCAGATGAAATTGAAAATGAATGTCCAAAATGATGCATTTAATTTTCAGTGCAAGTGGTCATTAAGGCTGCAAGTCATAATGGTAGCAGTAATTTATCCTAATAGCTGTATTGCAAATATCGAAAGGAAATTCCACATCACCACTTTCTGCATAGTATACAAAATAAGCAAAATATTTTATTTAAGAGCACTTGTATCCTAATATAAACAGGCATATTTCGCCACCAACTTATAGAGTTTACCAAGTTTAGCTTGGTATAGTAATTTTATTTAAAGATACACACACTTTTATATTTCATCTCAGAAGGTCAAGGAACATATAATTTTTATATAAAATATTGTAAATTGTGCAGATGGCTGTAATGCTCAGCACTGGACTGTCCTGATTTTTTGTACTTGTGCTTTATATTTACTTCAAAATAAGAGCATGTGTTTGTCCTTTAGAGCTTTTGAAAATGTCTTAGTAATAAGTTCTTTATTTATAATTAATCAATTATCTCCCAATACTTGAAAATACAGCAAACTTACTTGATACTGGCTTCTAGGTTATGTCTAGCTTAGGAGTTCTCTGATATAGAGCATGAGGGAAGCAAGTTGTAATATAATTTTGAAAGCATGTTTTTCTTACCAAACATATTTTCTATTTTTCAGCCACATAAGAATATATAGAATACTTTTGAATTTATCTAAAAATAATTTGAGAACTATTCTAATTTTGTAATTTTACATAATTAGTATATTTAAATAAGATTAAATTTGCATCAAAATGCAATTTTTCTGGACATCTACCATTTAGTTTCATTAATATTTTTTTAATAAAATACAGAAAATATATTTTCCTTATGTACTTTAAATTTCATATGATCACAAAAGTCCAGTTACGATACATAGTATCTGTGGGCTCCTGTAGGAAAAAGTTATTACCCAAAGAAAGGTCTGGACTTTGATTTTATTTTCTCAGAGATAATCTTTAAATTCTTGGAATATCCTGATTTAAAAAAACAAAAAAATATATGTTTTCTTAAAAACGTGAGAAAAAGTTGATATACATTAATGATTTTAATATCAAAAACAAATTAGGCAAATAATTGAACTAAAATAAATCAAATGAATAGTCATATCTCATAAGTAAGAGTAAAGGAGGCTTAATTAGATTTCTAGTAAAAAATTTAATCACTGTGTAAAGATAACAATGAAGTATATTAAAGATATTCATACTTTGGAGAAAATCTATATGTATACTATCAAAAAACAGACAATATATTAAATTAATATATAATTTTAAAAGAATAAAATATAAGAGTTTGCCATGAAGATAGCAAAAGCAAGACAGAAAGCAACTATTGAAGAAGTTTGGCTTATAACTTCAGGAATAGATCTAGGAAAATATATGAACTCAGATCTGTGACAGGTTCAGTAGCAGAAACTTTATCACACTCACATGTAAAAATTCTAGAATAAAGAATCGTGGACTGAAAACTGAATCCCTTCATTTACAGACTGAGTGGAGATTGATGATTGGAGACTTTGGCAGGTGATCAAAAGTCAATGAAAAAAGAGATTTAGATCATAACAATGACTATGTTTACATGTCATTAACTAGTGCTTTCTATATTCAAGTCATATTTAAAAGACTTTTCTATGTTTCAAGGAGTGGAAGACAATGAGGGATAATGTTTATATAGTGCTTAATCTGAGTTTAGGCACTAATCTATATGCTTTAAAATATTAATTCATATATTCCTCACAGTGAACTTCCAATTTTGACAGTTTCTTTATTTCCCTAAACCCACAAAAGATGTCCTAGAAACTTGTTCTCAACCACTGCCCAAGCAGAAAGCCAAATTTATATTGATAACTATTTAGTTCTGCAATATTGCGAAGTCTCTAATACCATTCACTTCTCCTATGCACTGCAAAACAATCCTGCAGTATAATAATTGGCTAAGACTCACACAATTCATTGAAAGCTCTTGTATTCACATTTATCATTTAACACAGTAAAAAGTATGATTGAAATAAGCCATAGGAAGAAGTACATGAGATCAGAGATCAGGGTGTTTCCAAATGTGAAGCATCAATTTGTGTGCAATGATGAAATTTAGTACCTAAAATTCTTTAGGCCTCTTTTGTTCTTATTATGATGTGTCTGCTCATTTTTATTTAACAACAATTGTTTACATTTTTGTGTTTAATGATAAATTACTAGTGTGTAATAATTTTTCTCAGGTTTTTATGAAAAAAAATTTATTTTTGTTATAAATTCCCTCATATATTATTTTCTTATAAAAATTTTAATCCTTGATATTTTAAGTGCATTACTCTAGATAATAAATAAGCCACATTGTATTAGTATCTTTCCTACCTTCTTATGAAATTAATTTAAATTTTACTTTTTCTCTTTAAACAATTTATGCACAAGGATTATACTAATTTCATAAAATCATTATAACACTTAATATCAAGTATATTTATTTTTAGTTAATATCTGAAAATTATTCCAATAATACTTTATTTTACCAATCAGATGATTAATAAAAAATATTATTCTTAAATTAAATTTAAGGTATCCAATAATGAATTATTAAATGAACTTCATAACTTTGTATTTGGTGTTTGGGGTTAAAAAAAATTGAAACATTAAAAACATTCATATAAATATATTTTTGTCTTTGATAGAATTTCTATTCTAGAGCAGGGGTTAGCCTAAACATTTACTATAAAAAATCAAATAGTATATATTTCAGCCTTTGGTCTTAGACTATGATCTCTTTCAGGTAACTAACTTCACTATTATGGTACAAAAATAGACATAAAAAATGAGAACACATGGATCAATAGCCCAATAAAACTTAATTTAAAAAATAGATGATTAGTATATGGATCATAGTTTTAAAAATCTTTTTTCTGGAATATATGTACATACATATATGTGTAGACTTATAGATAGAGCTAGAGCTAGAGATAAAAGCAAAATCAGTAGGAAATTTGCATTTGGCTCACATGATAGCAAACTATAATAAACTTCACCATTCCAATTGCTAGAATTTAATATTCACATCATGACATTATGTCATCAAAAATAACATTATCGCCATTAATATGTACTTATATGAGCCTAGACTAATAACATGTTGTTTTTTTTTGTGGTTTGCCTTATGTTTAATTTTGTTTCTATGCAAATTCTAGAATAAAGAAGATTGAAAAATAAATGAAGACCTTTAGAAGCATGTGGAGAAATATCAAAAACTCTAACATAAATGTAATTGGAATCCCAAATAGAAAGGATATAGAATATTAAGAAAGCCAAAGTTGATCAATTAAAAATATCAAGAATAAATACTCTGTGAATTCATCTTCTAAATTAAAAGAAATTGAGAAAGCATAAATTATCTATTTCTATTGGAAGCATGGATATCATTATAGATAATTTAAGAATTAAAGGAATAAAAGGAAATATTAACAATAGCTTTATATGAATAGATTTGAACACCTAAATACATATCTTTAAAAGTACAAATGCCTACAATGACATGAAATAAAACAACTCAAAACACTATAATTATTAATTTAGTTGTTAGTTATGAGATGTATTCCATGAAGGCATCTCCAGGGTCAAAACCTCTTTCTGGTGAACATAATCAAAGTTTCAAATGACAAATAGTAATGGGCTTAGACCACTGCTTTTATAAGAAGCCATCACAGCTTTGGTTCTAGTAGGCCCCAGGTAAAACTTAAACTGTCTATAAACAATGGCATTCTCTGTATGGTGGGCTTTTTAGGCATTTAGAACACAAGCTACAGGGTCATGGAGGCTTCTACTGATATTTAAGAGTACAGGGTGAGAACCTAGGGTCAAAATTCTTACAATTTTTGCAGGGTCAAAATTCTTGCAAGCAGCTCCTGAGAGGTGATGTATAGAGCTTTGTGAATGAAACTAATGCTGTTTTGGAGAACCCATGAAAGAAGAGATGTCAGAAATATGAAATGTCTGCCAAGGGAAGCTGGAGGCAGTATGAAAATCCTGTCCAATGGAGAAGCCACGTGGACTATATCCACCATGGTCAGAGCCACCAAGGTCACAGCAGAGGGATTATCCAAGTCCCTGAGAGTCTACATCCTATCATTTTTGCCCAAGATATATAGCTGGAGATATACAACTTTGGTTTTTAAGTTTCTCACAGGCGTTCATAGTTAAAAGTTAACCTTGAGTTTCAGGAAAGACTTTGGCCTTGAACTGTTGAGCAGTATTCCAGTTAACAACTTTGGTTTCTTGAAGATGAACTGAATATATTTTACACAGCAGGATGGCCATGACACTTAAGGCTAGTGGTGTAAAGGCTTGGCCCCAGTTGGCACTATTTAGAGGTAGTGGAACCTTTAGAGGGCAGAGCCCAAGGGAGATCTTTATCTCACTGAGGGAATGCCCTTGAAGTGTATTACAGGACCCCAGTCTCTCTCTTCTTCATTCTCTGTTCATGACATAAGGAGTTGTGTTCAGTTATGTGCTTCTGCTATGATACTCTGCCTTGCCACAAACCTAAAAGCAAAGGGATCAAATGAAAATGGACTAGAACTTTCAAAACTGTGCATCAAAATAGTCTCTAAGAACATTTTCTAGAATTTGTCATAGTAATGGAAAACTGACTGACATACTTGGTAAGCTACATTCATCCCAGTTCAGACCAATATTTAAAGCAAGTATATATTGAGGTAAGTAGGCCGGCCTTGGGAAAACAGAGGTAAGCAACTCAGAGTTCTAAGAAGTAGGTGAACAATAGGGTAGGATCAAAGTCCCACCAAACTTGAGATAGAGAAGCAAGGAAACCACAACAACTTTGTTTGGAGTTCTTGAGAGAATAGAAATCCTTACAATTTGCCTTTGTTTTTCATATTTTATGCTTTTTGCCTTTTTCATCTTGTTCTTGGTGCACTTGATTTTGGAATATCAAACACAAAACACCCACTTAGGCTTTATAGTCACCATGCTGGTGGCTTCCCATGGCTTCAGACTGTCTGGACATTGGAGAGGGATTGTAACATAGATTTGGGAGAAGCTTTGAGAGGTTTCGTGACCCACAGCTGCTAGTCCCTCAGTCTGCAGAGCAGAGAAGACAGAAGGGTAATATCATTTAAAATGGTGGTCAGATCTCTGGGATAAAAAGTTTGTCTGAGCAGGATAGACACGGGAGAGATCCAGGTCAGGTAGAATGTGGTGGTGGCTGGCCCCACTACAGCATACAGGAAGACCTGGAAAAACTCGCCATGCCCCAAAGGTTCTAGAATATAGACTAACATGCTCCACATCCCTTATCCCAGTTGACAGACTGAATCTTTCAGAACCAAATGTTCCACACAATCCAAGTTGTTTTACAGGTGGTGCAGGTGAAAGGGCTGACACACAGCCCTGCCACACTTATTCCTACACTGTCATTATAATAAAGCAATTTTAAGGATAAAGTCTACTCAGAATCAGAAAATGCTTCTCCAACAGATGCTGCCAGGCAAGAAGGGGGCAGAGCTTAGCCTTCAGACTCCCATGTCTGGTGTGAGTCAGAGCTGAGAACAAACAAACCGCATGTTATTTGTGTCACACAAACTCTCTCATAGCTGCAAGATATTAAAATCAAAACCTGGGGAAGAAATATCTCTGTCTTAGAAACCTCAGCAAGTAGAGAGTCAACAGTCTTTATGACTGCTATTGCATTAACTGCTTGATGGAAACTGATTCCCAGTATAGTCACATATTTTCTGTTGTATCAGAATTATGATTTTACTATGTCAATTGATAAAATCCTCTCTTGATATCTACTCTCTCTTATCTCCATTCTCTCTCCCTTTCCTTAGTTCTTTTCTGTTCCCTCATTTTCTCTCTCTCTTTTTACCCTCACACTTTTTCACTCTTTTTTCCTCTTTCTCTTTACTCTCTATTGTCTGTTATCTTTATCTCTTATTCCAATTCAAATTTAACATACTAGATTAATGATTAAGCTTTTTAGTCTACTCTATATTCTCTCTCTCCACTGTTTTGTTTGGTTAATGTGGTTATGGAGATTATTAGCATTAACTTTTATAGCATATGCTGATATATGGCTTGCTCTTAAATTACCACTCTTAATCACTGTTACTCATCAAAACGCCAATATCATTCTTAACAGAACAAGGAAAAAAGTGTCCTAAAACTCACATGGAATAATAAAATTACAAAATAACCAAAGCTATTCTGAGAGACAAGATCAATACTGGAGAAATCACAATACCTAGTTTGAAGTTATGCTACAGAGATATAATAACAAAAACAGCTTTATACTAGCATTAAAAACAAATAAGTAGAACAATGAAATAGAAGACACAGAAACAAACCCACACAGATTCCCATCTTAACCTTGACAAAAATTCTAAAAGCAAATGTGGAAGAAAAGAACTTTTTAATAAATGGTACTGGAAAAACTGGTTATCAGTATGTAAAATATTGAAGAGATCCCTATCTCTCACCTTTCATAAATGTCAGTTCAAAGTGCATCACAGACTTGGATTAAAGACTAGGAATTAGGGCTGGGGATGTGGCTCAAGCGGTAGCGCGCTCGTCTGGCGTCCATGCGGCCCGGGTTCGATCCTCAGCACCACATAGCAACAAAGATGTTGTGTCCGCCAAGAACTAAAAAATAAATATTAAAAAAAAAGACTAGGAATTAGATCAGAAGCCGCAACTGTACAAAAGAAATAGAGCACCCATGTTTTGATTTATATGTACAGACAATAAGTTCTTTAATAAGACCACTAACACTCAGGAAATAATACCCAAAAGTAATAAATGAAATAGTATCATATATAAAAGATTCTGAATAGCAAGGCAAGCAAGAATTTGAAGACTGAGCCTACAGAATAGAAAAAAATCTTGACTAGGTGTTCTTCTGGAAGGTGATTACTATCCAGACTAGATAAAGAAATAGAAAACAACATCATAAACACAAATAGCCTAATAAATAAAGGGCCAAATAAACTAAACCAAAATTTTTAAACAAAAAAGTGCAAATGCTGAACAATATATGTAAAACATAGTTAAAATCTGTATCAATTATAGAGATGCAAATCAAACTACACTGAGATTTCATTTTTCTCCAGTTTGAATAAAAATAAATGTTGGAAAAGATGTTTGGAGAAGAAAACACTTATGCAGTGTTGATGGGATTGTAAATTAATACAACAATTATGAAAATCATTGTGTTAGTTTTTCAAAACCTGGGAATAGAACCTCTATTGACCTACTTATACCAATCTTCATTATTTATCCCAAAGAATGAAAGTCAGAACACTATAAAGATGCATGCAAACTCATGTTTATAACAGCACTATTCACAATAGCAAAGTTATAGATCCAGCCTAGGTGTCCATCAATGGATGAATAAACAAACAATGTGCATAGATAAACAATGAAATTTTACTTAGTCATAAAGTATGGAATTATGTCATTTTGTAGGGAAAAGAATGGAACTGGAATACAATGCTAAGTGAAAAAAAACTATTTCACATAATTAGCCCAGAATTATGAAAAAAATTGTATTGCAAAAATTGTATTACAAATATTGAGTGTAACCATTATGTGAATCTTTAAAAATGTCAGTATTATTTATGGATCTTTAATCACTAAACTGTCTTTGGTGCAAGACTACGGTGTATGAAATACTTGTGAATAGCCACTAATGTGGTAGCAATAATTATATAACAAAATATAGTATGACAGATTCATAAAGTCAAGGGTCATATGTATATTCTAATATTGAAAGCTAGAAAGAAATAAGGGAAATAAATGGAATATCATTAATATAGAAGGGAGAACAATAGAGTAGAGAAAGAGGATCAGAAGAAGGAAAGGGCAGAGGAAAAGATACTGAAGAATAAAATGGACCAAATTATGTTATCTGCATGTGCAAACAAATAACAATGAAACCTAGTGTGGTATATAATTATAATGCACTGATATTTTAAATCAGTATATTTCTTGTTATTTACAAATAATTGAAGCATAAGATCATTACAATAGGTGTAGAAATATCATGGGATTCAAATTCAGAACATGAATGATAAAATGAATGAATATAATAAAATTGTGGTAGTCACTTCAGTCTTCTAATAAAATATATGACTATGGTCATACTATGTTGAAGACATTCCTGATACATTTTGGAAAACTAAAAAATTGCCTAATCTTACCACTTCTGTCTGACATTGTACCAGAAATCCTGGTTTTAGAAATAAGGTGCACACACACACACACACACACACACACACACACACAATAGTTCCTGAGTTAACTCTGATTTTTACTGTCCAATTGAGGTTTTCTATAACAGTTAATAGCATAAGTACACAAATAACTTTTGCAATAAAAAGGATAACGGAATGACAAATGATTAATATAAAAATAAGCACTAATTAGTTGAATTAAAGCTAATTTATTTGGATTTAGAAACTCGAACATGAAAATAAAACAGTTGAGAATAGGATGTATTTGAAGAAATATAGAGTACAACATAAATATAAGTGTGGAAAAATGGTTAAATGACATATTCAGGTGAGCATTAAAGGACTGATCAAGTTGATATTGCAGTTTTTGTAACAGAAATAATCTTATTAGTTTCAGTAAGAATTAAGATTCATTGAGTATACTATTCTAAGTGCTTTGTTGCTATAAAGTTTTTAATCTTCACAAGCATATGTTATATGGTAAAGACTACTGTTATCCC
Source organism: Urocitellus parryii (assembly GCF_045843805.1). Taxonomy (NCBI): domain Eukaryota; kingdom Metazoa; phylum Chordata; class Mammalia; order Rodentia; family Sciuridae; genus Urocitellus; species Urocitellus parryii. The sequence goes on along the minus strand of NW_027554054.1, from coordinate 1,973,845 downwards.
CATTTAAGATTGGATTTTAGATATAGTATTTAAAAACAAAATTTAAATCACAATGAAAAAATAGAATATTAAAGTTCATAATCCAAGTAGTTTATGAAAATCAGGACTGAGAGGAGGTTGGGAAGAAAAGAGAAACCAGGGCTTTAGAAGACAACTGGGGCAGTGATGTTATATTCCAATGCAGTCATATTTTCTGATATCAAATAATTCATTGCCACACCTCTCATTATTAGCTTGTCTAGCTTGCTTTACAGCAACCTCCTTTTAAATAACAAGTCTTCATTTGTGGTTTCTCATCTCATTATATATAATTCGTATTTCATGTAAACACATACCCCTGTGGCCCGAGTGATAGTAAGAGCTCCTTTATTAATTCTAGCAGGATAATGAAATAACCTCTCTAGTTTTCCTGCATACTAAAAATAGCTCTGTACATAGTGCCTCCACCAACTGGGGGTGGGGCAAGGATAGAATAATTCCCTCAATCTTGGGACTCTTCTACAGTAATGCCAAGAAGGTTCCAAATCTAATCTCATTAACTATAGGTCATATTGAATCTAAGCCTGAATTTACTAACAGGCTTAGTAGTGACTTCTTAGACTGAGTGACTTCTCTTCACAACTCATTAAATCTAAATCCTGGAAACCATACATGTGGCAAGGACTGTGGCCAGTCTTATGTTTTGTCCACCTTGCTTCATCATGCGAGTTATACTTCCCTCCTGTGTGCCTTGGGCCCCTGCAGAAGTGAGTGCAATAGATTTTATCTTTCCCCCATGGCTGTCACCTCATAATGATGGCGATAGACATTCATCTCTCATGCTAGGCTGTGCTGGGTCAATCTGTTGAAGGCTGGCAACAATCAGTGGTGAGGAAAGTCAGCTTCAGTTTTCAACAAGAAAATTCTTCAGGTGAAGATACAAATACCTTCATGCACAGAAGAATCTAGGCAATTTTTCTTCAGTGGCAAAGGAGGATTAGGAAAATATGGAACTTGAAATTCTTGCTGTTATCTATATTTGCCTAAATTTCCACTTCCTAAATTTCAAAATCCTATTTTTTCCCTACCAGTGTCTTTAGCTTAACATGAGACATGTGGAGCATAGAACATTTACTTGGCTACCTAACTCTACATCTCTTACTTTCTGATTCACTCTGATATTCATAGCTGTTGCAGGGGAAGATGGCCTCCTTTGTTATTAATTGTACATCAATCTCTTTTAACTTCCTCTCCCCCTTGGGTACATGTTTTAGCAACTTTTTAAAACTTCAGGTGACTCAACATTAAAAATACTATTTTTATGTAACAACTATCATATGCACTTGCTTTCATAATACCCGGACCCCAACCAATGCTATAATTATACCTATTCCTCTTCTGTTCATCATTCTATTGATCATGATTGTATTATATACCATGAAATCTTGTGTTCCATTTCCCCTCAGGCAAGTGTTTATCTCTGAGCTCCTTTAATATATGAACATTCTAGTCCAAGAATTCTATCTAGAGATTTTTTTTAAATACCTGGGATCAAAATCAATCAAATCATAAATTAGATGCCATGTCTTCATTAGGATGATTTATTCTTCAATTGCTGTCATGCATAGTACCAGTAAAAGATATTGGTTATACCATTCAAATGCATGAGTACATTTTAACTCTGACCACTTGCTACTTTCTTCACTACTACAATCACCCTCTAGACTGGTACTTTTAGGGGCACTTTAGGGGAAAGCTGCTGTCCCTTTAAATGGTTCCTAATGTTCCTTCAAAGTTCTCTGTTCTTGTTTCAGATAAAGTACTAAAAAAAAAAAAAAAAAAAAAAAAAAAAAAAAAAAAAAAAAAAAAAAACTTAAACGAAACCAGATAAAGGCTGAGGTATAGTTCAGTTGGTAGAGTGCTTCCCTCTTTCCCTCTACACATACAAGGCTCTGGGTCCAATCCCCAGCACCACCAAAAACAGAAGAAAAAAAAAAACAGCCAAACTTTCAGAGTCATCCTGACCCTCTCTTAGGTGACCTAGAGTCAATGTCGCTCGCTATAATACTGAATTCTCCACCCAAAGGCATTCCTGTCTACCAATTTTTGAACATGCAATTCATGAAGAAGTGTGATCTCCATCTGAAACTTCTCAGGAAAGGGTCCAACTCTCCAGTATTTCTGTATGGGTTAAGTATAAATATCCCCCTTTGCTGTCTGGGCTTGGAGAGAAACTGCTTTGGGAGATACATGGTGCAAATAGTAAACCTGACTTCACTCTTGTCTCCTGGGCTGAGCTTCATCAGCTTTGCACTAACTAAGGGGCATTCCATAGTGTTCATTTACATTAATAAATGGGCAAAGGTACTGAAAGACATTTAACTCTAGTTAAAGTCACCATGGAAATAGCTTTCTTGCTGCTCTCCTAGTACTTAAAAAAATTGTACTTAAACAAATTACATTATACTTAGAGACAAATTACTTGTATGATCAAAGCAAATATCTAGCAATGACCCTCAACATGTACTGTACCCTCATCTATATCACCAACCCAGTGAGGAAAGGAACACACAGAGGAGAGGAAAATGTGGTCAATGAAACAATACATGGCATGTAGGAGGCAGGAATTTTGAAACTAACAATAATCAAACTTGAAAAGGAAGAACAACATTTGAGGATATTTAGTGCCAAATGTCAGAACTCATAAATCCACAGCAATTTACAGAGCACAGAAGCATAGACTAATATTCTAGAGAAACAGGGAAACAAAGAAAAAAACCACATATACACCCCAATAACAGATCCACATCTATTTAATCAAGTGATTAATCACAAGACTACCACTGCAAGGTAGTGAGTGAAGGAAAACATGATCTTTCCAATGTGTGTTGCTAGATGTACAAATATGGATAGATAGATACAAGGGTATTAAAAAAGTAACCTTGGTCAATTATCTGTGGATCATGAACATATATGAAAAACATAAAAAAATAAAATTTCCAGGAAAATATGATGAACTTCATGTGAAAAAATATTTTTGTAATAGAATACTGATAGTTTTCTATATTGTAACCTGATTGTTCATTGTATAGGTATACTAACTAGGTATACTAATTGCAAAATTCTTCCTCCCACCCATCCATACCTATTTATATATCTCTATACCTTTCTTTTTTTCTTTCTCTGTCTCTCTCTCTCTCTGTCTCTCTCTCTGTCTCTCTCTCTCTCTCTCTCTCTCTCTCTCTATATATATATATATATATATATATATATATATAATAAACTATAACACATTATTTTGAAGGATATAAGAAATGTTATATTCAAAATTCTTATCTTTATTGCATTCCAAAATAAATATACAGATCTGGAGATTACACTGCTAAGAAATAAGCCAATCCCAAAACACTAAAAGTTGAATGTTTTTGCTGATATAAGAAAACTGAACTACAATAAAGGTGGATATGGGGAAGAAGAAAAGTTCAGTAGGTTAGACAAAGGGGAATGAAAGGAGGGGGGATAAGAATAGGAAAGACAGTAGAATGAATCTAACATAATCTTCCTATGTACACATATGAAAATACCTAAGTGAATCACACCATAGTGCTCACCCACAAGAATAGGGTCCTAATTGGAATAAGATACATCCCATGCCTGTATAGTTTTATCAAAGAGGATTCTACTGTCATGTATAGCTAAGAATAACCAATTAAAAACAAACAAATAAATAAATTGACTTTAAATTTGATTTTGAATTACAAAAACACTAAAATATTGCTATCAAGAAATTGATAAAATGATTTTTGGGTAAAAAAATAAATTTCATCTTAAGATTAAAATCATGTTATTTAGAAATGTATATTGTTTCAGTATTAAAAGTCACCTTTAAAAATAATCATTTTATGTTAGAATAATTTTATTTTACAGAAAATTTTTAATAATGCAGAGTTCTGATATAACACATAACCAATTTCCTATACCATGTGCTACTATATGTTTATCACTATTAATAAACCAATAGTGATATATTATTTTTATTTTTTTAATTTTTTGTATTGGTTGTTCAAAACATTACAAAGCTCATGACATATCATCATCCATACATTTGATTCAAGTGGGTTTTGAACTCCCATTTTTTACCCCAAATACAAGTTGCAGAATCACATCAGTTACACATCCACATTTTTACTTAATACCATATTAATGACTGTTGTATTCTGCTACCTTTCTTATCCCCTACTATCCCCCCCTCCCCTTCCCTCTCATCTTCCCTCTCCACCCCATCTGCTGTTGTTTAATTCTCTCCCTTGTTTTTTTTCCTTTCCCCTCACAAACTCTTATATGTAATTTTGTGTAACAATGAGGGTCTCCTTCCATTTCCATACAGTTTCCCTTCTCTCTCCCTTTCTCTCCCCCTACTCGTCTCTGTTTAATGTTAATCTTTTCCTCATGCTCTTCTTCCCTGTTCTGATCTTAGTTGCTCTCTTTAAATCAAAGAAGACATTTGGCATTTGTTTTTTAAGGAATGGGTATCTTCACTTAGCATAATCTGCTCTAATGCCATCCATTTCCCTGAAAAATCCATAATTTTGTAGTTTTTTAGTGCTGTGTAATACTCCATTGTGTATAAATGCCAGAGTTTTTTAATCCATTCATCTATTGAAGGGCATCTAGGTTGATTCCAAAGTCTAGCTATTGTGAATTGTGCTGCTATGATCATTGATGTGGCAGTATCCCTATAGTATGCTCTTTTAAGGTCCTCAGGGAATAGACGAGAAGGGCGATAGCTGGGTCAAATGGTGGTTCCATTCCCAGCTTTCCCAGGAATCTCCATACTGCTTTCCAAATTGGCCGCACCAATTTGCAGTCCCACCAGCAATGTACAAGTGTACCCTTTTCCCCACATCCTCGCCAGCACTTATTGCTGCTTGACTTCATAATGGCTGCCAATCTTACTGGAGTGGGATGGTATCTTCGGGTGGTTTTGATTTGCATTTCTCTGACTGCTAGAGATGGTGAGCATTTTTTCATATACTTATTGATTGATTGTATGTCCTCCTCTGAGAAGTGTCTGTTCAGGTCCTTGGCCCATTTGTTGATTGGGTTGTTTGTTATCTTATTGTTTAATTTTTTGAGTTCTTTGTATATTCTGGATATTAGGGCTCTATCTGAAGTGTGAGGAGTAAAAATTTGTTCCCAGGATGTAGGTTCCCTATTTACCTCTCTTATTGTTTCTCTTACTGAGAGAAAAAAAAACTTTTTAGTTTAAGTAAGTCCCATTTGTTTATTCTTGTATTTAACTCTTGGGCTATGGGCGTCCTATTAAGGAATTTGGAGCCCGACCCCACAATATGTAGATCGGAGCCAACTTTTTCTTCTATCAGGTGCAGAGTCTCTGATTTGATATCTAGCTCCTTTTGAATTAACTTTTGTGCATGGCGAGAGAAAGGGGTTCAGCTTCATTTTGTTGCATATGGATTTCCAGTTTTCCCAGCACCATTTGTTGAAGATGCTATCATTTCTCCATTGCATGCTTTTAGTGCCTTTATCAAATATAAGAAAGTTGTAATTTTGTGGATTGGTCTCTGTGTCCTCTATTCTGTACCATTGGTCCACCTGCCTGTTTTGGTACCAGTACCATGCTGTTTTTGTTACTATTGCTCTGTGCTACAGTTTGAAATCTGGTATCGCTATACCTCCTGATTCACACTTCCTGCTTAGAATTGCTTTTGCTATTCTGGGTCTTTTGTTTTTCTATATGAATTTCATGATAGCTTTATCTATTTCTACAAGAAATGCCTTTGGGATTTTGATTGGCATTGTGTTGAACCTGTAGAGAACTTTGGGTAATATCGCCATTTTGATGATGTTGGTTCTGCCTATCCATCAACAGAGTACATTTTTTCATCTTCTAATATCTTCTTCTATCTCTCTCTTTAGGGTTCTGTAGTTTTCATTGTATAAATCTTTCACCTCTTTTGTTAGGTTGATTCCCAAGTATTTTATTTTTTTTGAGGATATTGTGAATGGGGTGGTTTTCCTCATTTCCATTTCAGAAGTTTTGTTGCTGATATACAGGAATGCCTTTGATTTATGCATGTTGATTTTATATCCTGCCACTTTGCTGAATTCATTTATTAGTTCTAGTAGTTTCTTTGTAGACCCTTTTGGGTCTTCTAGGTATAGGATCATATTGTCTGCAAATAGTGATATTTTAAGTTCTTCTTTTCCTATTTTTATGCCTTTAATTTCTTTTGTCTGTCTAATTGCTCTGGCTAGTATTTCAAGGACTATATTAAATAGAAGTGGTGAGAGAGGGCATCCCTGTCTTGTTCCAGATTTTAGCGGGAATGCCTTCAGTTTAATGATGCTAGCCTGAGGCTTAGCATATATAGCTTTTACAATGTTGAGGTAAGTTCCTGTTATCCCCAGTTTTTCTAGTGTTTTGAACATAAAAGGATGCTGTACTTTGTCGAATGCTTTTTCTGCATCTATCGAGGCGATCATATGGTTCTTATTTTTAAGTCTATTGATGTGGTGAATAATATTTATTGATTTCTGTATATTGAACTATCCTTGCATCCCAGGGATGAATCCTACTTGATTATGGTGCACAATTTTTTTGATATGCTTTTGTATTCGATTCGCCAGGATTTTATTGAGAATTTTTGCATCTATGTTCATTAGAGATATTGGTCTGTAGTTTTCTTCCTTTGAAGTGTCTTTGTCTGGTTTTGGGATTAGGGTGATGTTGGCCTCATAGAATGAATTTGGAAGAGCTCCTTCTTTTTCTATTTCTTGAAATAGCTTGAAAAGTATTGGTATTAATTCTTCTTTGAAGGTTTTGTAAAACTCCGCTGTATACCCATCCGGTCCAGGGCGTTTCTTGGTTGGTAGTCTTTTGATGGCTTCTTCTATTTCTTCCTTTGTTATTGGTCTGTTTAAATTGTGTGTATCCTCCTGACTCAATCTGGGCAGCTCATATGACTTAAGAAATTTATCGATGTCTTCACTGTCTTCTATTTTATTAGAATATAGGGTTTCAAAATACTTTCTAATTATCTTCTGTATTTCTGTAGTGTCTGTTGTGATATTGCCTTTTTCATCCCGTATATTAGTAATTTGAGTTTTCTCTCTTCTTCTCTTCTTTAGCATGGCTAAGGGTCTGTCTATCTTATTTATTTTTTCAAAGAACCAACTTTTAGTTTTGTCAATTTTTTCAATGTTTTTTTTTTGTTTCAATTTCGTTGATTTCCACTCTGATTTTAATTATTTCTTGTCTTCTGCTATATTTGCTGTTGTTTTGCTCTTCCTTTTCTAGGGTTTTGAGATGTAGTGTGAGTTCGTTTATTTGTTGGTTTTTTATTTTTATCTAACATACTTTATGCAGCTATTCATAGATTTTTACCTAATATACATGAATACAATTTGTGTTAGTTAGCTTTTTGTCACAGTGATCAAACCAGCTGAAAAAAGCAACTTTAAAAGCGGGAAATTTTATTTTGTGCTCACAGTTCCAGAGTTTCTGTCCCTGGTTGGCTGGTTCCATTGCTCTGAATTTGAGTGAGACAGAACATCATGGTAGAAGGGAGTGAGGAGTAAAGCTACTCACCTTGTCATAGCTGGGAAGAAGACAGAAAGGAAGGGGTCAGGGACAGACATAATCCAAGGGCACACCTCCACTGACCTCCATTCCCCACCTGCTCACTGTTACCACAAAATATTATATTCCACTAATCAATTCATGAAATGAATTAATCCACCACTGAGATTACAGCTCTCATAATACAAACCTTTCACTTTTGAACATTCCTGCATTCTGCAGTACAGGAGCTCCTTGGAGCTCACAGTCATTGCATGATTATAGAATTATTATAAATGTTTTCTTAGAAAAATAAGGTCAAATTTCACATTGGCACATCATCCATTCTCCTTTTACTTGTTCTTTTAAATTGTCTATACTCCATTGAACAAAATTTTAACTTTTAAAAATTAGAATATGCTAATACTATCAAAAAAATTTATGACATTTGATTTATTTGTTCTTTTTAGATATACACGCCAGTAGAGTGTATTTTGGCATATTATACATACATGGAATATAACTTATTCTAATTAGGATCCCATTCTTGTGGTTGTACATGAAGCCGAGTTACCCTGATCATGTATTCAAATACAAGAATAGGAAAGTTAGATCCAATTAATTCTACTGTCCTTCCTATTCTCTTTCTCCTTCCTTCCTTCATTCCCCTTTATCTAATCCAGTGGACTTCTGATTTTTAATTCCTGTTCATTTTAGTCTCATGGGGAATTGACCTAATCTTGTTATGTATATACATGAATATACCACAGTGAATTTTGCCTTTTTTATGTATATAACACACCAATTTAAAGCAAAAAATATAAATAAAAAAAAACAAGGAAGACTAGGGCAGCAGAAGAAGGGAAACAGAAGGGAAGAGAGCAAGGAAAGAGAAGTACTGGGAACTGAAATGGAGCAAATTATATTCCATGTGTATGATTATGTCAAAATGAACTTTAATATTGTGTGTAACTATGATGCACTTATAAAAATATTTGATAATAAAATAAATATTAAAAACCAACAAAAAATACAAAAATTGAAATTAAATTTTTGGGGGTAGGACTGTCATTTTAAGAAGTTATGGCAATTTTGTTCTCTTTCATATGTTAATAATTGCATTCATGGAAGTTTTTTTTTTTTTTTGATTTGCAAATTTCAAGTCAAGTTGACTAAATAATGTTTGCTTTGTAACTACAAGTATTGTGTCATTGCAACCTTTCAGTTTATTCTAACTGCAAATGTAATTACTGAACATATATTTAATACACTATTCAGATCTTACAAATTATTATTCCTAAAATTTAAAATGCTTGTTGAACTAGGGATTACTTCTAGCTAGAAAAGAAATTGAGGTGTTTTTTTTTTTGTTTTGTTTTGTTTTGTTTTGTTTTTAACCTGAATTATTTTATCTAGTAAATGCTTAAAACATTTTTTTTAGTTCATACTTGAACATTTTAAGACTAGTGAAATAGAATTAGGCCAATGTTTATTTTATAGTATTACTTTGAGAATACAAAAGTCTGACTTACATGATTTGAGCTAACCACCATATTTTTTTAAAAGAGAGAGAGAGAGAGAGAGAGAGAGAGAGAGAGAGAGAGAGAATTTTAAATTTTTGTTTGTTTGTTTTGTTTTAGTTTTCGGCGGACACAACATCTTTGTTTGTATGTGGTGCTGAGGATGGAACCCAGGCCCACGCATGCCAGGCGAGCACACTACCGCTTGAGCCATATCCCCAGCCCCTCACCACCATATTTTTAATGTGCTTCCTTGTATTGCTCTTGCAGGCAAATAATAACCATGTCACCAAAAATGAACAAAAGACTGAATGGTAGAGTTGGAAATATATAACGTTACTCAATAGTTATTGTGTAAGCTTGAATGGAGCTCTATCATTCAGATACTACATGGGATTTAGAAAATAATTATGTATAACCTGATCGTAGCATTATGTAGCTTTCTTTCAACATAGTTTTAAGGATGATTTATATATATATATATATATATATATATATATATATATATATATATATTAAAAGAGAGAGAGAGATAATTTTAATATTTTTTTTTTAGTTTTCGGCAAACACAACATCTTTGTTTGTATGTGGTGCTGAGGATTAAACCCAGGCCCCATGCATGCCAGGCGAGTGCGCTACTGCTTGAGCCACATCCCCAGCCCAAATTATGTATTTTCCAAATCTATAATCTGCCCATGTCACTATTGTGGTTTTGTGGTAACAGATTAATCAAGACAATATTATATATAAAAATAGGTTCATTTCTTGCTTTTTTTAAGTAGCTTCTTTGGGAAGCTACTCTAACTAGCGCATATGGCCTGTTAGCCTGCTTTGACTTAGGAAAACAACGGAATGATAGTGATAGTGATAGTCTTAGTTTGGCTGTGATGTGTTACTTTTACTAACAGACATGTTTCATACTTACATTTTTTATGGGCTCACATTATAGTTTTAACTTTTTTAAAATTTATGTATTTTTTAATTTATATATGACAGCAGAATGCATTACAATTCTTACTACACATATAGAGCACAATTTTTCATCTCTCTGGTTGTATACATAGTATATTCACACCAATTTGTACTTTGGATAGTAATGATCATCACATTCCACCATAATTAATTACTCCATGCCTGCTGGTTTCCCTATCTAGAGTTACTCTATTCCTCCCATGCTCCCACTCCCTATCCCATTATGAATCCGCCTCCTTACATCAGAGAAAACATTCGGCATTTGGTTTCTTGTGATTGGCTAACTTCACTTAGCATTATCTTCTCTAACTCCATCCATTTACCTGCAAATGCCATGATTTTATTCTCTTTTATTGCTGAGTAATATTCCATTGTGTATATGTAACACATTTTCTTTATCCATTCATTTACTGAAGGGCATCTAAGTTGGTTCCACAGTTTAGCCATCGTGAATTGTGCTCCTATAAACATTGATGTGGCTGTGTCCCTATAGTATGCTGTTTTTAAGGCCTTTGGGTATAGACCAAGGAGATTGATAGCTGGTTCAAATGGTGGTTCCATTTCAAGTTTTCTAAGGAATCTCCATAGTACTTTCCATATTGGCTGCAACAATTTGCAGTGAGTGTGCCTTTTTCCCCATGTCTTGACAAAACTTATTGTTGTTTTTATTCTTAATAGCTGCCATTCTGACTGGAGTGAGATGAAATCTTAGAGTAGTTTTGATTTGCATTTCTCTAATTGCTAGAGATGTTGAACATTTTTTCATTTATTTGTTGATTGATTGTATATCATATTCCGAGAAGTGTCTCTTCAGGTTCTTGGCCCATTTAATTGTTTCTTTGTGTGTGTGTGTGTGTGTGTGTGTGTGTGTGTGTTGTGTTTTTTATACCCTAGAGATTATTGCTGTATCTAATGTGAGAGTGGTAAAAATTTTCTCCCAAGATGTAGGCTCTCTATTCACCTCACTGATTGTTTCTTTTGCTGAGAAGAAGCTTTTAGTTTGAATCCATTACATTTATTGATTTCTTGATTTTAATTCTTACACTATAGAGAGTCTCATTTAGGAAGTTGGGGCCTAATCAGACATGATGGAGATTTAGGCCTAATTTTTCTTCTATTAGATACAGGGTCTCTGATTTAATTTCTATGTCCTTGATCCATTTTGAGTTGAGTTTTGTGCATGGTGAGAAATAGAGGTTTAATTTCATTTTGTTGCATATGAATTTCTAGTTTTCCAGCACCATTTGTTGAAGAGGCTAAAGTTTTAAAGTTTTTGCCATAAAGAAATGATAAATATTTGAGGAGATAGATATGTTTAATGTCAAATTTAAGTATTATACAATGTATATCTGTATAAAGACATTACTTGTTACCTCATTAGTATATATTGCTTTTATGCATTAATTCCAAAAAAATGAAAAAAGATAAGATGAAGAAAGTAGCATTAACTGTGATAATTTGCCTGTGGATTCTTGAACAATACTTCACCTCTCTATTTTAGTCAATTTGGACTGCTATAACAAAATCCCATAGACTGGATGGCTTAAAAATAACAGAAATTTATTTATCTCATAGTTGTGATGCTAGAAAATCCAAGATCAATGTACCAGCAGATTAAGTATATGGTGACTTCATAGATAGCTGTCTTTTCACTCTAAAGGTGACATAATAAAAAAAGAAAAAAAAAATCACAAGAACGGAAATCATTTATAAGTGCCCTAACCCAACATTGAAAGCTAATTCTTCATGACCTGATGAAGACCATGACCTCAAAAACCATCTCTTAATCCCATTACTTTGAGGGTTAGGACCTCAACTATGAAATTTTAAGAAGACAGAATGAATCAGACTATATGCTATCTTCAGAAGAATTATTGCATTTACGATAATATGTAACTAAAGTAATTTTTTACAAGTAATTGAGATTAACCATAGCAATATGTGTAGAAATAACAACATTTTTAAATTATTAGATCTAAAGTTATTATTTCTATAATTCTCTTAAACAGTGAGCATGCTGTTACCAATGCTCAAAATCAAGTGAAGGCAAGGCCTGAGAAGTATGAAAACAATTGAAGATGGATAGATAGTTTGCATGCCCATCCATTCATAAAATAGCTAGTTATTCTGTGCCAGGTATTCTCAAAACCACAAGGGTTTTTTGTGAATAAAATAAATAAAATTTATGCCTCCAATAAGCTTAAAGCTCTAAAGTGGGAAGATGGAGTAATATCATACAAATGTTTAGTTATTTTATTGAAAGCACTAAGGCAACATGTGGTAAGATCTATTTAGGTTGTATAAGCTAAGGATCTCTTTGATTTGATGCTTTATTGGGATGTTGGTGATGGGAAAAGAAGAACAAGACATAGGACCATCTGTGGGGCTATGATTGTGAGCAGATGAAAGTAAGTACAGAATCCTAGGGGGCAAAAGATTGGTTTGTGCAAGCAAAACAGGATCCAGTTTTGAAAGAGGGAGTATAAGAGGAAAAGAACCAGGAATCAGGCACAGAGCAGATTATGTAATGTATTGTGGATCACAGTAGGAAGCTGGATTCTTTGGGAATCCACAAGAGGCTTTTGAGCAGAGGAGACATACCTTTGAACAGCTGTAGAAAAAAATATGATGGTGGAACAGTGTAAAAGATTCATCTGTAAAATGGGTCCAAGATAGTAGCCATTTTTGAAAATTGCATAAGTTTGATGAATAAATATATGTAATACCCTTGAAATACTACCTAATATTAAATGAGAACTATAAAAAATGGTTTATGCTGAGGTGTTTTAAGAATTGCAAAGGCTTGGGGCAGGTAAGTGGTACAGCACTTGCCTAGCTTGTGTAAGGCCACCAAAGCAATGTGCTATCTCTAGGGAAGTGAATAAGGAGTACTTCCATGTGTGATTATTGAACTCATTCTTTATTCAAGTACAAATCAATTGTTATATGCACAGAAAATTTTATAAACCATACCTGGAATATAACAGTTACCAAACACAGATTTGCATAGAAATGACTGATTACATGGACTTTCAGAACAGAGATCATGGTCACTTTGTAGACCAGCACCCAAAATAGCCTAGCATTAGAAAGAAGACATTCAAATGGAACAGTATTGGAAAAGGTAAGCATCTGGAGATTAGAAGATCTAAGTGAAAGATTAGGAAAAAAAATCATAAGAATGGAAATCATTTCTGCACGAATAATACATTTGACAATTAACCTTACAGAAATTACATCATAATATACTGTTTTATTCGGAAACATTGAGACTTTTGTAGTTAGGTCAATTTGTAAGCACTCTTTTTAACCAATTAAGTAAAAAAAAAAAAAAGTCAATAGACTTGTAGAGAAATTGAGCTATACATATATTCTGATGAATCTTTTAAAATCTCTTGAAACATTTCTTCACAAAGCTCATAGATGAATTTCATTAATTCAACTGGAAATTTTGCACATTTGTATATCAAATATCTATGAAGTTCCTTTTAAGTTCAACTTTATAATTCAGCACTGTTCATTAATTGTTTCGATGTATGATATAAAGACAAAGCTTAATGTACAAAGTCTTAAAATATATAAAAGGAAAACTGAATCTTATTATCTATATTACCTTAAACAAAAAGGTGAACACAATGAAGAGAAAAAATATATTCACATTTCACACATATTTAAGGAGAGCATGTGTAAAGTTTTACATAATGAAAGAATTAGGACAGTGATGAAAGGGAAGCCTGGAGCTTTCTTCTAGGAAAATTATTTTTGTTCTTTCTACCTGCTGAAAGCCTCTGAGATATTACTTGTTTTCTCCCTATTTAGCAATGAGAAGGTTTTATTTTTCCATTTCTCAGTTCCTAAAGATTGATTGATGGTGGTTATATCAAAACTTCTAGCTGGTCTCCTGGCTTTTTCCCTTGTCCATCTACTGGCAGCCAGAAACCCGGAGCACCCAGGTAAGGGCATGTTATTACTCTGCTCAAAATGCACAGATTCCTTTGTTCACATTAAGGGTGAAAGTCAAAAGTCTCACATTGGTCTGAAGAGTGGTTATCATTCAGTCCCTCTCTCCCCTCACACCAAAGCTCTTGCTTCTCTACCCTTATGTTACTCAGCTCTTTCAAACACAGTAGAGACATAACTACTTTACAGTCATTGTTCTTCCTACACCCACTGCCTGGCCAGCTTTTCCTGTGGACAGAGTATGACTCACTGAGTACTTCCTTCAGCTCTTTAAACCAATGTCACCTCAAAGGAGGCTTTCCTAGCTCTTCAATTTCACTATAGAAAGATCCAACTGCCTTCTTCTCTCTGTGCTTCCTGCCTCCACTTTTGCCCTTGCTTTACTTTTTTTGGTATAGAATTGTGACCTTTAAATTACATATTTTGTTGATTTTATCTGTTAGTGTTGTGTTATACAAACATACACATATGGTGTCTATTCTCAAATTAGGTTTTAGAATACATGAAAATAAGATATGTGGTTTATTCTCTGAAGCTTAAAAGTTTTTAATATATGAAGTGCTTGATATCAATGTATTCCCTCCTTATAATTCATATTTTGCCACTTTGGTAACAATACTGTTTCCTATTTTTCTCTATTTATTTTTCTGCTTGAATCATAATAAAATGTTTATGATGAGAGTCTCAGGTAACTATGGCATTGAAGTTGTGTGTTAAAATGATGAGGAATCAAAGTCTCAGTAACTCTATGACCTGAAGCTGAGTCTTTTCATTTGAACCAAAGGTTAAAACATATGAGTAACAATAATATTAATTGTCATATTTTTGAAAATTATTGAAATTATTGATGAAAGGCATTTTATTTTCTTCAGTTTCTACCCCAATCTTACTATACAGATGCTATCGGTATCCCCATTTTGTATAAAAGGAAACATTGGCAAAGCAAGATAAAGCAATTCATTTAACTCCATTTGTTTAATTATAAGACAAGTTATATCCTGCCATCTGATTCCATAACCTATATTTATAAATCTATGCAACAAAATGGGACAGAAAATTTCACTTGTAAATGACAAAATCCATAGTCTAATCCATTTAGAAAAATCTGAAAAGCAGAATTGGTTTCTGGAAAATTACTTTGACCCTTCCAGAAAAGCTTTATGATGTCCTAGGTCAAAGATAGGCCAAAGTTCAGGAACCTGGAGAAAAATAATCAGCCAAAGTTTATTTAATAAGCATTGTGTTCTGATTGACTAATGGAGAGTAAACAGTTCAGTAATCATTTATGTGGCAAAGAGTGGGCATTATGGACATCTGCATCTGGCCTTCTGGTAAATGCACAAGGGAACACCTGTGAGTCTCACATAACTCATAGAGGGGAGGATGGGTATTTGTAATAAGCCATTTCTCAAGACCGCAAGAGGAGGGGTATTTTTTTGTTGTTGTTGTTATTGTTGTTGTTGTTCTCAAGTACCACAAGGCTTAGGTTCAATGGTGCCTGAGTAAAAACTGACTTGTGGACAGGAGGGAGTATTCAAATTAGAACAGTGTTCAGCCTGATAAATTATTAGTACATTGTCTTCATGAATGTGTACTTTAGATAGTGAAATGAAGCACATTGAAAAGAAACACCTTGACATATTTGGAGCTATTATGCAGAGACTAAAATCAGACTTGATACTTATTTTCTTGATGAGTAAGTGAACAAATAAAACTTGATGATGTCATCACAGGTGAGAAAAGCAATTACAGTCAGCATCTTATCAATGCTAGTAAAGACAGAGAATGTTTATTCTTTGTCCAATTAGCTTTTCAGTTTAAATGCCTCATAGATATCTCAAAAAGCTCTTTTATACACCTCCTCCCTATTTCCTCCCAAAATAAAGCTGGTTCACCTCTTTCTTCTCAGATCAGTAAAAGGGGACTACCATTAACCAATGTTTTATGTGCTAAACTAGTATTTATTATGGCTTCCGTTCTTTCCTACACCATAATCAATCTATCAACAAGTACTTTTCAGATTATCATTAAAAAATCCTCAAGTTATTTCCTTGCTTTCCCTTTTCCTGTCACCACCTGTTTCATACCATCATCTGTCACCAGCACTACCATAGTATCTAACTGGTTTTCTTGCTTCCAAATTTGTGCCATTAGACTATTTCACACACAGCACTCAGAATGATCTTTTTTAAAAGTGTAATCACATCATCTCCTGTTCTAAGCTGATTTATGAATTTTCAGTGATCTAAGATAAAATTAAACCTCTTATCATGGCCTATGAAATTTTACATGATCCCTCACTGCATCAATGTGGAACCTAGTCTTAGATTTTTACCCTTCCTCTCTGGGCTTCAGCCCCTTTGGTCTCCAAACTCTGCAAAACTCCCTGCAGGTTGAATAGACTTGCTTGATATTCTCTCTGCTTAATGAAACTTTATCTACATCTTTTATTCTTCTGTGCAATTGTTTTCCTCTTTCACAGGTTCACATATTGGTGGTTATTTCAGCATCAACTGAAAGAATATCCCATTCCTCTGTTTATTAATTATCAGTTTCTTCAGTGCATCATGTTCTCATATGCAAAATGGAACAGACAGTATCTATATCAATGGTAATTAAATGTAGCAATAACTAAATACATAGAATCTTTCTCAGCAGATGAGAAATGTGCTGAAAGATTTCTCATAGCTACTCAAAGAGTATTTCATTTATTTACAGGTATTCCAGCAGATTATCTTTATCCTGCTGTTGAATGAACTTCTGTGAATGCAAGTAGAATATCAGTATGTACTGATGAATCAGTAAATATTTATTGAATGAATTATTTGTCTAAGATAGGCAGTCTCACATCATATGTCACCTCTATATTAGTGCTTCAAGTTTTCAACAGTTCCAGATATTTTAATGTCACTCAGGTGGCAGTGTTCATCTTAAGAGAATACGGAAAAAATAAGCAAAGGGAAAGCCAACACTGTATCAAAAAGGCATAGTATCAAAAAACAATGGAAAGTCATTTGTCACCATTCAGAACATAAAAGTAATTCCATTCACCCATAAGCAACTCTGATAACCCAGAAAGTAAATATGGCAAGCCAGTAATTTTGTTGTTGCTTTGCATCGGGTATCTATTGCTTTTTGATCTAGTATCCTGCCACACTTGCAATGCTTCCTTCTCTTGTCTGCTATTATTTCTAGGTTTCGTAATTCTTAACTATGCTTTCCACTGTGTTGGCAATTTGCCCTTACATTTAAACTCTCCAAAAGAGATAAACTGATTTTACTGCACAATGTGTGTCTGTGGCAGATGATGACATCCTTAGCATATTTGTGGTTGCCTGATAGCCACAGCCAGTATTTCTTGCTAACAGAAGCTCTGCTTTATTAAGGTGACAAAGGGCAGCTCTGATAATTACATGTGGTTGTTCAGGTCAGCCATGCATGTATGATTTCTCCTGAAATTGGTTGTCAATAAGAAACTAAGGGCGTCTATTAGAGAGATTCTGGGAAAGGATGTGTTTTCTAATAAAAAGTGAGGGTATCATGAGAAGAGAACACATTGCTTCCTATTCCCTTCCATTTTGCACTACATGTTGTCTTGGGACCACATAAATGTCTGAAACTGTGACAGTCTTATTGAACTAAGATTCAAGCTAGGAATCTGAAGCCAATATACTGAGAAAGGTAGTGTGTAATGATCATGTGTCCTCAGTGCCATTCCTGGGTGACTGTACTAAGCCCGCAATCACATACAATTAAGTCAACAATTCATTTCTTTGGGGCTCTATGAATTTTAGTCATGTTTCTGCGACTTCATCTGTAGAAATCCTGACATACTACCCAAAATATAATAACCCCGAGGGACTGATTTCTCCAAATGGAACACCAAAGACAACACAGAATGCCTTTAATTTCTGGGGGAAATGTCTAGACTGACATGTTGTATCCATGACAGCAGAGTCGCACAGTTCAAAATATGGCCAGTTGTGTAAAATGGACTGTCCAAATCCTCTATATTCAGAAGCAACTGTGGGAAGAATAGGAACTTAGTGAGGGTACAATTCATGTTCAAGACATTGTGAATCATCATGTTTGGAAGGTCAAGGAACTAACTTCGTGGAAGACCCAGAACTGATCATAGAACAGTATACATGCCTTAGGAATCTTTTCCCTATGTTTCCTGACCTCATGTTCCTTCACCCAATTTTATGCAAGCCTCAAGTGTGAAAAGTGCATCTTATGTAAGAAAGACAGAATGTTGAAAATACAAGAATTGAAGAGATACAGATGACTGCTTGTGAAGCAAAGCCATGCACTAACCTCAAAGATTGCAATACAAATATTAGAACCTCATACAAGGTGATTAATTGACAATATATGTATACATTTACAAATACATATTTCCTAAAACCCTATTCAGCAATATATGGACAGCCATCTAATACTATCTACATAAATACTTGAGTAGTTTGTTAAAGAACCACATATAGAACAGGTCAATAATTACCTAATTTATATTTAAAATTTTTTAATTGATTTAATTTTGTGTTCTTGAATGCCCAGTTAATTAAATGTATTACCTTTTTTCTTCATAAGGAAGATACAAAGCAGTCATTTAAAGCAAATATGATTATCTTACTAGATAATGTCTTCATAATATACTTTTGTGTGTGTGTGTTAACCAACTGATTGTAGTACTCCTTTGAAAAGGAAAAAAAAAAGAAAATTCTCAACTGAGCTGAATTATTAGCATTTCCAACAATTGTACTTTTAGGTATGTCAGAAAGTGACATAAAAGTACTAGTCACAGTCAGTCATGAAGACACTTTATAAAACAGCCTATCACATTTCAAACCCTCCGTTTTGTCATTCTTAGAAGTCCTCTTCCTCCCTGAATATCAGATAGTGCTGACAGACTGAACCTGTCACCTCACTCCCCGCAGCGCTGCAGGCTGAAAGCGTTTTCTGAAAGATTCATAGTGACAGTGGAAAACTGTATAGACCTGCATTTTTCCATGTATTTAAAATGAATAACTCAGATTATTGTATTATAAAGCATTGGGTAAATTCTTTTAGTAAGTTATCCAGTAGATATGTACTAACTGTGACAATTTATTATCACATAAAACTTTAGAAAAATAGCTCTGTCTCAGTCATTTCTTATTAAGAATAACTTTCAAAAACAGGAAAGTAAAGTAAATCCATCCACTTTGAATGCATTATCTTCTTTTTTTTTTTGCATCCACGTTACTGCACCTGTAAAGTTTAATAGATAACTGTAACATTGTACTTGACTCCATCACATACCCTTCCTCCATTGAATTCTAGTCCTACTAATGGGTTTATCTATTTTAAGAGATACATTTAAGAAGTCTGTTGGTTAAATCAATTTTACTTACTACTATTTATATATGAGAAATAAATTTTCCTGAAGAGAGTCTTCTTTCCCCAATATGTGTTCTTAGCATATTGGCTATCAGTGTGTAGTTTACTTTTGGGCTCTCTATTTCTGTGATTAATATTTCTGAGATTTTTTTGCCAATATCATAGAATTATGATTGTTATAGCTTTGCATTACATTTTGAAGTCTGGTACTGTGATGGCTATTCAAGGTGTTTTGTGGGTACATGAATTTTGTGATTGTTTTTGTTCCTTCTGTGAAGAATGTCGATGGCATTTTGGTAGGGATTGCGTGGCACCTGTAGATCACTTTGGATAGTATAGACATTTTAAAAATATTGAGTCTTTTCATCTATATATGTTCATCCTTTTCATTTTCTTTTATTAATTCATTATACTTTTGTGTGTGAGGTTAACTATTACAAATGGGATTGATTTTTTAAAAATTGTTTTCAGATAATTTGCTATTGTTTGTGGCAAGCCCTCCATGAAATGTGAGTGGACCAGATCATCATGGATGCCATTGAGTGGGAAAGTCTGGTATTTGGAAACTCACAATGGCACTCCTACTGATGACATGGCCCAAATACTCGTGAATCCTCATCTCGCTCTACCAAAAGTCCTGCATAACGCCAGAGATGGGGTGACTTGCTGCAGCCACATAGACTCACAACCTCTTAGAAATGAGTGTGTCTTACCAAGATGACAATCAACCTGTTTGTCGCAAGTCCTTACCACATCAAGAAGCAAGATTTCTCCCACTGAAACCTTGCCCCTGACTTTGATGTATTTCTTTAAATAAACAACCAGAGCTATTTTCTAGCTGGTTTGGGCTGGAAGAATCTATCAGACACTCTGCTTTTAAAACTAATTCTTGTCTCTGTCTCTTAATTCTTCACTATTTCAGACTTCATTTTTCTCAGGTGGCTCATTACCTTTTGAGCAGGAAAATTTACCCTGATGAGGTTCTGGCTGCCTCATGATTGTCATTATATAGAAATGTTGCTAATACTTGTATGTTGATTTTGTATCTTGCAATTGCTAAGTTTGTTTTATAATTCTAATAGATTTTTTTATGGGTGGGGAAATTCTTGGGTTTTCAATGTATAAGATCATCTTCAAACAATGACATTTTGACTTCCTTATTTCCTAGATGAATGCCCTTTATATTTTCCCTTCACTTATTGCTCTTGTTAGGACTTCTAGTACCTTTTTGAATAAAAAAGGGGGAAAATGTTGCACAAATTATGAACAGGAAATATGAAAAATGCTCAACATCACTAATAACCAGGAGAATGCAAATCAGAATTACAAGGAAACACCACCTCATTGTAGTTAGGAAGGTTATTATCAAAAAGAGAATGGATCAAAATTGCTGATGATAATGTGGAAATGAGGGGGATCTTCTCTACTGCTGGTAGGAATAAAATTAGTACAGCCATTATGAAAAACGTTTGAAGAGCCAGTTCTTAAACTAAAAATAGGATTTGATTCAACATTGCCACAACAAGATATATATTCAAAGGAACTCTAATCAGAATGTCAGAGAAACACCTACACGCTCATGTTTATTGCAGTACTAGTTGCAATAGTCAAGAAATAAAATAACCGAAGTCCATCAACAAATTAATGGGTAAAGAAAACATGGTGTGTATGTACACATAGAATACTACTCAGCCATAAAAGGGGATGAATTAGAGGTCATTATGTTAAAATAAGTAAGCTCCGAAAGACAAATACCACATGGAATCTAAAATAGTTGATTTCATAGAAACTGTGAGTAAAACAGTGATTTCCAGAAGATGGGGGAAAGCATGGGGCTAGAGAGACAGGGCAAGATCATACAGTCCATGGGTACTAAGTGGTAATTCAACGGAAGTGTGTTCTGGTGTGCATTACATAAGAGAGAGAGAGTGACTATAGATATAGAATGGTGTTCTGTAGGTTTCAAAAAAGCTAAAGGATTTTGAATGTTCTTACCTCAAAAAGCTGATCAGTGAGAAGATAAATGTTTTTACAAGGATTCAAACATTACACAATTTATACATGTATAGAAACACACATGATACCCCCACAAATATGTAGTTGTGTGATAATTAAAATATAAGTTAAAAACATAGAAATAAGAAAAAATTCATGACATTGAGCAAATGGGAATGTATAGCTCATTAACTTTATTCATGGTTTTTCACAAGGAATAGAAAAGACTGAAATACAGAATTTTTCAACAAAATATGAAGTCCATTTGGTTGATTCTCAGCCAATAAGCCTCCAAATCTAATAATTATTTTGTCTTCTATTCCCGCAGTTTAAATGTTTTGTTGTTATTCTCATTTTTCTTCTTAGTACTCCCGTGTATATGTTTTACATTGAGTAGCCTTTAAGATTAAGGTTACAGTTCATATAAATACTGCTCTTAAAATAATTGTACAGTACTAAAATGAACATTTGTTCTTTTCATCTATTGTAATTCTCTCTTGAAATTATCTATTTTCATAATTTACTCCCATCTTTTCCTCTATTTTGTTTAACATACCAATCACAGGTAATTTAAAAGTCCCTCTCTATTAACTCCAATGTCTGGATTTTTTATATATTTGTTTTTATTTTTCCCTTGATTTTTGATCTTATTTTCCTGACCTTTTGCACATATCATGATGTTTTTATTATGTGAATAAAGAACCAGAAAAGCTGCAAATCCAAATCTTTTCCCACAAAAAGTTCTCATTTGTTTTGTTATACAGATGGGCAAATAGTCCAGTCCTTCCAATTAAACAGAGTATGACCCAGTCCTCCTTTTGCCTCCAGTTTGCCCCTCTGATAACTTCAAATGAGACTCTACTAGGTTTCCGATGCTTTGAGCCTGAGAGAGTACAGGAGCCTAAGTTCTGTTCCTGGGGATTTTTGTGTTTGGCCTTTCATCGTCATGATACCTACTGTTTTAAAATCTGACAGAGGATAAATGTATTTATGGCTCACTGCTTCCTTCTTTTTTTCTTAAATTTTCATTGTGGAAATAACACATGACATAATATCTGCCCTCTTACTCTCTAAGTATACAATACAAAATTGTTAACTATAGGCATAATATGGTGCAGTGGATCTTTAGTTCTTATTCATCTTGCCTACTGAAAACTTTATACCCTTTGACCAACTCATTTTTCCCTTTCTTTAGTTCCTGGCAGCCACCATTCTATTTTTTACTTCTGTGTGTTTGACTATAATAGATTCTACATATAAGTGAAATCTTGCTGCATTTGTCTTTCTACTGTTAGTTTATATTACTCATCATAAAATTGCCTGTTCCTCATCTTAGAGGAAATATTCAGTTTGTCATCATTAAGTACTGATGATAACAGTAACATTTCATACATGAACATTCTTATGTTAAGAATATTGTACTCCTATTCCTACTATACTGACAGTAGCCCCCTTCTGTCTAAAGGAAGTTTGTCTCATAAGTGCTGTCAGACAGTGGGAGACTGCTTTACCTTGAAACCCCAGACTACCACCCTTCTCTACAGCCCCAGAAATCAGGAAATGTTTTACAATGTGAATTTGGGTCTACCTAATTCCAACTAACTATAGTAGCCCTACTAAACTGTCCAACCTTTATTGCTTTTCTCCAAAAATAAGATCTCTCCGCCTGGGCCAAGAAATGGCTTTATAGCCTATGCATAGAAAAGGCAAAGGCTGAAAAATGTTAAGTTCCTCTTCCCCTCTAGATCTCATAGTTCTTTATTTAGCATGGCATTTTAAAACTTATTTGTATTTTGTAACAGTTACATTAAAAGAATTGCTTTGCAATGAACTTCTACATTTTATACCACAATATGAACACTTGCCATGCAAAGATTAGTACTTACTAGATCATAGCTTTTTTATATATTTATTTTTCAGTTGTAGTTAGACACAATACCTTTATTTTATTCATTTACTTTTATGTGGTGCTCAAGATCAAATGCAGGCCTCGCACATGCTAGGCAATCGCTCAACATACTGTTGAGCCACAGCCCCAGCCCCAGATCATAGCTTTTTTGTTCTGACTCATCCCGGTTAAGTGCTCACTTGCTCAGAATAGTGCTTAAGAAATATATTTTTTTAAAAAAATGTTATAAAAGTGCTTGAGTTTTCAACTCATGTGTCTGTGCAAATGTGTGTCTATAAAAATGGACATCATCACTTGAATATACTTCAAAAGAATGCCAAATCCATTGCACTCAAACTAAAGTCTTCTCCAGTTCCACCATTCCTCACGTGTGACTGTTCTTTTCCTTATACTGTAATGAGCAAAGATCATTGTGGCTGCATAAGATGTAAACTTGGGAGATTATCTCTCTCTCCACTCAAATGAAATTTATAAAGTAGTCATGACATTATCTGTTGGGAGCTGGGAATGAATTACGGGTCTTTGAACTGCCCAGAGACAGAGGCTGACACCTCACTTGGGAATTCCTCAGCACAGATAAAACCACCCAGATGTATGGTAACACCCTGTTCCAGGGGAAATTCCATGGTTGCCATGAGTTTTTCAGTTCATGACCTAAGGTTCAAGCACCAGCACCTGGGGGTAGAAAATTGTGGGTGCAAGCTGATGACTGTAATTGGGCAGTTCAGACTTTGACCTTGGTTCTGTTTTAAAGTAACTTTCTCACAGTGAATGCCATAATATGAACACTTGTAATAAATGTAGGAAGCCTACATATCGTCAGTCCTCCACCTTCAGAGGCTGGCTGAACCACTGGGTCCTGCTTTTGTCTATTTTTGTGTTTGTTCATCTTTTTCCAATTCCCTTATCATCCCGGTTGGGGGAAACTGAGTACACGTCGTGCTGACCATAACAATTATCCATGCTAAAATTGTCTTCCCTTTCCTCCATTATAACTTAATTCAAGATCATATTTTCCTTTAATCTTCTTTATAATAATGTTCCAATGAGTCTCCTAATTCCAATATGATTATCTTCCTATCATTCTTTTTAATTGTCACTAGAGATTTATTTTTAAGTCAATATTTTTGCAAAGAAATTTCCTTATACATTTTCTATCCAGAAGTAAAAATACATTGGATTGACATATGGGGTGCTTCATCAACTCATTCCTCCCTACCTCTCTAATGCATGCTTTGCTTTTCCCTTACATATGCTTCATTTCTGAGTACCATGGTTCCTGAGCTTGCTTTTCCAAATGCACGATAACACTCTCACTTCCACATTTTATCATGATCTTCCCTGTCCTTAGAATACATTTTTCCTTTTCTTATCTAACATCAACTGTTCCTCTGAAATCATGTTCCTATGCTATATGCCTATCCTATTCCCTCACTGAGAATAAATTCTTTTCTACTGTATTTCTAAATTACACTCATGCATGTATCTATTGTGGCTTTTTATAATCTTCTGTAATATTTGCATCACATCTCTCACCCCAAATACAGAGTAAATTCCTTGAGAGCATCCGCCTCATTTATTTGACTATATGTTCTCAAATTCTGCCACACCATCTCTTTCAGAACAGGGCTTTATTATTTTTTTTTAATGAAGAGTGAGATTGTATTAAGAAAGGATCACAAGTTCATTTCTGTGCCTTTGTCCATCATCTGAATTTCTCTTTTAAAACAATAGTTGAGACACATTACTTTCAAGAGAAAAACTTTTTACAAAAAGAAAACCTATGTTTTATCTTTGCATCATTCTTTTTTTCTATATTTGATTTTCTTTTTCTTGAGATAATTTTAAGATGTTTTAGTATGCTATGTTTGTTTTTTTAAAAAATGTTTGAAAATCAATATTCATTAAACAATTACTAAATAAAGATATTTTAAGAGCTAAATCATTTTTATGAGTTTATTTTATAACATTGCTGATTATGGATAAGTATTGGTCAGTTGAAAGAAATAATGTCAGAATATCATTTCTTCAACAGTTGCCTCCAGATCAGCACATGCTTTCCAAGTTCTAATCTGTAACTGGAATTAGCAAGAAGGTTTGATTTTAGCCACAGAAATTTATAAAAATGGTTAATATGAAATCATCCTGATTTAATAATTTGTTAGCTTTTCTCATACCATAATTTTCATCTTAAAAAAGATAAAATAAGCTATACTTTTCTTTTTAAAAAACTAAATTCAACTTATTTTATCCTTACTCCTTGACTTTTCACTGAATTAAATATTAGAAGCTGGTGATATACGAACTGAAACCATCTGCTGTGATGCTAGAATTTCAACATTGTGACAACAATGTCATAGCAAATACAAAGACTGATAGATTTTGGGGAAATGAAATCGTAGGAAAATGAAATGTTTTAACAATTAGTAAAATGTGCTAGTGAACATTTATTTAAAAAGTGAAAGGTAAATAGATCTTGAATTTAAATGTGATAGAGTTTTGATTTCTTGGTTCACTTCAATAGAAACTCTCAAAAATGTGTTCACTACTATTTAATTTGCTATAGTATTATAATCAAAATAAAATCATTTTGCTATGCAAGGGATTTTCTATCTACACTTACTTTTCTTTATCACTGTCTTGATGTAGCACTGTTTGTTATCCATTCACTGAAGAACATCTAGACTTCTTGCAAAATTTGGCAATTAAATAAATGAACATTTATTTGCTGATTTTGGTGTTGACATAAGTTTTCAGATGTTTTTGGTAAAGCGTATAATTACTGGATTATATGGTAAGAGGACATTTAGGTTCCGGAACAGTGGCACATACCTGTATTCCGAGCAGCTCAGCAGGCCTTGAGGCAGGAGGCTCTGGATTTCAGAGCTAGCTTCAGCAATTCAGCAAGTCAATCCCTAAGCAACTCAGCAAGACCCTGACTCTAAATAAAATATAAAATGGGATGGAGATGTGGCTCAGTCGTCAAGTGCCTCTGGGTTCAATTCCTGGTCCAAAACAGAAAAAAAAAAATGTATAGTTAGTTTTGCAAGAAGGTGCAAAATTGTCTTCCAAACTGTGTCTGTACCATTTTCCTTTCCACTAGAAATGAATGAAAATTCTTGTTGCTCCACATCTTCACCAGCATTCAGCATTATTACTGTGTGAGTTTTGGACATTCTTACAAGAATGTAGAGGTATTTTATTGTTGCTTTAGTTCATAATTTCCTAATGCATACAATGATAAGCATATTTAAGCATTATATATTGTCTATATAGCACCTTTGGTAACAGTTCTGTTGAAGCCACTACCATTTTTAAAATTGGGTCATTATATTTTTATTTTTTTGAGTTTTAAAAATTATTTGTATAGTTAGATAGCAATCTTTTCATATAATATTGCAAATATTTTCTCCCAGGCTGCCTTATCTTCTAGTTCTCTTGACAGTCTTTTCCAGAGCAGAAATTTCTGATTTAGTAAAGTCTAGAATATCAATTTTTCCTTAATCATGGCTTTTTATGTTGTTTTATTCAGCTTTTTCACCACTGTGACTCAAGGATCTGATGAGAACAGTTTTAGAGGAGGAAAAGTTTAATTGGCACTCATGGTTTCAGAGGTCTCAGTTCATAGATGGCTGACTCCATTGCTCTTGACCTAAGGTGGAGTAGGACAACATGGCAGAAGAGTATGTTGAAGGAAAGCATCTCAAGACGTGGTGATCAGGAAACAAGAGAGAGTTCTTCTCAGTAGGGACAAAATATAAACCTTAAAGACAATCCTCCAAATCTCTACCTCCTCCAGTCATACCCTACTTGCCTAGAATTATAACTCAGTTAATTCATATCAGTGGATAACTCCTCTGATTAGATTACACCTATCATAATTTCACCTCTGAATGTTCTTGCATTGACTGATACATGAACTTTTGGAGACACCTTACATCAAAGTCATAAGAGGTGTTATATCTAAAAAATCATTGCCCAAACTAAGATTATACATAGTTTCTTTTATATTGTTCTATAGGAATATTATATTTATTTTCATGATCCCTTTGTATTATCCTTTGTAAAGAGTGTAAGATTTTATATATATATATATATATATATATATATATATATATATATATATATATCCTTTTTGTTGCATATGGGTTTCTTGTTGTCCCAGCATCATTTATTTTCCTATGTGCTTTTTTTCCTTTTTAAAAGTCAGAATAATGTATTTATGTGGATCTTCCTATAAAATTGCTATTCTGTTATTTTGATCTACTTATCCTACATTTCTCAACTACCATGCAGACTTTATTACTGTAGTTTTATAGGGATTCTTGATAAAGGCTTTCAGTACTCCTACTTTACAATATTGAGTAAACTATTTTGGGTCTTTGGCTTTAGATTCAGTTAACCGATATCCATAAAATAACTTGCAGGGTTAGGATTATATTGAACCTATTGGTCAAATTGAGAAGAACTGACTTCTTGGTAGTGTTGAATCTTCCTCTTCATGAACATGGAATATCTCCCCATGTATTTAGTTCTTTGGTATATTTCATCAGAGTTGTATAATTTTCCTCATTGTATCTTACACTTATATTGTTTGATTTACAACCATTTCATTTCTGAAGTTCTAATGTAAGTTTATTATTTTAATGACAATTTCTGACAGAAAACTGACTAATGTTTTATATTAAATTTGAATGCGACAATACAATCTTGCTAAGATCTCTTTATAGTTGCAGGTGTTTAGGGGTTTGTTTTTGTTTTGTCACATACTTTGACCATTGTTACATGTGCAACAAATGAAGTTTGCTTTATTTCTTTCCCTTATGTACACATTTTATTTCCTTTTTTTTAACTCAGCAATTACAATATCCAGGGAAACAGAGAAGGGTTAAGATAGGAGGGAATATCCTCAATAAAATATTATCAAATCACATTTCAAAACACAATAAGAAAATTATTCACCATGATCAAGTGGGTTTTATCTGAGGGATGCAAGGTTGGTTCAATATACACAAATCAAAACATATTATTAATCACACAAATATACTTATGGACAAGAATCATATGTTTTTGATAAATGCAAAGAGTGTTTAATAAAATTCTGTATTCATTCATGTTAAAAAAAACTGCAGAAACTAGAGACCTAAGGACCTTAGATCAACATTATTAAGGTTATATATGACAAGCCCCAAACTAACGTCATACTACATAAAGAAAAATTAAAAGCATTTTCAAATCAAGCATAAGGAAAGGATATCTACTTCCACCACTCCTATTCAATACATGTCTTAAAATTCTAGACATAGCAGGAGCTGAGGTTGTGGCTCAGTGATAGAGTGCCTGCCTGGCCTGTGTGAGGCACTAGGTTCGATCCTCAGCACCACATAAAAAATACATAAATAAAATAAAGTTATTTTGTTCATCCATAACTATTTTTTTTTAATTCTGGACTTAACATTCTGGCAAAGAAAGAAAATTAAAGTGACACAAATAGGAAACTAAGATGTGAAATTGTCTCTTTTTGCTGATAGAATTATTCAAAATGTAGTAGAGACCCTATCCTTTAAAACAAAACAAAACAAAAACCCTCTACCTGGAGACTTCTAACAGGTGATAAACAAATTCAGCAAAGTGACAGGCTGCAAGATAAACCTACAAAAATCAATTGCTTTACTGTACACTAATAATACATCTTCTGCTGTGGAAGAAATCAGGAAAATGGCTCTATTCACAATACTTAAAGAAAAAACATGGGAATAAATCTAATGAAGGAGTTAAAACAGCTCCACAATGAACACTGTAGAACACTGAAAAAATAAAATAAAATGAAGAAGACTTCAGAAGATCGAAAGACCTCCCATATTTCATATTCTTAAATAGGCAGAATTAATATTGTCCTGTGGGCATATTACTAACTGTGACATACAGATTTAATGCCATCCCCACCAAAATACTAATGATATTTTTCACAGAATGAGAAAAAGGGTCCAAAAATTTATCTGTAAGAATAAGAGATCCAGAATAGCTAAAGCAATACTAAGCAAAAAGAGCAATACCAAAGGCATAACAGTAGCTGATCCCAAATTACAATACAGAGTTGAACAAAAACAACATGATATTTGCCTGAAAACAGACAAGAGGACTATGGAGTAGAATAGAAGACACAGAGACAAACCCACATAGATACAGTCATCTGATACATGACAAATTATGCCAATGTATGCCAAAATCAAGTTGGAAGTTGGGCACACAACTGTAATCTCAGTGGCTCAAGAGGATCACGAGTTCAAAGCCAGTCTCAGCAATAAATAAATAAATAAATAAATAAATAAATAAATACATACATAAATAAATAAAAATTTTAAAAAGGCAATAAGCAACTCAGAGCGTCTTGGTCTCTAAATAAAATACAAAATAGAACTTGGGATGTGGCTCTGTGGTGGAGTGCCCCTGAGTTCAGTCCACATTACCAAAAAAAAAAAAAAAAAAAAGGAGATAATAGTATAGCAATTCATAGTAGCCAAGTTAAGGAACCAGCCAAAAAGCCCGTCAACAGATATATGGATAAAGAAACTGTGTGTATATGTACAATGTAGTTTTACTCAGCCATAAAGAATGAAATTTTGTCATTTGCTGAGAAATGGATCCAACATTATATTAAGTAAAATAAGCCAGACTCAAAAAGTCAAAGGTTGAATGCTATCTCTCATATGCAAAAGCTATATGAAATAGGAAAAAAAATGGAGAAAGAAGATTGGTAGAAAAAATAAAGGATGTGAAAAGGGAGGAACTGAAGAACAAAATTGACCAAATTATGCTATATACATGTATAAATATACCACCGTGGAATTCAGGTTAATATGATGGATTACATTCATTGATTTTTCTGATGTTGAAGGGAATTGATTTTGTATATTCAACTTAGATCCTATGTTCTTGAAAAATATGCTTATTAATTTTTATAGCTTTTTGACTTCTCAGAATTTTCTGGTACTAAGATCTTTTCAGGGGTAAAAAACACAACGATCCTTACTTTTTTCCAATCAGTATACATCTGCTTTCTTTATTGTTTCTTCTTTTAATGCAGTAACTAGAACTGTCATACAAAATTAAACAGAAGAGATAACGTGAAGAACATTTACCTGGTTTTCAAACTTAGTGAAAAATATTAATTATTCCATTATAAAGTAAGAGGTTAGCTGCAGATTTTCAGAAGCAATTTTTTTCTGAGATATTCTGATATTTTATTAATTGATTTTGCTTTATCTATTGAAATTGCCATATGTTTTTAAGATTGTGAATTAGATTGATGAATGTTTCAAATATATCACCCTCTGGGATTAATTTTGCAATGTTTATTAAATAATTTTAAATATTTGCAATTTTATACTTTTGAATTGTCTTTGTGAATTTTCGTATTGGAATAATCCTAAGTTCAAAAAATGTACATAAATATGTGCCTGTCATCTATTTTTGGAAACAATTAGTGTGACCTTGGCAGTATTTCTTCTTAACAGCTTTTTAAAAACTCGCCAGTAAACCCATCTGGGAGTAAAACTTCCATTGTGTAAGTTTTCAATTATGTTTTTAATTTTTGATATATAGAAAAATTATTTATTTTTCTATATTTGAAACACCATTTGGCAATTTATATACCTTTTTCATTTGTGTTTTTTACATTTGGACTAATTATTTGTTCTTGATACATGAAGGGAAAACTTAAGTTGCTGAGTTTGCATATTTTGATTTTTCAAATTGCTCATGTTTCTCTACACTGATTTCATTGTTCTAAACTCTGCTTTATCTTATAATGCAACCACAGATATTTTCTTGTGCTTAATATTAGCTTGTCATATATATTTTCTTTTAAAAAACTTATCTGTAAGCAAAATATTTATTAGTTTCAGATAAACATCAGAATTATTATGAATTTGGCTGATAGCTTAAAGGTAAAAGTATAGTCTCTGGAGATAGGTGCCTTGTCATTGTTGACTGGTGTCACAGCCTGAAAATAGTTACTCAATATTATTCTGACTCAATTACTTTACCTATAAAATAGCATGTTTTAAAATAGTGATACATAAAATCCCACATAAAAGAGGTGTTCCATATGTAAAAGGTAAGGAGATATGTAGCAACAGAAAATAATATACAGCAAAGACAAAGATTGCCATAGGTGGGAGAGAAACAATAGCAATGTGGAACATGTTCCAAAGACAACACATTGTAGAAAATACAGAACAGAAAATTAAACAACTTGAATATGAATCGTATGAGAGCTAAGATATAAATGTTTAAATCAGATAACAACTTTAGACAATAAAACAAAAATAAGGGACGAAAATGTGCTGTGTTAGAATACATTTTCAACTGAGGGGTGTTTTCCCTACAGGTTTTTTTTTTGTTGTTGTTGTTACTGGGTATTGAACATAGAATTGCCTAACCACTGAGCTACATACATCCCCAATCTTTTTTTTATTTTGAGACAAGATCTTGCTAAATTGTTTAAGACATTGCTAAATTTCTGAGTCTGGTCTCAAATTTGCAATACTCTTGTCTTAGCTTCCCAAGTTACTGGTATTAAGGGAATGAGCTTCTATGAGCCACTATGAGCCACAGGACACCCTCTACAGCAAAGAATTACTCTGGTCAAAATGGAATTGTGCTAAAGTTGAGAAACCTTTTATTAGAGTATTTTATGTTGAATTGTATCTCTAAAATTATATATTGAAGTCCTAATTCCCAATACTTCAGAATGTGAAATTGCTTGGCAAAAAGGTCTTCGCAGATATAATCCAGGTAATATAAGGTCATTAGGGCAGACCCTAATCCAATAGGGTGGACATCCTTATAAAGAGCCAATGCAAAGACAAACAGGAAAATACCATGTAATAATAGAAGGGAAGATCAGCAAGATTCAAGCCAAGGAGATTTAAGGATTGATAGTCATTACCAGATACTAGAAAGAGGCAACGAAGAATTTCATCCAATCTCAGGATGAGAATGACTTTGCTTATAATTTGATTTTGGATTTATCATCTCTAGAACTGTGAAGCAATATATTTCTGATTAATCACTGAGTTTATGGTACATTGATATAGTACCACTAAGAAACTATTACACTAGGTGAAAGAAGAAGCAAGTAAAGAAGAGATAAAGTTTATTGTCATACATTAAGTTTAAAGTATGCAAAGTGATCATTGAAAATGCTGTCATGCCAAATATTTATGTATATAACTTTATACCTTTTTCCTTGCTCTATATTTTCCATCAAAACATATATTCCAAACACATTCTTGTACTGTAAACAGTGAGTGATGGGAGTTTATATATAATGGTAGTTCCACAGGTTTATAATGTAGCTGAAAAATGCCTACCACCTATGGATGTCATAGCTATTGTGATGTCATCATGCAACACACTGTCCATGTTTTACTAGTGATGCTGATATAAACAAACCTATAGCATTTCCAGTTGTATAAAATTACATATACCTACAACTACATAAACAGTGCATACTACTCGATAAAGATTATGTATAACTGTTTTTGGTTTATATATTTTACTATAGTATACTTATCATCACTTTAGAGTACACTATATCTCCTTATAGAGGAAATAAAAATAGCTAAATAAGGGCTGGGGATGTGGCTCAAGTGGTAGCGCGCTCGCCTGGCATGCGTGCGACCCGGGTTCGATCCTCAACACCACATACAAACAAAGATGTTGTGTCCGCCGAAAAAATAAAAAATAAATATTAAAAAAAAATAGCTAAATAACACGTTGTGTTATGTCAAAAGAAGTCTCATATGTCCTGTGTTCCTTTTATCTATTGATTACATCATTTCTTCTTGTGCTCAACTTAATCTCATGTTACTGTGATCATCAAGGGCCCTTGGTATATATAATCCACCATCAAATTTGCCAATCATGGGCCATGTCAAGTGATTGATCTGGAAACAAAGTTAGATTCATTATGAATTACATGCAAATGTGAAAAATTAATGATGGTAACTGCTCACCAGTCAAGCAAATCCCATTCTGCCATAGCTATGACCTTGAGCATCAAGCACAAAGGGCCAGAGGCTGTTAAAATGCTGATTCACTGAAGGTAATGAAAATAACCTTTGAGAATGGCCTAGCTTTGACATGGAGAAACTTCTGATGACCTGGATTGAAGACCAAACACAGAAGCTTGCGCCTCCCGGTCCCATGATAATCAGGGCCAAAGCAAAACATTACTTGCTAGAACAAATGTGGTTGAGAGCAACCTGGGAGAGTAAACAATTGCACCTCAGTCTAGGTGTATAGTAGGCTATGCTGCATAGATTTGTGTAAGAACACAAATTTGTGATGTTCAAACAACCACAAGACCTCCTAATGACAAATTTCTGAGTATATTCAAATTGTTAAGTGGCACATCTATTCATATTTGGAAATGTTGAAATTATAGAAACTATTATAGAAAGCATTATAACAATTATTGTAACAATTTAATATTTGAAAAAGTTGTGCTACATTTTATCAGCTTCAGAAGTTGTCATAATTTTTTACACTACATATATTATATGTGTAAAATATGCAACATATTTTCATATTTTATATTATATATTTTGTATACTTATATATTATACATAATATACAAGTTTAGTGTGTTCAAACACAAAACACAATATATTATACAGTATAATTATATGTTATGAAAATAATATTAAAATAATAAGAAAATGTAGAATGTACAAAGTATATCAATATTATGTACATATATAATATATAATATATGAAAATACATATATATATATTATATGTACATATATAATATATATGTATATTATCTCACAACATGGACCATTATGCTAATCAAAAAAATTAAAAAACAAAATAATTTTAAGATTACATTATTTACTTTAGCAATACAGCAATGTCTGCAAGCACATATTAAGAGACACTACCTGTTTTATGAAGATGCTAAAAATATCTAAACTTTTTCTATAATCAAGTTATGTGTAGCTTAACACTAAAATATTAGTAAAAAAGGGAAGAAAATTGTTTTCCCATTGTAAGATGCTTTCTTTCCATACTAGCTAGATGACAGCCAGCTAACCTCCAAACTGATGACTAAGAAGTTAATCACAGATGCATGAAAAATCAAAACCTAATCAAGAAACAGTAACCTATAGCTGACCAACAAATCTGTGAGAAAGATAAATGTTTTTATTTTTTTATTTTTTAAGTCACTGAGCTTTGGGGGAATTTTCTTTTTCTATACAGAGTAAAATTTAATTAATATAATTCAGATTGAGAGAAGGAAAATTATGAAAATTATAACAGTTTAATCAAATTATGAAATAATTCTATAAGCAGTTATATACTAATAAAGTTGAAGATACAGAAACAATGAAAATGTCCCTGACCAACACAAAGTGCTAAAGTGCCACAAAAGAAAAAGACTACTTTACAAGACCTAAAAGTCGTAAATATATACAAATTAATTCAGGCCAAGATGATTGTAAATTTAATACGATGGGAAAAATCAAAACCTGATTTTCTGTATTAATATAATTCTAAAAATTTCAAATATCATTTTAAATATTTCCTTATTATAGGCAGTTTAGAGAAGGGATTGAAAAAAAATGATTATGTAAATGATATGTGTATGTACCACAAATGCAAGCACATCAATTCACTACAAATATGAAATAAAATTTTAACATTTATAGAAAAATAATATGAATTTTTCAAAATCTAATTCAGAGTAAAATTTTTTAAAGCATAAGGAAAGCTGAATTCACTGCCTTATAACAAAACTCAATGGGTATAAAAGACATTTCACCATCCCTTTTAAGATCAGAAATCAAGCATGAATTTCTATGTTCACTTTGTTATTCTTTAGAGTACTAGATGTCTCACTTAATACTTTAAAGAGGAATCTAAATAATTTTATTAATTTCCTAGTCTGCTATATCAGAGTGCCACAAACAGGGAGATTTAAATAACAAAAATGTTTTGTCTCACATTTCTATTGGTTAAGCTGTAGGGTTGCTTCCTTCTGAGCACTGTGAGGGAGAATTCATTCAAATTCTCTGCCTTAGCTTTTGCTAGTATTCATCTCTGGAAAAATAGCATTTTATAAAACAATAATATAATGTGATAGCCTTTACTTGTGCTACAAGATTATAATTACATTCATGCATTAAAATGAGTAAATAATGCAATTGCAAGCTCTAATTTATCATATTCACTTGTAGAAATGCTATTTAAATTCATGACAACTCTCATGCATTGTATGCTGTTTCACATAGCAATATTCTCATGTAGCTATAGCATTATGAAACCATAATTAAGATTTATTTTTAAATTTACATCTGTGAAAAACATGCTAAGTGTTATTTAACCAGAAAAAAAAAGACATCCATGTTATGAATCCTATTAAATAATGATTTTATGATCACATGTAGGATAAGAAAACTTCCTGTTGTTTTGCATTTCACTGGAAAAAAAAAACACAACCAAAAAAATATTAAGGAGAACGTTAGTCTTGAAAACATATTTTAAATTAATTTATTTTAATTGAGAAATGGGGTTAGATATTTAATTTAATTAAAACAGAAGCAACAAAGTCTTTCAAAACATACCATGGAAAGCTAAGCAAAGTAGAAAGAAAAAAAATGAAGAAAGAGGAAAAAAAAAAAAAAACATAATCATAGACCCAGGAACAAATATATCAGAACAATGGAAGAAAATGGTGTAGAAAATATTTTGAAGATTTAAACATATAAGCAGCGTATCACATAAAATATCGTATGAAGCTCTGTTCTTCCATGCAATCACTTCTTAAAATTTCACTTTTTAAACTATTACTGGAAACCTTCTATGACACTACAGTTTTAATTTTTTAATTACTGGAGAATTTTTCTAAGTGTATTTTGATTAAGGATATTATTCTTTGCATCACAATGATTCACAGGCAAAGAAATAATATCTTGAGTATCATAAAAAATGCTCAGGACAAGTTTGACTTATTTCTATTATAAATAACTTTTCAAGGTCATGAAGATATTTCCTTTACTTACTAATAAAAAATACTGATGATATTAAATTTTACATTTATTAGTCCCATAGGTAAGCAATAGTGCCAGTGGAAACACAGAAAAACAGTGAACTTTGTGTTAAACAGTGACCTCTGTGCATAACAGGATGTTCCCCAAGTCACATCCTACTGTTGTAAATGTGTTCTACATGGTCTCTGAACGTTTTTTCTTTTTTTTTTAACATTCATATCCACAAATATAAATTTTAATGCCTCCAGTGTTTATTTCTTTGACAACCAAAAATTGCATGATTATGCAGAATAGAGAATGATATTTTAAAATATATAGACATTGTGGAATGGTTAAATCAAGTTAATAAACATTTCATTAACTTATAAACTTATTTTGATGCAGTGAGTACACTTAAAATATACTCATAAATTTCAAATATGTAATATATTGCTTTTATAGTCACCATATTGTGTAATGATCTCTTGAATGTATTTCTTTGATTTGAAATTTTCCATCCTTTGACCAACATAAAAACTGGAATTCTAAAGGAAGAACTTATATAATCCACATCATTCATCAGGTATTTTTAGTTAAGTCTTCTTTGAAAAACGTCTAACTATTCCTTTAATCCTGAAATACCCTAATATCACATCTGTTGCCATCTTGTTATAATCACCTAAAATAAAACAAACACTATAATAAAATGGTGAGTCTGATCGGTTTCCAAAAGCTGTGGTCCAAAGGGATCAGTTTCTTTAGTTTTTTTTTTTTGTTGTTGTTTGCCAGAAAACATAGAGATACAAGATACACAGTGTTTCAATCAAATATCAAAGATAATCAAAGTCATTAGATTAGTATAGACCACACAGAGTTCCTGTGAAGAAACTTTTGAGAACTGTGTCATGATAAATCTCCTAAAATATATTGACTTTGCCAGCTTTTGTCCACATGGCAATTCTTCCATTCTGCAACCAGTCTGTTTCATGTACAGATTAACCCAGGGATCCTGCACTTGAAAGAGAATGCTCTAGGACTTCATTTGTATTCAAGACTCACTGTTCTCCAGGGAAAGCTGGGTAATCCACACAAACTGCCAACTGAGGAGACCACAAGCAGAAACAGAAATGTCAGAAACTGCCCTGATTCAACTATTTCTGGGAAGAAAACTAAATGAATAATTTGGTTAAAATAAATTTGCTTTTTCAAACTCATTAAAAAATGTGAAAAGAATACAACACTCTTGTGACAAGACAGTTTTGGATGCTAAATTAATATTTTCTGATCATAGCCACTGATGATAAAAATGTCCAATACAAGTATGTTTATAATTGTAGTTCTGAATTTATAAAAATATACACAGAAATATTTTAAAGCAATGTAATGGGGAAAATTCCCCTAATAAAATAATTAATAGTCAATAGCATATTGTATAAATATAAGATGAATAAATAACTTCAGGAAAGTCATAACAATCTTTTATGTAGGTTCATGGTTACTACTTAGTATATACAATACATGGATACAGGGCATAAATCTTTAAAATTTGATGAATTATAAAAATAAAAACAGAAACTAATATTAAAATTTTTGCATATGAATATGTTAATATATCTACAAATACATATAACTGTATACACATATGTCTATATGTAAACAAAGTGATTGTACGTTTATCCTTTTCCTAAATTTTTATTTTGTATGTGACTTATACTTCCCATGCTAAGATTTCACATTAAGGAATTTAAAAACATTTCGAGACATTTATAAATTTCGAACAAACATATGCTAGGTATATCTGAATGTCATAGAATGATAAAAAATTAACTATTCCATCATGGATCACAAAACCCAGTGAAATAGAAATATTTGTACAAGATGATCTACACATGATTAGATAACAGATATGAGAAGAACATAAACAATATAGCCACAGGAAAGGTGACTAAAAATTCCAGACTGAGGGAAAGCATCACAGAGAAGGAAAGAGCCCAATCTTTGTTCTAGATTAAAAGGTGACTGGAAACTGTAGTGACTTCATTTTGATGTCTACAAGTGTATACATAATGAACTCATAGGTGCTTAAGAAAATAGGATTGGTGTTAGCTAAGGGGCTAAATATTTAATTGCAGCTGTGCACTTTCCTGTAAGTCAGTTGCTGTAGAATGCATCCCAGGTTGCCATCCTTGCCTTCTGTGAGTTGACAGCTCTTGCACATTGAACAATAAATGGTGATGTCTTCCGGACCATATAGATCGTCCCATGCTTTATTAGCCACATCTCTATTTTCTCAGAAGCTGGAACTGAGTAGTCCATGTAAACATGCCATAAATAATTTATTTACAGATAAGAGGTAAACAGAGTAGGGCAGGGTACTCTGGGTCTATGAGTATGTCCCTATGTAAAAGGCCAAGTTCAGAGGTATTCCTATTCCTCAAATGGGGGGCACCCAGATATTTGTGGGTAGGCAGTAAATGGAAATCAGTCCCAATTCTTTTTTTTTCTTCTTTGTTTGATTGTTTTTGTTTTCAAAATGGAAAAGTAGAAAACTGTTTTTAGTATCTATATTGTGATGTAAATTTCTAAACCATGAATTTCATCAACATGAACTCATACCAGGATACTGGTAGAATAACTCTAAGATGTTATAAGATTCATCTTACCTGAGATTTATTTTTACTTACGAAATAAAGATTAAGAACATTTATGATTACAGGAATTTAAAAAAGCAAAACTATCTCAGATATCACCTGATTCCATATCATTGGAAAAGCTAGTTAAGTGCTAAACTTAATCCTCTTTTAGTTATTATTACTCTTTCAAACCTGCCTCAATGAATTATTATTTGGGCTTTTCCTCTGTTTAAATACTTACTGAATATATTTGATTTGTACATTATTTACAAACTAACAGTATGTACTGAAGTTTTACTTAAGATAATTATTAATCATTTTTAACCTTTGAACTAAATTTTCAATTAATAATTTGTTAGAATGTTTAGCTTTGTATAAATTTTATTTATATGTTGTATTTTAAAACCTACTTACTCTACAATTTTTTTATATGAAAAGTAATTCTTCCTGCTATCAGGATAGCTCATATGGTGAGTAGCTTAACCACAAATCGATACTTGAATGTTTCTAATAGTAACAACTTAGTTCTGTGTCTTACCATCAAGATTACAAAAGCACTTATTTGAATTTCTAGCCTTTTGACAGAAGAGTGTCTTGATCATTTTAAAAAATCTTCCTTATAATGATTGGCCCTGCTCAGGACAAGAGGTTATAGAGATAAGTGAGCGTTATGGATTTGATATGTGGGGTCACCAAAAAGTTCCATGTGTGAAAAAATGCAAGAATGTTCAGATGTGAAATTATCTGGTTATGAAAGCCTTAGCTTATCAATGGACCAATGCTCTGGTATAGATGAACTGGTTGGTAACTGTTGGCAAGTAAGGTATGGCTGGAAGAAGTAGGTCACTGGAGTTGAGCCTTTGAGGTTTATATTTTGTACCTGGTGAGCAAAGCTCTCTTCGTTTCCTGATTTTCACATCCTGAGCTGCTTTTCTCCACCATACCCCTGTGTCATGATGTCCTGTTTCATCTCTGGCATAGAGTAATGCAATCAGCTGACCATGGACTGAACCTCTGAAATTGTGAGGCTAACCAAGTTTTAAACCTCTTCTCCTCTAAATTATTCTTGTCAGGTCTTCCAGTTACACAAGTACAAAAGCCAACTAAAATAATGTGGCAGCAGTATTTCTTCCACTATGGAGCTTATACTCTATCAGAAGGAAGAAACTGATTTGCTTTATGTTCTTTCAACACTATTTTGGTGTGCGTGAGGCATACTTCTGTATACATATACATTATATATACATCTATATATAAATAGAATTAAATTCCAATTTGTGAAAGTTATTTGATTTAATAATTTTCAACACCACAATTTAGGCTGAGTAGCATAAATTATGGGGCCTATTTCAAACTAATATTTTTTATTTGTTTTTTACAGCATAGCTTTTCAATTCATGTCATTTTATTAAGCATAGCAAATTTGGTCTGTTGCTCTAGAGGATGACTGCTTCCTATGTCTTTGGACACATAAATGTCTCTCACTTTGAAGATCAGTTCAGTTTCCCTTGAGAAACTATCACGTTCCTCTCATCCCTCAACACAGTTCATATTTATCATGCCTTTAGAAAGCCCGTTTTTTTTCAGTTAGTCCTTAGGTTATCATTTCTCTCAGACTAAAGCTTAGACTCCATTAAAATTTTCTTGTCTTTTAGTATTCATTAGTGTGGAACTAAGACTTTTAGAGATTTTCATATTGGTATTCTGCCCAATAATTTGTGGTTAGTCATTGACAAAAATTAAAATCAATATCTTCACAAAATTAATATGAGATAGACCAAATATATAATTATAGAAACATTTGAAGCATGAAAATTTCTGAAATCAGCTCAATGAAAACAATATGCAATTCACTTGTGCTTAAAAGAAAAAAAAAAGATATGTAAATCCTTCAAACTCCTTAAAATGAAAATTAAATATTTTAAGCAAAACTATCAAAAATTTGAGTTAAATTTTTAACTTCTCCCAGTAAAGGTAAAAACAGATAAATGTAGAATTTAGTCTGCTTCATATGTAGTAATGTCTACATATATGTAGTGTATTGTACTGAATGAAAATATTACAAATAAAATATTCAAAATGCAGTGCAGTAATTAAACCACTTTCTAAAAAAATGGTTAATAAGTTTAAGGTCAATTATTTATTAAGAAATGTGAGCAACTAAATCTTTCTTATTCCCTCACATATGCCTACATAGAATCTAAGGTCAAATACAATAAAGGCTACGTGATTTACTTTTTATTTTATATATTTCTACCTTTCTCATCATTTAAATAAATTAAAAAATTCTCCCAGGACAGAAACCATGAGAGACTTTGTTCAAATTCAATGCCCAGAACTTACTATGTTGTCCAAATTCAGAAGTACCCCATAAGCCATTTAATAAATAGCTTATTGAGCCAATTAATTCAGTAAAATGAATCAATTCATAGAACAAAATGAATGAATTTGCTTATGCTTGCAAAAAACAATATGATCAATATAAATTCCCAATATTGTATGAAACAGGCATAGAAAAAAATATGGGCTAATTGCGTTATGTAAAGAGTTTTTATTGATGATGCAGAGTGGAATTGTTCTCTTCAAAAATTTATTAGCCAAGATGATTCATTGAAGAATTTGGTCATGATAAGATTTTCAAATTTTGAAGAGACATTTTGCCAGAAGTTATAACACATGAATGAGAAATAAGCCCCCAGTGGTATTTATGAGTAAAGTGGAGTAACATCTTTCACTTTAACACTAATGCAGAACAGGGCAGAAGAAAAGTTGTGCATCAGTGTATACACTGTTAGTAGACTCTGGGAGCTGGGGAAAACAAACAAAAGACAATATATATGCTTGATATTAATTAATATCAATCCTTGATATTAATTAAATCAGATTTAATAGAAGTTCCTGCTTGTCTAAATAAATAAATAGATAGATAGATAGATAGATAGATAGATAGAAAAATTGACCAGTGAAACTCCAGAATCTAGATGTGTTTTATATTTATACCAATCATTGAGGAAAAATATCTTAAGAATCTTTTGTCTATGCTTTACCTGAAAAAAATTATGATTATTTGTCCTCCAAGTCATCACAAAGGTATGATTTAAGACAATTTCCTTTTTGTATTAACTTTGAGGTAAGCTATAGATTGAAACTGAGTATAAAATATATTGTTATGAAATAGATACATATTTACATAAATTATAAAGTTTAATACTGAACTATGACTCAATGAAATTTTCAAGTGTCCTAGATAATGATTCTTACCTCATCATTATTTTTTTTTTGCAATCATCTATTTGACTACAGTTCATTAAATGTCACTGAGTTATTCTTTTGCTCACAAAGATTTAAAGACATAGCAAGGGTCTAGAAAAGGCAATTTTTAAATTTCTGTCTGAAACAGTAAAAGCATTATGGACTTAGGAATTTTGATGCCCAATTATATGCCATTGGCATCACTGACATACACAAATCTATTGAACTCATGTAGCAAGAAGTTCTTGTCATGACTGATTTGATAATTTTCTTTGAATTACCAAGCTATGAATATCTTTTAAAGAATTACAAAATCCAAACAACAGAAGAAAAGAAAACTACATGAAAATTAGAAAATACTCTATTGTAAGGTAGATGGTAATCTAAAAATAGTACTTATTTTTAAACTCCACTCCTCTGAAGTAATACTTTTGCAGTTTGTTCTGAATGTCTAAATTTCCATTAAATCAGGACAAAGCATTGACTCCATTTCAACAAGAAAATATTTACAAATATGGGGAAATGATGTGGAATCATAACAACTATTTTTATAAGAACAATAATAAACCATTAGCTCATGGAAGGACATATATATATATAGGTTATTCGAAGTGCCAGTAAGAAAGAAAAGTCTCTTAAAACTTTATGTTGCAAACATGTATGTTGTGGACGTATTTTTTTCTCAATAATGTTTTTTTCAATGTATGACAGCTAGAAGTAAAATGAGGTGTCTCTATATAAAAAATTAATATCATAAAAACAAAATCCATAGTATAATTGTATAAATTGTAAATTAAAATCAAATATATAATGAATCAGCAACTCTTGGCTACAATTCTTACTGAAACTAAAATAGATTTTTAAATACTGACTGTGGCTTTAATTGGAATTTCCCAACTGAATGATGACAAATTGCATACTTTCTTCATTTAATGAAATTTTATTGAATTGTAAAAACCTTTCTTCCATAAAAAAAGTGATTAAGGAGTAATAAGTTAATCCTATATTTAGAAAAATTAAATGTACCCCGCATATATATCACTATGTGTCATTTATTCATGACTTTTTGAATATATAATTTTGTATGTATATTATAGGGGATACTAAAAGCTGTTTTAAGTTATATTTCATATTACTTGTTTATTCTTAGTTTTTTAAACTAAACTGCATTAATCATTAGTTGGAATAAAATAAGTAAAAAGTAAAATGCTAAACTATAATCTTATATTTTACCAAAATAATTGCAGTAATTGTATTAATGATAGTGATGCAAAAATGGCATTAATGTCTTTACCATTTTTTTAACGAGAATATTTTGACAGGCTTCTCTTTTCCATAAATACATGTCAATTTTTTTTTCCTCATAGTGCTTGGGATCAAACCTAGGACTTTGTCCATGCTAGGTACCTACTCCTTCATGAGCTATACTGCCAGCCATAATGAGATAATAATACATACATCATAAATATTGCATTTAATGTTGACATTTATCTTTATGTAAAATTAATATGACTTTTGAGGAGGCAAGTGTGACTTGATTAAATGTAGATATGATTTTGTCAGTAATTTAATATAATCATATCTGTTCATCCTGCCCATTATGTGTTTTCCTTCTGCTTCAACTCTACTTATCCTATCTAGGAAAATATCAATGCTATTCATCAATGAAGACAACTAAATCTTTGTTTTCAATCAAGTTTTTTTTAATGCTTCAAATACTTATAGTCCATATCAATATTAGAAATATCAAACATATACTGGATATTTCCATTTTGACATTCACAGGTACTTCATAATCAACATTTCCACATTTCCACCAATATTCAGTTCAGGTCATTTGGGGAAGCACTTTCTAAAGATAATTGTGTCTGTTGGGCAAATGCCACTTCTTCTGCTTTCTGGTCAAATAATAGTCTTGAATTTTCTGGGTCTCTTACGGAATATTGTAATGATATTATTATTTATGGCTAATGAGAATATCACTTTCGAATAGAGAATATAATTACTCATTCATGTTTTTCATAATATCTTTTTCCTTCTTTTGTTATACCAACTAGCAATGTCTAATATTATGGTTACTCCATCATCTTGAAAGAATTTTCTACTGTTGAGTATGATGTCTCTACGTGAGAAATAATTTTTGTTATTATGACACTAAAATTTTGAATTTTTTAAATTGCTAATACGTAAAATCATCCTATTCATAGAAATTGTCACCTAGATAAGGGATGATACTATGACAAAATCACTTTCTGGCCATGTGACAAGAAAAGCAAAAGCTGTAAATAAAAGCTTGACGAACAGAATTCATGTTATGCAAGTGCAAAATATTTTGCAAACTGCTGACTGCAAT
Source organism: Urocitellus parryii (assembly GCF_045843805.1). Taxonomy (NCBI): domain Eukaryota; kingdom Metazoa; phylum Chordata; class Mammalia; order Rodentia; family Sciuridae; genus Urocitellus; species Urocitellus parryii. The sequence goes on along the minus strand of NW_027554054.1, from coordinate 1,929,268 downwards.
AGTGTTACAAGCAAATAATGTACTTAAGGAGTTATAATTTGGAAGAATGTTGAAAATAGAATGTTAGCAGTTTTGCTTCTTATGACTATCTACATGTAGCACAGTGCTGCAAGGAAGAGATGAACATGAAATCATTGGCTGCTATCACAAAAAAAGAATGAAAAGAAAATCCCAAAATTTGGCAGTTATAGGTTGGAAGAGGAAACTATTTTTCACCTCCAATTTTTAAAATACAAAACTAAGAAGGTTTTGAGAAAAAATATCTGCTTAAAATGTATAAGTTTCCATGGGTGAAATCCAAAGTATACAGTTATATTCTTACACATTGTGAAAACTTCTTAATTGTTTGAGGGGGTTCCCAGTAAATTCTGTCAAAGGAAGGGTTTAGCACTTTCATTCTGAAGACTGCAAGGCTAAGTGCATCATTTTAATAAAAAATAGAGATAGGCATAGTTTGTGGATGCACCCCAAAATATAGAAATATGAATTTAAAGTGTTAGTGATTTTTAAAATTTAAAACAACCTTGTGCTCAATATTTTGGGCATAATATATTACCCATAATTCATGATCATAATAGCATGCAAACCCTGATACCACAGATTAGGCTAAAAGCAGGAATTGGGTGAGACTTCTTGCTGAAGAGGGAAATGTTTTGAGCATAGGAAGAAGGGCGAGTAAGAGTTTTTGATAGCTGGAACTCTAATTGTCCTCTGTATTATTCACCAAGTATACATAATCCCTTCTTGTTTGAAAGAAAATGGTAATATTTTGTTTCTGGTGCTTCTTGTGTTTGTGTGGGGACATTTAACTTATGGTCAATGAGTGAAAAACAGAAGTCATGCTTGATGTTTCCAGGACAAGCACTAACTTAATATTTGAAAACTTAGAAATTACTTGGTATGAATAGCATCTAAAAATATTTGATAGAGGCTGTTCTTCTTCCACCCATTTTTGACCCTCAATAAGCTTGTGTCATTAGGAAAAAAAAAGATATTTTTCTTACCTTCTGTTGTTGAGATTTGGGGAAACATAAATAAGCTTGCTTTTGGTGAGTGATGCAGTTAAAGTGTTAACCTGGTGAATTTTATAAGCCTAGTGGACTCCAGCTCTCAAAGGCTCAAGAAGAATTAGGGTCTTCTATGGTATGATATACCATAGAAGAAATGGATGGGTGAAATACCAGTAGTTATGCTTTATTCCCCAAAATAATCTAGTGACTTATTACAGCTGGAATGTCAAATGTTTCTTCTCATATTACAGGAAAGCTCTTGTAAAGTCTAGAAGTGAACTTCTGAATAGTCATTTACTAATAAAATCACTGTGAGTTGGCTTCTGTAGACCTGCAGCTTCCTGCAGTGTATAATCTTAGAACTAGAATAACATCAACTATAGATCTAAAAGTGCACCTACCAGTCAAAGTACTCTAATCTTTAATAAGATTACCTTAAAGTCAGAAAATAAATTTAAATGACGAGGGAAAAAAAATGTTCCAAAGCCACAAGTATATCTATTAGAAAACTGTCTTACTTCTTACATGTAACTTAGAGAAATTCCAGGAGATCATTACAAAATCCAGATAGATTAGCAGTAAATAATAGTTCAATCAAACTAAAATAGATTTTCATTTTTGGTGATCCTAACTTTTGTTACAATAAATTTAAACATAATATAAGATAGAAAAATAAAATAGACTTGAGTTTGATTAGAAAGCCAGCCTACTCTAGTTTTATTCTTTGGGTTACTTAATGGATACAATAACAGTGATGTTTCAATTGCACTGTAAGAGGAAGGCTGGGATGTGGATCTTTTTGGAAAACTCTGAGAGAACAAAAATTAGATCACCCTTTCCAACATTTTTTCTTAAGGGAACCATATCTTGTCAGGACATTGTCCATAGGGCTGTCCCAGTTTGGACTAATAACGTTCACTCCCATCTGGACCATTATTACTATCAGAGTGCTGACAGATGTAATAGAAATTAAGATTTGTTTTTATTCTTTGATCATAAATAAGCATTTATAAGCCTTATGAATTACATCATATGTGTTTTTGTTATGCAACTGGACACATCAGAGACATTGATAAAATGACAATTGCTAAGCTAATTAAAACTCTTTCCATTCAATGGTGGTTTATATAACCTTGTATATGTTTTAAATAGCATCAGCAGTATTATTCCATCAATTCATTTAAAATGAATAAGATACATTACAAAAGCACAATTTTAAATCAATTTGCAATAGAATAATTTCTTAGCTTACTTGATGTGCAGCTTTTCCTTTGCCAAACAGAAGGAGAAATGTGAAAGGTCAAGAGGTTTTTCTATATACAATGTCTAGTGGAGGCATTTTAGTCAGCTGTTTTGCTGCTGGGACTGAAAGATCTGAACAGATGAATGTTAGGGGAGGATTTATTATTTTTTTTTATGTGGTGCTGAGGATCGAAATACACATGTGAGGCTAGTGCTCAGCCACAGAGCTACAACCCCAGCCCCTAATTGCTTTATGTTATGTGTAAATGTGCTTTAGTAACAATTCTGTGTGTAATTCAGTAATAATAAACACATTCACAATGTTGTAGAATAAAAAAATCATAAATTTTACATTTTGAAAAGCTAAATCTCTATTTCCTGTTTCTTTAGTGACTATAACATTTTACATTCCCACCTATAAATTGGAACAAAGCTTTCAATTTTTCTACATTCATGCAAACACTTATTTTATGTTTTGTTTGTTTTAGAGCAACTATCTTTGACATCTTAGATGTATGATGATATCTCTTTATGGGTTTGATTTGCTTTTCCCTAATAGCTAACGACATTTTGTTTTTTAATATTTTTAGTTGTATAGACATGATATTTTTCTTTTATTTTGATATGGTGCTGAGAATAGAACCCAGTGCCTCACACATGCTAGGCAAATGCTCTACCACTGAGCTACAACCCCAGCCCTGTTCAGTACCTTTTTAATATGCTTCTTGTCCATTTATGTATGCCTTCTGAAGAAATGTCAATTTTAGCCTGTTGACAATTTTTTGATAGTGTTGTTTTTTGGTATTAAGTGGTATATTGTAATCTTGGTGATCAACCCTATTAGATATATGATTTGTAAGACTTTTCTCACATTCCATAGTTTACCTTTGGATGTATTTATTGTATGCTGTGATGCATAATTTTTAATTTTGATGTAATCCAATTTATTTATTATTACACTGTCGCCTGTGTTTTTATGTTTACCATATCAATGCCAAATCCAATGAAATAAAGATTTTTCCCCAGATGTTTTTTTTCTAAGAGCTTTATAGTCTTAATCCTGCATTTGCATCATTAATCAATTTTGAGTTAATTTCTCCTCTGTGGAGGAAGGTGAGAGTCCATCTTCATTCCTTAGCATCCTTCCCTGCACCTGTGTTGAAGACTTATTTTTCCTCATAGAATTTTCTTGAATTCTTAAAATTCATTAGATCATCTTTATTCTATTCTATTCACTATTATGTCAATCTTTATACCACACTGTTTTGATTATTGTAATTTTTAATATTTTCAAATATAGAAAAATAAGTTTTAAAGCTTTTAGTATTTTCAAGTTTTTTAATTTTTTTGGATATTCAGGTATTTTTGAGAGTCCTTATGAATTTTATGATTGATTTATTTTCTACTTCTGTAAATAATAGCATTGACATTTTTAGAAGAAATGCACTAAATTTATGAACAACTTTGAATTGTACTGATATCTTAAAAATGTTGTCGTCCAAGCTGAATATGGTACATCTACATTTATTTGTGCCTTCTGTAATTCCCTTCAGCAATTATTTGTAGCTTTAAGTTTGCAAGACCTTTGTCTTCTTTCTTACGATTCTATTTCTAAATATTTTGATAAATGGTACTTTTGTAAATGGAATAGTTCTCCTGATTTCCTTCCAGATTTTTCAGTACTGTAGATTAAATAATTCTATTTATTATTATAATTAATGTTTGAATAGAGTTATCTTAATAGAACTTACAATTGAACTGAATATGATGGTAACATTTCTGAGAATAGAAATTGGAAAAAAACATTGAGATAAACAAAGAGTCAACCCTAAATACCAGGTCACATCCAGGGAACAACATAACTCTTACACAGTGACCATTCTGTCTTCCATAGATCTTGCTTTCCCTTTTTTCAACACTGAAGTATTAAAAATAATAGTTAACAGCATGGATTGCAGCATGTAGAGAAACTAGTCTGGAAAGAGAAAAGCTTACTGTAACTTCTTTATCTAAAGTGCATATCCTTCCAAAGACCAAATTGAGGACAAAGGAAAAGCTTTATTGTTAAATAAATTTGTAAATGTTAATTAATTATTTGTACTCGTACTATTAACTCCTAATATGGTTAAATTTTCATGATTGAAAATAATTGTAGAATATATTATTCTCTAGTATAAATTAGATATGTTAAATGCATTTTAATAAATTACATTAATAATCATGGAAATAATATAACTTTATCTGATTCATCTAAAAAATTAGAAATGAGTTTGATTGTACTTTGAGAGACAAAAATTAAAAAATTTCTGACTTTGATGACTGTTCTTTTAACTTAACATTTACTTTATTATGAAGATTTTCTAATTTGGGGTTTTTCTGTTTTATAAACTAGCTTTGCCTGACACAATGTTTTGTTCCAATTACACTAAAACTATTTTCTTCTTATTTTTTTAAAGAGAGAGAGAGAGAGAGAGAGAGAATTTTTTAATATTTATTTTTCAGATACAATATGGACACAATATCTTTATTTTTATATGGTGCTGAGGATGGAAACCAGTGCCCAGCAAGTGCATTACCGCTTGGACCACATCCCCAGCCCCTTTCTTCTTATTTTTGTAGCATATTTAACTATCACTGAGATAATCCAACTTAAAGAAAAATAAGAAATAAAACTTGGCATCTACTCTCACTGATTTTTCTTGTAAGGCTGTTATGAAGAATTTTGAATAAGGAGGTTTATTACTCTCTGAAAAGAATATTACCAGGCTATTTATCAAGGAGTATAGAAGAAGTTTCCAAAGGTCATACTTCTTTCCATGTTTTTGTCCTTCTATTCTTTAATTGGTAAAACATAAATTAAAGTGTTACTAGAGAATTATGATGCTAATTACATTCATTTATGCAAGTTGCTTAGCATTGTACCTAGTAACCATGAAGTACAATAAAGTGTAGCTATAGTACTAAATATTCTAGATAAGTTTTCTGTAAATTGCATTTAATTAAAACCCTGAATCTTACTTCATGTGTGTTCAGGTATCTTATATTCCATTGCTCAGGTAACACACCAACTACTCACAACTTATGAAGGAAAGTAATCAATTATTATGTTTCTCTTTCTCTAGTGTCCTGCCACTCTACAATTCTCTTAATGAATTCAGAACTTTTTCTTCATATAAATGTCACTAGCATGCCGAAGGGGTGTGTAAGTGGAAGCTCCTTGATAATGCCACTCTATGGACTTTTCTGACTCACTATTTTTCAGACATTGCACTTCCTCAAGGGCACATCATAAACTTTTTTTTTTTTTATTCAGGAAGACTTTGGAGAGCCCTCATCTTTATTCATGGCTTTGTGATCATCTATATGTTAAATATTCTAAATTTATATCTCCTGTCCAGACTATAGTATTAGTCAAGTTTCTTCAGAGAAACAATCAACATTATATATATATATATATATATATATATATATATATATATATATATATATATTCTATCTCAATAGAAAATATAATTTATAATATATTCCATGAGTTATTATATTATGATATGTTATGGGAATTGGCTCAAGCAATTATAGAGGCTCTCATGACATCGTATCAAGTTGGAGGACTAGAAAAATCAGTGATGTAATTTATTCCAAGTCCCAGGGATAACAAATGATATAACCTTTGCCATGGGTTTTATGGTCCTCTAAAATACAGCTCCTATTTAAAGGGTAAAAGAAGGAAAGATTCAATGAAATAACTTTTTGTTTAAATGGAAAACTAAGTAATTTAAGTATCCATTTTTCTCATGATAACTTGCTATCATATTATTTTGTAGATTATCATATTATTTTGTAGATTATCCTATTGTTAATGAATAGATTAAACACATATTAAGTGTAGTCATTAAGTATAGATAAAACTTCTATAAGTACACTCCAAATCACTGAGTTTAGTATGGCACATGATTCTCTCACACAGAAGAGACCAGAAATGAGCCTTCCATGTTGTTGAGGTAGCTCCATCAGCCTGGACATGAATATTTCACTTTGGATTTATGGTGGCTCTTTTATTGTTAATTTTACAGTGGAATGGATTAAAGGAACAGAGAAAAAGAAATATATTTTTAAATTCTATTACCTAGAAGTCAGACAAATACCCATTATTAATCAAATAGATACATCTGGCTTCTCTTTTCCTTCTCTCTTTTTTACTATGGAGCTAAAACATTTTAGAGGAATAAGTTGATGTTCTATCATTAAAAGAAGAGAGAGAGAATAAATACTTGAATGAATCAGCAGTCTTTTAGAATTAGGTCTTTTGCAAAGTTTGCTTGATATAAATGATAATAAACTGCCTCTTTTTTCTATAAACTTTTTCTTTTGTTTTAAGCAAAAAGCATACTATAATAATCAGTCAATGTACATGACTAAATAAATATTTTAAGAGGACCTCTCTGACCTGATTTTTTATTAATCTGGTGAACCATAATTTTAAAAGTAAAATGAAGCACAATTTAAATTCTAAAAATGGCACAGGAATATCTCAAATATGGTACAGGTTTGTTTCAAGATCACAATAATAAAGTGACTATCACCATAAGCCACAGCATACACTTTAAAATTTTTTCAGGACATATTAATGTTATGCTTACACGATCCTGCAACCTATTATGTACACAATACCATTATAGCTTAAAATTTATATAAATTAATTTAAAGTAACCTATTGCTTAAAAAAAAGGCTGTTTTCTCAGCCTTCAGTGAATCCCTTTGTTCTTGGAAGATCTTGTGTCCCAGTGTGTGGCTGCTGACTAATCAGGGTGGTGGTTGATGAAGACTAAAATAGATGTAGAAATTTAGAGTCAACAGTGAGGATTGCCTCATTAATGATGACATTTTCTTTGACAAAAGAGTTCTCTGTGGAACGTGATGCTATTTGATAATATTTGGCTCGAGGTATAACTTCTTTTAACTTGGTGACATTTCTCTCAAACCATGCTACTTCTTTTATCAACAAAGTTTACGTAATATTATGCATCTATTTTTGTCATTTCAACAATGTTCACAGCATCTTCAACCCAGGAGAGGAAACCATTCAAAACAACATTTTCTCTGGTCTTCTTTGAGACACAACTCCTCATTTGTCAGTTTTATCACAAGATTGCAGTAATGCAGTCATATCTTCTGCTCCACTTTTAACTCGAGTTGTTTGTTATTATCATTAAATTTGCAATGAATTCCTACACTAAAGTTTTGAATTCTTCAAATTCATCTACTAATCCTGTCAGTGTTGATATTTTTACCACCTCCCATGAATGAAAAAAGTCTCCTTTTCATCCTCCATTTTCTTCCTCATTTTTTTTTGCGCGGGGTGGGGTGGGGGGCTGTTGGGGGGCAATAGAGCAAGCTTTCAAATCTATAGAGCTTATTTTAAATTTAATATTATTTTACTATTATAATTATTAGTGCACATTAATTATACAAATTAATGAGTTTCAAGTAATCTTAATGGTATCTAGAATACTGAATCCTTCCCAGAAAGATTTAATTAATTTGCTAAGGTCCATCAGTGGAATAACTATCTATGGAAGCTCTACTCTCACAAAATGAGCTCCTGAAATAATAATTGAAAGTAAAAATGACTCTTTTATTTGTGATCTGCAGAAGAAATATTGTTTTGACATACATGACAAAACAACCCTAATTTTATTATAAATCTCCATCAAAATTTTTGGGTGATCAGGTATATTATAAATGATTAACAATATTTTGAAAATTTTCTTTTTTTTGCAGTAGGCCTTCACAGTGGGCTTAAAATATTTAGTGAACCATGTTGGAATAGAAGTCTGTCACCCAGGCTTAGTTGTTTAACTTATGGAGCATAGACATAATAGATTTAGTGTAATTTGCAAGGAAAGTAAAGTTTTCAAATTTTTAAAATAATCATTATTTTCAAATTAAGACCACCAGTTGCATGAGCCCCTAAGAGGACATTCAGGTAGTCCTTTGAAGCTTTGAAGGCAGACATTGACTTTTCCTCTGCAACTATGAGAGTCCCAGATGACATCTTCCTCAAATAGAACACTGTTTCATCAACATTAAAAATGTTGTTTAAACCTTCAAGTGTTTTCTTATTTTTATTTATTTGTTTATTGGTTTTAGTTGTAGATAGACACAACACCTTTATTTTATTTATTTATTTTTATGTGATGCTAAGGATTGACCTCAGTACCTCACATGTGTGAGGAAAGTTCTCTGACACTGAGCCACAATCCCACCCTTAAGTGTTTTTTTTTCTAGATCTTCCTGATACCTTCTTGCAGTTTCTAAACCAGCTCTACTTATTCATCTTATGCTTTCACAATTTAGATATTGGTACCTTCCTAAATCCTCATAAACCATCTCTTATAGTTTCAATTTTATTTTATTTTTATTTCATTTATTTATTTGGAATTTCTCATCTCTCCATCTTCAGAGAAGAGAACATAGTCCGGGTCTTACTCCAGAGTAGGCTCTGTCTTAAGGGGATGTGTAGCTAGTTTGATCTTCTAACCAAAATGTTAAAATTTTCTCCATATCAACATTAAATCTGTTTCATTTTTATATCATTCATATATTCATTAAAATGTTATTTTCATTTCCTTCAAGAACTTTGTCTTTGCATTCACAACTTGGCTGTTTGGTGCAAGAGCTCTATCATTGACTTATCTCTGCGTTTGACACTCTCCTTATAAATCCTAGCCATTTCCAGCTTTTGATTTAAAATAAGAGATAAGCAACTCTTCCTTCCATGTAAAAACTTAGGGTTATTACTTTCCTAATTTCAATATTGTGTCCCAATTAATAGAGACCCAAAGAAAGGGAGAGAAACAGGAGAATGGCCAATTGGAGGAACAGTCAGATCACATGCAACATTTATTGACCCCATCTTATATGGCCATGGTTAGTGACACCCACAAAAAAAATCACAATATTAACATCCAGAATGGTTAATCATAAATCACCACAATAAATATAAGAATTAAAAAGTTGTAATACTGTGAAAATTAGAAAAATATGAGTCAGAAATATGAAGTGAACACAATCATATTGGAAAAATGCCCTGGATAAACTTGCTTGATGTTAAGTTTGCCACAATCTTTCAATTTTTAAGAAAGTCAATATCTGTGCAGTATAATAAGGTATGGTATGCCTGTAATTTACTTATAAAATTCAAGAAATACAGAAATACTTCTATAAATTTTACGCAAATTATGTCTATAAATAAGGAAATGAAGATCAAGATTTTATTCACATTAAATGTTATCTCTTATTTTTCTGAGAAAATTGAATTTTGAAGAATGAAAGATTATTCTGGAAACATAAGTTTAGTGGTGTTTACCCTGTTGTGATCTAGACATATTGATTTTTCTATCTTATTGATCTCTTTTGGAATGGAAAGTGGTGATATATATATATATATATATATATATATATATATATATATATATATATGTGTGTGTGTGTATAAAAAATCATTATATTTGGGAAGTAAATAAATTGTATTTCACAGACTCAGAGATGAAGGTGAATTTACCTCAGCATGACTCTTACTTGAATATTACCTATATCTGAGTTATATGAGACTTTGGATTTCTGAGTTGATGCTATGAGTTAAGAGTTTAGGGCTTTGAGATTGAGTGAACACTCTTTTTTTCATTTGAGATGGACATGAATTTTAAGATCCAAAGTATAATGTTATAGTCTGAATGTGTTCTCCAATGTCCACATGTTGGAAATTCAATATTCATTATAAAGGTATTAATAGGATTTATAAGAAATGAAGTGATTAAGTGATGAAGGCTATTCCCTCATGACTGGATTAATGCCATTTTAGTTGGAGTGAATTCATTTTAAGGGACAAAATTATGCCCTGTTTTTCTTTCTTTCTCTTTGCTCTGAAGCTGCAACATAGCATAAAGGCCTTCACCATGCTAGCTAATGAATATTACATTTCTTGGCTTCTGTAACTACAAGTCAATAAGTTTCTATTCATTATAATCACCAAGTCCAAAATATTCTGTCACAGAAACACAAAACTGACTGATAGAAACCAAGGAAGGGAGATATTGACACAATGTATTTTGTCAAAACTACTTAACTAAGAACACTTGGATTATCATAAGTAGAGTGAAAAATAACCAAGAAGGGTATCTATGGTAAATGTTGCATGAAAACATATTGCTTCTGCTTTGAAATTATGAGCTACCTTAGCTAACTATAAGCACTCACTTCATATCAGATAATGGAACAAATGTTGTTATTAAAAATCTTTGCCAGTGAAATAAGCACTTGGTTGGAAGCCTGTATTTAGGACGTTAAGAAGCTATAGGAAAATGTGTCTCAGTGTATTCAAGATTCACTTTTTATTAGCTTTTTTACTTGTTTCAAGAAGATTATCATTGAAAGCATGATTAATAAGCACTCTCTAATTATATCTCAGTTTGAATACTAGTTCTGTTCCATATGATATTTATTATTAAACAAGTAATACAATCATTAGTTTTTGCTGTATTCAAAGAACTATCTTTAACAACTACTTGACTTTATGATATCTAGAATTGATTATAAAGTTATAACTCTTGTGAACTACATCACACTATACAATACTAATATGAATTTTAAAAATAAATATTTTCAAGCCAACTGTACTTTGGATACTTTCTTCATATATACAATTATTATTATTACTAAAAGTATTTTTAAAAGCCACATTCACACACAAGTGCCCACTCATGCATGCAGAAGCACTCGTCCATGCACACTGCTGCATGACTCTCAAAAAATCTCATGAACATTTAAACAACTTTGACAAGTTTTTTGAATCATAAACATGAAATGAATTTTTCTATCTCTAATAATGTCATATTTAGTTATCTATAATCATTGTAGTCATCCCACCCTACTTCCTGAAGATTCCTAGGGTTGACAAGCTGAAAAAATACAACAACATTATTGTTGTTTTATTTTCCTGTATTTATACACAGAACTGCATCATTATTATGCATAAATAAATGAACACACACACACACACACACACACACACACACACGTACACTCTTCATTTCTCCCTGGAGAAATCACCTCTATAAGGCCAATATTGAAACTGTTGAGATTTACCATTGTAAATGGAGTCCCCTTGAGAAATATTAAGCTACAAGATATTCCCATGCTCATTTATTTTCTAAAATATTAGTCACATTAGTGTATTATTAGGTTAAAAGTATTTAACTAGGCTCCTTGAACATATTAAGATATTATTTTACAAATATTAAAGCAACCCCTTGTTCCAGTAAAAACTAATTATCCTGATGCTTTTCTTTTTCATTGTAAGTTTTAGATAATTCTGAAAAGACATAGCCTTATTATAGCAATAATATCTCACCTATTGACAAAGTTGTTTGGTTTCATTTTTTTTAATTAATAAATAGAATGTGAAGATTTAAATTGATAAAAAGGTATCAGTGAATGCATTAGCAAGATAAAGATATACTAATAAATTCATTAGTGTAAATAAGGATATAATAATTCAAATGAAGTGAAAATATTAAAAAAATTAAAACTACAATGTGCCTTCATTTATTTACCTTTGAATATTATATTTAAAAACTTTATACCACATGATCGTTTTAACGAGATTTAATAAAGATTGTTTGAGCTGACCTAAAGTGAACTTTATACACAGTAAAAGTAATCATCCTAAAACTCGAAAATACCTATTTAAATAAAACTCTATACAGAGGGTCATAGTGTTTAGATAAGAAACCTAGAATTTGCATGACAAATTACTAGAGGTGAGAGATTTAGAACAGAAAAGGCTCCAAAGAGCCACAAGAATCACTCCTCAAATCCTGAGTGTTGAGTGGACCATCAACATACTTTTGAGAAAACTGCTCCAAGTGCAAAGGATACAGAAAAAGGTCTTGCCTTAGAAATGTAGACTAAATAGCTCTAACCTAGAGTTTCTCAAACTCAGATCTTTTGATATTTGGGGACATAATTATTTTTTGTGGGGGGGGCTCTACCCCATTCATTATGTTTATCAGCATCCCTGGAATCTAACCTCTGCATATTAATAACATCCATCCCTAAATTTGGAAAATCAGTATTGATTTTCAGACCAACATGCATGTCTCCATAGATAAAACCAAAAAATGCCCTTATTGAGAACTACTACTACAATAGACAGAAGACTTATATTACCATATCTTACAAATCATTCAAGCAACAGGTTTAAACTGTTGCCAAATATCAATTACAATGCAGAAAATACAGAATATGAATATTTATAGAAATGCAAAATACTCAACTATTAAAGAAAAAAATCACAATAGTTGGCTTTTAATTTTATTTTTTTACATGTTAGGTTTACATTACATCCCAAGTAATTTATTTTACATCCCAAGTGATTATAAGATAAATCCATCAATCAAAAAACACCCAGAACTGAAATGAAGGTTAAAAATAGTAGACAAAGGCATTAGAAAAGTTATGGAACCCACCATGCATGTTCAGAAAGTTAAGTAGAGATAGGAAAGGTAAGAAAGAAAAGACTAAAATTGAATTTCTATAGATAAAACCTATGATGTGTAAGGAAAAAAATATATAGGAGTACATATTGATTAAACATTACTGGAGAAAATATTAGTTATGTTCAGAATGTAGGAATAAAAATTGTCAAATAAGGTACTAAGATAACAGAGGAAGAAATAATAAAATATCAGAATTCGTGGAATAATGACAACTAACCTAACATACTTTGAGACCCCAAGAAGAGAGGAGAGAAGAGAGAAAACATTTTAATAATTTCTGAATATTTTCCAAAACTTTGGGAAATATAAAGCCATAGATCTAAGAAAGTTAATGAATCTCAAAAGTAAGAAATACAAAGATAACTGCAAGTACATGATAACTACAACTACATAAATTTCACAAAATCAGTGATAGGAGAAAATCATAAACAGTGAGAAACAAAATTTGTGTTACCTATTAAGGAAAGACGTAACAATAGAAAACTTCTCACTGGAAATAATGCAATAGGATAAATAAAGGATTTTTGAAAATAAAGAAAAGAAAGGCCAGCCTAGAATAGCATACCACAAAATTGTCTGATGAAAAATAAAATGAAATGCTTTTTCCAAGTACAAAAATTGAAAACTGTTATTGTGGCAATAATTCTCTGTAGGAGATGACTAAAAATTGTTATATCATGTAAACTAAAAATGTATACTATAAATATATAAAAATCTCTGAAGTAGAACTATTAAAGCAGAAATACTAACAATGTAATCATATTTTTACACCTGTCCTAGAACTAATGACAGATGTAAAAATAATGATTGAATAATTAAAATGGACAACACAAGGGGAAAATGATAGGTTCTGGCTACTTGATAAACCAGCAGAAACAGAGCTTAGTAATTGGTTGAACTGGCAGCACACCAACTAACAGAGAGCAAATATTATTATACACATGTCAATCCTAAACATTCAGCTTACTTCTTATTTACTTCTGCATTTACTCCCAGACTCCCAACACAATATCTCTCTCTTCCTTTCAACAAACAACTCGAACTTCAGATGGCTTCACTAGTGAATTATATGAGATATTTAAGGAAGAAATAATATTAATTCTATTCTGAATTCTCCAGAGTTTGAAAGAGAAGAGCACTTCACAGATCTTTCTATAAAGTCAGCCTTATCCTGATCTTAAATCCAATGAGATTATTAAAGAGACTGAAAATGTGCAAAACTTCAGACTTTGCTCTATAAACAAACTCAAGGGGGAAAAAAACATACAAGAACATCACAATTAATGTAGAGAGAGCATTTGATGAAGTCTTACAATACTCCTGACAAAATTCTCAGAAACCTAAGAATATAAGGGAACTTCTTCTAACTGACAAAGGGCATCTATGAAAACCCAATTGCTAATATTATTCTGAGGAGTAAGAGATTTGCTGAACTTCCCCACATATCAGGAACAAGACAGGATGTCCACATCAACTGTCAACGCTTCCCACTTCAATTTATTTTGTACTGGAGCTTTTCTTTGGTGTAATAAGGTAAAAACAAGAGAAAAGTGGAAGGTTAGGAACCAGACAAAGTCAGATATATAATAAAAAGAACAGAGACAAAAGATGAGACTGGGAAACACTGAGATGGGAATGGAAAAAGTAAAAATCATTATTGGCTGGTAACATGATTCTTTATATAAAAAAAAATCTACAAAATATACAAAAATTTCATAGAAACTATAGATGTACAAGATAAAAAAATCATTGATTGTTTAGGTAATAGCAATGAATGATTAGAAATAGAAATTTTGTAAATATAAAAAAATGAAAATTCAAAAATACACTGATTGGGTCTTTTCAACCAGGATCTTGGTAAGATGTCACTTTTTACTTAGGTCTTTCATTTACCTTAAATTATTTCATATTTGTAAATCCAACAAGAGTTACATAAGTCCTATGCACAGAAACTATAAAACATCACTTTGTTAAAATTTTAAAAAGACATAAATAGATGGGAAAGTTTATTGAGTTCATAGGTCCAGACTAAATATTGTCAAAATATCAATCTCTTCAAATTAATCGCAAAATACAATTCAATCACAATAAAAATACCCACAGGGCGTTTGAGACTTATGATAAACCTACAGATATCAAGGCAACATGATATTAGAGAAAGAATGAATGTACAAGTAGATCTATGGATCAGAATAGTGAGCCCAGAATAGGCTCACATAAATAAGATCAGTTTATCTTTGGCAAAAGAGGAAAAATAGTAGTGGGAAATCTAAAATCCTTTCCACAAACAGTGTTGGAACAAAAACATGCAAATGTTAAAGATAAATAAGAAGGAATCTACACATAGACTTCACACACTTCACAAAATTAACTCATCATAAGCCATTAACTCAAATTTAAAGCACAAAACTAAACTCATAGCAAGTAGGAAAAAATCTAGATGATGGGACTCAGTATTGATTTTTTTTTTTTACTTTTAGAAAGACATTTAATTTTTAAACACAGTATTAAGGAAAAAGACATAAAACATATTATGATGTTCTGCCGTGAATACTAATATATTATAATCTTGAGATAATTATATATATATATATATATATATATTCTTGAATTATTGTATTAAAGTATGAAAAGAATGAAATAAATAGCTTACAAGGTGAAGTGTAATAAAAATTAAGAATGTTCCTGGAAAAGACACTGTTACATTAGCATAAGACTCTAAGACATTGGCAAAATAAACTTTTCTTCCTCTAAGAAGTTCTTGTTAGCTACTTTGATCACAGTGATGCTATAACTCACTGAACCACTGTCTTTGGTCTTTATAGATAGACGATTTTCTCTTAGTAAGGTGCATTTAGGGATCCTCCATGTCTTTCCATGAATTGATAACTTTTTTAAAAAAATGGATAGCATTTCATTGTCTCAATGAACCTTAGTTTATACATTTACTTTGAAGGATATCTTAGTTGCTTCCAAATTTGTCAATGATGAACCATAGTTTCAACCATATACAAAAATTAACTTGGGATGTATCATAGTCTTAAATATAATACTAAAATCTTATATCTTTTAGGAAAAAAAGTGGAGAAAACATTTGTGGCTTTGACTTAGGCAATTAATATTTTGAATATTACAACAAAAACAGAATCCATAAACAAACTGAAAATTCCATATTTAATAAAAATATTTATATAAAATATAAAATGACCAGTTTTCAATGGACATTTTTAAGAGAATGTATAGAGAAATATTTATTTCAAGGAAGTTAATTTTAAATTTCAAGTACATAATCTAAAATTCTTTCTTTCTATATTATACCTGCCTATACTGTGCTACATGTTTGCATACTGTTTCTTTAAATCCTTTCAACAGTCCTATAGGAAAATATAACTTTCTTCATTTTACAAATAAGTAATAAAAGACTTGAAGGATTATATAAGTTGCTTTGGGTTAATAAGCTAAAGTACATGAATATAAATGTATATGTAATTTTTACTTCCTCTAAGACCTAATACAATAAAGCCCCACAATTAATGGTTAAAGTAACAATTATTATTAATTAAATTAACTGGACACCAAGAAGACAAAGATTGTCATATGTTACTTTAAAAATATCCCTGGAAATTTAGATTAGTGATGTAAACAGTTAGCTCAATCACCAGCCCAGAACATATTATTTTATACACTTATTAAGTTGAAATATTCACCTTATTTCTTATTTGCCACTTAATAAAAAAAATTCTCTCAGTTAAATCTCTTCTTCCTCTCCCTGCTTTCTTTGCATAAAAATTTCTCTGAATTGCCATTTAAGAGAAACTTTAATTCCCCAAATATTAAAGGACTTATCAGACTCTCACTAGGTCTTAAACATTCTCATGCAAAAATATTGAAAATTGGAAGACACTTACTTTAGTAGGTTTTTCCTCCTTCTCCCACTTGAGACTAAGTATTTATTCAAACCTATCCTCCTTTCCCACAAAGACAGGATCCACCCTAATTAAATTCTCCCCATAGAGATCTTGAAGAGGTGATTAAGATAAATATAAGTCCAATTTCTTAGCTAATACTATTATGGATGAAATTGTTTAGAAAACTTGTTTACACCAAGATGGTCCATATTTGCTTGCCCCTCTCCTCAGGAGTTTCTACCTTTTTGAATATGTGAGCACAGTGTGAATTTCACTTGACTAATGGAATATATTTGAAAAAATAACAAAAATAATGCCTTAATTTAAATGCCCAAAGACCTTCCTGGATTAACCTGTCTTCCAAATAGCATGTACTCTTGGTTCACATTTGGGATCTAAGAAGTTTTCAATTTTATCCGAGGTAATATGGATTACATGTTTATAAGTTTTTTAGAATATTGATTGATTTCCTCTAGTTGAACACTTTCTCTCTTTGTTTAACAGAATCCAAGTAATTAAAATCTATGCCTATTTTTTCACAACTTTACCTAATCTTTCCAAAGATGTTTTCATCTAACAAAAAACAATGTTTTTAATCTTCTTGTAGATTAAAATATTCTAGCAGACATATTCACATTTTTCTCACTAGATTTTACAAAGCCAGCCTTATGTCTATTGCAGTTACTGTTATACCAATTAACAAAATAAAAAAGTAAATTTTTGGTCTTCTTTTGTAGGATAGGGTACTTGTATATCCACATGAACTGGTATTCATCTTATCCAATTTGGCCTTGCTAGACACCTCCCAAATCAGTGTGTCTGTCTATGATAATACAGTTATTACTGAGAATACTTTCAAAGAGGGAGTTGTATTCTTCGAAGCACTGTTACCTAGAACATTCAAGAATTACAAGAATCAACCTAAAACATTTTAAAAAGATAAAACCTTAGTAGATATAAAACATAAATATTTTAACATGAGAAAATTACATGTAGAACATATTTATATATAAACAAAAGTATATATTTTCACCCTTCGCATGAATTCAATCACAGTCAGCCCTCTGTATACACAGGTTTCACATCCATGAATTCAACTATACTCAGACCTAAAGTATTTTTTAAAAGATAGTTGCATCAGCTTTGAGTAGTACAGACATATTTTTCTTGTTATTATTTCCTGAGTAATACAGTAATTTGCATAGCATTTATATTTTTTATACACTACAAGCAATCCGAAGATTTAAGTATACAGAGTATACTTAAGTATATATGTGTATAGGTTAAATTAAAATGCTGCAGCATTTTATATGGAGATTAGAATGACTATTGATTTTAGTATCCGCAAGGGGCCCTGGAACCATTCCCTCAATGGGTACAAAGAAAGTATATAACAATAGGAGACATTTCTCATAGTGATATCAAAGCACAAGAATGAAATTATCTTCTTGACTGATACTATCAAAGAAAATCTGTAATACTTAGGATAATCAGACCAAAAAAATTAACAAAGTCTTCTTTAAAATAAAACCCTGAAAGGTTCTCTAAATTTTTGTAGTCAGGTGATATTGCCATTAGTGATACTGGTTTCAGGCAAGCACATGCATATGGAGAGTCTCTGATGGTTTACTGGATCATTTTACTGTTTGTAAGATGAGACTTACAGTTGATAATGCTATAAAATCAGTGGACAAGGAGTTTGTTGGCAATGTCAAGGTCCCCAATTCTACCCAGAAGGCTCTTTGACCTATAGTACAATAATGGATATTTCCCCTGATACTCCCCACACCAAATTTATTCAGTGGTAGAAGAATTATTTTAAAGCTGTTTGACTCAAAAACCATTGAGGTTTAATAACAAAAGTACAGTTAATGATGACATTCATCATAAAACCTTCAAAGAGGAAGGAGAATGTATTGTGGACCATTTTGTGTGTATGTGTGTCATGCCAATAGCAGTTCCTTTGTTTTTAGAAACAGCACTTTTTAAGGGATACAATAACAAAATCTATCATAGAATTTTGAGATCTTTTAAAACAATAAAATTTAGTGAGGAAAAAAATTCAATAGAAATAATAAACAGCAACCTTAAACAAGTAGAGGAATTGATCTATGAACTCAAAGACAGGAAAACTGAGGTATTATCAGAGGAGAAAAAAGAATTAAAAAATAAAAGGAAATGAAGAAAGCTAATGGGATTTGGGGGATACCATATAGGGCGATAACAGTTAACGTTATAAGGATCAGGAAACAAAAAATAAAAGAGGCCAGAGTTAATATTTAAAAATAGTGACTGAAAATTTTCCAAATGAAGGAAGATATATGAACATCCAAGTATGAAGCTCAAAGTTTCCAGGCAGGTTCAATCCAAAAAAGTCTTCACCGAGACATAGCATAATCAAACTGTCAGAAAAAAAAAAGGCAAAGGGGAATCCTGAATGCAATAAGTGAAAAGAATTTTCTCACATTTAAGGAAAATCCATAAAGTTATCAGCAGAAATTTTCTAATCTGGGATAAAGTAGTGATGATATATCCAAAATACTAAAAGAAGCAAAGCATATCAAAATGCTCTTCCAATCAAGAATCAAGACCTGTCAGAGTCATTCATAAGAAGTGAAGAAGATATTTTAGCAGGCAAATGAAAATTTAAAGAGATCATTATCATGCCTACCAAGAAAACTTATATGAAGTTTTTTAAGTTAAATTGAGAAAATTACAATTAGTAACATGAAAATACATAAAACAAAACTCACATGTAACAGGAAGTATGCATTCAAACTCATTCTAATATGGTAAGGGCAATGTCCAAATAAAATATCTTTAGAATAAAGGTTAAAAGACAAAAATATTAACAATAATTATAGCTGTAATAATTTGATAATGGATACACAATATTACAAACATAAACAAAGACACCAAAAAGAAAATATATGTGCGTCTGGAGGGGAGCAGTATTTTTTGTTTGTGATTGAAGTTACATTATTATGAGCTTAAACAGAATGCTATGAGTATACTTTTGTTCATATAACTCTCATGGTAAACATAAAGCAAAGTGTGTAAAATATATAAAAATAATAAAGAGAGTGAAAAGAAAGCATATCACTAAGCCTACCACCCACAAATTACCAAAAAAGCTAGCAAGAGAGAAACAAAGGATCCACAAATACCCATTAAATAACAAAAAATATAGCAATAGGAATTCTTTATCTACCACTGATTACTTGAATATAAATTAAAAAAAATAGAGTGGGATTAATAGATGAATAAAATAATACCCAATTTTATGCTGCAAGATAATTCCTTCATCATTTAGAATACACATAGACTGAGTGTAAAGGGATGGAAAAGGGACACCATGGAAACAAAAGGGAGCAAAGGTAGCTATACTTCTATCAAACAAGTAGTTTTATTCAAAAACTGTAAAAAGGGACAAAGAATGATAATTTTATAATAAAGGGGCCAACTCACCAAGTAGATATAACAATTATAAACACAATACACACTCAACAGTGAATTACTTAAATATATAAAGAAAATATTAATACATCTGAAGGGAGAGAATGTCCACAATAAAATGATAGGGAACTCCAATGCTCCATTTTCAACAGTGGATATATGGAGATAAAGTCAGGAAGCAAATAGGGAACATGAAGTACACGTTGACCAAATAAATGTAATGGACAAATAGAGAACATTCCATTTAACAGCAGCAAAATATGCATTCCTCCAAAGACTTCCTGAAATATTCTCCAGGATCAATCATGTGTTAGCCACAAATCAGGTCTGAGCAAATTTAAGATTCAAATTTTATCAAATAGTTCTTACAACAAAAATTGGCATGCAATTAGAAATCAAAAGCAAGAGAAATCTCAACAATTCACAAATACATAAAAATTAAGAAACACAATCATAAAATACTATAATATAAACAAGAAAATAATTTGAAAAGGTTTTGAGACAAACTGAAAACACAACATGTCCATGCTTATTAGATTTGGCAAAATCAGTTCTAAAAGATTAAAATAATTAATACCTAAGTGAAGAAAAAAGAAAATCTCAAACAACATAACTTTACATCTCAAAGAACTAGAAAAATAAATATAATTAAGCCTAAAGTTAATAGGAAAAAATTAATAAAATAGATCATATCAGGAAAAAATTGAAGTAGACACTAGAAAAAAGTTAGAAAAAATCAATGAAGCTGAAAGTTGGTTTTGAAAAGGAAAACAATATTAGATTGACAAACTTTGAACTAGATTTAAGTAAAGAGGACTCATATATAAAATCAAACATGAAAGAAAAGTTATTATAACTGATACCACAAAAATATAAAGAATCCTAAATGACTACTATGAAAAATTATGTACCCACAAGTTGGATAACATAAGGAGAAATGGATACATTCCTTGAAAAAATATGAAAAATGATCATGAAGAAATAGGAAATCCTTACTGACTCATAGGAGATTGAGTAATCAAAAATATCTGTTTCAGAAAAAGCACAAAACATGGTGGCTTACTGGTCATTTCTAACAAATTCTTACAGAACAATAAACCAAGACTTCTCAAACTGTTCCCCCAAATTTAAGAAGATGGTATACTTCCAAACTAATTTCATACAGCCAGCCTCATAGATACCAAAGACAAAGACATTACATAAAAGGAAATTATAGGTCAATACCTCTAATGAACAGAAATGCAAAAGTCCTCAACAAAACACTAGCCAATCAAATTCTAAAGAACATTAGAGGAGTAATGCACCATGATCAAATGGAATTTATTCTTGGAAAGAAAGAAGGTTCAGAATACTCAAGTCAATAATAGTGATACACTACTCTCTATAATAGAATGTAAAACAAAAATTAAATGACCATTTGAATCACTACAAGAAAACCTAAATAAAAATCAACATCCTTTCATGATAAAAAACTCACAAAATAGGTATAAGAATATATGTCAACAGACTACAATAATCACAGTAAAATCCACATATAATAAGCCCATAGCTAACAACATACTAAAGGCTAAAAAGTTGACAGCAACGTACTAAAGGCTAAAAAGTTGGAAATGCTTCCCCCAAGAGCCAGAAGAAGACAGGGATGCTTCTTGTTGCAACTTCTATTCAATATTTTATTGGAAATCTTAGTCAGCAATCAGAAAGTTAAAAGAAATAAAATTTGTCTAAGTTAGAAAGGAAGAAGCAAAATTATCTCTGCTTGAAATAATATGATTTTGTAGATATGTAATTCTCAGGATTAGACACACCCACACACCCACACACACACACACACACACACACACACACACACATACACCAATTAACAAAACAGTATTGTTGCAAGATATAGAATTAACTGCCAAAATAGTAGCACTTCTTATTTTCTAATAAGAAACTATAAAAATTGTTTTAAATCTAATTTATAATAGCATCAAAAGGAAAATAAACATTGAAATAAATTTAAACAAGGAGGTAGAAGATCTTTATAATTAAATCTATAAAACATTAATGAAAGAAATTGAACAAAACAAATGCAAATGGAAAGATATCCTATATTCATGAATTGGAGAAATAAATATTGTCAAAATGTCCAAAAGTAATATATAAATTACAAATGGTAATATAGAGATTCAAGGAAATTCTCTGTCAAAATTCTAGTAAGATTTTCACAGAAAGATAAAAATTAGTTGTAATATTCATATTGAACCACAAAAGATAATAAATTGTTAAAAGCAATCATGAGCAAGAAGAACAAAGCTGGAAGAATCACACAGCTTGATTTTTAAATCTCCTACAAACCATAATAATAAACAGAATGGTCCTGGAATAAAAATACATAACCAAAGAAACAACATAGAAATACCAGAAATAAACCCACCCATGTGCTACCAAAGTGTCATAAACAAAGACACTGAAAATACATAATATGGTAAGGATAATTTCTTCAATAAATGGTGTTGGAAAATACAGATTTCAATATTTAAAAAAATGAAATTAGGTCTTTGTCTTACTCCATTCACAAGAGTCATATCAGAATGGATTAAAGACTTAAATACAACATCTAAAACTATAAAATTCCTAGAAGAAAATATTGAGTAAAAGCTTCATAAAGGTGATCCCAGTGTTTTTTTTTAGGATATGATGCCAAACATGTAGCCAAAAAAGCAAGAATAAACAAATATGACTACATCAAAATAAATAAAAAGCTTCTGGGAAGCAAAAAAGCAATCAGCAATATGAAAAGAGCCTAGGGAATGAACAAAAATAAGCTATGGAACCAAACTTGGTGCCCTTCAACAAATGAATGTATAAAGACAATGTCACACACACACACACACACAAAAAAAAAAAAAAAAAACCCACACACGATGTAATATTACTCAGCCATAAATAAGAATGAAATTATGGCATTTTCTAGTAGATGGGTGGAACTGGAGACTATCATGCTAAGTGAAATAAGCCATCCCAAAAAACTAAAGGTCGAATGTTCTCTATGATGACAAGAGAGGCTAGGGAGGGAAACTACCGACATTCATTGGATTAGATAAAGAGGACTGAAGGAAAGAGAGCTGAGATGGAAATAGGAAAGACAGTAGAATGAATTGAACTAACTTTCCTGTGCTCATACATGAACAGACCAGTGTAACCCACATCATGTTCAACCACAAAAATGGGATCAAATTGTAATGGGTTCCACCCCATATATGTCATGGATATCTAAAAATTAAAAATGAAATTAAAGAAATGTCCAATGTATATGGAGAACTTATACAATTCAATAAGAAAATATATGAAAAAGTGTGAAAAGAAACTGAATTTGTTTTCCCAAATGATACAAGCAAACTGGTAAAAGGTAAATCAGGAACATACAGATGAAAAATCATTAAATACCATCTCACATTTCTTATATTGGCTATTATCAAAAAGTAACAAGAGAACCAATGTTGTTGAGAATATAGAGAAAGGGGAAACTGAGGTAGGAATGTGAGTTTGTATAGAAAACAGTGTGGAGATTTTTCAAAAAATTAAAAATCAAACCACCAAAAGATACAGCAATTCCACTTCTAGGCATTTAATTAGAAGAATCAAATTCCTATCTCAAAGAGTTACCTATACTACTTTGACCTTTGCACTATGCATTTTTCCATTCAGAAGAGGACGTGGGCCAAAGAAAGCTTACTGGGTAATCTAAAGAGAGTAATTTTCTTTGTCTACAGTTTTTTGTTGAAGAAGTCTTTGGGACACTTAAATTGTGCTAATCCACCAATCATGTTGAAGGCCAGAGTCAAGAATGAGTTGTCCACAGACATCTTTGAACACCTACCTCATGGTAAATGGAGAAATGAATTTTGCTGTAACTAAAGTATATAATCCTTCTTACTGTTGTGATTATAAAACTATAGAGACTATCTTAGATTTTTGAAAACATTTTTTGATAGGTAAAAAATATAGTCACTGATTTTTAAAACAGTCTATATTTCAAGATTTTAAAATCTCAACACACATGTATTTTCTTTCATGAATTAATTTCTGTATGATTATGGTATGTTTATCTGAAGAGAGGGTATTTTTTTCTTATATTAAGAGCCCATGGGAACAAATTTATGGCACCCTTCACACAGTTAGGCATTTAGAGATTTCAAGTATCAAAAAGAAATTTAAATTAAGGATGGTAAATTACATTCTAAAATTAGATCCTTCAGAGTTCTATGAAGGAAAAGAAAAAAGTGGCTTATCCACTATTTGAGCAGAGATGATCTGTATGTAAGGAGGGCTTCTTGGGGCATCCAGAGTACTAGATGGTGGAGCAGATTGACAGGCAGTTGAATAAAAAAAAATTTTTTTGAAACATTGTATGTTTTTCCATAGATGGTGAATTTTTAATCAAAGTTGAAATAGGGAGAGAATTCCTTTGAAGAATCTAATTCAACATTGGTAATACCACCCACAGTATGGTGACACTTTTCATTTAGTAAAATTTGTTCTATTAAATTTCTAGGGGAACAAAGTTGGTAAATAACCTCAAAATTCATTAGATTAAATAATTTGTTGAAGAGAGGGTTATTCAAATAGGTATCCATGTGAGTTTTGTTAGAACAACAAAATGGTGTTTTCACCATGTTTTAACATCTATTAGTCACCACTAGAGGGCAGGGTTATTTCTCAATTTTACTAAAATTGATTCTCTTATTAAAAGGGACTAAATAATGGCATTATACACATATTTTTGTGAATCCTTTTGAAAGGAAATTTCTATGTGGGGTTTTTTTCATATTAATTTCATTCTAATTATTTCTTAAGATGTCTTTTTTTAAATTCTCAAATTTGATCCTGTATCACAAATTACTTTGCACATTTAAAAGACATTCATAGTTCATGGACAGATGATATTTTGAGTTTAAACCATTCCTGGTTTAAAGTAAATGGAACATTTTTATTTTAAATCCAGCTGAAGAAGAGGTTGAGGATGTGGCTAGAATACTTGCTTAACACAGCACATATAAGGCCTGGTTTCAATCACCAGGACCACCCATTAAAACAAAACAAAACAAAACAAAACAAAACAAAAACCTCAAGCAGAATAACAAAGGACAAAACAGGGGAAATGAGCATTTTATTTAAGATTCAACAATACATTAAATATGACTTTTTACTACCAATTTTATAAGAATTTAAAGACACATATAGCAAGATGTGTTATTTTATATATTTTATTTGGAAACCTGTATTTACTTCCCTTTCCTGTACTGAATTAGAGAAAATTCAATGTGCTTATGTACTTACTACTTCCACCTCAGAATGTGAAACACTGTGTTAGAATTTCCCTCTTACTCTGTCCCCTAACTAGACTTTTGTGCTTTTTAGACACTGATCCAAAATTGTGTCAACACTGTATTCCAGCATGCAGAATAGAGCTTGCCATAGAGTAGATAGATATTCAATAGAAATTTGTGGCTACATTGTAATAATGTTAGAAAAAAATCAATGAAAAATTAATTATATACTGTGGTGTATCTGTTATCTGTTATTTTATTTTATTCCATTTCACACCAACTCAGTATTGATTTTAAAATGATGTATGTAGAAAAGTTAACCAATGATACCTTGGTTCTCAATTAAGCTTAATTCAGGAAGACTTTCTTGGTAAAATGATATGTGTTTTATATTCAGTACTAAAAACTATAAGATGAATAATATAGTCTAAGCCCTTAAAGAACTGGTGCAAATAAAAACACATAAAATTAATAATTTTTATCATTATAATTAAGCACATTGTCCAGCCAAGGATCAACTGCCATGTGTTGGTGGAGATGTAGAGAAAAGAAAACCTTTACACAGTGCCAGCCGGATATAAATTAGTACAACCCTTGTGAAATGCAGTGTGGAAATTTCCACAAAGAAGTTAGGAATAAAACTATCACATGATCCAGCAAACCCACAACTGGGTATACTATTGAAAAGAATAAATTTAGTTCATATTTTAAGGTACAGAGTATTTCGAAAGTAATTCCTTTCTTCCAAACACTTGTTTATGTTTGGTTTGATTAGTGAAATTTATACTGATCTGTGAAAATTCTAGACATTTAAAAGCATATTGTTGGGCTGGGGATGTGGCTCAAGCGGTAGCACGCTCGCCTGGCATGCTTGTGGCCCGAGTTTGATCCTCAGCACCACATACAAACAAAGATGTTGTGTCCGCTGAAAACTAAAAAATAAATATTAAAAAAAAATTCTCTCTCTTTCTTTCTCTCTCTTTAAAATATAAATAAATAAATAAATAAATAAATAAATAAATAAGCACATTGTAAATGGCAGTGCACTGGTGTGGTTTGGCTATGTGAGGTGTTCCCTAAAAAGCTCATAAAAAAATGCAAGAAGTTTCAGAGGTGAAGTGACTAGATTTATGAGAGTTGTAACCTAATCAATGCATTAATCCATTTAATGGATTCATAATTTGAAAAGACTATTTTACTGAGTGATAAATGTGGGCAGGTGGGGTATATATGGAAGAAGATTTCTGAGGATGTACCCTTAGGGATTATCTCTTCTTCCCCTGCACCGATGTCCATTGCTTCTTGGCTGCCATGATGCGAAGAGCTTTCCTTGTCGTGACTTTGCCATGAGCCTCTCTTGGGCCCAGAGCAATGGAGTTACCTGACCATGGACTGAGACCTCTGAAACGCTGAACAGAAACAAAATTTTCCTCCTCTTTGTATTTCTGGTCAGATGTTTTGGTCACAGTGATGAAAATCTCACTAACATATCTATAGTGAATACAGGAAGGATATTCTAAACATTAATTTTTATTGATTAGTTGGACTCAGAAAATTGGGGGGACAAAAAGGAGTTTACAAATGGAATGATTACTTACAACAGAAGCCCACATAATACTGAAACGCTATAAAAAACAAAAGAAGGAGTTGGAAAGGTATTCATTATAATTAGAGAGAGAAGGAGGAATTGGAGGCAGCAGGAGAGAGAGAGAGAGAGAGAGAGAGAGAGAGAGAGAGAGAGAGATTTTGATATCAAAGTTAATCAGCTGTTTAAAGGAGGAAAATCTTTTTTTCATTGTGGTTGCTAGGATATTCCAAAGAGTGAGAAAGTCTTTGTGAGGGTGACTTAAATCTCCGTGTTCTCATTTCTATGCAGATTCTGATTTATCCTGACTTCCCTCTTCATCACATTCTTCACCAGCAGCAGAAGTTAAAATTTTCCCATGACTTGGTCTTTTAAAATATAAAAACAAACAAATAAACAAAACCTACATAAAATTAATCAGTTAACTTGTTTTTTATGAACATAGAATTAATAATAGGCACATGGGGACAAAACTTGAAACATTCAGTTTTTTTTCTTTTTTTCTTCATTCTCCTGTTATATAAAGAAATATCTCCTTTTCTAGATTAAGCAACTCTTCTTATTGTTTGTGAACACTGGGAGTGATTGCTCTTGTCCTTGAGTGCATTTACTAACACAGGAGGGTAAATATTTAGAACAATACAGAGGGATTTAGTCTGTGATTCCTGTTAATGTAAAGAAATATAAATGTTTACAGTGTATTTATCCCGTGATGTTTGTCCTGGGACTTGGTATAACAAACGACAACAACTATTTTTAAAAAGCAATCTGCAGCTTCACTTTATTTAAATTTGTGACAAACTAATTCAGAAGATCTTATGGCTTCTTCTTGTCTTAGAATGCAGTAAAGCATCAATTTAAATATAGACAACACTTCTGAAACACAGTCAAACTTAAAATCAGGGCTATGTGTAATTTATCAGGCTTAAAGAAATATGCATATTTATAAAAGCCAAAGTAGAAAAATAGAGAAGTCTTTTAAATAGAATTCATCACTATACGTAATTCACAAGCATAGAAAGGACACAAAGTAAATTGATTTTATTTATTTATTTATTGGTTATTTTATTTATTTGTTTGTTTATTTATTTATTTATTTTGGTACAAAGGATTGAAACCAGAGGCACATAACCACTGATATCCATTTCCAGCTCATTTTACTATTATTTATTTTTATTTTTATTTTTATTTTTATTTTTATTTTTATTTTGAGAAAGGGTTTCACTAAATTGCTCAGGGCCTGGGTTACTTGTTGAGGCTGGATTTGAAATTGCAATCCTTGTGCCTCAGCCTCTCGAGCCATTGGGTTTACAGATTATATATCACCATATTGAGCTCATGTGGTCAATTCATTTAACTGAGTTTTTAAAACTATGTTATACACTCTGCTGGTATGGAAATACAACTAAATAAATCCTTAAATGATTTGATCTCTACATGAATTACATTAGCAGAAAATAAGTTATTGCCGAATTATCTGTTTTTAGGCTAAAATAATTATTCCATTTTTGTTTTCCTTCTTTGTTTTACTCATAGTTCTGATGAGAAATTATTAAAAGGCTTTTGCATTTTTTTGACTAAAGGAAAACAAGAGCTCCTCAGACTCTACTAGATCAGACATTGACATTATTCTCCTTCTTATGAATCTGGCTGCTCTTGAAATTATTTCTGACTCTACAACTTGATTGTGTTTGCATCAGTTTGCTTAGGTAAAAAACACACCCATAGTAGGAAAACTGCATTCTGTAGGGAGTGTTTGTATTGCTTAGTCTAGTATCAGAAGCAAGTTGGGAGTCTTGTCCTGCCAAATGCCTCTCTGTATGCACTCACAGTGTGCCCCTCACTACTGTTACCTTTAAAGGGGTTAAAGTTCACTATTGGGGCATATTGAAGGCTTAAGCTAAGGACACTTGAAAAACATCAGGTGCAAAAGAATCACTTTAATTTCCATTCTGTTCCTTAGAAGCAGAAGCTACAACTTCCATGTGAGAGATGATCCTGATACTAGAAAGATGCAACATCTTCATCCTAGAAGATGAGGAGTCAAAACTCAATTTTGTACATCCCATATTTTTTAAGCCTACCCACATAATTTGTTTCTTCACAACTAACTTTTCTATGTCCTATTTCAGATATCAGTAACAGACTCCAACTACTTAACTGGGTCTTCATTTCCCTATTAGGACTCACTTGCCAGGTAAAACTTGTGTTGTGTTTTTCTCCTATGAAATTATTTCAATTTAATTCTCAAAGCCAGCCAGTATCCTAACAGGATGAAGATGGAATTTTTACACCTTTCATTTTTTATCACACTGATTTATAATTCTTTGTATAGCTACCTTCTCACTCAATAGTGAATTCCTTGATGTAGGGAATGTGGCTTAGATCTATGTGTTCCCAATACCTCACACTATTTTGACATAAAGTTCAACTCAATAAATCTTTCACTATTTGTATTCATAACCTCATTCTGAATTGTGTTAGAAAATATTACTTAGTTAGGAACCTGCATTTTTATGAAAATTAACATTCCATTGAGTAATTCTAATTCCCTTTTGGTTGACACTGGGGGACTGTCTAAATAAAATTCTAAATCAATCTATACTGTTGTATACGTGGTCAATTATCACATAAAACTGATTTGCATAATTGACTCTCCTGGGATTTTAATTTTCAAAATGTGTTTAACCAAACACTGCTCTTCATTTTGTCAGAGAAATAACCTGTGACATAAGAAGTGTGTGTGTGTGTGTGTGTGTGTGTGTGTGTGTTTTAATCTGGATAGAGTTATATGATCTATAGATTAAAAAAGAAAAAACATATTTTCTTTTTTTTTCTGCAAACGTCTTTTTTATTGATTATTTTTAGTTATATATGACAGTAGAATCTATTTTGATATACTTACATGAGCATGGAATATGTCTTATTTTAAATAGGATCTCAGTTTTGTGGATGTACACAATGGTGGGATTCATTGTGGTGTATTCATATATGAACATAGGAACGTTATGTCAGATTCATTCCAATGTCAGAGTTCTGATTTCTTTTCCTTTAATTTTTTACTTCTATTTTCTCTCCTCATCCACCATAATCGTCACATTCTATATATCCTCTACATCCTCCCTGTTCACCTTGTGAAATTGCAATCCCTTTTGCAACTTACTCTGTATATTGTTGACAATTGCTTACCATATAATTTCTGTTCATTATGTCAATTAACATTGTAGATGTCATAAATATTTAGTTTCATGCTATCTATTGTTTGCATTGGTGGTTGTTATTTTTTTCTCTCCCTAAACTGCAAGGTACTGGAAACTGTCAGGGAAATTATAAGTTCAAAGGTGAGAAACTCTGCTGCCTCAGATTCTTACTGATACATGGGTAGACACGCAAACAATATGAAAGGCAAGGGAGCAAACCATCCCAAACAACCAAGAATGCCTCAATAAGAGACTCCACTGACACCTCAGTGGAAATAATGTCAGAGAAGAAATTTAGAAAGTTCATAGTTAAGCTGATCTTCAAGGTAAAAGATGATTTAAGGAATGAAATCAGAGAGAAAATATAGGAAGTGAAAAATCACTTTGATAAGGAAATATAGTTCTGATAAAGAACCAATCAGAAATACTTGAAATTAAGGAATCAATAAACCAATACTTTCAAATAATGATAGAGAGTTTTCAAAAGTGTGAAGAACACAGGTTTAAGGAAATCAAATGGGCAAGGTCTCAGAACAAATTAGACATCAAAATGAATAAATATAATGGATTAGATCAAAGGATAAAAATAAAATTCCTGAGTCCATATGCATGTAAAATTTAAACAACATGAATATATGTCTGATGAGAAACAAGGCATTTATATAGTTTAAACTTATTTTCTCACAAATCACCAAAGGAAAAAAAAAATAGAGTAAAAAAGCCAAGGAAACATGGCTCTAAGTATCAAAGTGAATATAACCAATAAGGGGACAAGTAGAATTTGTGTGTCAGATGATAAGAAGATAGCATGACTCCTGTGGCATTAAATATATAGTAAATATATAACCCTAGTGCAAGCAAATCTTAGAGAAATCCAATTATTGTCACTAGTTTGTTATCTTCTAAAATATTAAGATCACAGAAAGAAAAAGTGAACACTATTCCAACTTGATGGAGTTCAAAAGATGAATGTGTCACATTTTTCAAACTGGATCCTTTTGTTAGAAAAAAAATACTTCTGGGCAGGGGCAATGATTTACAAAACAGAAATGAGGTTTGAAGACTAGATGAAAATAATGCATTGTTCTAATTCTCAATTTCTGTATATGAAATTACTTCTCACCCAAAGGAATAAAATAATCATGCTCATAGTTCCTGTGGGTTAGGAACTTAGAGCTCAGAAGAGGTGATTTGATTCTCTTCCATGATACTGGAGGCATCAGCTGAAAAGCTGTGCTTACTAAGAGTGGAATTCATCTCACGGTTGGTTAACTATATGTCTGATGACTGATACTGGCTGTGGACTTATAATCTGGCTCTCCATGTCAGTGCTTGGGTTCACCCACAGCATGGTGACTCAGGGTCTTAAGAGTGAGATGTCCCATGGCAATCAGGCAGAGGTCCTATCACTATTTGTGACTTAGCTGCAGAAGACACTACCCTCAAGATTAGGGGGCAAAAACCTTCCTGCCTGCTCTTCCACAAGTCAAAACCATACATTTGAGTGAGAGAGTAGAAACTTGCTTGGTATCAGGAACACTTAAGAGGGAAGAAGGATTGGATTACAATCATCTTTTGGAAATAAAATCTGTGTCACTTTAATAGCTGTACTCTAGTTTTGTAATGTAGTGACATCACATATGGGCAATTCATTATTTCCATTTGCAAGGTGATAAGGAATTGTGTTGACAGCTTAAAATAGTTTAGGAAAATAATTTAATAGAGATTTTCTGCTGTTACAAATTTTCTACAAGTTTGTAATTGCTTCAAAGTTTAAAAAGCAGACAAAAAAAATCTGAAAGTTAAAGTGGTGAACTTTTCCCAGGTGGACTTGGTTTATATTCTGTGTAAAGCAGAAATTAAGAAAGCCAGCTAAGAATATGTCTACGTGTGTTCAGCTATAAGAGCAAGACTGTGAATATAAGGATTTAAATGTGAATATTTGAATCAGATCTTCATTGATAATCAATGTAGACTTACCCCTTTCCCTACTTCTTTCCCTAACACCAGGGTATGGACAAATACATAGATGTTTGGGGCCTGCATGCTAAAAAGGAGGTTAACAGATCTGTTTGTTTACTTTCACCTTTCCTTTTCATTATATTTAATAATTCTGTTCAGGATAATGTAAATTGTTCAAAAAATTGTTTTCTTAGTACCTGTTGGAATGTTACATAATTTCTTTTTAGCATCATTGCCAGAATTCCCATCTTCATCCTGATGCCAGTGGAGACAAAGACAAAACCAAACTACAGCTTCTATGATAGCTATCACAGTAAACTGTATAAACTGATGCATCCATGAATAATAACTCAACAAGTAATGCTCAATCAAGGAGTCGATTTACTTTGGGAGGAAATGGACATATTGATAGATTCCTCTGCTTCGAACTGCTTGCAGAACTTGCCTGGACTATGTATCACTTGTATGCATTGTGAACTATCCTTTGGTGCAGCGAATTGTGGTAGTGCTGGCATATCTTTGCTGATGGTGTCACCATTGATGCAATTTTTCCAAAGGAGCCATCAATTGGCTTGGTATCATGGCATTTCTATATCCTCCTCCCTTCTACTAGTGATGGTCTAAATTTGGGGGCCAACAGAGGTGAGGTAAAGAACCTCACCTCCCCACTGGCACCAAGGCCAAATTTTGGGGCCAACAGAAGTGAGGCAAAGAACCTCACCCCCCAACTGGCGCATAGGCCTATCCACAAGTATGGCTATATGCTGGACCGGTAGTCAGTGTCAGGTATGATCCAATTGCAGTGGTATCAACCTAAGACAGGAGGCTGACGCCTAGAGGTCAGTTCATCCTATGATGGGTAAGAACCATATGTTGAATTGGACAACCTAACAGGCAAGGTCCCTAAGCCACATTGCTTGTTGTTTAATTAATCAGAAGGGGGGAGATGCTGAGAGCCATAGCCAAGTAGGAATGACGCATGGCAGTTTCCTTGTCAGCCTACCCCATGTTGCTTAGAGGGAGGACTCTCCATTGTGGAAATGGGCTTGCCATGGACCCAGGTCATTGGCAGTGACATTGCATGAATGTTTGAGAAAGGTGACCCTGCTCAAGGACCAGGGCTGATCCAGGTTTAGGGCGTTTCCAGGTTTAGGGTGTGGATCCTGCTGGGAATAGGGCCTATCCTGCTGCCTCAGGTGCCCACTCCTTGAGTTCCCGTTGAGCACTCCCGGGATTCAGAGGATATTTTGGTACGCAGAGCCAGGTGGAGGTAGTGTATTTTTAGCATAATGTGCGTGTAGAGTTTGGGAATAAAGAGTTGCTGTTTGAATCTACAAGGCTGTGAGTAGCTGGTGATTTTGTGCCCAGCCAGACTGCAGCAGAAGCACTTTTAAAATTAAGTAGGATTACCTTGGCATATATTCTATTCTGGAATTGAAGAATTCAGTATCCTACATACTTATAATGCGGTTCTCAATATATTCAGGTTGGGTAAATAAATAAATTCAGTGAGAAAGATAAATAAATATATGTTCAACAATTAGAACTTTTCATAGAGAATTAGAAATATAAAAAACCTTTTTATGATGTGTAATCAGACATTAACAATGGAAATACATTTACAATTGATAATTTTAGCATATAATCTTAAAAGTTAGAGTTCAGTATCTCAATCACTTTTATCATCACAGTAATAGTGAAAAAGAAATAATTGTTGCTAAAGGCATAGATTTGAGGGGATATTTTTGTTTTTATTGTATAGTAGTTTCGTGATATTGAGCAAATTATTTAAATTATGCAAGCTGGTTTTATTTTCTTGTGACAGAAATTGGATAACTACCTTATAACATTGTTGTAAGTAACATAATCTAAAGTATTTAACACAATAAATTCTTAAATATTTAATACATGGCAAGTATTATTATTAATTTTAATAGTGCTAGTGGAATGGTAACAATGATGATAGGAATAATAATTAGAAAACTCCTTATATTTCATCTATAAGAGAACATTTGATGTTATTTTATGAAAGCATCAGGATCCTTCTGAGAGGGAAAATGGGTTTCAGCTCCTACTGCAAGTAGAAATTAACCTATCATGATAGTAAAGTTTTAAGCCCCCCCCCTTTTTTTTACACAGAATCCAGTGAACTTTTAAAGATAATGTAAATGTAGAAAAGATTGAAGAAAATATTTTTCAAGTGAGAAAGACAGAATTGAAGAACCATACATCAAAGCTATCTTCTTAGCTCTAATGCTTAAGTGTTGCTTTAAATTCTGAAGTGAAGGAGAAATGGTAATTGGTATCAAAATCCACTTTTTATCCTCAAAAGCAGCACTGTCCAATGGAATTATAATGAGAGTCATATACACAATTTTAAATTTAGTAGTAGCCACATTGTGAAAAAGGCAAAATGAACAAGAGAATCTATTTTTTACATTTTATTTAATTCAAAATGATCAGAATATTTTTTCGGCATGTAAAATAGATTATTTTTCTACATTTTTTTATTTTGAAATATAATTAAAAATCTATGGTGTATCTTATATTTAGAATAATTTTCACCTGGAAAAACATTTTAAAAGTGCTTAATAGCTATGTGGACAGTACAACTCTGGAATACATGTGCATCTGTGGTACCTAGCACTCAGTTATGTTACTGAGCATGGATACACTAGACGTCTGTTCTTTTGGTTGGAGTTGAAGAATTCTATTCAGGTATCATTACATATAAATATCCAAAATGTTTGAAGACTATGTAGTTAATACAGTAAATACTTTTGTGTCCAGGGACTTTTAGCAGCATTTCTTACACAAATACCCTCTTGAAGAGTTATTTCACTGTAATCATGATAAACATTTATCTCACAAAGTTAATCACAAAATAATCTGTAGCCCAGTGAACACAGTATGACACAATGACTTCTCATAAAGACACACTGCAACTAAAGTAATTTTGGTGAAGTGTCAGATGTCCTCTGATAGGAGAAATCCAGGTGTTCTCTGAGTGAGAAGACATTTCTCATAGTGATAGAGGGAGCTTTAATTCTGATGAGGACTTACTGAAAGATTATTCTGTAAACTTACTGCTATTCAGAGGACTGTGCTTCTTATATCAGATTATTACTAGGTTATAGTAAAACCGTCAAGATATAATTTACTAAAATATTTAACAAGACATCATTTTCTTATTAACAGTGGAGATCAGGATGATCAACCATATTTATTTATGTAAGTATAAGGTTTGGGTCAAGTAGAGACTAAGGTTAGTGTGTATACACCATAAACATGTATAAATACCTCTTGTGCATGTACTTATTCAACTCTTACAATATCCCTTTAAAACAGTAGAATTAGAAATAAAAAATACTAACTAATTACATATTAGAACTATAAGAAAGTCAATTTTATTGCCCAAGGTTGTTTGACTAGTAATGGAATAGCTAGGATTCAAGTTTAGTTTAAATTGACACTGGAGGCCATGACCTTAACAAATAGACTTCCTGCTAAAAGAGATATAAAAGAAAGAGGAAGAAAGAAAAGGTAAGAAGGAAGGAAAGCAGAAAAGAAAGAAGGGAAGGAGGGAAAAATTGTTTCTTTCATAAATGTACATGCTTATTTAGATATTTCTGATGTTCATATTTTTGAGGAATACAAGGAAATTTATTTTGGGTCAGTAGTTTAATTTAACTACAGATGAATAAAATTCAAATTTGTCTTCTCTACTAAATTGACAAAATATCCTTTTAATTGCATCTAGTAACCTTCAGATCCATCAGCCTTAGTAATCCCCAAGAATTTTTTTTCTGTGTATGTGACCATTCCTCATCCTACGTTCTCTTTTTCTCTGTGTGACTAATACTTTATTTTTTCCAACTTTGAAGCCAAATGAAATTTAGTACTTCAATTGTCCCCTGTGACTTTTAACAGATTTCTTCTGTTCTGAACCAGTGGAGAATAATGACAGGCAGTCGAATTTCTCTATGTTCTAAACCATCCTCGCTTATTCTGCTAATTGCATCAGAGAATCTCTATCCAGCATCTCAATGGATCCCTAGAAATGTAACAGTAGACAGAACAATATCCAATGTATTCCACCTATCAATTCACGCAACCACACAGTCACTCAGCCAGTACTCGTGGAGGTAATGAAGTGTTTCTCTTGCATAACTGCAATAGATACCAATTCATTTCAGAGCAATGAAACAGATGGTTCTGCCAAAATATAAGTTTGTATTTCCTGACTTGTGTCAGTATTGTTACTGCTTTTTTCTTTTTCTCTTATTTTTTTCCATTTAACTTATGACCTTCCCAATTTTGAAAACCTGTGGTGCTTTAAATAATACATTTAGAAAAGTTTTTCCTATCTGACTTAAAGAAATGGAACTACAAAATTTGACTTTATGCCAGGTGTCTTACAACTTTCTTTCTCACCCTCTTTCTAGGGACATTGAGCTGGAGCCAAATAACAATCTTTTTTAATTGGTAAAGAATGCAAAGTTTAGCCAGACATGGTGGTGCATGCCTGTATTCACAGGGGATTGGGAGGCTGAAGCAGGAGGATCACGAGTTCAAAGCCGGACTCAGTAATGGCAAGGCCCTAAACAACTCATCAGATCTTGTCTCTAAAGAAAATACAAAAGAGGGAACAACATGGCGGCCGGCGAGGAAGCAGCGACTCCAACGTCTCCACTTTAACGGGATATGAAAGACTCATCGAAACAGCTGCAGCCTAGCTACGGAGGAACTTCTAGCATAACTTCCTTAAGAGGAGAGCTTCCGTGAACTGGTAGGTTTACTCGAAGTGACAGGTTACCCCAAAGAAATGGATCTTGGAAAGCCACGCGGGCACAGAGGTCTAGTCCCCCAGCCATCAGCCGCTCCGGCAGGCGGCTCCCCCTGGAGGCCTAGCTCTCGCCCTGGGAGAAGCGGCCCCACCCGCCCGCTTCCTAACCAGGCGGCCACAGCTACTCGGCGATAAAGGTGCCCACGTGGCGGGTGCAGAAGTTAAGTCCTGCAGACGCCAGTCACCTTTGCAACCCCCGGGAACCCTGAGTGGCTTGGCCCGCCCCGCCCGAACCCGCAGTCCTCCGCCATACGGGCTCCCCCAGGAGGCCTAGCTCTCGTCCTGGGAGAAGCGGTCCCACCCGCCCGGCTTCTAACCAGGTGGCCTCAGCTACCTGGAGATAAAGGTGCCCCCGTGGCGGGTGCAGAAGTTAAGTCCTGCAGACGCCAGCCGCCTTTGCAACCCGCGGGAACCCTGAGAGGCTTGGCCCGCCCCGCCCGAACCGGCGGCGGGTGCAGAAGTTAAGTCCTGCAGACGCCAACTGCCTTTGCAACCCGCGGGATCCCTGAGCTGCTTGGCCCGCCCCGCCCAAACCGGCAGTCCTCCGCCATACGGGCTCCCCCGGGAGGCCTAGCTCTCGCCCTGGGAGAAGCGGCCCCACCCGCCCGGTTTCTAACCAGGTGGCCTCAGCTACTTGGAGATAAAGGTGCCCTGGTGGCGGGTGCAGAAGTTAAATCCTGCAGACGCCAGCCACCTTTGCAACCCGCGGGATCCCTGAGCGGCTTGGCCCGCCCCGCCCGAACCTGCAGTCCTCCGCCATAGGGGCTCCCCCGGGAGGCCTAGCTCTCGCCCTGGGAAAAGCGGCCCCACACGCCCGGTTCCTAACCAGGCAGCCACAGCTACTAGGCAATAAAGGTGCCCACGTGGCGGGTGCAGAAGTTAAGTCCTGCAGACGCCAGCCACCTTTGCAACCCGCGGGAACCCTGAGAGGCTTGGCTCGCCCCGCCCGAACCGGCGGCGGGTGCAGAAGTTAAGTCCTGCAGAGGCCAACTGCCTTTGCAACCCGCGGGATCCCTGAGCAGCTTGGCCCGCCCCGCCCGAACCGGCAGTCCTCCGCCATACGGGCTCCCCCGGGAGGCCTAGCTCTCACCCTGGGAGAAGTGGCCCCACCCGCCCGGTTTCTAACCAGGTGGCCTCAGCTACTTGGAGATAAAGGTGCCCTCGTGGCGGGTGCAGAAGTCCTGCAGACGCCAGCCACCTTTGCAACCCGCGGGATCCCTGAGCGGCTTGGCCCGCCCCGCCCGAACCGGCAGTCCTCCGCCTTACGGGCTCCCCCGGGAGGCCTAGCTTTCGCCCTGGGAAAAGCGGCCCCACCCACCCAGTTCCTAACCAGGCAGCCACAGCTACTAGGCAATAAAGGTGCCCACGTGGCGGGTGCAGAAGTTAAGTCCTGCAGACGCCAGCCACCTTTGCAACCCGCGGGAACCCTGAGAGGCTTGGCCCGCCCCGCCTGAACCGGCGGCGGGTGCAGAAGTTAAGTCCTGCAGACGCCAACCGCCTTTGCAACCCGCGGGATCCCTGAGCAGCTTGGCCCGCCCCGCCCGAACCGGCAGTCCTCCACCATACGGGCTCCCCCGGGAGGCCTAGCTCTCGCCCTGGGAAAAGTGGCCCCACCCGCCCGGT
Source organism: Urocitellus parryii (assembly GCF_045843805.1). Lineage (NCBI taxonomy): Eukaryota > Metazoa > Chordata > Mammalia > Rodentia > Sciuridae > Urocitellus > Urocitellus parryii. The sequence goes on along the minus strand of NW_027554054.1, from coordinate 1,890,562 downwards.
TCCTAACCAGGCAGCCACAGCTACTCGGCAATAAAGGTGCCCACGTGGTGGGTGCAGAAGTTAAATCCTGCAGACACCAGCCACCTTTGCAACCCGCGGGAACCCTGAGCGGCTTGGCCCGCCCCGCCCGAACCGGTGGTGGGTGCAGAAGTTAAGTCCTGCAGACGCCAACCGCCTTTGCAACCCGCGGGATCCCTGAGCGGCTTGGCCCGCCCCGCCCGAACCGGCAGTCCTCCACCATACGGGCTCCCCCGGGAGGCCTAGCTCTCGCCCAGGGAAAAGCGGCCCCACCCGCCCGGATCCTAACCAGGCAGCCAAAGCTACTAGACAATAAAGGTGCCCACGTGGCGGGTGCAGAAGTTAAGTCCTGCAGACGCCAGCCACCTTTGCAACTCGCGGGAACCCTGAGCGGCTTGGCCCGCCCCACCCGAACCGGCGGCGGGTGCAGAAGTTAAGTCCTGCAGACGCCAACCGCCTTTGCAACCCGCGGGATCCCTGAGCGGCTTGGCCCGCCCCGCCCGAACCGGCAGCGGGTGCAGAAGTTAAGTCCTGCAGACGCCAGCCACCTTTGCAAACCGCGGGATCCCGGAGCGGCTTGGCCCGCCCCGCCTGAACCGGCAGTCCTCCGCCATCCGGGCTCCCCCGGGAGGCCCAGCTCTCGCCCTGGGAGAAGCGGCCCCACCCGCCCGGTTCCCAACCACGCGACCGCAGCTACCCGGCGATAAAGGTGCCCCCGCAGCGGGTGCAGGAGTTAAGTCCTGCTGATACCAGCAGCGTTTGCAAGCCGCCGGCACCCAGTGCGGCTTGGCCCGCCCTGCCTGAACCAGCAGTCGGCCTCCACCATCCGGGCTCCCCCGGGAGGCCTAGCTCTCGCTCCGGGAGCAGCCCCCTGCAAGCTAGGCGAACCTTCGACCCATCGGGAGGTTAGGCCCAGCAACCTGCGGAGTGATAGAGGTGCCCCTCGTGCCTGCTGGGTAGGCGGACCTTTGAATGACCAGCAGAGCAGACCTAGGGCCTGCCAGCGTGGTAGACGGATCACACCAATTGGAGGAGGATCACAGCCACTACATGCCCTGCAAGGGTGATTATTCAACTATACAAGAGCAATATAAATAAATAGAGGGAAAATTTCAAAACACAACAGTTTCACCAAGCAGAAAGAAACGCCAGCAGTATGAAAAGACCAGTATGAAAAGACAAGGAAAGAAAGGACCACAGGCAATGCAGGTCAACTCAACTTTAGAAGAGGTAATAGGTGCAACAGATGGAATGTCAGATAGAGAGATCAGGATATACATGCTTCAGATGATCTGGAGTCTCAAGGAAGACATGAGACAGCAAAATCAGATAATGAAAGATCACATTGACAAACAAATCCAGGAAGTAAAAGATCAATTTCACAGGGAGATAGAGGAAATAAAAAACAAACAAATAGAAATACTAGAAATGCAGGAAAAAATAAACCAACTTAAAAACTCAATTGAGAATACTACCAGCAGAGTAGATCACTTAGAAGAGAGAACATCAGACAATGAAGACAAAGTATTTCAACTGGAAAAGAACATAGACAGCACAGCAAGTCTGCTAAGAAACCATGAACAGAACATCCAAGAAATATGGGACAATATCAAAAGACCAAATTTAAGAGTCATGGGGATACAGGAAGGCACAGAGCTCCATACCAGAGGAATACACAGTCTATTCAATGAAATAATACGAGAAAACTTCCCAGACTTGAAGAATGAGACAGAATCCCAAATCCTAGAAGCCTACAGGACGCCGAATGTACAAAACCATAAGAGATCCACACCTAGACACATTATAGTGAAGATGTCCAACATACAGAATAAGGAAAGAATTTTAAAAGCTACAAGGGAAAGGAAGCAGATTACATTTAGGGGTAAACCAATCAGGATAACAGCTGATCTCTCAACACAGACTCTGAAAGCTAGAAGATCCTGGAATAACATATTTCAAACACTGAAAGAAAATGGGTTCCAACCAAGAATCATGTATCCGGCAAAATTAAGCTTCAGGTTAGAAGATGAAATTAAAACCTTCCATGATAAACAAAAGTTAAAAGAATTCGCAGCTAGAAAACCATCTCTTCAAAAAATCCTTGGCAAAACATTGCAGGAAGAGGAAATGGAAAATAACATTGAAAACCAACAATGGGAGGTAGGACAGTAAAGGGGGGAAAGTAGTCAAAGAGGATAACAAATCAGGTTTAGTAACATCAACAAACAAATATGGATAGAAGTACAAACCATATCTCAATAATAACCCTAAATGTCAATGGCTTAAACTCACCAATTAAGAGACACAGGCTAGTAGAATGGATCACAAAACAAGACCCAACAATATGCTGTCTACAGGAGACGCATCTGATAGGAAAAGATATCCATAGACTGAAGGTGAAAGGTTGGGAAAAATCATACCACTCATATGGACAGCAGAAACAAGCAGGCGTGTCCATACTCATATCTAATAAAATAGATTTCAAGCCAAAGCTAATCAAAAGGGATAAAGAAGGACACTTCATACTGCTCAAGGGAACCATAAACCAACAAGACACAACAATCATAAATATATATGCCCCAAATAATGGTGCAGCGGTGTTCATCAAGCAAACTCTTCTCAAGTTCAAGAGTCTGATAGACCACCATATAATCATCATGGGAGACTTCAACACACCTCTCTCACCACTGGACAGATCTTCCAAACAAAAGTTAAACAAGGAAACTATAGAACTCAACAACACAATTAATAACCTAGACTTAATTGACATATATAGACTCTACCACCCAACATCAAGTAGTTACACTTTTTTTTCAGCAGCACATGGAACCTTCTCAAAAATAGACCATATATTATGTCACAGGGCAACTCTTAGACAATATAAAGGGGTAGAGATAATACCATGCATCTTATCTGATCATAATGGAATGAAACTGAAAATCAATGATAAAAGAAGAAAGGAAAAATCAAGCATCACTTGGAGAATGAACAACAGGTTGCTGAGTGACATATGGGTTATTGAAGACATCAAGGAGGAAATTAAAAAATTCCTAGAGTTAAATGAAAACACAGACACAACATATCGGAATCTATGGGACACATTGAAAGCAGTCCTAAGAGGAAAATTCATTGCTTGGAGTTCATTCCTCAAAAAAAGAAAAAACCAACAAATAAATGATCTCATACTTCATCTCAAAATCCTAGAAAAAGAGGAGCAAAACAACAGCAAAAGAAGTAGAAGGCAAGAAATAATCAAAATCAGAGCTGAAATTAATGAAATTGAAACAAAAGAAACAATTGAAAAAATTGACAAAACTAAAAGCTGGTTCTTTGAAAAAATAAATAAAATTGACAGACCCTTAGCCATGCTAACGAAGAGAAGAAGAGAGAGAACCCAGATTACTAGCATACGGGATGAAAAAGGCAATATCACAACAGACGCTTCAGAAATACAGAAGATAATCAGAGACTATTTTGAAGCCTTATACTCCAATAAAATAGAAGATAGTGAAGGCATAGCTAAATTCCTTAAGTCTTACGATCTGCCCAGATTGAACCAGGAGGATATTGACAACCTAAACAGACCAATAACAATAGAAGAAATAGAAGAAACCATCAAAAGACTACCAACTAAGAAAAGCCCAGGACCGGATGGGTATACAGCAGAGTTTTACAAAACCTTTAAAGAGGAACTAACACCAATACTTTTCAAGCTATTTCAGGAAATAGAAAAAGAGGGAGAACTTCCAAATTCATTCCACGAGGCCAACATCACCCTGATTCTGAAACCAGACAAAGACACTTCAAAGAAAGAAAACTATAGACCAATATCTCTAATGAACCTTGACGCAAAAATCCTCAATAAAATTCTGGCGAACCGGATTCAAATACATATCAAAAAAATTATACACCATGATCAAGTAGGATTCATCCATGGGATGCAAGGCTGGTTCAATATACAGAAATCAATAAATGTTATTCACCACATCAATAGACTTAAAAATAAGAACCATATGATAGTCTCGATAGACGCAGAAAAAGCATTCGACAAAGTACAGCATCCCTTTATGTTCAAAACTCTAGAAAAATTAGGGATAACAGGATCATACCTCAACATTGTAAAAGCAATATATGATAAGCCACAGGCCAGCATCATTCTGAATGGAGAAAAATTGAAGGCATTCCCTCTAAGATCTGGTACAAGACAGGGATGCCCTCTCTCACCACTTCTGTTCAACATAGTCCTTGAAACACTGGCCAAAGCAATTAGACAGATGAAAGAAATTAAAGGGATAAAAATTGGAAAAGAAGAACTTAAATTATCACTATTTGCAGATGATATGATTCTATACCTAGCAGACCCAAAAGGGTCTACAGAGAAGCTATTAGAGCTAATAAATGAATTCAGCAAAGTGGCAGGATATAAGATCAACACGCATAAATCAAAGGCATTCCTGTATATCAGCGACAAATCCTCTGAAACGGAAATGAGGACAACTACTCCATTCACAATATCCCCCCAAAAAAAATAAAATACTTGGGAATCAACCTAACAAAAGAGGTGAAAGATTTATACAATGAAAATTACAAAACCCTAAAGAAAGACATAGAAGAAGACCTTAGAAGATGGAAAAATATACCCTGCTCATGGATAGGCAGATCCAACATCATCAAAATGACGATATTACCAAAAGTTCTCTATAAGTTCAATGCAATGCCAATCAAAATCCCAGCTGCATTTCTTGTAGAAATAGATAAAAGAATCATGAAATTCATATGGAATAATAAAAGACCCAGAATAGCAAAAACAATACTAAGCAGGAAGTGTGAATCAGGCGGTATAGCGATACCAGACTTCAAACTATACTACAGAGCAATAGTAACAAAAACAGCATGGTACTGGTACCAAAACAGGGGGGTGGACCAATGGTACAGAATAGAGGACACAGTAACCAATCCACAAAACTACAACTATCTTATATTTGATAAAGGGGCTAAAAGCTTGCAATGGAGGAAGGATAGCATCTTCAACAAATGGTGCTGGGAAAACTGGAAATCCATTTGCATCAAAATGAATCTGAATCCCTATCTCTCGCCTTGCACAAAAGTTAACTCAAAATGGATCAAGGAGCTTGATATTAAATCAGAGACACGGCATCTGATAGAAGAAAAAGTTGGTTATGATCTACATACTGTGGGAGCAGGCTCCAAATTCCTCAATAGGACACCCATAGGGCAAGAGTTAACAACTAGAATCAACAAATGGGACTTACTCAAACTAAAAAGTTTTTTCTCAGCAAAAGAAACAATAAGAGAGATAAACAGGGAGCCTACATCCTGGGAACAAATCTTTACTCCACACACTTCAGATAGAGCCCTAATAACCAGAATATATAAAGAACTCAAAAAATTAGACAATAAGACAACAAGTAACCCAATCAATAAATGGGCAAAGGACCTGAACAGACACTTCTCAGAAGAGGACATACAATCAATCAATAAGTACATGAAAAAATGCTCACCATCGCTAGCAGTCAGAGAAATGCAAATCAAAACTACCCTAAGATACCATCTCACTCCAGTAAGACTGGCAGCCATTAGGAAGTCAAACAACAATAAGTGCTGGAGAGGATGCGGGGAAAAGGGCACTCTTGTTCATTGCTGGTGGGACTGCAAATTGGTGCAGCCAATTTGGAAAGCAGTATGGAGATTTCTTGGAAAGCTGGGAATGGAACCACCATTCGACCCAGCTATTCCCCTTCTCGGTCTATTCCCTAAAGCCCTAACAAGAGCATGCTACAGGGACACTGCTACATCAATGTTCATAGCAGCTCAATTCACGATAGCAAGACTGTGGAACCAGCCTAGATGCCCTTCAATAGATGAATGGATTAAAAGAATGTGGCATTTATACACAATGGAGTATTACTCTGCATTTAAAAATGACAAAATCATAGAATTTGGAGGGAAATGGATGGCATTAGAGCAGATTATGCTAAGTGAAGCTAGTCAATCTTTAAAAAACAAATACCAAATGACTCCTCTGATATAAGGGGAGGAAACAAGGACAGGGTAGGGACGAAGAGCTTGAGACGAAGATTTTCATTAACAGGGTTGAGAGGTGGGAGGGAAAGGAAACGAGAAGGGGAATCGCATGGAAATGGAAGGCGATCCTCAGGGTTATACAAAATGACATATAAGAGGAAAGGAGGGGTAAGACAAGATAATTCAAATGGAAGAAGTGATTTACAGTAGAAGGGGTAGAGAGAGAAAAGGGGAGGGGAGGGGAGGGGAGGGGGGATAGTAGAGAATAATACAGACAGCAGAATACATCAGACACTAGAAAGGCAATATGTCAATCAATGGAAGGGTAACTGATGTGATACAGCAATCTGTATACGGGATAAAATTGGGAGTTCATAACTCATTTGAATCAAACTGTGAAATATGATGTATGAGGAACTATGTAATGTTTTGAACGACCAACAATAAAAAAAAATACAAAATACGGCTGGGGATGTGGTTCAGTGGTCAAGTGCCTGTGAGTTCAATCCCAGTACCAAAAAAAAAAAAAAAATCAAAGTCTATTTTTTATGTATTTAGACAAAATTGACCCACAAAATAACAGGCTAAAGAGGTCATTTTACTCTAGCATGAAAATTAGTGTTGGAAAGTTAGTCTATGTCATTGTTTAAACAGGTTAAACCAATCAGTTGGCTGTCTGAATGTCCACTATCCTGAGAAATGAGTTCTTCATTAGATTAAGTAATCTTAAGAATTCTATTCTGAAGTTTAGTAGACAGCCCATAATCAATTAACAGATAGGATTAAAGAGAGTAAATTGTAATTTTTCCAAAGGTACATTATTCCTGATGTCTGCTTCAGTTTGCATCTTTAATTCTTTCTATTTGTAAAATGCATGTTAGTTGTCTGGGCATCATATAATCATCTAAAATCATCACCAGTTGACACTTGTATTCAAACACCTAGGAAAAGAAAAAAAAATGATAAGTGGTTGTTACCATGAAAAACTTTAGTAAAAAGAAAGAGTAAGATTGAGTTGGTTGGTTGTTGGTTGTTTATCATGAAAGAAAATGATGAACTCAAGGCTATAAATCCCCATCTCAAATTTAAGGAACTAGAAATCCTCTGCAAATGTAATATATATATATATATATATATATATATATATATATATATATATATATATATATATATATATATATATATCTCACTTTTACTTCTTATAGCAACACAGTTGTGATTTCTGAAAACTAAATCTAAAGTCTATTCCTGCGGACAGCTGATTTACAATGCAAATTGAATTGTCTTGTTTATATGATACTTTAGATATAGGGAGTGGATTAGGAACAAACTTGAATCTAACAGTTGAAAAGTGAATATAGGGCTGGGTATGTGGCTCAAGCGGTAGTGTGCTCGCCTGGCATGTGTGCGGCCCGGGTTCGATTCTCGGCACCACATACAAACGAAGATGTTGTGTCTGCCAAAAACTAAAAAATAAATAATAATAAAAAAATTCTTTCTCTCTCTCTCTCTTTAAAAAAAGAAAAGAAAAAAATTAAAAAAAAAAGAAAAGTCAATATAAAGCTTTAAACCTTAAATGCTTAAATTTTGGTGAGCCATAATTGACAGTAAGAATCACTTTTCCCCCATCTCAGGAAGTTAGGCTTCCTTTGGCTGAAGAACCTGTGGTGTACCTGGCTACAGGGGCCACACCTGGAATCCAGCTGCTTCGGAACCTAGGGCAAGAGGATCAAAGGTTGGAAGCCAGCCTCAGCAACTTAGTAAGACCCTATCTCAAAATTTAAAAAAATAAAAATAAAAAAGAGCTATAGTTCAGTAGTGAAGCAGCCATGGGCTCAATTCATAGTATTGAAAGAAAAAAAGAAACTGTAGCATCTATCTTTAATCCTTGTTGATCCTTCTGAGGAGGATCATAGCCTCTAGGCCTATAACTGGAGGTCCCAGGGTAGCTATACCCAAGCGGAGGCTCTACAGTATCAAGGATACATAGTTATAGTTAACTTAATAGGTTAGAAGCACCAAAGGAGTAATATGAATTGTACCTTCTGAAGGCATTGATTAGTCAATTATTTTAATTGTACAGGGACAATTTTTAAAAGATATTCCTGGTTTGTATCAGGTTGTATCTTTAGGTCTGGTGAGCAAAAGTCTGACTTGAATCACCATAATAGAGAGTTTCAGTTTCTTAATCAGTTCCCCAATTATGCCATTTCATGAGTCTAGAGCTCTTTGAATGAAAGGGAAGTTGGGACCCTTAGAAGGAGGATGGGGCTACACAGACAAATGCTATAATCTTCCTGGTCTTCCCTATGTAACCTGAATAGCACTTCTCAGAGAAATTTGGATAGAGTAGGAAAGTTGTCAGAATTGGGGGATTTTACCCATCACAGGTTCTGAATTAACATTAATCTCTGAAGATCAAAACTGTTAATATGCCAGCAACTTGCTATCAGCTTCTCCATTTTGAATTTTCTTGTCTTAGGAGGCTTATGGCATCTGAGTTTAGGTTAAAATCTGGGTCTATTGCTGCATTGCCTTCCACTTCTCAGTTCTCTTGGGGATTTCCTTTTCATCAATTGACTTAGGAAGGAAAAAAAAATCCCTATTCATTGATGACAATATGCACCACATAAAAATAGAGGTTCATAACCCTGCAGCACAACTATGGTGTTGCTCTGGAAAATAGTGAAGATGCCAAATCCCTCCTGTCCACAGAACTTCAAGCAGTATGCTCAGTTGTTCATTTTTTTTCTTGAAGAAAACATGGCTAGAATTATGGATATATATACATATATATAAATATAAATATAAATATATATATATATATATATATATATATATATATATATATATCTGAATGGCCACACCTTATGGAAATGTTGAGGTCCATGTGAGTGCTCATTAACAGTAATCTCTTAGCAGAAGAGGTTTTTAATAACTGGGTGAAAAGAAGGCATAATTTATGCATACAAGTCAAGCAACACATTCATTCATTTCCCAAAAGGCTCATGAATAAAATGGTCATGTCATTTAATTTTGAACTGAAGTATGGACTCCACACCATGATTTAAACTTGCTAAAGATTATCTGACTCTAACTATTAGTAAGTGAACAACCTGTTCAAAAGCAGAGACTAACAAACATTCAGATCTCAAAAACTACCATAATTTGATTAGGCAGAACTGCTAATGACCAAGACACTATAAACTGAAAGTTTGGAATCTCATTCTGCATGGAAATATGACTAGTCAGAAGAATATTGAAGGGTTGGTGGAAGAACTTTGGCTATTGTCAAAGTCCTAGCCAAATATGCACTTCAGTAATTATGACCGATGATGACATTTCTTCCTTATTTGATCTTAAGTCCACACATATGAATAAGCACTTTATTCCTCTTTATCCTCTCCTACTGTTTAACATAGTATGTGTTTTTCTTACAATCTCAAGAGTTTAAATTAGAAGATATCAAAAGGGCTGACTTATCTAAAAGAGGAATTTTTTTTTTAGAAAAAATATCTTTTTTTTGGAAAATATAGGTAGCATATTGTAAGTTGTATGAGGAGTAATTCCATTATATTAGGCAAAGGCATAGATTATTCCTGTCTTTATTTCCAATGTTTGATGAAAGGAAAGTGTGTGGATTCAAGTTTGGCAAAAAGTAGAGTTTAGTGAATTAGTACTGCGTCAGGTTAGCTATGCTAAAACCACTTTTCCCCAAATTCCCCTCACTGCGTTGTTCTCAGTTGTCATTGTCACTGTTTGGAAGGCATAAGAGAAGGAGCAGCTGTGCACTTTCACACAGCGAAGACCTTTACATGTGGCCACAACAGGGCTGGCATATTGTCACTGATTCAGTAGCTCACCTTGGTGGGAGGCATCAGCTGGACTGTAAGCTCCTGCCAAATCTTCTCCTTTAAATTCTCTGGATCCTCTACCAAGTGCATAGATAGCTATGTGGTGAAGGAAGGCAGTGTTCTTAACAGATCACCCATGGGATCAAAGATAAAGGTGGGGCATGACAGATATTTCATTCTCTTGAGTGCCATTTTTTTTTAATCTGGTTTGCATTTGGATTACTCTTTGATTCAGCTCTAATGATTTTAGTTTTAACATTAGACAGGAGAGACTTAGGTAGCTGAAAGTGTTCTTCTCACCCACACAGTTCTTTAAGATCTAACCCTTCTGAGTAACTTATTTTATGTCACTCAGCTCTGCTTTTCTTTGTAACCTGACTGATACAAATGTTACATGGACAGGCCATGACTGTTGCTACCTCAGGGCATTGGATTGTGTAAAAATGCTAAAGACCCTGCAGCAGAAAGGATGGAACTGGAGGATATAAAGTTAAATTAAAGAAGGCAGACAAGCAAATCTCACTCATGCATGGAAGCTAAAAAAAGATTAACTCAAGAAAGATAATAGAATACTGATTACTAGAGGCTACAAAGGGGTGAGGCTGAACAGTGGTTGGATAAAGGAGATTGGTACCAAAATGAATCTAGTTAGAGGAATGAGTTCTACTGTTCCATAACATGGTAGGGGAATAGTTAACAACGTGGCTCAAGCGGTAGCGCACTTGGCCCGGGTTCGATCCTCAGCACCACATACAAACAAAGATGTTGTGTCTGCCAAAAACTGAAAAATAAATATTAAAAATTAAAAAATATATATTTTATAAACAACTTGAAGGAGGTGTGTGAAAGTGCCAAACATGGAAATGACAAGGAGATAGAAATATCAATTATCCTAGTTTGATCACTAAATATTGTATGCCTGTATGGAGTCATCACACCATATTTCATAAACCTACAAAATCATTATGTGTTAACTCAATAGAAAAAAATGTTAAAAAGCTGATAGTTTAAAAGTAACCATAATCATCACAGACCAGCTTGAAAAGCATTGTTGCCTCTTAAGAAATAGAGGGGAAAAATCAGAGTTGGCTGATTGTAATATATGGAGAAACTAATAATAAAAAAGAAATTATTAAAAAGAAAAATCAAAGGACAAAAAGTGGAACTTGTTAATTTTTTATAGTCTCTGGTTTCTATTCTCTAAGTGATAGTAGAGCTCTATCCTCAATCCTTTCTTTTTCCTTTGACAATCTATTATACATCACATTTTTTTGAGAGCATAAACAAAAAAAGAAGTTTAAATTACAATCCTCATCTGAGTTTCATTCTGGGACCAAAACTTCTAAGTGTCTGTTCTACTGTTCAAAGTGACTCTTCTTCACCTGAGACTGAAGACTTTGGTGGGGCTTGTTTTAAGCAACTTATTACACAAAACACACACACACACACACACACACACACACACACAATGCATTTGCAGTGCTGCAACCACACTATTGATATAAATCTCACTGACTTTGTTCTAGCAGTGCCTCTAAATGTTTAGAGACATAGAAATTACCTTTACCTTTCTCAGCTGATATTGACATGTCAGCTCTCTTTTCAGGAAGAAGCAAGATTCCGTGTGACTTCATTTCTGGATTTTTAAAATCTATTCTTTATTTCCCTTTTCTTTCTCCTTTTCCTGGGTATTTTAATTGAAGGCTTCTGATAACATTAAAGAGGAATTTACTTACTTCTTTTCATTTCTCTTTAAATTACCTGGAATTTGGTGCTCCTGTACATATCCCATCATTTGAACTCAGTCTTCAGACAAGGGCTGAGAAAATTTAAGCAAATAGAAGACAAAAAAAATGCAAAAATAGTTTCATAGTTTTATAATCTCTGCACATATTTGTTTATGACAGAAATATTACATTAAAAATCAGGGATTATTATATATCAATGCAATCTCAGCCTTGTTAAGTTTCTACTAAAGTGTATTGTGTTTACTTTTATTTTCAAGCACTTTTACTTTATTTTTAGACATTTACTTCTCCTTGTAAACAGTTATTTTTCTTAAAAATGTAACCCTGTGTATTAGACAAGGTTCTCTAGAGCAACAGAATCAATATGAAGTATTATTATAAGAAGGGGATTTATTAGATTGGCTTAAACGACCAGAAGCTGAATAGTCTACAATGGCCATCTGCAGTCTGGAAGGCTGGAGGAACCAGTAGCTGAGTAGTCCAAGAGGCTGAAGCCTCAGAACAATAGTGCTACTTTAGCCTGAGACCAAAGCTTCTGGAAACTCCCTAGAGAATCACTGGAAGGGTCTGCTTTGGAAGAGTGAAGAAGCAAGAGTCCAATATCCTCGGGCAATTGCAGCAGCAATCCAGAACTGGTTCAAGAAGAATCCAGGTTGCATCTATTGCTGCTTCCTTGTTGTTCCAACCTTTATTCCATCCAAGCCACCATCCTATTGGATAGTGCTTCCCACACTTAGGGAGAGTCTACACTTTAGTTGCTATCCCACATGTCAATCATTCCTATACACACCCTCATTGAGACACCCAGAAACCTCTTAAACATCAGCATCTCTTAATCCAATCAAGCTGACGATTCAAATTGACCCTTATACCCTGAGACTATTTTACATGTTTTACCACTAATTTTTAACATAATTTTATTTTTTATTCTTTATTCTTTTTTAATTGCAGTGATACCTGTCTTTTTGCTAACACCTGATGACCACAGAGGGAAATGACAGTCTTATTGCCCAACCTCCAGATCCAGCACTGACCCCAGGGAATGCTTCATTGGCCTGATCCCCCACTCCCTGACAGCCAACCCTTAGAGATGCATTCTTGTATTCTTAATCTAAATTTAGGATTTTAGATTTCTCCTTCTTACATTCTTCAGATTAAAAGTCATTTAGTGGTATTTTATCTTCTAAGAAAAATAAGTTTCTTCAAAGACTGATCTATAGGCATAACCAATAAGTGAAAGGCTGATGTTCAGCATGAGGTCTAAGAAATTTGATGGCAGGAATCTGATGAACTGCCAGCACAGTCCCTTTGACTCACTCTCGGTTTTCTTATTATCCCAGTGCTTGGATCTGATTCTTGTAACCTGCATGCAAGGCCACACATGAAAGGCTTTTATAAGAACAGGAAAACTTGTTATTAGGGTGTCTCTATCATGTATTTTGACAGATCAGAAAACTGAGCATAATGAATATGAAGTAATGTTTCCTCTCAGGAGGAAAAAAATGGCAGGTGAAAAGACAGGGAAAAGAAAAGCCACAGCATAGGTTGTTGGAGTTGAGCCAACAGTGTGAAGCAGAACTTGTCTGAAATGTGCACTGCCAGGGACACAGACCAACTTGCACCCTGCCCTTAAGTGGTGGAAGTAACCCTGAGCAAGCCTTTACCCACAGAGACCTCTGCAGCTGTGCTCCATTCTTCCTGACTCTGAGGCACGATGAGCAAGACTTGGTTACCTGGTTTTAACAACACTGAAAGCAAGATCCTGAATTTATGTGAATGCACATCTATCTAGAACAGAAACTCACAGCCATTACAAGTCAGGAAACAACCTGGACAAACCTCCTGTTGGCTTAAAGCATCAATTAGAGTTGGTCCTGTTCAATAGGCCATATATTTCCTAAATATATTTCACCATGTTATATACAATCATACAAATAAAAATAATAGGAAGGTGAACTATCTGAAAAAAAATTAAAAATCCCATTTGCAATTGCTACAATAAATTAAAATAAAAAACTTAGGAAAAAAAATTAACCAAACTGGTTCAGATCCCTGCCCTGAAAACCACAAAACACAAATGAAAAAAAAAATTAAAGATGACTTCATTTAATGGAAAGCTATTTCATCCTCATGAAGTGGAAGAATTAATATTGGTAAATGTCAATTCTATCCAAAGGGATCTAGAAAGTCAATGAAATCCCTGTCAAAATACCAATAGACATTCTTCATAAAGCCAGAAAAAAACAATACTAAAATTCATATGGAATCAAAAGAATCCAAATAGTCCAAGAAATCTTGAGGAAATTAAAAAAAAAGAAAACTAGAGACACCTTAGAATTCATTATATACTACAAAGTCAAAGTAACAAAAACAGCAGAACACTAACACATCATCCAATAGAAAAAAATACAAAAAAAAATAAATCTTCACATTCTTAGCCATCTGATTTTCAACAAAGAGACCAAGAATCTACAATGGAGAAGTTTCTTCAGTAAATGGTTCTGGGAAAACTGGATATCCACATGAAGAAAAATGAAGCTAGACCCTTATCTCTCTCGCACCATACACAAAAATCAGCACAAAGTAGAATAAAGGCTAAATGTAAGGCCCGAAAAGATAAAATTACTATTAGAAAACTAAATAGAAATTCTCTTTGGAATTAGTCTGGATAAGCATATTTTGGATAAGACCCCAACACACAAGAAACAAAAGCAAAAAAAAAAAAATGAGATCATGCCAAACCAAAAAGCTTCTGCATGTAAAGGAGAGAACAGAGTGAAGCATCAGCATGCATACAGAATGGGAGAAAAATGTGCCAAATAGGCCACTTATAAGGGGCTTATATGTAGAATAAACATAGAACCAAAGCAGCCCAATATAAAAAAAAGCACAATAATTCTATTTAAAAATGAGAAGAAACTTGAATAGAGATTTATCAAAAGAAGACATACAAATGACTAGAGGGTACATGAAAAATGGTCGACATCACTAATAATAAGGGAAATGAAAATCCAAACTGCAATGTTATGTTACCATGTCCCAATTAGAATGCCTATTATGAAAAAGACAAAAAATGCTGGTTTGGATATAGAAAACGCAGAATTATTATACCCTGTTGGTGGAAATATCAATTAGTACATTTACTATGGAAAAAAGAATAGAAGTTATTCAGAAAATTAAAAATGGAACTACCATGCAATTGCACAACAATCTCATTACTGAGTATAAAGTCACAGGAAATTTGTTAGCATGATGAACAGATAACTGTACTTCATAATTTGTTGCAGTATAATAACCAAGATGTGGAAACAACCTAAGTGTCCATCAATAGATGAATGGAAAAAAGAAAATGTACCTTTGACTGTATATACAGTGGTCAGTCATACAAAAGAATGCAATCTTGTCATTTGTGGCACTATGGATGAACCCAGAGGACATTATATTAAATAAAGGAAGCCAGGAACAGAAGGAAAAATCCTGTGTGATCTCACTCACATGTTGATTCAAAAGAAGTTGATCTCATATAAGTAGAGAGTAGTTACCAGACTCATTACCAGAGGCTGGGAAGCACTGGGGACTGGGAGACATTGGTCAATGGAGACATCATTAGTTATTCAGGAGGCATAAGTTATTTTATTCCATTTCATGGTAGGTGACAATGGTTATTAATATTGTACTGAATATTTCAGAATATTAAGAACAATAAGAGAGGATTTTCAATGTTCCTACTACAAAGAAATGATAAATGTATAAGGTGGTGAATATGCTAAATGTCCTGATTTGAATGTTATACAATGCATACATGCATTAAAGCATCATAATATTCCCCACAAATATTAACAAATAATATGTGCCAATTAAAAAGGAGACAGGAAAAAATTATACACAATAACACAAACAAATTACTTACCTTTGAAATATGCTGTTAAGAGCATGTTTTACACCATTCAGGTTGCTACAACAAATTACCATGTTTTTTTTTTTTGTACCAGAGATTGAACTCAGGGGCACTCAACCACTGAGCCACATCCCCAGCCCTATTTTGTATTTTATTTAGAGACAGGATCTCACTTAGTGCCTTGTCATTGCTGAGGCTGGCTTTGAACTTGAGATTCTCTTGTCTCAGCCTCCTGAGCCACTGGAATTACAAGTGTGCACCACCACATCTGGCTAACAAATTACCTTTGAATGAGTGGCTTGAGCAATATTTATTTCTCACATTTCCAGATGTTTGAGATCTGAGATCAGGGTGACAGCAGGGATGTATTTATATATATATATATAAAATATATAAAAACTCATGCAGTTTTTATTCACCTAGTGTTTCTAGAAAACAAAAACCACACAGAAACAAATGCAAAAATGTATATTATGCTCAAGTTTTTCAATTGTTTTGGAACCAAATTGTATTTTCCAAACAAGCATTATAGAAAAACTGTAATTAAAAAACAACTCTTTAGCAACTTATATGTAGTGTACAGAGTTATAAATTTAGCCTTGTTGGAAAATTTAAACTGAGATTTTAAGTGTGTGTGTGAGTTTGGGAAGTGAATTGGCAGAGGCTGCAGACAAAATAAATGCAGGGTATCCTAAAGAATGTGGAAGTTTAGTACATTTGCAGCATGATCTGCAAGGGAGAGCCAGGCAAGCAATGAAGCTGGAATCTTAGAATGTGATACAATAAATATTGCTCATCAGCACCCACAAAAAGAAATGGACCTTGCTCTAAAATCAATGGACATCTTTGAAGGCTTTAAACAAAGAAACAGTTAAATAGATTAAGTTGTTTTAAAGATTATTTTTCTTGTGGTTTGGAGAGCAATTTGTATTAGAGCAAGATTATAAAAAGGGTTTGCTGATAACCAAAACGTTAAGTGTTCTTCCTTCTAGGCACAATGTCACTCTATTTCCCAGCCTGGCTTCTCTTGGATCAGGCAAGTGTCCAAATCCTTACAAACAGAATGTTAGTTGAAAGAAACTTTGCTAGTCATTCCTGGCCCAAGGCTAAAAAGAGTCTCCAAGTTACTTCTTTCTCCTTTTGCTGGCTGGAGGTAGATACTGTTGTGGAGTCATAAGATGGAAGGGGACTGGCTTCCAAATTCTTGCATGAAAATAATTGTGTGCAAACCAAGAACAAGAGCCTTGGATTATTGTATGGAAAATATAGTGCTTGTTTTGCATGTGAGTGATTGTACTTTGAAGTATAAAGAGAGGGGTCCTTTTTTCCCCTTTACATTTAGACACACCTCAACACAGGCTTATAGATCAGTTATAATAAACTGAATATGAGGTCATATGACTAGTTGAGATGCAAACAGTTACATGAATTCAAGAAATATTTTGAAGATTTTTTACATTACCTCATGATTGACCGTAATAAAAACATTTTTTAAAGAAAGAAATCAAGGATCAGACATGATGAGAGGTTCAAGTATTGGCTCCAAGAGGCTAAGCACACTCTACTTCTTCCCAAAATTAGTCTAAAATATCTGTTCAGTTTTACTAGAAAAAGGAAGATACTGGTGGGTCAGTAAGGTTCTATAACTTCCTCATACCTATCTTTCATATTTGGTGACTAGACCACCATTTGAGGAAGAGATTATCTGTGATTTTTTGAAAAATGTCAGGTTTCCTGGTTCTTGAAACCGATTTATTATTCAGAAGACCACTTATTTATCTTAAAGAAGAACAAGGTCAGTTTCATGGCTTTTCTGAATATTATCTTTACACCAGCTTTACAGCATTCTGGAAACCTCATTTCCCCAACAGCATGACATTCTCCTGCTTTCAATTTCTCCGCATCTTTTCAAGGTAGAAATTACTGATAGGATATCTGTTTATCCTATCCAGCCTTTTATCCTATTCCATTTTTACATTCTCTGTATTCTCTGATCACACTGGAATTCTTCCATTCCTCAAAGATGTTATACTATGACTAGCTTCTCAGTTCACCCACATGCTGTTTTCCTTCCCCAGGAACATAGCATCCCTCAAAACTTATTCACCCTTCCCTTGTTTACTATAAGATTTCACATGACAGATCAAACACATTTTTTCATATAAACCTTTCTGGACATCCCATTTTAAATAAAGACCACCATTGTGTGCTTTCATATATATTCCTGTGATTTTTACTTACAAATATTGTCAGTTATAATTACTTATGTGATTATTTTGTAATATCTTACTCAATGTTTTCTAAGCCTCCTTAGATCAGAGATGATATAAAGTCATCTCTCCATATTTTCAAGGGGAATTGGTCTCAGGACTGTCCTTCCCCATAGATAACTAAATTCAAGGATGCTACAGTTCCTTTTTTAAAACAGTGTAGTATTTGCATATAATCTATGCACATTACCCCTCTACTTTAAATCATCTCTAGATTAATTATAATATCTACTACAACTTAAATGCCGTGTAAATAGTTATACTTTATTGGTTAGAATAAAATGAAAAGAAAAAAGAGGTCTATACATGTTCAGTATGGATACAATTTTTACCTGAATATATTTGATCTACAGTTGGTTGAATTCATGGATATAAAACCACAGTTAGGGAAGGGGACCTGTAGTTTACTCACCACGGCCTTACTCCCCTCAGGAACAATGCCTGGAGACTGTTTATTGTTAAAGATAACTGAAGTTCACCTACCTGATACACATCACCTTTCCTTACTTTCAGAGCCCCAGTTGAGTTCAGGTGTGTGATTCAGGAAATGTGTCCCTCTTTTCAACCCCTGAAGTAATTCTCAACTGATGTAAGTCAATCATTATGACCCAATTCCCATTGCAAGGGACTGGCATGAGCTGGGTATATGATACATTCTATCCAATGATTCTTGGAAGTCTAGTTGAGGACTTCTTAGACAGGTTTTCTTAATAATGACAATAGCAATTTTATTCATTATATTAGGATGCTGAGGATGACTCAACCAAACTCAACTACAAAAAATCCTATCATATTCATCAATTGCACATATAGGCTGAATAACAGTCATTGTCACGTTTAACCTATACTAACCATATTTAATTTGACCATTTATATTATACTTACAATCAATATATTTATACTACTTTATTGTAATAAAAAAAACTACCATGTGGTAGTTTAAAATGTGATACATGAGAAAATTTTATTTCTTCCAAATTCCTCCAGAGTTTATAAGGGGAGCTAATCAGAGATAGCAGGGCAGAAAGATAGAAAGGATCCATGACCTTGTAGTCATTGTTAAGTCATCAAATTAGTCCAGTTTGAAGATATATTAACTTACAGAACTTATGTGCTCTTCAAGAACTTTCTTATCCCGGTGGAGAAAAGTTTCTTAGAGATTATTTAAAAGTAATATTTCCAGAATGAATAAAAGCTATTTTACACACACACACACACACACACACACACACACACACACACACACAGAATAAGCAATAACAATATAGATAGTACCTGGCATGTTTCTAAGCTTCGGCAATGATTCCACCTCAACCTTGAATACACTTATGGTCCTCATTTGACCAAGTCTTTCAAGATCCAAAATGGGTCCTTATATTCAGAATAATCCTTCATTCTCTCACATGCTTAGGCCAGCAGGCTCTCCTTTACACTATACTGCTACCCCAGACTACCAGCATAGCTTACTGGTTCTGATTTGGATATTAGGTGCTGTCAAAAGCTCATGTGTGAAACAATTCAAGAAAGTTTTGAGGTGAAATGATTGGGTTATGAGAGTTTTAACCTAATGGGTGGATGAATCCCCTGATAGGGATTAACTGGATAGTAACTGTAGGCAGATAAAGTGTGGCCAGAGGAGGTGGGTTCCTGTGGGTATGTCCTTGTTGAGCAGAGCTCTCTCTGCTTCCTACTGCCAGGTTGCCAACTGCTTCCTTCTGCCACACTCTTCCACCATGTTTTTCTGCCTCATCTCAGGACCTGAGGAATGGAGTATGCTGTCTATGGACTAGGACCTCTGAAACTGTGAGCCCTAACATAAACCCTTCCTCCTCTCATTTTTCTGGTCAGTTCTTTTGTTCACGGCAGTGAAAATCTAACTAAAACATTACTCTATTATGTTTTTTAATATCTTCACCTATGCATCATCCCCCAATCAACCAAAAGTCTCCTTATAGGAATTAAAATGAATAAGGCAGAACTTGGCATTTGGTAGATGCTGAATATGGAAATGTTCTACAGAACAAATGAGATGCATAAACTGAAATAACCAGGAAAAGCTAGGGAGAACAATGAGACTGGAGCTGGTCCTTGGTCATCAGGTAGAACAATGATCCTAAAAGGGCAGAAAACAGACCTTTCTCCTGAAGACACTGGCAAGTGGAAGGTTGAAGCATATATTTTTAAAGGATACTATGCAAAAAGATCAGGGTAACAAATAATATTGAAACCACAACTGAATGTCACTCCAGAGAGTCTGGAATTTACTTTGCAGGTGCAGGAATCCCATATTGATACTTATATTACAGTATTACATAAAAGTAGTCAATGATGTTGGTGAATAACAGGTAAAATGTCACATGCACTAATAAGCCACACAAGGTATATAAGGGATTGAACATAGGTGATACCTTTGTCTATGGAAAGGGATAGTGATGCAGAAGATAATTATAAGTAAAAAAATAGAAAACCCTACCACTGTACACATATTTGAGTAGCTGAAATCCAGAATATTGACATCACCTAGTTCTGATGAGGATGTAAAACAGAAAAATCACACATTCACTGCTGACCAGCAATGTAAAATTGTACAGGCACTGTGGAAGACAATTGGGATGTTTCTTGTAAAACCAAGCATATTCTTCCAATACACCTGTCATATTACTTTGTATTTATACAAAAGAATTGAAAACAGATGTTCATTCTAAAATTTGAGGAAAGAGGTTTACTTAAAATTGTCTAAACTTGGAAGCAGTAAAGATTTAATTAGGTGAATGAATAAACTATGGTATTTTCAAACAATGAAACATTATCAATCTTTAAAAAATGAGCTAAAAGCCACAAAAAGACATGGGAGAATCTTAAATGTGTATTACCAAGTGAAGTGAGCCAATCTTAAAATGCTACTTGCTCTCTGATTCCAATAATGTACTGTTCTAGAAAAGGCAAAACTACAGAGAGAGTAAAAAGCAGTGGTTGCTACAGGTTAGGGAAGAGAGAAATCAGTAAGACATAGAGGGTTTCTAGAGCAGTAAAACTATTCTGTATGATAATAGTGGATGTGTTATTATTTACTTATCAAAATCTAAAGAACATATAACACCAAGAATGAGCTCTAATGTAAACCATGCGTCCTGAATGATTATGGCATATTGATGTTGTTTCATTTATTGTAAGAAATATAGCACTTTGGTGGAAAAAAATGTCTTTAATGTGGGAGGCTATGCATTTCTAGGTGTGAAGGATAAAAGGAAATACTTTGAAGATAAAGCTGTTGCTAAGAAAATACATAAAAAGCCATCTCTATATCTATCTAATGATCTATCTAAATATATTACCTAATGAATGAGTAGTTTTGACAATGAGTTCATCTACATGAAGAAAGGAACATAATTTTTTTCATCCAAAGGGACTTTTTCCACATTCTACACAATTAAAGTTATTGACAAGTTTATTGGTTACCATTTTGAATGCCTATGTGATATAAATTATTGATTTTTATCATCCAATTTGTTAATTTTCCACCACCTGTATAGCTTGACAATGTTTTGTTTCATGATAATTTATAGTCATTTTACTGAAGAATAACACTGACATAATGATAATATATAAAACAATGAAAATTGTTGAACAATGTTCTAACACATCTTAATTATGAAAAAGATATAAACAAGAGCAGATGTATTGACCCAAGTATACACTTGAAATTCACTGTTGCAACTTTTCAATTTAATTCAGCTTTTTGATCAAGATAGTTTAATTATCATAACACCTAATCAATAATAAATAACATGCTTGTGAACTTTCTTCAGGGAAAGTTAAAATTTTATTTAAAAATAGCAATTAAAGGACATTTTAAACTCATGGAAGTCTTATTCAAATCATGTTCCTATACAATTGCAGGCATCCCCTGAGATCTTTCTAACTTTTAAGAAACTTTTGAAAATTCTAGATAGGGTCAAACTTCTTGATTCTCTATTGATCATGTCATGAACCTATAATGTGTTAGTCAGTTTTCTGTTATTATACCAAATACCTAAGATTTAAGAAAGGTTTACTTTTTTGTTCTTAATTTTTCCTTTTAATTTGAGTATTATAATTATATATAAAAGTGAAGTTTGTTATAATATATTCATATGTGCACACAATAAAACAGTATAATTCGATCAATTTCATTGATCAAATGTAAGGTAATGGGGAATTAAATTGATCAGGTCTACTTTTTTAATAGAAAACTTTAGAAAAGGTTTACTTTGGTTCACAGGTTTGGAGTTTCCAGTTCATATTTCCTGTTGCTTTTGGCCAGTTATGAGGCAGGACATCAAGGCAGGATGGAGGGTAAAGCAATCATTCACCTCATGGCCAGGACACAAAACAGTACAACAGGGTTCCACAATTTCATTCAAGACAGCCCTTCCATGACCTGAAGACCTCCCACTAGGCTCCACTTCCTAAAGGTCTCACTACCTCCTAATAACATCACCCTGGAGAACAACACTTTACCACATGGCCTTTGGGTAAAACTTAAGATCCAAACTGTATCATGTAGAATGAGCTTGATCTGATCATTTAACTTTTAATAGTAATAGCCCAGTCGAAGAGAAACACAATATAATACCACATGATTTTTCTGAAATTGAGTATTTTAAAGACTTGCAGTTGATAAGCGTTTAATGCTTCACTTCAAATCAACTTCAATAAATGTCTTACCTCTTTTTCTTTTAAACCATTGTTCTGGCTAAATGATGTAGAGGTATCTATTTACTTTCTTACATTTGAAAGAACAAGATATATTTTCCTACACATAGTTCTTTGGACTCACAAATTATGTGGATTTATCATATAGTCTCTTTGCTTTTATCATATGGTTGAAGGGAATACTAGCAATTTGATGAACTCATGTTCCTTCCTTACCAACTTTTTGTTTAAATCTGTTGTTTGACTTCCTGAGCCCATTTCTCAGTTATTTTCTACTATTTACGATGTCCACCCAGAGAAATTCCAATCATTCTCTTTGTTTAAATCTCAACAGGGTATCAAAAATTATTTCAGGATCATTCACAATATTATTTTAATAATAGGATTTACCAAAAATTTTTATTTATTCCTTTATTTTTTTCTCTCTGTATAAACAGCCTGGGGGGATAGACAATTATAGAGGATCCTCTACAAAATTGTGTTATATTGTGGTGTGTTCTGTGTTGTATGTAATACAAAGTGTTTACTCTTACAACATTGAGTCAATTAATAGAATATGGAGCACTTGGATGAAAATAAGAGCATGTAACTCAACAATTTGACATTTAAATGTTAGAGTTGATTCTCAAGGTTGTATGAATTGTTTTCTGTCTTTGTATTTGGAAATCTGAGAGAAGAAAAGGTAGAGAATGCAGCACACAATTCATTTTAACCGTGAGCATCTTCCATTGTGAATCAAGAATTCATTCAAAACACATCTGGTATGAAGTTTGGCTTTTAACAGTAAAAACGGCAACATCTAACCTCATCACAGGTGTGCACAAAGGAATTGTGTTTTTCAGAGAGAGATATATTTTTAGATTTTAGATAATTCCAACAGGTTTTCAAAGGTAAGAGGGTGGGGAATCTTATAGCTTTTCAAATAAAAAGTCTTCCACCCACCTACATTTGGGGTATGCTACATACACAACAATACGAAACTCGGTTCTATGATTATGATTTTAAATGCTAAATAAATAAATAATTTGGTGAAACATTCTCATTTGCCTCTCCCCATTTTATAGAGAACAGGACAAAATATATCCTTCTATAGAATTCATATTCACATACAAAACGTAAAATTCTGTATTCCTTATTTTGCTTATCTGTTTCTACAAGATCCTATCTTGTATATGGTATGTGCATATGGGGAAAAATTAGTGTTTAAGTCTCATCTACTTACAACATCCACATAGCCAGACACCATTAAATATAGTTGAGTTGTCACTGTCTTGCTAGATCAGGCAAGGATGACAAGAATAAGCAAAGGAAGAAAGCCCCCGAGAGCCACTGACTGCAGCACAGGTGACACTAGGGTACCTTCCAACCCAGAACACAGAAGACTTTATAGCTCACAAACTAGCTTTCAAAACGCAGGCTTTTTTAAGAACCTTGCCAGTGGTTGGCAATTATGGAATTTCTAGTTCTAGTACTGTGCCTCACTTTTTTATACACAAAATCTATTAAGCAATTGCTAACTATCTAATTAATGGTCTGAGTAATCAAGATACTGAGAGACGACATCCATTCAATATAACCATTAAACAACATATGTTCTTAAAAACATGTTGGGAAAGTTCTCTCTTTGCTAATGAATGAAAACTTAAGCATTTCCCTGCCATTTCAGGCAACTATTTTAATTCTTATATAATAATAATAATAATAATTATAAATAATAATAATAACTATAAAACCCAATAATCTCTGTAAGTTTCTGAACAATAAGAATGATACTCAAAACTCTGACCATTTGCTTTAAAGCTATTTTCTTTAGCAACCTGAGCTGAGGTCAGTGGAGGAATGTCTCCTTCTCTCTCCACTATTTCTTCAGCTTATATTCGGTCTTTCTGATAACTTTGCAACTGGAGATAATTGAATAGAAAAGAGAGCAAAGAGAGAAGAGGAGGGGCATCAAGTTTCTTACATGGCTATTAAAGTCATAAGCGGAGTCTCACCTTATTGAACCTGCCAATATTTAAATATGCCTCTTCCCCTTCTTCATTCCTTTTATGATGTAATATTTAATATTTTCTGCATACTAAACCATTGTTGTACTTACTGCCTTAATACACAGCCAAAATCTGGATTTATTTTCATCTAGGACCATTTTAGTGAGCCAGTGTGTCTCCTTTCCATAGAGTGCCATCATCATATGACAGACCACAATGATCAGGAAAAGAGGGCAAACCATGGTGCAAAAGTATTTTTCAAATTGCTGCTTATGTCATATTTGGTCTTATCCAATTGGCAAAGTCATATGATCAAGCACAGAGTCAGCATGGAAAAGTGTAGACACAGGAATGTGATAAAAATTATGGGCTATCACTATATTTTATCACAGATGGGCTTTCCTGAAACTGTGTTCCTGATGCTCTGTCATGTCACTTCCCTGAATGCAGAAAACCTGCCTTCCTTCTTGCCAGTTATCAAGATCTCAGATAATCAAAGGTCATCTCTCTTATTTTCATGACCCAGAACTGTTCTCTGTTGAACACTCACACTCTATGTTTGAACAAACTCTAGGACATAAAACTGAGCCCAATTTAGTCTCCTTTTCTTTGCCCCCATATTTCCAAGAACTAGCATCTCACCTATTCCCTGTTGGATTGGAGGATAGGCATCCCCTAAATCACTCCTACACTTATGGATGTACACACATGTTAAATATATATCTATATCGATCTTCACACATTCATGGTGAAGGCAATCTTACTAAGCTTGAAATCTGGGGCGGGGGTGGGGGGCGCTTATCACCTTTCTTACTTGGCAATGAGTGTCTTTACAGTTCACTGATAGTGATCTCCAAAATCTATCTTTCAAATCTCTCTTGCTATCAATAGAATTCTGTGAATTCCTGCATCTAAATGAGGATTAAAATTATACCACCAAATCTTTTTTCCTTCAAAATATCCATCTCAATAGGACACTTTAGTCTGTTGTTTCATAAATATTATATCTAGGGCCTTTTGCTTTCTCAGTTACAATTGCCAAATTGACATCTTTTATGTGGAAAATTATGAAATTAGTGAAACAACTATGCATTTTACTTTCAAATGTAAAGAATGATAAAAAATACTATAATGAAAATATATTTGGTTTTGTGCTTATTGATCTCAACTGATAATTATAGATTCATCAGTATAGATCATCTAAAAGACCACTGTTGAATTACTGTTATATCTTTCTCCTAGATCTATATCAATTTAAAAATCTGCTTATAAATGAATTTAGCACATTAGCAGAATATAAGATCAATGCTCACAAATTAATCATGTTCCTATACTCCAGTAATGGATCTGCTGAAAAAGAAATTAGGAAAACTATCTCATTCACAATAACCTCAAAAAAAAAAACTTGGAAATCAATCTAACAAAATAGATTTGCCATCATCATATGACAGACCACAATGATTAGGAAAAGAATGGAAACTACAAAACACTAAAGAAATAAGTTGAAGAAGACCTCAGAAGATGGAGTGATCTCCCATGTTCTTGGATAGGCAGAATTAATATTGTAAAAATGGCCACACTACCAAAAGTACTATACAGATTCAATGCAATACCCATCAAAATAACAAAGACATTCTTCAAAGAACTAGAAAATGTAGTGTTGAGATTCATTTGGAAAAATAAGAGAAACAGAATATCCAAAACAATTCTTAGAAGAGCAAAGCTAGAGACACCACAATATTGAAAATCAAATTATACTACTGAGCTATGATGTCGAAGATGGCATGGTAATGGCACCAAAAGAAGCATGAATACCAGTGCAATAGAGTAGAAGACACAGAGTCAAGCCCACAAAAATACAGTTACCCCATACTAGACAAAGGTGCCAAAAACATATGTTGGAAAAAAAGATAAACATTTTTACAAATAGTGCTGGGAAAACAGGAAATCTATATGTACTAGAAAGAAATTTAACCCCATCTCTCGCCCTGCAAAACGTTAACTCAAAGTGGACAAAAGGCCTGGGAATTAGACCAAGCACTCTGCAAATTCTAAAAGAAAATACAGCTCCAAGACTTCAACAGGTCAACTCAGGATCCCACTTCCTTAACAAGACTCTTAAAACACAAGAAGTAAAATTTAAAAAAATCAATAAGTGTGATGGCATTAAATTAAAAATATTCTGCACAGAAAAGTAAACAATTAAGAGCATGAAGAGAGAGCCTACAGAATGGGATAAAACCTTTGCCATCTGCTCCTGAGCTAGGGAATTAATATCTAGAATGTACAAGGAACTCAAAAAACACCAAGAAACAAATAGCTAGATCAAGAGATGGGCAAAAGAACTAAACAGATGATTTTATCATTCTCAAATGATAAAATACAAATGGCCAAAGAACATTTGAAAAAAATGTTCAACATCTCTGGTATAAGGGAAATGCAAATTAAAACTACACTGATATTTTATCTCACTCCAGTCATAAAGGCAATTATCAAGAATACAAATAATAATAAATGTTGGCAAAGATGTGGGGAAAAGGGTACACTTTTACATTGTTGGTGGTACTACAGATTAGTGCAATCTGACATACAGTATGGAGATTCCTCAAAAAACTAGGAATGAAACCACTATATGACCAAGCTATACCACTCCTTGATATATATCCAAAAGATTTAAAATCAGCATTCTACAATGACATAGCCACATCATTGTTTATAGCAGTACAATTCACAATAATGAAGCTATGAAAACAACCTAGATGTCCTTCAACAGATGAATAGATAAAGAAAATGTGATACACATAATGGAGTATTATTCAGCCATAAAGAAGAATGACATTTTGACATTTTCCAGAAAATGGATAGAACTGGAGATTAGCATGCTAAATCAAATAGGCTAGTCCCAGAAAGTCAAAGATTGACTCTTTTCTCTGGTATACAGAAGCTGATCCAAAATAAGATTTCTGTATGTATGTATGTGACTGTATGGCCAATGTGATTCTATAATATGTATACTCAAAAAATTAGAAAATATATCCCATCTATGTATGATATATCAAAGTATATAAGTGCATTCTATTGTCATGTATAACTAATTAAAACAAATAAAAAATAATAAAATAAAAAATAAGATGGGGGAGAAGGATGGAAAAAAGGAAGAAACAGAGAGAAAGAGAGAAATTGAGAGGGGGAAACAGGGAGGGGGAATATCATCAAAATAGAAGAAAGATCAGTAAATGAAGGGGATTTAGGGAAGGGAAAGGACTGAGGAGGAAGAAGGGATGGGAGAAGGGAACAACAGTGGAATGAATCTGACTGAACTTTTGTATCTACATATGTCCATATAGCACAGTAAATTCCCTCATCAGTTATATACACAAGATACTCACTTAAAAAAAACTTATAAATAAATTTTTAAAACATCAGTAGAGTAGAGGGAGGGGAGTAGGGCGGAAAGGAGGCGACTAAGTGTTGGAGACTGAATTAGAGCAAATTATAGTCTATGCTTTTGTGATCATATCAAAATATATCCCAAGGTTTTATATAATTAAAAATAACCAATAAAATGATGATAATATTTTTGATATCTGAAGAAAAATCTGATGACTATTCTGACTATAGATTCACCTAAGTAAACTGTACAAATATTAAGAACCAATAGCAAATCTTGAGTGTTGCCTTGAGTACATTCTCCACTTATAATTTATTAAACATTGTGAGTTACATCTATAGAGGATGCAAAAGTACAAACACCACATGAAAACTCCAAAGAAATGGATGGAAGTTACAATGCAAAAAACAAGCTTTGGCAACTGTAAACATGCAATGAATCTTAGCAATTCTATTATTACATGAACAACAAATACCCAGCAATGCTTTCCAGGTATTTTAAGGTAGTTTTGCTGGAATTTCTCTTGAGTCCTGACATGTGTTTTTCAATCTGTCCAAACAGCCATTGAGCCCTCCATCACAAGAAATACCAAAGCAACATTTAATACCTAGATTCTTACAATTATTTGAGTTTTCTTAAAATAATCACTTTAAATTTACTTCTACAGGACCTACCGCATTGAATACAGAGTGAAGTTTCAGAATAATAGCAGGTCTACATTTTTTAGCTTTTCAGGTTGCACTAAGTGGCAGCGAGTCTTTGAGCAATACTCCTGCTTAAACACTGCCAATTCCCACATATAAATTGCTGTCAAAACTTACTTTTATTTTGTCCTACTTCTCTAGTGTTCTTGAATGTTGAAACTCTGGACCTTGATTGTCTTATCCAGACCACCTCATCCATCCTATCACAAACTTCTTCAATATTTTTCCTTTCCTTTGCCTTTTGGAAAACTCTTCATTGTATCCTCATGACTCCAAGGAAAATCACCCATGAGCTTTAACCAGACACCTCTCATGCTTCTTCTGTCTTTTTCCGTAACTTAGCACTCAGTCACAAAGTGACTTGATTTAACTTCTCCACCTGCACCCTCCTGCAGCTGTCAATCATGTCCATACCGCTCCAAACACTTCTTTCAGGATGCTATTCTGATATTTTCCTTTAGTTCTTTCTACCCTTTTAGAAGGGAGTTAACTAGTTTGGCTTTTTTTGACATTCCTTTTTTTTCCCCCCCTAAGGAGTCTAAAAAGTATGTATTACTTTTTTTTTCCAGTTGACTCACTCTCTCTTCTCTTCTCTGCTTTTAATATGTCCTTTTTTTTTGGCACTTCAGCATTCATATATAGCTGATTTTAAAAGACTTTGCACTGTTCTCCCCAACCAGAAATTGGGTGAGATTACCTTTGTTCTTCAAAACCTAAAAATTGATGAGTACATAGAAAATTAAAGATTGACGGGTACAGAGTAAACTCTTCATGAATATTGGTTGAATGACTGATCAAATAGATTAATTTTTTTTTCTGTCCATGAGCCCAGATCAGTTTTCTGTCAAAATGGCTAATCAATTAATGACCCTAAAAAGCCATTCTATAAATAACACTTCTATTACTAAAGGATAAGGTTTATTTCTCTTTCCATACCAAAGTCCAAATACTCTAACCTTGTCAAATCTTCTGTGTCTTTTTTATTAAAATTTCAACAATAAAAAATCCTTGTGGAGCCCAGACACATTATAATCTTTTTTTTTTTTTTTTTTTTTTTTTTTTTTTAATCAGGAGAACGAGAATACAAAAGCACAGAATTGTATGGGTCATGGTCCAAAAAGTGATGCTAAAAGAGAAATATAAAGGAAAGCTTTAATAATGTTTAGGGATTACTACTACTAAATACTAATTTGGGAAGGATTGAAACAGAATATAATGAAAGAAATTTCTTTTTTGTTGTTTATTTTTTTTTCAAAGTTTTCTGTAAAGAAGAAATTTTATGTAAGGCTAAAAATTATAGTTAGGGCACAAAGATAAGAATGACAACTGGTCCAATTTCAAAGTAGAAGATTATCTGGACATGCTTCAAATCCTCTTCAAATTTTATCTCATTCTATATTTTATTCTTTTATTTATATCATAGTTGGACTCTGCCTTGACTTGGAGTCATTATAATCTTGGTATCCCTAAGTTTTATTTTATAACTCTTATATCTAATACAAGGTGATACTCCATACATTCTTATTGGTAAGGGTAAATTCTAAAGCCATGAAGAATGCACACACAATAGTGAAGCTTGCTAAATTCTGAAATTGAATATTAAAAGTATGTCAGTAATGGTTTGGATTCTGTTGAAGATAGAGGGATAGATAGAGGAAATGAAGTGGCCAGAGAGTAGCAGCCTCTTCTGAATCATGCTTTCTTATAGTGCATCTAGGCAACAATCTGGAGAGTTTTCACGCTGGGGTCTGTTCATGCTAGAGTCTGTCAATCAAAAATTCCTATTTTGAAATCTAATCTCTAGTGGTAGTAACAGGTGTGACTAGGTCATGGAGTGAAGCCTCGATGTCTGGCATTAAGGTCCTTATAAAGGAGTCTTAAAGGAGTCTGTTGCCCTCCTGCCATGTTAGGATACAGAAGGCATTGTCAATGAGGAGGATGCCCTCACCAGGTTTTGAATGTGCTACCACATTGACCTTGGACTTCTTCCTCTCCAGAATTTTAAGCCATAAATTTCTGTTGTTTACAAGTTATTTGTTTATAGGATTCTGAATAGATTCATAGCCTGCATGACAGCTTGCCCCTAGATTCACAGACATGGGTTCCCCAGAATTTTGGGTTGGTTACTTTCTGTGAACATCTCTGATTTATGAGCAACAATTCCCAACAGACAAATGTATATTAGATAGCAATTTTTGTATTAGGTGTTCTGGCTACAAGATATCTGAAAGGAGAATATAAATACCAGTGGGGAAAAAAGAAAAAGATAAAATTTTAATAGATTAAATTAAGTAAAAGGTGAGAACATTTAATATATAATAGGTTTGAGCATGGCCAAGCCAAAATATTATTATTAATAATAATAACAAAAAAATACAGTCACAAAAGACTTCTTAGAGAAAATGAATCTTAGAAATTGCAATGAGACTACCAGCTTAGATAAGAATAAGTCAGGAAAGATGATGAACACAAGCACCACAGGCAAATTAGACAAACTGGGAATTTTTATCTATTTTGCTCACTAATATATTCTAAGTACCTAAAACAATTCCTATTGCACAGTAGGTCTAGCATAAATATATGTTGAGGGAGTGGATAAAATAATACTTTGTAGAAATGAGTAGGGTAGAGAGGGGTGGAAGTTTTAACTTCTTCAGTCCCTCTTAAAGGTATGGGATAAGATTAAGAGTGGTTGGAGCCAGGCTGAAGAGGGATGAGGGAGCAACGCATGGAGGACTTTGGGTGCTGCTGTCAAGGAGTTGGGGCAGGATGGTGAGAGGCCAAATGGTTTGGTCAGGTTCATGTCATTATAAACCACTCAAATGTGGATAAGAAGATGGGTTGGAGAAGTACATGGTAAGACAGCAGGATTATAGAGGCCCTCAGCTAGAACACAGGGCAGAGGCCATGAAGATCTAAACTGCAGAACTAGTGAGAAAGAGGGAGATAAACAGACATATGGACTCTACTTATTCTGAAAGTTTGAATTCCCATGCAGACATGAAATCTCAGGATGACATGCATGCTTTCCTGAAGCAGAAACATTTCAGAGTCTGGATGGCTAAAATGTAGCCACATCATGTCCTCCAGAGATTTCAAGTTGTGTGTACACCTAGAAAATTTTGACTCAGTAATAAAAAGAAATGCATTCTGAAACAGGGGGAGAGGGGTGAAAAAGGGAAAAAAAAAACTTGAACACTTAATTTGCACATCAAATATAGAAGTGATTATTAGCACATTAAAAAAATAGTGTTCAACATTTGTAGTCATCTGGGTAATGCAAATTTAAAGCATGAAGACATAGTACATACACTGACAAAATGTGATAAAATTTAAAAGACTGAAAGCAGTAAATGTCACTAAACACTAATTTGGCCTCTTGGATTCTCATATATTTTAGTGTGCACAAAGGAAGTGGCACAGTCACTTTAGTGGTACAAACATGCTTTTATAAAGTCTTTTTGATGAAGTTAATATATACCTGCCCCATGCCTCGGTAATGGTGATCAGGCATTTATCTAAAAGAAATGAAAATACAATTCCATAAAAAGGTTCATGAAAGAATGTTCACAGCAGCTTTAATCATAATAGCCCCTACTAGCCCACCGGTGCCTTTCAGTAAGAAAATAAATAAGCAAAATTGAGATCTGTTCATACATTGGCATCTTTGAGCTGCATAAAGGAACAAGATTCTGATACATGCAACAAAATGGCACAGTCCAGCTTCAGGCCAAAATCCACATGTGGTGTTTCAGGCCTGACCACCAGTAAAAGCAAGGCTTTGCTAAGTAGTCTGCAGAGGGGACACTGTCTTCTTCACACCACACTTTGTGCACAGCCTCACACAGATATGGTGCAGTTTTTTGGAGGGAATTTTGGTCCAGGACTCCAGCAACCCTGGGTCATCCAACCTTATGTTCATGGCTGCATTTCTAGTCCAGGTGATTACATTCAGATCCTCTTCATGGGTTCTTGGATGGGGCGCTCTTCCACTTTGTCTCTGTGCCTTTGTACTACTGACTCTTGCCCTCTGTTTCTACTTGGACCATGAAAAGAGGCAAGCCCTTGCCTTGATGGGCCAGTGAGAAAATTCCTCCCATCTGTGCATATTTACCTGGATCTTCTGGGGTTCAGAAAACCACACCCCAAAGTAAAGGCCTCAGAAGTAAAGTATCTCTCTGATCTTTTTCAGCATTCCTCTTATTTTCCTCATTTCCCCCTAGACAAGCTATTAAAAACTAGAATCTTCTTTCCTTGAAGTGTGGTGGGGTATAGAATCTAGAATCTCTTTCTACAAATCACGCCATAATACCTGAAAATATTCCTCTAATTTTTCCATGTTTTTCTGTGTAAGCATTGACTATAAATCAATTTTCTTTGTTTGATTATAAGTTAGAAGAACCATATTCTAGAAATATCCCTGAAAGGAAGGATTGCTGCAGAGAGGCAAAGAAGAATCTTCACAGACATTCCATGCCGGGTTTCCCTCACTCTATTAATATGAGGTCATAGCTCTTTGTCCAATCATGTTCTCTATGACTGTCCCTGATTAATTGAACCTAAGCATACAAATGGGTAGTTCATGCTTGATCTTTCAGTCTTCAATGTGAACGTTCCCATATCACTCAAAATTATGATCAATTAGAGGTGCTATGTTTCTCTCTTAAGGTATATTTTGTCATGCAGCTGATGGTCAGGACCCTTTATATGGGTAAATCTTTTAAATAAATATTTGTCATTCACTGCCATTCCAAGAGGGGGGAATGTGATTTTAGGGAACCAGCAAGAATGTTTTGCATCTTGCTGGTATTGTCATTATAAGTTTAGCTCATTGTCCATTTGTTTACCTTGACACCTGATTTCTCAACAGTATGAATCTGACAGGTATTCTACTGGAGTAAAGGAAACTGATCTTGAGTACAGCATGAACTTCAAAAACAGGAAAAGCTAATATATGATGAATTCAATTAGAAAAATGGGTCCCCTTGCTGTAGAGGAGGAGAAGATGGTGGTGAATTTACTGGAAAGGAGAATCAGGGAACACTGTGGAAGGTGAGAAATGTTCTCCTTATTGGTGACATTTGAATTCTACTAGTAAATGGTGTTTGACAAATTTTATTGAATTGTAATTGTAAGATTTGTACACACAATTGCAACTATTTTTTACCTCAAAAACTGTAAATAAAAAGTTCACCAAAGTCTTATGGGAATTTTTATCAATCAATGTAACTTGTAACTAATACTTCATAATCTGCAAAGATAAACTTGTTTGTCAAATCCAATCACAAATTATGAATCTTAATGCATGTGTGTACCATAGTTTGTACAAATGAGAAACAAGCAGACTTCTCTCCTGACTTTAGTTGTAATTATAATCACCTTTGTTTATGCAAAATTTATTATTTCCAAATTACTCACCCAGGGCCTGATTAAAAATGATGTGCATTCTCCTCTTTCTTTGCCTCAGTAATGTGTTCCTCCAAGAAAGAAAAAAATGCTTATCGTGCACCCTGATTAATTAAATTTGATAGTCTTTATGTTCATTAAACCTCTTCTGATAGTGCAACTCCCTTTCAGTTGTGCTATTGGTAAGTGAGAAATCTAAGGAAATAATAAAGGGAAGGAAAATAAAATTACAGTAAATTAATACTATCCAAACTAAATACTCATGTGGCCATTGTGGTCAAAGTGAGGCACATACAGTAGAGACAAAAACATCCCCAAGAAGCTGACTATTCTGTACTAAGTAGCATCCTGCTCTTTAATCACATTTTTCCCTAGCATTCCACATGTTCTATTTGCTGGATCTCTAAGGATCCTTAATTTATCAAGGCATTGGTTGTCAGGGGCCACCCTGAACAGGAGCAATGCACACACCTTTAAGTCCTGAGTAAAGAGGTACTAGACTGGTATTGCACTTTGAAATACAAGTGGACTTTACCTCTGTTTGGATCAGAAAGGCACAGCTCTGGGAGTGAGCATCACCCCACAGTGTTGAATTACACCCATTTGTTTGTTGTAATCCTAACCTTTTGCCCTTTTTTGGATAGAATGTTCCATGGATTAGATCCCCCCACATTAATAAAACCCAGGTTCAAGGTTTGTTCCCTCTCTTTCTTGCCTGCTTTGCCTGCTTTTGTGGGAGCTGGGTCAGAGGGGCTGTCACAGAACCCAAAGAAAAAGTATTTCTCTGTCATTGTATCATTAATTGGCGCTAGTCCAGTTCTCCTGGAATGACCCTGACTGGTTTAGTTGTGTGTTGCGACAATAGGTAACTATTTATCAGATTCTCCAACATTACTTCTGGTTTTGAATGCAAGTTATGTTTTAAAAAAAATAAAGATTACAAAAAAAGGTAATTGGATAAGGATAAATTTTACTTCCTAAGGAGTAATACAAGAAAGTTAAAATCCATTTTCCATTGTAAATGTGCTGATCACCCTGTGGGAAGAAACATGATGTTGTTACAATAAATGCCAAGTTCTATTCATTCTTACACTGAAGTTAAAATATATCCAAATCCTGGGAAGGTGAATTTTAGATTCCAAGCAGATAGAAAAAAAGATGTAGGCTTGGGTATAAATATAGAAATAGTATTAGGAATAGGAGAGGGGGCAGGTGTAGGGATAGGTATAGGTAGAAATGTAGCAAATATGTAGAAATAGAAGTGAGTGTGGGTGGAGGATTTGGTTTGGGGACAGCTATCTATATTGTATATACAAAAGAAGTAAGAAATGTGAAGTAATAAAAATTATAAAGAATAAGATAATGGTTTTATAATTTTCTATTAGTTTTCTAATATCTTTCTATTGTTTTACCTGAGTTAAGCATTAAATTTACCACCATGTTTCTAGATACCCAAAAAAAGAAAGCAGAAAAAAAATTAAATACATAAAACATCTTCAATTAAAAAGAGACTTTGTAATCTTCCTCCATTTTTACTACATTCTAGGAGAGTTCTGTCATGTGGTTCTTTAAATCAAGAACAGAGTTACATAATAGATAATGTATTAAACAGCAGTTTTTCAGCCATTCCTCATAGACCTGGCCCAATTAGTGAATCACTCCATGTTTAAATCAACAGCCAGATGTCTTCCAGGAAGTGATGTGGTTGTGGTGTGGTGTTATATATAACACTAAAAAGCTAACAGTAAGAACAAAGATTTAATGAGAAAGCTTTCTTTATCTGGTCAACTATAGTTTCAAGGACCCAATAATCCAGATCTTCCTCATGTATTTTAAATATATATTTCTATATGATAAGGATCCATGTATAGTGAAATTAAAAATATCAAGCTCTAATTCAGAAATACAAAGATAATAATGCTCTTTTATTTTTGATAACTGAACTAATCCTGTTTTCTGCAGTGATGAACCATTTCCTCTGGGTCCTTATGTGCCTGGATATCCTGTCAATCTCACCAACTGTGGCACCCCCTTCTGAGGAATCTCACTAAAGGCTGCAAGTTGATCTCTTCCTTTTCTGTGCACCCAGCAGCCATGGTCCACAGAATGGACCATGAACTTCCCAACCTCTCTGATCTCTCACACACACACATAAACACACACACACACACACACACACACACACACACACACACAATGAGACAACAAACCTTCCAGAATAAATTATGATGCAGCATCAGAAGCCCTATTTCAAGTTTGCTATGAGATAGAGAGCTCTGTATCTCCATCATTCTTTTTTTTTATTTTTTTTTATTTTTTTTTATTGGTCGTTCATAACATTACATAGTTCTTAATACATCATATTACACGGTTTGATTCAAGTGGATTATGAACTCCCGCTTTTACCCCGTATACAAATTGCTGTATCACATCAGTTATCCTTCCATTGATTGACATATTGCCTTTCTAGTGTCTGATGTATTCTGCTGTCTGTCCTATTGTCTACTATCCCCCCTCCCCTCCCCTCCCCTCCCCTCCCCTTTTCTCTCACTACCCCTTCTACTGTAAATCATGTCTTCCATTTGTATTCTCTTGACTTACCCCTCCTTACCTCTTATATGACATTTTGTATAACCCTGAGGATCGCCTTCCATTTCCATGCAATTTCCCTTCTCACTCCCATTCCCTCCCACCTCTCATCTCTGTTTACTGTAAATATTCTTCTCAAGCTCTTCGTCCCTACCCTGTCCTTGTTTACACCCCTTATATCAAAGGAGTCATTTGGTATTTGTTTTTTAAAGATTGACTAGCTTCACTTAGCATAATCTGCTCTAATGCCATCCATTTCCCTCCAAATTCTATAATTTTGTCATTTTTTAATGCAGAGTAGTACTCCATAGTGTATAAATGCCACATTTTTTTTATCCATTCATCTATTGAAGGGCATCTAGGCTGGTTCCACAGTCTTGCTATCGTGAATTGAGCTGCTATGAACATCGATGTAGCAGTGTCCCTGTAGCATGCTCTTGTTAGGGCTTTAGGGAATAGACCGAGAAGGGGAATAGCTGGGTCAAATGGTGGTTCCATTCCCAGCTTTCCGAGAAATCTCCATACTGCTTTCCAAATTGGCTGCACCAATTTGCAGTCCCACCAGCAATGAACAAGAGTGCCCTTTTCCCTGCATCCTCTCCAGCACTTATTGTTGTTTGACTTCCTAATGGCTGCCAGTCTTACTGGAGTGAGATGGTATCTTAGGGTAGTTTTGATTTGCATTTCTCTGACTGCTAGCGATGGTGAGCATTTTTTCATGTACTTGTTGATTGATTGTATGTCCTCCTCTGAGAAGTGTCTGTTCAGGTCCTTGGCCCATTTATTGATTGGGTTATTTGTTATCTTATTGTCTAATTTTTTGAGTTCTTTGTATATTCTGGTTATTAGGGCTCTATCTGAAGTGTGTGGAGTAAAGATTTGTTCCCAGGATGTAGGCTCCCTATTTATCTCTCTTATTGTTTCTTTTGCTGAGAAAAAACTTTTTAGTTTGAGTAAGTCCCATTTGTTGATTCTATTTGTTAACTCTAGCGCTATGGGTGTCCTATTGAGGAATTTGGAGCCCGATCCCACAGCGTGTAGATCATAACCAACTTTTTCTTCTATCAGATGCCGTGTCTCTGATTTAATATCAAGCTCCTTGATCCATTTTGAGTTAACTTTTGTGCACGGCGAGAGATAGGGATTCAGATTCATTTTGATGCAAATGGATTTCCAGTTTTCGTAGCACCATTTGTTGAAGATGCTATCCTTCCTCCATTGCATGCTTTTAGCCCCTTTATCAAAAATAAGATAGTTGTAGTTTTGTGGATTGGTTACTGTGTCCTCTATTCTGTACCATTGGTCCACCCGCCTGTTTTGGTACCAGTACCATGCTGTTTTTGTTACTATTGCTCTGTAGTATAGTTTGAAGTCTGGTATCGCTATACCGCCTGATTCACACTTCCTGCTTAGTATTGTTTTTGCTATTCTGGGTCTTTTATTATTCCATATGAATTTCATGATTC
Organism: Urocitellus parryii; assembly: GCF_045843805.1. Lineage (NCBI taxonomy): Eukaryota > Metazoa > Chordata > Mammalia > Rodentia > Sciuridae > Urocitellus > Urocitellus parryii. The sequence continues at coordinate 1,852,490 of NW_027554054.1, read as the reverse complement.
TTTTATCTATTTCTACAAGATATGCTGTTGGGATTTTGATTGGCATTGCATTGAACTTATAGAGAACTTTTGGTAATATCGCCATTTTGATGATGTTAGTTCTGCCTATCCATGAGCAGCGTATGTTTTTCCATCTTCTAAGGTCTTCTTCTATGTCTTTTTTTAGGGTTCTGTAATTTTCATTGTATAAATCTTTCACCTCTTTTGTTAGGTTGATTCCCAAGTATTTTATTTTTTGGGGGGATATTGTGAATGGAGTAGTTGTCCTCATTTCCATTTCAGAGGATTTGTCGCTCATATACAGGAATGCCTTTGATTTATGCGTGTTGATCTTATATCCTGCCACTTTGCTGAATTCATTTATTAGCTCTAATAGCTTCTTTGTAGACCCTTTTGGGTCTGCTAGGTATAGAATCATATCATCTGCAAATAGTGATAATTTAAGTTCTTCTTTTCCTATTTTTATGCCTTTAATTTCTTTTGACTGTCTAATTGCTCTGGCCAGTGTTTCGAGGACTATGTTGAACAGAAGTGGTGAGAGAGGGCATCCCTGTCTTGTACCAGATCTTAGAGGGAATGCCTTCAATTTTTCTCCATTCAGAATGATGCTGGCCTGTGGCTTATCATAGATTGCTTTTACAATGTTAAGGTATGATCCTGTTATCCCTAATTTTTCTAGCGTTTTGAACATAAAGGGATGCTGTACTTTGTCGAATGCTTTTTCTGCATCTATTGACATGATCATATGGTTCTTATTTTTAAGTCTATTGATGTGGTGAATAACATTTATTGATTTCCGTATATTAAACCAGCCTTGCATCCCAGGGATGAATCCTACTTGATCATGATGTATAATTTTTTTGATATGTATTTGAATCCGATTCGCCAGAATTTTATTGAGGATTTTTGCGTCAAGGTTCATTAGAGATATTGGTCTGTAGTTTTCCTTCTTTGATGTGTCTTTGTCTGGTTTCGGAATCAGGGTGATGTTGGCCTCGTAGAATGAATTTGGAAGTTCTCCCTCTTTTTCTATTTCCTGAAATAGCTTGAAAAGTATTGGTGTTAGTTCCTCTTTAAAGGTTTTGTAAAACTCTGCTGTATACCCATCCAGTCCTGGGCTTTTCTTAGTTGGTAGTCTTTTGATGGTTTCTTCTATTTCCTCTATTGTTATTGGTCTGTTTAGGTTGTCTATATCCTCCTGGCTCAATCTGGGCAGATCATAGGACTCAAGGAATTTATCTATGCCTTCACTATCTTCTATTTTATTGGAGTATAAGGATTCAAAGTAATTTCTGATTATCTTCTGTATTTCTGAAGTGTCTGTTGTGATATTGTCTTTTTCATCCCGTATGCTAGTAATTTGGGTTCTCTCTCTTCTTCTCTTCATTAGCATGGCTAAGGGTCTGTCAATTTTATTTATTTTTTCAAAGAACCAGCTTTTAGTTTTGTCAATTTTTTCAATTGTTTCTTTTGTTTCAATTTCATTAATTTCAGCTCTGATTTTAATTATTTCTTGCCTTCTACTTCTTTTGCTGTTGTTTTGCTCTTCTTTTTCTAGGATTTTGAGATGAAGTATGAGATCATTTATTTGTTGGTTTTTTCTTTTTTTGAGGAATGAACTCCAAGCAATGAATTTTCCTCTTAGAACTGCTTTCAATGTGTCCCATAGATTCCGATATGTTGTGTCTGTGTTTTCATTTAACTCTAGGAATTTTTTAATTTCCTCCTTGATGTCTTCTAAAACCCATTGATCACTCAGCAACCTATTGTTCATTCTCCAGGTGATGCTTGATTTTTCCTTTCTTCTTTTATCATTGATTTTCAGTTTCATTCCATTATGATCAGATAAGATGCATGGTATTATCTCTACCCCTTTGTATTGTCTAAGAGTTGCCCTGTGACATAGTATATGGTCTATTTTTGAGAAGGTTCCATGTGCTGCTGAGAAAAAAGTGTAGCTACTTGATGTTGGGTGGTATAGTCTATATATGTCAATTAAGTCTAGGTTGTTAATTGTGTTATTGAGTTCTATAGTTTCCTTATTTAACTTTTGTTTGGAAGATCTGCCCAGTGGTGAGAGAGGTGTGTTGAAGTCTCCCATGATTATTGTATGTTGGTCTATTAGACTCTTGAACTTGAGAAGAGTTTGCTTGATGAATACAGCTGCACCATTATTTGGGGCATATATATTTATGATTGTTATGTCTTGTTGGTGTATGGTTCCCTTGAGCAGTATGAAGTGTCCTTCTATATCCCTTTTGATTAGCTTTGGCTTGAAATCTATTTTATTAGATATGAGTATGGACACTCCTGCTTGTTTCCGCGGTCCATATGAGTGATATGATTTTTCCCAACCTTTCACCTTCAGTCTATGTATATTTTTTCCTATCAAATGCGTCTCCTGTAGACAGCATATTGTTGGGTCTTGTTTTTTGATCCATTCTACTAGCCTGTGTCTCTTAATTGGTGAGTTTAAGCCATTAACATTTAGGGTTATTATTGAGATATGGTTTGTTCTGCTATCCATATTTGTTTATTGATGTTACTAAACCTGATTTGTTATCCTCTTTGACTACTTTCCCCCCTTTACTGTCCTACCTCCCGTTGTTGGTTTTCAATGTTGTTTTCCATTTCCTCTTCCTGTAATGTTTTGCCAAGGATTTTTTGAAGAGATGGTTTTCTAGCTGCGAATTCTTTTAACTTTTGTTTATTGTGGAAGGTTTTAATTTCATCTTCTAACCTGAAGCTTAATTTCGCCGGATACACGATTCTTGGTTGGAGCCCATTGTCTTTCAGTGTTTGAAATATGTTATTCCAGGATCTTCTAGCTTTCAGGGTCTGTGTTGAGAGATCAGCTGTTATCCTGATTGGTTTACCCCTAAATGTAATCTGCTTTCTTTCTCTTGCAGCTTTTAAAATTCTCTCCTTATTCTGTATGTTGGACATCTTCATTATAATGTGTCTAGGTGTGGATCTCTTATGATTTTGCACATTCGGCGTCCTGTAGGCTTCTAGGATTTGGGATTCTGTCTCAATCTTCAATTCTGGGAAGTTTTCTCGTATTATTTCACTGAATAGACTGTTTATTCCTTTGGAATGGAGCTCTGTGCCTTCCTGTATCCCAATGACTCTTAAATTTGGTCTTTTGATATTGTCCCATAATTCTTGGATGTTCTGTTCATGGTTTCTTAGCAGACTTGCTGAGCTGTCTATGTTCTTTTCCAGTTGAAATACTTTGTCTTCATTGTCTGATGTTCTCTCTTCTAAGTGATCTACTCTGCTGGTAGTATTCTCAATTGAGTTTTTAAGTTGGTTTATTGTTTCCTGCATTTCTAGAATTTCAATTTGCTTGTTTTTTATTACCTCTATCTCCCTGTGAAATTGATCTTTTACTTCCTGGATTTGTTTGTCAATGTGATCTTTCATTGTCTGATTTTGCTGTCTCATGTCTTCCTTGAGACTCCAGATCATCTGAAGCATATATATCCCGAACTCTTTATCTGATATTCCATCTGTTGCAGCTATTACCTCTTCTAAAGTTGAGTTGACCTGCATTGCTTGTGGTCCTTTCTTTCCTTGTCTTTTCATACTGCTCGCGTTTCTTTCTGCTTGGTGCAACTGTTGTGTTTTGAAATTTACGCCCTATTTATTTATGTTGCTCTTGTATACTTGAAAAGTCTCCCTTGCAGGTGCGGGCGGCGGCTGTGCCCCTACTCCAATTGGGGTGACGTGTCTACCACGCTGGCGGCTCTCTGGGCCTGTTCCGGGAGTGGAAGGCGGCTCTGCTCTGTCCCTATTCCAATTGGGGTGTCGTGACTACAATGCTGGCAGATCGCTGGGCCTGTTCCGGGCGTGGGCAGTGGGCTTGGCTGGCGGGATTCCACCTAATGGCAGACCCTAACCTCCCTGCTTGCTAATTAATGGCTTCTCTGAGGCGCCACGCCTTCTGTAGCTGCGGGGCAGGCCGCGCGAATCAGTTGGCCTGGATCTCCGGGGTCCTGCTGCTGGCTGTTTTGATGTTGCAAGCTGTTGGAGAGTGGTGGTGTATTCTTCAGCTTTCCCGGATGGTGGCCACTGACTGCCTGGATGGAGTGTCCGCTGTTTTGATGTTGCACTCTGAAGGAGAGTGGCGGTGTATCCTTCAGCTTTCCCGGATGGTGGCCGCTGACTGCCTCGGCGGAGTGTCCGCTGTGGGGGATGGGACTGTACCGCTTCCTTCCCCTTCTGAGAATCCGTGCTCGGCCCAAGGGTCCGTGTGGGCTTGGCTGGTGGGATTCCACCTAATGGCCTTCCCTAACCTCCCTGCTTGCCAATTAATGGCTTCACTGAGGCGCCACGCCTTCTGTAGCCACAGGGCAGGCCACGCGAATCAGTTGGCCTGGATCTCCGGGCCCTGCTGCAGGCTGCTGGGATCCCTGGCACTCTATCACTTTGATTTTTTCTGCTTGCCCCTCCCCTAGCGCTGGCTAGCCAGGTTTCCTTTTGGCTGCTACTGGGAGGAGGGGTTGGAGGTCAGGTGTCTCTGGTTTCCTCCTAGGCTGTATGGAGGCTCAGCTTGATACTCCCTCTCCCGGCAAGCCTAGGAGAGATTTTATGCGAATTCCCGCTGTCTGGGGTGTGAGCTGAATGACACCGACCTGTTTTGATGTCGCACTCTGAAGGAGAGTGGCGGTGTATCCTTCAGCTTTCCCGGATGGTGGCCGCTGACTGCCTCGGCGGAGTGTCCGCTGTGGGGGATGGGACTGTACCGCTTCCTTCCCCTTCTGAGAACCCGTGCTCGGCCCAAGGGTCCGTGTGGGCTTGGCTGGTGGGATTCCACCTAATGGCCTTCCCTAACCTCCCTGCTTGCCAATTAATGGCTTCACTGAGGCGCCACGCCTTCTGCAGCCACAGGGCAGGCCACGCGAATCAGTTGGCCTGGGTCTCCGGGCCCTGCTGCAGGCTGCTGGGATCCCTGGCACTCTATCACTTTGATTTTTTCTGCTTGCCCCTCCCCCAGCGCTGGCTAGCCAGGTTTCCTTTTGGCTGCTACTGGGAGGAGGGGTTGGAGGTCAGGTGTCTCTGGTTTCCCCCTAGGCTGTATGGAGGCTCAGCTTGATACTCCCTCTCCCGGCAAGCCTAGGAGAGATTTTATGTGAATTCCCGCTGTCTGTGGGGTGAGCTGAATGACACCGACCTGTTTTGATGTCGCACTCTGAAGGAGAGTGGCGGTGTATCCTTCAGCTTTCCCGGATGGTGGCCGCTGACTGCCTCGGCGGAGTGTCCGCTGTGGGGGATGGGACTGTACCGCTTCCTTCCCCTTCTGAGAACCCGTGCTCAGCCCAAGGGTCCGTGTGGGCTTGGCTGGTGGGATTCCACCTAATGGCCTCTGTATCTCCATCATTCAAATGCAAACAAAGAGAACCTTAGAAATATAAATCTGATCCTGTCTTTCCTCAAATATCACCCATTTTTATTCCTCTGGGTAAACACTTTTCCATGTGGTCATAGGATATCCTGGAGAAACTCTGACCACCTATGTTCACAGAGGTCAAGATTGTATGTGTTACACAAACCTGCCCCCTTTTATCTTCATGACTCAATCTAGCTTTCCTTTGCAGTTAGATTGTTGGTTCTAGAAAAGAGAACCTAGGGTCTGTGTTACAGAACACTTGCATATTTTTTCTTTCTTTCATTTCCTTGGACAATGACTCTTCCTTTGACCCTTGCCATTAGATAAAGAGACCATTCTTTGTAATAGTCTCCTTCTTTCTCAGATGACATTCATCTTTTCATGCTGCCATACGGAGTGTCTTCCAAATCTTATTCACAAAGAAGAAACCTAATATGTATACTTCTTTGTTCAATAGTTTTAAAATATTATTTTCATAGAACTTATTTGGTTTTCAAACTAATATCCTCCATCCCCAGTGCTACATCTGACATCAAATTTGGATACTTTAACATTTTAGAAGACACACATATCAAGTTCCAGGGTTTTTTTTTTTGTTTTGTTTTGTTTGGCTTTGGGGAGAAAACATACAAATGCATTTTCTCTGTAAGTAACACATATCCATGGAATCCAGGGCTTTAAATTATTGAGACAGACTTAAATATTAGTGAAATAAACATCATATTATCTTTTCATTTAAAACAGATTATTAAACATAATCTAGTCAGTATTTTTTTTAAAAAAATATTTTCAAACAAGCAGGTGTGTATTGATATAGAATGTAAATATTCTTGGAGACCCTTGAAAGAGTATGTAAAGCTTTTGTTCCTACAGTTATTAACCAGGATGGATTTCATGTTTGTTTACTTGCTTGCCTCCTTTTCTTGCAGTCTCTTCTTGTTATTGTCTATGTCCCTGTTTATTAAATGCTTTACACTTGATAGTAAAAAGCAAAGGCAGGACTCAGAACCATGACTACCTGACTCAAAATCTCATATATTTCTAACTTTACCATATTTTCTTTGAAAATTCTATAATATCTAAAGTCATAAAAGCTCTATAAAACTTACTGTATAATCAAGATGTGGCAGCTTTTGTGCTGTGTTGTAAAATAGGTTCTAAATAACTGTTGGAATTGTTTTAGTTGAGCTATATTCCCAATAAAAAAAGATTTCCATATAAACATCCTCCTAATCAGTATACACATAGTATTTATAAAATCAAAGTTTATGAGATATTAAGTTTTTTTTTTTTTTTTTTTTTTTTTTTTTTTTTTTTTTTTTTTTTTAGGGGACAAGGGTACTATTCATTGATATATCAGAAACCTTTTCAGAGAGTCATGACATCAGGTTGCCACCCTATTCTGGGTGCCTCTTACTCACATAAAGAAGTTTTTCCATTAAGAAAAGAGGAAATGAGTAACAAGAAAGGGTAAAGTAAGTCAAATATCAAAATATACAGTCCTGCTCCTTAAATTTTAGTTTGACTTTCAATACTACTTTGAATATTTTCCTTGCCCCCTGATTGCAAAATTATTTGTCAAACTGTTATTTAAGCCCCTGAACGTGATGCCAGTCTCAAATCTTAAAGGTCTGGATTCCCTATTGTGAAACCAATAGACCAAATTCTTCAAATGCACTTTCCCACACATATTCTGACTCACATTGTAGACGTGAGCCAGGTCACAGGAGAAGACAGTAGGTTTGGAAATGTTAGGAACTGTGTATTTCTGTTCCTCTCATATGTTAAAGACAACCCCAAAGTGATGGTATGTGGAGATTTCATCTTTCAGTGATAATTGGGTTTTGATGAGTTTATGACTGTGAGTTCATGTCTGTTTTAAGATTAGTGTCCTTAAAAGAAAAGGAAGAGAAACCAGAGCTGGATCTCTCCATACATGTGCAAAAGAGGCCAAGTTAGCACAGAGCAAGAGAGCAGCAGCCTACAGGCCAAGAAAACAGGCCTCAGAATGAAGTCTATCTTGCTAGCAGTTGATCTTGGATTTTTCAGTCCCAGGATGTCTGGTATAAATGTCTATAGTTTAAGCCACCCATTCTATGTAATTTTATTATGGTCACCCAATAAGACCAGGACAATGTTTTAACATAGTATAATCCACTTTGGATTAACAGAATATAATCCCAAAGCACAAGAAAAATTTGCTCCAATATAACTTTATTCTCTCCACCCACCTTTTGCTATAATTGTCATATAAAATAAATCTTTATATATTACAAACTTATCAACATGGTTTAATAATACTTCTCTCTTCAGTTTCTTTTTAAATCTGGTTGGGAAAAAAAGGAAAAAAAAAGAGGTACAAGTAAAAATGCATTGCCTGTAGTGAACTTGACTGAGACTGGATTTGTGCCTGTGGTGTGTGTGTGTGTATAAATTGAGCTACTATATAATGCATTCATAACAGACTAAAGACACCTTTCAATATTTCTTGCTAGGCATGTAACTGGAGACAATTTCTATCAGATTTTGTTTATCTGGGGATGTCTTATTTTCTCCTTAATTTTTAAAGATAGTTTTGTTGTACATGGCATTCTTGTTTGGCATTCTTTCTCTTTCGGCACCATGAATATGTTATTGTGCTGCTTTCAGCCACCGCAGATTCCTTCTTTGTGGTTCGCCTTTCCAAAGTTTGACTGTGATATGTTTAGTTACAGGTCTTTGAGTTTATCCTACTTGGAATTTACTGTATTTCTTGGATGTGTCCATTAACATTGCTCCACAACTCTGGGGATATGTCCTTCTTGCCTCTTTGTTTAGCTCTTCTCTTTCTCTCTTTTAAGGCTCCCATTATCCACCAGTTAGCAACTTACTAGTATCCCGTAGATCTTGAGGCTCTGTGCATCTTTCTTCTTTCTTTTTTCTTTCTGTTAGAATAGATAGTCTTGATTGATTGATGCCTAAATTTGTTTATTATATCTTCTGTCCATTCAAATATGCTTTTAAGTTCTTGTTATGGTTTGGAGCTAGAATGTCCCACAAAAATTCACATATTAAAAGTACAATCCCCGGGCTGGGGATGTGGCTCAAGCCGTAATGCGCTCGCCTGGCTTGGGAGGGGCACTGGGTTCGATCCTCAGCACCACATAAAATAAAGTTTTCCACCGAAAACTGAAAAATAAATATTAAAAAAATTCTCTCTCTCTCTCTCTCTCTCTCTCTCTCTCTCAAAAAAAAAAAGAAAGAAAGAAAGAAAGAAAGAAAGAAAGAAAGAAAGAAAGAAAGAGAGAAAGTACAGTCCCCAATGCAGTGAGGTTCAAGAGGGCAGAGGGTTTCAAGCGATAATTGGATCATGAGGGCTCTGACTTCATCAAATGAATTAATCCACTAATGGCTGAATGGACTTTTGGGAGGTGGCACTTAGTTGGATAAGTGACTAGAGGTATGCCCTGGAAATGTGGAAATGTTTATCTTGTCTCTATCCCCAATCTCCATCTCTCAACACCCCTTCCCTTCTGCTTTCAGTCTGGCTGTGCCATGAGCTAAACAACATTCTTCCCCATGTCCTTGTGCCTTGATGCTTTGGCCTTGGAACCGGTTGACCATGGGCTGAACCTCTGAAACTATGAGCCAAAATAAATCTTTTCTCCTCGGAGTTTTCCTTGTCAGGTATTTTGGTCACAGTGAAATAAAGCTATCAAACATAGACCTTCTAATATTTCTCTTCTTGCTTCAATTATAGCTTTCAGCTGTAGAATATCATTTGCTTATTTTTATAATTTCTATTTCTTTATTGATATTTCCATTTAGAGAAAAAAACATTCTCATAATTTCCTTTAAAAGTCATTAAATGTGGTATTCTTTGATTCTTTGAAAGTATTTATGATAGTTGATTTACAGTCTTTGTGGAGTATAAAATACATCTGAAATTCCTCAAAAACAACATATACCTTTTTTTTCTGTACAGAAGATGTGATTTATTCATTGTTTGCCAAGCTCTTTTGGTAGTGGTGTTGAAAGTGCTTGTTTTAAATAACATACAGTGGGTATCTGAAACATTATTTATTCTCTTGTTTATTCATTTAATTGCAACCCTGAAATATTCTGTGAAGTCCGAATTCTTTGTTCATGTGGCCACAGTATGCACAGTCCACCTATGCTGGGTCAGAGTAGTTGACAAATAATTATTGAACAAATTTTCCCTTGAAGGTCTTGAACCAAAATGGCTTCTACTCTACTGATGACTTTGTGTGTGTTTGTGTGTGTGTGTGTGTGTGTGTGTGTGTGTGTGTTGGGCACGCCTTAAATGTTCCACCAGATTACAACCACAGTTGCTCTCATATTCTGTTTGCATAAGGTCCTATGCAAGCAGAAAGTGAGAGCTAATGTGGGTCAGCAACAAGGGTCAGCAACTAGACTTTCTCAGTCCTTCTGTGAATTTGCACCCATTCCTGCATGTGAGTCATATTCACCTGGAATCTGTCAGAGCTCTTCACAGTACCTCTGATATCTCATTTCACTGATTTTCTTTTAAGCTTTTGTCAAGTTCGTTTGTTTCACCTTTTATTGTCTCTTCAGATAGCTGTGATGTTAAACCAATGCTGCAGATTTTTTTTCTTTTGAAGATTTCTGGAGATGGTCTTTTGTCACTAGTTGGGCTCTGAGTCAGATGAAATAAGGACTAGCCCTGAAAATAGGACATTTTTAGAGACCTGGAGAACAGGTCAAATTATGACAATTCTCCAGGGATGGAGCTTTTTTAGGAGATTCAGGTCTATCCTACATCCTGCAGTCATTGCTAGACTGCTAATTTTCAAAGCTTGCTTGGCTGCATGACTGATGGCTTTGAAGTTTACCCTGGAGCTAAAAAGAGGATAGGAAGAGAACAAGTTAAAAAGCCATAAAGTCTAAGGTTCCTTCCAAAATCCAATCATTTGCTTAGAGTAAATTCTTCATGGATTATAACCACACTTTGGTTAATCACCATTGTTATAAAAAAAGAAAAAAATTCATATTGACAGCTTTTGACAATTTTCTTATTTTTATGGAAATGTGGATTTTGGCATGTACGTACTCTGCCATTCCTAAAAGTAAAATGGATTTCAACAGAAAAGAGAAATATATCTGAAGTATAAAATTAATATTAAAACTTTCTAAAACTTGAATTATTTAATTTATGTTGATAAACGATGAATATGAATGCAAAAATAAGTCATAAAGTGTCTTTTTAGGGAGATACGGTTAGTGATTTAAGTGGAGAAAATAGAATTTTAAAACTGTATTAGGCAGAAAAGTATTGATAGTTGGTACCTATAATAATGTTGCAGTTTTTCTATTTTAATAGTTTTTCTAGAAACTCTAAAAATAGATATCCATGGAACAATCATATGAATAAGAATGAGGTGATTTTTTTTCATAGAAAAAGAACTCATGCCTGGGTTAATCTTTAGCTTCAAAAGCAGTGCTCACAGAAAATGAATTAAAACACCTTAGAGGGTCATCATAGTTCTGATATAGCAATGTTAAATGATATAGCATAGCAATGTTGAATAAAGAAGGATATAATTGTTCAAGGCTGCTAGTCCATTGTCTGAACTACAACATAGATTCAGTATTTTCCAACTGTCTATTAAAAATTTTATCTTAAAAATTTTAGGATACCTCTAAAGACCTATAAAATACATATTTTTCTAAAAGGACTATTTAGATTTTACCTGTATATAAAGCTTTTAGTAACGAAGTGCTATCTTTAACTGTCATGCAAACTTGTCATCTTGCGTGACTCTGATTGCTTGCCCTGTCATGATTCAATTAATCTGTCATCAAATGCCCCAACAAGGACACAGGGCATTACACATCATAAATGGCCCTCGAGTGAGCTTACTGAACTGTGATAAATGTGTTAGTGGGTTGTGTGTAGAAGGGGAACTCTTAAAGATGTGCTTTTCCTCTCCCTTTGTGTTTGGTTACATTCCTCTCGTAATCCAATTCACCATGCTTTCTGGACTCCAACAGGCCCTCTCAGTCAAAACAATTGACTGTACCAAAAGCACATTAGAGTCTGGAGTGTCATGCTCCAGTCACATTTATTCTCTGACTGCAGGGAAGCCTCCAGATGACTATTAACTTTACAAGCTCAGCTGAATATTTACGCACACTTTCTTTAGAATACTTGTTCACAGAACACTTTTTTTTTCTTTGCTACTAACAGGTATATTAACCTAGCTTTCTAAATATAGGCCAAACCCATTTTTTTCTCTGCATTAATTTGCTTGACTAAATTGCTTAATGTTCATATGACATTGTCAGCATTTTGCTTCTTTTTAATTTGAGATTTCTTTCTCAACTTCCCTTAGTGAAGTCAATGGGTCCAAGGTGTGATGGTGATGGATAACAGCAGGTCCTTTAACTTGCTGACTTAGGGTTATTCAAGATCATCTGCTCATTGGAGATTCTGCTTGGGTAATATATTTGAAAGGCTGTCTTTTTTTTCCCCCTAAGTTTGAGGAGCTACTTTCTGCTTCATTGTTTAGCTTATGTAAATATGATTAATTCATTAACTGTTGCCACAAAGCTATGTGACTGATATTAAGTGATTTTTCTACATGGGATCTCAGAGATCATTTTTTTTAACTTTCCAATTAAGGACCCATTTACTGCTAATCATAGAGCCATCTGTGTGAAAATCAGTGTCCTTCAATCTGAAAAATGAGGAGCTTGTACCTTATATAACGAGGAGCAATGCAGCTCATTGTTCCCATGGGCAGAAGGTTTGAGATGAGACAAATCTTCAATGCAGTGTTAACACGTACTATCTGTGTTGAATTTACTGTTTTCTTTCCCAGCCTCAACTTCCTTATCTGAAAGTCAGATATAGTAGTATTGTTTATATCACAGATTTCTTGTGCAGATAATACAAAGTGATACACAGAAAACGTCTTGTGTCCAAACTGTTACATAAGTCAAAGCATTGGCCCAAATGGCATGGGTCCCCTCCATCTTGCTTAAAATACAATCAATCCAAAAACAACCAGTACTTTTTTTATGTACTGCTCTCCTTTCCTAAAACTTTCCTTGTAAAAGTTACACTGCCCATCTTATCTATATCCAATGTAGGTTCTTTATAATCAGTTTGTTTTCCTTCCCCAAATTTTCTTTATGAAGGTACTCTTAACTTTCTAGTTGTTCTCTATCATTGATTGGAAGTTGTGGGAAATGGACCCACGAACCGGTACTCATTTTGGCTAGTATTTGTAGGGCTCCATATACCCTTTTATTAAATAGATCCCTTCATCTCAATAGTTTTGGATTAACATTAAATCAAGATAAGTGTGGGAGGCCATCCTTGCACATGATTTGAGTTACCTTCCTGGCTGGGTGAGAGGTGCTTAGGCACAGCTGTGTCAGAACTTTCCCTACCCATCTCCAGGTCCGGGGCTTGTCCATGCAGAGGTGTGTCTGGCCACTACCCTGAGGACCCAATCATCACCACTGACCTTGGGATGCTGCCCCCCCTTAATCTTCATTGGATGGGATTTTCCCCAGAATTTTTTGTTCTCCAATAAAAGTCCACTCCCTGGCGTGTTCTCTCTCACTGGCCTCTTCAGGAAAACTCACTACCACAATAGGTGGCTTGAGGCTGGAGCTAGGAGGAGAGGTCCTGGAGCTGGTTTTAAAGGTAATTAGAGTCTTGTCTCTTTAATTTAAAACTCCCTAGGGGTTTCTCAGGACTCAAACCTTCTTTCATGAGGCCAGCGGGGGTTTGGGGCTAAAGATAAGGACTAAAAGTGAAGAAAAAAAAAGAATTTTACTATTGTTATTGATGTTGCTATTGTTTAAATATTTAACATTTCCTGTTGACTATTGAATTTCATATTCATTTTTAAACAGTCACTCAATAGTTTATCTCTAATGTCAAAGTAGCTCAGAAAACAATTCTTAGGAATTGCTTATATTCATATTTCTAAGCTTTCTCTATTAGCTCTTTTTATTCGTTTATTGAATATTTAATGAAAAATGCTACTAAATCCTAAATATATATTTGTGTCTTCTGACATTTTTTTGGCAAGATTGCAAGTATATTTCTATCAAAAATTAGGGTTTATTTTTTATTTTTTATTGATTCTTTTCAGTTACACATGACAATAAAATCCATTTTGATACAATTATACAAGCATGGGATATATCTTATTCTAATTAGGACCCAATTCTTGTGAATGTACCTGATGGTGGGATTTCCTGTGGTGTATTCATATATGTACATAGGAAAATTGTCAGACTCATTCCACTGTCTTTCCTTTTCCCTCCCTTGCCTTATTTCCTCTTTGTCTAATCTACTGGATATCTATTCTTCTTCTGCTGCACACTAATCAAGGGGTACCTTTCTCCTATCATCAAAAATATTTAATCTTTAATTTTGGGGGGTTTATTTATTTCACTTAGCAAAATAGTCTCCAGATCCATCCATTTACTGGCAAATGTCACAAAGTCATTTGTCTAAATGGCTGTGTAATACTCCATTGTGTAACTATATCACATTTTCTTTAGCCATTCATCTGTTGAAGGGAACCTAGTTTTTCTCCACAGCTTAGCTATTGTGAATTGTACTGCTATAAAAATTGATGTGGCTGCTTCACTGTGTCATGCTAATTTAAGTCTTTGTTTATATAGTGAAAACTGAGATAGCTGGGTAAAATATGATTCTGTTCCCAGATTGTTGAAGACTCTCCATACGGCTTAGCAGAGTGGTTGCATCAATTTGCAGTCCCACCAAAAATGTCTTTTCCCCCCACATTGTCAACAACATTTACTGTTACTTGTATTCTTGATAATTGCCATTCTGACTGGAGTGAGATGAAATCTCAGTGTAGTTTTAATTTACATTTCTCTAATTGCTAGAAATGTTGAAAATTTTTCATGTATTTATTGATCATTTATATTTATTCTTTTAAGAAGTGACTGTTCAGTTCCCTTGCCCATGTATTGATTAGACTATTTGGGTATTTTTTTGGTATTGATTTTTTTTAGTTCTTTGTATATAATTTATTTGTTTCATGTGCATATGATTTATCAGTTGGCACATAATTTAAAAATTTATTTCTTTATAAAATGTTCTAAGATTCAAAGCAATGACTCAAGTATAACTTCCAAATCCCTTATTTAATAAAATGATTTACATTTGTTTTCTACCTTTAAAAGCAGACAGATCAATATAGGAAAGAAAGCAGGCGGTGGCAGGAGGGAAGGGGGAAGAAAAGTAATGGGGGCTTAATTAGAACAAGGAATAAGATATATTCCATGCTTTTATAATTATGTCAAAATGGATTATACTTTCATGTATTTTTTTTAAAGCACACTATAGTGTCAGGAAAACAATGAGAATGGTTTTGTCCTCAAACTCAACCCCTAGAAATCCTGGATTTAAAAAAAAAAATTACTCAGAATTTCAGGACCACTGGTGCATATTAAAAGCTGTGTATAAACAGTGAACTTAAGTGTGAGCATGATATATCTCAATTATTTGAAATAAATAAATTTATTGGTTACTCCTTCACAGTGCAGATAGTCCTATAAGTTATTGTTTTTGAAGCTGTTATTATCACTGAATGAAAATAAGTGTTGAAATAATATCATCAAATGCAATACTTTTGTTGATATGACAAGCTTTAGCTCAAAATTAATGGTGAATATATATTTCTTTACAAAACTTTACATTTGCTTTCATTTTCAAAAAATCATTTTTTTTGGCAATTCAAAAGAATTCCAAGAGACTATAATAAATCATAATATAAAAAACATTAAGACAGAAAACACCATCTGTATGCTAATCTCAGGGGAAGAACATTTCAACATCTTTGGTTTAAACAATGTATTTATTAAATAAAATCTTTGGCAAAAATGTATTTCACAGAAACATAATGTATGGAGAATTCCCAGCAGTATTTACCATCTATGCTTCTGCTAGGAGACTGTAATGCTTTAACATGAGAAAACAAGATAGTATATATGAATACATATACAAGATAGTATATATGGATACACACATTCATATATATATATATATATATATATATATATATATATATTCACAAATATACATGCACACACATATTTGAACTAAATAGGTAAGAACAACCTAGACTAAATAAAATAAGGAATTACTATAGTGGTAAGATAAAGTTAATAGCAAAAGTTTAAATTCTTTCTTTTTTTCTCTTTTTCATTTTGGTTTCTACTAGATATAATTGGTGTGTTAATTAAGGGTAAAATAAAGGTAAGATGTATTGAACTAACTAAAATTACCAGATTCATAATGTCAGAAAAATCTATTTCTAAGCCAAGTAAATAAAAT
Organism: Urocitellus parryii; assembly: GCF_045843805.1. NCBI lineage: Eukaryota > Metazoa > Chordata > Mammalia > Rodentia > Sciuridae > Urocitellus > Urocitellus parryii. Next base: position 1,836,750 of record NW_027554054.1, on the reverse strand, counting down.
ATATATCTCAAAGATAAAATGAAGTTGTAGATCAGAATATTGATATTCTTCGATTTTTTTCCAAATAGTAAAAAATTTAATTCTTTAGCATATAACTGATGTGTACTAGATGATGAAATATTTGAAAAAACAGAAGTCAAAAAATTTCCAAAATTAGTGAATTTTAAACTAATTTGGTTGTGTGGTTTTATATAATGTGCTTGTTTTTTCCCAGTTGTTCATTATTTCTTTCAACTTCTTAGACAATCAAATAAACCAAAGTAATAAACTGAGAATTAATGTCCATAGAATAAGGTTAGTAGAAAACAAAAGGATGGAATTTCAAAGGAAGTGGTGGCCTGTCAACCCCACCTAGAGCTCCAGGATAAGACACAGATCACTATGAATGCCCTGTTCACAGAATGGTTTGGAGTGAACTGAATGAAATTGCATCAGTTGAGAAGGATAAATATGGCTTAAAAGCAGAAAAAGTAAATCTAAAAGGCTGACCTTCAAATACCAGAAATGCAATATGTTTACTAGAACCATTTGCCAAAATTCTATAGTAAAAGAAAAGGTATACATTGAGAGCTTGAAAAAGAAAAAAAAGTGCTAGGAGATCATTCTGGGAAAAGGAAGATAAAGTTTATGATAAGCTTTTGACAGAAAGAGGAGAGAAAATAAGAGAGAATAATTAATGATTTAAAATGTCAGCGAGAGGGAGAAAACTTTTGACAAAGAGAAAGTTGAAAACAGAACTTGGAGAAAAAATGAGTGCCTTACATGATAGTTTGTGTCTGTTTATTTGTATCTCCTACTGTGGAAGACTGAAAAAAGTGACTCCGATTTTTCCACCCAACACTGTTTCCATACCTTTAAATATGATTTTATAGCATTTTTCATTGAGATGTGAAGTCTACTTTTCTACTCTACTTAATAAGCTGGTCTTTTGACTTATTTGGCTAATAGAATGAAACTGCCCAGAAAGCGTGACAGTTCTAAGACTTATCCACAAGAGGTCCCTCTTCCCAGCATGTCTCCCCTCTGTCATTCTTAAGACAAACCTAAAATAGCATTTTCTTGGGTACCCACTTAGGTTATTTTGACAACCCCAATCTAGTCTGCTGGAGAATGAGAGATGACGTGAAGTTCTCCTGACTAAAGTTATTTTACAGCAGCTCATACCTAGATCACCAGCCAAAAATCTACAACCACATAATACACTATTTGAGATCTGCTAAGCCTGTATCATATCAGCAAAACCATATTGTCAACCCATAAAGTAAGGAACAAAATAATACTTATCTTAAATAATACTTATAACACAAGAGTTTTTGTGGTTGATATTTATGTAATATTGTTGCAATTGATAAATAATACTTCCACATAAAATAAACGAATATTTGACAGAGAAACAGTATATGGTGTAACATCTTGTTCCCAAACTAGTCTAGATTCTGAGATAGTAGATGAATGTATTTATTTTGTGAATGTACTGATAGTGGATGAATAATTTGATGAATATATGAGATATAAAAAAATAAGTTACAGAAGTTACCTGCTGGATATTTGATAAAAACATTATAATTTTAGAAACCCATATAGTAGGACAAGGAGTTTAGAAGTTATGTATTTGATCAATGGAGTTTCTTTGTGTTTCTATCTTTTATATGTATTTAGGTACATATAAAATATTACATGGATGTTATTTGTGGATAGTGCATCAGTTAAAATAAGCTTTCAAATTTTCATTCTCTTTTGAGAATACAAATAAATTTGTATAGGAGGTATTTATATGTATTTTTCATAGATGTAAAAGACATTCTAACAGGACTAAACTACCTGAAGTGGCTCAAAACCATGAATTCTAATATCATTTAAATCAATCTTTTTATTCTATAACAAAGACTGTGTGAGGAAAAGCAACATGGTGGAATGAAATATATTGGAGGATTTTAGCAAGAAACCATGATTAATATTTTGCAAAAGAAAAAAAAAACAACTAAAACAAAATCTTGCCATGGGAAATAATGTAGATTAAAACGTGATTACATAGAGCTAAAGATGTAGCCCAGTGATAGTTTGCTTGCTTCTTGTGTGCATGACCTAGGTTTGATTCCCAGCAACACACACACACACCACATACACACTTATACACCCAAAATAGTTACATAGTGAATAATATAACAACATAAGCTTTTTGGATTACTAATTTAAATATATTCTATATAAAAGCCTTTCCATTTCTGGCTTTTGATAGTACATATTACTAAGAACAAAGAAAAAATATGTACTTAAATCCAATAATTCCAACATGAAATAGCTAATTACTTATTTTTCTTGTTACTTTAAAAATTATTTCCTAGAAGCATTTTGAGGGTTGATATATTTTCAATTCCTTTTTCTAAAATTTAGTGATCTTATTGAAATCTTTCTGACTTAATATTTTTTCTTAAAAAGTCAATACCACAAAAGCAGAAGAGAACAAGTCCACATATGCAAGTGATATAATAAAAATAAGAGCTGAAGGTATGAATATGAATTATACCAAAATAATAACAAAATCTTTTAAAAACTATCTCCTCATTGCAATGATTTATTGAAACTTGTAACATATATTTGATTCATGTAGAGATCCACAAAGAAACTGAAAAATCACTTTTTCTTTCTATATCACTTTCATCTTTCATGCCTACCTCATTTTTTACTACTTATGTTCCAAAGGAGATGTAAAAGCTTCCTACAACCTGTGGATCAGTAAGTTCAAATCTATGAAGAAAAGTCTGATAATCACATTCAACGTCTCTATAGTGATTTTTTGTTGTTGTTTTAATTATGTACTTCTCAGAATGTATTGCAAAAGTGTATAATAAACATGAGCTACAACACAAGTATACTATTACTGTCTCTCTTTTCTCATCTATATGATTACCTATTCTAAAATTCATGTATTTCTAGAATAGTTTTTGAATTTTGTAACACATTCAGTTTCCCCTATCCCCTGCCATAGGTTTTCTAATGTATCTGTTAAAACCCTCTGCTTTACTCCATTCTACAAAAGCAGACCATGTCAACTTCTTTGTGGAAAGAAATAAAAATGTAATTAAGAAAAGATTTTGGTCCCTCAATTTAGTTTAAAACATAAGAATAAAATTTTGGTGAGAGTGTAGCACACAAACAAGATGGGTAATACAATTTGTAATTACTTGAAAACATGAAAAAGTGGGATTACAGTTACTATAACATTCCTTTCATATATTTAATCATTCATCCATGTCATAGATTTTTTTAAGGAATGCTTTTTAGAAAAAGTCACATTGTCATGTGGTGATAATGTGACAGTAATAACCAAGAGAATACCTTGATTAATGGTGCATAGAATTCAGTGGAGGTGGTAGACAAACATAGAAAAAAAATGATGTTTTTAATGATGAACAGTCCCATGTGATTACCATATGTCCAGGACCACCCTGAACAAGAGCTGAGCATGTTCCCCTTAGCCTTGAGTAATGGGGGTGTGGAACTGGCATCACCTGCAGTGCACAGTGTGGAGGGGGCCTTACCTTCGCTCAGCAAGGAAGTTCAGCTCTGGGATTGGGCAGTCACCCAATTGGACTGGGGTACCCTCCCCTGTTTGTTGTAACACAATCCCTTGCCTTATTTGGGTGGACTATTCTATGGAATATCTTTCCCCTAATAAAAACAGGGGTTCTCTTGCCTCTTGCCTTCGTTGCTCCTCTTGGTCTCAGAGCCTTCCCTGACCCCTCAGAAAAGGTATTTTGTGTTTGTGTGTTCTTTTAGTTACCAGCCAAATTTGTGTAGAGTTACCCTGAATCTAACAGCCATGCAGGCCGTGGGGGACAACCATATATTTCAATAATATGGAGTGAATCAACCAGGAAGAGAAAAAAAGAGTAGAGGGAGAGAGCAAGAGAATGCTCACTCTTACTTTGCACAAACAGACACAAACCCAAATCACAATGCCCTTGAAACCTCCTTACAGAGAATGATCAGAATAATAGCCCCAGATAGAAGAAGAAAGCTTTTTAAATGCTCAGGATAAAAATCCACAACTCAGACATTTAAAATATTTTCAGGTACCACATCAGTGAGACCCTGTGAAGCCTCCTCACCTCTTAACATCTGTTAAATGCTTGCTTTCCAAGTGGTTAGGAACTATACACATAAATATATATTTTACTCAGGAAAAAATACATTTTGCATTTTTGTGGAGAGCACAAACAGTAAATCAAAGCAAAGAGCTATAAAATAAAATATATTTATTTATCTAGATTAAGTACCTCAATCCCTCTTATGGTTTAAGTGTAAGATATAACCCAGTACCTCATGTGAGGCAATGCAACATCGCTTAAAGGTAGTGTGATTGGGCATGAAAGATATCACCTAATCAGTGCACTAATCCCCCGATAGGGATTAACTTGGTGGTAACTGTAAGCATGTAGGATTTGGTTGGAGGAGATGGATCATTAGAAGTGTACCTTTGGGGTATACATTTTGTCCATGATAAGGAGAGTGTCTCCCCACCACCCCCTACCTCTCTCTATTTCTCTCTCTCTTTGCTTCTTGGAGCCTAGTTCCCAAGTGCTATTCTCTGCCACACACTTCTTCTATGATGTTTTGCCTCACTTCCAGCACAGAGCCAAGGAGTTGGCCATCTGTGTCCATCAAAGGACTGAGACCTCTGAAACTGTGAGTCCCCAAATAGTTTTTTTCAATCTAAAATTGTTCTCATCAGATCTTTTGGTAATAGCAGTGAAAAATTGACCAAAACAATCCCCAGATTTCTAACCCAATTTCATATAAAAATGCTCATTATAAGGTATGATTATATTTGTCCAAGTTACTTGTTAGATCACAAAAAAAACTAATACAATCATGTATGTGTTCTAATTTTTAAAAAAGTACTTCCAAACAAAAAGTTATTGTTTTATTATTCTTCCAAATTGATTAACTTTTGTTCTAAACTCCTGTCTTAAGGAAGACTCTTAACCATAAATATCTTCATAAATGTTAGATAAAAGTTCGCCTGAAGAAGGATTTATCCACAAGTAATTGACATACATTATAGTTAAGCAGGCTAAATAAACACCACTGTTATGGGCAGGGAGATAGTAAAAATTGATAACCAGGGAAAATATTCAGGAAAATGGAAGTTATACTATCAGTTTTATTATTCACAAAAGCTTTATGGAAAAAACACAGTGGAGGTGGCAATAATGAGCTTTCTGAAAGTGAATCTCATACTTAGATATGAGTGCTGTTTCACACATGTGACTTCTTGTAGTAAATCAGAAGTGTAGAGGAGCTTGGAAGAATTGCTATTATCTCTGATTGCTGAGAGGAAAAGAGAGAACTATAGACCAAATTCCACATAATCATATAAATCCAAGTCCCCGAGTAGGAATAAACAATCCACAGTGTGCAAAGTTATTCAAACTGCACAATAGAGGCACAATCCTCCAGAAAACCAAGTCTGTCCAAACTTTCTGAGCTCAACTACAAGGGTTCAAAGTCAGAGATAGGGGCAGGAGTTCTCTCAACACCTCTCTCACTTCTGATAACCAGCTGCTTCATTCTTTAAGGAAGGTATACTCACAAAGCAGTTACTTCGCTAATTTCTAGGTATTACAACCTCCTATCATACTAATGCATTAAAGATACCAAAAACACAAAGAGTAATAGAAAAACTACATAATGTTACAAAAGTAACCCATCCTTAAAAGATAAAAAAGAACATATACAAATCATAATACAAGTGGTAAATAAGTACAACCATACAGTAAAAGCAGAATTTACAATAAATAAGAAGAAATATAAACATAGACATATTTTCTGGAACTATTTCTCTGAGAAGTGAATTTGGAATAGACTTTGCTTTTTCTTTTTAAGATAAATGGTTTAGTACAGGAAACTGAAACCATTCTTCCCAACTCCAAATTCTTACATTGTGTCAGAAATATCAGTTCATACAATAGATAAACATTTGACCCAGATATGTAATTGTTACCTGGAGATACCTGGATCAAATCAGCAACTGAGAAAAATGTTTTTCTGAATATTACTTCATATTTGCCTTTTTAGGATCCCTTTGGTATTATGTGAAATTAGATTTACAATATTTCTACTTCACATAACATGGGTCTGTTTAAAGGGAGTTAATAGAAAAATAGACTTTGATACATTAAATTTTGCTATAGAGGTAAGTATTTAGAATTCAAATATTCCTACTAAATGCTTTGTACCATAGATATGTTTTGAATAAATCATTCCTTTACTGAAAATAAACCATACTACTGATCCATCATATGTACCAATTCTATTTCCAAAAATTATAATATGCAGTAGATTGAACATAGAGAAATGTATTTTTAGTATCCAAAATTAAGTCTCATGTACAAATACTTTGAATGGTAAACTAATATACAAATAAACATTTGACATCAGAAAAAGAAAGCACAATAAAGGACATTTATCGTGAATCGATCTAGAGAATTTTTTTTTTCCTAATCTAGAAACTCATAACCACCAAAGGATTTGAAAATCAGAACAGAGATCCTCAGTTTCCTCATCTATAAGTTGGGAAGTGTTTTAAAATCTCCTTCCATTTATAAAAGTCTCAAATTAATGAAAAGTTAGAATCAAGAAATAGAAAGTATAATATAAAATCATCTTCTCTTTTAACATTATCTTTTTTTTCCTTTTAGCAGTATCTTTCCACTTTTCCTTCTTCATGTTCCATGGTGAAATAGTCACATTTATTTAATTTGGTAGTAGATACTTTTCTGTAAATGAAGTCAAATGTTCAATAAGGTTGCCTTTAATCTCTCTAAAGCTAATTTAGCTTTTTAAAAAATGTATCCTATCTGACAACTTTTATCTCTTAATTTAATACACAAGCAGTCAGTCTGCCAGACTTCAGTGTCTTATTTCTGGCTATTTCTCAGCCTTATCTTCTATGAGGATCTTTCTGTCTCTGCCTTATCATGCAATTACATAGTCGTCAGTGGTTTCAGTTCTCTGTCTTCTTATAGGAGCAGCACTGATGTCAGCATATCAGTGTGACAGACTGCACAGTTCTAATGGGCCCATGCTCTTTTCTGAATGTGGTGTTGACCAATAGCATGAGAAAGTTAATTCATTTCTGATTGATTCAACACATCAAATGCTTTTCCAACCCTGATGTTTATTTCAACATTAAAAAAATGTTAAATCACAAAATCACATATAATTGTAAAATATGCAATAGTAAAAAAAATGGGGCTTTATGGAAAAATTATGCCATATGATTTAAGAGTCTCCTTTTCTCTCACTGGGAATAAACTAGCCTGACATAGTTACTTGAATAATTCATAAGAGAAGAATAAAAGATTTATCAATAAAAACAGGGTCAAGTTCTCTTGAAGAGCTTTAAAATATAAGTATATGCTGGAAAAGCATCGGAGAAGAACTATGTGTTTGAATGCTGTATTCAAATTTTCATCCTATGCTGGTCTTTGTTAATAATTTAATATAAGAAATTCCCACCCAACCACAAAGCCTGTGATATTTCACAATCACTGGTTTTTAAATATTACTCTTGGGAAAAATTTCTCTCATGCCTGTGAAATCATTTTCCACTGAATTAGGTTTTAAGAACCATTCCACTTACATAACAAGAGCAGAGATGCTTGTACAGCCTTCTGTAGCAGGGCAATGGAAAGATGCCACCACGTGGCTTCCTGTCATCTGTGTATAATGTGATGTTTGCTTCCTATGCACACATGGATATCGTATAGTTATGCTACACATGCTCATACTTGTTGATGATGTTGGTGAACAACATGAGTGTGATAAACTGCAGGCAGCCTTTTACCAGAAGTGGAAGAAGAACTGTCAGCCAATGTCCCTATACCCAGCAATCCTAATGACCATGACAGGTTGCTGCCAAATACGCAGGGGCATTCCAGAGATAGTGCAGCTGTCAAAAGCAAGACAAATGTTTTTGGAATTAGCAATAAATCATATCAGCTCTCTCAAACTTCACCTTAGTGTATTGATTATAATTAAATTAAACTAATTAGAATATAATATTGATGCACATAAATGTTGAGCTCACAGATGAGAGGCAAATGATACTGTGGATTCTTGGGGTGGTTCTAAAACTGAGAGAGATGAACTGAATTTAGAAATCTCTCCTGAGCAAATAGAGAAATGATTCCAGAGCTTTTCTACACAACTTTTCTGACCATGACAATTTTCTTCTAAAACTTTTTTTCTTTTTTTTTTAAATTTTAATTGTTTCCAAAATCCCTTCCTTCCAGGAATATCCCTCCAAGAAGTAATGGTATGATATTAATTAGTTGGTGACTTTTAATTACTTTGGTCTATGTGTGCCAGAAAGTATCACAGTACCAATTATTTAAAATATAGTGTTTGCATTTTAAATATTAATCAACATACATACATGTTGTAAAGTCTATGTGATAGTATCTTTTGAAGTGGCAGACTGCATAAAGCTATGTAGGTGCTTCTGTGTGGAACAAACACTTCTTTTATTGTGCTAAGCAGATGCCAGGGGCTCTTAAAAACTGATATATTGGGAAACCATTCCAGAGGCATGAGAGGATTGTCTCCAAGAATGCTTCTTAAAAATCAATGATTCTGAAATATCACAGGATTTTTGGAGCGGTTTGGATTTTCTATATTAAGTCATTAACAAAGACCAGCACATGATTTAGAAGGATATACTTGATAATGCATACAAAAAAAAGGATTATATTGGTTCTTAAAAATAATCACAGGGATTTTTAGCCTCATAATTTCCTACACATATTTGACAGTTTATTGTTCACAGATGATCTGATAAAAGGCAGCTCCATGAGACAGGAAAGACTCTTCTATAAATCAATTTGTTATTAGTCTTAGCCATAGCTTCAATGTCCTAGTAACTGTTAGGGTAAGAGAGCTGCAGGAATCTCTAGGAAGATATTGCATGATTTACTAATAGGAACCCATATTAAAGGGGACAGCATATTAAAGGAGGAATCATCAATACTCCTTTAGATTTTGATTTCAAGGAATGCCAAAATATACAGTATTCTACACATGACTGTTTAAAAAAACATATTTTCTATTTTGAGAATTTTTTTCTCAATCACATTTATAAAGAATACTACATGTGCAAAAGAAAATAAATATTAAATTAAAAAGTAATCATCCAATCTCTTTTACAAAGAACATTTTTTTTACAAAAAGAGACAGTAAATCAAGTCCCAATTCTAAATAGTGTTTTATGAGTTATATTTACACATGATGGGAGTTGTATTCTTAGAATTAATATATCTTAGGTACATTGTCAGAAAGGAAGAATGACGATATTTTAAACAGCCTAATTTGTAGTCAAAACTGATTTCTTAATTTGGTACAATCTGGTAACACCTGTAAAATATTCGTAATTTAAATGGGCAATGGACTTTTTCACTATAATCAATTGTGTGTATGTCTACACACATGCACACACACTATATATAGATATGCATTGAATTAAACTATGGCATTTCATAATCATAAATTTTTGAGTTGTTACTTTCCATTTTACTAAAATAACACCTGATAATACTAAAGGTTAAAACTCATTTTATAAATGTATTATGTTAAGGACTATATAGACTATGTACAGATATTAATTTTATCCCTGACAATAATGCTGTTCATAATGCAGACATTCTCACTGATTCACTGGAAAATCTTGCATTTTGCCTAATATAAGAGAATAGCAGTGACTAAATCAACGTGTAGATGTAGAACAAAACAGGCTTAAAAAAACAGTTTGATTATAAACATAAAAACAAGGATTGGAACAGAGTAAAATTTATAGGCTGGTATAGCCTACTATCCCATTAATCCTCAAATGTAAACAAAAATAAAGGTATAGTCTGTGAATGATGAAAGCTAGGATTCATGGATGGTTTGGGGTGAAAATAGTCTTTATTAAATACACTAGCAATTGACCTAAGGGCTTCCTTATAATTAAATACCTGCTCGCCTTACTACTATTAAATACATGAGCCCTTGGGGATAAAAGTAATAACATCTTTAGACGTCTTTGAAGTGCTTTACTTTTAAAAAAAAATAAGTTCTTGGAAATGTTTACATAAACAAAATTTTTAAAGGGTTTCATTCAATTCAGCATGCATATATTTTCTTTAATGGATGATGCTTCGCACTGGTTTACTACAATCAAAAGATAGCTAAGTGCCTAGCCAAGTTACTGAGGCTGGCTTTGAATTCTCAATCCTCCTGGCTCACCCTCCTGAGTTGCTGGGATTACAAGCGTGCACAGCATCCCTGGGATCAATCCCCAGTACAAAACAAAACAAAACAAAAACACCTAAATAAAATGAAATCATTGAGTCACATTGCCTTCAATGCAGTGGAAAAGACAAACAAGGTTTGAAAGAAAATTCAATAAATATTAAGAGAGAAATATGGACAGAAAGCAGAAAATGCAGTCCAAATCTGGACCTGTTTCAGTCAGATTTGATAAGTAAGATATAGTCATTAGGACACAAGATAAAAATCATAATAAGGTCTGGAGGAAAGCTAGGCATGAAAGGTAAAAAAGAAGTAAAAATGGGAATGTGGATGGGTGAACTGAAACCCATTAGGATGGACAGAAGTTCCAGAGTCTCATCACCTCAAAACTTCAAATATTGATGATGGTGGTACCTCCAAAGTGAGAGGAAGGCCCATAAATAGTAGGAATCAGGGCTGTTTACAGGTGATCCTCCGTGGATTTAAAGGGAATTCACCTGTTTATTTCTGCTTCTGTTTCTCTTTACAAAAAAAAAAAAAAAAAAAGGAGGAGGGGGTAGAAAAAATTATCTCTGTGACTCACCACCATTGGAAATATAAAAGGAAGAGATTATCAGAAAATGAGAAAGCAGTTTCAGCTTAGGTAAATTGACACATAAATTGACTTCATTGCTTGAATATTTAAGGGAAATTACATATCAAAGATGGGAAACCTGAATAACTAAAATGTTCACAGTTTGAGAAGAGCTCAATCACATTCAAACAATGTTTCTTGGTGCAGCAAGATGTGTCTGGTACCATATAGAAACACAAATGCCTCCAATTTTTATGATTTTCTATTTTATTTTGCACAGTATGTTATCTTAACATTTGAAATATTACAAAGTACCCTTCCCTGGAAATGTTCATTTTGAAAATATCAGATGGGGTTTTTCAATACCTTCAGGTTCACATGGATTTTAAATAGGTGGGGGAATGCTTAAGGTGAGGCTTTGTAGGGTATCATAAATTGTAATAGTACACATTCCATATTTTTTACCTACCATAAAAATACAAACAATTGCTTGTATTTATAATGCAACAGAAAGTTTTTTGACACATTTAAAAAACACTAACCATGTCAAAGTGAGTTTTTACCATATATAACGAAAGAACATTGTTATCATGCTTATGTTTTCCTTTTACCTATGCAAGTCAGAAAATTTTATATTCACAAATCAATTTGTCTCAGTTATAATAAATGGTTATAAAAATAAATGATCCCCCATAGGAGGTTCACACATTGATCTGAGTCACAGATGAGGAGACAGTAGAGCTGAGTTGGAGCTCACTTTGCACATGTGAACTGGTTTGTGTTCTCACCCTGACCCTGCATTGCCCATCCTGCTACATACAGCTCACTTAATGTCACCAAGTCTCAGTTTTCTCACCTACTATTAGAGGTAATGATATTCTTTAGCCCACATAGATTTATTTTACAAAAAGTCTAAATACATATTTCACACAAATGAAATGTATTGAGTATTTACCACGTACCAAGTATTGTTGTACTCCATTAAAATGTTTAAGTATATAAGCTACAGAGCCTTAAGGAAGGTTAGTTTTGCTTAGAACAATGTGTTTCTATCATCCATCCACTTGCCTCCTTATTAAAAGTGTTCCCCATAATGTTCCTTCAATTTTATTTTTGGGATGTAGACTGACAGCCGTAAAATACAATACCCTGCTTCAGCCTGTTATTTTTCTTGATGTGAAAATCACATCAAAAACTTAGGATAGCAGTCCCAGTGGTTACATAATTATAATCTACATTCCTGCCAGCATTATGACATTTCTATTTTGCTAATTCATTTTTTTCTACAAAATGCCTAGAATTGAGCATGTCCCAAGTTACTGTTGTTGACACTCAATCCTTATACATACTTTGGAGATTCTCATCTACAACTCTTGATCCACAGCCCATATTTGTGACCATCTAGTTTATATAGTTTGATTTATATAGATAAAAATATAGACAGATTTTATGTAATATAAATATATGATGTATATGTGTATATATATCAGCATCCATATTTCTCTATAATTGCATATTTAAGCACATTTACATTTAAATCTATACCACTTTGAGACATATCTGCTTTTGTAAATAATTGCTATAATCCAAGATTTTACAGAACTTACTAAATTTTAGTACCCACTAAAATGACAGATTATACCATATAGAAGAGAATACCAAACTTTGCTAGACACTTTTATGAGGAAAAATTCCAATTTCTTCTAAATTATCCAAGTACACCTGATGAGTCTTAGGTAATATTTTTAAAATCATTTTCCCACTTTTTGAGATATTATTAACAAAAATTTGCATATATTCAGGGTATACAACATAATGTTTTCATATACATATACATTGTGTAATGATTACAAATTCAAGATAATTAATATATTCATTACCTCACATAATTATCTTTTATGCAAATGGATGTGATGGGAATACTTAAGGTCTGCTCTCTTAGCAAATTTCAAATATACATTTTTATTATCTATAGTCAGTTGCCATGCTCCACATTAATTCTTCATTAGCAAATTTATCTTACTACTGTAAAATTCATACTTTTTATTCTTTTACCAACTTCTCCCCAGTTCCCTCACTTATTCTCAACCACTCATATAACTACCCTCTGTTTCTGAGTTTAACATTTTTGGATTTACATGTAAGTGCAACATTTTTTTTTTTTGGCATCTGACATTTCACTTAAACTAAACTCCTTCAGATTCATCTGTCTTGTCACAAATAACAGGAAATAATTTTAAACCATGAATAATATTCAATTCCATGTATGTGTGTGAATCAGTGTATGTGTATGTAACCCCCACACACACACACATTCTCTTAATCCAGTCCTTTTTAATAGATACTCAGGTAATGTCCAGGACTTAGCTATTATGAATAATGCTGAAATGGACATGAGAGTATAGATAGATCTTTGAAAAAGTAAAAATAGGGAGTTAATATTATAAGGGGTTAATATTAGATATATAAGGAACATATTTAACTCAATAACAAAAAATCCAAATACTCGATTAAAAAATAATAAAGGACCAAAATAGACATGATTTCAAAAAAGATCAAATAACCAACAGGTTACAAACTAAAAGGAACTTATCCTCACTGATCAAAGAAACACAAAACCACAGTGAGTTTCCATATCAAATTTGTTAGGATGGCTACTATTAAAAGGTCAAAAGAACAGGTATTGGGAAAGATACAAAGACTAGGAAATCTTTATACATTGTTGATGGGATGTAAATTGGTATGGTCATTTTGGAAAACAGTATGGATGTTCCTCAAGATAGTAAAAAAAATAAAACTATCATGTGATCTAGGAATTCTATTCTGGATATGAATTCAAAGCTAATAAAATCAAGTGGTATCTTATTCATGCTCAAGGTCTAAATTTATATGGTTCAGCTCTGGATCCCTAGTCTTTGATGTCTCCAGTCCAAGAATCCACTTTTGGTGAGTGGGGTCTTATTTCTATCAACATGGCTTTAAGAATGCTGATTTTTGTTCATGGGTTCTGTCTCCCACTTCTCCTTCGTGATCTCAAAGTAACCCCTTGGCACCTGAGTCCCTAAAGAAAATAAATCATTTTGGAACAGCGATTTATCTGACTCTGCTACACTCAATGTCACTTTTTTTTTAATTCATTAGGTCCTGAGGGCAAGGCACTGGTGTGGCCCCAAGGGGAAGTACTTCAACTTTTATTTGTAAGATTTCTATCTATAAGTTTTAGTTGTAAGAACTGGGCTATCTAGAGATTGAATCTTAAGTATACACAGCCAGTTTTCATTATCCTTAGTATTCATGTTCTATGAAGTCACCATGAACATTGAATTACCAAATACCAAAACATTGCTCATAGGAGAAATACAGATTTCAAGACTTGAGTCTCTAGTCACATTTTCATCAAAGGGAAAATCATTTTTGCTACATAGGCTCCTTTGCCAATGTCCTTGTAAAATAATCCTGCTTTGTTAGTGTTAAAACTGTGCTCCTTTGAATAATCCTTTTCCTTTATAGCACTTAGAAAATATTTTGTAAATTCTTCCACATCTTCCAGATTTTGGATGTTGCCTCACTTACAGTTTAACATTTTCCATATCCTATCACCAAGCCAGCACTAGTCATGAAGTGTTGAACATTGTAGTAAATTTGCTTAGTTTTCAACTCATAACAATTCTGTCCATGGTGCTCTTTCTTTTATTTGTTGTTCTCATGCACTCTTAAATTTTGCAAATTCCCATCTTCTCCATAGCTTTACCATGCGCTGTAGTGTTAGCTTTGACCCTTTCTGAAGTGACCTCACATACAGATCAGTGCATTTCTTTTTTCTTTTCTGAATTGAGGGTATGGTTGATTCATTAACATTGAACTCACAGCCCAAAGCACTGCAACTCAGGCCTGAACAAAGCTTTTCTAACTCACATCTTTTGTCCAAATGTCATGTTACGGGCTTCTTACACTTAGAAACACATGATATCACTTCAGCTGTATAGGGACCATTTTACCTATTTCAGTTAGAATAATTGGTGTGTATTAATTGTATTAATTAATAGATTTTATTGTCATTTCCATACCTTAATATAACATCTTAATATAACATGCTTTGATTGCATCAATCCTTACTACTCTCTCTGACCTCCCTCCCTCTCTCCTTGGTCTCCTTCCCCTTCTAAAGGAAATATTTCAAAAGGAAAATAACAAGGAAAAAAACACACAAAAAAAAACAATGCAAAAGATGTGGCAGTAAATACAGCATGGAAGGGACACTTTGTGACAGTATGAAACTTGCAACAAGAAGGCAGAGCACAGTCTTATTCACTCTGAGATGGGAGATATGAGTTCAGAGACTTAATTTTTTGTCTATTCTGCACATGCCTGGGAAAGACTGCAAAAGAACCATGAGTATTGCTTTTGTTGTTTCAAATATATTTTAGACAGTGAACTAAAATGCAAATACAGAATCTTAAAAATAAAAAGAATCCATTTTATAATGCTCTTCCCTCTATTTTGCCAGCGATATTTCATAAGGTTGTAGGTATTTTATATATCCCAGAAGAAAGAGAAAAATCAATATGAAATACATTAAATATCAGTCTTTCTACTGTCTTTCTGTTATTGACACTATTCTTGGGTATAAATTGGTTTTGATTTGGTGATGCTTTTGAATTTTTTTTCATTCAAAGGCATTTTTAGAAAATTTCAGGTCATTAAATAAAATGAAGCAATATTTTGAACATTAAACAAAAAATGTTATGAAAGATTTGTGCTTTTGCTTTGTTAGAGTTTGTTTTTCTATGAATATAAAATGACATATTTAGAAGTTTCATAATATTATAAATTACTTTTATTTTTCTTCTTTTATAAGGCATTATAAAAATATTTACTAAACCATCAATTTATTTGAATTTCAGAGCTTTTAAGAAATAGTGAATGATGTTTTCCATATGGAGATGTCAGAAGGAAATCTGCTTGGAAAAATTGTTCTTAGTGTGAAAATACCACATTTTCCCAGACCACTACCTCCATTTGCCACCCTGAAACTAGTTTCCCCTTGATCAACACATCTTTAACATACTGGTAAGAGTTTTCTTCCATTAAAGTGTACTAACAAAGTGATAATAGAAAACAGGAATTAAAACATGGGATAGTAAAACCCACACTTGTTTTCATCTTTAACTACTACTGCTTCAAATACTTAAGGAAATATTCTGTGTAAAGATTTTCCTGTATAAATACCACTGGAATATCTGCTAAAATTCAAGAATTTGTATTTTCCAAAAGTGATTTCCAAAAGATTAGTGCCTTTGACAGTTTAGTTGTTCCTTTCCACAGAGCTTCAGTGGTCACAATAAATGTGAGCAGGTCTAAATATGCTATCCCTTTAGGATATTCAGAATAAATATTATATATTACAAAGTGTCTTACGTGCAGCTTGACACTTGAGTTTGTTCTATTGACATCAGTACTTTCAAAGTTAATCTCAGCAAAAATACACTTTGAAGAAAGTGTAGGAATAATTT
Organism: Urocitellus parryii; assembly: GCF_045843805.1. Classification (NCBI taxonomy): domain Eukaryota; kingdom Metazoa; phylum Chordata; class Mammalia; order Rodentia; family Sciuridae; genus Urocitellus; species Urocitellus parryii. The sequence continues at coordinate 1,820,370 of NW_027554054.1, read as the reverse complement.
AAGTCAGAGGTGCCTGGTGCTGTGGCGCAAGCCTGTATTCTCAGTGGCTCCGGAAGCTGAAGCAGGAGGATCACAAGTTCAAAGCCAGCCTCAGCAAATGAGAGGCATTAAGCAACTCAGCGAGATCCTGTCTCTAAATAAAATAGAAAATAGGCTTGGGGATGTGGCTCAGTGGTTGAGTGCCCTTGAGTTTATTCCCCAGTACCCCACCAAAACAAACAAATTAATAATAATAATAGTTTAAATCAGAGGTTTTGGAGTCAGACTACCTGATTCGCTTGCTAACACTGTAAAACAGGGCAACTTGTTTGACCTTTTGTTAAATTATTTTCTTCATTTATAAAGTAGAATAATAGTAATATCAACTTTCTAGAGCTTAGCATGCATTCCGTGAGAACTCTGTCTGCCTATATTAAAATACCACAAACTATTACTATTTCACAAAGGAAAATCACCTTATGTGGTGGATAATTGGGAAAACATCATCAAAGACATTCCATAAATTTAATACTTCTTTTATGGTTTATCTTTACTTCAAAATTGAATTACATGAATCAAGTTCTTGACTTTAGACACAATTTTCTTTTGTGGATAAAAAAGTGAAACTGAGAAGACCAAATGACTTGTCCAAGGTTATACAACTCATTTGTGGAACAAATAGGTTAAGAAATAAGGTTGTATAATTACTAATTGAATGGTATTTTATCTTTACCTAGCTGCCTCTCATATACTAAGATATTCACATATTGATTCCTTTTCAATCTAATTCCAAAGACACCATGGAAAGAGAAGAGAGTTAGAAAATCAATTTTCTATTACACTAGTCATTAATGCTATCAAAAATCTTGATTTTTTTTATCACTTGTCCCTCCTTATTTATCATTGAAGCACTGCAAGGTTATGGTCCTCTATGATACAAAGATTATTTTATGCTGAAAATATTAAGTCATAAACCTTTACATTCTTCTAGGTTGTACTTCTGCCTATAGTATACTGTTTATTCATTATAATTTTAAGATTTATTTTGTGGCATGTTATTATTTTTCTTCTGATATGTGGTTTTAATTTTAAATTTATTTAACAAGAGCTCAAGATTCTGCTTTTTCCAGTGTCTATATTGATTTATAATTTAGATATTTGACTAAATAAGCTATGTTCTAACATCATTGGATTGTTGCAGATTAACATTAAATCATGCATCTCAAGAGTCTTGATGCAGTGTTTCAGACTGTCAATTATAACACCGTGTCTTAGTCTTCCAAATGCCCATGCGCTAAAGACTTCTTTCCAGTGTGTGTGGTGCTACTCAGAGGTGGTGGAACCTTTTGGAGGTAGATAGTAGTGGAAATAAGTTAGGTCTTTGGGGGCATGGCCTCAACAGATCCTGGATGTGGCCCTTTCTTCTCTCTTTCCTTCCCAGCTGATGTGAAGTGATTAGCTGTGTTCCATTGCATTGCATGCTGCTTTCCATGAGGTGCTCTCTCAGCACATGGCCAAAAGCTGTTGAGCCAGCCAACAATACTGAAACCACAAGTCAAAATTATTTTTTCACCCTTAAAAAGGTATTTATCTCAGATATTTGTTACAGAGACAGAAAGTTAACACAGACTGACTCTTTAAAAATAAAAAATCTTACTAATTCCTTATTATTTCACATAGTTTAGAATAAGAAATTTTCCAGAAGTCGATTCCTATTAAAATAATAATATAAAGTATGCCTACAAATTCATTAGAAAATGGTGACTATGCCAAGAGAAACACAGACACATAACTTGAACAGGAAAATTATACATTTTTTTGAAATCCAGTAAGCACATTAAATTATTTAGATTTTAAAATCTAAACAACAAGAGAGATAAACAGGGAGCCTACATCCTGGGAACAAATCTTTACTCCACACACTTCAGATAGAGCCCTAATATCCAGAGTATACAAAGAACTCAAAAAATTAGACAATAAGATAACAAATAACCCAATCAACAAATGGGCCAAGGACCTGAAAAGACACTTCTCAGAGGAGGACATACAATCAATCAATAAGTACATGAAAAAATGCTCACCATCGCTAGCAGTCAGAGAAATGCAAATCAAAACTACCCTAAGATACCATCTCACTACAGTAAGATTGGCAGCCATTATGAAGTCCAACAACAACAAGTGCTGGAGAGGATGCGAGGAAAAGGGTACACTTGTTCATTGTTGGTGGGACTGCAAATTGGTGCAGCCAATTTGGAAAGCAGTATGGAGATTTCTTGGAAAGCTGGGAATGGAACCACCATTTGACCCAGCTATTCCCCTTCTCGGTCTATTCCCTAAAGACCTAAAAAGAGCATGCTACAGGGACACTGATACATCGATGTTCATAGCAGCACAATTCACAATAGCAAGACTGTGGAACCAACCTAGATGCCCTTCAATAGACGAATGGATAAAAAAAAATGTGGCATTTATACACAATGGAGTATTACTCTGCATTAAGAAACGACAAAATCATAGAATTTGGAGGGAAATGGATGGCATTAGAGCAGATTATGCTAAGTGAAGCTAGACAATCCTTAAAAAAACAAATGCCAAATGACTTCTTTGATATAAGGGGAGTAACTAAGGACAGAGTAGGGACGAAGAGAAGGAGAAGAAGATTAACATTAAATAGGGATGAGAGGTGGGAGGGAAAGGGAGAGAGAAGGGAAATTGCAGGGAAAGGGAAGGTGATCCTCAGGGTTATACAAAATTACATACAAGAGAATGTGAGGTGTAAGGGAAGAATAATACAAGTGGAATAAAAGTTTTACAGTAGAGATGGTTGAGAGAAGAGGGGAGTGGAGGGGAGGGGAGGGGGGATAGTAGAGGATAGAGAGCAGAATTCATCAGACACTAGAATGGCAATGTGTAAATCAATGGAAATGTAACTGATGTAACTGATGTGATTCAGCAATCTGTATATGGGGTAAAAATGGAAGTTCATAACCCTTTTGAATCAAATTGTGAAATATAATATATCAAGAAAGATGTAATGTTTTGAACGACCAACAATTAAAAAAAAAAGAGTGTACTACAGGGATACTGCCACATGGATTTTTATAGCAGAACAATTCACAATTGCTAGACTGTGGAACCAACCCAGATGCCCTTCAATAGATGAATGGATAAAAAAAATGTGGCATTTATACACCATGGAGTATTACACAGCACTAAAAAATGACAAAATCATGGAATTTGCAGGGAAATGGATGGCACTAGAGCAGATTATGCTAAGTGAAGCTAGCCAATTCCTAAAAAACAAATGCCAAATGTCTTCTTTGATATAATGAGAGCAACTTACAACAGAGCAGGGAGGAAGAGCAGGAAGAAAAGATTAACATTAAACAGAGATATGAGTTGGGAGGGAAAGGGAGAGAAAAGGGAAATTGCATGGAAATGGAGGGAGACCCTCATTGTTATACAAAATTATATATAAGAGGTTGTGAGGGGAATGGGAAAATAAACAAGGAGAGAAATGAATTACAGTAGATGGGGTAGAGAGAGAAGATGGGAGGGGAGGGGAGGGAGGATAGTAGAGGATAGGAAAGGTAGCAGAATACAACAGTTACTAATAGGGCATTATGTAAAAATGTGGATGTGTAACTTATGTGATTCTGCAATCTGTATTTGGGGTAAAAATGGGAGTTCATAACCCACTTGAATCTAATGTATGAAATATGATATGTCAAGAACTTTGTAATGTTTTGAACAACCAATAAAAAAAGTAAAAAAAAATCTAAACAACAAATTGAAACAAAATCAATTTCTATAGGATATTAGTACATGCAAGGAAGTAGCCACCTGCCCAAAATACTTTTACAATTCACTTTTATGAATTGCTAGGCACAAAGTTTCTGAAAGCTACTTGGACATTCTCCCAAACCTTAACCTATGATGAGAAGAAAGATGTTGATAAAACTGTATTGCACAAAGTTGCTTATAAAATACAGATTTAGAAATTTCCAAAGTTAAGAGCATATATTAAAAGCATGATGGCACATAGACTATTAAAAAAGCAATGATCAAATGGATTTCATAGAAATTTGCTATTTGATGTAACTTTAAATTTAGATATATTAAAAAATGCCTAGCTAAGATTACAAAAATATATTAACAATATCAGTTTTCAGGTAGTGTGACTATGGAGGATGTTAGTGTGTGTGTGTGTGTGTGTGTGTGTGTGTGTGTGTGTGTGTTCTTCAGCTATACTACTTAAAGAATAAAAGTTTTGTCTGTTTAAAACTTTTATCTCTAGCTAGTCATGGTGGCGTGCACTTATAATCCCAGATACTCAGGATGCTGAGGCAGGTTGATAGGTGGAGGCCAGTCTGGACAACACAGAAAGAAACTGGTTATTATTATTATTATTATTATTATTATTATTATTATTCAAATGAATAAATAATATCATTATACTTTAATAATTATATTATACTATTTACTTGTATGGAGAAATCAAGGGTCTAACATAAAATCACTGATGATTCATGATTTCAAAACCATGCTTATAAAACTAAAGTTTGAAAATATGATTTTACTCTAGAAATATCAGATAAGGACCTAGGAACATGGACAGAATTTGCTTCTGGCAATTTGTTAAAACTGTAACCATGCAAGTAGAATTAAAAATAGTTTTCATCCAAATTAACATCTTAGTATCATCTATATTATCTTAAAAGATAATAAAGACTATATTTATTCTTTTGCCACATTTTTGACTGACTGCTCATAAATATCCATTTGCTAAAGGTAAATGTAATATTTTTAATGTATAAGTATAATGATATTTTAAAACATTACTTGAAATAACGTATCTATAAATTTTACTATTTCCCATTCTAGTTTATGGATTTTATGGACAATATGATCATGTGTATTCTATAAACAACTTATTTTTCCTCATATTATCCTAACATTAATCTATGTCCTTATAATATTTTGTCCATTCTTATTCTGAATGCACAAATGCAATGAATTTGTACCTGGTTTCCTTTGACAACTAATTTTTTTTCAGGACAATTTTATTTAGTGCAAGCATTTCATGAAAGGAAAGAGTCATCACTTTAGCTTTCATTCAATAAGCTGGCCATTTTTGCAAGTGATATATTATGCAATCTATAAAAAAGGTCTTTATAACAAGAGAGGGTAATAGCATGGGACCAGTCATGCATGGCAGTGCCCACACAGTAGGCAAGCACCTGGGGAAACAAAACCCAATGATATAGTGCCTTATTTGGTTTGCAAAGGAACTGTTTATTTTATAGTAATTTATACCAATCTAAGTATAATAAAAGATTAATATAGCTATTATACCTGTTTTTTTCCAACTAGTAATGTATCCTAGTTACAAACTGAAAAATGCCCAGTATACTGCAATGCTTTCTTCTTTTCCAAAATTCTTTTGTTCAAAATATCTTAATACCTAAAAATAGGAAACGGGATATTATTCACATATAAGCGATGGGACATACTCTCATAAAAAATGAGGTCTCTCGAACTCTTTAGAAATGGAGGAAAAGGGCAGAGATAATCTTATTAGTGTTAGCAGGAATTTAAACATAAAGGATGCCAGATTGTTATACCTATATGTAATCCATCTTCCTGGGAGTTGTTGACCTTTGGAAAGGGCACTTATTTCTGAGAGTTACCTAACTTCACACAGTGAAAATTCTCTTTATAAATACTCATGTGTTACAAATAATTGGGGTTGTCAACTTTTTTGTGTTCCTATCATCATCCACTATATGCATCTGAAGTTGTTAAAAAGTCCTTCATCTGCTCTTCAGATTTCCTAATTCCATTCATATTAAGAACTATGCTTAATTTTCTATCTTTATCATACACCTGAAAAGATTATTAATCAAGTCATCACATTGATAACTGAATCCATAAACTTTCCGAAATAGATCTTTATGAATTAGGTAAGCTCCATTCAGTTCATATTTCTCATGCCTGAACAGACTTCAAAGAAAAAGTTTTCTCAACAATTCAAACATGAAATAGATATATGTGTTATGCAAAATATTTAATTTGACTATTTTCAAGTGTGTTTTTAGTTTCATTACATGATAATCACTCACAAAATTTTATTTAACTTCAAAATAATATGTGTTAGATTTTTATTACTTGTGTTTAATTTCAATGGCATAGAAGCAATGCATTTTTGTAAAAAATACTTTTGAATATTTTCATCTCACAATAAATCCCTGCTTACAAGTAAAATTGAGAAAGGAAATGGGCCTGAAATTGAACTCTGGTCATGTACCTTACCATATTTATTCTTCAGTTTACCTTCACTCTACCAAAAGTGCATTTGAAAAGGCTCCCCACTTGTGTTTTTTATCTACAGTGCCCCTTTGAAAGTAATTGATCTAACCAATCTGCAGTTGTTTATGTTAATGATCACTTTCTTTTATTAAATAAATTACTGGTTGTTTTCCAATTCTTATATTATATAATTTTCATCTTAATTCTTAGTTTTTGTTTCTAGCCTCTCTATAATTTTTTATCACCAGAATGGGAATAGTAAATATACTTCGAACTTCAGAGTAATTGATTGACAGGCAATGACTCTCTTTTGGGAAGGATCTGAGACCTAATAAATCCTAGTAAATCCTAATTCTTTTAACTATAACCTCCCAGAAATCCTTCTAACAGAAATAGGTGCTTCTTCTCATCTCTGTTTCATAGGAACTTGCATAAACTTTTATTACAACTCATATCACATCATAGTATTAACTTTTATTTGCATGACAATTTAGCTCAATACATTAACTCTGATCCAGGGACTTTAATGCTCAGATCTAGGTCCCCGATCCTAGCTCAGTGCCAGAGAAGCCACTCAGCAAGTACTTTTAAATAACTGAATAATCTGGAAAATAAATGAATAGAGGTTAAATCTAGAGCTTTGATGTCTATGCTCAGAGGTTTAGACTATTTGATAAAAGATTTAGAACAGGAAAAGGATTGGATTTTTTTTGCTTGTTTTTCCACATATAATTGTGTAGATCATTAAGCACTGTGTTAATGACTTAAAAAGAAGTAAGCTGAAAGGATTTCCTGTTTTTGTGATATTTTTATTGAGAAGAGAAAGTTTTTGTTAATGTCTAGAAACATTAACTGCCCCTAGCACAATCTTCTGAGAAGAGGAAGAGAAAATGACCCAAACTAGCAGAGTAAATTTTATTTTATTCATTGTGGAAATGTATGACTTTTATCAACAATATTTTGAGAGCAGAGATTATACTTTATCTTTCTGAATATATCTATGGAATCTAACAGAATATTCAAGACAATATGACCTCTCAAAAATGCCTTAATACACACCAGACATTCCTCTATATTCATTGCCCCATTTCGCATATTATAATTTGAAAACTCAATCTACTGTGAGGACTTGATAGTTGTTGGGTGATCATTGTGGTGAAAACAAATGGAGTATATCTATTCCAATCTACTTTGTGTTTTTTTCTAAATAGAAAAAATAAAGTGGCATAAACATGTAATCCTAATCTATTAATGTGTAACTTCAACACATCTTAAAATTTATTTTCAGTGTAATTAGTGCCACTTAATGCATGTTACCAAAAATAAATATATCTATCCCAGATTAGATGTAGTATTTTTGTATAATTGGATTTCCTAATACTGATATTTGTCAACCCACAGAAAAGTGTATTGGTTTTTTTAAAAAAGAAAGTGTATTTGGAAATAAAGTCAGATGGAAAAGTCATTTTTAAAATTCCCGTTTTGTCACTTTCTCTGATAAAAGATGGCCATATCACCCTTTTTTGGCCCCACATTTCCCAGTACCCCTCTCCAGAGCTGGGCAAAGTAAATAGGAATTTGGTTTCATGCCTGAAACAATTAGACACTTGAAGGTGGCATAACCTCTCACCTAGACTGCAGGGTCTGGCTCTTATTCACAATGCTCCTTTCTTCTCACTGTATCCAGGTTCCCTCCCCGAGGAACCACCAGTTCTCATGGGTGGCACTTGGTTTTTCTCTTCTCTCCAGCTGACTAAACTTTTTTTCTGTACCAGTTAATTTTTCCAACTATTAGAATAAAGGCAGTTTTCTAAAAAAAAAAAATAAATAAAAAATAAAAAAAATTATTTTCAAATATCAGAGGCTATCAGCGAAAAGAAACAGAAGCATCTGTATTACAAATTATTAATATTTGATCATTTGCTATAAGAACAAAGCAGCTAGCAAAGAGAATTCATTTTCCCCCACATACCTCATAATGATAGCAGATATTTGGATACAGGTCTGACTAATTTAGATGGGGCTACTTGGAATTGGTTTGTGAACAGGTTTACCACAGTTGCCTTAAAGCATTACCTATAATTAAGCCGCTAACATGTCTTTGTCAAATTGCTTTAAAAGTATGACTATCTAAATCTCAGAAATAGACAAATACAAATAGTTCTCATGACTACTAAAAAATGAAAAATAAAATCCCACATATTGATAATTTGCACAAATTGCTGTAAAATTTTTAGATTTTGGTTGTGTGTGTGTGTGTGTGTGTGTGTGTGTGTGTGTTTGCATATTAACCTCCAATAAATTGTGGTCTGAATACACACAATAAATTGTGCACCCTGAAATTTCATATGTTGGTATTCTAACCTCTAGTGTGATAGTATTAGGAGGTGAGGCTTTTGAGAAGCGTGTTAGTATTAGGAGGTTGGTCTTTTGAGAAGTGATTAGGTTGTGAGTGCTTTCATGAATGGAATTAACAGCTGTAAAAGAAGCCCAAGAGAGATCTTTCACTTCTTTCACAGAGTAAGGAAACAGTGAAACGGTGCCATCTATGAAACAGAATATAGACCCACACCTGACATTGAATCTGTTGACACTTTTGTCTTGGGTTTTTCAGTCTCCATAAGTTTGAGAAACAATATTCTGTTGTTTGTAAAATACCTACTTGTTGTTTGTAAAATACCTACTGTGCAGTGGCACAGGCCTGTAATCCAGCAAGTCAGGAGTCTGAGGCAGGATTGCAAGTTTGAGCTCAGCCTCAGCAATGTAGGAAGAATCTGCCTCAAATAATAATAATAATAATAATAATAATAATAATAATAATAATAAATAGCTTAGAAGTAAAACACCGCTGTTTTCAATCCCCATTACAAAAAAAATCTGTTATTTTATTGATGTGCTTACTTTCATAATTTATTTCAAATTTGTCAATTTACATGTTGCATCCTACTGTTTCTGTTCTAATAATTTTGTAAGAAAAACATATATCAAAATATCTAATAAGTTTGAACTGTATATATTATTCTCTGTGTTTATTTATACATTGATATTGATATCTATGTACATATACATATTAAGAATGGAATTAAAATCTTCTATCATAGAATATTTTATTTCTAATTAATTCAAACTAGCACTAATTTAACTAAATATTGTATTTGATACTTATGAGTAAATACTTATGAACTAGTAAATATAATCTTTATTGTACAACATTCACAGAAGGTAAAAGTAGGACAAATTTGAAAGGAAATTTCCAGTAATGAACTTGATTTTACACATCATTCTTGGCTGATATAAGCGAAGTATTAACAAATTTAGCAAAACAGAATATAATTTGACATTGAAAAATTATAACTAATTTCATAAGTATTTATTTTATTTAAATTTCTAGAGATTACAATAAATGGCTACAATTTGACACACTTTTTAATGTGAGAGAAGAAAAGTAGCATTGTTTCCCACAGTCCTTCACTTGATCATATGAATGCAACCTTGAAAGTAGCTTAAGTGGCAGAGAAATTTTATCAGTGATTTCAGAAGAAGTCTTGAAATATAAAATAAGAGACTTGTAAACTTTTATCTTTATATCAGATGATGAGTTGCCTCTATATTTATTTATTTTGTGTATTAAAATCCAATTCAGGAGAAGGAAAGACCCAAGATGGCTAAATAGAACTGCCTTGTGCTTCCTTCTGTTGCAGGGGAGAACCAAGACAACAAAAGAAAGACTGTGTTTTAAAGAAAGTGATGGAGAGAAAACTCTGAAAATGGATTAGAAGTTATGGGAACCCTGAACATCACAGGGAACTGAAAAGGTAACATAGAGAAAGCAATAAAGCCTATTGCATCTTATACTCTGCCTTCCTGGTGGGGCTAGGGCTGGGAAGTAGAGATGTGGTGGCTCCTCATTGCCAGGAATAGTAAGTGGGAAAGTACAATTTTACCCCCATCATAGCAACACACTTTCTGTGTTAAATACAGGAAAATTTTACAGTCCTCACAAATTTTAAACACAGTTTGGGAAGCTGGCTGGGATCAGGATGACTGCTTCGCTATAAAGAAAGAATTCACATTGGACCTCCCTTGTCAACTCTCAGAATCTAAACTCTACAACAACCTCTTCCAGACTGTCTATCCCTAGGCCAGACACTCTGTATTTGTGCACCTCGTAGGTGGAGAAGCACACCTCAGCATTCTACAGTTCCAGGACTTACTGCTACCAGAGACAGAAGCTCGGCTATCATTGTAATTTGTCTCAAGGAAACTAAAGAAGGTCCCCTTCTTGTTCTGTGGCTCTGGGTTCATGGCTACTGCAGCCACAATCCTTAGTGTCAATGTCACTTGCTCTGCTGGGTCTGGAAAGATCACCTCCAACTTGTACAGCACCAAGACCATGACTGTTACTGTGGTTAGCCCCCGAGTCCAGCAGTGCTTGACTCCATGGGACCTGAAGCCACGTCTTTGGAAAATCACATTTATTGCAAATTTGCACAACTTCCTTCATGGACTGCTACAGCCTACACTATTGAAGCACTCATACACACTGCTGACATTCAATACAGCTGAACAAATTCACACAGGGACTGCATATTTGAGCTCAATTATAAAGAAAACTAAAGTATGTATCCACTATATCCAACATCTAAATGAAAATAATCTTTTCTTATAGAAGCTGCTTCATAAAATAAGAAGATATAAATATTACACCAGAAGTGCATACATCAATTTACAGACTCAAGAAATTTTAAAATGCAAGAAATACTGATACCTCCAAGAGCACACAATTCTTCAGAAACAGATCCCAATATGAAGGAAATCTGAAATGCCAGAAAAAAAAAAATTTAAATAATGAGCCTCCCGAAGTACATATATAAGACACGAATGGTGTGAAAATACTTTGTGTACAATCAGTGTCTTGAAAAATTGTGCTCTATATGTGTAATATTAAATAAATTGCATTTGGCCATCATGTATAACAAATTAGAATAAATTAAAAAAAATAATTAGCCTAAAGAATCTCAATGAGGTGTAAGACAATACAGGTAGAAAAGGTAGTGAAATGAGAAAAACAATTTATAATATGAATTAGCAATTCAACAGAGAATGAAATTATTAAAAGAGAAACAATTAGAAATCTTAGAGCGGAAAACCTCCACCAATAAACAAAATACAATTGAGAGCATTCATAACACACTAGACAGAAGAAATAATTTCTGAACTTGAGAACAAGTTTGTGAAATGATCCAGTAACGTGTGCATGTGCAAACTAGCACACATGCAAAATAAAGAAATGAAGAAGAAAAAGAAACAAATTATTACAAAATGAAGAAACCTTATGATATATGATATATAGGATACCATGAAGTGAATAAGCATTCACAATGTGGGAATACCAAAAGAAAAGGAAAAGACATCAAAAAACCTGTGCAATGAAATACTAACTAAAAACTTCCCAAGTCTTCAAAGAGATGTTTTTGAAGTTATCTTTGCATCAATGCATCCAAAATGACCAACAAGAAGAGGAATGAAAGTTAATTTACGGCTCTCAGTTTCAGAAGTCTCAGTCTATAGTCAGTTCACTTCATTCCTCTGGGCCTAAGGGGAGTCAGCACATCATAGTGGAGTAGCCCAGCAGAGCAAAGCTGCTCAGCTCATGGCAAGTGAGAGAGGAAGGGACCAGAAGGAAGATGCATTCCTCCAGGGCATTTATCTCTGAATATTTTTGCATTAACAAGAGTTATGGGGACAACAACTCACATCCAAATCATAACAAATGTCAATATCCAGATACAAGAAACTCAAAGGCCCCCCAACTAGATGCAACTAAATGCAAAATAAAGAAATTAAGAAGAAAAAGAAACAAATTTTTAAAAAATGAAGAACCTTATGACATATGACATATAGGATACCATATTAATGGCAAAATGTCAAAACCATAAGACAGAGAGAATTCTACAAACAGCAAGAAAAAAACATCAATTCATGTATAAGTGAAACCCCAATACAGTAGTAACAGATTTCTCGGCAGAAACTTTAAAGATTAGAAGAAAATGGGCTAATATATTCTACATGCTGAAAGGAAAAAACAAACAAACCTTCTACCCCCAAATTCTGTATTTAGCAAAACTATCCTAGAAATGAAGGACACATTATGTCTTTCCTAATACCTGGAAACTTAAAAAATTTGTCATGACCAGAAGGACTCTATAAGAAATGCTGAAGAAAGTCTTACAGTAGAATAAAAGCATGGCATGATGATGATAACACATACGTGTACAAAACTCTAACAGAAAGGTACACACAGGAAAAAGAGATTCAAAATTTATCATGACAAAAAAACATCAAATAGGTCTGGGATTGTGGCTCAGTGGTAGAGGGTTCACCTAGCACCTAAGAGCTGCTGGGTTTGATCCTCAGCACCACATAAAAATAAGTAATTAAGATAAAGGTATTGTGTCCAACCACAATTAAAAAAAAACATTTAAAAAGACCATCAAACAATAAATTAAAATGGCAAGAAAGATAGAAAAGAACAAGAAATATATAAAATAATCAGAAAAATATCAACAATGGTAGGAGGATTTTGGTACCTATCAATAATAACCATGAGTATTAATGAATTAAATTCACCAAGAAACACAGACTTGGGGCTGGGATTGTGGCTCAGTGGTAAAGTGCTCACCTAGCATGTGCAGGGCTCCGGGTTCAATCCTCAGCACCACATAAAAATAAATAAAATAAAGATATTGTGTTCAACTACAACTAAAAATAAATAAATAATTTTTTAAAAAAAGAATTAGCTAGGACAAACATTGTTGTTATAATCTTCTTAGGTACTCTACCTGCCATATATGTCTTTGTTAACCTCTTTATCTTACCATCATAGAGACTATGTCTCAGGCCCAGCCTTGTTAAGGTGACAAGACTACTGATAAAGCTGGAAAAAGAATTAACATCTAAGAAACACAGACTGGGAAAATGGTTAAAAACAAAAGATCTAAGTTTATGCTGCCTACAAAAAAAAAAAAAAAAAAGATCATTTTAATTACACACCTAGACACAGACTGACAGTGATGGTTTAGAAAAAGATATACCATGTGAAAGTCAGAGTGGGCACACTCATATCAGATAAAACAGATTTAAACCTAAAAAAATAAATTTAAACTGTAAACATTGGCAGGTAGTCATTGTAAATTTATAAAGGATCATTTCATCAAGAAGATATAATGAATATATCTGCCCAACATTGGACCATTCATATATATAAAACAAATATTATTAGATCTAAAAGAAACATTTACTGTAAAACAGTAATTGTTGGCAACTTTAACATTTCATATTTCATGAAATCAGAAAATTTTATAAAGCTCTATTGGAATTGTACTATACCATAGAACAAATGACCTAATAAATATTTTAGAACATTTCCTCTAACACTACCAGAGTGCATGTTCTTCTAATCAAAACATGGAATATTGTTTAGGATACAACATATTAGGCCACAAATCAAGCATCAGTAAATTTAAGACATCAAAGTCTTATCACATACTTTCTCAGACCACAATAGGTTTAAACTAGAAATCAATAACATGAAGTAAAATGGAAAATATGAAAATACTCAGAAATAAAACAACATGCTCCTAAATGTCCAATGGAGATTTGAGAAATTTAAAAAGAAACAAAAATGTTCTTGAAGACAATGAAAATAAAACCTATATGTATCAAGATCTGTAGAATACTGAAAAAAATAGTACTAAAAGGAAAGTTTGTAGCAATACATGCATATTTCAAAAGTAAAAATTTCAAATAAGTATTCCAACAATGTACTACAAGGACTTAGAATCAACCAAACCCAAAATTAGTAGAGGAAAAGGAATATTAAAGAACAGAAATGAATCAAATCAGAACAATCCAAAATGTGTAAGATTGATAAACCAAATAATAAATTTTAAAAACAAACAAAAATAATTAGTCAAACTTTAGCAACACCAACCAGGTAGGAATAAAGAGAGATAATATCCAAATAGATAAAATCAGAGTTGAAAAAGAAGACATTATGAAAGATAACACAGAAATATGAAGAATCGTAAGAAACTACTATTATTAATTAGATGCTAAAAATTTGAAAATCTAGAAGAAATGAACATATTCCTGGATACATATAACCTATCAATCAATATAGAAACAAGAAGAAACACAAAATATAAACAGAAAATAATGAGTAATGAGGTTAATGTAGTAATTAAATCTTCCATAAAACAACAACAAAATAAAATATCTAAGACATACCTGTGACTTTGAAACAAAATTATACAAATATTTTAAAAACTAATTTCCCCTCTTTCTAAACTGTTCCAAAAAGTTTCAGAGGTCAAAATTCAGCCAAACTCTTTATATGAGGCTGTCATTATCATGATACCATAACCAGACCAAAAAAAAAAAAAATTACCACAGCAGGGCAAGTAGTGGTGAAGAATCAGAAAAACTGAAAAATATAAAACAATATCCCTCAAAATTATATATGCAAAAATCCTCAATAAAATACTAGGAAACTAGATTCAAAGACCATCTAAGATCATATGCATGATTAATTGGAATTCATCCCAGGGATATAAAATGTTTTAAATTTTTAAATCTTTAAACATAATGCATCACATCAACAGAATGGAGAACAAGAACCATATGATCATATTGATAAATGCAGAAAATGGACTCAATAAAATACAATATCCCTTCATAATAAAAACTCTCTGCAAAGTATGCATTGAAAAAACATAACTCAAAATATTCAGAATTATATATCCTACACAGCCAATACTGAAAGGGAAAATTTGAAAGTGTTTACTCTAAGATCTGGAACAAGACAAAAATGTCCACTTTTTTCTTTCTTATTGAAAGTCATAACAAGAGCAATCAGACAAGAGAAAGAAATATAGGATATTCAAAATAGAAAAAGAAGATGTGAAATTATCCATGCTAGTAGATAAGCTGATTTTATAGACACAAAACCTAAATATTTAATCAAAAATTTGAGAAAGCTGATAAGTGAATTTAAAAGCCAGCATTTTTATATCCAATAACGAACTTGTTGAGAAAGACATGAAGAAAGCAATCTTATTCACAGAAGTTACATTTTTAAAAAAAATAGGAATAAATGTAGCCAAGGAAGTGAAAGATCTTTGAAAGACATCTGCAATGAAAATTATAAATAATGCATGAAACAAAGTATTGAAGACATAAAAAGTGAAAAGATATCTTGTATTCATGGACCAAAATGAATATTTTTAAAATGACTATACTATACAATGATAACCATAGGTTCAATGCATTCTCCATGGGAAAAAAATGACATTTCTCACGGAATAGAAAAAAAAATCCTAAAATCATGTGGAACCACAAAAGACCCAGTATAACCAAAACAATCCTGAGACCAGATGGGGCTGGAGAGCTGGAGGTATCATGAAATGTGACTTCAAAGAAAACTACAAAGCTACAGTTGTCAAAACATCATGGTACTGGCACAAAAGCTGACATTTAGATCAGTGGACAGAGTAAGGAACCCTAAAATTAAATTCATACATACAACTGAATTTTTAACAAAGGTACCAAGAATATACATTGAAGAAAGGATGGTTTCTTCAATAAATGATGCTGGCAAAATTGGATATATATATGCAGAAGAGTGAAACCAGATTTCACTCTCACCACAAAGAAAACTCAACTCAATATGGATGAATCTTTCATCTGCAATGACTTCTCCTTCTTCTACCTTTCATTGCATCAAGTCTCTTAGCCTATTGGACTGTGTCTCCCATATTCAAGATGCATCTCCACCCCAAGTTTTCATCTCTAGAAACATGGTCACTGATAAACCTAGAAGTCTCTTATCTTAGTCATCTCTTAATTCTATCAAGGTGACAGTATATATTAACCATCATAGTGTATGTGTATCAAATGTTGGTAGTGTACCCCATAAATATGAACAAATATCATCTCAATAAAAATAAAATGAAAAAGTAAATATGATATAAAAATATTAATAAGTTCAAAAATTTAGCTTGTTTTTTCTTTGTAGTTCCCATTATAATTTACTGTTGCTCTTTCTGTTAGGTTTTACTGTAATTGTTTTGAGATGCTTTAATGATTTAAAATTTGAATTTCGTTATTGTGATTTTCTTATGTAAAACAAATACAATTTTTTTTAAGTTGTGCCTTTAACAGATTTCAAACCTCTGGTTATGACTCTTTTAGTCTCATTTTTCTTTTTAGTTTTCCTTTACTATTATTGAATGTCTGTCATAGGACTATCTTTTTTCAAGTATTCTTAATAACTCCTAATATACAATTGCAGGGATGTTATGATGGTGTGCATATTGTCCATTCAGGAAATGCTGGTATCCTTAACGATTGTTTCACAGTTCTTTTTCAGCTATTTCCTTTGTCACCAATAACCCTTCTTCCTAATATTATTTTTTATTTGACCTCTAAGATAGATTTTTACATCCTCCATCTATTTTAATTTTTCAGAGTGTGGTCAACTCTCCTTGTATATTCTAATTCTTATCACATTCCTCAACGTGCTCAAAGCATGGAGTATCAGAATTTTGTCCACCCTCTGGAAAATAAACATTTCTTGCTGTGTGGTTTAATTATCTTAATCTCTATTTCTATTTATTATTTCTACTAAAAACTGTAAAATTGTGTATTATAATAATTACATGCATGAATGTGCTTTATTTGCAAAATAAAATTATGAATATTATGGTCTGAAGCTTTGTTTCCTCCCAACACTCTTAATTTCAAACCTACTCACTAATGTGATGATAATGAGAGGTAGGACCCTTTGGGAGTGATTAGATTATAAGGGTGAGTCCATGTAGTGTCCATGTAAAATAAACCCAATGGAGCTCATTATCCCCTTCCTCCCCATGTGAGCATGTAGCCAGAAGGCACTTCCTTTGAATTAGGGAAAGGGTCCTTATCATACTTTGAATCTTACTACCTTGATCTTTGATTTCTTAGGCTACAAGATTGTGAGAAATAAATTCCCATTGTTTATAAGCTTCCTAGCTTATATAGTATTTGGATGTAGCAGCCCAAACAGACTAAGATGACAGGTCAAATTGTTTAATTATTTTACAGATACAGAAACTCTGAAAAGTTGTTTATCCTGATGGGTTTTAGACAAATTAGAACATGACCAAAATCAAAGTCAAGTCCTATGCCTTTTCAAGAATACTATAGAGATCATGTAAGTAAGTGAATATGTGTCTATTTTGAGTAGGATCTATATTTTTCTCAATTTGGAATGTGCTAATCAAATGCCAACTGTATTTCAGGATCTCATAATTTCTAAAAATTATAGTTGAAACTGATTTCATTAGGTAATTAATAAATGAATAAATTATTATAATTTAATAATAATTATTAAATTATAATAATTATAAATTATTATCCATTCATTATTTATTCATTATTAGATAAATAATGGGAAACCCTTAGAGTATGTTGAATGGATCACTTAATTTAAGGACCTCAGCATTCTTTAGTAAATATGCACAACAGGAAAAAGTCAAATGGAAAGTGCAAGGTACTGCTGGTGGAAACTACACTGTTACAATATTTCCATACAAAGGAATGATTAATGTCAAAAACCAGTAATAGTTTACCTTAAAATATTAAATACATGTTTATAAGATGTATATGTATATAAATGTATGTATATATGCATGGTATATTTTGAGAGAAACTTTTTAAAGTAGTCAAAAGTGTATTGTCTGAAGCCTGACATCTTGCTTTCAAATCCCAACTCTTAAATAATTAGCACTGGGTCTGTAAACAATTAAAACTTTCAGTTATGGTATCTATAAAATGAGAATGAATAAGCTTCCTTCACAGGTTTGTTGTGAAAATTAGAAGGGATTTAATATTTGTAAAATACTTAGAACCATCCAGCAAATATTAAGCACTTAATGAATGTTAACTTTTATTGCTATTTCAATTGCATTATTGATACCATTAGAATTCATGTTAAATGTAGAGGGAGCAGGACTATATGAGAAAAGAGGAAAATGCTTAATTAGGAAAGGGGTGCTGGAAATGTGTCCTGATTTGATATTCTCACAGTTCTAATATCTTACTAAACCCCAAATTCACACTCTGGTTTTAGCTGAGCATTATTTACTTTTATTTATCTGATTAAAATCTATTTGTATGAATCTTCATTGATTTTCCCATGACCACACCCAAACCATCTAGATACATTTGAAACTCTGGAGAATAACAAAATGAAATAAGTAGAGAATCTATGGAAATACTATACTTACTCAAAACCAGCTTATATACACATTTCAGTCTTGAATTCCTGTCTTGCCTTTCAAGAAATAGAATCCTCCTCTCCCTCAAACACACACACACACACACACACACACACACACACACACACACATTTTTCAAACAGATTCAAGAATGCATTGTCCCAGTTGGGAGTAGTGGTGCTCACCAAAATACCAGTAGGAAGATTGCAAGTTTGCAGTATAGCGAGACTCTGTCTCAAAATAAAAGACAAAAGTTACTGGAGATGTAGCTAGTTCGTAGAGCACTCTTGGGTTGAATCCGCAGAACTTAAAAAAAAAAAAATAGTATTGCTCCCCAAATGTGTTCTCATTACAGTCAACTGTAATTACTTTTCTATCAGATATTTCATTTGCTTTGCAGACTCTGCTCCCAATCCATGTATCTATTGGATTGTGAATTTATTCTATGGTCACTTCAAGATGATTTATCAAAATATTTCAAAAGAAGTTTAATACTGTAACATAAACTATTAGGAATTTATACTTTGTATAATAAAAACATGTAAATATAAATATGTCTGTACCATCTCTTTGCACGTTTTCTAATAGCAGACAAAATATAAAAAAAGTATTCAATGCTTAATGGATATAAAAATATAAATAGTGTGCATTAGTCAAGAGGTAGAATGGATTCCAATATATTTTACTAATAAAAATATCTGATTTCAGAATGACTTATAAATGTACTCTCATTTATTTATTTGTAATAAAAATAATATATAAATATATAAATGTGTACTCATATAGAAAACTATTCAGCATACTTGTATCTGTATGGAAATTTTAGAAAAGAATGCACTAAAAATATGTATGTGGTTTTCTCTGGTTAGTATTGATTGAATTCTAGAAATTTTTAGTTTATATTCTTTTGTCTCATGGTATATCCTACTTTTGTAATAGATTTACTATAATTAATAATGATAAGAAAACAACTGTGGCATATCCAATGTCATTAATTTGTCTTAATTAGTATGCTGAATGTGATATTGTGTTTTGAGATGTAAAATTATATATGCCATTTTTCTTTTACTAGGGGAATAAACATTTTCATTTTCAGAATAATGACCTGCTTTGTTCAGTAATATTTTATTACTGTTAGGTTAGGTTTCACTAAATTCTCCTGTGTAACTGGGATATTATGTAGAATTATAAACACATTATTGCATCTAATTATTTTAGGAATTAAAATATACTAATAATTTTATGTATTTCTCTATTTCTGATCTTTAGTGTTTTTATTTTCAAAATTATGATCTTTATCCATCAGATGAAACTTTAATAATATTTAATGAAAAAAAATACTAATATTGATTGGAAGCAATCAGATATGTAGAATAAATTATTATTCCAACCATCAAAAAAAAAAGGACAGGCATAGGATAATAGTTAATTCAATAGGAAATAAGTTCAGATATTAGTTTCAATAATTTTAAAAGAATATGTAAATACCTACATTTATTCAATGGTAATAAAGTAATTACAATAGTAATAATTTTCTTGTATCAGTTAAAATATTTAATTCATATGATAAAGGATACAAAAGAACTTTATTGTTGTAATCATGGCTATTTTTTTCTACTACTATTAATTTCAAAACAGAACATACATTTGTAAATAGTAAGGAACTGTAAATACATTCCACAATTATTTTCAGTTTTAAAGAAATTTTCATAGGGGCTGGGGTTGTGACTCAGTGGCAGAGTGCTTGCCTAGCACACGTGAGGCATTATGTTCAAACTTCAGCACCACATAGAAATGAAATAAAGAAATTATGTCCACCTATAACTAAAAAATAAAAAAAATAATCTTTCACAGTATGATCCATTCCTAAATTACAGGCATATGAATAATACAATCCTATCCAAGAGAAAAACCCACATATACAAAAAAATATCTATTAAATTCCTTAATACTTCATGTATTCCTTAAAAAAAAAGGCACCATTAAACCAGTGATTGCTTTTCCAAATTGGAATTGTTCTTTTCAATATCTTTGTGTCTTATCAGTAAACCTTTCCTAAGGTTGTGGTCCACATAAGATATACACAAGACAGATAAAGGATACAATCATGACTATATTCAATTGTTAAAGATTTACAATTCATCTGCTTTTTTTCTTTATATTATTTCTAGAGTTCCCTTCACTCCGACCTTTTACTTCAAAACACAATTTGAACTCCACAATTTGAATACACTCTTCACACCACACAGCCTCACAAAATAACTATCAGATTTGAGGTTTGACTAGTCTTTGGGGGAAAAGCTGACTAATGAAAGGTTTAAAAATAAGTGGCAAAATCAGTAGCAATTGGGTATTATCTGAGACTAATACTGATAACAGAAGCAAATATCGTTGTCCTGAGACTCTCATTTTCTAAACAAAGATCCTAGGTAATGATCATGAATAAGCTTGATTACATCAAAAACTCTAGAAAATTATGAGTGTGCATGTGTGTGCAGGCATGCATTTTCACGGGAGTCTATGGTATTGCAAATATTTTTTGCAAAGCAGTGGGGAAATCCCTTTCACAAAAGAGTAGATGGTTAAACAACCACAAATTGCCCATTATTACTATAAAACATTACTTTCTAGGGTTTTTTTCCCTACAAAAATAAATAAATAAATATGTATTCATGGTATTCCTTTATATCAAAGGTTGATTTAGAATAATATCCAATTTGTTATTCTGATGCTCAGATGAGTTTTTTAAAGTGTTGATGAAAAGATCATAATATTAAGAAACTTTTAAGCTTTTTAAAGAGGCAAAATAAGTCAGCATATTATTTTGATATTCAATTAATAAGACAAAAGGAAATCTAAATGAGAAATACTTATAATTTATGAGTTGCTTCTTATTCTTCAATTCCATTCCTGCTAACTGAATATAGTGATTAGAAAATAATAAATTTAAATCCCAGTGCCAGGTCTATATTTTTGAGTTAAGAAGGCAACAGAGAGATCTCCTAATTAAATATGTGGAATTTTTATACTGTATGAACCTTTTTTTTATTCTGCATAGTTTCCTGAGGGGTGTGAAAATAAACATACTTAAGAGAATTCACAAGAATAAGAAGTGTGACTTCAAGGTGCCATGCTGTAATTTGATCTCCCTGCTATTTTTTCCCCCCAAAATAAATCAGATCTGTTCTTATTTCTCACTTATCTTTACATATTGAGGTTTTAATTTATAATTTTGACTATGTTCAGAGCACAAATACAATAAATAACATGTGTAATATGTGTTATGTTTAAGTGGAACAATACTTTTTCTTTTAACTGTTGGTTAAAAGCAACATTTGCAATGCACTAGAAGCTGCACACTACATATGCCAGAAATACAAGTAGAAATTCCACTAAGTGAATTATAGATATGTGACTTATAGGAGGTCATGCAAAACATGGAGACTTGTATGATATTTTATTGTTAGTTATTAATTTTACAAACATGATTACAGTGAGATTTGCATATAATTGATTATCAAATTTGTTTTGTTTGAAAATCCTTTCTGACATATTACATAAACATTAATAAATATGCATCTTTCATTTTTCAGGGTAAGAGCAATTTATCTACTATGCATCTATCTCTTCATCTATCTTTTTACATCTTTCTGTCTCTATCATATGAAGCATTGTATTTTCATACATATAAGATCAATGTCTATAATTCTTGTGTTGCCTAATATTTCAGACTTTAACTATAACCATGTATTTATTTATTTATTTATTTATTTATACACTTCTTTTATTACTTGACTAATTATTGACTGCTTTATTGATTGGACTCTGATAAAATTGTGTGAAAATCTCTCATTGTCATTATGTCATTTTTTCTTTTACTTATTAGTATTGTTTTAAAATATTTCTATTACTAATTTCCATAGATTGTGCCTTTGCCATTATAAATATTTGTATTTTTCTATTTTCATGCAAAGGAGGGTTAGCACAACCAACAAGTACAGGCTCACTTTATGGAACTTAACATTTTACTAATATAGACAAGAAAAAATTAAAACCTTGTTTTGTAATATAGGGGATGATAGCTGATGAGAGAATATAAACACTGGTAAAGAAGACAATGCGTCCTGGCAATGTTTTACTTCCAGCTTTATTTAGATTAATATATTTCTTTTGCCTCTTTCTACTCATTCTAAAGCCATATATTGTATTTCTCTTTTGTTAGCTGTTTTCCAATGAAGGATTTCTTAAAATTCTTTTAGAGATAAGAAAATGTGTATGGCATGTCTGCATAAGAATCACAAGTGTAATGAAAATAAGCAAAAAGAATCAGTGTTTTACCAACTCTAATACTGACATTAATATTCATTAATAATTTACATATTAAGTTATTATCTTAATACTTCCTGATATAACATTTTTAGACAATGACTATTAAAAATTTCAGAAAATAAGAATATTTCAATTAAATCACAGTAAGATGGACTTTAGTTATGGCGTCAAGATACTTAAGCCAATATTTTGTTCTGCATAGATTTATCAGTTAAACCCTGTTTGAGGGGCCATTGTTATCTTAAATTAATTCATTTATATGAATGTGATAAAGGAGATTAGAATATATCATTTCCTCCAATGCTAAATGTAATTTTAGGTACACATGGAAAACTGTCCCAAATCACCATAGTTAATTTTAGTCAGAAGCTTTATTTAGTAAGGAATACATTTTTATAAATTAGAGAAACCCATTGAACAGAGCTTAAGAAGTTTCAGATTATCAAGAATATTATAGTTTAGATATGTAGTGTACCCCCAAGTCTCATGTGAGAGGCAATGCAAGAAAGTTTAAATGATTGGGTTGTGACAGCCTTAACCTAGTTAAAGCATTAATCCCCTGATAGGGTTTACCTGGGTGATAACTGTGGGCTGGTGGGGTGGGGCTGGAGGAGGTGGATTACTGGGACATGCTTTTGGAGTATATATTTTGTAACTAGAGAGCCAGGCTTAGTCCCCCTCTGCTTCCTGATTGTCATGTCCTGGGCTGCTTTTCTTCATAACATCATTCTGCTGTCATGTTCTGCCTCATGGAGGGCCCAGAGCAATGGAGTCACTTTCTATGAACTGAAACAACTGAAACTATGAGACTCAAGTTCACTTCACCTTCTCTATGTTGTTCCCATCAGGTCTTTTGGTCACAGCTATAGAAACAACTGGAATGTGGGAAACAGAAGAGAGACAATTCTTGGCATCTTTCATTTCTATGCTTTCTCAGCATATGCTTCATATTTCTCTGACTGTACACAAGTTTCTCTGTATCTAAATCCACATAATGACAATTTCCAGGGATTTAGATCTTTTTGTTGCAGGGGGTGGTATTGGGGAGTGAATCCAGGGGCACTTGACTACTGAACCACATCCCCAGCACTTTTTTATTTAGAGACAGGGTCTCACTCAGTTACTTAGGGCCTTACTAAATTGCTGAAGCTGGCTTTGAAATTGCCATCATCCTGCCTCAGGCTCACAAGCCTCCAGGATTATATGCATGTGCCACCACACCCAGAATTTTCAGGCATTTTTATAAGGGCTATAAAAATAGCTGAGTCAGGGTAACATTTAGAGTATGATTAACTCAAGGTTTTGGAAACTAAAGGGCATAGTGCCACCATCAGCCCTGCTCCGATGTGATGTCCCATACTCTTATTGTGGGAGCATGTTTGTGGAGAGGTAACATGACAAGAGAGAAAGCTAGAGAGTAGGGAAGGGTTGGTTATGCTCTCTTACAAAAACTCATTCTCACAGAATTAACTGGGATCCCATGAGCACTCCTAATCTAATTAGAGGTGGAAGCCCTGATGATCCGATCAACTTACACTAGACCCCACCTCTGGGGAAGAAGCAGTACATATCATGAAATGGAAAAAATTTGGCTGAATTGTGTCTATGTCCTAGTACTTTTTGGAAGGTGGATATTAAGAGCACTGAACTAGGATTTTGGCAACAAAAAAAAATTAAACTGTTAAGGATGCTCTTTGGCTTTTTGTTTCCCCATGGAGTAGTTTGAATTATCTTGATCATGTATGCAATGACCAAATCTAGATAATCAGCCTATATGTAACTTCTAAAATTTACTATTCCTTTGTTTTGGGACATTTCAAATCTCTTCTAAGTATTCTGATATATACCATGAATTATTGTTAACTGTAGAACACTAGAACTTATTTACGCTATCTCACTGAATATTTATACGAAATCACCAAACTGAAATTAGCCAGGCACAGAAAGGAAAATATGACATATACTTTCTTATATATGGAAACTAAATAAGTTAGTTTGTTACTTTTCTTAACTACTTATAGTAAAAAGTGAGAAGAGTTCAACAGATTAAAAATAGAATTTATAATCAGGAAAGAATCAAAATAAACTATTTTGAAAATTCTCATCTTGGTCACAAAATGAATAAATAAGTATGTTCAGAAGATAATGCGAAGAGCAGGCTGTGCCCTGCTCTTATTTACTTCATCTAGAAATGCAGTTTTTAGGTTGTACCTAAACCTGTGTTACTCCATTTTGTAAAGCAGTCATTTTCCATAAACTACTTCATTTTGAGTTTAATTGTTTGTACTAGTAAAAACCATCATCTGCCTCGTACAACTGTAAGGCACAAAGTGATAAGTTAAATAAACCTGTTAACAAAAATAAACACCTGCGAATGTATCAAGTTAATCAGAAGCACCTAGATGCATGGGCATCAAACTCATATTGGCAAAACCAGGCCCGTGAGTTAGTTAAACATATCAGACCACTGAATAAAGCAACCCTCTCGATAGAAGCCTATAAAAGGAAGAGTCACTTCAGACATGGAAGTACGTGGACCACCCCATCAACTAGTCCCTTGTCAGGAGCCTGGCCTAAGAAAATTGACACAGCCATGAACTTCTGAATCTCTATCCTTAGATTTCAGCAGAAGATGGTTCCTCCTGCACCTGATGACCATGCACAACCCACTCTAAGATGACTTTCTAACTTTCCGAAACTGCCATCCATTCAGAACTTGGCCAAGAATAAGTTCCTGTGTTTTGATGTCCCTTCAAACTGAACAAGTATGTCAGCTGGTTTATATCTTATCTAACCAATTAGTGACATTGCATTTGTATTTTCTATCTGCCTTTTTATTCACTTTAGCCTCCCCAAATTCTGTAATTGCCTTAACTCCTTCTTAGCTTTTCTGTATGTATATGTGTGTGTGTTGTGTGTGTGTGTGTGTGTGTGTGTGTGTGTGTGTGTGTGTAGTCAGTAAGCTCCCATATATATTTATGTATTTGTGTGAAATATGAAGCTTGATTTGAATGTTATAGTTATTAAAAATTAAGGTTGGAATAAAAGAACCTGTGTTTGCCTAATTTAGTACTACTAGGTGATCCATAAGTATTCAGTTAAGTACCATTGATTAAAGTAGTAAAGCCTGTAAATTTATTGTTATTCGATATATTCAGACAGGTGAATAGAGACAAATGTGTTTGGTCTATGTTAGTGACAGAGCTTCCTCACCAGAGATAGTATCAAAGGTACTGTCAAAGGACCATGAGATAAGGAGATTAGTATGGATAGAAGAAAGGGAAATACTATTCCTCAGGACAAAGGAAGGCATTTCCAAGACCATGGACCTTTGAGGCTGAGATTGCCTTCCCAGGCCAAGATTGCCAGGACATTGAGGTCAGAATGGTGACAGGAGAGGGGCCCAGGACATTCACGGAACTTGGAAGTTTACTGACCAGGATTAATCAACTTTCTGCTCCACACATTTCAATAATCTTTAGCCACCCCAGTTGGGATTTGGATCACCATTCTAGAGGGAACAAATGGTAAAATCTTGGCTGGATCTATGCAGTCCTAACTGCAGGCAAGCAGAGTGTGTGAGCTGTGGAGATGAGGCTTCCTACCCTTAGATTTCAAAGGATACCTTGGAAAAGACTTGGTTCCCAGGCAGAGAACTTCCAGAGGTGAGGCACTGCCATAGAGACCTCACTAAGACAAGGCCTAGTGGAAGTATAGTGTTAGGATCACCATAGTGAGTACTCACTAGAGCAATGCTTAATGGAGTTATGGGAGCATGGATGCTCCCAGGTTCCCAGATCTGCACAGCCACTAGACTTCAAGGCCAACCAGAATCAGAGGTAACCAACACCAAACCCTGAGAGCTGCCATGTATAGTGATTTAGATGTCAGGTGTCCCCCAAAAATTTATGTAGGAGACAATGGAAAAAGATTTGGAGGTGAAATGATTGGGTTATGAGAATCTTAACCCAATCAGTGAATAATCTCCTGATAGGGAGTAACCAAGTGGTAACTGAAGACAGGTAGATTATGGCTGGAGAAGGTAGGTCATTTAGGTCATTGGGGGCATGCCTTTTGGGTTTATATTTTTCCTCCCTCCTTCCTGGTTCCTTGTCCTCAGCTACTTTCTTTCTCCACACATCTTCCACCATGATGTTCTGTCTCATCTCAAACCCCAAAGAATAGAAGTGGCCATCTAAGTACAGACACCTCTGAAACCATGAACCCCCAAATACATTTTTCTCCTCTGATTTTTCTCATCAGATCCTTTGGTCACAGCAGCAAAAAAAAAAAAAAAAGCTGACTAAAAACCATGTGTTTTGTGCCCAGCAAATCCAGGGGAGGCAAAGTCTTCCAAGACTTCAGAGTCCTAAGGTCTGTTCCAGTTTGTCCAGAAGGTGGACTATGGATGAGACAGAGATTACCCATAGGCACAAAGAGCAAATGTATTCCTGTACCTAAACTCATGGATTTATAATCATTAAGATAGCATTGTTTTGTCCTCTCCTCTCCCACTGTAATTCACAGCTTGTTAACTAACAAAATCTACACATATGCTTTATCCACCTACCTCCTTTAAACAAACTTACTAGTTTTAAAGATCAGGTGCGTAATGTGGGCCAGAATGCTCTTGCCAGGACTCTCCAAGGACAAATAACAAAAACAATAAGAACATTGAGAAGCCACCAGAAAGGCAAATTCCCGGGGCCATTAAAATGGTACATACCATGATTTTTATTGACTTCCATTTTCCACTTACATGTCCCCTTTAACAGATAAAGCAAATCACCTCTATTAAAAAACAGATCTGTTTATGGAATAAGCAGCAGGTATATGAAAAAAAAAAACCTAATAGTTATTACCAGTTGACCTACTGACCATTTCTTTCTCTGAGTTAAACTGTTCCCAAACAAACAAACAAACAAAAAATACACCTGTGAAACTTACCTAAAGCCAATTGATATTCCTAAACCTTATTTTCCATTGCAAACAGCCCTTTCTTGGTTTGAAGAACCAGCCTGACATTCTCCTATAGGTGCCGTGTCTCCATTCTTTTAATAGAAGCCCTAATAAAAGCCTTGCCTGTGTGTTTGCTTATTTTGATCCTGATGGGGGTCCAGAAGGGATCCAGCCACTTGACTCTCAAATGAAGAATTGAGCAAGACACACAGAAATAAACAGGCAGAGTGTAGATATATTGAAAGTGAAAGTAACACTCCTAGAGTGGAGTGGGCCAAGCAAGAGTGGCTCAAGGCCCCAGTGTCTGGGTGAGTTTTGTCTGATATGCTGAGCTGTGCTTTGTTCCCCTACCCTCAGGACCACATTGAAGATTTTGTGCAATTTGTTCGAATTGATTACTTTATTTTCACCTAATTAGCATACAGTTTCCATTGATTACTTTTTTTTACTTAATTAGAATACAGAACCTATTGCAGGAGTTGTCATGGCAATAAGTTTTCAGTGGCAAGAGTTGTCCTGGTGATAAGCCCTCATGGGAGGTGTCATGGTTAAACCGGCTTTTCTACTGTTATAATCATGGTGGGCAGGTGCATTTGTCTTACAGCTCTCCCAGCTCCACAGCAGGCCACACCTGCTACTGTTACCATCTAGCATCGGACTGATAGCAATTCTTTTCCAGGTTTTTACCTCTTGAAATCAAAGAATAAAATCCACAGACAGTGGAGAGTGAGTGTCAAAGAATAAGATTTATTCAAGTGAAAAGTAAAGAAACAGCTTTTGCTTAATGAGAGGGGCCTTGATAGAGGTTTGCCAAGAAAGGATACCAGTCTAGGTTCTTATATGGCTGCTGGGTAGGGACATTGCATTAGATTCATGCTAATCAGGAGATTGCTTAGGCTATGGGTCCTAACTTTTATGATAATTAAGAGTCTGGAAACTGACTTGATATGGCCAGTGTCATTCTGATTGGTTAAGCCCTTTCAGTTGTTGAGTTTGAAATTTTCTGTATCTCCTACTCAGGTCCATGTTATTTTCCCTTTTCCACTTGGCTGGATCAGAGGGTTTTGGCGGTGGTTGGAATATTTGAAAAGTTTCTACAGGACAATCCATTTTGAGTCTATTGCCCTAACTACCTGCCTATGTCTTACTACCTGACTATCTTATCTACATAATGATAATTGGGCTTACTGTAACAGGGACAAGATAACTCACCTGTGCCTTGTATTGCCGCTGGCCCCTGCTTCTACTTTCTTGACATCCCTAAACCACTATTTATTTTTTTTAAAATATTTTTTTAGTTATAGTTGACACAATACCTTTATTTTTATTTGTATGTGGTGCTGAGGATCGAACCCAGAGCCTCACACATGCCAGGTGAGCGCTCTACCACTGAGCCACAACCCCAGCCCCTAAACCACTATTTCAATTTGAGTTATTTTTGTTCCTACTGAAAGGTTAATAAAATAGGTACTCGTCACTCCCTTTTTCTGTATGCTTAACAAAACACTGTTGAAATATTGAGAACTGTTTGCTAATCTTGTTCCCAGAATGTGCTGTCCCCAACTGCCAAACTGCAGAATGCACTCCCTCACTCGGTTGCAGGCAAACCGCCCACTTGCCCTGACCCATCAATGAACTTCCCTCCCTGCCCTCTCTAAGAAAAGTATATAAGCTCTGCTTAAGCTGTTCTCAGGGCTCTCTCTGCTCTATTCAAGTGAGCTCTGAGCCCCAGCATGCTGGTCCCCCAATAAACCCCTTGCTGTTGCATGAGACAGTCTCTTGGTGGTCTCTTCCTCAGACGCTTGCCTGACCTTTACTCTACCATTATCAAGTGAATATTTCCATTTCCAGCATCATGGAGACACAGAAGATTATTGTCAAGGCTAAAACTTTAAGATTGTTTGCTTCCCTGGTGGCACACACCTGTTATCCCAGCAATTTAGGAGGCTGAAGCAAGTTCAAAGCCAGCCTCAGCAATTTAGTGAGACCCTAAACAACTTAGTGAGACCCCATCTCAAAATAAAACATAGAAAGTGCTGAAATGTGGCTCAATGGTTAAGCACCATTGGCTTCAAACACTGATATTTTTTAAAAAGAAAGAACAAAAGGAAATTTAGTGTCACACAACAGTAATGATTGGAAATCTCAGAAAGTTATTGAGTTATGAGGTCAGATCCTCCCCCCCACAATGGGAGTAGAGCCTGTATAAAGGGTTTGAAGGAATAGTTTTTCTCTCTTTTGCTCTTGTGCTATATGAAGACCCAACATTCTTTCCTTTCTGTCTTTTCAGCCAGTTGAGGGCAGCATGAAGTTTCTGGTGCTGTGATCCCAGATTTGCCAGTCCCCAGCACAGTGAGAAATAAGTTTCTTTGTTTATAAATTACCCAGTCTTGAATAATTTTGTTATAACACCATAAATAGACTAACAGATCCAAAACTAACATTAGCATATTACTAAGTATAGTTTTTAGTAAGATATTTTTAAACATCTGATTTAAAAACTGAATTTAATCCCTCTTCTAACATTTGTCATATCTACAACGGTAGAAAGTGAATAGGAGAAAATAGTCAAGAAGTTGTAATTTTCATATACATTTAGAGCAGCTAAAAGTTAAATTGAATCAGCATAATTTTTGTATTCTCTTCTTGGTTTAAAGTCTATCAATAGGACTATATTTTGAATTTTGTATTATTAATTCTAGTCAAGACTTAAGAAATGAAATATCTGCATATAATGCTTAACATTAGTAAAGTTCAAATATTTTATCACTTTAATTTTACAATATAGAAGTCAAAAGAAATAGCAGAGATTATCTTAAAACACACACACACATTTATATGTGTGTATGTGTGTGTGTGTGTGTGTGTGTGTGTGTGTACATATATATGAAGCTGAAGTCTAAAGAGAAGAAATTATTTTTCTAAGGACCATATAAGCAGCAGTCGAAAAACTCTATCCACTGGGAACATCTCCTTGTTTCTACTATTTTGAATACCCCTCACCATGTAGTCCTTTTAGGACTGTTGTGAGGGGATATAACAGGGCTTTCTTTTGTTCTCATGTCTCAACATAAGATATTAATTGCAGCTTTAGTAGACATTTATACCAACTAACTTGTTATTGAATGAAATGGTACTGTTACAGAGCATGTCCCTTTCACAAAACTGAGGTAGCGCGGAGACCCCTCTTCCTCTGATACTTAACAACCAGATTAGAAAGAATTCAAATATGTTTCTCACAGTTAATGGGCATGAGAATGTCCCTCCTGCCCTCCAGTTTTACTGGGATCCCAGGGAAATTTCCAGAGTTCCAGCCAATTCCTCCTTCTGATTTTTGACTGACAGCATAGAAACTTCTTGGACCTCTTTCAAAGAGATGGGGTGGTGTTCACAGAGAAAATTAAGACCACTCTACCTGGTAGGGTGTGATACTTTTTTTTTTCCTGGGGGCAGGGGTATCAGGGATTGAACTCAGTGGCACTCGACCACCGAGCCACATCCCTAGCCCTATTTTGTGTTTTATTAGAGACAGGGTCTCATTGAGTTGCTTAGCACCTAGCTAAATTGCTGAGTCTGGCTTGCAATCCCCCTGCCTCTGCCTCCAGAGCTACTGGGATTACAAGCATGTACCTCTGCACCCAGCAGTGTGATAGGATTTTGAAGCAATCTTTTTCCTCAAGGTGATGTAACTATGGCTGGGGAAGATTTCAACATGTCGTTTTTTTTCTCCCCTGCTCACCCATTCATGGCTGACTAGTTACCTAACAATAGTATTAATATTTCTATTTATAGTTCCCTAAATATTTTTGATTTGGAGCAAATAATTGAAAAAAACGATCATCTCAAAATTTTGATTTATGTAACAATTGGGATGTTCCTAAAAAGGAGCCTCCCCTTAGACATATACATTTTTCCAAAAAGTCCCTTAATATTGAATATTTAATTCCTTTATTTTATACAAAGCAATCTCTGCAAAATAGAAATAGGAACATAATTACATGCTGACATTTTTTTATGTAGATAAAAATTCTGAAATATCCTTAATACTTGCAATATCAGTCAAGTTTAGTATCAAATTATCAAATTATTACTTAGGACAAAGCTTGCTGTAAATTAAAATACTTTCAAGAAAATTACATGTAAGTTCTATCATTCAAACTCTTTCACTAGCTTCTATGAATGTTGTGTTAAATTATTATTTGAATATCAAAGAACACATTTTCTCTATTTACACAGTATATTAAGATCCATAAAGAAGCTCTGATTCCTTGGTAATAAACAAGGAATACATAAAATGAGATTGTTGCTTAAAAAAATAAAAACAATCATTCCATCACATTTATAGTTCTAGCAGTTCATGCAGCAAATGTTGAAAACTTAGATTCTCAATATCTCTTAAAATAAATGGTATAGAAGATATTTTATAACTAAAACCAGATGAATTTATTTTCTCCCAAACATAGGGAAGTGTTTTATAAAGAAGAAATTCTTCTTTTAGAAAACACAGGGAGCATTCTCATTTTTACACTCCTATTTCTTTCATTGAAATTCCATAGTTCTTGGAAAGTAAAAAAAAAAAAAGTCTTTAAACCATCACTTATCTGAGTTTTTATATGAACTCTTTCCATTTTATTGGAAAATGAGTTTAACCTTCAGACATTCCAATAATTTATCTATATTTTATGACCAGCTGCTTCAAGAAATGCTTAAGATTTATTCCAAGTGCTGTGGTCAGCCACCAATGCAGCACAAATTTTATTGAGTACCAAGTGTACAGATAAAGCTATTTTTACCTTCCTAGTGGAGATCTTAAACATTAGGATTGTGTTTCAAAATATTTGTTACATGTTTTTAGTACTCTGCCTTTAATTTCTTAGAAAAATAATAATGCCTTTAGAAATGCATATGGCTATACATTTTGTGAGACCAGTGAAAATATTGATATCAGTAAAAGTGTATTTCTTGAAACAGTGCTATCTTAGCTATTAATGCTGACAGAATTAGTGGTGAATTTTATAATAATTAAGTTATCATTCAGTGAAAATTATATTTAAATGTGTATATGTGTGTGTGTATATATATAGTGTGTGAGTGTATAGCAATAACTAGCTATTTGTGAATTCATATTGTCAGTTATTATTATATATATTATTATATTATATGTCAATTCTTATTAGTTTTAACTCTCTAATATATATATATATATATATATATATATATATATATATATATATAAATTTAAAGTTTGATAAGAATTTCTGTGCAAGTCCACATGGATGGCTTCTTTTGCCCTTTATAAGAAAAATCAGATTTTTGTTTTGAAGAAAGAAACCTCTTCATAGGTGTGACCTTTAGGCATGCTGTAAAGTGGCAGATGCAGGGCCCAGAAACACATACTGATACCTCTTGGCCTTGTTAGTGAGTAAGGAATATGTATGTCGTAAACCCAGTTGGGTTACATCAGCAACACTACATTAAGCAGCATATACAATTTATACCTTTATTTATACCTTTATACTTAGCATTTATGAAGACTCATTTTTCTATTGCCTGAAAAGAAACAATACTAATAGTGTGTGCAATTAAGACCTCCCATGAATAATGGAAAAATTGTTGACCCATAACCATTTTTAATACTATGAGCTATTTTGAAAGCATAATGAATTCCTCTTTATTCTCTTCATAGAACATCAGTTCAGATACATAATCTACCAGACTTCAGGAATAACCCAGGAGATTATAAAAGGACGGTGAATGAATGGGGTAACCACTAAATATGCAGCTATGCTGCCCTATATATCCCCCATCCCACCATTCACTCCACTTGAGAAGTCCAACAAATTCTACAAAACCATTTATTAATAAATTTCATCTCTGATGGGAGAAATAAAAATAAATAGTAATCTTTTATCTTCAGGAATAATAAGGCACACTGAGGAAAAAGGGCATACACATGGTAAAGTTTATTAGCTACTCAAGAAAACATAGAGTTAAGGAGCAAACTGAATGGTGTAAATAACACTTAAAAGGCAAAATAAATATGTGATCAATGGGCTATATAGAAATTAAGGAATTTTTAGAATGGACTAAGAGCTTGAATATATATTAGTATACAAGTATAAAAATAATGGGTGGGGAAGATACAATGAAACTGACTAAACCTGACAATAGTCAAGACTTCCTTGCACAACCCTGAGTTTATTATATGTTCCTCATTTAGACAAGTGGGCCCTTGCTTCTCAGTAACAATTGACTCATTAAGCATTATACTTCAAAAACCAGGAAAAGAGAAAATAGAACGAGTGGGATTCTTGTGTTGCAGTGGTGCCTGGAACAAGCTTTGTGTCTTAGGACACAGTATAAATAGAGGCATTCTTCCTCATAGGTTAAGGAAAAGAATTCTCTAAGAAAGTGTCTGCATGGGAACAGTACAAGCTTCTTTTTTTTTTTTTTTAGTTCTACAAATAACATTTCCCACATAAGTTCATTGCTTAGACATCGCTTTATCCAGTGTGGAAGACACAATTCTAAAATAATTTAAAAACTATAAGAATTAAGAAAGACCATCCCTTTCCATATCCTAATTATTATTAGAGTAAGTTTTAGGATCAAATCTCTGCATTGTGTGGTGTAGGGTTTGTTTGGTTATTTGTTTGTTTTAATGTTAAAACCTTATTCCCTCTTCTGTGACCACAATTCCCTGTCCTTCCTGCTCTTCACACTTCTTCGTTTGAACTTCAACCACTCTCACTATCTTATGATACTTCTATTTTGTTCAACCTTCTTAGGACTACTCCTGTGTTCACATCTTTCCTTACACAACCATCAATGCTGTATTCTTCTATTAATCACTCTCCTTCAAACTTTGCAAAGTTCTTTCATCCTCTTTTCTTTTGTGTTTCCAGACTTGGATTTACATAAACTTTCAGTTTCACCATACTTATAGTTGGCAAGTTGGACAGCTGCAAGTAAAATTATATGCAATATTCAATTTCAAATGGACTCATTAGCTCTAATTTTATTTGACTTGGGTTAATTTTATTTCCTGGTATGCAAATTTGCTATATAAAACCTGCTTGTTCTTAAATATCCTACCATCCCTTCAGATCATTCACTTTCAACAACTGACATTATCTCCTATAGAACATAGACTAGTGAAACTGGGTAGGAAAAAACCTCAGTCTAATGACTGGCAACCCTATAATTATCTATTAAATACCTATTTGTATTTATTTATTTCCTTTTTCTTATGAAGTGTATCACCTCCATTTCCCACTAAATTCTGTTTATTTTTAGCTGATTTTTTTTTACCTTGGCTTACTTCGTTTCTGTATCTTCAACATCTTTTCCTCTGCAACTGTATTTCCTTCAGTGAATTTATCTATGAACTTATTTTTATTAATTTTTAAATTTATTTTAGCTACTACATCCTGTATATCAGACAATATCAAAGATTGACGCTATTTCCTGAAATCTCCATATAATGTTTAATGTTCTTGTTTGTTTTTGTTCTTTTTTTTGGTAGTTTTTGTTTGTTTGGTATTGGGAATTGAACCAGGGCACTATATTATGGAGATTCAACCCCACAATTCTTTATTGTAAATTCAGAGACAGAGTCTGCTAAATTACTGAGGCTGTGCTTAGATTTGTGATCCTCCTGCCTCAGCCTCCCAAGTAACTGGGCTTACAGGCATATGCTATTACACCTAGATCCATACAAATCTTCATGATATTCAAGAACCTCATATACTTCCAAAAAGGGCCACAACTGAGATTGAAAGAAGGTGATATTAACAAGGAATCCCAAAACTGTTCACCACAAAATCATATATAAATCCATCTAAATAATGAATCACTAAATTTACCTTTATATTACAAACAACTAGACTATGTAGAAGTATCTGGTTTGCTTGAAAGTGGTGGTCACAGTTTGGTTCCCAGAATGGCAGAATAACTTAGTTTAAATAAATAGTTAAAATCAATACTAAAATAATTTTAAAATGTCACCACATTTTAGGTAGTTGATTAAATTGAAGACAGTACATAGGTAACTCCCAAATAAATAGGTAGCTAGAAATTTTGTGTATAGTAGGAAAAATATTTAGTTCATAAAGAATAGAAACTATGTTATGTTAATTTATGAGGAGATTTAAGTGTGTTGTTTTACAAAATCAGAGAAAATAATCCAGATCTTCTATTTATATCATGGAACATGAAACAATGGTTTGATCTGAAAAGTTGACAAATTTGTTTTGTTTTCTTTTTGTATGAGTAGGAAGCAAACTCTATGTAGTACAATTCAATTCACCTTCCTTTCTTTTCAGCTTGTTTTTTGAGCTTAAGTCTTATCTTTAAATTGCCTTGCCACTGTACAAAAAGTATTATTACACCATTTATACAAAATTGTGTTTAGTATTGTTTGTGTAGCAAACTTGGTTTCCCAACTATAACCAACAACACTTGTACTGGATCGTAAAATAATTACAGTGTCACAAAATGTATCTTTACAAAATCATAAGATTTCACAGAGAAAGGCACAGAAAAAAAATGTACTTTATTTTTATATCTCCAACTGAGAAGTATGGTGTTAAATCAAAAATGACTTTTGATAAAGCCCATTTAATTTAGGGGAAAAATTATATATTCATATACATACTCATCTTGTAGTTTGTACCAAGATAAATTCACAGTATTACTACTTTTTCAGGTGTAAATTAAGTGATTAACTTGAAGCATATAAATTGAGTGATATGTGAATGTGTATGTGTGTGTATAATATTAACATATTTTAAATTTCTTCTACAAGAGGGAGTTGATTTAAAAAAACAGAGGTTTAAAACAGAAATCAAAAGAACATTAGATTTTAAAATAATTTTCTTGAATAAATAAATAATAAATGGAGTCTTTAATTCAAGATGAAGTGCGAAATAAAGTAAGTCATGTATATTTTCAAATGGTATTACTAAGATTGTGCAAGTAATAATATAAAATGAATACTTACATTGATAATCTGTTCACAAATTTTAAGTTATGAGTTGTTATTAATAATATTACTGGCATTTGAGTATATATATGTGAGGATAGATTGGATGAATTATGTTGCTGGAGCAATGATTAACATGAGCTATTGGTATTTAGCTCTGATGTTTCTGTAACTTTAGAAAAATGTAAAACTTGCATATATCACACACACTTCCACTGTAGGTAGTTAAAAGATGCAATTATGTAACATAGTATCCCAAATTTTACTCTTCAGAAAATATGCAAACAGATGTTATGTATTACTTTTTGTCCTCACTTAAATAGAGATGTTCAATTCCTGACACATAGTCCCTCAGAAGATGACTTTCTTTGGAAACATGATCTTTATAGATGTAAATCAGAGAAAAGGGAAGAAATTAGGTTGACCATTAACCAAAATGACTGATGTCCTTTTTTCCAAAAGGGGGACATTCAAGCACATAAGAAAGCAGATGGAAATTAGAATTATGATGCCACAAACCAAGGGCTATTTGGGTTCAAAAGCTGGAAGATGTAAAGAAGGATCCTATCTCTACAAGTTTCGGATGGAACACAGGCCTGCTAATATCTTGATGTCAGATTTCTAGCCTTCAGGACTCTGAGAAAATGCATTTCTGTTTCTCTAAGCCATGCCATTTGTTATGGCATCCCTGGAAAACTAATTACAATATGTATTAAGATGATAAGAAAATAGTCTCATTGTTAACATAGAGTAAGAGGGTATGCATTTCACTTAAACCAAGGGAAGTGAAGGGTATCTCAATTACCTTACTGTATTTTTGTTTTCATGCTTCTCTGAGGAAACTACAAAGTTAAGTATTTTCTAAAAATTTTGTTGGCAGAGGAAACATTTTCCTCATTGATCATGTCACATAACTACTGCTCTGTGGAACCTCTTTTGGTAAATGTAGGCATAGTGTGTCTGAATAATCACCAAAATACTTAGAAAACTGAAAATTAATTATTTTCCCCAAATTAAGACACAATGCAGTTCTTCTAAAACTGGTTGTGATTTTCCATAACTTATTTCAATTTTGTGTGTGCAGAAGAACAGTTCAAGATGACTTGGTATTGGTTCAGTTATCTGAACCATGCAGTATTCTGAGCAATGGGAGCTCAGATCAGCCTTTGGTGGTGAACTAGTGCCCAAGTCCTCAGTAGGGAACTTCTGGAGAGGCACAGGGGAACCCATATGCCTTCGGGCAGTCTGCAACCTTCAGGTTTAGGAGCAGTGAACTTAGGAGCTGGAACAATCCATTCACCCTGAAATTCCTTATTTTTTAAAAAGAGAGAGAGAGAGAATTTTTTAATATTTATTTTTTAGTTTTCGGTGGACACAACATCTTTATTTTAATTTTATGTGGTGCTGAGGATCAAACCCAGCGCCCCCTGCATGCCAGGCGAGTGCGCTACCACTTAAGCCACATCCCCAGATCCCTGAAATTCCTTCTTGTTCACAGATTTTTTAGCAGTAGCTTGCTCTTCCTTTTCAATCTCTGTGGAAACAGAGATCAGACATGACCTCCCATGGATGTTCACAGGAGATGTTGATGTACATGCACAGAATTTCTCAGACCAGCATCCCCCACATCAGACCCACAGAGTGATCTCCCTTGCTGTTCCAAGGAATTGCAATGTCAACATAGCGCAGAGGAGAATCTGGGTTAAAAAGAGCAATAACAGATAGAGGAAATGTAAGAGGGTTCAAGGACAACCCTGGGATCAGTAACCCCCAGAAAATGGAGCTCTGGAAGACTGCCTGAATCTGGTTGTTGAAGATTCCAGGAGGGAAGGATCCAGCAATAGGAGTGGGTCCAGTGGAAATAGCAAACTTCAACACAACCGACTGGCCAGTATTCCTGAAAGCTATGAAACAGACCTCAGCATGGTTTTCAATAGCAACAAGACAGGAAAAGCTTCTCTCAGGTCCTCTTCAAATTTATGGTGCACGTGTCATCACTTTTTCTTTTGTAGATATATTGTTCCATCTGCAAATCAGATTGCAGCTATTGAAATGGGTTCCCACTACAGGGAATTGAGGACATATACTCCTCCTTCATTTGTAGAACCTCAAGGACTTCAGACATTGTGACAGTTCCCTTGATGTTACCATGGAAATCAAGAACAACCACCTATGGACCCTTTTCTGGGTAGCACTGAAAGGTGCTTTAATGCTGCTTCCCTGAAAGCAAGACCTTTCTGTAGGTGTCTATTGTGTTCTTCAGGGTGAGTTTCAGTCTGTAAAATTTTCCTTGCAAGCAATTTACAAAACCATATGCTCAGATTGTTAAGAACAGCTGCAAGAACACAAGACAACATTACTTTCAAGAATCTTCCTGCCAGGTAAACATAAAACAACACAGAATGCAACAATTCAGATATTTGGTTGGGCAAGATTGACACATGAATCACTCCTTGTATATTACATAGAATAAGAAAAATAGCCACAGCTTTATATTTTAAACTGAAAATGATTTAAAAAGCTTACTCCTTAAAACAGTTCTGTAATTATGTATCCATAGTACACCTCACTCTAATGTGCAAGATTTGATTTTCAATTTTGTATAGTTACCCTATGTTTATTTTATCATGTTTATTATTTGACCTGATAGAAATATTATTTCTTTATTAAATCCATACCCTCTTCTAACTACTGCTCTAAATGAGTGCTAGCCCATGGAACATGAATAGTAGGGTAGCAAACCAATGCAAGCTAAGCCCTTGAAAAGGTACCCAGAATGTTCTTACAGAGAGATTACTCAGGAAGATTTTGTACAATGCATGTGGAAATGACTGATTCACATTGTGTAGAAGGAGAATCCTTGAATCATTATTTGGGGAAGAACTTTTGATTTAGGACATATTTATCAAACTATTACTTATGGAAAGTTAATTCACTAATAGCTTAGGTATCTTTATTGTTGTAGATTTTGTTACTTTAAAACCATTGTCCTTTATTGTGATAATCCAAGTCCTATTTAAAAAGTTTTTTTTGTTTCTAAAGTCATTTTTTAAAATTTTCTATTCATAATGTGTACTGAACATGTACATGTGTCATCTAAATCCTCACAGGCAAAGTAATAAGCAAAACAAAAAAAAATATTCCTGAAATTTCTATTCACTGGGGTTTGGTGTAGCTGTTTGGTTATAACAAGGCAAATTAGCATATAAAATACATAGGGACTAAGTGCTGTAAATATAGTAGAAAACTAAAACAGGTCACTCTTCAGGCAATAAAGCTGAAAGGAAATATTACATTTTAAAAAAAAGACTTTTAAAACAAATTAGTCACAGAAACTATGAGGCAGGAAGGAAAACACTTGAAAATCTTGCGGAAAAACCATGTGAATGATTAAATATTATGGGCAAAATCCCTAAGGAATTATGTCTAATGTGCCCAAGGGCCAGCAAAGTTCTATACAGAGGTGTAACAGTGATGGCAGTTAGGATCTGAGAGGGAAGCCATGAGAATTAGGAATTCCAGGACCCCCTAAGCCATTGCTGCTTCAAGGGAATGGCCTTTAGTAAGGAAAATGAGAATCCACAGGATCTTTGAGAAGGAAAATTCACATTTATCTTATTGTTTTCAGAAGACTTTGACTGCTTTTTTTTTTTTTTTTTTTTTTTTTTTTGAGGTTAGGCCTGTAAGGTAAAGAACAAATCATATAAATTCAAGGAAACATTCACACAGGAAAGAGATGGTTGTGACTTGGGCCAAGATCTCAACAGTTAATAGGAACATTAGGTGGTCATATTCCAAATATGTTTTGGAGATAGAGGTATTAGGATTTTCCTAGTTCTGGTATGGTATAGGTGAGTAAAAGAGCCACTTGTTATTCTGTAAAGTGGCCTGAGTAGCTGGAAGTACGGTGTTGTGATATGCTGAATGAATCAAACTGAGAGAAAATAAAGTTTGGTAGGGAAAAATTGGGAGTTCAGTTTTGAGCATGTCAGTTCTGTATCATCTGTCAGAAATACAACTGATACAGTACAAGGCCATTGTAATTGTGAAACAAGTGTATAAGGGGTAAGCTGGACCAAAAAATATAAATTTGGAAGGTTTATGTACCAAGATATTTTAAAATATGTGACCAAGCTGTGTGAAGTGAGTTTTAGGTGCAAAAGTAGAAGATGAAGGTATAATAAACCTACCCAGTATATTTGACACATAGAGTAGATATTTTTAATATCTACTCCTTTATACAATAAAATTATTTTCAGTACAAATGATAAAGTGAAATAAATAAAACCAATGTACAGACATTTTATTCAGAGACTATTAAATTATTATTTTACTGAATGTATAATATATATCTATGGATGAATTATATTTTGTTATTAATACATATGTATATACATATGTGTATATATTCATATACATATACATATATTCATATATATGTATATATATTCC
The DNA here is from genome assembly GCF_045843805.1 of Urocitellus parryii. Lineage (NCBI taxonomy): Eukaryota > Metazoa > Chordata > Mammalia > Rodentia > Sciuridae > Urocitellus > Urocitellus parryii. Next base: position 1,779,042 of record NW_027554054.1, on the reverse strand, counting down.
ATTTTTTCAGATTGTGGCTTTATTTGGAGATTGGTTATATATCATATATATATAATATATATATATATATATATATATATATATTATGAATAATATATATTATCTATGCAAATGTAATACATTTAAAACAAATTCATTAATGTGGGTCTTAATTCAATATAAATGGCATCCTTATATAAAGTAGAAATTTGAACACAGAGATAGATTAAAAAGAGAGAATAATCTGAAGAGTCACTGGGTGTCATAAGGAGAGAACTGTCATATACAAGCCAACAAGGGAGGCCTGGAACAGATTGTGCTCACAGCCATCATATGCACAAACCTTTCCAAAACCTTGACTTTGGCCTCCCAGCCTCCATAAATATAAGACAGTGAATTTCTGTTTTTTGAGTCAACCAGTATAAATTTTAAAAAGCAAATAAAAATTGTGTAGCACATATTTAATAAAATAGTATATTTTTAACAATCTGATGTTTAAAAAGGCTAGATATATTGATCCATCACAATCATTTATAATACTATGGCAGTTTCTGTTTTCTTACTTCATTCTTTATTTTTATAATTTTTTGAAGACAAATGGACTAAATGCCAATATTAAAGATATTGTTCATTTTTGGTAGATATAAAACTGATGTCACAAACAAAACCATTATACATTATAAAGTGCTCTTTATTTCACTGTTTTGTATTCTACATACACACATACCCCCTCACACACACACACACCCACACTCCACATTTAACATAAAATGAAAGAATTGAAGTGACTCATAATAATATATTTCTAAATCTTTACAGTCACTGGTGCATCACTCTGATTTGAGTCTCTTGTTTAAAAGCAATATCCCCAGAGGCTGGAAGTACAAACCACTCTATAAAGTGGAGCTCGAACCATTTTGAGTTGTCACAAACTTATTCCAAGAAATAAAGCTTCTAGTGGAGTTTCTGCAGAGTCAAAAACTCAATGATTCAAAATAAATTTGTAAAATTCTATAGGATTTGGGCTGGGGATGTGGCTCAAGCGGTAGCTTGCTCGCCTGGCATGTATGCGGCCCGGGTTCGATCCTCAGCACCACATACAAACAAAGATGTTGTGTCCACCGAAAACTAAAAAATAAATATTAAAAAAATTCTCTCTCTCTTTAAAAAAAATTCTATAGGATTTATAGTAATTAAAAATCAGCGTGACAAATTATCTTTTTATTTTTGGAAGAAGTATTGCTGGCAAATGGTGAAATACAAACAGCATTTTAGTAACTTGTGTTTTCATTTTTGACTTCTCTATAAACAATAATCTATAGCTTTTTGACTGTGGAGCAAACACCTACTCTTGGAAAGCAGAGGTGAGGTGTTATGAAAGTCAAATGAAGAGATTACCTAAAGAAGAGGTTGAAATCGGTTCTGTCAAATTCTTCTGCTGGTTAATTATAAAGAAATCTAAGATGAGCACTGAGAATTACTTGTGGTGATTGACAATAAGGAAGTCACTGGTGACCTTGACCAGGGCAGGTTATGTTGATGGAGTATGAGAAAGCTAGACCAAAGAAGGTTTAAGAGTATGAAAAAAAAATAATAATGCAGATTTGTGAGTATAGAAAACATCTGAGGAAATCATGCTCTAAAGGAAAGAAAAGAAATCCTATAGTAGGAGAAGATGTAGAGTGGGGAAATACATGGGAAATACCATGTTTCCATGTTCTCGGAAAATCAAGCAGCAAAGTTTAAACAGGGAGGGGATCCTCCACAACAGAAGGAAGAGTGTACAATTTTAGATTAAGTGATGGATCTATCAGACCAATGGGTTGAATTGAGTTAGCAAAGTCGGGTTTAACAAAATTCAAGCTTTTGCCAATCGAAGTAATTGGGTAAAAGAGGTAAAAAGGAATAAGGAGATATTCTTGAAAAGTGGAATATATGAGTGAGAGACAATGAAAATGTGGTATCCATGAACAAATAGTCTGCAGCATTGTACTTACTTAAAATATTTGTATATAGTTGAAGATTTGAATAAGTTAAAGTAAGTGTCTAAAAATTACATGATGTATTATTCATATGGAAATATAAATATACAGGTCTTCTCTATAATGAACACTTTGTATGGGAAAGATTCAGCATTAAAATTGTGAAATGGGGTTTGCTTTAAGAAGAAAGGGCTACAAAAGTTATTCTCTTCTTTTAAAATCGTTATGTAGCAAAGGACCATTAAAGCATTTATTTAAATAATTAACAAAAAGTCTAGTGCATCTCAGTAACTATGTTAAGCATAGGAGACAAAAAGGTAAGAATTTTTTACTGCATATGAAATAAATTGGCCTTACGCTTTAAGTAGAAGGTACTAAAATAACCAACTATACTAGGTGATATGAGAGCACAAAGAAGAAACAGTCCAAAGTATCAGATTTACAGCATTTAAAGAGAAAGTCCTAGAGAAATCCAGGTGTGGTCAATTGGAGCAGGCAGAGAAGAATGACAATATTCCAAGAAGAGGAACATCGTGGGTGAAACCATGCAACTGTGAAAGCACATGATGAATACAGGCAACAACTTCAGTGTGCATGGTCGGTACAACACTCATGGCTGAACAGTGTGACAGGAAGCCAGCCAGAATGATAAGACCCAGTGGTTACTATGGACAAATCAGAGAAACCAGTTTGTATCAGGAGGTGAAAGATTATTCCTTTCTTATGTCCTATAAAATGGGCCAACACACACCACAAAGATAGGAAAATATTTCTTCTGGGAAAAAAAAAGTTTAATCATCTCCATTTAATAGGAAAATAAAAATACAACAGATGTCATAACATGAATATTATTTCTTGTGAAATTGCAACAGACAAATAGAATTTCACTCTTCTGAAAACAGGAGGCCACATACTGAGTTCTTAGAAATTGTAAGGCTTACGAATTTGTTGCTAGGAGCTGTAAAATAACCTTCAAATTCCCTGATTCCACTGATGAAAGGTCAGGGTCTGTCAGCATGTTCTCCATCCAGCTGAGAAAGGCAGAATTGAAACATCCCTAATATGCTGGAAATAAAGGCAATGTCCTGATTTTACCTGCTGGCAGCCAAAGTCCTTCAGTAGATTGGTGTTTGTCTTCTCTTGGGAAATGACCAGAATGCATGTGCCCTCATCAATGTTCCTTTCCTGCTCCTCTTTCCTACTGCCATGGCTTAGTGACAGGCCTTATGAAAGATGGTAATGTAACAGGACTGTTACAGAATTAAAGTCCAGGCTGTTTCAGCCAAGCAATATATTATTCAGTTAGATGTCCTGCCTGCTGCAGTAAAATAACTTGGAAACAAAACATTGATGTTATAGGAAACAGTCTCAAAATTGGTAGGTCAAGAAGCCACGGTGAGTAACTTTGCTAATGTAATATTCCATTAAAAAGTATATGGAAATATGGTTAACATTTCTTAATATCCAGTACATAAAGAGATTATTTATCTTATAACAATAATAATGCAATTATTATCCTACTAACAATGATTCAATATATACTTTGGTGTTTTAAAAGGGATACTCTTTTCAAAGTGTCACTTATTAATTGTAAAGTCATACTGGAGCAGAAAAACAGTAGAAAAGAAGCTCTAGTTTTTAACACTATGCTCTTAATAAAAGTTAATAACTTCAGTGACTTAATATCTGAAATGCTGAATATGTTCTGAAGATTAATTTTATTTAAATGTATTCTTTAATCATAAATAAGGCTCATTAGGCATTCACACTTTAGAACATGTTCTGTTATTGGTTTTTTTTTTTGTTTGTTTGTTTCAAATCTTTATGGTAGTTCTGGGAAATAGGAATAATTTCTAGTCATTTTTCCATATTCTTGTATCTGAAGCTAAAATCCTGAGAATGACTCTTCAAAATGCCTCTCACTCTGAAAACATTTCAGATTTTAAGGGATATATATAAACCAAAGATAATGGTTAGGTCTCCAGATATCTTCAAATACATCTTGACTTCTTGATTCCCATACATTCATTTTGTAGATTCAGCACTTGCAGAAAAATGTTAAATTTCCAGCATATGTCTTCTTTTTTTTAATTGGCCTTTTGTCAGTCCTTTGGAGAATTACACTGTGGCTTCTCTCATGAAGTTAAATATGTGAATATAATATAAATGTGAATATATACGTCCCCTAAAAGTTAAACTATAAAAATTATATGTTAATATCCAAATAAATCATCTTAAGGAAACAAATCATCTTAAGGAATAAAAATTAACTTTTTTTTTTGTTGAATTGACACAACTGATGGGAAATAATGGAGTTGTGCTAATCATTTTTCTGAATACTTAACAAAAATAACTTAGAGAAGGAAAAAGTTATATTTTTTTAAAGAGAGAGAGAGAATTTTAATATTTCTTTTTTAGTTTTCGGCGGACACAACATCTTTGTTTGTATGTGGTGCTGAGGATCGAACCCGGGCCGCACACATGCCAGGCAAGCAAGCTACCGCTTGAGCCACATCCCCAGCCCAAGAAAAATTTATTTTGGACTCATGGTTTCAGTGGTTCAGTCCATGGGCAGCATCCTCCATTGCTCTAGGCCCAAGATGAGGCAGAATATCACCATGGAAGGGCATAGTGAAGGAAAGCCTCTAGGCACCAAATAGATGAAAGTAGAAAGAGAAAAGAATCTTGACCAGATATACTCAGTTACCTAGGTATGGGTTTGTTATTCAGCATGCCCCACCTACTTAGAGTTGCCACTAAGCAGTCCATTCAAATTTTAACTCATTAAATTAATCCGTTGATTAATAATTTCTTCTGATTGATCATTGATGAGGTTACAGTTCTCATAATGCAATCATGTCCTAAAAGCCCTACTTCTGAACCTTGCTTACCCCTGTGGATGATGTTTTCAACAAAAGTTTTTTTGGGAAATTCCAGATTCAAACCATAACAGGGGTAATGGAGAGAAGTTGGGTAAGCTGATCAAGCTTGTACTTAAGAGCAAGAAAAAAGTCAAAGACTTCAGCAAAAGTAAACCACAGACTAAGATAAACAATCAAATAAATAATCCATATTATATGAGGCCTTCTTAAGGCAATATTTCAGACTTTTCTAGCAATCGTGCGTGATTTCATTTCTTTAATTGTTCATGCAAACAGCTGGCTTCATATGTTCATTTAAAATAAAAAAAAAGTATTATGGTTTTGTGGAGAAATAGCCAAAGTATATCAGTTATGAAAATTTCATTAGAAAACTATTAGTGAAAGGAAAAACTATATTTTATACAAATTTAAAGATGTTAAATTGTCACCAATTACCCACATAATGCAAAATATTTCTAGTACTATCAGTGATCAAATAATTCAAGATTTAAAAAACTTTATATTTTACCTTTAGATGAGTTGTAAAAGATAATACATACTAATCAATTAATGGTTTGGTCACATTTTTTTAAGGCGTTCCAAATTTTCAAAGAAATGCCCATTTTTGGACTATAAAATTTTATTTATAACATACATCATTTTCAAATAATTTATATATGCCAACTACAACTTTCTGATAGCTGAAATATGGCATGGTGGTATACACCCAGTGACTCTGGAGGCTGAAGCAGCAGGATCACAAGTCCAAAACCAGCCTTTGAAACTTAGCAAGACCTCTTTCAATTTTTTAAAAAGAAACAAAGAAAGACTGGGAATGTAGCTCAGAGGTAAAGCACCTCTAGGGTAAAAACTCTAGTCCCAGACCACCCAACCCAAATCTGGATTTAAAGAGTATGTCCCAGTTCTGATGGATTTTTCAGCTCACTGTCTGATACTGCACTTTGTATCACTGAGAGAATATGAATTTACACACCCCAAAATGGAATTAACTGTGACTCATCTGGGCCTAACAAATACTGAAATATAAAAAACACTGTTGAGCCAGTTATGGTGGTGCATGCCTGTAATCCCAGAGGCTTGGGAGGTTGAGGCAGAAGGATAACAAGATCAATGCAGCTTCAGCAAAAGCAAGGTACTAACCAATTCAGCGAGACCCTATCTCTAAATACAAAATATAAAGTATGGCTGGGGAATGTGGCTTAGTGGTTGAGTGTCCCGAGTTCAATCCCCAGTATGGGACCCACAAAAAACACTGTTAAAACTGAAACTATGTTGTGTTAGCTAGGTTTCTGTTGTTGTGGCAAATGCTTGAGAAAATGAACTTAAATCGGGAAAGATTGTTTGGTTTATGATTTCAGAGATTCCCTTCCATGGCCAGATGGTTGTATTATTTTTAGGTCTGTGTCGAGGCAGACCATCAGACAGGAGCAGGTGGGGCCAGAAAAATAGAGAAAAAAAGATTAATTTTATACAAAACATCATTTCCAAATCTTACTAAACTATGAATCCCTAAATGGATTAATCTATTCATGGGATCAGAGCGCTATGATACAATCACATCCCAAAAATCACATCTCTGAACATTGCTACCTTGGAAACAAAGCCTTCAACACATGAGCTTTTGGGGGACATTTCAGATCCAACAATAACATACATATTACAGATAGGATTCTATGCATTTGTCTAGTGTGAATCAATATTCAAATAATTTTTATCATAATCCACAAAATCGTACACTATGGCTGCAAAAAAATTCTGAATTTTGTAGATATTGGTATTGATAAAGGTTTCAGTTGCTCATTTCTTTGAATTTCATGCATATATCCCTATGAAGTTAATGCATGTAACACCAAGCTGATAAAAGAATAAGAGAAGTTGTGTGATTTGAGCATATGTAATTTTCAAAAGGATATGCTTCTGTTTCAAACAAATTATGCTGAAAACGAAACAAGATTTATCAATAGAATACAGCTTTTGCAATGAAGAGTATTTTTTTTCATGCTTGGCTCACTTTTTAGAAAATTGACATAAATTTGGAAAATATTTAAATTCAGATGCTCCTACTATTTTAACTCTACATCTTATGATTTCTATATAGAGTATATTTGTAATATAAATTTAGAGTCTGAATTATGATATATCATAGGTAAAAAATGTTTTATCTTCTCTCCCCATTTGAACCGTTTTTCTCTGTTTCCCTGATGTCCAGAGCTGAACACCTTTATTCTACCATGTCTTTCCACCAACATGTTTTGCTTCACCCCATGAAAAGGATGATCATGGATTCAAACCTCTGAAGCCATTAGCCAAAATAAATCTTTCTTCTTCTAAGTTATTCTTGTCAGATATTTTGGTTACAGCAATGAAAAGTTGTCTTTGTGCATTCGGTTTACATTACAATTGTATTAAGAAACACTGATATAGAATACCACTCTCTCTTCCATCTATTTTGTTACTGTGAATCAAATATATAAACTTTACATGTTTCAGCTAAATTTTTTACATTATTGAGCCTATTATTTACAAATAAAATAGAAGCTCATAAATGTCAAGTTTTCATCTATATATATATATATATATATATATATATATATATATATATATACTGTGCTCATTCCAAATATATTTGTTGAATTGATTTGGATAGTAGATGTGTTTATCAGATAGTAGCAGAAGTTTGCAAAAAGGAAGAAGGGAGTAAAATTTTATTTTAGATGCAGAAGTCATACCCATGCTTAGTAGAGACAATGTCTGGTCATCAAAATCTGATTGCATCAGGGTCCTCATTTAATAATTAAATAAATATTTATTAAACTCTATCATGTTCCCAATACTGAATTAATTAAACGTTCCATACCATATAATGTCACTCCTCAAAAATTTCATCTTGCAATAGAGGAAACTCACAAATGACCAAGTAAATTCAATGCAGTTTGATAAAGCCATTTTGAGAGTATGCCAAAGACACTATTAAATCTCACACATAAACCCACAGATGGAAACTAATTTGTTCTGAACATCATAAATTCAGAACCTTGGGAACACCTGATTTAAGTACAGACAAAAAACTAATCACCTAAGAAGAAGGCTAAGAATAATGGACCATTATGATGGAAGAAAATATGCAGCCTGTTGGGAAAGCCAAAGGAGCCACTGCTGACGATAGGCCAAGTATTATATAAATTAAAGTCTTCACATTAGACAAAACAATGAGGATTATCGACATTACTACAACAGATTGTACAGATGACATCTACAGAGTTGGTTGGCAGTAGATTGAGAAGAAATGAAGAAAAATATAAAATTGCAGACAATGAGTAAGGATAACTTCATCACAAGACTAAAACAAGGGAGGAGAAAGCACTAATTCGAATGGGGGCATGGGGTTTGCTAAAGACTTTCATAAGGTAACATTTTAACTGCTGAAGGGAAAGAGTCAGCAATATATATCATGAATAAACAGAAATGAAAAAAAAATAAGCTTATGGAACAAAATTTTGGAGGAATTTGAACATTTTGATATATAAACATTCTGGTCAGAAAAGAATGTAGAGGGGAAAATACAGAAGTTTGAAAGTAGATAATATTTAAATTTTAAAAAATGTACTTGTTCATGGACAGAATGCCTCTATTTTATTTATTTTTATGTGGTGCTAAGGATCAACCCCAGGGATTCACACATGCTAGACAAGCACTCTTCCACTGAGCTACATCTCCATCCCCCAAATTTAAATTTATGAGACTCTCATAATGAATAGAAAAAAAAATAAGATTGCAGAAAGAGTAACTGCAACAATTAAAGCTTTGGTAAGCAAAAATTATTCAAGGAATGATGATAAGAAGAAAAGTCTGTAGTTGTTCTGTATAGAAACACCCATCATAAGTCTAACTACAGTACATAAAGAAGACCCAAAGTGACCAAAGTTCAGACAATGAGCCCTGGAAAGAAAGATCTGTGAAATGGCATAGGCCTCTAGAGGGTATGCCCCCACATCCTTCCATTTATGTAGAGAAAGTATAATGGTCATTTAGGGGTAAATTCAAGTTTTGCCTTTTGGAACTTGCCTGAATATTTCTTCTAATATTTTTTATTTGTGGTTGGTTAAATCTGCACCTGTAGCACCTGGAGATACAGAAAGCAATGGTAATGAAGCACAATGGAAGTCAAATTATAGTTTTAACAAGAGATTAGACACACTGAAGATATAATTATTACATGGGAATACATATTAAAAGACCAGAGAAAAACTTTGAGAATGAAGATAAGAGACAAAACAAAATAAGATAAAAGAAAAACTAAGGGAACTAAAGAAAAGAGGGAAAAATGCATAGGGGATATTATGAAGTTTATCCTACATAAAAAGGAGAATCCTAGGGAGCAAAATACATTATGGATAAAAGGGCTAAATGTAAATGTATCCCCTTGATATCTTAAAGCATCATTTATGTTACACTTATAAAATATGAAAATGATACAAAATTTTTAAAATGGCAAAAAAGATTGCATCAGTTAATAATCATAATACAACTACTCTTGTCATACTACAGTCCAAAAGCAGTTTGGTTTTGTATTTTTAATTCCCCAGAAACCTGGAGCTAATGCTTCAGAAAATGCAGATGCCCACTCACTTTCTCAAGGGCCACAGTGGACTCCATAAAAGTGGAGATACAGAAAGCAATGGTAAGGAAGCACAATGGAAGTCAACTTACAGTTTTAACAATGGATTAGACACACTGAAGAGATAATTGTATCAAAAAGTAGTGTGAGAAATAAAAAAAGAACATGTCATAATTTTACAAGGTTAAAATCATCAGGAAAGTTTAACGTTTGCCTACAACTAGTTGCATAGCCTCAAAACATAACTAACAAAACACAGATGCACATAAAATAAAAAATAGATACATCTACATTAAAAGTAGGAGAATTAACATAATTAACTAATAATTACATAAAGTAATTACACAAAAATCACTAAGGATATAGAAGTTTAGAAAAGAATAATTAACCAAAAGATCTAATTCAGAAATATAGAACACTACTTCCCAGAAGAAAGAACTCATTTTCTTTTTCAGTATATTTGGAACATTTTCAAAATTAAGTGTATGTTGGGTCATTAATTAAATCTTTGAAAACTTTCAAAGGATGAAAATTATACAAAGTCTCTGACCACAGTGAAAGTAAATTAAAAATAGTCACAAAAAAAGATAATTATAAAATATTATTTGTAATTAATAAATTTGGATAGAAATCACACTGAGTGTAAAAAATAATGTTTTTGAACTGAGTGATAATGTAAATGACATGTAGTTGATTTGAAATTTATAGGGAAATATATAGCATTAAATATAAATGTTAGAGAAGAATCTTTTTAAAAAAATAATAAGTATTTGTTTTAATAAGTTGTAAAAATAGCAGAAGAACCAAGCCTATGTGATAAGCAATTTGCTTATCTTGGTGTTCATAACCTGGGCAGTGCTACCTAATTATAGCTAGTGTTTACAAAGTTTAAAAAATATTAAGCTATGGGTTTAAAAATAAGAAGTCAGAATCTCTTAGAATTCTCAAAAACATACTTTTCTTTGAGGTGGTGTTCATAGATAATCTGTCTATTGAACTAAGTTTCTTACTATTTTTCTAAATGCTATCCCAAGAAACTGTGCATGAATTCTTAGGCACAATTGGTGTTGTCTTTCTTTTTGTCTAAATATATGTTCAAGATGTCTATGAAATGCAAGGATCAATGATGCTTTACATTGGAGTGTACATATCTGACAAGCTAATTGATTATTTTTATCTCTCTTAAAATATTTGGATCATTCTCCATACTTTTTTATAAATAATAAAAATTAATAAAGAAAAATTATTAATTTTAACCATTTTTACAAAGAACTGTAACCTCTACTGAATAGCTCATTCATGGCATATCAGAATAACAATCAAGATCTCCTGAGGTCGGGGCGTGCGTGGCACCCGGAGGCTCGCAGTGCATGCACGATGAGCGGCCTGATGCAGAACGCGCGGGAAGTGATGAAGGCCCTGTTGAGGTCGCCCGGCTTTGACAGAGTTTTGGAAAAGGTGACTCTCGTCTCTGCTGCTCCTGAGAAAGTGATTTGTGAAATGAAAGTAGAAGAGCAGCATGCTAATAAAATGGGCACACTCCATGGTGGTTTGACAGCCACTTTAATAGACAGCATATCAACTGTGGCTTTGCTGTGCTCAGAAAGGGGTCTGCCTGGAGTCAGCGTTGACATGAACATAACGTACATGTCACCTGCTAAAATAGGAGAAGAAATAGTGATTACAGCACAAATTCTGAAGCAAGGAAGAACACTTGCATTTGCTTCTGTGGATCTGACCAACAAGGCCACAGGAAAATTAATAGCCCAAGGCAGGCATAAGAAACACCTGGGAAACTAGAGACCCGCAGGTGCCCGAAGATACCCAACAGTGAACACCAAGTGTGAACTTGAACAAATTTTTCAAAATAAATTATCAGAACCACAAAAAAACAAACAAACAAACAAAAAAAGATCTCCTGCAAGGTTTATAGCACTACACAGAATCATGCATCAAAGTTATGGAACTAAAATCTTGTTTTATTCTAAAACATTTTTTCTTGGAATACCATGCATAGGATTTACATAAAGCATATATGCCTAGCAATACTGTTATATATACACACATTCACTGGCCACAGATAAAAGCAAAACTAATTAGATCCTGACAGCTTCTTCAACATGCTCCTGTCCCTGTTTCCAAAAATGGCAATCTTAACTCTTGATTCCACAAGTCATCATTTCCTGCTCCTGTTTTCACTTTACCTCAATGGATTTCTTCAAATCGATAAGTGGCCAATTGTTTAGCTTTCATCCTCCCATAAGTATTATACTCGATGGCATTTTCGGAACTTGTGATTGATTGTGTGTGTGTGTGTGACTTCAAATTTGGAAAGGCACTGCATTCATAAGAAAGGTTCCACTTTCAACTCACGTGATTTCAGATAGTGTTGGGCAGAAAGCTTCAGTCTGGTGCCTGTGGTATGATTTAGATTTTTATAATTTTGTTAGTTTTGCAGTCTTGATGCAGTCAGCCTGGTGTCAGAGACTGAAGAAAGTGAGCCTCAGGACAAAACAGGAGAAATAAAGGTTCTCCCTAGGACACCAATCAGACTGTGACTCATCTGCCCATCACCAGCCTTCTCCAGTGAAAGACTCTGTGTTACCATGATAGCCCAAAGGATCAGGGCTCACAATTTCCAAGACCTAAGAATGATATCTCTGCCTTGGAAATCAGTTTCTACATCCTCACATTGCCACCCTAAAAGCTACTGTGTATGTGCCTCTGGCCTAGTAATTGTTCTTGCCTTTATTTAATGGGTCCTTTTTTCCCATTTCTTGACGTTGCCTTAGATACATGAACTTCATAAATTTACCTTGGATCCATGAGCTTTATAAATTATCTCTTGGACATTGCTCCTAGAATCCAATTAGTGAGATTATGTTTTAACTGAGCTTGCCAGTGACCATATTATTCAGTAAACTAAACAGCATTCTATTAGGCTGTCTCTTGACATTACGCTTGATGATGTTAATCCATTTAAATTCACCAGTGGAAGGGAGCTAAACTTGCACATTTTCATGATCCATTATAAATAGAAACAGATAACATTCTGCAAATGAGAAAAAAAGAGAAGCACTTTGCTGTGTGAATTGAAGATAAATGATAATAACACAGATTAATAAATAAAAATAAAGAGACCCCTGGATCACCTTGTCTGGTTCTCATCCTCAAAATTAATTTTTTATCATAAGTCACAAATTTTCTAACAAAGATAAATTTTACCTTTGACTTTGGGAATACTGATATATTGAAGGTACTGTAAAAGCATTGGCAGAAATAATACTTCAATAAGAAAATTTATTGTTTTTTTTTAATAGAATGGCTAATTGTTAACAATATTTCCTAATTTTTTTGGAGCAAATATTTCTTGCATTTGTTTTTATATCTGTGAATCAGTCATTCAAAAGTCTGATCTTCCTTGCAATCTGTTTTTCATGAAAATGATTCTTCTCAGAATGCTTTTCTCAATCTTGTTTTATAGGAATAAAGGTGAAATAATATGCCCAACATAATAGTACTTCAAAATACAAAACAAGACTCAGAAAATTCCTTCCTTTTAATAGAAATAATCTATGTGAAATGCACACTATCATTACATATTTAGTAGAGTGAAATCTCTGAAATAATAGTGGGTTTAAATCTTACCTTTATTTCCTTCTATCTCTGTATCCTTTAGTAAATGACTGAGTCAGCCACATTATCTTCATTACTAACAGAGGGTTAATAATAGTATCCCATTTATGAGATGTTTAAAAGTGTTAAAGGAAATAATACATATAAAACACTTAGAGTCTTGTTTATTAAGAGACAATAAATTTAGCTACAATGACGATTAACCCCAATTTTAAATTATCATGTGGAAAAAAATTCTTCCACACTTACCTTTTTATAATTCTCACCTCTTTTGAAAAAGAAATAGTACTAGGAAAACTCATATTAAAATAACTTACAGATTAAATGGTATTCATTTGTTCAACAAAAGTTTTTTGGTCTAAAATAGTAACTACTTCAATGAGTAGTCAATGAATTTACTACTTAACAATCAATTTATAACATACTACAACTGTCATACCGTAAACTGGAGATATGTGCCATAAAAATTATTATCATTAAGTGCATTTCTAATATTAATAAAACCACAAATGATGGCATCACTGTTAAATAAGAGTAAATTTTACATTAGATTATGTTTCCACAAGGGACATGGTCTAAGTTTCAGATAAATCACAGTGCATAAGATAAAGATAGAAGAATAGATATTTTATCCTCATCCACAAAAGAAACATTATTTGAATTGTAATCCTTCTGAAAAGAATTGAATGATCTGGAAAATAATTCATCTTTTAAATCAGAATGAGATACTATGCTGTCAGAACTTATTTTAAAATGATAGATATTTGGTATAACTAAGTAATTTAAAGTCAGAGAACAATAGAAAGTATTAAACACAACCAAAAAAAAAATCTTGCCTGTTATGGTAAACTAACCTTAAAAAGTTCATCACATACCAACCACCCCTAGAGAATTCTTTTGATATATAGATATAGATATAGATATAGATATAGATAGAGATAGATATAGATATAGATATATATATAGATATCTGTGTGTGAGTATGTATGTATTTATGTTTGTTGTAATACTTTCTGACTATTTGAATGTAGAAGCAAAAAACAAAAAAACAAAAAAAAGAAAAGAAATGGAAATGTAGTCTTTGCAATACTCCCACAGAAAACTTATGTTTCATAAAATGAAGAAATGAAAATGAAATGAAAAAAAATGAAATAACCTTTTTTTCTCTATCACTAAAGACAATTATGCTAGTTTTTATGGTTTGAATATGATTTCTACCTCTTTCAAACTCATGTTGACGTTTAATCTCTATTGTGAAGTATTAAGTGGGGGGGAAATGAACCTGACCCCGGTATTTAAAGGTGGGCCTTTATGGGGCAATTAGGATTAGGATTAGATAGAGCCGTAAGAGTGGAGCCCCACGTGAATCCTGGGGTTTTTATTTATGGAAAGGGAGGGAGAAGAGGACATGTATGTGAGCTTCCTGTCTTACCATGTGACCCCTAGCACTGCCTCAGCACTCTGCCAGCAAGAAAACCATCACCAGATGTGGCACTTCGACCTCAGAACGGAATCATGAAACCAGATCAATCTCTTTTCATCTGTTATAAGCAAACTTCTAAGTATCATCCGAAAAGGACAGGGAAGGAAAAGGCCATCTTGATTTGTTGGGATTGTAACGCTTCTAAAATCTTATTCATCTCTCCATCTCTCTCTCTTTCTCTCCTTCTTGGTCTTGTTGCTCTCAATTTGATTTCAGCCGGTGGCAGAGAAGTTCTTTGCTTGTATGGATAACAATTATGAGAACTCACATTTTGGGGCTCTGTACCTAATGGACTTAGCTTCCAAAAAATTAACTATTCATCCTTGCCAAGGATAATGGTAAGCTTTTCCCAGGAATATAGTTCTGAGACTGGAGTATTTTTTTAGAAAGTCCTATGTGCACATAATTGAGCCTTTCTATTTTGTATCAACACTCATCTGAGATGAGGATTCTTTTGATAGCTCAGGAAAATGATACAATAAAGTTACTACATTTAAGAAAAACACTGATGCTCAGAACAGACTCTATGCCCATTTCTTTATTGAACATAGTTATTGTACTTCTTTAATTCATCAGGTAAATTTGGGTGAACAGATGTCATTACTTCAGGAAAAGTAGCATCATAAGCAACCCAAACACTTAAAAAAATGCATAGCTTTGTTTTATAACAAAACAAAATCAGTCATAAGCTGACTATGACTCTGCTACCATAAATCCATCATCACTTCAGGGAAAAAAAAGAAATGAAAGAAACAGTAAGTATAAAATAAAGAAATCTAAATACATTGATAGGAGATATTACTTAGTCTATAGAAATTTTAAAGTGAATGCTACAATATATTGCAGAGTCAGTAGTAAGACTGGATGTCTTAATACACTATTCAGAAATTTCATTTGTTTTCATAATTCTGTTAATAACTTGTCTTGAGAAATTTATTTACCCTACTTGAGTTTTAATTTTCTCATTTGAGAAATGAGAATGAGAATTTTGACTGGAAAAGTTTGAGCTTTTTTTTTTTTTTAATTTAGGACACTTGTCATAGTATCTGTCACATAAATAGACATTCTATAGATGTGAATCACATTTTCAACTTTGCTTTTAATAATGGTTGCTGTAATTGTCTGAATAGTCATACAATTATCTTTTTATTTGGTTACATTTACTAAGAGAAATATGTTTGAATTTATTGAACATATTTAGTAAAATTAACACATTTGTTCCTGGGAAGGTGTTTGACCAGATCTACAATGTACTTGTTCCTTTTACTGCTCCACACTGTTGTGACATAGAAACATTCATTGTACCCAGGTGAAAAAATTCTTTCAGGGATTGATCATTATTATATCACCCATATAGCAGATTTAAGTTTATCATGTTTTTCTCCTTAAAATATTGTTAATAATAAGGTATGCTACTTTACTCAGGGGGTGGAATTCATTACTTCTGGAATGATGAGAACCTATTATTTCAATTACAGTTCTTGTCAAATAATTAGACTATCATAACAATTGTGTTTTGCCAGATACATCCTTTCCTCAATATTTTTGTTTTCTTTCTTCTATTTGGTATTGTTTAAGAGCAATAATCAACTACATTAGGAGGAAAGTACTGGAACACTTTTTTTCAAAAGAGAGCCTCTGGCCATTTACATCAGTATTACCTAAATTATTTTTAAAAATGCAGACCCTGGGAGCTGGGACTGTGGCTCAGCAGTAGCACACTTGCCTGGCATGTGTGAGGCACTGGGTTCGATTCTCAGCACCATGTATAAATAAATAAGAAAAAGGTCCATCAACAATTGAAAATATATTTATAAAAAACGCAGACTCTGGAATTCAACTCAGAACAACTAATTAGAATTAGGATTGGGGTGTTGCAGAAATATGCACTTAAAAACATTTTAAAAGGTTTATAAGAGAATAATATGTAAAGAAGTGTTGTCTTGGGGCTGGGGATGTGGCCCAAGAGGTAGCGCGTTCACCTGGCATTCGTGGGGCGCTGAGTTCAATCCTCAGCACCACATAAAAATGAAATAAAGATGTTGTGTCCACCGAAAACTAAAAAATAAATATTAAAAAAAATTTCTCTCTCTCCCTCTCTCTCTCTCTCTCTCTAAACTCTCTAAAAGAAAAAAAAAAGTGTTGTCTATTCCTCAAATCCTTCGGGTGTGGTTGGTGCCACTTAAATTGAAGCTATTATGTGCCTAGGGGCTGGGGATGTGGCTCAAAGGGTAGCGCACTCGCCTGGCATGCATGAGGCCCAGGTTCGATCCACAGCACCACATACAGACAAAGATGTTGTGTCCACCGAAAACTAAAAAATAAATATAAAAAAAAATTCTCTCTCTCTCTCTCTCTCTCAAAAAAAAAAAAAAAAAAAAAAAGCTATTATGTGCCTAAATTGTGCTTGGTTCTGGAAACTTCATGACCACTTTCAGCCTGATGTGCTGTGACACTACACTATACTCTGGACGCAATTATGAGGATTTCTTTTAGTCACCCATAAATTTGCTCAAACCTATTAAGTGAGCAGCTAAGAATAAACCAAATAATGAGGATTACAAGGAAGAATAAAATAATAGTCTAAAATCTTAAAATCCTTTAGAGAAGAAAAGAAATCCACAGCTAACAATGACATGTTTAAATGGAACAGTGTCTAAGCCTGTTCAGGTTGCCATGACAAAATAAAATCAAGCACCACACAACCACATTTTCATCAATGACATACTACATAGATATTACGGAAGACTATATCAGATATGGAAGTTGTTCTAGTTTGTGTAATCACACTCTACAATGTTTGTACAAGGATGAAATCCCCTAATGCTACATTTCTCATAATGTATCCAATCATTAAGCAACACAGGACTGTAGCATAAACAGAGTGACTTAAACAACAATGTGTTTTCTCACAATTCTGGAGACTAGAAGTACAAAATCTAGGTCTCTAATTAGCTCTCTTCCTGGCTTGTAGATGTAGTTGACTTCTTACTGCTTCCTAACATGGTCTTTCCATGGTGCCTGAGTGTAGAGAGAAAGATTTTTTTTCCACTTCCACTGTGTGTGTGTGTGTGTGTGTGTGTGTGTGTGTGTCTTTGTGTCTCCTAAATATTACAAGGTAAGATATCGAGTTGGATTAGGGCCAAATTTTATGACTTCTATAAATCTTCATTACCTCCAAAAAATCTCTGTCTACATGTAAAGTCATATTGGGGGTTAGGGCTTCAATATTTGAATTTGGGAAAGAAGGAGACACAATTTAGTAAATAGTGGATAGGTCACAGAAAAGAGGCAAAACTATAGTAACAATACAAAAGAGAAAAGTTCAAAGTTATCTGAATGAAGGACCTTAAAAACTTTTATTGATTAATATGGTATTAGATTTGTACCCTGAATTAGGCAAGACAGTGGGGACATCACAGGAAAATAAAAGTATTGAATCTCTTTCAATGTGAATACATGAGGTACCCAATCTTCATCTCATTTATTTTCTTTCATTATTTTACAAGCTCAAGTTTTCAGACATCTCATATTTTCATCACTGTAATGTTAGTATCCTAAAAATGCCTGGGGGTAAGCTGTTGTTCCAGATATTATTTAAGTAAAACTCTCACATATGAGTCTCAGAGAAAGAATCTTTATAGATCTTAAGTTTAAAACTTTAAAGTATTAACAAATTCTTTATCTAAGGATCAAAAATCCTTTGAAGAGCTATGGGTAAAACACAACTGAGACTTTGGATGCTTCAGGGACTAGAACTCTGTCCATGGCTGATCATTATTGTTTCACCTCTGTATACAGATTTAAGTCTACCACATTCTTTATAAATAGCACCTATAACTAAGATTTTACATATGAATCTCAAACACATGGATTTTAAAATATAATGGTTATATTCAAACCACAGGTATTTGTGAAGTATCTGTATGATCCTAAAAGAGCATCACTAGAAACTTCAATTAAATGATATTATTAAATACATTCGTACTAGCAATTTACATCCTTCAATTAATTTGCATGAACTACATTCTAAGGAAAATATGCAAATGTGAGTAGAAATAAAGCACAATAATTAACTTTATTGATGTTAGTGTGCAGAGCTGATTTGAATATTGAGAAAAAGAAAAACACATAGAAGTACAGAATCTCAGATTCACAAGAGAAAAAATTCATAAGAATTGCCCTGAACAACTTTTGATGTTATAAATTTAATTGCACTCAACAACTTAAATCAGTAAACCAATAAAGCCTTCAGTCCCTTAAATAAATTAGTTTATGATTTCATGTAAAAGAATTACAGAGGTAGCCAGTACAGGGCCAGTAGGGTGGCTCCACACCACCTGAAGGACCTAGAGTACTTCTATCTTTCTCATTGTTAACAGTTTCTATATTCAGGAACACAAAATGGTTACTCAAAATCTCATCACTGTGGACAAGTCGCAGGAAGCACTCAAAGTGCCATTTCCAGTTCAGAAAGTCCCTTTTAAAAGGCTTTTTCTAGAAATGTTAGGTCCATCTCTTTGCCCAACCAATGTGAAATCATGACTGACATAGAGAGGTTCTTTTGTTTCTGCTACTTTCTTTTCATTTCTCCATTCAAATAAAATCACAAAGGGAGACAGGAAGAATACTTTCTGGATACACAAGCAGTATACCCCAACTTAAGTGGTAAGGAGGTTGAAATTTTATTAAATCTACAAGATCAAATATGTCAAAAACTTATCTTACTGCCAAAAAAAAAAAAAAAAGAATAAAAAGCACAGCTACTCAGAAGTTCACTATGACCATATCAAAACTAGCTCCAACTGTGATGTATCTAAAACATGATTTCTGGTTATGGTGTATATTCAGTTGAAAATGTCTTTGTTTTTGACATTATTTCAACATATTTTTGTTTCTTGACTTGTTCCAGTGCAGGTGGATTGCTTTGGAAAGGAAAAATTTCACTTAAAATGCTCACAGTATGTATCTATTGATTGTTACCCAGAAAATGACTATATAGTTCATATATTTTACTACAAATTATAAGAAATAAAATTACTTGGAAAAAAGAAAACCCACAGGATTGCTTTAAGCCAAAATGATTCACAGTGAAAAGAAGACTGTTAGCTTCCCTATGCAACTTAGAATAACATGGTCATAATTAATTAATATAAAAATTACCTACCATAGAGACAGGTATAAACCAAGGAGGAAAAAAGGACAGTTACTTTTCCTACAGTCACTTTGCAATACATATTTTTTCTAGTGTCCATGAACCCATAATATACAGACATTAGGTCATAAAGTGTTAATTTTAATGGTAGTATCAAATCACATGTGTACTTAAAAGATAATATGTTGTTATAAAACACATTTATTGACATTGCCCACATCTATAAATTACTTGAGATAAAAACATTTAAGGAATGAATATGTATACATTTTTAACATGATAGTTTATTCCATCTTTTAGCAAGAATGGATTAAACCATGAGATGAAAATAACGCTGTAGAATTAGCCCAGGCAATCCAGGCAATCTATATTGTTTTAAAAAGACCATGAATTTTGTCAAAAGCTTTTTCTGCATCTATACAGATGATCATATGATTCTTATCTTTAAGTCTATTGATGTGATGAATTACATGTATTGAATTCTCTATGTTGAACCAACCTTGCATCCCTGGGATGGACCCCACTTTCTGATATGTTTCTGTATTCAATTTGCCAGAATTTTATTGAGAATTTTTGCATCTATGTTCATTAGAGATATTGGTCTGCAGTTTGCTTTCTTTGATGCATTTTTGCCTAGTTGTGGAATCAGGGTGATATTGGCCTCATAGAATGAGTTTGGAAGTGTTCCCTCTTTTTCTATTTCATATTTCATAAAGTAATTTGAGAAGTATTGGTATTACTTCTTCTTTGAAGGTCATGTAGAACTCAACTGTGTATCCATCTGCTCCTGGGCTTTTCTTGGTTAGTAGGCTTCTAATGGCATCTTCTATTTCATTGCTAGAAATTGATCTGTTTAACTTGTGTATATCCTCCTGATTCAGTTTGGATAAATCAGATGATTCTAGAAATTTTTTGATGTCTTTGATATTTTCTGTTTTATTGGAGTACAAAGTTTCAAAATAATTTCTAATTATCTTCTGTATTTATGTAGTTTCCTTTGCAATATTTCCTTTTTCATCCGTATTTTAGTAATTTGAATTTTCTCTTCCCTTCTCTTCTTTAGCATGGCTAAGGGTTTATTAATTTTACTCATTTTTTTCAAGTAAACAACTTTTTGTTTTGTCAATTTTTTTCTTTTGTTTCAACTTCATTGATTTTTGGCTCTAATTTTAATTATTTCCTGTCTTCTACTGTTTTGGGTGTTGATTTGTTTTTCTTTTTCTAGGGCTTTAAGGTGTAACGTTAGGCCATTTATTTGTTGACTTTTTCTTCTTTTAAAGAATAAACCTCATGCAATGAACTTTCCTCTTAGTACTGCCTTCATAGTGCTCTAGAGATTTTGATATGTTATATCAGTGTTCTTACTGACCTATAAGAATTTTTTTAATCTCATCTTTGATGTTGTCTGCAATCCACTGCAATCCACTGTTCATTCAATAGCATATTATTTAGTCTCCAGGTGTTGGAGTAGCTTCTGTTTTGTTTTTTTTTTTTTTTTAATTTTATCATCACTTTCTAATTTCATTCCATTATGATCTGATAGAATGCAGGGTAATATTTCTTTCTTTCTTTTTTTTTGTATTTGCTAAGAGTTGCTTTGTGGCTTAACATGTGGTCTATTTTAAAGAAGGATCCATGTACTTCCAAGAAGGAACTGTATTCATTGGTTGAAGAATGAAATATTCTATATATGTTTGTTAAGTCTAAGTTATTGATTATATTATTGAGTGCTATAGTTTCTTTGTTTAGCTTCCTAATCCATGAAATCATTAATACATTTATTTCTTTATACCATTAACTCATAGGGAAATTTATTTTAGAGTGATAAATAACCAAAAATATAGTATTTGAATATTTTAGTGAATCTAATTTTATCATTGACATTAATAAAGTATGGCAGGATTTCTTTACTCTTGCTGTCTCTGGATTGCAGCAACCAATTTGCACTTGTCAGCAGTTATTTTTAGAATACACTGACCTCTAAAATTAAAATTAGTTTGAATGAGGATATCACTTTGCAGTTATAAGGTATATACATGTGGTAGGCAAATTGATGAGCCTCCAAAATGTCCATGTCCTAAATCCCAGAACCTACATATATGCTACTTCATATGATGCACTGGTTTCCTGTGCCTGCCATACAACAAATCACCATGAAGTCAGTGGCTTTAAAAAAAAATCACTTACTATTCCACAGTTCTGGAGAACCAAAGAATGAAGTCAAAGCAAAGATAGGACAGCACTCTCTCTGAAGTTCTTGACAATTCACCCTTGCCTCTTCAACCTTCTGATGGCCCCATGTATATTTTGTCTTGGGTCTGAATTCTTCCAATCTCCACTTGCGTTTTCACATGATTATTATTTTCTGTTTTTTTCTCTTTCTCTTATAAGGACACTTACCATTGGCTTAGGCTCCACCTTAATCCATAATTATCATATCTCAAGATTTTTAATTTAACATCCACAAAGGCCATTTTTTTCCCAAATGAAGTCATGTTAATGGGTTCCATGCAGACTTATAAACTGCACTATGCACCTCAGTACCTGTAGGAAAAAGGAAATTAAGATTACAGATGGAATTAAGATTGTTAATCATTTCATTTAAAAATTGGAAGAGTATCCTTTTTTAAATATGGTCAGTTCCCAAATCATCAAAAGTTCTTGAATGTGGAGAAAAAGGCAAAAGTGCAGGTCAGAGATATGCAATGTGTAAGGGACATTTGTGCCTTTTAAAATAAAGGAAAAAATCTAGAAGTTGAAGAATGTGGATATTCTCTAGTTGTTGGAGAAGACAAGGAAGCTTCTCCCCTAGATCCTTCAAAAAGAATACAGTTCTTTCAGCACCTTGATTTTAAGCAAGTGAGATGTTTCAGATTTTTGACTTATAGAATTGAAAGATCATAATTTTACGTGATCTAAAATCACTAAATTTGTATTGATTTGTCTCATTAGTACAAGTATATTAATATACACAACCGCCTCCTTTCATTCATGAAGTAAAAGTTATAAATTATAACAATGCAATAGCATAATCATTCTAATAATCTTTCCTTTAAATAGTTTTTTACTGTGCACACATTCATTTATTTATTTCACTAATACATCAATAAATATATACCAAACATATAATACTGTATTGCTGTGATGATGGTGTGCAGCAAATAACTGTCACTTTTCAATGGTGCATGACAGTGGTTATTATTTCTCAAGTATTTGCACATTGGCCAGAGTAGCTATGCCTCAGGTGGCTTGTTAGGTTCACAGCTCTCACTATGCTCCTTCGTCTCTGATGGCAGAGTACAATAGAATAAAAAGAACATGACAGCCTCAAGATTTCAGCCAAATTTTGTTGAGCAGAGTAAATGTCATGGCTAACCCTAATATTAAAGGAATGGGGAAGTATAGTCATTCACCTAAACCACAGCTATGTTAGTCAGTTTTCTGTTAGTGTAAAAAAAAAAAAGTCCAAGATAATCTACTTAAAAAAAAAGAAGTAAAGTTTATGTTGGCTCTCAGTTTTGGAAGTTTGAGATAGAAAAGGCTAAGCAGTGGAGAGTAGGGAAGGGACAGAAAAGGTGGACAAGAGAGCAAGCATGAGGACAGCCACTTTAACATGCCCTGACATACTATAAGACATTTCCTGTTTCTCAGAAAGGGGGTAAGTCTCCATATTGCAAAAATGATTGCATAATCCATATTCTGGCCCACCCACCATGGGACAACTGAAATATCAAAAAATAAAATCAAGAGAAGCTTATTAATTTCTTCTTATATGCCTTTAAAAGGAGGAGTGCTATAAGAATTAAAGGGCACCCTGCTGCTCCCTGGCGCAAAGAGTTCTGAATCTTTCTCTCACTTTCCATTTCCATAAAATTCCTGCTCACTTGCTTAACTTGGCTGAGTTGGAGGGTGTTCATTCTTTAACTCCAGAGTACAGGATCCTGACTCCTGCCAGTAACAGTTTTAATTTGGGGTTGGTTGACCTGTTGCTTTTGAGCCTGTGAAAAGAGAGTAGTATATCATGGTGGGAACATGTGCAGAACAAGCCATTCACTTCATGATGTGAGGAAGCATGAAAGAAGAACAGGAAGAAGCTGAGGTGCCCATGTACCTTTCAAGATATGCTACCAATGACCTAACTTCCTCCCATGAGACCCTACATCTTAAAGGTCCTTCCAGCTCCCAACAGTAACATTAACTTGGTATTAAGCCTCTAATATATGAGATTTTGAAGAATATTTAAAATCCAAACTATAGAAATAACAATGAGAAAAAGAGATGCAGCATTTTTTATGTGTGTTGAAAGCTATAGGTATAAAGAAAATCTGTTAACATATTCATGTAATATATATGCATAAACAAATAATTAAGCAAAGTGAATAAAAAACAAACATTATTAAAAGTTTAATATAAACAATAGAACAGAATATAAGTGTCAAATTAAGCTAGAACACTCAAAATTTTTAAACTTGAAGATTATTTTTAAACATAATACCAAAGTTAACATACACTTCTCCAGTTCATTAGCTCTGAAACATTTTATCCTGTAAATTATATCCTTCTTGACACACTTTCTTTTCTTAGGTAACAATGAGTGACCTTTTCTCTTACCATTTTTTATTGTTTTTTTTGTCATTTATAAGTTATGTCTTTTACTCTAAGAATTTATAATTAAAAAATTACTGCCAAGAATATAGAAGACCTTTCTAAGAATGAACTAAAGGACAACCCCAAGAAGAAAATAAATAAAAGATGATTAATTATGTGTACAATTGAAATTATGTCTACTTTTGAATATTGGGGGGAAATATAATGGTATATTAATACATTAGATGCTACTCTGGAGGGAAGGAGGCCATGGGTTCTATGGTGATTTTGCTCCACTGTTAATAATACCCACTGTTCAATGCCTTACAATCTTACTTTTGACTTAGGACAAAATTTTTATAGTGTTCCTCCTTTTAAAGGACATAAGAAGAAGTTAATAAGCTTTTCTTGATTATTTTTTGATATTTCAATAATAGCATGGAACCATTAGTGGAAAAGGATGGTCAAAGGGTTTTTAACAGAAGTTCATATGAGCTGCATATCATATCCAAGTTACATTTGTTTAAAAAGTTTTGCATATTAAATTCAACAAAGTTTAACTGAGCATAGTAGGATTTGTGAATCTGGAATTTCCTACAAGCAGAATGAATTGGGAGTAAAGCCAGTACTGAACCACATAGCTGGGTAACACTTTTTGACATATAAATTGAGGTGAGGTCCTGGTGCCTTATTTAAAACAGGTTTGAATTGGCTGCCTGTGATTGGCTAAGAGTTGGCTGCTTGTTAAAAGTATAGGTTACAATCTGTTTACACATCACATTAGATTATAGTTCACTATGTACAAAGAAACCTTTAGGTCAAATCTAAAATATGCATAGAAGCAATTTTAATCCAAACTTAATTAAATTTAACACACGCTGTTGGTCAGAGTTTAGACACATTTTCACCCTTAGATAAAAGGGCTGGTAAATATTAGCACTCTTTGTTGTCTTTGTGCCTTGCTAAATTTTTTGTTACTATAAGAAGAAATAGGGAATTGTTATTGAGAACATGCAACTTCAAGAATGTGAGGTAAAATTGAAAATATATAAAGTATTATAAATGACACTAAAATTTGGAAATACTGCAATTTTAAAATGGAGAGTAAAAACTACAATATAAATGAATAGAAATGAGTAAGAACAAGAGAGTAGTTAAATAATGCTTCAGTCAGCTATTTTACTGCTGCTATTAAAAGACTCAACCAGCCCAACTATAGAGGAGAAAAATTTATTTGGGGGCTCAAGGTGCCAGAGGTCTAAGTCCATGGACAACTGACTCCATTACTCAGGGCTCAAGGTGAGGCAGGACATCATGTCTGAAGAGTGTGGCAGAGGGAAGCGGCTTACATGGTGATCAGAAAGCACAGATAGACAGAGATCTTTGCTTGCCAGATACAAAATATATACCTCATGGCCACATCCCCAATGAACTATTTCATGTAGCCACACCCCCACCTGCCTCCAGTTATCAGTCAATTAATCCCATCAGAGATCGATTCACTGATTATATTAAGGCTATAATGCAATCATTTCTCCTTCAAAATTTTTTGCACGGTCTCACGTGAACTTTTGTAGGGCACCACATTAAAACCATAACAAATAATAAATATAAATGTAGTACAAAAATCAGAATGAAAAAATCAGAGGAAAATTATATTAAAAAAAAAAGGTTTACCATGTTAGAAACTATGGCATTTAGCATAGAAATAGCAAAGAACAGAAGGATTTTGTTCTTGTTGTTATTGTTTTTTTTACTGGTATCCTACCCTCATATTCTACTAGCAGATAAAACTTACATAATGTTGGAATACAAGACACAAAAAAAATCTTAAGGGAGAATTGACTGCACGGAAATAAATTCTTATGAACACTAGACAATATCTCTTCACGTAATGAAAGAGAGCACTCCACCCGAGGATAAGCATGCAAACATGTGAATGAGAATTCAAAGGTCATTTGGCCCCAATAATAGCAGAGTGTCTGAACTTGAACTCCTCCTGGTCAGATTAGAATAAAAGGAAATTGGGGATTCAAGATGATGGATTTGAGGAAGTTTACATTTTCAGTTGCTCCATGGCTCCAGATTTGAGCAATAAGACTACTGCTTTTCAGCAATGTGAGTGAAAGAGGGATTTCACTAAAAATCACTGTTGGCCAGAGTATCTTAGATACTCAGGAATTTGACTGCACTGAACAAAAAACAAAAAAAAAAGAGTATGTTGGAGCCAAGCTCCTTATGGCAGCAGCAGCAGGTTTATCACAACAAGGAGGAATAACAAACAAAATATAATGGTCAGACTTGGCAGCAAAAAAAAAAAAAAAAAAAAAAAAAAAAAAACCTTTGGACCGGAAAATAAGGCTGAACTTAGATGATCCAGAGGCTGTACTGTGAACTGGTCTTTGAAAAGTTCTCTTTGTTTCTTAACCGACAAATGGAGAGCTGAGGCAGGAGCCATCCTGAGTGAGGCAGCCATGCTGCAGGAGATGAAGTCAAGCGTCACCATACTGCCCCTAACATGGAGCACTCACAATAGAACTCAGCACAGTCCCATCCTGGGAGTGCATGGATCTGCTCTGGGCAGACAAAACCCCTAGGGACAGCATTTCCTACTCCATCCTACCTTATGCTATTGAGAAGGGAAGCTGAGAGCTATTTCAACTCAAAAAGTGGAATGAAGTACTGTTGCACATAGCCGTGACCATCCATTCTTGTCCACTATTTTGTTCACCTTTGGGGAGAGGATTCTTTCATTTTTTGATTGATAGTAATTATTTTCTTCTGGTGCTAATTGGTTCATTGACATATATTCATATATGTTTCTTTTTTTCCTTATTTTTAGCCTTTTTTATAGCAGCTATTTTTTCCTTGCCTTGTCTTTTGAAGCATAGGGGTTTTTTTTGGTTTATTTTTATTTTGTTTTGTTCTTGTTTCTAGTTCTCTCCTTTCTTCTACTAACCACTGAGCCACAACCCTAGCCCCAAGTTTTACTTCCTGAAAGCATTTTTTAATGTGTGTTTCACTGCATCATTGGCAAATAAACTGCTCTGATGATATGCTTAGAGTCTCAAACTTTATTTTAGTAACTAAAAAAATAAAATAAAATTCAGAATGAGAAACAAGGAACTCTCCCTTTAATCCTTTGGTGGCTTCAGAATGTAACAATGTCAGAATAAAGATGTAAAATCTTCACACAGATCTGGACACTAACATGTATAGTTTCTGCCTCATCTAAGCAGGATTTAGCCTAGTAGTAAGATCAGGATGAGCTGGATGTTGGGGAGTTAAGAAAGACCTGTAAGCCCAGTTAGCCAGTAAGACTTGGGCATACTCCTAGTTCTAAACAGGTAAATGGCCACCACCCTGATCAGCAACTAGGGACGCGGAAACACAGTGAAACCTAGCAGAGACATTTTGATGTGGAATATGATAAGCATGCCAGACTCCACGACCAACAAGCTGCTCCTGGATGGAAAGCAACATAGTGTCAACATGAAGTCACCAGAACCTTGACCTGAATCTTGACTCAGGCACATAGCCTATGGCCCTTTGGAATAATTAAATCATTTCTCTGAGCCAGTTTCTCTTCTGTAAAAAAAAATATGTCTGATCATAACTTATGATGAGATTACTCTGAGGATTAAAAGAGATATCAAAAACATTTAACATATACTCAGGCTCATGTGTTCAATTAATGATTTCTAGAAAGCAGAGGAGACAGTATGTTTAAGAACTAAACTGCATGGGTGCTGATCAAGCATTACAGATGCATGACCAAAGAGGACAATTAAAAGTGACCCCCCCCCAATGAACAGGAAAGTTGGACCAACCAATAAGAAGAGATGCAGCCCTGAACACCCTATTGGTACATACTGCTTCTTAAAGATGAGAAAGGAGTTTCTCATATTGAATAAAGATCCCAGAGTTGGGAGTTTGGAGCAAATATTCAACAGAGCTTCATCTAGCAAGCCACATACAATCTGAAATCAGACCGAGGGAAAGAACTCAAAACTGCCTGGCACTGGTGTAGCCTTCAGGGCCCGGGTGCTCCTGCCGTGGTGGCCACTGTGCTGGCGGGCGCTCTGAACGCGGCGATTCTCCCACTTCTCTGGGTGCGCCCCGAACCAAGGCAAGCAGAGAAGCAGCGCCGAGCAGTAGCTCGGCCGCAGGGCAGGCTCCATGCGTCCGGAGGCTGGAGGAAGAGGAGAAGGAGGGAAAAGATGAGGAAGAGGCGTGCAAGGGAGGAAGGGCCTGGCCGCCCAGGTGGGAGGAGGAGGAGGGGGATGGGGCCAGCCGGGCCGAGAGGGGTGGGGGGGCAGTCAATGAGCCGCGCGCTGCTGGGGGGGGGCGAGGTCTGGGGGATGAGGTAGGATGGGGGATGGCGCAGCCCGAGCAGCGGAGGCTCCAGCCATAAACAAGCACCTGGAGGAGCCCTGCAGGAGTGAGGCGAGCTGGGCGCACAGAGTAGACCCGTGGACCTTCTGCAGCGCCACCGCGCCCACTCCGCGGCTCAGGAGGCGGGACAGGCCCCGAGGCTGCGCAGCCGCTGCTGGCGGGCCAACTAGGAAGAGAAGACCGAGGAGGCGCCGCCAGCCCCGCCTGGAGCCCAGCGCGGCCACCACAGCCACCAGACGTTTGGGTTGAACCAGAGCTGCCCGGAGGACACTTCCCCCACCCCCTATAAGATAAGAGAGAAATTTCAAGAAAGGCAGATGAGGCCAGGAGTGGTGGCTAATGCCTGTAATCCCAGTGACTCTGAAGGCTGAGGTAGGAGGATCACAAATTCAAAGCCAGCCTCAGAAATTAAGTGAGGCCCTACACATCTTAGTAAGACCCTGTCTCAAAATGAAAACAAAACAAAACAAAACAAAACAAAAGGAGGCTGGGGATGTGGTTCCGTGGTTAAGCACCCCTGGGTTCAATCCCCAGTACCAAAAAAAAAATGCAGATTATAACATCTAAAGAAATAGTACATAAATGAGGAAAGAAAAGGGTCCAGAGGAGGTTATTAGAGACCTTCTTCAGAGTATTTTCTTGGGTTGGTAAAAGCCAGATTGTAGAAGATCAGGGGGGTGAATGAGAAAGCAAATGAAAGGAAGGAGCTGGGAAAGGAAGGAGCAAGACAGAGGAGGCATGTGGGTAGATAAAAGGGTCTAAGAGACTTTGGGAGCTTTAGATAAGAAAGAATTGAACATTTTTCTTATATTGAGGAGAATAGTCTAACTAGACAGGGAGGTTGAAGACATATGAGATATGATTGAAATCTTTGAAGAATCCCTGGAAGTCAACTAGGATGGGAACGGTGGGATCACATGAAGAAAGATGAATCAACTTGGGAAAGAAGCTGGGCATTAGATAAAGTGGAAACATTAAGGGAAGAGGTAAAGGTACTTTATTTGTGATTGAGCTTTCTCTGACTTTGAAATTTGAGGCAGACTCATTGGGCAGACTACCTGTGAAAGCTGAAAGTGAAAGTTTGTAATCGTTGCTGAGGTGAACAGAGGAGGGACTCGCCAAAAATCCCTGTTGTCTGTGGCACACAACTCTCAGGTACTCAGCTTAGATTTGGTTTAAGGGCACTAAACTCTAACAATATTGTTTAATTCAAGTATTTTTTAACTGTGGGAGAATAATTCAACTTAAATATTTAAGACATCTGTTGCTTAAATATCTGTTAGAATGAAATGTGACCATTTCCCAAGATTGTTAATATTCTTATTTGTTACACAGCCCTCTATGTTAATATTAATTGCAAAATACTTTGTTTTCATATGTATGTTTTCTCAGCTTTTAATAATATACGTTTATCCTTTAAAATTAAAATTAATTCAACTTATTTGATTCAATTTATAATAGCTGATTGGTGTTGAGTTTCTGAGTGTTTTGCATCATCTCCTTTTGACCTGAAAAGCTGTTGGTTACTGGAGTTTTACAACAGATAGTAAGAGCTGCTCAGAATTATTTGTAGGAAAAAAGAAATACTCTAAGTAAGCACTTTAAATCACACTAACTTAAAGTAAACCTTATTTGCACTCTAATTTTTTAAAGTAGTAAGGCCAGGAGGTTTATGATTTTAAAAATGATCATACATTTAGAAAATTTGAAACTGATTTTGTTTTCATTAGGACCAAATGAAATTGCTGATAGCTGATCATTTTTCCCCTCCAAAAATGTCAACTTCACATAGTTTAACCTAGCATATGTGTTATCTTTATTAGGAAATAAATACCTAATATTTTCCAAGTAAAAAATAACTATCCATCAGTTTAGAGAAGTTAATACACAAAATTCTAGTAAGGCATAGAATTATACTAAGAAAGACATTTGGCATTATTTAGGCATTTACCTGTAAATCCTTTTGCAGGAATTTCTTAAAGGTATTTATTGTGATATTTTATATGCCATTTTCAATTTTCTGCTGAAAATTTCACCAAAATTATTTTTTATCTAAGATGAAGATCAAATGGAAAAAGAATCCTGTCCAGTATTAGGAGAAGGAGTTTACAGTTGTGGCCTCATTCCTGGAAAATCTCTTATGTTTGCAACTATGGAACTATTGATGTTCATTTTAGTTCAGCATATGCCACATCTGAGTACCAAGATGTCAGACTCTCCAAGTCACATAGCCACTAAAACCCGGCTGTCAGAAGAAAGTGCTTGTCTGGTGGCAGCCACAGTCACCATTCTCTCTGATTTACCGTCCCTTTGTTCACCTGCTGGTACAGTATTGATCGGTATTTCAAAATGCATTATATGCAGTAGTGAAAGTGATCTTGCCTTGAATTTTAAACACTTATAATTTATTTTTCTCTTAAATCTCAAGTGTGAAATGAGAGGTCAGTCTTTTAAAAAGATTTATGTACTTTTAAGATCCTATAAAGATTAATGATTCAAAAAATGAAAGACCTAAGCTGTCTTTTCAGATATGTTTCAAACAAGACAGAACTGCAGACTGGGAAGATAGTAAGGTAGAATTACAAAGCTCATTAGTTTCTAATCTGGTTGACATTCATGAGAAACATTGAAAAGCTAAAGAATTTCAGAGGAGAGTGATATCCAACTCTAAGGAGTATCTAAAGAAATCATGACTAGTAAATATAATAGATATTGAAGAACTGTTGTATGGAAGCAAACTTTCCTTGTTTTGCTGGAAAGTAAAAATAATTATTAGTAAACATACTGGTAAATTTCAGTATAACCAAGGGACAATTTTTTGATTCTTACACATACCCTACATGTGTAAAAAGAATGACTTTCTCTCCTTGGAGTTTTGTAGGAAGCTACCTATAAGAATAGTGAAGGGATTCTTTTGTTAAGTTTGTGGTTGATTTTTTTTTTAGTTGTAGTTGGACACAATATCTTTATTTTATTTATTTTTATGTGGTGCTGAGGATGAAACCCAGCACCTCGAACATGCTCAACCACTGAGCCACAACCCCAGGCCCCCCAACCCCCGCCACCATGGTTGAATTTTTATCCACAAATTCTGGGATTCTATAATTTTTTCTTTGCTTACCTCAGTAGTCTTCTCATTTTCCTGGCTTGATTATGCTGCCTTTAGTACACTGAAGTTTAATTATATATTTTAGAATTACTAATAAGATTCACCAGGTAACTTAGATGCTTCTCAAAGTATATGGTAGTATTCTCCTTCTGTTTTTCTATCTTCTTTTTCATTTTAATTATGAAGGGCATGGACTACTAAATAGGTGAAATATTAGCAGTAACAAAATGGCTGGGTTGGAAAAAGAAAATATCAGTTCTCTCTTCTCTAAAATAAATGGCAATTTCTTATGTTCTTTTTTAAACATTGAATTATAGTAAAAGTAGTGTAGCAAATTTTATATAAAAACAAAGAAAATAAATAATATGAAACCATAGTCAGCCAGGCATGGTGGCATGCACTCTAGTCCCAGCTATTCCAAAGGCTGAGGCAGAAGGATCACTTTAGCCTAGGGATGTGGGGCCAGCCAGAGAAACAAAGTGAGACCCTGTCTAAAGGAAGAGTGGAAAAAAAGACAAACATAATTAATTGTAAAAAAAATAAGGAATGGAAACTTCTTCAGTGGCATTGAGTAATTATGAGGTAATCTGATTTGTTTTTATTTTAGGATGTATGACAATCCTGCCTACAATTCTGTTCTTAATTGCAAGAATATTAAAAGACACAGCAATAAAGTCTGCAGACAATCAGGTTCCTCTACCAGTCAGTGCAGCTCTTCAAGGGATTAAAAGTATCGTGACACTTTCAATGGCCCAAACTGAGAAAACTCAAACAGTGGACAGCTCTAATTCATAGCACTCTTGCATGTATCCTGGAATATTCACAACCAGGTAATCTGTCAGAGTTTTTTAAAACTTTTGATCTGTTCAGATATCTATCTGTTCTCTAATTAATTAATTATTTAAGTACTCTAATCAGAAAATTGCTGTATAACATTGAATTAACTCAGAGAGGTGCATTAGTCACATTTTTTGGATTTGAAGTTTCAATAACTCTGTCTGAATTATTGACTTTAAATATCTTTCTCTTAGAACTTTCATACATACTGGAAAGTTTAAAAAAGATATGATATATACCCAGAATTGACATGTGTTAGTATAATTGATATAAAATTGGAAAGAAGTTCAAGTATCTGTCACTATTGCAATGTACCCTAAATGGAACCATAAACTTGGTATTGATATATTTTATCCCAGAAATTTCCCTATTATAAATTATATTTTCTATGTTAATGTGTATCAATTATTTTAACAAATATACTTAGTATATATATATATATATATATATATATATGCATTATATAGAAAGTGAGATGAGTAACCATGAATGATATATATTTTTGTACTATTTAATTTACATAAGTAATGTTATAATATCCCATTCTACTTTTTTTCCCTCTGTAATTAATTTTTGGTTCTATTAATGTAGATAAATAAAACCTTCATTCATTTTTAACTCCTATGTAGCTTTACATCACATTTATTTGTTCAATTATTCATTCCTGTCAATGGATATTTTTGCTGTTTTTAGTTTCTCCCAATTAAAAAAGTTGCTTTAGCAAACATGGATTGCTTTTGCATGTGTGCTGTGAGAAATTTTCTAGGGTATATATCTATAAGTGGAATTGATGGCATATATTAACTTCCATTTTATCAGACATAGCCAAATTTTTCTCCAAAGTAGCCAAGTGAATTTTCACTCACATCAGCAGCATAAGATTATCTTTGTTTCCCCATATCCTGACCAATACTTGGTATTATTTGGTTTCCAAATTTTGTTATATGATGGCTAATATGTCCTATCATGTTGTTTTAATTGTTACTTCTCATTTTCCTAATGAATATAAGTATTTTTCATGTTTGTGTTTCATTTGGAGGGAAATCCTTAGTCATGTTTTTGTCCATTTTCTTCTGTGTTTGGCTTTTTCTCTCAAGTTTTTCTTTTTTGGCTATAAAGAAAATGTAGAAGAACTAAAAAAAAGAATAATAAGGAAAGATTTGTCCTGTTGCCTAATACAAAAATTCCACATAATTTAAAAATGTTTAGTAGCGCAAGAATCAGTGGATGGGACAGTAGAACAGAAGAGATTTCTATAGAAGACACATGTATTTTAAGCAAATAAACAATAAATATCATTTATTCATGATTCTTCAAATGGGTGTACCAATTAACTGTTTGAGAAATAAATTCTCATTATCCCTTCATCTTATATCATGATTTAAAATAAACATGAGATAAATTTAAATGGTAATATAAAATGTTTAAAATAAGAAAACAAAGAAAATACAGATGAGCTCTTTTTGGCAGAATGGCAAAAGACTAACTAACTATAAGTCAGTGAGAGATACTGCAGAGGAAATATACATATACACAGACTGATATATTGGCCTATGTAGGCATCAAAGCATCTTACATTGAAAAGTGTATGAAAAACTAATAATAATATCTATGTCACTGTTTATTCTATTAACAAATAAAGAGGCCTTATAAGAGGATTAATAACCAATAGAAGAAAGAACAAAGGAAAGAAGGCACATTCGGTAAAAGTGGTGGTGCACGCCTGTAATCCCAATGACTAGAGAGGCTAACACAGGATTGCCAGTTTGAGACCAGCTTCAGGGACTTAGTGAGGCCCCGAGCAGCTTAGTGAGACCCTGCCTCAGATTTTAAAATAAAAAGGACTGGGGATGTGGCTCAGTGATAAAGTAGGTTAAATTCCCAATACCAATTAAAAAAAAGAAAAAAGAAAGAAAATGCATACTTGGGGCTATATGTAGCTCAGTGGTAGAACACTTGATTAGCATGCATGAGGCACTAAATTTAATCCATAGTACCACACACACAGAATGCATACTCTTTGGCCTTGTTAATTAAAAAATTAAATTCAAAATTATTTATCATCAATACATTTATTTTACAATAATAAAATGTGTTATAAATATATTTGTCAGTGGGAAAAATTATTCATGACAATATATTTGTTGGATGGTAGAATTAAAAGTTTTATTTTCTTATTTTCTTTTCCATATGCTTTTTATATTTTGAATAATGTACAGATATTTAGAATGTGATTTTTTAAAAAAAATAACGTATAAGGGAAAAACTTTAGTTATATTAATGTAACTGAAATTATTTTAGCTTTATAAAGTGTTAATATTTTGCTTCTTAACATAGATTTTAACAAACTTAAAAAGATTAAATGCCTCATATATGAATGTATGTGCAGATTGATAGATAAATAGGAATATCAGGAAGAAGAAATGGTTAAGAATTTGTTATAAGTACTTTAGTTTTAATTTTGTTGAGCATATCTAGAATATATATATATATATATATATATATATATATATATATATATATATATATATATATAGTAGTTGGACACAATACCCTTATTTTATTTTATTTTTAAGTGGTGCTGAGGATCAAATCCAGTGCCTCACATGTGCTAGACATTCTATCACTAAGCCCCAGCCCTAGCCCTACAATATCTTTATTTTTTATTTTATTTTTTCTATGTTGTGCTGAGGATTGAACCCAGTGCCTCACACATGTGAGGCAGGCACTCTACCACTGAGCTGCAGCCCGAACCCTAAATTGTCAATTTAAAAAAAAAAATTTAGTTGTAGAGGGATACAATGCCTTTATTTTTTTTTAAGTTTAATTTTATACAGTGCTGAGGGTCAAACCCAGTGCCTCACATGTGCTAGGCAAGCACTGTACCACTGAACCACAACCCCAGACCTAAATTGTCAACATTAACAGAAAATGTTTGCTATTTTATCAAGCTGGTTCATTATATGAAGTGAATTTGAAGGTCTGATAATACAATTAACTTGCCTAAGATATTCTGTCCAGAGCTGAACTCACAGGAGGTATATTTATGCATGAAGGATCAAAGCCATGGGAATATTGATATAGTATAAGGCTAGCAATTCCCTTAATTCTTTTTTTAAAGATAGAGAGAGAAAGGACAGAGAGAGAGAGAAAGAGAGAGAGAGAGAGAGAGAGAGAGAGAGAGAGAGAGAGAGAGAGAGAATTTTTTAATATTTATTTTTGCTTTTCGGCAGACACAGCACCTTGGTTTTTATGTGGTGCTGAGGATGGAACCCGGGCTGTAAGCATGCCAGGCGAGCGCGCTACCGCTTGAGCCACATCCCCAGCCCCCCTTAATTCTTGCTTAAAAAAAAAATTATGGGCTGGGGATGTGGCTCAAGCGGTAGCGCGCTCGCCTGGCATGCTTACAGCCCGGGTTCCATCCTCAGCACCACATACCAACAAAGATGTTGTGTCTGCTGAGAACTATATAAATAAATAAATAAATAAAATCTTTAATAAAAAAAAAAAGAAAAAAAATTATAATGAAGAATTTCCATTTGGAAACCCTACTTCTTTACTCTAAGAGCTGAGATATTTTATTTTAAAATATGTGTATGTGTATTTATGTGGGCATACATACACACGTACATAAATCCCATCAAGAATGCTGCAAAACATTTTTTTTCACTTTTAATCCTTTGATTTTTGAAATAAATTTCAAACTGAATTTTTTTTTGAGAGAGAGAGAGAGAATTTTAATATATTTTTTTTTAAATTTTAGGTGGACCCAACATCTTTGTTTGTATGTGGTGCAGAGGATCGAACCCGGGCTGCACACATGCCAGGCGAGCGTGGTACCACTTGGGCCACATCCCCAGCCCATCAAACTTAATTTCAAGTGTAGAAAACACAAATATACCCTCCTCCTAGATTCACCAGTTAACATTTTGCCTCAAGGATTTATTATTATCCACATAACCCTCATACCTTTATTTTTTTTTTAATTTAGTTGTACATGGATACAATATCTTTATTTTGTTTATTTATTTTTATGCAGTGCTAAGGATAAAACTCAGTGACTTACATGTGGGAGACCAGTGTTCTGCCACTAAGCAACAACCTCAGCCCCTGTACCTTTATTATTAATTTTGCTGAACCATTTGAGAATATGTTGAAGTCATCATGACTCTTTAAATACTTCACAGATTTCCTAAGAACAAGAACATTCCTTACATGATAATAGAAGAATTATAAAATTTAGGCAATTTAACATTGATAAAATGCTGTTATTATTCATATGCATATTTTAAATGTCCTAATCATGACTTTTATAGAACTTTTTCTTTTCCTTAGTTGTCATATTTCTTTAGTTTTCTTTAATCTGGGATAGTTCCTCAGGGTTAATCTTTTGTGACATTAATTTTTGTTTGTTTGTTTGTTTGTTTTTAAGTTGTAGTAGGACAGAATACCTTCGTTTATATTTATTTATCCACTTGTTTTTTATGTGGTGCTGAGGATCCACGTGATAGGCGAGCACTCTACTGCTGAGCCACAATCCCAGCCCCATGACATTAATATTTTTGAAGAGTGCAGGCCATCTACTTTTGTAGAATGTTTCATAATTTTGAGTTATCTATTTTTTTCTTTACTTTTATGCATTTTTGGAAAAATACTATATAAATACTGTTATATCTTCTCAGAGCATTTTATAAGAAAGCATACAATGTTGCTTTGTCTCATTATTGGGAATCTTAACTTTAATGACTTCGTTAAGATTGTATCTGCCTTGTTTCTCCACTATACAGTTGTCATTTCTCCCTTTTATAACTAACAAGGAATCAATGGGGAGATATTTTGAAACTACCTTAATTGTTTGCTGTCTATCTAACTTTCACACAGTGGTTTTAGTGTCCATTTTGCCTGAATTATTTATAATTACATGTTTCAAAATGGTAACATTTTAATTTATTTTCTTGATAAACTGTGATGAATGTTAGGAGCAGGAGGGAGTTGTTGAAGATTGAATTTCCAAAAGTTTTGGAAATGGCACTTTTTTTCCCATTTTTCATTTTCAGAAGATTCTGTGCCCACACCTGATGAAGTTAGCATGCTGACAGCAATTGCACTATTCCTGTGGTCTGCTAGTAGTGAAATAATAGGAGTCCAGTCATTACAGAATGGCTGCATGAACACATTTAAAAATGCATTAAATTCATGTGACCTATGGGTAAGTTACACCTAAGCAAACATTCCACTTTATCAGGAGAATATCTGGTTGATTCATTAAAATGTGTTATATATAAGGAAAACCTAAATATTTACAGTAAGAGTTTTAAATGGAAAAACTTGAAAAT
Source organism: Urocitellus parryii (assembly GCF_045843805.1). Taxonomy (NCBI): domain Eukaryota; kingdom Metazoa; phylum Chordata; class Mammalia; order Rodentia; family Sciuridae; genus Urocitellus; species Urocitellus parryii. Next base: position 1,741,043 of record NW_027554054.1, on the reverse strand, counting down.
ATCACTGGGTTTAAGAAACACATTTGTGTTTTTTTTGGTTTTTTTTTTATTTTTTTATTGGTTTTTCACCACATTACAAAGCTCTTGACATATCATATTTCATACATTAGATTGAAGTGGGTTATGAACTCCCAATTTTACCCCAAATGCAGATTGCAGAATCACGTCGGTTACACATCCACAATTTTACATAATGCCCAATTAGTAATTGATGTATTCTGCTACCTTTCCTATCCCCTACTATCCCCCCTCCCCTCCCATCTTCTCTCTCTACCCCATCTACTGTAATTCATTTCTCTCCTTGTTTATTTTCCCATTCCCCTCACAACCTCTTATATGTAATTTTGTAAAGCAATGAGGGTCTCCCTTCATTTCCATGCAATTTCCCTTTTCTCTCCCTTTCCCTCCCATCTCATGTTTCTGTTTAATGTTAATCTTTTCTTCCTGCTCTTCCTCCCTGCTCTGTTCATAGTTGCTCTCATTATATCAAAGAAGACATTTGGTATTTGGTTTTTAGGGATTGACTAGCTTCACTAAGCATAATCTACTCTAGTGCCATCCATTTCCCTGCAAATTCTATGATTTTGTCATTTTTTATTGCTGCATAGTACTCCATTGTGTATAGATGCCACATTTTTTTTATCCATTCATCTATTGAAGGGCATCTGGGTTGGTTCCACAGTCTAGCTATTGTGAATTGTGCTGCTATGAACATCGATGTGGCAGCATCCCTGTAGCATGCTCTTTTAAGGTCTTCAGGGAATAGTCCAAGAAGGGCAATAGCAGGGTCAAATGGTGGTTCCATTCCCAGCTTTCCCAGGAATCTCCAAACTGCTTTCCAAATTGACCGCACCAATTTGCAGTCCCACCAGCAATGTACAAGAGTACCCTTTTCTCCACATCCTCGCCAGCACTTGTTGTTGTTAAAGAAACACATTTGTATGTTTACTTAAATATGCAGAAATTCTCTAATAACTTTGATTAGTTTTCGGCCATATTAGGAGAGATTTTCAGGGTTTCCAAGATTTATTTAAATGATACCCACTACATTAATGGATAAATTTATATTATTGCATATTTTAATAAGCCTATTCGAAACTTGTTTGTTTAGAAAACATGCTTTATTATTTTACAATGTTGAAGCCTAAAGTTATGATTATCAAATATTCTGCATATCAGGAAAAATAAAACAACTTAGGAACATTCCTGGCTTCCTAGCTCCCTGAATCAGAGTCTTCAGAGTTGTGACTCAGGAATCTGTATTTTTAAAATGCTCCCCAGGTATTTCTGATGTCAGTGAAGTTTGGCAATTTGTATTCTGCAAAGTGCTGAAACAATTTTATTCCACTATTCTCCCCCAATACTTATAACTTTTCTTCCTTCCCTTCTTCCTTTTTTAAAAAATAATTATTCATATGAAGTTTTTCTAATATAAAAGCCAGTGAGACTTTATTTTCTATGGCTACAAAACTTAAATTGGTATAAAGAATTATTTCGAGAGATTCCAATTTTTTTGAGAGGTTTATTCAGTTAGCTTATTGAAAGAAAGTTCCATTACTCTCTTTCATTTCTCTTATATGGAAAATAACATTTATATTTTCATTGTGCTATATTACATACATATTAAGATGTAATGTGATTGTAGAGCAGGTAAGAACAATCATGTGTTAATTGATTGAATGATCTCCTTACATAGGTACAAGCCAAATGTTACCAGCTTCTCCTCTCAGTTTTCCAGCATTCCAACCATGCCCTTTCAACTCCCTACATCCATTCATTAGCTCCCATAGTGGTTGAAAAGCTAAAAGCTGTTGAAAGAAACAGACCAGCCAGTAACAATGAACTTTTGGCTGTTCAAGAAGGAATTAAAGTTCTTGAAACATTGGTTGCTCTTGGTGAAAAACAGAACAGTAAGTATTTTTAATAAAAAGCCATTACTCCAAAATGAAGATCTGTATTATACATAAATCTTATTTGATATTGGACATAGGCATTTGCAACAGTAAGTTTACTAAGGAGCAATTACTGTCTGAAAGCATAATATTTTTGCTTATGTTAGTAACATAATGCATTGAATTGATTATTTTTATGAGCAGAAAGTCTCAATGAATTACTGATGACATTTCAACATACTGAGTTTTAAATTTTCTGGGAATATATCCTTTAAGACTGAGAAAAAATACATATGTTCAATAGATTTTTAAAAATACTTTTTTTAGTTGTAGTTGGACACAATATCTTTATTTTATTTGTTTATTTTTATGTGGTGCTGAGGATCGAACCTAGTGCCTTGTACTTGCTAGGCAAGTGCTCTACCACTGAGCCACAGCCGCAGATTGTTTTTCAAATGGAGCCTCTCATATGCTTGATGATCTGTTTGTTTGTTTATTTATTTTTAATATTTCAACTTTTTTTAATTTTTAAAAAAAATTTTAAAATGATTTTTTAAAAAATAAATGACAGTGGAATGCATTACAATTCTTATTACACATATATAGCACAATTTTTCATATCTCTGGTTGTATATAAGTTATATTCACACTAATTGGTGTCTTCATACATATACTTTGGATAATGATGTCCCTCACATTCCACCATGCTTGCTAACCCGCTGCCCCTTCCCTTCCCCTCCCACCCCTCTGCCCTATCTAGAGTTCCTCTATTCTTCCCATGCTCCCCGATCCCTACCCCAATATGAATCAGCCTCCTTATATCAGAGAAAAGATTGGGAATTTGTTTTTTGGGGGGAATGGCTAACTTCACTTAGCATTATCTTCTCCAGTGTCATCCATTTACCTGCAAATGCCATGATTTTATTCTCTTTTATAGCTGAGTAATATTCCATTATGTATATATGCCACATTTTTTAATCCATTCATCTATGGAAGGACATCTAAGTTTTTTTCCACAGTTATTGGGAGAAAATTTTTACCCCTCACACATCAGATAGTGCACTAATCTCTACGGAATATAAAGAACTCAAAAAGTTAAGCATCAAATAAACCAAATAACCCAATCAACAAATGGGCCAAAGACCTGAACAGACACTTCTCAGAAGATGATATCATTCAACAAATATATGAAAAAATGTTCTACTCCCTTTCCAATTTTCTGTGAAAAAAAATTTTAAGAGAAGGAGTATTTGAAAATGAGATAATTAAGAAAAAGTTGAGGGCTGAGGTTGTAGCTCGGTGGTAGGGTGGTAGAGAAATGCAAATCAAAACTACTCTAAGATACCATCTCACTCCTGTGAGAATGACAGTTATTATGAAGACAAACAACAATAAGTGTTGGCGAGGATGTGGGGAGAAAGGTACACTCATACACTGCTGGTGGGACTGCAAGTTGGTGCAGTCAATATGGAAAGCAGTATGAAGATTCCTTGGAAAATTGAGAATGGAACCACCATTTCACCCAGCTATCCCTCTCCTTGGTCTATACTCAAAGGACTTAAAAACAGCATACTACAGGGACACAGCCACATCAATGTTTATAGCAGCAAAATTCACAATGTTCAATAGATTTTTAAAGTAACACATTCTACTCCTTATAATAAAGGTATAAAAACCTCATAACAAATATAATCAGATAAGTATGAATACCAAACCTCATTGTTAAAATACCTCAAAAATTGGTATTTTAAAATTATTTTTAATTTAATGAAAAACTGCCACATACATCCATTTAACCAAATTTAAAATAGCTTAAATCTTACTTTATTTGCTTAATGCTTAAATCTTGATTTCATCAAAATATATTATTTGTCTTTAAATATTAGTTTTATTTATTTTAGAAAGTCTAAATTTTTTAAATAGTATCTTATGATCAAACATTATGCTCTTTACAATTTTCAAGATTCTCTTCCCTGCCTGTCTTCATGTTACATTTAATTTTAAATGAGCATATGTGTTCAGGAATTGATCTTGAGTTGACTCAACTGAAAATTATTTTAACTATTAAAGGCAGTAAGATCAGTGCTGGGATTACAAAGTGAATAAGATTTAGAACTCATCTTTATGAAGTTCATAGTAGTAAAATAAAAGTACACATAAAATTATATTGATTTTTCTAACATGCCATAGTGTCAGGGATAAATTTTCTACCAAAATAACCTATATATTAATTTATTACTAATTTCAACTAAATTTATCAATTTCTCTAAAACAGTTGTCTCTAACTTTCCCAATTTTGACACTCCTTCCATGCAATATATTAGTAATTGCCTCTTTTTATTTCTCCCCATAATCTGGGAATCATTAATCATCAGATCAAATGAATTTGTCTTTTACATTCATCTGTGCATTTTTCTCTTCTGCTATCATAGTTCTAGACTATAGATTTTTAGAAGGGAATTATTGCAATGGATTTCCTTTCTTTTTTTTTTAAGAGAGAGTGAGAGAGAGAGAGAGAGAGGGAGAGAGAGAGAATTTTAATATTTATTTTTTAGTTCTTGGCGGACACAACATCTTTGTTTGTATGTGGTGCTGAGGATCGAACCCGGGCGGCACACATGCCAGGCGAGTGCGCTACCGTTTGAGCCACATCCCCAGCCCCATGGACTTCCTTTCTTTTCCCTCCATTTTTTCTTTCTTCTCCTTTTCTTTCCCTCTTTTCCTCTGTTCAGGGCTTTGTGGGCCTTGTACGTGTTAAAGCATATGCTTTATCACTGAGTATCAATTCCAGTCCTGCAATAGATTTTCAAAAACCTCTACTACCTTTCCAGTTTCCTGTGAAAAATTTTTAAGAGAAAGAGTATTTTCAAATGAGATAATTAAGAAAAAGTTGAGGGCTAGGGTTGCGGCTCAGTGATAGAGCACTTGCCTAGTGCATGTGAGGCTTCAATTCTCAGCACCACATAAAAATAAATAAATACATAAATAAAGATATTGTGTCCATCCACAACCAAAAATTTTTAAAAAAGCAATTGAGTGATAGTGTTGAATGACAGGATAAAAGGTTATAACTCCCTTGACAAGGATGGAAGAGCCATTAGGCCAGACAGTAGGCATAAGATTAAGACATTGCCACTTTCTTCTATGACATCTAACCATCATTTTTTCAGAAAAATAGAAGGGACATTGGAAGAGTAGAAGTGTGCTTTGCAGGTAGGGGGACACATTGGGGAGGAAGGAGGCAAGGGGAAGGGGAAGAACTGGGGAATGTAGTTAACCAAATTATTCTAGGGACATTTATGAATATATCACAGTGCATTCCAATTTATATGTAACTATAATGCATCAAGTGAAAAATAAGTCCATAGAAGGAAGACCAATAGAAAAGAGGAAGGGAACCAGAGAGAAAGCAAAGGAAAAGTAAGAGGTAAGGAGTATTAGGATTGAAATGGAGAAAACTATGTTACTTCTTTTATGAATATGTCAGAATGAACTCTCCTTTTATGTATAACTATAATGCACTGAAAAACAAACTTTAAAAATCAAGGATAAAACAAATTCAAGAATTGAAAATTCATGCAGTGGCTCTGGAGGCTGAGACAGGAGAATTGCAAATTCAAAGAAGCCTCAGCAACTTAGTGAGACTATGCTTCAAAATAAAAAATATAAAAAGGGCTGGGGATGTGCTCAGTGGTTAAGTGCCCCTGGGTTCAATCTGTAGTACCAAAAGAAAGGAAAAAGAAAATTTACCCCTTTGGAATCATATCACTCAATATAAAGGTAAGTCTAAAAATGTTGCTGTCAAATTAATATATTTATTCATTTATTTGATGGTACCCTCCTAATGAATGTTCTATTCATTAATAAGATTCATTTGCCTGTGTGTGTGTGTGTGTGTGTGTGTGTGTGTGTGTGTGTGTGTGGTACTGACATTGAACAGGGCCTTAAGCACACTAGACAAGCATTCTACCACTGAGCTACACCTGCACTGTGTTTAGCCTTAGATTTTAAATTTTTAAAAAGCCAGCTACTTATTCTACCTTTTAAAAGTCTTGGTATAATAAAAAAAAACATTTGTAATCTGAATAAAGCTGTCCAAGGCTATCAAATGACTTCACATATTATAAAATTCCTCTATTTAAAGTGTACAATTCAGTTGTTTTATTATAATCACAGGGTAGTACAACTCTCACTATAGTCAATTTTGAACATTTTCATTACTCCCAAAAGAAACTCCATATATTTTACCTGTCATCTCACAATTTTCCATTTCCCATCAGCCTTAGGCAACTGCTAATCTACTTTCTGTCTCTATAAATTTTCTACAGTGGTATTTCATATAAATGAAGTAATATAATATGTGGTCTCTTGTGACTGGTTTTTTATCTGTGCAAAATATTTCAAGGCTCATCCATGTTGTAGTGTGAATCAGTAATCCATTCCTTTTTATGGCTGAATAATATTCCATTGTATATATGCCACATTTTATCATCAACTGATATATTTTATGAGTTGAAGGACATTTGGTTACTTTCACTTTTGCCTGTTATGAATATGATGTTCTGAATAATTATGTACCAGTTATTGTGTGTGTGTGTATTTGTATACTTATATATACATTTTTTTTTGTTTTGGGTACTGGAGATTGAACCCAGTGGTGCTTAACTACTTAGCCATATCCCCAGCCTTTTATATGTTTCATTTTGAAGCAGCATCTCACTAAGTCCTCAGGGCCTCACTAAATTGCTGAGGTTGGTCTTGAAATTTCTATCCTCCTGCCTCAGCCTCCTGAGTCACTAGGATTACAGGTGCACACCACCATGCCCAGCTGGATACATGTTATAATCTTTTGAGTATATCCCTAGGAGTGGAAGTGCTGAATCAAATAGTAACTTTATATTTAACTTTTTAAGGCACTGCAAGACTGTCTTCTAGTCTCATTTTTTTGCACACATGCATGTGTACACATATCTCCTTTTCAGTCATCTATTTATATATTTATTTCTGCCTTGGCTATTTTTTGCTGTTCTTGGTACCTCTCAAACTTTTCCCATAATTACCCTTTTCAGAGTAGACTGCATCATATCTTAGTAATGTCTCTCTTCCCCTCCTCCCTGCCTCTCTCCTTTTCTTTCTCTCTCTCTCTGTTAGTACATCTTTATTCTTTCTCTAAATATTTTTAAGCCATTGATAACTTAAATTCTAATTATCTACAATCAACTATCAAAGGAAATTCTTTTTGATGCTTTGTATTTATTAATATTTCCCCAGCCCATGAGATTTTTACAACCCAAAAAATCATATATATTTAGATTATAAACATCCAGTGTCATATAGCTAAAAGCAGAAGCAGCATTATAGCCAGTGAATTCTGAAGCATAATCTAAGTAGTTTAAATAGCATAAGCAATAAAGTATCTTCTGTTTGCTTTCCAAGTTCTCATTAATCAATATTATAGGTTTGGCTTCTCAATTTATCTAGAGAAAAATAAGCTCTGAAGTCAGGTGTTCCTGTTCTGAATAGATTCTACTATTCACAGGGATAAAATACAGGACCACATCTACAAAATGAGTGGAAAATTTACTAGGTATTTTTTCTTAGATCTTTTACGTATCTAAAAAGTACATCTGTCTTCATAGTTATCTGCTTATTTTTATCAAGAGTGAATCTTTGAATAATCCTTTAATATTGGCAAATAATAATAATATTAAGTTTGATAAATATTCTTTACATGTGTGTAAAATTGTTGTTACAGTATGACAGCATAAAACATCAAATATTTAATGCAGGCACAGAAATTATAAAGTATTCCAGATCATGGGGCTTGGGATGTGACTTAGTGGTAGAGAGCTTTCCTAGCACATGTGAGGCACTGGGTTTGATCCTCAGCCACATAAAATAAATAAATAAATGAAGTTGCAAAAAAATATTGCAGATCATTAACTATCAATAAAAGCTGCCATTTCTCGGCTGGGGCTATAGCTCAGTGGTAGAGCGCTAGCCTAGCAAGCATGAGGCCCTGAGTTCGATCCTCAGCACCACATAAAAATAAATAAGATAAAAGCTGCCATTTCTGTTGAATGCCAGACTTGTGTTAGACACTTTATATTCATTATGTCTTCCATTCAAACAGTACTGAATGATGGATATAATTAGCCAATTTCCAAAACATTTAATTTATGAAATAACTATTTAATTATATGCATTACTATTCCTCACATTTGGGGGGGTGGGTATCAGAGATTGAAGTCAGGGATGTTTAACCACTGAACTGCACTCCCACCTTTTTAAAGAATTTTTTTATTTTTTTATTTTGAGACAGTGTGTCACTAAATTTCTGAGGCTGACCTTGAACTTGCAGTCCTCCTGCCTCAGCCTCCCGAGTCAGTGGGATTACCAAACTATGCCACCATACCCAGCTACACATTTTCTTCATTCTTAATTGGAATTTTTATGTTTGTGTAAGAAATGGCTAAAGTATAGCTATAAATAAATTTCTTTTCTTAATACTTTCCATCAGATGGGTTATTTTAAAAACCTGATTTAATCATTATAAGTTCATCTCTAGTTCTTTCTTATACAGCTCACAGAATTTTACTTAAGAATTTTATATATCAATCATAACTATCCCAGGTTTTTATAAAAATTATCCTAAGCAAGCATGTGATAATCATGTCTACCAGTGACAAGTTACAACTACTCTTTCTTTCCTATTTACTCTATTCTTTTCCCAAAGAGGAATTTGTTTACACCCTTTGTCCGATATCCACAATTCTCTGTCTCTGTCATTGGAACTCATGGCTTTCTACCTCAGTATGTTCTCATACCTGTAATGTCTTTTTCCCTACCCCACTACTGTCAATTCTAGTCAAAGAATCCATAGAAATTTAAGTGGACTTCTTCGAGTATTCTAACTTCCATTATTGATACTTTCTTCCTTTCTTTTTCCTTTGTTTTTGATTATTTTCTTTACCTCTTTCTTCATTTCAAATTATTTCAAGTTAGAGAGAAAAATGGCTTTTGTTTTGTTTGTGAAAAAAGGGCTTTAATCTTTTGGTTGGTTGGTTGGTTGGTTGGTTGGTTGGTACTGGGGATTGAATCCAGGGGTTTTTACCACTGAGCTGTATTGTCAGCCCTTTTTATTTTTAATTTTGAGTCAGGGTCTTGTTAAGTTGCTGAGTATTTTTGCTGAGGTTGCTGAGGCGACCTTGAACTTGGGATCTACTTGCTTCAGCCTCTGGAGTTGCTGGGATTACAGGATAGTGCTACTATGCCCAGCAAGGGCTTTAATCTTGTCCAATGAGCATATAAAGAGACTCAGAGGAAAAAGGAAAGTCAATTTTATATCTTGTTATGAATTAATTTATTTCAATCATTAAGTTTACATTCAGCAAAATTTTGGAAAAATTCCCAGAACTCACCAACCAGAACAAATGTTAATATTTGACTTTATTTATTTCCATAGTTGCAATCATCCTACATAGTGGATGTTGTATCTTGCTTTCCTCTATTTATTTTATAAGCATTTCCCCCATACTACTACTCTGAAAATATAAGAGGGATTTAGCAATGACATTTTGATGGCTGGCTACTTAATGTTGGATGTGCCATTATCAATATCCTGTACATGGACACTTTGTTTCCAATTTTTACATTTCAATAAGTAATTTTGCATTTGACTTTTGAAAAGTCAAACTTTGTATATTATTTTTTAGGATAGATTTCCTAAAAGGGTTATAAAAATATAACCATTTTCTAGTCCTACCAGGGACAAAAAAAAAAAAAAAAAAAAAAACAGACTTGAATTTTGATAGATTGTTGAATCTTTAGAATGTATTTTTTTTTTGAATAAACAGATTTGAAAATGAAACTGGGTCACTCTTTTCCAAACTCCAAGAAAATAATACAAAGGAGACCTTTTACATTGCCAAATATTTTGATATAACGAAGTGTTATATTTTTTTAATGGCATTTTAGTTGAGCAGCAAGTAGAAAAGTTAATGGAGTTTGGGCTGTTTTTAGTGAATACTAAATTTTTGATAGTACTGTTTTGAATACTGTGAACCCCAGTGTGTATATATAGGAGGTGGAGAAGGGTAGAGAATGTCAAGGACAATGACAAACTGATGTTCATTTAAGCCAAGTGATTTAGAGGAACTCAGGTTTGAAAAGAACCATGTGATCATTAACTTTTAGGTAGGAGGTCCAGGATAGCCCACCTGCATAAACAGGTCAGTATGTCACATAAGGGTTTTCCAAATTACTTAAAAAAAATGAGTTTCCTGGGGCTGGGGTTGTGGCTCAGAGGTAGTGAGCTTGCCTGGCATGTGTGAGGCTCTGGGTTCCATCCTCAGCACCACATAAAGTAAAATGAAGACATTGTGTCCACCTATAACTAAAAAATAAATATTAAAAAAAGTTTCCTAAGCTGTAAAATAAAAATGGAGCTGGGTGTGGTGGCTCACACCTGTAATCCCAGTGGATCTGGAAGCTGAGGCAGGAGGATTGTGAGTTCAAAGTCAACTCAGAAACTTAGTGAGACTCTAAGTAACTCAGTAAGACACTATCTCAAAATAAAAAGTGCTGGCCCAGTGGTTAAGAGCCTCTAGGTTCAATCCCTAGTAAGCCACCAGCTCCTCAAATGGATTGCCTTATGACAGTGCTTTTATTCACACTGGACACATGAATAAGGAGAACTTGAATTCCGCTTTATCAAAAAATTTTGTGATATGATTCTCCAAGGCTGTCTTTTATTCATTCATTGGACAATTTATGTATGACAGATGTTGGGAATATAGTGGTCAAACAAAAAATCTATCATAATAGGCTTACATTCTGGCAGGAGATGGAATAAAACAATCACAGATGGTAGTAAAAAGGAAGGAATGGTATGAAATATGGCATGCAAGAGGACAAAAGGTAACATTCTTTTTAAAGGTTATCAGGAGCCCTTTAGATTTACTTTTTTGTTGTCGTCTTTTTTTTTTTTTGTAACAGACATTGAACCCTGGGTTGCTTTACCACTGAGCCACATCCTCAGGCATTTTTTATATTTTATTTAGATACAGGGTCTTGCTCAGTTTTTTAGTACCTTGCTACATTGAACTTGCTGACTTTGAACTAGTGATCCTACTGCCTCAGCCTCCTGAGCTGCTGGGATTACATGTATGAGCCACCATACCCAGCCACATTTACATCTTAAATAACCTGTTAGTTGTCTCAGAAACTCCTCAAACTTGGTTAATTTAAGATTGAACTCTTCATCTCCTTACCTAAAACCTGCTTCTGTGACCATGATCTCCCACTCAACAGCTAAATTCTCATTTTGCTTAAGACATAAGCATATCATCACTTACAATTCCGGCCTTCTCGCTCACTATGCTTAATACATCACCAGATCTCAATAAATTTTTTAAAAACATGGAATGCTTCAGAAATTCACATGTCATTCTTGCACTTGAGCTGTGCTAATCTTCTCTGTGTGACTCCAATTTTAGTGTATATGCCGCCGAAGTGGGCACAAGTCTCAATATCTTACCAAATCCTTCCATGTGTCTTTATTATTACTGTTACTACCCTACTCCAGTTCCCCATGCTCATTTGCAGTACAGATGATTCTTGACTTAACAATGTTTCATCTTAAACTTTTTTGACTTTATGATGGTACAAGCAAGAGTGCTACACATTCAGTAAGCATCATACTTCAAATTTTGCATTTTAGTCTTTTCCCAGGTGAGGAATAGCCATAGGATAGTCTCTCTCCATGTTGAGTAGTGGCTGTGAACTGCTGCTCCTGGTCAGCTTCAGTTGAGCCTCGTGCTACTAAGAGGAAACACAACCATGTCTCTACAGTGTACCCTGTTGCTAAGCTAGGATGTTCGGTAGGTTAGGTATATTCATACATTTCTGACTTATGATGTTTTCAATTTAAGATGATTTTATCAGGATAAAACTCCCATTATAGGTGAAGAAGTAAAAATATAGCTGTGGATGGTAGGCTCAGCCTGGGTAGAAATCCAGCTATGTCACAACTTGTATAACACTGGTAAGTCACTTGTTTGTTTGTTTTTTTGCCTCAGTTTCTGTTTCTGCAAAATAAGAACAATAATACTGTTTATCTCATAGAGTAGCTCTGGATTTGCTGTTTTCTACACACAAAATCAAATGACATATATTAAAATTTGACACCTTATTAAAAACTCTTCAGCTGGTTACCTTAGATAAAGACCAACTCCTCAACACAATTCTCAAGGTCCTACATAACCTGGCCCCTGCCTTCTGGTATCTATGGCCATGTGTTAGTATCCTTAGATGTCCAATAAAGATCGAATTTACCTTATGGGGACATTGTAAAGTTTGAATTAAAACACATGAAATGCTCTTCTTAGTACATGTTCAATAAATATTAACTATAAAATAATTGTTATTACTTTTTGTGTCAGCAATATTGGGTTTCTTTCATCATACTTTTCTTCCTCTGAGTATTTGAACTCTGCTTTAAAACTCTATTCTGCCCTCTTCCTTTTAAAAAAATTAAGGAAGAATTAATTTTTAATTAATGTTGCAGCATTAATTTGGATATTGCCAAATACTAAGAATCATTTTATTTAAATTGTCTTGTTTTCCCTAGTAAATTTATATGTATTGGCTAAATTTGAATGCAGTCAACTTATTGGTCATATTAAACATTGTGAGTTCATGGGAAAGTCTGGATTAGCTGGTTCAAACCAGTCCCACTCTCCTACTCTTGTTACTTTATGTCCTGCTGCTGAGGGGAAATCTGGAAAAGGAGATAACATAGATAATGGTAGAATTTTCCATTTTAGAGAACAAGAACAAGTACTATAACACATATTGAACAATAATAGTACCCTATGGAGAGCCTGCAGAATAGAGTTGTAGTACATTCAAAATATATTAAATCCTGTTTTAAAAAAATCTAAGTAAAGCATGTGTCTTCAAAAACTTAAACAGACATTAACTTCATTTTTCTTTGTTTTCTGGCACAAAGTCCAGATATTTTTCCCCTGTCAGGTTTGTAAAAAAATAATGTGCAAAAGTATATCACATTTTAATTCTTTTGAGAAGCAGTCTAACAGGAGTTTGGAGAGGTGGTGCTGTTCTGAGTAATTCACACCTAAATGAAGATTGTGTGTCTTCTGCTGAGAAAGTGGCTATACCTAGAAGCCAGTGTATTTCAGTTGCATTCTTGGCAGGAATAGCCAGTGTTCAAAAATGTTCTTACACACACACACACAGACACGCACACCCCCCCACACACACACAGAGTTATTTTTAGAGAGTGAAGGTTATATAATTGTTTGAAATTCAGTTCTTAGCTTAGAAATGGGGACACTTTAGTTATTAAAAAAACAATATTTGTTGAGTAGAATTTTCATTCACTGGAAATTTTAAAAGGGAAAAGGGGTAGAGAAACAAGAGATGGAGTTGAAGGGGAGAAAACCAGAATATGGTTTTGTATGTGGTTTTGAATATGTCAAAACCCAGTCTTTGCTTAGAAAAATAGAATTTGATCACCATTAATATTCCAAGAGAAGTCTTGCTACAGTTTCAGAACTGTGTAATCAATTTGGTCTTTCCTGTGTTATTTAAATTTATTAAAGTAATCCTGATTTTGGATTTGAAGTATTTATTTCTCAGATTATCAATTATGATAAAATTAGTTTTAATTTAAAATCAAATTTAATTTTCATAAACTTATTAAACATAATTAATAAAATAATTTTAAAATTAGGCAGCTCCTTAACCTCAACCATACTCATCGAAGAGAAAATAATAATAGTAATAATAACAACAACTAACAGAGGCTATTTTCCCATCATATCACAAGCCTATGATGTAGATTTAGTTCTTGGACTCAAAGAGAGTTTCAAATGATAGATTTCCTTCATTTCTAACTTATTATTGGCTGTTTTCCCAACCAAGCCATTAGCAGACTTCAGATCTAGGCAGTAGGTTTGGCTGGAGTCTAAGGGAAGTCAGACGCAGAAGCAGGTAAGCAGTCGGGAAAAGGGAGAGAGATTGCCAAGAAGCCAGATGGTAGCAGAGGAGCCTAGACAATGGGTTATCACTTGTTCTTCCCCCAAATTCTCTTCACCCTTGGGGCGGCCTCTCTCTTAGCTCCAGCTGTTCCCCTTTTTTTTCTGCTCAGAAATTTGAAAGAACTGTCAAGTTCAATTTGAAGTTTTTCTTTGGGTAAATTCTCAAAGACTCAAATAACTGGTCATTTAAAATCACTTGAGGAAATGAGCCCTCTCCCCGCCCACGAGGGTTTCAGGTCCAAGCAAGGCTGCGATGCCTCGGCTCTCCGGGCCTTCCCGGCTCAGCCAAAAACGCCCAGGCTGCTCCGTGTGGTCAGCGAGCAGAGAGCTGGTCAAAGAGAAAAAACAAATAGTTGGTCTGCCCATCTCCAAGAAGAGAGTTTCACTCTGGTTTGCCTAATACATGAAACATCCGCCCTTCTGCGCGGCTTGGCATCCGGGTTTGGGGACCTCTGTCATCGCCAAGCATTTCTTCAAGGACCTGAGCCCCGAAGCTGCGCCCTGGGTGAGACCCCTGGTCGGCGGCGCCTGCTCTCCCTACCTGTGCGCGCGGGCCTGGCAAGGCGGGATTTAAGGCAGCGCTGCTGCGGGAGGCTCTACAGTGTCAACCAGCCCCGAACAGTCCCGCCTCATCGCTTTAGTGTGTGTGCCTTGCAAGTCTCTCCTTGGTCAACCGTCACCACCATCGGCGCGCGGGAATGGTGTTGGAGCGTCTAAACCCGGGGGTCCTCGGCCAGACAAGGGAGCCCGGCGGGCAGCTGGTGCGGGCAGGGCGCGCCCGGCGGGCTCAGGGCACACGCGGCTCACCTGGGCGAGGCCGGGCGCACAGGCGCTCAGCGACGGGGCCGCGGCAGGGCGTCTGAGCCCCACTCCCGAAAGAGTTGGACAGTTCCGGGGCCGCGCTGCGCCCAGCTGTCGCCGTCGCCGTCGCCACCGCCGCGGCTGTCACGGTAGCTACCGTCCGGGGCTGCAGCAGATCGCGGGAGAGCGTCTGCGCGGAGCTTCAGGGCAGCCCTGGCGGGACGGCCGCAACCACCGGAGCGCGAGCAACAGCTTCCAGGCTGGAGGAGCCACTGCCCTACGTGCCTGCGGCCGGCGCGCCGAGATGGTCTACGTTTCAAGTTCATCGAAGATTAAATTGATGTTTATGGGCTGATCTGGAAACCTAAAAGCAATTTGTTTTTCTAAATCTATAAGAAAATATGCACAATTTCCCATCAACCGACTTAAAAAGGGGGTTTTAGAACACAACCCAGTG
This sequence comes from Urocitellus parryii, assembly GCF_045843805.1. Taxonomy (NCBI): domain Eukaryota; kingdom Metazoa; phylum Chordata; class Mammalia; order Rodentia; family Sciuridae; genus Urocitellus; species Urocitellus parryii. Next base: position 1,725,831 of record NW_027554054.1, on the reverse strand, counting down.
TATGAAGTACCATCTTGAAGATGGAATTATGAATATGGCAGCTTTTCTACGGTGCTTTGAAGAAAGGGGGATTAAGACCGACAGGCCTGAGGACTAGTTAAGTAAAGAGAAAAAGAAAATTCTGTTCTCCTTCTGTGAGGTGTGCAACATCCAGCTGAACTCTGCAGCCCAGGCCCAGGTCCATTACAACGGCAAATCCCATCCCAAACGAGTGAAGCAGCTGAGCGATGGGCAGCCCCCGCTTCCAGCCCAGAGCTCGGGGACACTGCTGGTCAGCCCCAGCCCCAACACCAGCACAGGCAGTTCATGCCATACTACTACCCTTCCTGCTCTTGTGCGCACTCCTACTCTGATGATGCAGCCTTCACTGGATATCAAACCATTTATGTCTTTTTCCAGTGGATGGTAGTTTGGCTATTGGGCTCTTTCCAAATTTTAACACAATGGATCCTGTGCAAAAAGCAGTCATTAACCACACATTTGGAGTATCCATTCCCCCAAAGAAGAAAAAAGTTATTTCTTGTAATGTCTGTCAGCTTCACTTTAACTCAGATAGCCAGGTCGAGGCCCACTACAAAGGAAGTAAACATGCCATGAAGGTCAAAGCACTAGAGGCAACGAAAAATAAACCCAAAATGGTTTCTTCCAAGGACAGCGCAAAGGCTAATCCCAGCTGCTCCATCACTCCAATCACAGGCAACAGCTCTGACAAATCAGAAGATAAAGGAAAGCTGAAAGCCAATAGTTTCAGTCAGCCATCATGCTCTGAAAGTGGCTCATTTCTCCTCAAATCTGGCACAACTGCCCTGCCACCTGGGACAGCCACTTCGCCCTCCAAAAGCACAAATGGAGCACCAGGGTCTGTTGCTGAATCCGAAGAAAAGAAAGCCAAAAAATTGCTTTATTGTTCACTATGCAAAGTGGCTGTGAACTCCCTGTCATAGCTAGAGGCACACAACACAGGATCTAAACACAAGACCATGGTTGAGGCTTGTAATGGAGCTGGTCCAATTAAGTCCTATCCTAGACCTGGATCAAGATTAAAGATGCAGAATGGCAATAAGGGGTCAGGACTACAGAACAAGACATTTCATTGTGAAATCTGTGATGTTCATGTTAACTCGGAAATTCAACTCAAACAGCACATTTCTAGCCAGAGGCATAAAGACCGAGTTGCAGGGAAGCCACTGAAGCTGAAATACAGCCCTTACAACAAACTCCAGCAGAGCCCAAGCATTTTAACAGCAAAACTTGCATTCCAGAAAGATATGATGAAACCTTTGGCCCCAGCCTTCCTGTCCTCACCCCTGGCAGCAGCAGCGGCTGTGTCCTCTGCACTGTCACTGCCACCCCGGCCATCTTCCTCGCTCTTCCAGGCTCCAGCCATCCCTCCAGCTCTCCTGAGGCCAGGGCACGGGCCCATCTGTGCCACTCCGGCCTCCATCCTGTTTGCCCCATACTGACATCTGCAAGCCCCAAGACCAGCCAGGCCAGTAGGAAAGTCGAAAAGCCAAGCCAAAAGGATTTCAGCAACTTGAGCATTTTGTGTAACAGTAAGTATCCCACCTACCCACAAAATGCAGCCTACCACCTGAAACCCCAGCTTCAGTGAAAAACAAATCACTAGATTCAAGAGTGCTTTTATGGACCAATCAAATCATTTTGGAATGTGAGCAGCACAGGTTCCCTCTTCCCTCCCCAACTCGACCCCATTTAATTGGTGTATCTGAGAAATCTGGGTTCTTGAAAATGTACAGTCAGAAAGTAAAGAAAAAGAAAAACAGTCTCTGTTTTCCCATGGGTATAATCTGGCTTAGAACAATATGGAATATTTTCCTGACAGACTTGAAAACTAGGATCTTCCTCAGATGTCTGTAAATAGCTCTGGAATCCAACTGGGCATATTCTAGTGTGAAAGAAAAATAGAACACAAGTGCTTACTTGTGAATACCATCTTACCAACGGATCACGTTTTCTTTTTGGTGTACTCTCGACAGGGATTGTGTACTGTTTTAGACCCAAGTACTGTTGTATCCTGTGTAGTACTAGATTGTATCTCTTGTCTGAATTCAACATCTTTAGTTGCTGTGTAAATGTTAGGAAGCAAAATAGCTTTGAATTTCTCGTTAAGAGAACAAAAGATAATGTATTTTCTTTATTTCATATTTTATTTGGAGATATTTAAACAAAATAGAAAGCCATATAACATAGCTATAATTACTACCTGTTTGCTATTTTTGTCTAACTTATTTTGTAGCTTCCTCACTGGTTTGAGTTGCTAAGCAAATATATACAAACACAAAAAGAGCTTCCTAAATTGTACATTTTGACACCTCCTGTGCATTCTGCAAGAAGACAATGAATCCATGTATTTCTACGTAATTATCTTCATTTTTAACCTGTTTTCATTTGTAATGATGCTACATAATTTTGTGGCTCCCTAATGCAATAATGTACAGAAGATATAAAATTTATAATTGAACAATTTGTCTTTCTGTTCACTGAATATGTTGCAGGTCATGCTCCCATGCCCCCCTTTCGAAGTTGGTATCAACAAGACTAGAATATTTGTGATATCAGGGGCAAAAAGTATCATAAAACAATAAAATAGTGAACTCTTTTAGAGTATTGATATCTGCAATCTGTAAATGGTAAAATGTCTGTGTATTTTTTAAATGTACCTTTTCAATAAAAGCATCAAAAATAAATAAAATAAAATAAAATAAAATCACTTGAAAAAAAATAACCACTCATTTTAATGAAACACACACACATACACACACACACACACAAACACACAGAAAAGCAGATGTATTGTCATTTTATAGAACTATAATGGTCATCCCACAACACATACACATATATAACAAAAAGTAGAAAATATTCCTATTATCAAAATAAACTTTTAGTATTTTACATTTTTCACTTTAATCTGGTTTTAACTCTGTGTTCTTAGGGAACACTATTTTTATATTATTTAGACTTCATTATAAAGGAAAAGACCAGAAAATCAACCACACTATGAGGTCTTAAATGTTAGACTTAGGCATTAATTTTGTTTTGTTTATAAGATTATTTTAACTCTACTACATTAAAATTCTGAATAGGGGAAGAGGGATGAGAAAGTAAAAAGAACAATAATCGAACCCCTCATATTTATCAGGGCCTGTTTTTTGTTTTTAATTTTTAGACAAATTGCTTAGGCAATTTTGAGACAAATTTGCTAAACTCTCCAGGCTGACCTCAAACTTTGTAATCCTCCTGCCTCAGCCTCAGAAGTAGCTGGGATTACAGGAATGTGCCACCTTGCCCAGCTCAAGGCCTGCTTTTTATATGCATCATTTTAGTCAATATTCTGAATTGTATTAAAATATAGCCATTATTAGTATTTACCATATGCTAGGCACTATGCAAAGGGATTTACATTTCATCTCTCATATAATCTCACTGTTACTTTGTAGTGTAACTGATATTACCATATTAAAAACAAAATAATCAAGGATGAAAAAAATCTCATTTGCTCAAGGTTTCCAAATCTGGAAAATTAAGTAGAGAGTAAAATAAAGTTTAACTTTGACTAATTACAAATGCTATGTCATTTTTGGCATTAACTTTTAAAGGATATTTCCCTGGAATTCAAGAGACATTTTTGCTGTTATAACTGAGAATGTACATTGAGAGGAAGCTTCTGGGATGCCTATAATGTTGTATGTCATGATTTGAATAGTGGTTATATGGATATGTTGAATTTGTCAAAGTTCATTGGCTTTTTCTGTATATATGTTATATTCAATAAAATAATTTTAGTAATTCATAATTAATATAGAAAATATGAAAAACAGAAAAGCACAAAGTGGGGCAGGGGAAACACCAGTAAGTTCACTACTAAAAAAATGAATAATTTTAGAAGTTGATTCATTTAGGAGGAAATTTGGGAATGCATGTATCTTATTATCTTAAAGCAATTTGAGGCAAAAGAACTACAAGGGCAGTTCTCCTATTTAAAAGTATTTTTTGTTACTAAAAAGAAATATAACCATATATGAAAGATTTTGAACAAGTGAAAATTGCTCTATAATCCCATTTCTACTATAACCACTTTTAATATTTTGGTAAATTGAATGATATTCTCATGACATAAATCATCAACATTATCTTGAGTATAAATAAATTCTTGAAAAGGAAAAAAAGGTAATAAAGTTAAACCACGAATCAAAACAGTGCTTTTTGCATATATATGGTAGTCCAGGTTATCTCAATTTAATTATGTTTCATAGTCTGTTATGAATTGAGTTGAAGGATGAATCAGCACCCGTCTACATTAGAGAAAAACAGCTAATATTCAAACCTGTAAGATTACTTAAACCCCTCAGATTAAAAAAAAAGTGGTTATTGAGTAATTGTCTCCTTGGTACTCTGGTAGATCAAATGAGAAGAGTCAACCTGTTAATTAACAAAAAAATCCCTGAATTAGCAGGCAGGAAATCATTGTGGACAAGAATCAATTTCTTTGGACTTTTGTTATTTGAGTTGTAAATGAGAAAACTGGGTTGTATCTCAAAGGACACTTAGCATCCAAAATAATTTATGACACAGGGAATACACCAGGCCCTGATCAACTTCTTATTGTACTAAAGGATAAATTCACAAAACGGAAACATTCAATAACAGAGAAGCTAGAGCTTGCCATCTTTATTTGCAACTAGACCAGATATAATGTGTTTCCTGTTCTTTGCACAAGTATCCATGGGAAGAGGGGGAGGCCAGAGAGGACAAGGACAGGATGTCCTTCCCTTACATATCACTCATCACCCTATATTTTTACGTTCCCCCTCACCATGGACATAAGTTCTGATATCCCAAAAGATCATCCTATGTAACAGAGGATTACAAGTAACTTTGTAGGTTGAAGAAATCAGTGCCCAATAATTTCATTTTCAATCCTTAAGTGTTTTTCCTTCCTTTGTCCCTTCGTTGTAGTGAGGTTTTTTAGTAATATAATAATATCAAGGTATTCAGAAAAGAAAAACATTTACAAAACGTCCATTTAAAAGGAATGGACTTGGGTGTGCCTTTGGTAGATTGATAGTGTTGCTAGTATGCAAGTGAAATGTGGAAGAAACTGGGAACCTGACAAGTGAGAAAGGAGAGGTCCCTAGATACCCAAGGGAGATCTGGTCTGGAGCAGACAGGGACTTTGTTCTTTCACATAGTGTAGTTTTTTAATTAATTGTTTTAATTAGCTATGTATGACAGTAGGGTGCATTTTGACATATTGAACACATATGGAGGATAACTTCTCATTCCTTTGGCTGTATATGGTGCTGAGTCACACCAGTAGTGTAATCATAAGTTTATATAGGGTAATAATAATGTCAGTGTAGTTTCAAGGCATTGTGTGTGTGTATGTGTGTGTGTGTGTGTGTGTGTGTGTGTGTGTTTCTGTGTGTATAAAATCTCAATCTCTGATGATAGGAACTCTGAACTGTGTCATCTATCTCTACAGCTCCAGGGCGCGGGATATAACTGACAAATCAAAATATCTGCTCTACTGAATTGAGCAAAAATCTCGGGGAGTGGGGGATGATAGGAAAAATGAGACCGAAAAAACATATAGCATGTCTCATTTCCACTCTCCTGCCATGCTACATGTTACTTGATATCTGAAACATTTACAGGATTCACTGCAGGATTACTACAAAGGGAAATGTACTTCAGATGAAAGAGTTTTTCTGGAGACCTCAACAAACTAGAAATGGGAACAAGCCCCAGGAAGCCGCTGTGTTGTCTCAGGGAAGAGATGACCAGAGTTTCCTGTAAATGAAAACTCATCAGGCAACAGGTTTGAGCCCCTCGGGTAAAAAGGCAAGCGCCACGGCGACGACGACACGGAGTGGGCGAGTGGAAGGTCTTGGAGTACAGAGAAACTCCCGATGTCGGGGCTAACGAGAGGACGGAGTGCGGCCGGTGGGAGGACCAACGTCCTGCAGGTGGACAGTACAGCTTGCTTTGAGCTTTTTTATTTTTAAAAACAAAATGATCAGGAAGCTCTAAAAGATGTGCAACTCTGGCTGATATGTTAGCGTGATACTTCCGTGTGTGAGTGTGCGTACAACAGGGAGCGCCCACCATGAACTTCTGCAGCTTCTGCCCCGGGGCGGGCGCGGGGCACGGCTCCGCGTAGCCCATACGTGGAGGAAACCCGCACTGGGCGCTTCCAAGGCCCCTGGATGGACATCCGCGGGCGCGGGGCACAGCGCCGCCTAGCCCAGACCTAGAAGAAACCCGCGCGGGGCGCTTCCAAGTCCCCTCGGTGGAGATGGGGCGGAGCAGGACCTCGGCCACGCCCAGCCCAGGCGCAGCCTGCTGGCCTCCCGCGCCCCGCCCCGCGACTACATTTCCCAGCAGGCGCTGGACTGCGGCGCAGCCGCAGTTGACCCACTTTCGGCCCGTCACGGGCTAGGCTGGCCCAGCGCCCAAGCGACTGCTCCCTGCTGACTGGGGTGTGGGTGGGGAGCTGCGGAGGTAGTGGGAGGTGCTTCTGGCTGCCTCCGTTGCCTCAGCTGCTGGGCGCCTGGGCAGCTCCCTGGGTTTCTGCGGCCGCCATGGCCAAGCAAGGCAGGTCCGTGCGTCTTCTTCAGCAACAACCACCCCGGCGGGCGCCGGCGGTGCTAAGGGGTTCCGGCCTCTGGCGGAGGCTGCTGCAGCCGGCGACGGGTCCCTTCCCCCTTGGCTCGCGACCATCCCACCCAGAACCTCATCCCCTTCTTCCCTTCACCTTTGGCTTTCGCTAACCCCACTTCTTCCACCCGGGTTCTCACTCCAGCTCTGGATGCGTTGTTGACCCTCCCCGCGCCTTTTCCTCTGCTGCTTCCCACTCTTAACTCCCAGTCTCATTTCCACTCTCCTGCCATGCTACATCTTAGGGCGTCCCTTTTACTTTACTAATTGGGCTGACAGTAGTTTTGAGAGACACTGTGCAAAACATGCTGTCCTACCGTGTCCCATCCTAGGTCTGGACACGTTATCTGCCAAAGGTATTGGTAGTTGATTTCTCTTTCTGCAAGGAAAGTGATCCAAGAAGACAGCCCAAGTTGTGTCCCTGGGGCCATGGCTTTCAATGAGAGACTGATGTTGGGCAATAGTGTTAGAAATATCAACTCCCTTTTTTTGTATGTGAAGTCTTTTTTTCTGGCCTTCTTTTTCACCGCTCCTGTGTTTCGTTTAGTTTCATGGATTTTGCATGAAGGACCTAGGTAATTGTGGTCCAGTCATGGTTTGCAGATGGTTCCGGTTCTCAGAATCTAAAACTTGCCAAGAGTTAATTTTATGTTCCATGTTTTGTGAGACTGGCATGTATTTTTAAAGGAGCTAAAGAGGCTTCAGTATTAATTACTTGCCTTACATAATCTGCCAGATAAAATATATCCAGAGGTGAGCTATTGTGGGCCCTGAGAAGAATGAAAGTGAGTTGATACTTTACAGGCCATTCTGAGTTGGTAAGTTGGTTTTCAGTGCTGGTTCTTAAAAGTTATAAAGCACAGGCCTGGGGATGTGGCTCCAGCGGTAGCACGCTCATCTACAAACAAAGATGTTGTGTCCGCCGAAGACTAAAAAATAAACATTGAAATTTTCTCTCTCTCTCTCTCTCTCTCTCTCTCTCTCTCTCTCTCTCTCTCTCTCTCCCCCTCTCTCTCTAAAAATAATAAAATTAAAAAAAATAAAACTGATATAATGAGAAATTTGTAGAAGTTTATATATTAAAAAAAAGTTATAAAACACACACTTAATTTCAGGAGGAACTTAAAGAACTGTTATTGGTTGTGCCTGTTTTAGGGGCTAGTCCTATATGCTTAGGAAATTTGAGTACAGTTTTTGTTTGTAAAGTACTTGAAGTTAAAATGCTATCCAGTTAACCCCCCCTCACCTCTTTTTGTAACATGTATTTTCTTTGGCAGAGAGAGAGGGCAAAATCCGTTAAGTAGAATCATGTGCTAAAACAGACTGCTTTTGTGGAGAAGTGGTTCTGGAAAGACCAACAAGGCAAGATTATAGTAGACAGGGTTATCAATAAGGACCATGCTTGCTGCTGGCTCTGTGATCTAGAGGAAATCCTTTAACCTCTGTGGGCTTCACTTTCATCATTTATATTCATGACATGTTTACTGAATACACACCATGTGTGTCTAGGTTATGGGATTAACAAAAATGACAGAGCTTCTGCCCTCCTGGAGTTTGTTTTAGTCTGAAGGCAAATAATAAGCAAGTGCAGCTGTGTAGAATAATGGTTTACAGTGGTAACAGCTGTGGGGAAAAACAAGTCAGCGTACAGGAATAAAGTGTGATGGGGCAGCTGTTTTAGATGGGATCATTAGGGAAGATCTCTCATGGAGATGATGGATGAACAGGTTGAATGAATGTGAAAGTGGTCCATGGTGTCTATGATTTCTTCTAAGTCTGTATTTCTACAGTTTTATGTTTATATTCTTTGGTGACTTTCATTTCTACTGTTATGGTGCTCTAATATAGTCTATTTGAAATTTGTAAGTTTTCTTAGAATGAGTCTGATCATGTCTATATAGTACCCAACATGTTTGAATGCTTATACATTTTTACCTTTATTAGTAATGCATTGTGTAAATGAGCTTGTGGATTTCAGGCTTCAAGAAAGAGTTAAAGGCAGGGCTTAACTTTAATGTGTGCATTTGCAGGATATGATTTTTTATATAGCAGCTTATATTTTAATTTCTGATTTAGGAATTGTAAAATAAGTCATGCTAATTTGGTCAAAAACAAAAAAGAACTCAATACTATAAGTAGGAGTTTGAGAATTTCTAATCCATCCTGTCCTGTTCACCCTCTCCCTCACATTTAAACTTTTTGATTTTCCTGTGTTGTCAATCTTTACTTTTTGACACAGACACACACATGCACACTTTAAACTTAAGGAAGGTTTCTCATTCATGCTCATCATATTAAGAACAATACATTTTTACAGTGTCTTGACTTGTGCTAAATTAAGTTCCCATAGATAAACTTAAGAACTCTTTCATATTTTCTGAACCTAAGTATTAAAGGGGAAGAGGGTTTGCAATATTCTGTGATCTTTGTCTCCCTTATTAGTGAAATTGGAAATTAAAAAAAAAAACATTTTTTTTGCATCAGATCATCATTAAATTCAAACATTTCACTTCATTTTTCTTCTTCTTCGCGATTAGAAATATTCCTAGTAAAACAATAGGAAATAAAATAGTTAAATGAATTTTGATGAAATATGGATCGTTTTAAAATTTCTTCTTATGTTATTAACACCAACAAAGATTTAATATTCTGTCTAATTTGTCCCTTCAGGAACCTGTCAGTTCTGCTCTTTCAAGTTGACAAGGCAGAGTTTTCAAAGGCAATCCAAGATCCCAACTACCTGGCCTGCCTCTGCCACCTTCAGATTTTGAGAGTAAGGAAACAGCTATATTGTACCGAAAACTTTTGTCATTTATTTCCCCAGGCATATTTTAATAGACTGTCTATTAACTTTTGGCAATGTTCTCCCACTCTAAGAGAATAGGCTATTCATGGGAGGAAAAAAAGAATAATCAAGGTATTACTGAGCTTTACACGTGTGAAAGGAATTGGAGAAGGAATACTAATAAGATTTGAGAATATTTTCTGTATATGAGACATTGTGCTAAAGACCCCAAAGAAACATGTAGTCTAGTTAGTAAAATAGAAAATAAACAATATGTAGAAGAATCAGAGTTTCTAATTTGCTAGGAAGGTTAATTTTATTAGAATAGCATAAGAGGGAAGAATTGAAAGTGAAGGAAACGAGTGCTGGAGGAAAATGCTTTGAGTTAAAGAGAACCCAAAGGTCAGTATTTGAAAATTTCTAACTATTAGGAAAGCAAATATATGAAACACAAAAATTAGTGGCCCTAGCTGGGAGCAGTGGCACAGTGCTCACCACCCCAGCATATTGGGAGGTTGAGGCAGGAGGATCACAGGTTCAAACCCAGCCTCAGCAACTTGGATCCAGTCTCAAAATAAAATGTAAAAAGGAGTCTGGGGATGTGGCCCAGTGATTAAGTGCCCCTGGGTTTAATTCCTGGTCCTTCCCCATAACCTATGCCCTAGATTTTTGGGGATTACTAGGGTTTGAACCCAGAGGTGATTTACCACTGAGCTGAATCCTCAGCATCCCTCCTTTTTTGTTGTTAATTTTTAAATTGAAACAGAGTTTCTTTAAATTGCTGAGGCTGACCTCGAACTTATGATTCTTCTGCCTCAGCCTCCCATGTCACTGGAATTATAAGTGTGCATCACTCACTGTTCCTGGCTTGGCCCTAGATTTTGATGATTATGTGTGGTAGAATTGGAAGAGGCTTGGATATTTACCAGAAAGTGCTAGAATTGTATGTAGTTGGTTATAAGATTGTGCAGGGCATGTGGTGTGGAGGTTGTATGCTGGAGTATTCATGAATCTGGGTTTTGTCAGTAATAATTTATATTTTCATTCAGCATATATTTCTTAAGTACCTACCTCATGCTGTATCCCATTTGAGGTACCAGAAAAGATACAACAATGAAGAGAGAATGAAGAGATCTTGCTCTAATCAAGTTTAAATTGGGAGCAGACAGTGATAAATACATACATAACAGATTGGAAGGTGATAAATGCCCTGTTGGGATAAGGGGGGTGTGTAATCCTTGAGAGGGGAAGAAAGCTTTTACTGATAAGATGCCATTTGAGTTAAAACCTGAAAATGTAATAACCTGAAGTGAAGCTGTGTAAGCAGGGGAAGCAGCCAGGAGAAGGGGGAATGCTTGGAATGTTTGGGGAATAACAAAGAGGCAGATGTGGCAAGAGTAGAGAAAGCTGATGGAAGAAATAATGTCATAGAAGTACTGAGTCTTGCCTATTATACCTCAGCAAGATGGACAGCCATTGTAATGTTTTAATAAGAGAGCAGAGGTAATGGCTGTCTTTAAAAAGATCCCTTTGCCAAAATGAGAATAGATGTGGAAGGGTAGAAGAAGCAGGAAGACTAGTTAGGAGGCTGAGTTAATTCAGGCTAGAAATGAGTGAGGGTGGCAGGGATATATGAATGTATTTTTTGTTATGTCATCAAAGTATAATGGATTCTGAACAGCTTTGAAGATAGAACCAGCAAGATGTACTAGGCATTGGATGTAAAATTTGAGAAAAGGGGGAGTCAAAAATGATTGAAATATCTTTTGATGAAGTGGCTTCATAAAACTGTGGAGAAGACTTTCTAAGCATTTAAGTGGAAAAAGTAAGCACTTAAAATGATGTTTATTTTTGTTATTATGATAATATATAAAATATTGTGAAAGGCACAGTGGTATAGATCTTTGTTTAATTCCATGCTCTACAATTTACTGTTGTATATCATGCCTTTAATACATATTTGCCAAAATGACCTTCCAGAGCCTTGATTTCTTGTGTGTAAAGTGAGGATAATTAATTGCCTTGTGAGACTTAAATGAGTTATTTTAAAGTATCTGGTACAGGTGTGGTACATAACACAAATAAGTGCTGAATAAATAAATAGCAGCAAATGCACTGTGTTAAGTTTTACTCTATTTCTTTTATCCCCAGAGAAAAGTATGATCTTCAGTCATGAATTCTTTCAAAGCTAGAGTATGTATGTGCCGTCCTGGGTCCATGCAGTCTAGTATTCTGGTTCTGACCCTTGCACTAAGGACATTTTAATAGGAATGATGATCTTGAGTATCTGCTTCAAAATAGTTATATACTTTGAAAGTACTTGCTCTCTTTGATAACCCCCAGGCATCTATTATCTTGGAATTCATATGAGCTCTTCTGAATATAATTATCTAAAGTTTGCATTATACCTTGGGTAACATTGTACACACTTACTACTCTATGCAACTAATCCTCAATTTCAATTGGTCCTTTAACTTCTTTATTTTGGGAACAGGTAAACCCCATGATGGTATGGTATAATTTTGTGAGCAGGTTCATTTTTCATTCTATTCATAGCCTTGATAATTTCACAAGCTTTAATTATGAGGTTTTACTCTTTTAAAACATATCTTGTTATTTGTTATTTAAGTTTTAACATTTCTCAAACCTTGCTGAAGTCTTAGAATAATGTGTGGAACTTTAAAAGTTACCTATTCCCTGGGCTCCACCCCAGACCAATCAATAATATTTATCAGAATCTTTGGAAATATGGTCCCTGGCATTACTGGGTTTTGTTGTTGTTGTTTGTTTGTTCATTTTTTAAAGCTACCTTATAGTTGTAATATGCAAGGTTTAAGAACAAGTGCTTTAGTTATTGTTTTTTGTTTTTACATATACAAAACACACAGTATGTATTAAAAAAAGTTTGGCAGTTTCAACACTTGTGTTGGTTTTCCATATATGGATAGCTTTATAGAATTTGGGATATGATTTCTTTTTTTATTTCCATTGTTCTTTCTGATGATAGCTAGCATTTTATTTTTAGGCAGTAGAATATTATAATTTGAATCACTTCCCACTGACTGAAGTATATAATGACAGTGTAATCTTTGAGCTGGAACTAACTTTGAAAATACTTTACCTATACCTTACTTTAGGTATAGGTAAAGTAAGGCCAGAGAGAGAAAGATTAAATGATCAAGAATGAAATAGTTTTTTATAAGCTCTGTCACTTAAATTTCCAGATGTCTTTTTTTCTTTTTGGTATTGGGGATTGAACCTATGGGCGCTTAACCACTGAGCCACATCCCTAGCACCCCACCCCCTTTTTAATGTTTTATTTAGAGATAGGGCCTCACTGAGTTGCTTATGACCTTGCTAAGTTGCTGAGGCTGGTTTTGACTCCAGATCCTCTGGCTTCAGCCTCCAGAGCTGTTGAAATTACAGGTGTGTACCATCATGCCCAGATCCAGCTACTCTTTTAAAAAGTCTTTTCAGATACTACTTCTTTTTTTTTAAGAATTTCTTCTTTAGTTGTAAATGGACACAACCTTTATTTTGTTTATTTTTTAATGTGGTGCTGAGTATTGAACCCAGTGCCTCATGCATGCTAGGTGAGCGCTCTACCACTGAGACACAACCCCAGTCCCACTATCTTTCTTTTTATTGTTGATTTTATTTTATTTATTTTTTGGTTCTGGGGTTCAAACTCAGGCCATTAGACATGCTAAACACACACTTACCACTAAGGCACACCCTAGCCCTAATATCTCCTTCATTCCTAAAACTTTCAGAAGTAATCAGAGCCACACTAGTGCTACTTTTTATTATTATGATTTTTATTTGTTCTCCTTAGTTGTGACAGAATGCATTTTACTTATTTTATTTAATATATCAGACACAAATATTTTATTGTGTTTTGCCACTTTCTTATTTTACATTTCATATTTTCTTTGTCTTTAGTGTTTTGTAGTTTTATTGATTTGTCAGAGTATGGATTCCTTTTTATTTTGTTTGGGACTTTATTAGGTTTCTTAAATCTTTAGGTTGGCATTTCTTTAATTTTGTCTAATTCTCATAATTTCTTTAAATATGTCTCTGATTGCACTTTCTTTTTTTGAAAAAAGGCTTTAATTATATGTATATCGTAGGTCCTCTCCTTTTCGCTAGTCTATATTTTCCATCTTTTTATCTCTGAATTTCTTTCTTTCCTATTTTTTTTGAGCCTGGATCTCACTGAGTTGCTAATGATGGCCTCAAACTTGCAATCTTCTCCTCATTCCCCAAGTAGCTGGGATTACTTGTGTGTGCCACCATGCATGTCATCTCTGTTCTATTCTGGGTAATTTATTCTCATTTATCTTCTAGTTCATTTTCTCATGTCTTAATTCTAATCCTTTTATCCAGTGAAGTTTTGGTTTTGTTGACATTCACCTTGGTTATTTTTTCAATCAAATCTGCTGGGTATTTTTTATCCCCCTCCAAATAACATTCTGTTTGTAGTAGATATTTTCAGAATGATCTTTTATTCTTTAAACTTAGTAGTTATTTCATAATTACTGTCTCTGTAGTTCTTACACTTGAGATATTAGAGGAGCCTTTGAATGGTCTCTTGTTTTCTAGTTCTTGCTCATGATGACTTGACTTATTCTTTTATATTCCTGGTTTATTTTTGTGTTCTACTCACTGTCCTTTAGAAAGTATAAGACTAATATGAGCTCTGAGATAGAGGTGTCTTCTTTAGGAGGGTTTTGTTTTTGCTTCTTGTGGATATCTGGAGGCATTATCAAAATTCAAAGCTACTTTAAAGTGAATTCATTGCTAAGATTTTTTTGAACACCCAGCTGATATAAATTATGATTATAAATACATCTGAGTGTCACTACACTTATGCCATTTTTTGCTTTGAGTTTGTTCTTTAGTGTCTTAGCTTAGTGTGAAATATGTTACCTCTCAGACTCTTCTATTTTGGATTGTCTGGGTCTTTGATTTTTTTCCCTTGGGTCTTACATAGCTGTCCAAACTAAAGTTCAAGTTTTTTTTCTGATTGTTCAATACCCAAAAGGGGAAAAAATGGCTTTTATTCCATGTACTTAACTGGATTCCCTTGTCTTGTCAAATTTTGACCATGTCATTCTTTGTTATCTTGTCAGCTTTGTGTTTCTTTTAAGAAGATTGTAAAAATATTTTGTACAGAATTTATAGCTGTTTTCAATAGGAGAGTTGCTGTAGGGCACCATTACTGGAAACTGATTTTTTTATGTTACTTTCCAAGTCTAACAAATAAGAATGACTCTAGTAATTATCTTAGGAACAATACCACTCACTGATGGCAAACAGTTCTTTTTTTCCCAATGGATTTAAATTCCAAATAGACTTGTAGACTTTTCTTTTGCCACTTAAAAATGGGTCATCATCCCATTGTTTCCTAGATTCCAATAATTCTCATGACAACTCAATAATCATTTTTTATCATTGTTTTCCTGTATATAATGTGTCTTTTTCCCTCCCTCTGGATGAATTTTGAGCAGTATATCATTATGTCCGTAAATGTGTTTTTCTTTTATATGTATTCTGATAATTTTTGTTTTGTCATTTATTCACTAAAAGTTGGAATATTTTGACCAATACTTCTTTAAGTGATTTTATATACCTCTTTTTCTCTCTCTCTTTTTTTAGACTCCAGTTATATATATGATACACCATTTGATGCTATCCTACAGGTCACTGAAATTTGTTCATTCCCCCCTCCCCCGTTTTCTGTGCTTCTGAAACTCTTTCAATAATTTTACGGACATACCTTGAAGTATATTCACTTGTGTCCAATCTGTGTTGATCCTATTCAATAAATTTGTAATTTCAAATGTACTTTTCAGATCTAGAATTCCCATGTCATTCTTTCAATTTCGCATTTTCACCTTGTCTACCATTATATTTACATGCTTATTTAACATATTTATCAGAATATTTTTTTACAGTCCTTGTCTGCTAACTCCAAGATCTGATTGTCTCTCACCCCTTTCATATTGTTGTTATTGACTGCCTCCTCAACCCCCACCCGTTACCCTACTCCTGTCTCTGAATGACATTTCCCTATGTTATTCATTTGTATAGCATTTTTAAAAATTGTATTTTGAACATTATGGATAATACATTTTAGAAACTCTCGATTCTGTTATCTTCCTGTGAAAATATCACTTGTATTTTTTCAAGCAATTAAGTTATTGATGGATCAAATATCTCTTGAAAAGGTTTTGTTATGTTTTATTTTTAAGTTTTGTCAGGGTCATCTATATAGGTTTTGCTATCAATCTTATGGTGGTTTTCTTCTTTTTTTTTTTTAATATTTTTAGTTGTAGATAGACACAATACCTTTTTAATTTATTTATATGTGGTGCTAAGGATCAAACCCAATGCCTCATATGTGCTAGGCAAGCACTCTACCACTGAGCCACAACCACAGCCCTATGGTGGTTTTCTTAATCCTGGAAAGTGTTTATTATTAAGTCATACCCTTTCTGTAGACTCAGTGAAAAACCTGAGATATTTGCCAAGACTATCTAATTCAGCAGGACATGGGATTCAAATTCTGTCTCACCAACAGTGGATATCTGCAGAAATCTCTCCTTGACTTTTTAAGTCTTCCTGTTGATGTTTTTTTTTTTCCCTGAGTATTCTCAGAATCTCATTCCATACAATCACGTTTGAACATGTGCCAAAAATTTGAAGGGAGTCTATAGATTTGGGGTTTCCCCTTCTATGACTCTCTTAATCAAACATAGGTTCTATGCTATCACCCAAACTCTTTCTTTGAAAATTCTTTGCCTTGGATAGAGCATATGGAAGACTAGTCTTTCCAGAAGTTGAGTGCCATTGCTCTTTTTCATGTGCCAGAAGAGGAGGATTTTGAGATGGCCTAATAATATTGTCAGGTAATAATCATCTTGATAACATACATGAAGTTTTATCCCCTGGTTTGGACATGGAAAGTGAGGTTCTTTATAGAGGTTCATTGCTTTTCTTATTGCCTATGAGCCTTCAACAGCCACAGGTTCACCCAAGAAAACATTTGAAAGAACTGAGAAGTGCCCTAGGGTGTGGGATGGAGGGAAACTCCTAGTGCTTTACTGTCCAGGACTTGAATTCTAAGTCCAGCTAGCTACTTGAAGTAATTTTCCAGGTAGAAGAAGAATATACATGGAAAGGAGAGGTATTTGGGTAGATATGTTGATTTTCCCTAACTCTTGATGTTTGGGTCTATCATTTTACTTAGGCTTCTTCTTCCTTTTCTTTTTCTTTTAGTTGTAGATGAACACAATGCCTTTATTTTATGTGGTGCTGAGGATCGAACTCAGTGCCTCACCCATGATAGGCAAATGCTCTACCACTCAGCCCAAACCTCAGTTCTTACTTAGGCTTCTTATGTACTTCTGAATATAGAGGCCACACTCTGTCTCTGAATATCACCTGTTGCCCAAAACCATTAACTTTTCAGAAGGTATCCTAATACTGCCACTATGAATGAAAGAGTAGGAACTCTACCAAACTTAAATATTTTTTAAAAATGGTATCAAACAAAATTCATGGAATTAATTTCAGTTTCATAATAAGGTAAGGACACTGACCATTCAGTGAGGATCAGCCACCCACTTCCTAAAAATGAATTCTGTTTGATCTGCTTAGATTTAGTATGTGGCAACAGAGTCCTTTGATACCTACATCTATTAATCATACCTTCAGTCACAAGAATCACATGATCGAAATTTGTTGCATGTGTGCAAAGGGCATTTTGCTCAGTGAAATTCAAAAGCAGGTACTTCCTATGAAACAGTTATTTACTGAGATCCTTGAGCTATTAGTGTCAAGGTAAAAAAGAGTGGTCAGCAGTATATCTAGCGAATTTTTGATAAGTAAATTAAGCTATTTCCAGGCAGTAAAATTTGTGTCCCTTTTAAAGGTAGATTTGATTTGCCATTCTTGGGGTTTATCCAAGAATAGGCTGATGTTTAGTAACTGAAGGTTTTCAACACATGTGCTCAAATACAAATCTTCCAATTGCTATTATTTTGTGAGCCACTAACAGGATAATTCAACATAGTATATTTCTTTCTATCTCTAATCATTTATTTATTCAACATTTAACAAGTTCTGCCTGTATTACAATCCAGGCCCTGAGGATAGACAGGGACTCAAGGAATTCAAAGGTACACAGAAATCCTTAGAGCAAGTGGCACATGCCTAAAAGAATTGCCTTCAAGGTCTTGTGGAAACCCAAAGAGGAGATGACGAGTAGGTAAAGAAGGATGAGCCGGAGTGTTCCGGGCTGAATTTTAGAAGAAGGACATTCGGTGAGAGGGGATGCACCTGTAGGACACAGGCAAAACAGATGCTCCCATGACTGCGCCAAGGGCACAGTAGGATGGGGTGGGAAAAGTCTGGGTAGTGAAGGGAAGCACCTTAGGACTGCTATGACACACCCAGAAGTTTGGATGTCCTGCAAACAGTGGGAAGCACTGGAAGATCTTAAGTGGGATTTAAGCAGCGTAATGCTTACAGATTCCTCTGGGAAGAGTGGGGGAAAAGCACTAAAGGAAATAATAGTAAAGCAAGGAACAAATCAGGAATTTGTACAATTTACCACAGAAGAAATGATGGTAGGATTATCTATCCATTGAAAAGAAATAAAGAACTGGTCCATGCTACAACAGGGATAAACCTCAAAAACGTTATGCTAAATGAAAGTCACATATTGTATGATTCCATTTGTATGAAACTTACAGAATTAGTAAATCTATAGAGTTGATTGTAACCAGAAGAAACAGAAAAAGTGGAATGGCAAAAGTTGTGGGGTTTCTTTCTGGAGTTATAAACATTTTGATTCTGGGGGGGTAGATATACAACTCTGTGAACATAGTAAAAGCCATTGAGTTGCATGCACACTTAAAATAGGTAGATTTTATAATATGTGAATTATACCTCAATAAGGAGTATTTTTTAAGAAAAAGGAGAATGATAAAGCCAGATCAAGAGATGCACCAATGCTCTGATTACAACCTGGCCATCTGTGTGGATGGGCCTACCACAAATCAGGACAGGGAGTCAGAAGGATTACAAGCTTCTTTCTGCATATTTGGTTTGAGACATCTACAAAGTTGTATTAGTCGCCTCAGACTGCCATAACAAAAGGTCATCAATTAGGTGACTTAAACTACAATTTTTTTTTTATGATTCTGGAGACTCTAAAGTTTAATGTCAAGGTACCTGCAGATTTGGTTCCTGGGGAGGGTCCTCTTCATGGCTTATAGATGGTTGCCTTCTCTCTGTTCTCACATGGTAGACAGAGAGATTTCTGGTCTTTCTTCCTCTATATAAGGACACTAATCCCATTATGAAGACCCCACCCTTGTAACCTCATCTTAACCTATTTGCCTCTCAAAGGCCCATCTTTGCATGCCTAGTCTCCACTGGGGACTAGAATTTCAACATATTGGTTGTGGGGTAACAAAAATATTCAGTACTTAACAACAGTATCACAATGATGATGAATAATAGCTAAGGGAACTTATAAGAGAGTCTAGAGATAAGAATTTGAAAGAGTTCATCATATACTTAGTATTAAAACTACAAATGTGAATAAAACAAACTGAGGAGGAAGAGGGAGGAGAAGCAACAGTTGGGGCTAGACCACTAGGAAGGCCAGAGCCTCAGGAGCAGACACAAGATCCACCTGAGGAGGGTGAAGGAAGCTGGCAGGAAGCAGAGATCAATAGAGAGCATAAACCCACCCAGTCTATACAGGTCATGGAACTGATTTGAAGTCACTGAGAATACAATTTTGCTAAACCAGGGAATTTGGTGTTCAAGTGGGCCAATCCTGGACTGTGCACAGTGACAGGACCCTCTAGCTGGACACCAAGCCCTGGTTTGGGGGCTTTCAAGCAATGCAGAGGACTCTGGCTCACCTGCCCCATGGCTGGGAACTTCATTTTCTTCCAAGTGCCATTTCATTTTGCTAATAAAGTGTTTATGTTCAACTTTCATCAGAATTAGGATTCATTTAGTTCGTGCTTTGTAATTAATCTCTTATGTTAATTAAACATTTTAGGGCTGGAGATGTGGCTCAAGTGGTAGCGCGCTCGTCTGTCATGCGTGCGGCCCGGGTTCGATCCTCAGCACCACATACAAAAAAAAAAAAAAAAAAACAAACATTTTATACATTAATACATCCCACAAATGTGCTGGGGATTGAATTCAGGGCCTTGTACATTCCAGGCATGCACTCTACCCACTGAGCTATATCCCCATCCCATTATTTGTATTCTTGATGACTGGCATTCTATTTGGAGTGAGATGAACTCTCAGTGTAGTTTTGATGTACATTTCCCTGATTGCTAAGGAGATTTAACCTTTTTTTATATATATTTGTTGGCCATTTGCCTTTCTTCTTTTGAGAAATATTTACTTAGGTCATTTGTCCATTTATTGATTGGGTTTTTTTTGGTGTTAATTTTTTGTGTTCATTATATATTCTGGCTATTAATCCTTTGTCAGAAGAGTAGCTAGCAAGGATAATAGGTTTCAGATCTAAAGACATAGAGGTTATTATGTTAAGTATCTATCAATTCTTATTTTTTGAATGTTTTTTTTATCAACAAGAAGAAATGTAAATTCAGAAAGAAGGTACAGGGAAAAAGGACACAATGACACACCTGGACCTAATAAAATATACTTGTGTATTAAATCTAAGAATCTTTTTGAATAAGAATTATAACACTTTAGTTTGTATTGCAAAAGGGTAATATTAAAATTATTAACAAAAACTATGGGACATGAGGTCAGAGTTAAAGAGGCCTAGGATTCTCATCAGGTTAAGAGGAGCGTACAAGTAAAAAATAACTTAAATTTTTTATAGCTGCGCATGAAAGGACAACACTAAAAGTTCAGAAGCATAATATATAAATTCTGAAAATAACAGAGAGGGAGGAGGGAACATAGAACAGGTGGTTATTCTATCAGAAGATAGAAAAATAAATAACGTAGCTGCATAACCAACGTGATACTGCAATCTGTACATGTGGAAAAATAAGAATTCATACCCCATTTAAATAAAATGTATGATAGGTCAAGATCATTGTAATGTTTTGAGCAACTAATAAAATTTTTTTAAAAAATCAATCAATAAATAAAGTTAAGAATAGTACATAAAAACAAGTAATGAACTTAAATAAAACCAGCAATGTTTGTAATTCTAATAAATATAAATAAATTAAGCAATAAAATGAAGAGATTCATGAGTTAGAATTTTTTTAAAAAATTCAGTTGAATGTTATTTCAAGATTCACAATAAACATAAGGACAAAGGAAAGGTGACTATTAAGGACCTGTGTGTTAGACTGGATTTCTACTGGTCCCAATTTTTCATTCCCCTCCGATTCACACTCTTGCCATAGCCTCTTCCTGAGTAGTGTAGATTCTTGCTTCTTGGCTTTGGACTTAGTCATGGGACTTCCTTTGGCTAGAAATGACAATGTGCCAGTTCTGAGCATCCCCACGTGTTTTCCATTGTCCTCTTGCTGCTTTGCCTTTGCCATGAGCACTTCTCTTATAAAGTTGCTGTCCCAGTATACACCCTTGTAGAAGAGAGAGATCCCCCCCTCTCCTCCCGCCAACCCGCAGGCCTGCAGCAAGAAGCAGAGCTGTCTGGCCCAGCCCAGCTTAGATCAGCAGAGCCCAGCTGATCAGTGTTCTGTGAATCAATCTTTTATTTTAGTCTCCATGTGCTTACTTGGCATAATAGGGAGATATAAGGCCTATAATCTCCTGCCTACCATTTTGAACCCTGGTTTTGTACAAGGTGCTTTTGTATTTTCATACCTTGCCAGCTCAGCAGCCCTCAGGAATACTACAATCTGCAGGATGGCCTCCAGTTCTCCATATCCTCCTTTAGGTCTTAATCCCTTTTATGCTATTTAAATCACAGTGACTTATCTGCATTTATTTTTTGTCAGATTGGCCTAGAATGTTGTGGGTGCTGTCCAATACTTGATACAGTGTTTTCTGGCTCATTGGTTGCAGGGAAGCACTTGGGAGTAGTGACCTTTTCAACTTTTAAAAAATAACATAAGGAAGAAATCCACCATCTCCTTTCCTCTGCTGAGTTTACCTTTAGCTCCTAATATGAGTGGCTCCTATTTATTATTTAATCAAAATTGTACCTCTTTTTCTTTTTTTTTGGCATGCTAGAGATTAAACCCAGGATGCTTTATCACTGAGGTTCATCCCCAGCCCTTTTTATTTTTCATTCTGAGACACGGTCTCACTAAGTTGCTGAGGCTGGCCCCAAACTTGCCATCTTTTTGCCTGAGCCGCCTCAGTCAGTGGGATTACAGGCATGTACCACTGTGCCTGGTGCCTCTGATGTATTCTTAACAACATCTTCCTTGTGGTTTTGAGAGCTTTTTTGGGACACCTATCCTCCACCTATTTATAAGTTGTCTATGGTCCCCATTTGGCTCCTTCAATTTTTGGAAAGCTATGTTTTTCCTGTAATAACCTCTTTGCTTCTGATAGTTAATAGTGATGTAACAAGAAGGCTGTGCTATGGCTTCCAGAGAAAGTCACAAAAGTTAGATGAGCTTCCCTCAGGCATGAGATATAGTGCCATTGGTTGTGAGCTCAATGTTAATTGATAATTTGGTACTTTCAGCAATAGGAGAGGAGATTTGCTGATTGGTATGTGAGTGTGTTTCAGAAAGTGCTTAAGTAACATCTACCATGTGTGGCGAAGCTGTGGAAAAGATGGAAAAGAGACCAAACTCAGGAATTCATGAGGTGACAACTGACTAAAAAGCAAATCACCAAACAAAGCCTAATGAACAGCACTGTTATGAGACTGAAAGCCAAAGACATTTACACATTATCCAAGGTCAAGAAAAGTATTAAACCCTTCTCACCTAATGTTGTATTATTAAAAAAAAATACATATCATTAATTTTTAAGAAATATTAACTTTCAGTATCTTCAAAGACAAACGCATGTAAAATAGGTAATGTGTTGATCTGTTGATGATACTACTATGACCAGAGGTACACAGGAATGGATCCCTGTGTTTCTTTTAGGTAACACGTCACTGTCCCCTACAAGCCAGTGATTGTGGTGGCTGAAAAACATGACCACAAGGAATAACAAGACTTGCTGGGTGTAATGATGCATGCCTGTAATCTCAGCCACTCAGAAGGCTGAAGCAGGAGGATCGCAAGTTCAAAGCCAGCCTCAGTGGCAAAAAGCGCCCATGGATGCCATCCCCAGTACCACGAAACCAAACAAAAACAAAGTAACAAGATGGTATAGAACACAGGAAAGAGTGATCAGTTCATTTTGGCATTTTGACTAGAATATAGGATATCTTGGAAAAGAAGAAGAGAGGAGAGAAAAAGAGAGAGGAGTATCACCATAAGTTAGAACCAAATCATGGAGGCTTTGAAAGCCAAAATATGAAGCCAAACAATGGGAGTACATGAGTCTGGGTTTTGTTACTATAAAGAAATTATTTGAGGACTGGGTTGTGGCTCAGCCATAGAGCATTTGCCTAGCATGTGCAAGACCTTGGGTTCGATCCTCAGCACCACATAAAAATAATTAAGCAGAATAAAGGTATTGTATCCAACTACAACTAAAAAATAAATATTAAAAAAAGAAAGGTTTGAGCCTCCATCCATCACTGGATTGCTTTGTAAGAGTGTAAGTGTGTGACTACCTCCTCAGATAAGGACACTTGATGCTCAGCTAAGAGGTCCAAAATTCCCCATTTCCTGATTGCTTTGCTGTTTTTACTTGTTTTCATTTAATCCTCACCATGGGACTTAGTTTTCATCTGGTGGGGAGTTGCCCCAAGGCCTTACCTTGGTTGAACTTATTTTAAATTTCCTGTCTTCCCTGAAAGTGGCTTTCTATCTCCTGACCCCAGCTTTACATCACCTGCCATTTTGATTAGCACAGCTTATGGAAATAACTCAGATCACCTTGAGATACCTAAGAAGATTAGAAAAGAGGGAAGAAGGAAGGGTGGGAAAAGAAGCAGAGAATGTCTCCTGTCTCTTAGATCCTGGTGACTGGTTCCCTCGTGACTGCATTGTCTATCCCCAAGAACTCAGTAGGGATCTACTGTCAGGCACCTTTGCCGCCCAAAGCAACTTCTCATTGATCTACTTCTGGGGATCTTGGAAAAGATGCTTTGAAAGTCTCCTCCCGGGTTGGGAGTGTAGCTCAGTGGTAAAGCTCTTGCCTAGCATGCAGGAGGCCCTGAGTTCAATCCCCAGTACCATCAAATTAAAAAAAAAAAAGGTCTCCATGCCCACACTTGAGGACTTAGTAACCTAAAGCCCAAAATAGCCTCATAATATGCAGGTCCTCTTTCAAAAATTGTTAAGAATCCCAAATGGTGGTAGCAAAGCAGTAAACCAACCCCCATCTGACTACATGGATTGCACACCCATACAGTGTGTCACAGTTCTGAAATAACCTCTCTCCATCCCCTGTGAAGGATCCCGGTCTCTGTCTTCCTATCACTCTGCCTACAGTGGAACATTTTATGAACCACAGTTTAAGGCTTTGAAGCAGCTTCTCTTTGTATATAAAAGAATTAAGTATTATTTTTACCTTTCTTGACAGTAATAACTTTTGAGCTAATTTTTATTTTTTTTTTGTTCTACCTCTTCAATGACAACCCTGCTAACCAGTTTAACCTCAAAACTCACATGAATTCTCGAGACCTGAAGACAGCTTTTGAGAAAATTACCCAGAGAGGAGGGCTTTCTAATGTAGGTATGTGACCCCACTTCAGATAATTCTATCTTGTTGCCATGGTTCTCTTTCTATGTGGTTGTCTTCTAACATTCTATATTAAAGGAGGAAAAAAAGAATCCATGAAGAAATGACTCATGTAACATCTGTGTCTTTTCTAAAGTATTATAATGAGTTCAGGTGGCAAGAATTGTCAAAACATGTGTGTCATCTAGTTCCAGCTTGCTTGGTTCCTCGGGATGCCAACATTCTTCGGGACAAGCAGGACTGCTGTTGTGACTATTTCCTGGTTGAACTCCAAGTTGCCAAGATTGAACATTAAATCCCACCACCAATTCCATCAGAAAGCAGTTCAGTGCTCCTTGGGAGTCTTGTTCCAATCGGCTACTGTTGCAGCAATGACTTTGCAAACAGAGTCTTGTCCTCTATTTCAAGATGAATCTTTTGTGATGTTTGAGCCTTTGGAGGGGGAAACAGAGGTTCAAGATGTAATCCTCACTGGAGCAGGTTCAGAAACTCCATTTTATCATTTCACCCAGAGGTGACGGGGCATTAGGAAACAACAGTTTCACATTTTCACACTAACCGTGTTCAGACTGTCAAAGAACCCATGCCAATGTGTAATTAATGTCTAAATGTTAGCCTGATTTGGGGGGACACAAGGGGGGATGATTATATGCTTCTCAGGGAACCTGTTCATACCATCAAAATCCAAAGGACTGGAGATGTGGGCCACATTTGCTTGGCATGGAGAATCTACGTGCAGGGTGTAGAACTATCTTATCCTTGAGGGAGTTACAATAAATCTGATTAATTATTTTCCTCCCCCAACCCTGAGAGAACATTTTGTAGCCATCAAACATAAGAATCAAGTAAATGCAGAGCCTGTCACTTTTGAACAATGTTAAATAACCACTGACCAAGCTGCTGTTCTCCATGCCCCAAATTCCAAAGCATCTTCATTACAAACATGATAAAGTTGATTTCTGACTTGTTCTCCACTTAATCCTTCCATGAGCAAAACTTTACTGGAGAAAAACTTCAGAAGACAATTAACTTCCCTGAGGAGATCAGAAAGGTGTTTCAACCTAATCAGTATACCTTTTTCAGTGTAGCACAGGTTTTAATTCTGCCTCTGGTTCAGGATTTGGGTTCAGAGGACAGAATCCAACCAGCTGGTTCAGGTATAAAGTGATTTATTTCAGAGCATTAAACATTATGAGAATTATAGAAAGGACTGAAGAAGCAGAATTTGGGAGGTTTTTTTTGCAACAGGGCTTCCAAAGGAGCTGCTACCTCTTCCAAGATCTAGAAACAACTTTCTGAATTCTGCCACCATAACCTCTTCAGGAACCTGCTTCAGCAGGAAGCCTACAATTAGGAAGCTTCTTCTACAGCTGCCACTCCAGAACTAAGTCCTCCCTGACCCATTCTTATCCACAAAAGGGCTATTCTGCACCCTCTCTCCTAACACCATCAAAGCTAGCAACCAACACAAACATGTCTGTCAAAGGTGCTCCAAGAGAAGTCAAATACTCTACAGATTCTCATCAGCATAAACTGCTGAAAGAAAAGTACAGCCCCTGTCTGCTGTCATCTTCTAAATCTCATGTAAATACATCAATTTGTGAAAGTAAAAGAAAGCTGAAAACCTAGATGCAAGAGAGTATGGACATTGTATTTTTCAGACATCCAGCATCTGGTTTCAAGACCCACTACAAGCCCCTCACAGTGGTGTATGCCTGTAATCCATCAGCTCTGGAGGCTGAGGCAGGAGGATTGCAAGTTTAAAGCCAGCCTCAGCAATTTAGCAAAGCCCTAAGCAATTCAGTGACAACCTGTCTCTAAATAAAATATTTTAAAAAAATGGCTCATGATATGACTCATTGGTTAAGTGCCCCTGAGTTCAATCCCTAGTACCAGAAGAAGAAGAAGAGGAGGAGGAGGAGGAGGAGGAGGAGGAGGAGGAGGAGGAGGAGGAGGAGGAGGAGGAGGAAGGAAGGAAGGAAGGAAGGAAGGAAGGAAGGAAGGAAGGAAGGAAGGAATCAACAACAACAATAAAAATCCACTGCAAGGTGGGTGGAATGTGCTTCAAGCACTGGTTCACTGTGGGATCAACTAGTCTCAAGATTAGGTGGGGTCAAAGTGATCTTTTGGCTCCCTTATGGTGCCTAATATTGAGCCAGAAAGGACTACTGGAAGCTTTGGGACTTGATGGAAATTATGCCTTGGCCATGGAAGCAGTTTTTATCAGCCAATGTTTTCCCTTAGCAACCAGGTTCAGTGCAGACAGTTCACAGGGGTTCACTAAGACACTTCTCCAGGACTTTAGATGTAACCATTTGATACTTTCATTTGACAGGTAATATTATACTGCCCAAACCAGAGAAGCATTTAGTGTGATAATATTTACTTAGCTGTTATTAGGGACTCATTTGAGAATCTCCAAAAAGAATATGTATGGCCTTGCTACCCAGATAGTACTCATACAAAAGATCCTGTGTATAATTTCAGAGGATGCATGGCTATACATACACATCTCTCTCACACACACATACACACACACACTGGTTCCACACAACCCAGCAAGGGAGCCTTGTCATCCCAATTTTCCCAGGGGAACTTGGGCTTTTAGCACTGAGACTGGGAAATTGCTGGGAAAGTAGGATAGTTTGTCATCTAGTTGACTCTGAAAATGTCCTGAGACCCTGCACATGGGAGAAAGGCATCTCAAGGTTTCACAAACCCTCATGACTGTTGCACTTAGCTGAAGCAGATCATTGGCCTGGAAGTCTAGACCCAGAGACCATTAGGGACCACCCAGCGCCACACAGCCAGTGGTTGGCACAGCCAGGGCTAGAACACAGTCTCTCAGTTCCTGGTATAGCTCTTCCCTGGACAGCCAAACTTGGGCCCCTGGCTTGGAACTGGCAGAAAGACTGCTGACCACAGAATACAGCCCTGCAGGCCCAGCAGCTCCCAGGATTTAGGAAGCCCAGAGAAGGCTACTGTCACTCCAGTTCAACTCCCCTGATCCTGTGCTCTAGGACACAACGTGAGGCAGCTTAGAGACTTAGAGTGAGTCTGGTACCCAAGCAAATAAGAGTCCCTTTATTTCTATGAAAGTCTTTCCCTTCTACTTGCTGGTCCCTATAACTTTTTTCAAGGCAATTAGAAATTAAAGGCTTAAAATGAAACTAAGGGAGTGATGTGACAGCTGCATTGTGAATGTGCCCCAGTGCCACTAAACTGTACACTCACAAATGCTGCTGAATTGTACACCTAAAACTAAAGTGGTTCAAAAAATAGAACAGTCAAACTGGGAGGGAATGAGTGTGTTTTTCTGGATCTTTTTGTGCTGCTGTGATCTGTTTCTGAATTTACCACTTGCATAATCCCTTCAAGCATGAGTCTTTTTCTTCTAGGCTGGGCCATGTCCTTTGTGACCAAGACCTTCTTTTCCAAAGCCAATGGAAACAGAGGTGGTGCTCCCAATGTGGCCATAGTGATGGTGGATGGTTGGCCCACAGACAAAGTGGAGGAGGCTTCAAGGCTTGCAAGAGAATCAGGAATCAACATTTTCTTCATCACTGTAGAAGCTGCTGTGGAAAATGAGAAGCAGTATGTGATAGAGCCTAACTTTGCCAACAAGGTTTGTAATTGCCAGAGACTCACCCACAATCAAGCTCCCCGTACTCTGAAAAGCTGAAATTCCAGGAAGATTGTTTTCTTGGGCTTTCAAAAGTGTATGAATCTCACATCTAGGTAGTGGTATCTCCAATGAAGGAACCTCAAATTACTCTCTCAAAGAAAAGTCTCACACCCACCCAAGGCCAGCAGCTTGGGAACAGAAGGCAGGAGCAGTGTTCCAAAGGTCTCATGTGGAGGCTCTTCCTTGCTCCTCCCACAGCATCAGGGACCTCGACCAGGCAGTCCAGGAAGGCTTCATACAAACACATGAGCATGCACATGTATGTACACACACACACACACACACACACATACACATGTACTTTCACACAAACATGCTACAAATTAATCTGATAAACAAGAGAAGGGAGGTGTTGCGACATTTCAGGCAGGTCATGTTTCCAATGCTACTTCTGGGTTCTGCTGAGATGTCTGGCTGGACGTGAGGCAGGACAGATGGGATAGTTGGCTTCCTTTTCCAGTCTACTAAACCACCTTTGGTGTTTTCCACTGGTTGTCCACGTAAACCTTCCTTCAAAGGCAAAGCTTCAACTGAAGGACAGAAAAAGAGAGAAGAAAGGATGGAGGGAGGGAGGAACAGAGCCAGCAAGCTTGGACATGTCTTTTATTTTTTATTTTTTATTTTTTTCGTACTGGGGTTTGATTCTAGGGGTGCTCTACCAGTGAGCTACATCCTCAGGTCTATCTATCTATCTATCTATCTATCTATCTATCTATCTATCTATTTATTTATTTATATATATTTGAGACAGAATCTTGCTAAGTTGCAGAAGCTGGCCTTGAACTTGGGATCCCTGCCTCTGTCTCCTGAGTTGCTGGGATCTCAGGACTGTGCCATCACGCCTGGCAAAATCTTGTCCGTGATGCTCCTCCAACTTTATTATTATGTTTTTGGAGCTAATAAGGCCGGACCTCCTGCAGCATAGCAGGCTGCTGACTTCTTCTTGCTCCATGAAATCCTCTTCATTGGCTTCATGGCCCTGTGCAGCTGTTATTTCACTTGCTCTTTTCTTCCATTATGTACCCTGAACATGGACCTTTTCAGGACTTAGATCCTGTTCATCCATCTTCCTTCACAATCGTCTCTTCCTCCACTCTTCCCAAGGCCACAGCTTCAGTTCTCATCTCTTGAGCTGTACAGTCTTCTCTGTTCAGATGAAAGACTCTCTCCCAGTACCTCCATACTATGGATTGAGCCCTAGGGTGCTCTGCCACTGAGGTATATCCCAGCCCTTTTTATTTTTAGACAGTCTCCTGCTGTTGTTCCTGCCTCAGACTCCAAAGTCATTGTGATTGTAGGCATGTGCCATCATACCTGGTGACCTTTCCCTTTTCGGAAGCCCTGTCAGAACCTGAAGTCCTACATGCAGCAAGCCAAGTTCATCATCATCTTTCCCACCCAAAATATCTCCTTCTCAGGACTTTGCATGAACAGCCCCATCCATCCCAGAATTCCTCATCAGATCCCAAATTGCATCCCTTTTCTCTCTGTTCTTTCTCTTGCCCAGTGACATCTCCCCACTTCAAGTCAGTATTTAACATCTTACCTGCCTTTCTCCTGGGTCTCCTGTGTAGAGATTTAACAGTGAAGCCCAACTCATGCTTATAAAGAGTTCTTCCAACTTTGGGGCTCTTGCTCCAAACCCTTCACTGTTTCTCTTTGTTCTTGAGGCCTTCTAAAGCATAGTCCCAACCCTGCTTCTGGCCCTGCTGCTGTGACACCACAAAGGCCCTGTGCTCAAGCTAATGGCCACCTGTCCCTGGCTAGCACCACCACTCTCTGCTGCTGGAATCTCACACAGGCTGTTCGATAGGGATACTGCCTCTCCATCCAGAAGATCAGCTTCCTACCAGCACTCAGCCTCTTGTGCCGCCTCATCCATAGAAAGTTTTGTAACCTGCTTTAGGTTTTCACAAATCAAAGAAAACATGTATTTTTCCTGGAATGTTTAAGCCATTACTAGTTTCAAAATAATTTTTTAATTATACAGATTCATCCATAGTCATGAGGTCAGACATGCTCTGTGACCCGCAAAGGAAGGGACGGGAAGAAATGTTCCACCTAGGGCTGGGGATGTAGCTCAAGCGGTAGTGCGCTTGCCTGGCATGCGTGTGGCCCGGGTTCAATCCTCAGCACCACATACCAACAAAGATGTAGGGTCAGCCGAGAACTAGAAAATAAATATTAAAAATTCTCTCTCTCTCTCTCTCTCAAAAAAAAATGTTCAAATGTTCCACCTTAGGAACACTAGCCCTGTCACTTCCAGGAACACACCAGCAAGTTTGCTCAATGTTTATTTGTAGCTGACTTGAATTTTTTCTGGAACAAGCTTAGGCACAAGTAAATAAATATTTGTTTGCCTATTGGCAAGGTTGTCTGGAAGGCAGAGCTTGGGTTTTGAAGGCAGACAGCTAGGCAATCTAGTTTGGGGAACTCAGGCATGTGCCCTTGTAGTGGCCCTCAGTTTGTTCTCTAACAATGGGGGGGTCATTGTTCCCCTTTTAGGGTGAGGTGAGGATTGAATGAGAGAATCTCTCCAAGAGCACCTAGTACGACCCTGACCCATGTGACTACTCAGCAACTCTGGGGCCCCTTCTCAGTGGGTGCAGCCTGCTCTGGAAACTTTCCTCAGTCACTTCTTAGGTGTGCTCTGTTTTCCCCAGGATAACAAAAGCTTTCTTTAATTTTCTCATGCATTGGTGCCCACCAATGCGAGTCATGGCTGGCTGCCAGTACAAATGAATTGAGCTGAAGAGGCATAAATCTGAAGCAGAAATCAGTGACTTACATCTCCCTGTGAGTTTGCCTAGTACAAGGACTTCCCACTGAGGCATTGTTATCTGTGGAGACAGGAGTGATTTCAGAGATTACTGGAGAGGTCTTTGTCTCAGCAAGTGCCTACATAGGGGAACAGAAAGGGAAAGAGCCATCAACAAGGACTAGCCCAGTAAACAGGAGTCTGTTTGCTTCTTCACCCACCTGAAGGCCCAAGGTAAGGGTGCCAGGTTGGGGGACTTGACTGCTGACCTGGTGAATGTCCCTCCCCTCTGTCCTCCAGGCTGTGTGCAGAACCAATGTTTCAACGTGCAGAGTTGGTTGGGCTTCCCCAAGACCATGCAGCCCCTGGTGAAGCGGGTCTGTGACACCAACCGCCTGGCCTGCAGCAAGACCTGCTTAAATTCAGCCGACATTGGCTTTGTCATTGACGGCTCCAGCAGTGTGGGGACAGGCAACTTCTGCACAGTCCTGCAGTTTGTGGCCAACATCAGCAAGGAGTTTGAGATTTCAGACACAGACACACGTATCAGGCCGTGCAGTACCCTACGAGCAGCAGCTGGAGTTTGGGTTTGACAAGTACAGTACCAAGCCTGACATCCTCAATGCCATCAAGAGGGTGGGGTACTGGAGTGGTGGCACCAGCACTGGCGCCTCCATCCAGTATGCCCTGGAGAAGCTCTTCAAGAAGTCCAAGCCCAACAAGAGGAAGCTGATGATCCTCATCACCGAAGACAGCAGGACCTAGGATGACGTGCACATACCAGCCATGGCCGCCCATCAGAAGGGTAGGGGGAATCTGGCTCAGCCAGCTGCTGAGGCTCCTCTCTAGGGCAGGGAGAGGCTGTCCTTGGAGGGCAAGGAAGGCTCTGATTTTCTGTGCGTTGGTTTTGTCTGTGACTCTCAAAAATGTTCAAAGCCATTAGAGGAGCAAATATTGCAGGTGTCTGAGTAGCAAAGAGGGAAGGATGAAGGGCAGCCAGAGACTCCCCCAGTGTCTTTGAAAACAGGGAGCCTTTCCTTGACCTCCTACATCCTGAGGCTTTTCCCACCAGGGCTTGAGGCACTAAAAGGAAATTCTATTTTTCACTTTCTATGAAAGAAAAACAAATCCCTAGCTGTGTTGAAGACACCAATTTGTCCTTAATACCTTTTAAAGACTAATAGTGTTCTTTAAGGAAGTCGTACTATGTTTGTAAATTAGATATTGAGGGTTTGGGGGGAAACCCTAAGAAATTTTGATTCAGAATATTTAAAAGTGATATTTCCATATAAAAATGTCTAAGTTGTCGAGAGAAGGCTCAAAAACACACAAAAATATGAGGGCTGAGGATATAGCTCAAGTGATAGTGTACTCGCATGGGGCACTGGGTTCGATCCTCAGCACTACATAAAAAAAATGAAATAAAGATATTGTGTCCACCTAAAATTAAGAAATAATTATTTAAAAGAACCCCAAAAATGAACAAAGTACTTAAGTGTTTAGAAAATAAATCACATTTATGAATTAATTAATTAATATATGTATATATATATATATATATATTCTCAAAAGTGCCATAAAATAGCATGAAAATATAATAGCCTGCAGAAACCCAAAATGATAATAATAATAGTAATATTAAATGGGCTGGGGTTGTAACTCAGTGGTAGAGCGCTTGCCTAACAAGTGTGAGGCATTGGGTTTGATCCTTAGCACCACATAAAAATAAATAAATAAAAGGTATTCTAGCCATCTACAACTAAGAAAAAGAAAAATAGTAACAATAACAATGATAAAACTGAATAAAGTAGTCAGAGGAACTGGAGACCTCTAAGTGCTAGGGTACAAAACTCACACAATGCAGTGGTCAATTATTTTTCCCTTTTCTGTGCATACTTTTAATATGGGTTATTTTTTTCAGGATTTTTTGTATTCTTGAGAGCTGCTTTAAATCCTTTCTAAGACAATTCTTAATGAATTGGGTGGTGCTGACTTCTAGAAACCAAAGTATCTAGACAATGCATTCCAGTAAAGTCTTCTCAGGGACTTGCCTTTTGCAGAGTCTGTGGGGCACCTTCACAATGGTGAGATGGTGATGTTCTTTGTGCCAGTTGTCACAAATTCCCTTGGTCTCACATCAGCAGAGTTGGTTCAAGGGTCATAAGCTACCTGCTCCAAATCCCAGAGTGAGTGGCACATGGGCCAGCTCTTGGCTCATCAGCTCAGGGCTTTTTCCAGCACATCTGTCCAAGCTCACGTTTAGTCCCACCCTCACTTATTTCTCTAGAAACCTTCTTTGGGCCTCACCCAGGAAGTGAGGGAATGAGAAGACTGTTGGAAATGGGAGTTCTCAGGGGATCATATTCTCATATTCTGAGAAGCTTTAAAGAACTGGGACCAATAGATACAAATTACATGGAGGCGGGTTCCTGCTCAGCGAAACACTGTGATTCATCTAAAAATGCAATGAGCATTGTGTTCCTAGGATAATCCAAGTCCAGAGTTAACAACCATCTGTCAGAATTGACAGTAGAAGGTTCTGTGCAAGGGTGGTCTCAAGGATCTGAAAAGTTGCATACTGTTCTCTAGTCTTTATAGGGGGATATTCTTTCTTTCTTTCTTTGAGCAGAAACATGGGCTTGCTCAGTCTAAGCTCAGTTCCCATGGCCACTTAACCAGCATTTTAAAACCCAAGGCTAACTTCTCCTAATTGAGACAATATTCAGAGAAAAGAAGCTGGGAGGTGAGAAAAGGGACTGGCAGATAATATGCAGAATGATGGATAACTGAAAGCATATTAGACCAGAGCTATGTGAAGCATTGATAGCTACTAATAAGCAGGACTGTACACCTAGAAGATGAGATGGGCCACTGGCATAAAGTGGGCTGCAGGGCAGGTGCCTGGGCAGGAAGACCACCTCAGGTTCTGCCCTCTGTTTCCTGGCCATCCTGTGCATCCACCCTGGTTAACCTGAAGGTGGTATAGGAATAGGAGTTTGTAGAGTAAGGTCAAGTACCTGATATCCAACTGCCCCCAACCAAATCAAGAACTATTGCAGCAGGCAGTCTCTCCATTTTCCCCACTGAAGATTGTTACCTCCTGTCTGAAGTGGATGCTCAAAAGTATTTCTTGAATGAATGGCCATACCTGGTCTTAATTCTAGAGCCTAGAGTTCCATGGGAGTTTTTTTCTTTTGCTTGACATATTTCTGATTTGGGATTGGGTTGTGCTGACAGGGCAGCAAAAAGGCAAAGATTCATCAACAACACTTTTTCTTAGGGGCATTTGTTTCATCTGATCTTTGTCCCCATAGGAGTGATCACCTGTGCAATAGGGGTTGCATGGGCTGCACAGGACAAGCTGGAGGTCATTGCCACTCACCCTGCCAGAGACCACTCCTTCTTTGTGGATGAGTTTGACAACCTGTACAAATCCAACCCCAGGGTCATCCAGAACATTTGTACAGAGTTCAATGCAAAGCAGCAGAACTGAATTCAGAGCAGCAAAGCATAGCAAATGCTGCCTTACTGACTGGCTCTTTGGACCATCCCTGTGCTTTCTGGGGAACCCACAGGGTGGGCGAGTCTTGGGGAGGATTTGGGCAAACAAGATGCATTTCTATTCTTTGCTATTGCAGTTCTCATATGTCAAAATTTGGCACTGGAAATATGATCATCGACTTATAGATTGAATCAAAATGATAAGTCATTTTTAGGGTGCTGAGGATTTACATTTTGACAGTTGTTTTCAAAATCCATGTTCAGAAGAGAGTGCAGCACTTATAATAGGCTTAAATGGAGCTTTTGTGAGAATTTTTTATTTTTATTTCTCATTAAACTCTGTAACCCTCAACAAGTTTCATTTTGTCATGACAGTGTAGGAGTTGCTTAATTAAATGTTTAAAAGGATCACGTGCACTCTTTCTCACTGTGTCACGTGTCATGAGGTGGGAGTTCTGTGATGTGGGCCACCCTCCACTCTTCCAGCCCAAGTTAACAACATACCCACTGGTACGGAGAACGTGGTAAGGTCCCTGTTGTTCCTATTGTCTGAATCACTGAATGCCTGCATCACACTGCTTTTGGAACACTGGCCCTTAAGGAACAGGTAGATCTTGCTTGAAAGTGGTGCTACCCAAATCCTGATTCTCAGGTTCCATCTTAATACCAGTGAATTCTGAGTCTCTGGGAATAACTGGAATCCAAAACAAGTATTGGCATGTTTTAAGAGCTCCTCAGTGATGCTTAGAGGTTGGTAGGATTGAGAACCACTGCACTACCTCAGAGGGATCAGTGTTACAGTCATTTCCTACAAGTTTCCATGCCTCTTGTCCTAAGGGATCCATCTAGTTTAGCATTTGTCCTGGATTTTTCAATGATAGCTAGGTTTCTTATTTATTTAATTAATTATTTATTTGTACCAGGGATTAAACCCAGGGGCACTCAACCATTGAGCAATATCCCCAGCCCTATTTTGTATTTTATTTACAGACAGAGTCACTGAATTGCTTAGTGCCTCAATTTTGCTGAGGCTGGCTTTCAACTAAAGATCCTCCTGCCTCAGCCTCTGGAGCTGCTGGTTATTATAGGCATGGGCCACCACAGAAGGCTGAGAGCTAGATGTTATTATTGATGTTTTTGCATTACAATAAGCTGGGAGAAATCTGGTTCAACTTTCCTTTTTACTTCCATGTTCTGCCAAGAACATATCTGTCAAAATGTGAGATACATGTATAATGGGGAGACATTCAAAAGAATCCTAAAAAGGGCTCACTCAGTGTCTGGGTATATGTGATGTCTAAAACTCCACTAGACTTGATTTTTCTCAGGAATTAGGGTCTTTGGAAAAAAAACCTTTTTTGTTGTTTGTTTGTTTTTTGCTAAGGTTCAATGTTTGCTTGGGGTATTGGAGACTGAACCCAGGGATCTTTTACCAATAAGTCACATCCCTAGCCCTTTTTATTTTTAAATCACTTAGTTTCCAAAGTTTAAATCACTTAGCTTAAATCACTTAGTTGCCAAAGCTGTCCTGGAACTTGGTGATCCTCCTTCCTCAGCCTCCCGATACACTGGGATTACAGGTAGGTGTGTGCCACCATGCCTGCAAGTGTCAAAGTTTTGCAATAAGGCTCTGCTAAAAATTTCTGGCCAAAATGACAAGGTCCAGACATTTCTTGTTTTCTTGGGCTTTTTAATTCTTTTGAACAGCACCTTCATAAGATAACTTTCCCGGCAGCCGCCTCAAGGGCCTGTGTAGGTTTAAAGAAATCTTCTTGTGTCCAAGGATGTTTCAGCCTCAAGGAAGAATTCCAAAGAACAATGTTGTTTTCTAGTCAAAATACTAAAAGAAGAGCTCCCCTTAGATTACAGTCTATAAATATAGTAAACAGGAAATACAACTGAAAGCATGATATCAATTGCTTTGGGAAAAGGTATTTATTCAACCAATGCCTTTGAGGAATTCATAGCCTGGCAGGAAACCACATAAAGAATTAAAGTCATATCATTGTCATGGGCTTATACACCAAATGCATGCCGGGCAAGTGCAATCGACCTCATAAGAAATATAATTGTAGTTTTGAAGTAAGTATTTGCCACAGGTTGGGCACTGTTCTAAGGATTCACACATGCTAACTCACCCCTATGATTTGCTGAGAAACTCTTCTTATTCACATTAATCTAGGCTGCTAGTTGGGTTTTCTTTAGCACATAAGCATTTCCTTTAGCCCTCTGTCTTAAAGATAGTTACATCACATGGTGACATCAAAATTCACCTTCAAAATTACCTAGAGGACTAATTCAAACACAGATTGGGCTCCACCCTCAGAGTTTCTGATTTAGTAGATCTGGAGGGGGCAGAAGAATCTGCATTTTTAGCAAGTACCTATGTGATGTTCTAATCTAAGACCACATTTGAAGAGCCACTGACTTACATCATCTGTGATACAGGTAGAAGGCCAAAATATAGCAAGTAGGCCACTCAAAAGCAAGGACCCAGAACCACAACTCTTTACTCCATGAAAGTATGGATTCTTACATAAGCCCACAAGCTGACAGACAAGTATATACACTGGCATTTTGAATCTCTTCCAAATTTCTTATTAATGGCTGTGTTTTTAGGAATCTCCTGATAAATAAATAAAAACTACCAACATATTTCAGTTCAATCACATGTTTGAGAATACCTATTACCTACTACAGCCCAAAGTGTTATAAAGAAGAATTTAAGAAAGACAAAATCAAGTTCCTACTCATAACACATTCCAATCTAGTTAGGGTACATGACCAGTCCACAAGAAAAGCTAAGATAAGATAGTTCAGTCTTCAGTCTTCTAATAAGTGATAATTCAAATGATACAGTCAAATATTCATATTCATTCAACTCACAATATTAATCAAGGACCTACTCTGTACTAGGCACAGTTACTGGATTAAAAGACTAACAATAGAAATAAAACAGTATTCACAGTCCAGTAGATGTAACATGTCATATACACCATGAGTACAAATAACATATGATATATGTACTTACAATAGAAACAGTTACAGGCAAAAGCAGTGAATATAAAAACAAACACAAATAAAATGCAATGGGACATCTATTTAATTTTGGAGACAAATATAGAATTGTTGCTCTTTTCAAAAACTTTTGACCTGGTATTTATTCTGTAACTAGCATAAAAAAATTCCTGTACTATTTACATTTATTTGTCTATCATTCCTTTTCAAAAAAGATTAGGAAGTTTTTAGATGACATATTACCTCTGAAATGCTATAGGAAAGAGTGGTGCATTCTTTCACAAAGCCATCTCCAAATGTCTGATAACAAATACTGGTTTTTCCATACAGAAAACCCTCAACTACCCAAACCACTAAATTAATTATATCCACATCATTGCCTTATTTCACTGTATAAGTAACCACCCAGCAGTAGGTTTCTACAATCTCATAAAGGTTCACTTGGGTTCCCAACCAATCAGTTACCACAGCACATTTTACTCTCTTAAATATTAAATCTTTACAAATGTTCCTGATGTTTGCTCAAGGGGCTAGAAAGTTCACTGAAAAAAACACAAAACCAGATGCATATGGTATACATATCTACACACACACAGATACAGGCACACAAAAAAGTGTGAGAAAAGAAGATATCGATCAAGGGAAGTATTCTACAAACATATTCAGTATATCAGACTATGACACTCATGGTTACCCATGCAGAAGATACTTTGTGAAGGCAATGGAGAGGCTAAGGCCTAATTCAAAGACTAAAAATGCTTGAGTTTAGCCTAATGTTTTTAATTTATATCTCAAAGTTCAAAGGCAATTACTAAAAAGTGTTATTTTTTTGTTATAGTTCGAGAAGGGGAATAGCTGGGTCAAACGGTAGTTCCATTCTCAGCTTTCCAAGGAATCTCCATACTGCCCTCCAAATTGACTGCACCAATTTGCAGTCCCACCAGCAATGTACAAGTGTACCTAAGAGCACACTACAGGGACACAGCTACATCAATATTCATAGCGGCACAATTCACCATAGCTAGATTGTGGAACCAACCTTGATGCCCTTCAACAGATGAATGGATAAAAAATGTGGCATTTATACACAATGTAATATTACTCAGCACTAAAAAATAACAAAATCATGGCATTTGCAGGAAAATGGATGGCATTAGAGCAGATTATGCTAAGCGAAGTTAGACAATCCCTAAAAAACAAATGCTGAATGTCTTTTCTGATATAAGGGAGGTGACTCAAAACAGTGTAGGGAGGAAGAGCATGAGAAGAAGATTACCACAAAACAAGGAAAAGAGGTGGGAGGGAATGGGAGGAAGAAGAGGAATTGCACGGAAGATGGAAGGAGACCCTCATGGTTACACAAAATACATATACGAAGGTGTGAGGGGGAAGGGAAGAAAAAAGAGAGAGAGAGAAATAAGTGTCACAGTAGAATGGGTAGAGAGAGGTGATGGGAGGGGAGGAGCGAGGAGAGGGTGGATAGGGAGGGCAGCAGAATACAACTGACACTAGGATTGCTGTATGTATACACATGGATGTATAAACAATGTGCTCCTGCAATTTGTACACATGGAAAAATGAGAATTCATACCCTACTTGAATCAAATGTATGATATGTCAAGATCATTGTATTGTCTTGAGCAACTAATAAAAAAATGTTATTTTTTAAAACCCTGAGTTTCTTTTGTTAAATATTTTTTTTAGTTGTAGTTAGACACATTATCTTTATTTTATTTATTTATCTTTATGTGGTGCTGAAGACCAAACCCAGTGCTTGCCCATGCTAGGCAAGCACTCTACCAGTGGGCCACAACCCCAGCCCACAAAGTTTCTTCGTAAAGAATGTCTTCCTCATCTCCACCAAAGAAAGCCAAACTGTTAATAACAATATTGGAAGAAGGGAAAATGTAAAGACTAAGAAAATGATAGCTCTTAACCTGAAAAAGGAACAGATTGTCAAATTTGGTAATAACTTGTAGCTATGAATGTGAACAAGTCCACCAAATGTTTGAGATTAAAAAAAAATCATTTAACTGATTCTCCAAATACTCCAACCTGATCAAAAATAATTCATAAAGTAAAATAAAACATTCACTAAAGTTGAAATGAATATTAACATGTAGAATTGTAGTATATACAAGAAACATAAGACTCAATAGAAATACATTCAGAGCAAGTAAAGATTTGTACAAAAATCTTACAATGTTAAAATCTGAGGATTTGAAATGGTCTCAGAAAGCATGCCATGCAAATGGCAAATCTTCTGTACTGTATGATGTTTATGGCTCCAAAGGGGTTCTAAATACATTTTAAACCAATAAAATTCATTTGATATGTACATTCATCCTTAAAGTAGCATTCTTCAAGGGGCCTACTGTTCTATATTTAAAGCATTCATTCTCTATGTATAAAGTATAAACCTACAAATTTCAGGTGGCATATAAAGTCCAGCCTGTTGAGAGCCACAGCCCAGTCAGAATGATGCCTGGCATTTGCCAGAGGGAATGGATGAAAGATGATGCCAGTGAACCATTGAGATGATGATTTGAGTTAAGCTGTATATAATTGCTGTGATGCTGGATTGATTGAATTGCATATTTGACCTTTACTGTTGGGCAATGGGGCAGCCCTTGCTGCCTCAGGCTCCTGCTACTTTGGAGTTCCTGTGAGTTCTTGGGGGGGGTGTTGGGGAGATTGGACAGAGCCCGGTGGAGGGAGTGTGTTCCCGTGTGGTGTGTGCAGTGCCGGTAAGAGTTAGGAAATAAAGAGTGGCTGTTTGAATCTACAAGGCTTTGTGGCGGCTCAGTTATTTGTGCCCAGCCAGACTTCGGCAGCCTCTTCCAAGCAGAATAAGGATATCCACAATCTGTCCCAGACTACTCTTCCTAGCTTCACCTTTCATAATCCCTGCTCACACACTCTGTGCTTCAAATGAAGCAATGAATCTTCAGATAGAACTGAACTTTTCCAGGTCCATGCCTTGCTGTTTGCCTTTCCCTTTTCCTGCTAACCTCCCCAAACACCTTTTCTTTTCATATTCTACCAATATTCAAATTTGAGCCCACTCACCTCATAGAAATCTCTCTGAAACTCAAGCACATTTATTATCATTTAAAAACAAAACAAATCTCTACATGTAAATATTATTTTATGGAACTTTTAGTGTTTAGTCAAAACGGAAGTAAATAAGCACTTCAAAGTATTTACCATGTATTAGGCACTCTGTTAAACACTTTATATAATTAATCTCATTAAGCCAGGATTATTATGTAATTATTTTCTTGCTTTCATTTAATTTTTCAAGTGTTTATGGTTTATCTCATCCCCAACCAGATTATGAATCCTCTATGGGCATAAATCTTCATTTATACTGTAAGAGTAAAAGAAATTGAAATTGAAGAGTACTATATACATTCAGCATACATAAAAATCTGTATTGTGATATTACAAAAAAAAAAAGCTCAGTTTCATATAAGCTTGCCACTGAGGGGAACTTGTTCATTCTCAAAACTAGTGCTTATTCTTTCTCTTTTATTCCATTGTGGCATAAAACACTTCTTTCTTTACATGCAATAAAATCCTTAAGCATGTACTATGCACTAGCCAGAAAGCTAGATACTGACATATCTCATCTTTTTCATCAAGGAACTAACTTTTTACATCTCTAAGGAAAACAAATTTTTTTTTACATCTCTAAGAAAATTTGGAGAATGGATTCAGGTAAAGA
This sequence comes from Urocitellus parryii, assembly GCF_045843805.1. Classification (NCBI taxonomy): domain Eukaryota; kingdom Metazoa; phylum Chordata; class Mammalia; order Rodentia; family Sciuridae; genus Urocitellus; species Urocitellus parryii. Next base: position 1,684,868 of record NW_027554054.1, on the reverse strand, counting down.
TAGAATGATTAATAGACCAGAACAGAGGACTAATATAAAATGGATTTGAAAATATAAAAATGACTATACTGTTTTTACACAGGATACCAATTATTTAATATAGATGTAAACCCAAGACCCCAAATTCTACTATATAATCTCAACCGTTAAATGCATGCTATTATAGACATGGAGGCCTAATGTGGTTGTCAATTTTCTTCCTCTTTAAGGATTAAGATACTGGATCATTAATAATCTAATTTTGTAATAGTTATTAATAGCAGAGACATTTCAACTAACCATTTCTAAGGATTTGTCCCATACCAAGTTCAATTATGTCAAATTTCTATGAATAGAGTATTAAATTTCATAGCTCTTTAAAAGGTCACCTTTGACCATCATATTAACTGCTATGCATAGAAATGCTGATACTTTCAAATCAATTTATGTATTTAAAATGTTTAAATATTTAAGTAAAGACATATTTTAGTTAAAATTAAATCTTTATTATTTAAAAGCTATGCCACATCCATGGATTTTTTCCCAAGGATACATGCATTTATCTGTTATCACACAAAACTGAAAACATTCCATCTGACGTAGTTTGATGAATATGTAATTAAGAGAATGCCAAAGTTAAATATATATATATATATATTGAGTTTTATACTTTTCTGCCATTACCAGTAAAGAATTCCATTCATGAGTGAATAAGTTTATCATATGACATGCTAAAGAAGATAGCATAAGTATGGAGCCCATTGTATTTAGATATCATATGTTCTGGAATTTTCAATTTATCTTGACAGTTACTGTAGATGATGTAAACAAACAGTCTTGAGGGGAAAATAGATACTAGAGTCTATCAATGTAAAAAGTAATAGAAGCTATACTTTGGGGATAGTGGTTCCAAACTACAGAATCCCTCACTTTTAATTCAAGGACACAGTTGTTGCTGTTTTCCTTTTCTTCTTAGTTTTTCACTTTTTTGGCCAACAGAGATATTTGACTCATGTTCATGGTGTATCCAAAATAATTGTTTTGAGTTTCCTCCTGACAAAAGATATTCATACCACAACAAATATTCCTCTGATACAAAAGAATTACATTCTTTTGCAGCATTTTGGTGAAGACAATGGACCCTGTGTGCACATATGGCAGAACTAGACTTTTATTATTAGTCTTTTTCTATAGATAGAAAAAGCTTGAGTATCAATCTGTGTTAACAAATTTCCTTAATCACAGTGCATATATTCTCAATTTATCATCATGTTCTAAATAGAAAATGTCACTTATAATTATTGTTTTTTTTTCTGTAGTTATGTTGTTTGTACATTTTAAATTTATAAATGCATATTACAGACAAGAAAAATATATTCTCTCAGTAGCATATTTTTATTTTATAAATTATTTCTCCTGTATTATTCAATATAAAGGTCATGGTACCTAGGGATCAAGGACTTCAACTTTAATTTCTGCATCAAGAGAACATTCTAATAAAAAGTAAATGAACCTTTTTGGGTCTACAGAAATACAGTTTTTGGTCAAATTTAATTATAAAATCCATTGTCTATAAGCAAATATAAAGTGATTTTATTTTACAATCATATAAGAATAAGAATTTGTGAAAAACACTCAATTTGGAATAGTAATTTATGATGGTATCTCTAGCTGTAATGTATGATTTTGCACTGTATATATGTGTGTGTATATATATATATATATATATATATATATATATATATATATATATATATTATATATAAATATTTTTAACAAAAAGAAAAAGCTTATATTAATGTATAAAACATTTCAAACTCCTTTCCTTTGCAGTCTTTATTCATTCTTAAACTGACAACAGATAATAAACTGGTCAATTTACATAATTTTTAACTATTTAGGTATGATGTAGTTATCAAATTTCTATTATCTTAAGAAGTAGTCAAGAATTTTAGTACTTTGCTTTCACAACAATGTGTATGTGTATGTAATCCCAGCTATTTAAAATAAATTATTTTGGATAGATTGCTATTTTGCATGATAGTTTAATTCTTGGATCAGAGAATTTAGTTCCTATTAATTATTCAGAATAACATTTAAAACCATAGCAATATTTGAGTAGTGATTAAATCAAATATATTAAAAATTATGGGAAAATGAATCTTTCCCTTATGATGAATAATAAAAAAGAATTTCTCATAATATACTCTGGATAAAAATTTTCTAATTTTATGGAAAATAACATCTTTTTTGCTATTGTTGTTTATGAGTTAATAGAAAAAGTATGAAAAATCAGTTGGTCAAAAAGAGGTTAAACATGTGACCAGGTAAAGGAAATTATGGCAAAATATAGAAGGAATAAATAGGAACTTATCATGGTTATTTTAAACTTAAAAGTTGAATGAATAAAAATTGTGAAGGCAAATTAAATATTATCAAAGAAATTACATTTCATTAAATAGCTGCATATCTTTAAATACATATTTTAAAGGATTATCTAAGAAAAATGTCAATGTTATATTACAAGAAAGATAGCAATGTCTTTGTCCAACACTCAAAAGTATTTTTCTACTACATTTTAGTTTTATAAACTCTTCTTTACCAAGAAAAATACATTACATTATCACTTTTTTTTCCTGAACAGAACTCTTTGAGATAAGCAGTTTCATTACCCCCATCTTCAGATAACACGGCTGAGTTGTGCAGAGCCTCATTGACCTATGTAAGTTTATACACCATGCTGGCACCAGTTCTGGACCAACATAAAGTTAGGACTCTAATTCCAAAGTTTATACTCTCACAGTGCTATGTGGGCTCTTGTATTTATAGGACTCTTACTGTTTTATCAAGGCAAATTATGTAAATGGTAGTTTATTTTTTTGTTTTTGTTCTTTATCGGGTAGTGAATAAAGACTCATTAGAAATAACAAGAGTTCATTTCCCACCACCAGTTCCCCCTCACCAGAAGCAATCATTTTCAGTTATCTTTGCTGGAATGTTGATGTTGTTATCATACATTTTAATGTGTCAATTTTAAAAAGTATCAGCTGGCTACTTGCTACTACAGAGGTGAATGTAATTTCAATTCCACACTTCTAAATCCCTCTTCTATTCATATTTACATTAGGTTTATAGTACTAATTCTACTTAAATTAATATAGAATATTTATAGTATTATGATTATTTATGCAGTTCTCTATATAAACAATAGTACTACAATTAGAATATTTCCAAACATGTCTGTTTTTTTTTCTTCTTGCTTTACATTTTTAAATCCTTTTTTTTTTGTCAAAGACTAAATTGTGCTAGGTAATACAGTAAATACACATTTTTTTTATTGAAGCCTATATTCTGGACAGTTTCATGCTAATTCTGTGATAAAGGTACTTACTTCTTAGGTCTTAAGCTCATTTCTATTTTGGATTATAGAAATGTTTCACTGCCATCCTAGATCAGATTCAGGATTTTATAAATCACGATTCTTTATCTTTTCAATTTATTTAGTGGTATTGTTGAAAAACCTTTTCAAATTACTTTTAAGGAACACATATTAGGAAGATAAATTATTAGAATTGGAGCATGTTTGAAAGTATATTTGTTGTTTGATTATTCAGCTTGATATTGAATATTACATTAATATATTTTTCTTAAAACATGAACAATAAATTGTCAAATAGTATCAAATACCTTTGAGAAGTCAGGGATGCTTCAAAATATTGTTCACTTAAAGAACAGCTTATTGTTTCTTCTTGGCTTCACTCCCTAACTCTCTTTCTTCATTTATCCTTCCTTCATTACTTCTTTTCATCCTTCTCTGGATTTGCCTTCAAAATGTCTTTATGTTTTTATAAATATATATATACATACATATATATATATATATTTATACACACATATATATAATTTTAATATAATTATATAATTATACAATTTTAATATAATTTTAATTTAATATAATTATATACTTTAATATAATTATACAATCATGGAATATATCTTATTCTAGTTAGAGTCACATTCTTATGGATGAACATGATGGTGGAATTCAGTGTGTTGTTTTCACATTGTTTCATATGTTTTCATATTACATCAGATTCAATTCATTGTCTTTCCTTTGATTATCCCCTCTCCCTACCCTCCATTCCCCATTGTCTAATCTATTAAACTTCTATTCTTCTCCATACCCTCCACCACACATATTGTGGGTTAGCTTCCACAATCAGTGAAAACATTTGACCTTTGATTCTTTGGGAACTGGCTTACTTAGTATGATAGATTCCAGATCTATCCATTTGCTGGCAAAGGTCATAAAGTCAGTCTTCTTTATGGCAGAGTAATGCTAAATATAGCATTAATATATATATGATATAAATATATATATATATATATATATATATATATATATATATATATATATATATATCACATTTATTTATCCATATATCTGTTGACTGGCTGGCTCCTAGGTTGGTTCCATAGATTAGCTATTGTGAATTGAGTTGCTATAAACATTTATATCCCTATGTCACTGTAGTACGCTGATTTTAAGTCTTTAGATATATACTGAGGAGTGGGATAATGGAGTCAAATTGGGGTTCCATTTCAAGTTTTCTAAGGAATCTGCATACTGCTTTCCAGAGTGGTTATACCAATTTGCAGACCCACTAGCAATGTATGAGAGAACCTTTTCCCCCACATCCTCACCAACATTCATTTTTGCTTATATCCTTGATAATTGCCATTCTAACTGGTATGTGATGTTATCTAAATGTGGTTTAATTTGCATTTCGCTAATTACTAGAAATTTGGACTTTTTTATATGTATTTGTACTTCTGCTGTGAAATATCTGTTCAGTTCTTTTACCCTTTGTCCATTTATTGACTTGGTTATTTGTGTGTGTGTGTGTGTGTGTGTGTGTGTGTGTGTGTGTGTGTGTTAACTTTCTTATTTATATTTCTAATGCTGTGAAATTTCACAATGATGTTTCTTTATGTGGTTTATACTATATTTATTATGGTGGGCACTTAGGTACCATTACATAATTCCAAACTGGTGATAAATGTTCTTTATTCATATGATCTCATGACATGATTCAGATTTCCAGTTTAAAGAAGTTATCTGGCAAGTTGTCTCCCATGTTTCCCCAGTATCTTCCTAAATACCAACCAAGACAGAAAAAGATGAAACCATCATCAAGCAATATAACTAAAGCTGGCAGGGAACTTAGTGCCAAGGCAGAGAATGATTGAACAATATCCATCTTGATTGTGTTACAATTCCCCTTAAGATAGCAAAGTTTTCCAACCATGCCTAATGCAATATGGCATGATATCTTAAAAATAGCGAAGTTTTTTTTTTTTATATTACCAGGAGAGGAAGTCAGAGATTTTAAGGGTAAGAGCCTTTGAAGATTGAGAGTACTAAATGGGAAAGAATGTTGGTGGCCAGAAAGAGCAGAAAAGCCCCCCAGAAGATGACAGTCAGAAAGAAAACAGGGATCTCCACTCCACAACTAGAATGAAATAAACTCTCCTAAAATCATGTAAGCTTAGTAATGGATTTCTTCCCACAGCCACTAGATTAAAAATTTACTTGCAGTTCCATGCCACAGTCTTGATTTCCAAGCATAGAACCCACCCAGTTGATCCATCTGAGCTTCTCAACTACACAACCATGAGACAACATATAGGTCTTATTTTCACTGTTAATTTTATGGCAAGTGATTTATGCAACACAAAAAATTAATATAGCATGGAATCTCAACATTGGTTCTACATACTGATTTCACTATGAACTAGCTATAGAACACCAATTGTGTCATTTAACCTATATGAAACTCATGTGCTTCGATGACAAATGGAGATAATTATATTTAAACTACACAGGTATGATATACACATTTGAAAGACAATTGAGCTTTTATCACAGAGTACATACACACTCAATAAACATTAAATATCATTTTGCTAAGAAGTACAATATATCATAGAAATTAGTTGACTAATTTAGTTGACTCTCTAGATTAAAAATGCTTAGTGACAATTTTTTCTTAAGAAGTAAAGTTTTTATTAAACAATATTACATCTGTATAGATTAAAGTCATGCTGCAAGTTCAAGGAAGAAGATCAAACTATAGTAAAAGAGCACTATGGAAAAAACAGCAGAAACTGGAGTTTAGACTAGGTATCATTCATTCACATAGACCCTTTCTTTTATACATATTTGATTTTTAAGGGTATACACACTTATAGCAAATTTATCATTCTGTTATAACTTTCATTTTTTATTATTTTAGTAATATTTATTTTCTATTTTGTCTGATAGTAGGACAGCCCCTCTAGTTCATAGAGTTGGTTACTCTTTCTTTTTTTTTTTTTTAAATTTTTTTTTTTAATATTTATTTTCTAGTTCTCGGCGGACACAACATCTTTGTTGGTATGTGGTGCTGAGGATCGAACCCGGGCCGCACGCATGAGAGGCGAGCGCGCTACCGCTTGAGCCACATCCCCAGCCCTTGGTTACTCTTTCATGATATATCATTTTCTGTCTTTTAATTTGAAACATTTTATCTATATAACTAAAATATGTCTCTTTTTTATTATGTCTAAAATCCTTTGCTTTCAAATTGGAGTGTTTATTACTTAACTGTATGTATGTGTATATATATATATATATATATAATGTGTATTTTAGGGATAAACATTTAGGATTCAAATGAAACATTTATTTGTGGGGTGTCAGTGAGAATAGAAAGGCAAATAAGAAATTTCTTATGCCCAAGACCTTATTTTTCTCTAGAAAGTTTAACCTGATAATGCCAATGCTTTGGCTTGGACCATAGATCATTTGATTTTTTTCCTTCTTTTCACACTTAGCAAAATTCTATGCACACAAAATGCCAGGATTTAATTCTCCAAAACTACACTGTCTCCAAAATACTATCAAAAAATAAATCATGCCTCCTTTCTTAATTCTACCTTTGGGTAATGACTTTATTTTATCAACAACACCTAGCTGTGAATTAACCCAAGTTTCCATCAGGAATACTATTTTAAAAGAAGGCTCTTATTTATTTCATCTATACTAACTTTTTTATATCACACAAAGAATTAAAGGAGTGAATTCTAGAGATTAATTACTTTTAAAACTTCTTCATTCCAATTTACTTGTCCCTCAAATAAGAACACACAAACTCTTTGGAGTCAAATAAGAGACTTACTTATTAGAAAATTATTAAACATGTGCTTCAAACAAAATGCATTTAGAGTATCTGAAGTCAAAATTTAGTTACAAATTTTACCTTCTGCTTCCAAATTGAAAACTTCCTTGTATGGCAAAGTTATTTCTTAGCTAATTGTTCCCACAAATAAAATAACATTGATCTGTCTCCCCATTGACTAGATTATCTAATATATTTCTTGATAGTCAAATATTAAAAACAAAACACTGTGGAAGCTTCTGGAAAATTTTCTTGTATTTGGCTTATAGAAACCCTTTGTTTTTTCTTGTCCCACCATCATTATCCCATGAATTTATATCATATATATATTAAGTGTCATTTGAGAATGAGAAAAATACACTGGAGATTTAAGAATCCTGGGACAAGGAGTTCTAAGGTGTTTGTGTATCAGTTGTGTCACCCAGTCAGGAGAATATAATCTCCAGGTTTGTCAAAGAAGAGAAGCAATCTTTTGATCTTTTTTAAGTTATTGATATCTGGAGTTTCTATTGTTTGCTTCTAAACCAAGAACACAAATTTGGATCTTTTCTTGTTTTATCACCTGCCCTAAATGTTATTAGCTTCTCTGTTATTTTAACTCTAACTGCACGGTACAACTTATGCAAAGATTTAGTTTCCATTTCATTATCAAGGCAGCATGTGTCTGTGGTCAGAAAGACATAGATATAATGAATATATAATTAAAGGAAAAGTTATTCATCATAGGTAAAGAGAGTATATTTCACTATCATCAATAAAAACAGTCAATACCTTATGCTTACTGCTTCAGTGAGTTGCATATATGAAGATGAATGAGAGTAGTACCTCCAACCAAATACTGTATGTCAGAAAATCCACAGGGCAAAGAAACTGTGCTTTAAATAATGAGAAGCTTGTGCACATAATAGTCTCAGCTTCCATTTGTACTGAGATTAAATTCATATTTGGTGTAGGCAAGAATTTCTGGTCATGCATCTGCAAACTCATTTGCACAGCAAAATATCCATAGGTACAAAGGTTATATTGAAGTGATATCCATGAACTTACTTCCTGCAAGGCATTTCAAGAGGTAAAAGGAAATATAACCTGTAAGCCAAATCAAAAATATTTCTTCAAGAGCTAAAGAAAGTTTCTGTTAAACAAGGCAAAATCTAAAATAAACTGGAGAACTGTCACTTATAAAAACCCCTTATTTTTTGTAGGGGTATCTGGAATTTTTAAAGTTATTTTTTATTGGTGCATAACAATTATACAGAGTAGTGGGTTTTATTGTGGCATATATGAATATACACATAACCACCAGTATCACCCTCATCCCTCCCTTATTCTGTCCTGAAATCTCCTTCCTTTAGCCTATTGCTCTACATTATATTTTCCAGCTATCTCCTTTTTCCTTTTATCTCTCTTGTTTCCATATGTGAGAGAAAATATATGATCCTTGACTTTCTAACTCTGGCTTATTTTACTTAATATGATGCTTTGCAATTCCATACATTTTCCTGAAAATGACATAATTTCATTTTTCTTTATGATGGAAAAAAAACTCCATTGTGTACATATACCACATTTTCTTTATCTAACCATCTGTTGTTGATGGACACCTAGTTTGGTTCGATTATGTGGCTATTGTGAGTTGTGCTTCTATAAACATGGAAAACCCTTTATTTTTCTGCAAAATAGAATTTTAAAAGCAGAACTAATGTTTTTCCACTCAAATCTTGATGATCGTTCAGTTAATTGGATACGGTTTTAGTCATATTGGATGATATAAAATATACTTTAAATTATTTCTCTATTTAAAGTGACCTTTGTTTGAAATTTGTTTCAGGCAAAAATCTTATTACACATTTCATAATGAGGATATTATTCCAAAATCAGTGAAGGAAAATTTTAATATGAACTTGTTTAAAAAATGAAAATTCATTTGGTTAATTTTGTGTTTTTCCCTAATAATCTTTTTAGTCATTCAGTTGTTCAGTGAAGAAACCCCTAATTAGCAATGCTCTGGATGAAACCCAGTTGCTCACATATTCCAGGGATGTGTTCCATGACTGAGCCACATCCCTCGCCCAGGAACCCTTAATTCTTCTTGCAACCATTACCTTAAGTCCAGTCAGTGATATATAAATTTTAAATTCTAAGCTATGTTTATCTTTCCAGTTATATGGTTTATCAGCTTATCATTTTTGCAAAACAGTAATAACTGTTTGCCCAGGAATCCATAGCAGTGGCAGACATTTTTTTAGAAAATTTAACAAGATAAAGAGGGGGGAAATTAGCATATCCATGAAATCTTAGTAAGTCATTATTTGTGTATTTCTCGTGTATGATACTTCTTTGGTATAGATCATGCAATGGTTATAGAAAATAAATAAGGTCCTTCACTTTACTTTTAGTAATCACTGTAAAGAAATTAGGAAATAGATTTGAAAACAGTACAAACCTACTACTTCAAGAACTTTGAATGAAGCATTGATTTGAAGATTAATGCTGAGAGTTACTATACTTTTTGGACAAATAAATGCACCAGAAAAATTCTGGAGAGACGTAAAAAATGAACTTTTGTGACTAATTCCCAACACCTGATAAGATGTGATAGCTCTGATGCATACAAACCTAGCAAGCTTCCTTTCAGAGAATAGTGGGAAACAGGGCTGTTGCCACAAAGATTTTACTTCAAGCATTGAGGAGAATACTTCTAAGCACAGCACTGATCTGCTTCTACAGTGTAAGGAAGCCCGGTAGATTTAAGTCACTTCCTCTCTTCCATGAGTTTTTGTCCAAACATACAGTTTAGAAAGCAGGCAACTCCTAGATTTCTACCCTGTCCTTAGCCCATACCTTAGCAATATAATGACAAGGTAAACAGACCTAGAAGGACTTATATCCACCATAAACCTAAGCCTAGCTCTTAGAGAATACTTTGGATTAAATATGTTCCTATAACTATCTGATTCAGACAGCTAAATCAGTCCCTGGTATCTGGGAATACATAGAAGAGAAATTCTACACATGTTCCAAAGACTACCATAAAAACATAGCCATTAAAATATTGACAGGAACCTTAGAGCCTCATCTCTCTTTAACCCACAAGATGAGAAAATGAGAGATCAGAGAAACTGTGAATCACCTAACTTGAAAATAAATGACATGGGAGAGCATACAAAGAGAATCAATAGACCCTGCCCTACACCAATTTCCTTATGAACAACTTTTATTTCTTTAATTGTTATCAACTTCTCTTCATAAAATTCTCTTGTTTAGTTCTTGGTTAATACACTTTAAATGTTTTTATTTGATTTTGACCACATGAGATAAATATTTCATTTATTTATACCATCTCTCAGCTATTCTGTCCACATTCATAAGTTACGTTTGCAAATTCATATGGCATAAATTTCTGTTAATTTTTTATAGTATCACTTGAATCCACTTTATATTGCTATCTAACATTCAAATTCTGTCAAATTAATGTTTAAATTTTATCAGAGTTGTTAAGATTCTCAGTCTGTATTAAAATCTTGACAAAAATATCAACTAGCAAATTGACTAGCATATTCTGCTATTTATTCTTTAAATTTAGAATGTCACATTATTGTTTCCTTCTAAACATAATATGTTCAGTACAAGATGGCATGTACTTTTTGTTTTCTTCTTGGATTTTACCATTGTATCTGTCACCATGGAGTGGGGTAGAGACAACATTTATGATTTGGGAAGAAGGAAAACAGAATTGTTACTCTGAAAATGTGTTATTTTGTGTAAATTATATTTCTGTTACTCAGCTCTTAAAGTTATAAAATGCGATATTCACTTAGGATAATCTCCCATTGTTTCCAGTTCTAAAATTATGACTTAGAACCAAATTATATTGTTAAGTCTAATTTTATATTATTATAGTTTGTTTCTGGCTAATTTACCTCATTATGTACTCAATCATCAAGAATTATGAATATAGAGAAAATAAAATGCATGTGCAAACTGTTTATTTTCTTAAACCTTTCCTACAAAGCTATAAATCATCTGTAGTAAAATGCCTGAACAGTGGGAGAATGGATGACTATATTAATTTCTTAACTGCTTCTCAACACTCATTACCGCCACCCACTCTGCATGTCATCTAGAAATTAACATTTCTACTATTAGTTTTATTGTAGATACCTTCTTATTACCATAAAATTCTACATTCTAAAACTGCATGATTTAATATCACGTGATTATCAAATCAAAAAATTTAACACTAACAAAGACAAACTCTCAATTGTATACAATAAATAACCAGCATTTCTTTCTTTGACCCTAAACTATGCTATTGATGACTTTTTTATATACCTTTATACAATAGCTTCTTATGAAAAATGCCCATAAGCTACTCCCTACGGACTTTCTGTTTTAGGCAAGGGTACATGCCAAGTTTATTCCAATGAATAGAGAAAATCTGGGAAGTGAGTATGCTCAGAAGCAACTTTGAACTAATGATGAATAGTGAAAATATCTAGTTTTGTTGCTCTGTTTGCAAACATATTTGTGATATGTTCTTCAATATCTTCTGCAGCTTAGCAGCAAGTTTGAGATCCAGTTATTCACAGTAACATTATGCTCAATATTATACATTTTATTGGCTTAGTTATAGACCTTTTACACTTGAGATCACCTACCTTATTCAAAGAAACTACTTTTCTTCACACCCATTTTCTCAGCACACAGCTCTAGGAATACCAAACTGAAGATATTTAGTACTTAGTAATTTTTCATTGAGTCAAGCATTCCTTATGAGATTCTGAAGTTGTTCATTCACTTGACAGAAGGCAGCAATGATTGCTACGATTTGAATGCTTTTGAGTCGCCCATGTCCTTATGTTGAAATCCTCACTAAGGTGATTGCCATAAGATCTGGAACCTTTGAGAGGTGATTAGGTCATGTGGGAAAAGCTGTCATGAATGAAATTATTGCTGATATTTTTGAATATGGTTCCCTGATATTCCAAAGTTGAAATTTAATCACCAATGTGACAGTATTAAGAGGTAGGAATTAAGAGAGGGTATTAAATGGCAACTAAATTATGAAGGTAGACCTCTCCCTTGTACAAAAGTTAAAAGGTAGCTCTTTGTTTCTTCTACTAGATGCAGATGCAGTAAGTGACACTATGATAGAAGCAGAAACAGCCCTCACCAGATACCAAATGTGCGGTCACCTTCCAATTTCTGAAACAGTGAGAAAATAAGCTTATGATCTCTTTAAATAAATTATCCAGTCTCAGGTGTTTTGTTAAACAAATAATGAATTATAGAGTTTGTCCTTACAAAAGAGGTATGAGAATCACCCATCTCTTCCACTACATAAGGTTAGAGTAAGAAGACTACCTACAAGAAAATGGGTTTCACCAGACACCAAATCTGATGGCACTTTCATCTGGGACTTCTCCAAGATGCAAAGTCTATTGTATTTTGATATAGCAGTCCAAAAGTACCAAGGTTATTACCTATTGCTCTTGGTAAGTGGAGTGATGTTAATCCCTTTCACATTACAATATTATATATATATATATATATATATATATATATATATATATATATATATATTATAAAGCCAAGGTTCTGTTAAGAAAGAAGTAAATTGTGAGATCTAGAAAGAAGATATTCTATAAGTTTGAGAAATTTGAACCTCCAGGGTCTTTTCTAGAGAAACACTCCATTTTCCTTTGCTAAAGAATCACCTTGCCTTACTAAAAACTATAGAGACACTTCAGCTGAGACATATGCCTTGTAGATGATACTTGATGTTGTTAGCATCTCCCACCAATTTCACTCATTATTTCTAGATTAATAAGTAGCTTTGAGTCTCAGCAGGGTCAGAAAAAGCTACTACTACTTCTTCTTGGGAGGATAAATATTATTCAACAAAAATTTCAGAGCATGGCTACTGATATAGTTGGATATCGAATGCTTTCAAAAACCCCTCCATGGTGCTATTAGGACTTGTTGGAAACTTTGAGAAGCAGAGCTAGTGGAAGGTGTTTTAGTCATGGGAGGTGTGACCTTAAAGGGAATCATGCAACCCTGTTATCTTCCTCTCAATCTCTTTTTCTTCCTAAGAAGGATATGAATTTTATTCTACCGTATGTTTTCACAATGAGGTACTCTCTGACCACAGGGCCCAAAAGATGTGGCCAACCAATCATGAACTGGAACCTTGAAAAATACACATTTTTTTCTTTAAATTTGATCATCTCCTATAATTTGTTATATGTAACCAAAAACTGACTAATGCATCTGCTACATACTGGAGCATTTCTAGAGGAAATTGTAAAATATGCTTGAGAATGAATCCTCAGAATGCTAAATTGGGGGAAGGGAGAAGAACTCAAATTTTATGTAGGATAATGACTTCATTTGGAGAAGTTTTCCATAATTTTAAATTGAATACCTTAATAAGAATATCTAGAGATATTTTGAATAATATATTGTGACAACTTCTTAGAGCTTGAAAGCAACTATTGTCTTTTGCAAATAAAGTGGCAGTGCTGGAATTGGTCACATAATATTGGACATACTCTTGTCATCTGATATTGTAATTTACTGTGCAAGACCATATGACTTGCAAGATTACTGTTCCCAAGGAGGATGTTATGATTTGGTTCTGAAATGTTCCCCCAAAAACTTCTGTGATGAAAGTATGGTCCTGAATGCAGCAAAGTTCAAGTGGTTCAGCTTTTAGAAAATGATTGGATCTTGAGGTCTATAACCTCATTGGTGGATAAAACCTCTTGATATATTAACAATTTGAAGGGACAACTAGATGCTAACTATATGCAGGTAGGGTATGTATTATATATTATTGTATTTCCCTTAGGAAATAGGTTCTGAAGGCTATGGGGGCACTACCTTGTTCCTGCCTTTTCTCTCTCTCTCTTTCTCCCCTTCCCATTTGCCATCAGCCGAGCAGCTCTTCTTCACCATCCCCTTCTACTGTAATTTGCTCAATTGCCTCATGATGTTTCTACAATGAAGTCAGCCAACCACGGACTGAGACCTCTGATATTGTGAGCCAAAAAGTAATTTTCTTCCTCTAAGTTTTTCTTGTCAAGTATTTTGTTCACAGCAATGAAAAACTAACACAGAAAACCTAAAACAATGAAGGTGCTATCAATATTAAGGAGGCCTTTTCCAGAGATTGGATTGATAGCAGCATATGTACTATGAAACTTCACTCCAAATCATAAGGGGACACAGAATTCCAGGGCAATTGAAGCTGATGGTGGAACTTGATTGCCAGAGATAAAGTGAACATAATTACCATAATATACAGAAAGATTGGAGTGTCAAAAGGGTACTCTGACATGGACAAGCAATGAGGTTATTACCCTTTATAACTGAAAAATATCAAAAACAAATATCCAAGATTTCAACCACCCATACAGAAAAATGCCAGAATCCAGAACTGAATTTTTAAGCCTAAGCCAGCTCTCAGACACCTAGTATCTGAGAGGAATGGAAGAGATTAATCCCTTTCCACATTATTTTTTGTGATATATCAGGGAAAATATATAGTAGGTATTCTTATAATTCTTTGCCAAAAGAGCCTAGGGTCATATATTACAGTAACTATACAGTAAGAAAAGTAAGAAAATGTAGAAATATACAAGTAACTGTGGGACATACTGAGTAGAATTGGAATATTGAATAACATGTGGTCTTAGAAGGGGAACATCAGTTGGCTCCTGAGAATGAGTACAAAGTGTGTATTTGTGTCTTATGTAAATTCGCACCAGAATGAATCTTCACATAGAAGATACTAAGCCACCAAGAGGAAAGAATGACTATCCAGTGGACAACAACTGTCCTTTGTTTTCTGTCACATCAGTGCTATCATTTTAGATCCATGGATGAAGGAATCTGTGTTAGTTAGTTGTTTTATTACTGTGACCTAAATACCTGACACAAACTTAAAGGAAATGTTATTTTAACTAATGGTTTTTGAGATTTCAGTCTATGATCAACTGGCTCCAAAACAGAAATATCAGGGTAGAAGGGTGTGGCAAAGGTTAATCACACCCAGAGACAGAGAAAGAGAAAGACAAAGGTGCCATGAACAAGATATAACTCCCAAAGGTATTCCCTTAGTGGCCCACTTCCTCTGATAGCTCCCCACCTTCTGCAGTTTACACCACTTTCATAAAATCAATTCAAAGTATTAATCCATCACATAGATTACTTCACTGATGAGGTTATAGTCATCATAATCCAATCATTTTCAAAAGTGCCATTTCTGAATGTTGCAGCCTTGCGAAATTCAGCACACCAGACTTTGAGGGACATTCCAGATCTAAAGCATAACAAATCTGAAAGCAAGATATAAGGTCTGAATCAGCAACACTGAGCTAATCTGCTGTTCATATACTGACCATTAGTATGTTACCAATGCTTTAGGAATCCAAGATGTTACTGAGAGCAAGTTACAATGTTACTGACTCAATTGGATACCTTCTACCCTAGAGGGAAGCATCATGTCCTTATGGAGATGGATGCATATTTCAGGTATTGATATTAACCACCCACAAATCCATGGCCAACAGAATTACTACATGTTCATAAGGTGTCTGATATTGAACTCATGTCCACATAGTACATGGGGTACCTATGGGTGCTTCATTATCCAATGTTATTTGTGAATCAACAATTGAAGTAAATATAGTCTCACAAGGGCACAGAAAACACGAGTTCAAAATTCTCTCTAATGAAGTTTTGGCTGGCCCTCTGGAAAAGGACCTGCACTAACAGTAGCCATCACCTAAATAAGGACCCTGAACACTTCAGCAATCATTCAACCCATTAATTTTCCTGTCAAAAGTTCTTTTCCTTCTAAGAAACTATGACCCCAATCATTTTGAAGGACCAGTGGCATTGAAGGATGAATATGAGTGGATGCATAAATACACAACAGTGGAAGTCAATGGAACCATTCTGGGCCATATCTACATGACACTGATATAGACTCTGCCTTATGGATTCTTAGTGTGATCACAAGATAAAGCCAGAGCTTTAAGAACTTGCTCAGCCTGTAAGCAGTGCAAGCCTGATTTGTTGGGGAAAATTATTCCATTCTTTATAGAATGAGAAGTTTGATAAATCCCGTAGCATCCTCTGAGAGTGAGGAAACTCTTGAGGCATAGTCAAAATATTTTCTAGAATTCCCTAGCAGACCTGAAATCCAGACATTTGCTAGCAGTAATCTACTCGAAAAACATTCTTTGTTGGAATTCTTCTCTCTTCTTCTTTTTTTTTCAATTTCTTTCTTCCTTCCCCTGTTATCTCCCAAATAAACCATTTATATTTAAATCCCAGCTCATTGCCCATTTGTGGAAAAATAAAAGTTGTGGAAGGGATCTTACCTTCCTTTGAATGACATTAAAATAAATCTAATTAAGGTACAATATACTCTCAGGACTATTTTCCTCTGGTGTCTTGCCTTTCTGTGCTGAGCCTCCAGCAATATTGCTGCCCTTTAAATGTCTACTGTATTAATCAAGGCACATATTTTGGCCTCTCTTCAATATATATCTTGCATTATCCATTTTTAAAAATGTGTTTAAAATTCTCTTTTATGTTTTTATCCTAATATAAATAATATAATATAAACACATAATTGATAAAAAAATATATTCATGTTTTTTAACAAATCCTGCAGCATTTCTTGGACCTATAGAAAATGAAGATCTGTCTCTTGTGAGTGCATCAGTATCAGCTCATACTCTTAATGTGATGAACTGAACTTCTAAACAGCTGATTAATCCTAAAGTTAATGAAGTCTGAAAGAGAACAGTGAGTACTCTATCTCTGCTTTCTTCCTCTTATTTAATTAGTTTATGAGTGATGTTTCTTATGATGTTCTACTTAAATATCAGAGATAGAAATTCATAGGATCTACTTAGTGTAGTTCCCTGGCACCCGTTTACATGATAATGGTTAACACTGGACTTTATTCTTTGAAACCAAAGTATTGCTCTGGTCATCATATATCCTCTTTCTTCTTATACTAATAGGGAACAATTTCCTAATGCTGCTTTAACAATTTACTATAAATTTAAACCAACACAAATTTATTATTTCATACCTCTGAAGACCCCAATACAAAATGTATCTCAGTGGCTTAAAATCAAGGCGTCCTCAGGGCTGCATTCCTTCTGGCTGCATTAAGGGAAGATCCCTTTCTTTTTTCAGCACTCTCTTTCAGCTCCTAGAGACCTCCTACCTTCCTTGCTTACAGCTCCTCCCTTCAGATTCAATCAAACAGAAACAGCTTCAAATCGGTCTCTGACTCCTACTCTTTACGGGTTTTTAAATTACTTTGGGCCTGCCTGGGTAATCCAGGATAACCCCTTTATAAGAGGATATGATTAACAAATTTAGTTTCACCAGCGATCTTAAGTCATGCTTTTTTTTAATGTAACATAACACATTATGGTCTAATAAGCAATTGAAAATGGCTTTGTTCCTTATTATTAAAGGAATTTTAATAATATTTTAAGCATCCACATTCATTGTCTTGTGCAATGGATCTTCAATATGTCCTCTGCTTTATATGGACATATTGTAGCATTTTCTGCAATATTTCCTGCAGCTCTTCTGCACTTTCCACCTCCATCATGTGGAATATCAACATTTACAATAGACACTAAATGACTATAGTAGCCCTCCTCTAACTTCACAAATCAAACATGGTCACATTGAACAGCACCATTATTTTCACATTATTTAGTTGTTCTTAGTCTATATCCTTAATGAGTGTTCATGCTTGATAAATACAGAGACAAAAAATAATATTTTAAAATATTTTTAAAATATATAATTGGTAGGGTTTACAGTTACAATTGATATATTTTATTTCCTTTTTAATAGTGAAAAATAGAATTGAGTTTTTAGTTGATTGCATTTAGATTAAATTATTCTTTGTTAATTTGTTATAGTCACTCTGAGAGAACAAAGAACAGGCTAAGCAGAATCACTTGCACACACAAGAAGTCCAAGGTAGGTGATGGGAGAAACATCCTCTTCCTTTATATTACACAGCTTCATTGGTTTGCCCCTTTATATCATCAGCAAACATCAGAAACAACAATTGAATTATCATGGCAGCATGAATTGGCTGCTTCGGGATGTTTGTTCATGAGGAATCTTTGTGCGTGAGAACTACCATCCTGATTTGCTGGCACTGAAGTAATTTTAAATATGTGAAATTTCAGTGTTAAAATCAGAAATTTCTAGGAAAACTGGATTGAGTTACATATGTCTCTATCTGTAAAATCATGATTGACAGATTTAAAACAAAAATTGTTTACATATTCTGTCCTAATCTTATATTAAACAATCTTTTTCTCTTCCTTCTTCCTTCATTCACTTTTCTATCTTCCTCTCTGTCATTTTTCCAATTAAGCAACAGGAATTTGGGAATGTTATCACTGATCACAGTCCAATTCACCCCCCTTGCCCCAATTCCTGTTTCAAGATTTGCCAGTTTTGAAGAGCAAGAGAGAAGGCAAGAGTGAAAGTGGGAATTTGTGATTTTAAACTATGTAATTTTTATGGTTGTTATTATTAAAGATAAGTAAAAGGATAAGAAGCACAATAATTATCAGTTATTATGGAATTGGTTCACCTGTTGATGTTTGGATACTCTGTATACATAAAGGACATTTTGCTGTTGATTAATGAATGAGCTATGCTATCTTTTAAGAAGGTGGACATACCATGCTGGAAATAACACACACTTCACAGGTTAATTAAGTATGTGTGTTTGCATTTACACAGTTGATTTCATTTTTTTTCTTTTTTCCACCTGAAATAAATTGCAATTGAAGGCACCAAAAAATTCAAATGTAGACTTTGCCTATAACATTTAGACAATGTGATAGGATAGGCAAGACAAGATGATGATTATTATGATAATTTTAGGTGAAAAACATCCCAGGTTAAGTGAGAAGAGTATTTAAGTATTTAGTTGGGTGTATGCAAAACCTTCCCAAACTTCAGACAAGGAAGATATTATAAGTACAATGATAATGCAATTACTTTGAGGGGGAATGGAACTGAATTAAAGTTTGAGGTTTAAAAATAATTGAACCTCTAAAATTGAAATCCTTCCCTCTAAAAACTGGAACAAGAAAGGGATGCCCTCTTTTACCACTTCTATTTAACATAGTTCTTAAAACTCTAGCCAGAGCATTTAGATGAAAGAAATTAAAGGGGAACAGAGAGGAATAGAAGAACTCAGACTATAACTATTTGCCAGTGAGATGATTCTATATCTGCAAGACACAAAAAATTCCACCAGAAAACTTGTAGAACTAATAAATGAATTCAGCAAAGTAGCAGCATATAAAAATCAACACCCATAAATCAAAGGCATTTCTGTGTATCAGTGACAAATCCTCTAAAATGGAAACTAGGAAAATTACCCATTTATAATACCCTCAAAAAATTTGGAATCAATGACAGAAGTGAAAGACCTCTACAATGAAAACTACAGAAAGCTAAAGAAATAAATCATTAGAAGATGGAAAGATCTCTCTTGTACTTGAATAGGCAGAATTAATATTGTCAAAATGACCATATTACCAAAAGCATTTAATGCAATTCTGATCAAAATCCCAATGACATTCTTCTCTGAAATACAAATAGCAGTCATGAAATTCATTTGGAAAAACGAGAGACCCAGAATAGCTAAAGCAATCCTTAGCAAGAGGAGTGAAGCAGGTGGCATCACTATACCAGATCTTAATCTATACTACAGAGCAACAGTAACAAAAGCAGTATGGTATTGGCTCCAAAATAGACTTGTAGACCAATGGTACAGAATAGAGGACACAGAGACAAACCCACATGAATACAGTTATCTTATATATTACACAAAAGTGCCAAAAATTAATATTGGAGAAAAGATATTCTATTCAATAAATGGTACTGGAAAAACTGAGCATCCATATGTTAAACTTCATACAATAATTACTTTTGGAGTTTGGATAGCATTGTATTCATGTCTGAATTTAAGAAAACATTCTTTTCTTTTGTTCCTTTTTCTTTCTTCTCTTTCCTCTTCTCCCTTTATATTTTCCTTCTCCTTTTGCTCCTTCTTTTGGTTAAATCATTAACACCTGAATATTTGAGGCTGCTAAATTTTTAAAACCTGATTTGAAAAAATATAGATTGCAAGTTCATTATTCAGTACTGATATTGGATAGTAATATCTGAACATTGCTAAAAAGATCTTTTAACAAATTACCCCTTATGTTAGCTTTCTATTGCTGTTGTAACAAATTATCACATACCTAACAGCTTCAAACAACACTTAAAATATTATTTTATACTTCTGAGACTCAGAAGCTCAGTAAAGATCTTTTATGACAAAATTAAGCTGTCCTTTCTGGAGCCTCTAGTATAAACACTGCTTCCTAGCCCTTTGGTTGTTTGCAGAATTTTGTTCCTTGTTGTAACAGGACTTCCATGCCTGGTTCTGTTCTGTTTATAAATTGAGTGCCCTCTTCCTCTGTTTTCACTCAGCAATCACAAATCAAGTGTTCACATCAAGCCTCTCTGATAGTTCTTAATTTATGTCCTTTTTCTTTTAAGAACCCATGTGATTAGATTTCTAACCCTGCATATAATTGTAGAATAATAACTTATCTCTCAGTCCTCAATGTTTATTATACCTGCATAGTTTCTTTTTATTCAAGGTCCTTGGTTAGGACTTAGGGGAA
Organism: Urocitellus parryii; assembly: GCF_045843805.1. NCBI lineage: Eukaryota > Metazoa > Chordata > Mammalia > Rodentia > Sciuridae > Urocitellus > Urocitellus parryii. Next base: position 1,663,915 of record NW_027554054.1, on the reverse strand, counting down.
GCTGTTATTCTGTGTACCACACCTCTGTTCTCTAATGTCAAGTAGTAGACTATATAGAAAATGCTTATTCACAAAGTTATAATGTGTCACCTAAAAATTTATAGAAACCATATTTTAAAAGGAAAAAAGAATAATTTTAGTCAACTTTATAGTTTGGAAAACACAATATTAAAGTAGAATTTATACATAAAACATAAAATTACCAAGAGATCATTTACATTTTCTCATTTGTTAATAGTATATCTTTTAAATTTAATATGTATTCCCACTTATTAGAATGTATAAGTTTGACTCTGTATATTACAAGTTGCCACCTCTCAGGTTTTTTTTCAAATTAAATAAACATAAGTTAGAAATATTTTAGTAAATGTGATCATTTAAATTTGTTCAATATTAACTTAATGCAATGGTCAGCAATTTTTACTGTTGTATCAACACATGCAAACATTTATTTTCTATAGAATGCCATTGCATATATAACATTGTTCTAGTTATATAACTATATGAATGCACATAAATATATGTGCAAAATATATGTGTGTATCTGTATATATTTAGAGAGAGAATAACAATGATATTTATGCATACACATACACACTTGTAAATACATATAACTAATTCCAATAATATTTAATTGATCTATGTCAGTAATAACTAATTTTACAAGTGAAAGAGAAGTAGTAGTTTATGTGAGGTATAGAGTGACTCGCAGGTATACAGAGCAGGTATACACACAAATTATTAACCAATTTTGGTATATTTTTGCCAATGAACAACAAAAATAATTAGTTTCAATTATATCATAAGAATTTCTGAGGTAAGAGGACTTTCAGACCATGTGTAAACTAGCAATCCCTTCAAGGGAGTCATTAAATCTAAGAGAATGATTGGTTTAAAATCCTGACTACTTAATTATTTAAAGTATGCTATCTTTCTCCTGATTAGTTTATATTGCCATTAAGATCATCAGAATTTCTTACTAGGCTTTTAAATGTTTGACTCCCATCACTTTATCATCCATAACTTTTCCTAAACAACTAACAGTCTGTAATTAAATTAATATCCAGAAAAAATTGAATGGTGATACATGGAGCTTATTACTGTGGTTTTAGGAATATGATCTATTACATGGTTCATTAGTTAAGGTTAAGAGAGGAGAGTCATTATACATAAAGTTAAAATTCATTTCAAATGTCTTCACTTCTCAGATGAAATGCACACACACACACACACACACACACACACACACACACACACACATGTCCACTACATTAAAATCATATTTGCAAGCATTTTTGTAAATAATAAGTTAAAATGTTTATGTAAAATGCAACTATTATGTTCCCTGGATGTCAATGAAATAAATCTATATTAGAACAGATTTATCCAATGAGTAGAATATCATTGTGTGTATCTTTTAATTTATTCTTTTACTCACAATATAAGACTATGTTTTTCCATGAAAAATACTAAAAACCATCTGAAACCAAATATTCTATTTGGATTCTATATCCTAGGGATTAAAATCACAGTCACTTATATCCCTAGCCATGCAGTTTGAACTCTTATCTGATCCGTATAATAGATACTCATCTGAGTAATTTTCTGCTCTGATAAAATACAGGGATATTATAATTTGTTATTCTTTTGCAGAGTGTATACTGTTTTTAATGAGTTTGGGAAATACCATATTTTTCTTTACTCTAGAAATGGACCAACCATATGATTCAGCTATATTTGTCCTCAGTATTTATTCAAAAGAATTAAAATCAGTATATTATAGCAAGCAATGTATGCATGTCCAAATTTATAGCAGCACAATTCATGATAATCATTTTATGGAACTAGTCTAGGTGCTTGTCAGCAAGTAAATACATTTTTAAAATGTAGTGTATATACATAATGAAGTTTTATTCATCCACTAAGAAGAACAAAATTTTCTCATTTCCAAGAAAATGGATGAAACTGGATTGCATCATTCTCAAAAAGTTAAAGGTCATATATTTGCTTTCATATTTGGAAATTAAAGAGAAAAAAGAAAACTAGAGAGAAAAAAATTTAAAAATGACCCCAAGAAAATGAAAGGGTTTCCAGCAGACTAGAGGAAGGGGATCAGTAGGAGAGAAAGGGGATAATTATATCAGTAGGGATACAATTAATCAAATTCTGATATAAGTATCTATGAATATATCAAAATGCATTCTACTATTATGTACAATTTTATGCACCAATAAAACTTAATTTTTACATTGGAATATTAACCATGAAATCATGTGGTTTCTGCTAATTAGTTTATATGTAAGTTTCTAAGGTCCAAGTTACATATCACTTTAATTTTCATTGTTACAAAGATGACATAGATATGGGCTATTTATTTTATATTTGGTATACATTAATGTTTCCACTTGATTATGAGTGCTTTTATAGTGCTCATTAATCTAACTACACATAAAATATATACACACATATATTTGTGTATATTATATGTGCAAAACTAAAATTATATATAATTTTATACATATAATATCTAGCATTTGCAAACATTATCCTAAGAATAGTAAAATCTCATGAAATTTTTATTGAAATTAATTTATTATCAAACTGTACTTCTAGCTGGGTATGGTGGCACATGTCTATAATTCTAGAAATTCAGAAGGCTGAGGCAGGAGGATTCCAAGTATAAAGCAGCCTCAGTAACTTAGTGAGGCCCTCAGAACAGTGTGAGCCTGTTTAAAAAAATCATTGAGGGGCTGGAGTTGTGGCTCAATGATAGAAAGCTTGCCTAGCACATGCAAGGCAATGGGTTTCATCCTCAGCACCACATAAAAATAAATAAGATAAAGGTGTTGTCTCCATCTACAACTAAAAATAAAAATTAAAAAAAAACACTGGGGACATAACTCATTAGTAAAGTACCCCAGCCTAAATCCTCGGTACCCCTATGCCTCTAAAAACCATATTTCTATATCTTTCTAAAGTTTCATATCAAATAGTTTTTTCACTGATTGATATATTTTAAAGCACTATAATCTCCATGTAAGGGAAAACTCTTATTAAATTAGCAGGAAAAGTGTGTATGTGTGTATGTGTATGTGTGTGTGTGTGTGTGTGTGTGTGTGTGTGTGTGTGTGTTTACTTTACCTCACAAAAGGCAGGGAGAATATAGTTTAGTTATATAAAGTATTATATCATCAAAGGCCTTGTTTTATTTTATTTTGTCTAACATTTTCAGATCATTGGACTCATTTAAGTTACTTTATTTTCAAAAGAGAATTATAGGGACTTTTAAGTATGATGTATTATGTTTAAATTATTTCAGGATAGGTTTCTCCTTTTGATCAAGAATCAAGGGATTTAATTGTAGAAAAAAACTAAAATTTCATTATAGTGTATTGTCTCTTTTCAAGTCAAGGAAAGTCTTTCAGAGAAGACTAATTACCAACTACTTCTCATGTGTGCAACCAAGACATGTGCCATGTTTCCCTACTTGATAAAGTCACCAAGGTAAAGAACAAATAAGACTGGCATAGAGATGTAATTCAAGCCTGAGGCTGGGAACAAAGTCCAACACCTTTTTGTTGCAGTACAAGGAAGTTTGAACAGGGAACAAATAAGTAGTAATTCTATCTAGGCAACTGATAATTGATTTTTCCATCTTTAGAGAGATAAAACTATTAGCAAAATGAGTTAACTTTTTATCAATTATTATTTAAAGAAAATAAAGCTTGCAAAAGAAGACCTAGTCCACATTACTATATTTCTATGAGTTTTAGGAATGTAAAATAGAATTCTTCCTCTTGATCTGACTGAATAGTTCCTAAGTTTACCTGTGTATTAATGCCAATTCAATTTTCCTTTGTGCATTTGAAAATAACAGTGTTTATTTCATGGATAATCATAAAATGCAGTATTTTCATAATTTTAACCATAATTCTATTAAAATATAGTAATTTTTTGTTTCTGCTTGCTTTAAAGATCTAGTTTTTTATTCCTATTGATTTATTTTCTGTATCTAATTTCATAATGCCAGAAACATGATCTTGATAAGGTATTTCATGCATGTTCAAATTTCATATTCATTATACCTAACATTCACTCTGATAAAATTTTATTTTCCAAAATACTTTTTATATTTTTCCCTCAGATATAAGATACCTTCTCCACTATACTGAAACTAAAAATTGATCTTATTCAAATAATTTTTTAATCAAAGTTTTGAAATTCTAGCCAGGGGTTAGTACTAGTACTAAAGGCAGATGTATTCAGTCAAGCATTTCAAAGTCTTTGTATGTTAACATTCCAAAACATTTACTTGCTTATCCCTATGTAGCTTCTCAGATATGTGAAACTAAAGGCTCAATAGGATAAAAATAATGCCCAAAGTATTATAATGTATAATTCAATAGGAATGAAACAGAAAACAAGTATCAATGATCAAAACAATAGTATATCATTTTTTCATAAATTTATACTAGCTATAATGTCAAAATGATATATTGTGAAATTTTTACATTATTTTGTTTGGAACCTTTGATTCTTTTTTCAAAAGAACAGCCACCTCTTAAAAAATGTATTCTCAGTTAATGATCATTGCATTATATTAATTTTTAAGACCCTGATATTTAGAGGTGATATTAGGTTTCTGAGGCAAAAAGAAAACTTTAAATAAATATGGTTGAAATATGTGTGTGGAAGAAAATAACTTTGGGCTGGGATTGTGACTCATTGGTAGAGTACTTGCTTCCCACATGTGAGGCACTGGGTTTGATCCTCAGCACCACATAAAAATAAATGAACAAACAAAACAAAAAAGGTATTGTTTCCACCTGCAACTAAAATTTTTTTTTAAAAAGAAAACAACTTCAGACACATCTCACTACTGTTATAAAACTTGAATTTTTATAAAATTGGGTGTGGCATATAACTTCTTTAGATCACAGTTTTGTTTATGCAGTAGTATTAAATGCAAGACACTGTACTATCCCTATCCCTTTACTAAGGCCAGTCCTCATAACTATCCCAACACCTGGTATCACTATTATCATCACCATCACCACCATCATCATCATCTCCATTGAAGGTAGAGAAACTGAGGACAGAGGGTTAAAAAATGGATGAGTTGGAACTCAAATCCTGAATGTCAAACTTTCACAAACCCCATACTCTAAATATAATTCTGTTACCTATGTACTTATAAACAAGAAATTTTAATGGCATGAGATTAGGTTTCCTTCCACCTTCAAGAGTCAACAAATGAGATACATTCAATCAATTGAAATAGAAGCCAGTTTAAAGATGGACATCAGAAAATATATCTCAGTGACCAACATCCTAATAAAACATGAAATATTCATTACAAATTTCAAGTTTTATGGATTCTTTATTTATAATTAAAATTTAAAATTTATATAAAATAACTCTTAAACCACAAGTTAATATTCAAGCAAACAAGAGTGAATTAGAATGGCACAATACAGGTAAAGGCTTTAAAAATAGACAAAGACGGAAACAAATTACTCTAAACTCCAAGTTTTAAAGCATTATACTATTTAATGCCTCAAAGTTTCATCAATCTCTGAAACATAGTAGTTTCACTTTTAGTTTCTAATGATTGAGAAAATACAATGTGTGGAAGGCTATTCCAACTTTAGCAATGCATTTTCATCAATCATAAAAAACATATGCATACATTTGAAAGTTCATATCTATACAATGAAATTGTTCATGTGGTCAATAGAATTTTTTTTCATATAGCTTTACAGATTCCACAGAGTATTGTGTTAATTATCTTTTAAAAAATATTTATTTATTATTAGAATGGACATATACTATACATTGATTGCATAGAGGAAACGATTATCCATTCCCCAGAAGCAAACATTTCACTTTCTCTATGAAGTAATCCATCTTCTGAGTGAATTTCAGAAAAGAAAGTGATATCATATGAAGTCCTTTCACTTTTTCATTTTTAGATGACCCCTCTTATAAGAGTTATATTCTGTCCGTACTTTGGCATATGATGGGCTGAATCTTATAGTTGTCCATCAGTGCAAATAGAATTTATGGATACATTTCTTTACAGCAAAAAGGGGCAGCTCACTTGGTTATTCTTGTAACCCTACATTCTTATAGTCAGGTTTATTTATGATGTAGTAGCAGCTGATCTCTACTTCTCTGACATTTTACTTCCTTCACACTAAATGCTAAATTTTGGAAGATAAGTAGTATGGTATGTATTAGCCCTCATAAAAAAAGTAATTCAATATTTTAGTACTGTTAAGATTCATCTTTCCAAATAACAAAAAATACATTAATACATTCATTAAATATTTTAAGGAATTATATGGACAAATGAATTAATGAGTGAATTAAATGAATGCATTAATATATATCTAAAACATATTAATAACATATAAAATATGAAACTGAAGCATAAGAATAATTGTTGATAAAGATTCATACAAATTTACTATTATAAACACAAAAGCTTTCAATATATATTTAAGGATAACATAAGTTTTAGGATTTATAATTTAGATATCATTGGAAATATTTTAGTATAATTGACCTGAACACCAGTCTACAATGTTTAATTAAATATCAATGTGTAATTATAGCCAAAATATTACATACCTGGAAACTTCTTTGCACATTTAATCAATTGATTTGAAAGATATAGCAAATAAACAAAGAATTTAGAGAAATGCTCTTCTAGTCCTTTTAAATTTGAATGCTCTATTTAAAAATTAAAGTTTAATTTTTTGTTATATGGGTTACCATATGAATACCATATGTGTTCATCATGCATTTGCAATGAAAAAGTGCACTCTATGTCAAATAGTTTTTCAGAAGTTCCATCAGACAAGTATGCCACATTTCTCCATAGTTACTTTTTATGAGTAACTAAATTTAGTGTAATTATAACAGACTTTTCATTAAGGTCCTTAATTTAACTTTTCAAGACTTAAGTTGTGAGAAGCATGATAGCAAATGAAAGAAGGCTATTATATATTAGGCTGTTTTCTGAACAAAATTGTTGTTGCTAAGGGAACATTTCTTTCCTCATAGAACACACTATCAGGGCTCTGTTTGTACTAAGAAATACCTAAGAATTTTTAGTTCTAATCCAAATTATTTAGAAATCAAAAGAATGTTCACATATAAATTACATACAATTAAAAATCAACATTATAATTTGGATAAGTTTCTAAATTCACAAATAAATAATAATTTTCATAAAACATTTGAATCTCATGGTTGGTTTTTCATTTTAACATAAAAAATCATAGTTATCACTTCATTCTTTCATTTTTATTTTCTTTACCTTTGTTTACTTTGTGAAACTTTAATATATTCTTTATGAACACTAATTTTATGATTTTTAAGCAATTTTAAAGTATAAATGGATGTTATATTTTAGGGCTTACTTTTTAAAATTAAGAAATAAAAATTTCTATTGTTTTACGTATTCAGTTTTAATTGCTGCAGGATACTTTTTATTAAAATAGATCTTCTTTGTTCCTAGTCACAGCCACAAAACTTAGAAAAGTGTATAATAAATATATAATGATGTAAATGAGGGAACTGGTCATCTGTTTTTTAGAATGTTTTATTTTTAAGAGCTATTTTTTTTGGTTAAACTTGTGATTGAGCAAATATTTAAAGAAAAAGACATTTCACTCCTTAGATATCAGCAAAATTTATGTAAAAACTTACAGAAATCTGAAAAACATTTTTTCCTTCTTAGAATTTTTTCAAGAATACAAAACTCTTAAAATAATCCTATTGAGAAAAGTTATTTTCTGCATTATATTATATTTAAATATATAGGAAATGCCTATATACCTTCATAGCTACAAGATTTATTGTATTTTGTGTACAATCTAATTTATTTTTTCTTTATCATTTTGTGGTCATGTATGGAAATTAGTTTCTTCATTTTCAAATTATGTCCAAGTTTCATTGTTATTCAAAGTTATTAATTTGATCATTTCAGGTATATTTTCTCCCAGTATTTTAAGTGAATTATCTTCTTACATGAAATCCAAAGAAATATTAGACTTTCTTAAAGTATAATTAATAACAAGTAGAAAGAGAACCTAAGCATAGTGGCCCCATCTGGAGGAGTTTAATGCCTTCAGAGTGTGCTCAGTAGTATTTTCTTCATTTTAACTCACATAATAAAGAGTTATTGTGGGTCATGGTAATTTAGCTCATGTCTGTAATCCCAGCAACTTGGGAGGCTGGAGCAGGAGGATTGCATATTTGAAGCCAGCCTCAGTGACTTCATGAGGCCCTAAGCAACTTATCAAGATTCTATCTCAAGATAAAAATACAAAAAAAAACTGGGAATGTGGCTCAGTGGTGCACTTGGATTCAATCCCCAGTAAATTAATAATAATAATGATAATAATAATAATAATAATAATAATTATAATAAACAAAATAAAGTGAACTGGGAATGTAGCTCAATGGTAGAGTGCCCCTTGGTTCAATCCCCATTACTGCTAAAAACAAACAAACAAAAAGCATTCATACCTTGAAGGCAAAATCGCAAATGAACTAGTTTAAATTACTTATTTAGGAAGACTAAATAGCTTTGGATTTTGTTTTGGTTAACCAGATGAAAGTTTGTATCCTTAACGCATTTCATGCTCAGTGTGGGTTAACACTATATATAAGTACAATAATCTAAGACTGAAGAAAAAGCAGCTTGCTTAGTTTAGTTTTTTTTCTTTTAAATATTTCAGATTTTTTTCTTTTTTTTCCCTTTCTTTTTCTTTTTTGGTTCAGGTTTGAGAAATATTAGGTTATGGTTCCAAAGTTTCTAGCAGTTTGATGATGCTTTAATTCAAGTTGAAACAAAATTGCTTTCTCAAGTGTTAAATTATATTATGTATCTGTTGTCCTTACAAATTATTCAACAAATACATCAAAGACAAAAATAGAATGAAACCTTGTTGACCAGTTTGTGGTCTCTCATTTTCTGAAATCATACCTCATTTTCAGGGAGAATGGACAATTCCATAGATATATCGTACAGAAAAGTGACTCTTGTTAATAATAATATTTTAAGTACTTGAAAATATGAAAAGATTGAATTTTTAGGGATTTTTGCTGCACAAAAAAAAGAGTGATAAATCTGTGAAATGTTATTTCACGTAGTTTCACTTTTACACTGGTATATATGCATATAATATGTATAAGTTAAGTGGCTTGGTTTAGCCATTCTACAATGTACATATGTCCAAAAAGCTCTTTTTGGAAGGAAGAATGGACAATAGTGGTAGAGATCTGAAAAAAAAAATTCTTACTCTTCTATGGACTTGGCTGAAAGAGGACCAGTCCAAGGACTGACAATATTGAAAAGTCCCCACATGTTTAGCCAAAGACTGATTGTTTTATAGCTGTCATTTTAAAATAATTTACAAAATAGATTTGTGATTCAATTTTTTATTCAATCTTTTTTGTTTATATAATTAGATTCATTGAAACATAAGAACTGGTTTAAGCATTCTCTAATTAATCAACAACTCAATTTATTAAGTGCAGCTCTAAGAATCACCAATTGGTGACAGAGTTACAGTTTGAAGGCCAGTCATTTAGCATTCCTTCAGGGAATACTGGTAAGGGTGACATCACATACTCTTAACACCTCCAAGCAACACACAGCAGCTTCAAAGGTAAAGAATAACCTACTACCACCTACCTCTGTGACAATACTGCTCACCTAAATTCTTTCCTCAAATCCAATATAAGAGAGATCCTTTGCTTTATCCAGTGAGGCTGTGACCTCCCATCACAGGGATCCTATTCCTGATGATTAAAGTCCAAATCACATTTCTGGTATACTAGCATCTATTAATAATAATTGATTTTCAAAACCTTGCAAAACCTTGAGTTTGCATTTCTGAATGAAAGAGTATTGATTTTTAATTTTAAAAGTTATTTTTTATTTAGAAGTTAAACCACTATTTGTTTCTGTAACAGGGTGTATCAAATAAAAAAAAGAGTATAATTAAGATAAAGGTCATGAAAAATGTAAATAATGAGTCATCATGTTGGTCTGAGCTATCACAAGGTTAATTTTTCTTTACGCCATCAAATTTTGTACTTTTTTTTAGACCAGTGACAGTATATTTTCTATTATGTAGAATATTTTATTTAAAAAGTTATTTATGGGCCTGGTGTGGTGGCGCATGCATGTAATCCTAGTGGCATGTAATCCTAGTGGCTTGGGAGGCTGAGGCACGAGGACGATAAATTCAAAGCCAGCCTCAGCAACTTAGGCCCTAAGCAACTTATCAAGCCCTTGTCTCTAAATTAAAAAAATAAGTAAATAAAAATGCATACATATACATAAAAGGGCTGGGGATGTGGCTCAGTGTTCTAGTACCCCTGGTTTCAATCCTCAGTACAAAAAATTTTTTGATGAAAAACCATAAAAATGAACTAACTGTATTAAACAAAATATTAGGCCAGTATCATCCAAAAGAATAGTAACAACATATTAAACAAAAACTATTTTAAAATTCTGAAATAAAAATACTCAAACATGGTACATCACTTGCTGTCAGAAAACAAGTATCTTATATTATTAACCAATGAGTCTCAAGGAATAAAGTGATTCTCTCAGAGAATCAAAGTTATGTGATATGCTTTGTAAACTGATTCATTCAAAAATATTATTTCATGTTGTATTTACATGTAGAATTACTAGCATAGTGCCAGAGTCTCATTTCCAGAGCAGTGCAAGTGAGCTTTCTTGATATTTAAGTACGTGGCATATAAACATAGCCTAATGGTTTTATTTGATGAAATAACTATTTGTGAACTTAAAAGAACATAAATTGTTCGGTAAGAAATTACTCGGTTCCAGTGATAAAATAATAACTGATTTAAGCATTCTGAGGACAGCAATCAATGTGCTCTAAGTGTTTAGGAAGCAACATAAGTAAGTCATAACCTGAACTTGTTCTAGAAATTTGGTTGAATTTCAGAGAGGGAGACAGGTGAACATGCAGTTAGTAGTCCAGCCCTAAAAGAGTTGTCAGGACATTCTCTAAGTCGTCTTCAAAACTACAGGCAAGTGAGGTTCCAGTGTAGAAAAACAGCAAAGTTCAGAAGAGATTCTGCCTCTGTGGTGTTACATGACTTATTTCCATATGAACAGGGTCATACTTTCTTTAAATGTAAACCCCTGTGTAGGTTATGCTTGGTTGCCAACCATTTTCAAAGTGCTTTAGTTCCTTGATAATGGTCACATTCTCCCACTCATCTTACAGAAATATGGGTTTCTAAAGAGCTCAAGAGGTGAGCAGCAAAACCACATGCCTACACATCTTCCTGTCCAGAAGCCTGAGGAGAGGCTTTGTCTTTTGTCACAGTGTTGTGGCATCACATTTTATCCCAGTTGTATTATTACTTTATATATCCTCTAACCAGGATTCCTTAAGAGCAGATTCAATGTCAGTTTTTTCTTTTCATTCTGGACATAATTTGGGTCTAAAACCAATCATGGACTATTTTCAAATCCTCTGATTTTCCCCACCCTAATTATATGAGAAAAAGTATTTCATGGCAAGAGTTCCTTTTCAAGGCTTCCTGGCATTCCTTCTTTTGTTTGCACTTGGTTGTACAATTTTCTATAATCATTTTGTACATTCTGTTGGATTTCAAACATATACTCTTTACAGAGTGGGAAATTGTCAAGAGGGAGATTGAATACAGAGCTGGTGTAACACCACATGGGAAGGATAGAACAATAAATGTTTTTGCTGTTTGCAGGGTCAGTCAGCTCCCCCTCCATCACCACCAGAAGCTTTCAACAGGAATTATTTCCAGGACAATCTCTGGCTTTACTTCTAGAAACTGACCCATATTTATTATGAAATAGAGAATCAGGATTTTATACCTTATAATTTAAAATGAAACATAATAAATCATTCAACCATGCAATTTTTATGCTACTGAGTTTTCATAGAGTTAATTTGTGTATAGGCTTCTTGTAATTTAGGAAAAAAGATAAAACTCTACTGCAAAAGTTGCAGAGTGTAAATTATAACTTTGTAATAAAAGAGAGTATAATGTTTTTCCACATTGATTACTATGATGAATTTGAATTTCAATATTGCACATAAATAATACTGAGTTAATATCTCATGGATATCATTATTGGGTCTCTCATCAACCAGGTAAATCTTACAGCTATTTAGTGTTAATGTCCATAATTTTTCCATATTGGTTAAGTGATATTTCAAGTACATTTGTAATTTACAAATCCCTCTCCTATGTTTCTTATTTAACATGCAAAGCATCTCTTTTGTGCATTAATAATTTATTAAAAAAAACAAAATCACATTCACTGAATTTTACTGATTCACCAGAAATAACACAGCTCATACATGTTAAAACTGAGAATAATCCAGAATCTCACATTCATCCCAATGTTAGGCCACATAGGTGTATTTTTTGGTTCTTTTTGATATATATAATATTAGGTTTCATTGTGACTTTATTATAAAAGCTAGAATATAGTTTGCTGTAATTCATTCCCTGGTAATTCTCTTTTCCCTCCTCACCTCTGTCTCCTAATTCCCTTCCCTCTACTCTGCTGATCTTTCTGCTAATTACTTATAGTTCACATAGATTTTTTTGAGAAAAATATTAAATAATGGGGGGAGCATTCTGGAAGATAGCCCTCAGAAATCAGAAATATTAAAGAATGAGTTCCCAGAAGGGAGGAAAGAAATGGAAAGAAGACAAATAGTTAAATAAATATTTTCACTAAATAATTTAAGATGGGGGTAAAACACCAATAAGAAATATTATAAAAAATTACAGAAAAAATCGGGAAACTATCTGGATACATAAATTAATAAAGTAGCTTTTATTATTCTCTCCAGTTACACACCATGAAATAAAACATCTATTTGTAATAATAATAAAACTGTGCACTACTTAGAAACCCATATACCAAAGAAGATATAATAACTTATGGTAACAAAATATTTGAGATATCAAGAAATCATAAAAAAGTCCTGAAAATTTGAAAAGTAAAAACGTTTTAAAAGCAAAGAATAAATATAACAATAAAAAGCAGAAACAACATGACAAATGTTTTAAATTATCTTAAAGGCTACAGGAAAGATTAAGACAATTATGGTAATATCAGTGCAGCATGCAGTGGTCATAAAATGAAAAAGGGTTGAATTCCTGAGTATTAAAAATGTGTGGGAATGTGTTCTCAGAAGTCTGAATTTTGGAGAAAATGGTTAATTTCTAGGTTCATAGAAATTCGATATTATATATTGCACTGAAGACAGTATTAGTATTTTTACAATTATTTTATTGTAAAGGGGAAAAATGAAGTTTTGTTCCTGGTAAATTTCTATCCTAGATATTTTAGTACCCACAATTTCTACCAGTTTGCTGATATCTTAAAAGACACTTTAATTTAGACTGATTTCATATTACTGAATTTGTAAGCTTACAAATTTCCCCAAGATGGCAATTCTAGTGTTGATAATATTTATTAATAAAGATCAATTAATTCATACTGGCAACCCCCCAAATGAAACATTAAATAACTGTACCTCTCTACCACAATTGAACTCCTGACATTATGTAAATCACAAATCCCCTTGACTTTCTCATAATATGGGGCAAATATAGATGACTCTGTATTTGCATTGTAATGTTATCTCATTATTGTGCAAAGATAAATTTATAAATATTATGGTTGGGGTTAAGCTTAGAGCTGACTCTGCTGCTTTGGAGCCAGCTTCTTCAGACTGTGAATTATCTTGCCTCAACATTGAATGCTATAATGCTGTATATTATTTTATTGAAGTAATGTCTTGTTCTGCTTTGCTATTTAAATTCAGTGCTACATAACCAGTAGCCTCTGAACAAGTGTATTCATGGGGTCTTGCTTAGTGTGATGCTAGTATGGCAACCCCCAATTATGCACAAGGAAAACATTCCAAGACCTTCAGGAGAAGCCTTAAACCATGCATAATGCCAACATATGTACTATTACTTTTTCCAATACATATATACCTACGATAAATTTTAACTTACAAATTAGACACAATAGGAGATAAACAACCTTAACTATTAAAACAATTGTAATAACATATTGTAATAAAAATTATGTGAATGCAGTCTCAAAATATCTTTTTTGGGCTGGGGTTGTGGCTCAGTGGCACAGCGCTTACCTAGCATGTGTGAGGCACTGGGTTAAATTCTCAGAACCACCTATCAATAAATAAAATAAAGGTCCATTGGCAACTAATATAGATACATATACATGTATGTGTGTGTGTGTGTGTGTGTGTGTGTGTGTGTGTGTGTATTAAATATATCTTTTTGTACTTTGGTCTTTTCACTTAAAGGATGCATTTTATAACTTCATTGAGGTATAGCTGAATTTTCAGTTTCACACTACTTTTGTACCTTGGGGTTATTATTAACTTAAAATAATATTTAATTGAACACACTACAGCATAAAACCAAATTTCATCTGAAAATAAAGATAGCTGCTGAGCTGCAAATGGGTGGGTAGCATATACAGCATGGGTACACTGAACAAAGGGTTGGTTTACATCAATGTTGGAACAGAGGACAGTGTGAGATTTTATCACAATACTCAAAACCACCTACAATTTTAAATGCATGAATTACAATTTTTGGCATTTTCCATTTAATGTTTTCTGAACACAGTTAAATGTGGGCAACTGAAACTACTGAACATGAACCTACAGTTAAGGGGATAGATACTGTTGTATTGTGCCACCAACTAGAGCTCAACTGAAGTTAAGAAAAGATCCATAGGAACTTTAATGTTGCTTCCTGGGAATGTTGTTATCTTATAGCCCTAAGAGAAGCTGTCAAAGGGAAACATTCTATCAAAAATTAACTTGGGGTGAGGGGGAGGTCTTTTATAGTAGGCATACTATCAACATTTACATCTTAGAGTCTCAGGTAATGACAACTTGTGTACATTGATACAGCAGGAGTGGGAGCCATTTATTGTAGGACAGGAGGGGTATTTATACATTCCAAACAGCTTATCTAATTAACATAGACTAGATACAGCAGTCAACCAATAAGGAATCTCCACACTTAATGGCTTGCTGGCATTACTCCACAAACCACTCCCTCTGGCAAAATGCCAGGCGCCATCCTGACTTGTTTACAGACTCTAACAATCTTTACCTTTGAATTTATAGTAACATTAATTTTGGCCTTTTTATCTATAAAATGAAAGTAATTACAAAAGAAAATACTTTTTAAATAAAAATACAGAAACATGAACTTCATATGAAAATTACTGGTTAATCTTGGTCTGAGTGCTTTTTGCCATATAACTAACTCAGTAACTTTTTGTTATGTCTATATTATAGTCATTTGGCTATTATACATTATATTGAAATGCAATTTACATAATATAAAATCAGCCATTTCAAACTCAACAATTTGGTTGCAATTAATACATTTACTATGTTATATAACCACCACCTTTATCTAATTTATCAGTATTTTTATAAGTGGAAAATAAAACCCTATACTCATTCAGCAGTTCCATTCCTTCTCCATCCAGTGCTTGGCAAACACCTATTTTCTGTCTTTCCAGGTGTACCTATTCTGGCATATATGGCTAAGGAGTCTTGAAGAAAATTATTATTAATTATGCAAGGAATTGCAGCAGGAGTTAAAAGAAAAAAACAACAGTTTTGAGAAATGCATTCCAAAACACTGACACTCATATTAAAAGTACAGTAAACACATTCACATTTTATGATTAATTCAGTTTTCAAAATATTAAGTTTACCTGATAGACCATTTTAATCTGATAAATCAAATCAGTAATGCTTTATTTAAAAATAGAAAACAGGCTGGGGCTGTAGCTCATTAGTAGAGCACCGCCTCACATGTGTGAGGCACTGGGTTTGATACTCAGCACCACATAAAACTAAATAAAGATATAAAAAAAGGAAAACAGATATTAATATAATATAATTGATTGGAAGACATTCGGTATTTTAAAATTCCCCCAAAATATACTTTCTTAAGGTGAGAACAATACAGGGGCTGGGGTTGTGGCTCAGTGGTAGAGTGCTTGTCTAGCATTTATGAGGCACTGGGTTCTAACCTCAGGACCATATAAAAATAAACAACTAAAATAAAGGCATTGTGTCCATCTACAACTCAATTTTTTTTTTAAATTAGAACAATAAAAAAAATTTAGATCTCTTTCTTCATGAATATCAATGAAAGTGCACAAAAATATGGGAAATTATGTATTAGTTTACAAGAGGTTCCTGTTTATTATCTTCTGGGAATACTTCTGAAATACAAGTGGAAATTCTGAAGTTACAGTAAATAAATCATTAATTGAGCATTAAATTTGCACTAAATATTCATGGTACACTGAAATTAAAGAAAGGATTCTCATATGTGTGTAAAGAAAAAAGACTGTGAATAGTTTCAGACTCAAGTATTTTTGAGAATACACAGAGAAACTAAATTGTGCATCAGCCTAAAATATACACAGTTGGCTACATCAGCAGATTACTGGCTACATCACTTGATTACTGTGTTCCTGAGACTTACCATTCCATCTGAATCACTTGATAAAGAGTCAAAAATATGTTTGGGGTACCAGTTAATGAGTGTAGGAAGATGGAGCTTAGTGGACTCTAGATGTGGGGGGGGGTGGGGAAAGTTTAGTGAAACTGAACAATTTACATTAAGTGTGAGGTAGAACAAAAATGTCTTTGAAGGAGAAGGGATTCATTATGGTTGAAGGAGAGCTAATGCCAAGAAGATAACTATAAAACCTAGGGTTTCACCCAATAAATTATTCTATCACCATTCACTTCCAAGTAAAATATATTTGAAAATTATGGTTTACCTGATACTGTTTTTAACTATATTTCTAAGTTTAATGGAATTTCAAGAATGTTTCCTGTATCCATTCTGGATAAACGAGCTCTGTGCATGTATGTTTGACACAGAGCAAACACAGAGCTCTTATGGTTCAATTTTAAATACAGAGGGACAAGGCAAACACCTTCAGTGTACTTTTCCTTTGCTCACAGGCCTCATTTGTACACCATCTTCCAGTTTTATTGTGTCAGGTGTAGACTCCTGATAACTATGTTCCCTTTGTAGAAATTCACAGTGCTGACCTTGCAGTCTTTTGCTAGAGAAGGGCTGCCACTGTCGGCAGCAGATTAATACCAGCTCAAATCTCCTTGCTTTTGATTAAAGTCCTGAGGTTAGAAAATGTAATTTGTACCCTAAAAGGCAGTTTTGACAGAATATGAGAGCAATTAATCCTTTTCTTGTGGATGACAATGATAAAATGCCCCTTATTGTCTTCAGTATCTTTGCTAATATTCTCAAAGGCAAATTTATTTTCCTTTGTGTTTACTTATAGATAAATATTTTCATAACTTCAAAAGGTTTAATTAAATTCTATTGAACATTTTTATAAAAATTAGGAATCATATCAAAATTTTTTTACAGGAGTAATTTGCAATAACTAAAGCAGGGTTTTAAAGAAAGAATTTGTGAAATATAATTCTATCTAGAAATGTAAAAGAATGGCAAGTTAACTTTTGCTGATCCAATATGCATTACAAATTTGGTAATTTCAAACATTTATAGTGAAGATCAAATAAATCTCATAAAGTGAAGCCAATACTATATTTAAATTAGATTTATTCATTTCACCTTAATTTTTAAATTTAGCATGTTTATACCATGTTGACTTCAGTTACCTACATTATGCTCAGGTCACCTTAATTTGATGTAAGTGTATGTTATCTAAACTTAATTTATTACTTTATTTATTATTGTATGGCCCCTGGTTTATGCCCAGAGAGGAACTCTGTGTATAAAATGAATAGCATATCACTATTTTCTATAATATAACTCTATTGTCAAACAAAAGTAAATACTCAAAAATATGTGTAGTTAGAAAATTTAATAAAAGTATTAGACAAAGAAGAAAGTAGCACTAATGGCAGCATCCCCAAATAATCCTGCACTGGGTAAGGAAGGTATGGATACTCATAGGACATAATGGGAGAATTCTCTTCAGATATATGTGACTTAAAATTTCTGTTATATATTTGCTGGTTATAAATTTCTTGTGATTGTTAACCATCAAATTTCTTGTACCAAAGAAGGTATAAGGAATTATATTAAATATCAAAATGTTTAAAACAAAGGATTTCATTTACCACAAAAACCTAAATACATGACAGGGCTCAATCTTCTTGTTACTTTTGAATTATATGATTTGGATTGTTCTATTTCTTACATTGTTATTGAATTATACATGAAGTATAAGTATTTGTGTATTTTAATGTCTATGACCTGCTTAGAAAAATTAAAAATCATTATTGTTTGAATATATTTAAATTGCTTTGTTGAAACCTCCATTAATGTAGGAGAACCATTTTACAAACCTGAAGATTATTACTTTAATCATCTACAATATGGACTAAGCTAAACTAATGAAAAGTTCATAATGATTGATTTCATCAAAATTAATACCAAATAAAACCCCTAATGTTATATATGTGACACAGAAAATAATTTATTGACACAGAATTAAGCAATGGTGATAAATTTGTAACTACATTTTTAGTTGATGATTTGAAGCACCATCTTTGCTCTTTCAGAAAATCTACCAATCATGTCACTGCTTCATCTTTAGATCATGCTTTTCTGAGAGTGCCCTTGATTTGATCACTAATCAGAAACATTTTTTCTTAAATTATAAAATTTTTCACCATTGAGAGTCTAGAATCTTCAAAAAAGCAAGTCATGTCATTTACTTTAACAATACAGTATGTTACATTATTTATATCTTGCCAAATTTTATTTCAGGCAGCATATAAAAAGGAAGGCAGTGTGTTAAATAAACAGATTGGACATCTCTTTTGGTAATTTACATAGTACAATAAGGCCATTTTCTACTTTACACATTATTTCAACCAACAGTATTGAAAAAATACAAGAAATAGATTTTTATATAATAGTGATAAACTTTAATGTATGCACACAGGGAAATATTAAGATTTAAGTGTGTCATGAGATTGCTCACAAACACATATATTAAATAAAACAGTGAAAAGAGCACATGGAGAAAACAGTATCATGTATTATGGTTAAATCAAAACTTTCTTAGATTGATTAAATAGTGCATATTAAATACCATCTTTTTAGAAGATATTCAGAAAATAGTTCACTGAGCTGAACAAAATACTTGTAACATATCTATTAAATTTTGCTACATCTCATACATGTTGCAACTCATTAATGAAACAAATATTAAATAAATAGGTAAAAGATTTAAATATTTCACAAAGAAACATGTATGGATGTTAAAAATTCAAACAAGGGGCTGGAGATGTGGCTTAGGCGGTAACATGCTCGCCTGGCATGCATGAGGCACTGGGTTCGATCCTCAGCACCACATAAAAATAAAATAAAGATGTTGTGTCTGCCGAACTAAAAAAAATAAATATTAAAAAATTCTCTCTCTCTCTCTCTCTCTCTCTCTCTCTCTCTCTCTCTCTCTCTAAAAATTCAAACAAATAGTTCACCATCTTCAATCAACAAGTATGTGGGGTATAAAACCACAATGAAATACTAATACAGGGGCATTAGTTTTCATTCATCAATTTTTGGTAGCATCTTTCAAGAGCTGACCATTTCCATAATCCTAAAAATATTTTTTCATGCCGTCCTTTCCAATAGGTGTTTCTCTCTTTTCCTATTCCTATCTGATCTCTGTAGGGACAGACTAGTTTTGCCCATTTCAATACTGTTTTAATGGAATCAAGATGTATGGAAGGACATTTTTGTGTCTTACTTTTTTCAATTAACACAATATTTTTGAGAGTCATACATGTTGTTACACGCATCACTATTTTTTTTCAGTTTTAGTGTTGAATGGAATTTGATTATATGACATACATAGTTTATTGATTATTTCTATTGAGGGTCATTTGATTTCTCTCACTTTTGATATCTATGAATAAAAAAATAAAAAATATGTTTTGTAAAAATATATTTTAATTACTTAATTAAATATATAAGAAGTTGCTGAATGATTAGATTAATGTATGCTAAACTTCAAAAATAACAAATAAGTTGTCCAAATGGTTTTATCATTTTACATTCCCATCAGCTATAGATAAGAGTACTATTTGCTCCTCTTGGTTGATAGTAAATTTATTAGCAATCTTTTAATTTTCTCCATTCCAATGCGTACATTAGTATTTTGTTTGGTTTGATTTGTCCATTTACATTATCATTAATAATGTTAAACACATTTTCATTGTGATTTTTCAACATCCATACCTATTACTTTTTGAAATCTTTAAGGCTTTTACCTATTTTTTGAATTAATGAGTTGCCACATTTATAAGATTGAGATAAAAGTTATTAGAAAAAATTTTAGAAGAAGTTTATTTAAACATACGAATCACTTATTTTCTGAATGATATTTCTAGAGAGAAAAATTTGAAGTGTTTTAACCAATCTAAAAAAAATTAACCAATCTAAAAAAAATTTATATAGACTAAGATTATAAACATATTCTATATTTTCTTTTTTTTTCTTTTTTTTATTTTTTAGTTTTCAGTGGACACAACGTTTTTATTTTATTTTTATGTGCTGCTGAGGATCGAACCCAGCGCCCCCGCATGCCAGGGGAGCACGCTACCGCTTGAGCCACATCCCAAGCCCCATATTCTATATTTTCTTCTAATAATATTTGTTTTATTTTATCTTTTATATTATTTCTGTGATTAGTCTCACTATATTTTTTATTGTATGAATATGCAGTTATTCAACATCATTTGTGAAAAAGTTAAATATTTTCTCATTGAATTATTTTATATACTCATCAAATATCATTATGTCATGTACATGTGGGTCTGTTGCTTATCTCTGTACTTATGGGGCTTTATTGTTGTTGTTGTTTTGTTTTGTTTTGTGGTTTTGGTAAGGCATTGAACCCAGGGGCGCTTAATCATTGAGCCACAATCCCAGCCCATTTTTGTATTCTATTTAGAGACCAGGTCTCTCTGAGTTGCTTAGGGCCTCCCTAAATTGCTGAGGCTGGTTTGAACTTGTGAGCTTCCTGCCTCAGACTTCCAAGCTGCTAGGATTATAGGTTTGTGCCACCACACTGGGATGTATTTTCTTTCTTTCTTTCTTTCTTTCTTTCTTTCTTTCTTTCTTTCTTTCTTTCTTTCTTTTCTTTTCTATTTTCTTTCTTTTTCTTTTTTTATAGTGATCTACTGTAGATTTTGTAGCTTTAAATTGGAAAATCTGGTATATTAAGTGTGAAACTGTTCATTTTATTGAAGATTGCTTAGCTATTATTTGTTCCTTGCTTTCACAAATATTTAAATAATTTTGTGAATTTCAGCTGAGATTTTTATTAGGATTCCATTATACATATAAAACAATTGTGGGAAGACATAACATCTTAATAATAATGAGTGTGTTGCTTTACAAATTTCATGGTACAATTTTTTTTTTATAAGAGAGAGTGAGAGAGGGGAGAGAGAGAGAGAGAGAGAATTTTTTTTTTAATATTTATTTTTTAGTTCTCGGCGGACACAACATCTTTGTTGGTATGTGGTGCTGAGGATCGAACCCGGGCCGCACGCATGCCAGGCGAGCGCGCCACCGCTTGAGCCACATCCCCAGCCCTCATGGTACAAATTTTTTGAATATTTTGTTTTCAGAGAATTTTCCATATATGTTAAAATATTTTGTCCTAAGTGTTGGATTATCTTGATTCAATATAAATTGTATTTTTTAATTTTATAAATGATACTTCTCAAATTTTCTAGCTGTACTATTTATAATTACCACAAACAGTATACCAACAATTTCCTCTCAACAGCTGAATGATAAATAAATTTTAATATGTTCACTTTCAAGTATTATCTAGCTAAACTAAAATAAAAAATATGCTCTTGTAAATCAGAATATTGGCTATTGTGGATTGGATACAATATTGGAAAATAGAAAATCAAGGTGAGTTTTGGCATGCTTGCAGTGTTCTATTCATTGATTTGAAAGCTGTTTATATAGTTATGTTCAACTGATAAAAATCCATTGAATTCTTCATATGATCATAACATGTCCACATTTGTCTATCTGTATTTTACATATATTGCCCTTTTTGCTTACCCAATTCCTTCTCTTTATCTTTTCATATATATATGTAAAACATGTTCTTGTTTTTCCCATGTTAAAATGATCTCTGTTCTTCTCTAATTATTTTACTTTGTTTTATAATATACTTCTTTTAAAAATATATTTTTAATATTTACTCTTTAGTTGTAATTGAACACAATATCTTTATTTTATTTATTTTTATGTGGTGCTGAGGATCGAACCCAGGGCCTCACATGTGCTACACAAGCGCTCTACCACTGAGCTACAACACAAAATATTTGTACATACTTATGGAGTACATTGTGATAATTTGGTACATGTATACAACATATAATGATCAAATCAGGGATCTCCTAAAACTATTATCATTTCTATGTTTTGGAAAACTTTCTCTTTTCTAGTTCTTTATAAAACATGTAATAAAATATTATAAACTATGGTATCCTTACTTTGCCTCTTTGATTGAAGAGTTGTCTTTGTTACCTTCATCCTAATTGAGGCTTTAACCTACAGAGGTCTGGCTTACATACATACCATTCCTTTCAGTGTATTTCTGAATTTACTGTTTGAAAATCCATTGTCACTTTTGTTTTTCTATCTGAATTCAATAAACATCAGAATAATTTTTTCCTTTAGGAAATGCTCCCCTATATTGGCTTCTCTGTCAACACTGGAGCACATACTGTCTTTTTGATGAATTCTTGAGGCAAGTCAAATTTAAAATGCTTGGGTATTCTCAGGTCCTCTTCTTCCCTATACTTTGATCCTCTCTCTAGATAATCTCATGCAGCTTTAACTCATACTTTTATGCAAATGAATCTCTCCATGTGTATTTCCAGTTTAAGTTTTCTCCCTTGAATTTCAGGATTCTATTATCAATGTCTTACATAGTATTTCTAATATGTGCATACAGTGTCGTACATAGTATTTCTAATATGTGCACATCTGTGCATACACCCATGCACACACATTTCAACTTGATTCAACTGCCCACATCTAGTTTTTGTTCAGAGTTCCCACCGTCATCACAGAGCATTCATCATTAATTGACTAAGCCAAAAATCCTCTTTTGTCTTCATCCTTGAAGTCAACAGTGGCATAGGTAATAACACAAATGTAACCTTTAATAACTTCTCTGCACTTTGACCAATTAACACTGTCAGTGATAACATTTATTATGTTGATCCAATGTGACTTATTCCAAATTGATGCTAAGGTTGCTCATGAATATTAGCATATTTTTAGCCTTTACCTAGATGCTTCAATAAATGATGACTGACTGACAAATAATGGATCAGAAGGAAAGATAATTCATCTGTTATCTTTTTCTCTTCATGTGGAAAAAATAAATGAATTATATTACAGCGTATGCTTTACTTTGTTGTGCGTCACCTGGAATCCATAGTAGAGACTCAATTGTAAGCATACACATTACATGATCCTAAATGTGGTAATCAAATCTTGTATATGTGTGTGTAAATGTGTACATGTGCATGTATAACATACAGAGCATAGATCACACGTGTAAATGTCACAATTGGTTAGAATTATTTCTGATATGTAGTCAATTACTTTCGTGGTCAGTTACTTTTGGAAAGTGAAAATTTTCATCTGGAATTGTGCTGACATTCTATTGGGAGTTTTAGTGGGGTTTAGCTAATAAGGAAAATATATTTGGTAAATGTTAATGTACACAGTTTAACAATAAATTGAATATACGAGACAATAAAAGGTATATGTCTTTTTACTCCTCTGTACTTTCTCAAGAATGTCCTCTTTTAAGCCAAAGAATTTCCACTTAACCTGAAAGGAAAATCCAGCATAAAATTTAAAACCTTGTGCCGTTTTTCTAAGTCAAGCCCTAAAATCTTATATCACAAAAATAATATAACAAAGATCAATCAAAGAGCTAATGTACAAGAAAAATAAGAATAAATTTAACTGAAGTTCCCTAACAGTTGAGAATAATATAATTAAAAACAAAAGCTAATTGTGAACTGAAACTTAATAAAAATTGGTCAACATTTAATGGGTAATAACAAATAACATATATATTTACATTTTAATTTTAAAACATGAAAAGACTTCTGAATATATATGAGACTTCCACACATAAATGCACATATATCACAAATTAAGATGAATTCCTCACCATTTTAAAGCTTATTTCTTGAAAATGGTATTATATTACAATGAAAACTTTAGTAATACAAAGATCTGTCTTGTTTTTAATAATACAAGTACACATTATTTTTGAAATTCAGTGGCAGACGTATTTTGTAAAAACAGTAAATTACTGGAATTACTCAGAAATGCTGTTAATTTGTATTAGCTGTGATTAAATTGGCAGCAAGATGGAAGCATGGAAAGATGATAAAGACCACACTAGCAAATAAATAATCTGGTTCACTAGGGGAGAAAATTAAATTAATCACTGGGAAGATAAAGAAAGAAATTTCTTCTTCATAGCTTTAAGCCTTATTGGAAAATCAATGAAAGCCCTGTCTTGAACCCGGTGATTATATCCCAGTCCAATATGCATCAGTTGTTGTCTATCAAGGGCTGGGAAAGATGTGTACTTAGACTCCTTTGTGCTCTCCTGACTGCTTAAAAACATATCAGACTTTGAGAATGGGAAAGAATGCTTAAACAAGAGATAGGAAGAAGATTGGTTGGCTTAGTTGCCTAAAAAAAACTTCTCTTCACCAATAATTTTAATTAAGTAAACCTGTAAAACAAGTTATAAATATAGACCAACATTTGTGGACAACCATGAAAGACAAAATTAATTATTCAAAAATATAAAAATGTTACTTTTATTTCTTTCTCCTATTTTTTTTTTGGCTAGAATTTCAAGGATGATGTTGAATAAAAGTGGTGAAAAAGTGCATCCTTGTCTTGTTCCAGTTCTTAGAGGAAATGCTTTCATTTTTTCTTCATTTAGAATGATGACAATGTTGAGGTATATTCCTACTATCCCCAGTTTTCCTAGTGTTTTCAACATGAAGTAGTGCTATATTTTGTCACATATATTTTGAATTTTGAATAACTGGAGACTGTTCTTTGAATCTGTTGAGATAGTCATATGATTCTTGTCTTTTAAGTCTAGTGATGTGATGAACAACTTTTGTTAATTTCCATATGTTAAACCAACCTTACATCCCTGGGATGAACCCATTTGATTGTGATAAACTATATTTTAATATGGTTTTATATATGAAATGTCAGAATTTTAATGAGAATTTTTGCATCTATGCTTATCAGCGATATTTGTCTGAAACTTTCTTTCTTTTGTGTGTCTTTGTTTGGTTTTGGTACCAGAGTGCTATGAGCTTCATAGAATGAGTTTGGAAGGGTTTCCTTCTTTTATATGACAGGGTTCAATTTGAGAAGTATTGGTGTTAATTCTTTTTGAGGTCTTGTAGAAGTTGGCTAAGAATTTGTCTGGTTCTGAGATCTTCTTAGTTAGTAGGTGTTTGATGGCATCTTCTATTTCATTGCTTGAGATTAACCTGTGTATGTCCTCCTGGTTCAGTTTGGGTAAGTCATATGTCTTTAGAAATTTGTTGAAGTACTCAAGATTTTCTATTTTTTTTGGAGTATGAACTTTCAAAATAGTTTTTAATACATATAATTAAAAAATGGAAAAGAAGAGTGGCACAGAATATAAAAAGAAAAATTATAAACTGAAATAAAAATGATCCTTAAATACAAATATTTAAGAACAGTCTCCAGTTATTCAAAATTCAAATTTAAAAAATTAATGAGAAGATGGATACAACACTGACATTATCTTCTATTGGTAAGACTGTCAAATAAAAAGCCCTACATGTTTATGATAGATGCTAAATTAGTGCAACCATATTGCAAGCAAGAAATTTGAAAATATACCTTGTTTTTTTAACACATGAAAGCAAAATGCATTTCAATTCATAGTATACATATAGTGTATACACAATATTTTGTGTCTCTGGCTGCACACAAAGTAGAGTCACACAATTTGTGTCTTCATACATATATATACTTAGGATAATTATATCCATCTCATTCCACCAACCTTCCTACCCCCATACCCCCTCCCTTCCTCTCTCTATCTAAAGTTCATCCATTCTCCTATGCCTCCCACCCCCATAGTGGGTCAGCATCTTCATATCAGAGAAAACATTCAGAGTTTGGTTTTGGGGGATTGGCTTTCTTCACTTATCATGATATTCTCCAACTCCATTCATTTACCTGAAAATGCCATGATTTTATTCTCTTTTAAAGCTGAGTAATATTTCACTGTGTATGTATACCACACTTTTTTTAATCTATTCATCTATTAAAGAGGTTAGTTTCACAATTTAGCTATTGTGAATTGTACTGCTATAAACCTTAATGTGTCTGTTAAACTGTGGTATGCTGTTTTTAAGTCTTTTGCATATAAACCAAGGAATGGGATAGGTGGGTCAAATGATTGTTCCATTCCAAGTTTTCCAAGGAATCTCAATACTGCTTTCCATATTGGTTGAATCTATTTGCAGTCTCATCAGCCATGTATAAGTGTGCTTTCCCCCCCCCACATCCTTGCCAAAACTTATTGTTTTTGTGTTCTTTTTGTTGTTGTTTAATAACTTTAATAACTATATAATTTTCATGTAATAGGGCAAAGGGGAGGGAGGGGAAGGGAGTGGGCATAGGGTATGAAAGAAAGTGGAATGAGATGGACATCACTACCATACATACATGTATGAAGAAATGAATGGTGTGACTCTATTTTGTGAACAACCAGAGATATGAAAATTGTGCCCTATATGTGCAATATGAATTATAATGCATTCTGTTGTCATATATAACAAATTAAAATTTCTAAAAAATGCCTTTTTTGAGATTGCATTCAATCTAAACATTACTTCTAGTACTATGGCCATTTTAACAATATTAATTTTTCAAAACCATAAATATTGGAGGGTTTTCCTTTTGCTAGTGTTGTCTTTTTCTTTTATCAGTGTTCTGTAATTTTACTTGTATGGGTCTTGTAAATGGAATTGTTTTCCTGGTTTCTTTCTCGGAGGTTCATGATTTTTTCAGAGATTCATGATTTTGTATCCTTATATTATATCCTGTTAAGTTGCTGAATTTTTTTATCAACTCTGCAAGTCTTCTAGTGGAGACTTTAGTGTCTTCTAAATTTAGCATCATATCATCTGCAAATAGAGATAATTTGACTTTTTCCATTCCTACAGGTACCTATTGTCTTGCCTAATTGCTTTGGATATTGCTGAGTATTATAATGAACAGAAGTGATATAAGTGAACATTTTTGCCTTATCACTGATTTTAGAGGAATTTCAGTTTTTCCCTTATTTAGTATGATGTTGACTTTTTTTTAGTCATACAGAGTCCTTACTTTGTTGAGGAAGATTCAGAAGCAAATTTAACTGAGTTTATAGCTGTGAGTACCTACATAAATAAAGCAGAAAATTCTCAAAAAAAATAATAATGGTTTTGAAGGTCTTAGAATAACATGAAAAAAAAATTCTCAAAACCAATAGGAGAATATAGATAATAAAATTCAGAGCTGAAATTTATAAAATAGCAAATAAAAGAATAAAAAGAAACTAAAATTAGTTGGAAAGATAAACAACATTAGAAAGCCCCATAGTTAAGCTAACTAAAAGGGGAAAGAGAAAAACCCAAATTAATACAATCACAAATGAACATGGGGCTATTATAACAGACATGACTGAGGATTATTAGTGACTTTCTTTTTTTTTTGTTTCAACATGTTTATTACAACAGTTACAATTCACATCTGACTAGCTTTGTTTCCTCTTTCCCCTCCCACAACCATGTTCATTGGGCCATTTCCTTATATTTGAGCAATCAATGTACTTTCAGCACACATGCCCAGCAGTACTTTTAAGTGCATTCTTACAGGGTGCAAAATGGATTTCAATAATTTATACAAACAAGTGGGTTATGCTCAATCACTGCAATTTTAAGCTACTGTACACAGGAATGAAAAGGTTATAGAAAAGTGCCATAGCAACAGTGCCTTAAGAAAGGAGAAAAAGAGGAGCCTTAAAAAAATGGATAAAATCAGATCAAGGATTTCAGAGGGAAATGGAACACATGGGAAATGAAAAACATTTCTCTGCAAAACAAATGGAGAAGCACTGCTCTTGATCAGGTGCAAGTGTGGAAACAGTTGTTTCATGATATTTTGTACACTGCCCATATGGTTCAAAATCGTATCCTTAGACACAGATCGCCTGGCGCTTGCACTGAATTTTTGAAAATGCAAGATTTCTGAATGATAAATTAACCCCCCCAATTTTTCTTTTTTAAAAAAGCTAATTTTGCAGACAGGTTTACATGTAAAAGGCTAGGTATTTAGCCACCTTAGCATTGATTAGTTTTGGATGTCTAAGCTCTGTTACACATGGCTTCCCATGGCTTCACTCTACAAAACATATTTACAATGTGAAGAATACATCTACAAGAAATCTACATTTCAAGGGTTTTACAAATCAATCTTGTATCTTTCCCCTGAATTGACTCTCACAGACCCCGTCCCCTTGTCATTTCCTTTGCCCAGCTTAACGGTCCAAAGTCTACTTAAATGCAGCTCAAAAATGTTAAGACTGGGCAACAGATTTACAGTTCCTGTACTCAAAACCATGTGCAATTATTCACATCTTCACACCATGAAGGAATTCTGATTTTTAAGCTTTTTGAGTTCCTTAATTTGTTGTCTCAAAAATAGTATCCTTTGCTCGCGCAAAGTTGCTTGAATTTCACATACTCGGACTAAAGATCTTAAATTTTTTAATTCAGTACAAATTTCTGACATGTGAATGCTCCCCATGTTATGAGCTTCTTCACGCAATCTTGATGCCTGCTTCTCTGCATGATCTGCAGGCCATCCTTGAACATGTTTTATGAGATTTTCATTGAAGTGTGCTGCTAGTGTAGGTGTTAATGAACACGCAGGTCGGGCAGATGAATTCTGTGGTACAACTGCTGTATTTGATACATTACTACTAGAAGTATGATTTGGACCAGGTGATGGACTTCTCTGGCTACTTGAGCGCTGAAGACTTCGAGGAGAAACAGGTTCATTTGTCAGCAGTTACAGGCTGCTGTGTGGCTGATTGTGACACTGGTCCTTGCTTTACTACTGGAGTACTAACCTTTGGCTGTGATGAAACTGGAGGAGTACTAATCAAAGGTTTGATAGGGACTGTGTTAGTTTGAGGTGTGCTTATTCTTGGAGACACATAGGATCTTGGGGATGAAGCATCAGACATTAAAGACATTGGAGACTGATTAGATGGCTGGGCTTGAGTAGAGAGCTGAGCAGCTTGAGAAATCAGAGATGTTATGTTGAAAGCAGATGGTCCAGCAGTAAGAAATTTATGAATTATAGACTGCAGTGAAGCTTGTGTCACAGCTGCTGTAAGAACTTCATTGATTTTGGATATGTCCACATTAGAATTATTGAGCTGCAGCGTGGCTTGCAAAGCAGGAAGCAACTGTCTAAGTAGATTTGGGTCCTGAAGTAATGGAGGTATTGGTGACTGTGGAACAGGAGAAACAGGGACTGCCGATGCAGATGTTGGAGGTGCTGATGTGGGATTCAGTCCAGAGGCAGAAGAAGTGGAAGGAGTTGTGCAAGAATGTGATACCAATTTGTCTCCTGATGTAGACTCTTTTCTTTCTGTTTTCTGTGCAGGGACAGAAGATGTGGGTGTAGGCAGTTTTGATAAAGTAGATGCTCCATTAGCATCAAGTGATTTCTTTGGCTGGTGGTCAGACTGTAGCGAAAATGGACTAGAAGGAACAGTGCTTGGGGTAGCAGTTGGATGAACCACTGGTTTGATGGGGTGCTGTACTGGAGTAGAACTACTGTGAGTCTCTGCTCTTGGCAGTCTGTAGTCTCTGTCATTGTGTCTGCTTGTTTGAGACAAAATATTCTGTGGGAGCAAACTACTGGCATCACTGGAATGCTTGTCTTCCATTCCACTGGCAAACCCACTAGTAGCTGTTGCTTGCATCACCTCTCTTCTGTAATCCCTATCTTTTGGGAAGCTATTAACTGCCACCTTATTTGCTTCTTTTTGTCTCTGCTCTCTTTCAAGCCATTCTTTTGGTTTTTCCCATTGTGAAACTTCTGCTCGACAATTGTAGTAATATTTTTTCCCAGACGAGCTAATGTGCTCAGACCAGTCATCTGCAGAATCATAAGGTGCATCTGAAGTTTTGCTTGGATTATTGCTTGGATTAGAAGAATGTGAATTTGAACTATGAAGAGCACTGTGGTTGTGTGAATTTTCTTGTGGAGAGTAACTGGTCCCACCTTCCCTCTCTCTAACTCTGTGAGTATGCACATTTTTGGCCTTATTGTGACCTGTGCTGTCACTATATTTGTTTTCAGGACTATCAGATCTCTGCAACATTTTATTTGGTGGTGAAGGATCTGCGGCATCTTGCATCTTTTCATGTCGGTGATCACCACTACTGGGGTGACTCTTCGATGAATACTTAAGTGCCTGGTAAGGCTGCGAGTCACCCCTCCGGTCGTGACAGCCATCACTGAGTCTCTGCTGTTTCCTCGCATACATTACCATCAATGCCCGGCCTGTGAGTGTGTGTCGGGGAGGGGGGAGAGCGGCCGCGAAAGGCGGGCGGGCGGGCGCGCAGGCGGCGGCGGGCGGGCGGCACCCCCGGCACTAGGGCCAGGCGCGCCCTGGGCGACTCTCAGCACCTCCTCGTTACTGGCGCCGGCGCTCCCGGGCCATCTCCCTCGGTCGACACCACGCTCACTCTCAGCCCGGGCAGCGGCGCCAACTACACGGCGGCAGCGCGAACCGGGGGGAGGGGGGTAAGAAGACGCGTCCGGCTCAGCCCTGCGGAGAGCGACTGCTACCTCCGCCTTCCTCTCCTTCTGCTCCGCCGCTTCCTCCCCTCCTCCCCCCGCCACCGCCGCTGCCGCTGCTGCCTGGTCCTTCTCCTCCTGCTCCTCCTCCCGCTGCCGCCGCCGGTGCCGCCGCTCTTAGTGACTTTCTTGAAAACTTAAATTCCTATATCTTAGAAAATCTAGAAGTGGATAAATTTATAGAAAAGTGTGACCAACCAACTTTGAGCCAAGAGGATATAGAAAATCTAAACAGACTAATAATGAGTAATGAGATTAGAACAATAATAAAAATACTTCAACCAAATAACAGCCTAGGAGCAGATGGATTCACAGCTAAGTTTTTAAAGACTAAAAAAATGGTTTGTTGTACACAGATGAGAATGTTGGCATTCTGTCTTTCAACAGTCTGACGACAGCTGTAGTGTTTCAGAGATCATTATTTATCTATGTAGAAAAATTCTTCCCATTCCTATTAAATTCTGCATTTATTGCAAAAGTATTTTAAAGTTTGTCCTTGCTTCATATGAAATTACTAAGATAATCATGTAAAATGTACATACTTTTTAGCTAAAACCAGATTTTAGACTTTTTCTTGAGTCGGTTTTAGTATTCAGTGTCTTTCTCAGATTTTTGGCTGCTTTCTCTAATTTGCAGACATTGAATTTTTCATAGTACTTACTTATAATCATTTACTTTGTATAGATTAATATCAATTTCCCTGATTTCATTCTCAATATTTGGAATTTGAGGGTTTTTGTGTTTTGGCTTTTTTTTATTTTTTGCCTTTTGCTTAAATTACTATAAGTAAATGTTTGTCACTTTATCTTTGAAAGGCCTAAATTTTGGTCTTATTGTTTGTATTGTTTTATATACTTTTTTATTTATTTCCATTTAGTTGTTATTTATTTTTATTATTAAAAAAGATTTTATTTTATTTGTTATCTCAGTTTCCCAAGGTAGAAACTTGGCTAGTTTTTTTTTTCCTATCAATTCTAATTAAAATTGGAAAAGATTATTAATATCTATTTGAGGCATAAACAGCAATGTTAATTATATACTTCATGTATAATGCATTTTTTCCTTAGTGATAATTTTTCAATTATCTTAATTAATTTTAAAAAGTTGTTTGTTTCTGAAGCTGGGCATAATTATTAGAAGATAATCTACACTAAGGGTGCAAAATCTTTGGTTCAGGGTCCATAAAGAAGAAACAATCAGATTTATGACCCAAATAATGGAAGACAAGTATAAATAAATCGGTGAGGATACAGTAGAATGGGCACAGAAATCTGTTTTAACATGGTCTCTAGTGGAATAGGAAAAAAAAAGGTATAAAATGAGAGGTTTGGATAATCCAAACCATGCTATTGTAAAATAAATGCCAGTATGATCCCGAGAAGCAGGAAACTATAACATAATTCTACTTAGTAAATATTGAATAAAAAATTTGAGGAAGAAGAGAGAGCATCACAGAACAGATTCCCTATAGGTTCCTATACACTTTTCTATGACAAAGAGTATCTCATAACTGAGTCTCTTATCTCTTCCTGTCACCTGGCTTGTGAGTTCTCCATCCCAGTACACTCACATTGTCATTTTACTCAGCTTCTCTTTTATTTTTCTCCTTTGGTAACCCTCTGTCTCCAACTTTGAACCTCCATACATCTATGTAAAATGTCTCTCCACCTCTCCTTTTTTTTAAAAAAAGATAGAGAGAGAAAGAGAGAATTTTTTAATATTTATTTTTTAGTTTTTGGTGGACACAACATCTTTGTTTGTATGTGGTGCTGAGGATCGAACCCGGGCCGCACGCATGCCAGGAGAGCACGCTACTGCTTGAGCAACATCCCCAGCCCCTCTCCTCTTCTCTTATACTGTATCTCACATGTTACTAAACTACATAGAAAAAAAGAATGTTTATAAATAAAGGAAGTTTAATGTATTTATCATATTTCTATACAATAACAATTTCTGAATGTTTACCTATAGTTGACACTATTATCCCAGCTGTGTGTTTTTCTTAGTTAATAAGAATGATGTTAAATGATGATGTAATCAAGATCACAAGAAATTACATACTTAGATCCTCTAGGTTTTTCCAATACCAAGGGCCACATCTAAACCATTATTTATACATTGCACTCAGTGCTCAAAATGTATCTGTGCATATTAGAGCATATTGGTTCTTAGACAAAATTGTAAAACCTTCAAAATGAAGATGTAAGCATTTCTTTATTCTGTCTCAGGTGATCTGGAATGGTTGTGCACCTATAAGCCCAGATATTGCAGAGGCTAAGGCAGAAGCATCACAAATTCAAGGCCAGTTTAGGCAACTTATCTAGACCTTCTCTCAAAATAAAATTAAAAGGGCTATGGATGTACCTCAGGGATAGAACACTCACCTAAGCCCTAAACCCTGGATTTAATCCCCAGCATCACACACAAGAAAATTAACCTCAAGCATATCTTACTCACTTATTTTGAATTTATTATAATTTTCAACTAACATTGTGTATTTTATTTTCAATACATTATTTTGCATACATTTCACATTAAACCACATGTGGAAAATAATAAAATGTTTCAAATAGGATTTATTTAAAGAGAAGCAAAAGTGAGATTTGCTTGACAATATGAATATTAACAGAAATGAAGCATAATTCTTTTCAAAGACTACTGACAATATGTACCAAACAGAGTGGGAAAATGAAAGGAAAGTATTCATAGGAATGTGCCTGATAGCATTAGATATGGAAATGAAAAAGGTCAACAACAATGCCATAAAGACATGTGGAATGTGCATCTGGAAATATACTGGGAGATTTTTTTTAATAGTTTAACATCTATTCTAAAAATCAATTAGATTGTGCTACACAGTCATATTTTATATATATATATATATATATATATATATATATATATATATATATATATATATATATTCAAAGAGTACAATTGTCCAGATAGTTTTGTTATTTTAGTGGACTTTTTCTCCTTGTACACTGTTAAACTTTTATAAAACTCTCAATTCCTTATTCCCAAGGAAGGAATTAGATGGTGGGTATATGTAGAAATTTTCCAGAGAGTGGAAATTATATATCTTCAGTTGTAATATTACATTTTAATTCAAGAAACTCATTTCACAAAGAGATATAAATGATTATTCACCTTAGAAAACAAACATTAGAAGAAATTATTTATTAAATCTATCCATTAACTATGAGAGAGATGCACAAAATATTAAATTTTGTGAAATACAATTAAAAGTTAAAGTGTTCTTTTTAATGTAAATACCCAGCTATCTAACCATTTGATAAAATGACAACGTTTTCTCACTGAAATTCCCTGGAAACTTTGTAGACAATTAATTGGTAATATATGTGTGAACACATTTCTGTACACTATTATGTTCTATTGGATTATGTATCTTCTCTTTTACCATGTCATACTGTTGTTTAGATAGCTTAATGGTAAGTCATGGACTCTTGTTCTTTCAACCATATCTTTTTCAAGATTGCTTTAGTTATTTTAGGTCCTGCCTGTCAATGGAAATTTTAAAATCAGTTTGTCAATTTAAAGAAAAGTAAATATTAACCAGAAATTTAATATAGATTGTATTAAAATATAAATTAATTCTGACAGATTGACATCTGTCAATCAATATTAACTTTTAAATTCATAAATTTAATACATCTCTCTAAAGTCATTACTTTATATTTGCAATGCTTTATAATTTTTCAGATATGTATACCTTCACATTTATTCCTGTATATTTACTTTCCTGCATGCTATTTTAAAGTGGAGTTATTATATTTTTAAATATACATTTCTAGTATTAAGTACTTTGAATTTTTATTTATACCTTGACATTTTTGCTCAATTCGCTTTATTAGAACTCATATGCTCTTTTAAAGATTCCTTAAGATTTTCAATGAAAATAATGATATTATTTACAAACAAATAGAACATAACTTTCTCCTGCTCCAACAACAACAACAAAAAATGGTTTTGACCTTTGTTTGATTACCTTATTTTAACTGAAGAGACTCATCACTGTAATGCTGCATAAATATGGGAAGAGGAGAGTTTTTTCCTGTCACTATTCTTAAAATAGAAAGTGTTGAGTCTTTTACCCCTCAGAATGACATAAGCTTAGGTTTTATATAGACAGCATTTATTAACTGAGAAAGTTGCCCTTATGAATAGTTAATTGAAGATTTTTATCATTAACTGGTGTTGAAATTTTTTGACTATTCTTTCCACAACTACCTGGAAATGCTTTTGCTTTCTTTTTCCATTTATTACTGATATGTATAGCATTTTCATTAATTATTAGGTTACCTTGCATTCCTCAAAAAACTTTTATTTTTTGAAGATGTACTTTCATTTTTTAATATAATTTCATTCCCTCAGTCCAAATTTTATAATTTAGAATGAGGAATAGCAGACTATTTTTTCTCCATCTCTCTCTCTTTCTCACTTTGTCTCCCTTTCTTATTTCTCTCTATATTTTTTAATTCTTTTAAATATCTTTGGTAATACTGACCTCCCAAAATCATGTGGAAGAACTCTGCTACTTTCTTTCTTGAAAGAGTATTTTTAGGATGAAATATTCTATAAATGTACACTAAGTTCATTAAATCTATTGTGAAACTTAACTCTGATGTTTCCTTATTGATTTTATTTTGTCAATAATCTATCTACTGGTTAATGAGGTATTGAGATTCCCTAATATTGTTGTATTGAGGCTGATCTCTTACTTTGTATCTAAATGTGCTTGTTTTATAAAGCTGGATGTTTTAAAAAACCAATGCATATAAATTCACAATCATATCTTCTTGATGAATTGTGCCTTTCATTAAAGTCTGGTGACCTTCTTTCTCTTCTCTTACTATTTTAGTGCTAAAGCATACTTTGTCAGATATAACTTATTTTCTTTCAGACTGCAGTTGATTGGAATATTACTTTCCATCTAATCACTAAAGAATACCCAATATTTTCATCAACACATCAAAATTTTCTAAAACAGACCATTATATGAGACCACAAAAGAAGTTTTAACAATTCAAAAAATGAAAATGTTTCCTACATCTTTTCTAATCTCAATGGAAATTATACAAACACAAGGAGATAGAAAAAAAACACTTTGTTCCACAGAAAATCATTGAAGAGGTCAGAAAGGAAATTTTAAAATGTTTTAAATCTTACAAAAATGAAAAAATGATTTTTTTAAAGGCACAAGTCCCAAGAGAATATAAACAAACAGTTAAATGAAGTTAGGAAAATAAGGAGGATATAAATAAAAAATTCAGAAAAAAATTGGAAAAGAACCATTCAAAAATCATAGGGGAAAAAGAGGCCAAGAAATTAAGTAAAAAAAAAAAATCAGTTGAAAACCTTACTCATAGATTAAGTAGAAGAAATAATGTCGAAGATTTAAGAATGGCTTTTCAAAATATCACATTGAGATAAAAATAAAAAAAAGAAATTATGTATCTCCTATTTCTTATTCCAAGTTCCTCTATTGTGTTATTGTTATTATATACTATATGAAATTTTTATATTTACAATTTAATATCCTATCACATATTCATTTTAGTGGTTACTTTTGGCATTACAGCAATATATTACAGTCATGATTCATATTGTTTCAGTTCAGAAAAAAATAAGCACTGTGATCTCTGGGTTCCTTAGCCACATTTTGTGTTAGTTATATATTAAGTAACTGTGCAGCTATGCATTACATCTACAAACATAAAATCCCCACAAGTTGAATGTTGCAATTTTTACTTATACCATTATAGGACTTATAAAGAAATTATAGGGAAAGAATGCAGAGCATAAAATATTCCTTTGCATTTATTGTTATATTTACCATTACTGAAGTTTTTTTTAATCTTCTGAATGACAGTGTTTTCAGGAGGCATTGCTTCCTATCTTCCAGAAGAAAGTTCCAAAGAAATTTGAGTAGGTCTATATGACATATTCTCTTTACAAATGTCTTCATTTTGCCTCCATTTGTGTAGAATATATTTGTCAAACATAGAATATGGATTGATAGTTCTACTTGCTTTCTTTGTGTTTGTGTATTTTCAGCTCATGATTTCTAATGAGATTTAAGACCTTAATTGGATCACATTTCTGTGTGTAGTGTAGTTTTTGTCCCACTGCTTCCAAGATTAGATTTTTATTTTCTGTTTTCAGAAGTTTGTTTGTGACATGCCTCAGTGCAAACTACTTTTCTTGTGTACGGCCTGGTGTGTTTTAGTATCTTCAACCTGTACATGTCTCTCTTTTCTCATATTCAGGACATTAATGACTATTATTTCTCCAAAGATTCCCCCCTCCTTCTAGAGTTATAACCACAGTATTTATCATTGTTCTAATTTTCATTTGGCTCTTCTTAATTATTTGTATGTGTCAATTGAGGTTTCTTATTAACAAGTCAATTAAGAGTGTTATTAATTCAATTTTAAGAATCTTACTTGTTCTCTGTAAATGTATTCACTTTATTTCATTGCAGGCTGTTAGAATACTTGCTTTTAAAATCCTTGCACTCTTACTACAATAAAAGAATCATCTTGGGGATTAGTTCAGTTGATTTTCTTTTCTCCAGAATATTTCCTATTTTCTTTGTTCTTCATGTCTCTTAATCTTTAATTGTGTTCTGTCCATTCTGAATGTAAATTTTGATTCCATAATCTTTATCTGACAATGGTTCTCTTTGTTTTAGCAGACATGGACTTCACTTTTAACATAAATTCCTTGGCTAGAGTTTTTTTTTTTTAATTCTGCTTCTTGGGCAGCAGCTCCATTTCAGCTTTAGATTGTTGAACTTCTTTATGTCTTTTCCCCTACATTTGCTTGTTTGAGACTTCAATCAGAGATTTGAGTAAATAGTTGAGAAATCTGATTTTTTCCCTTTCAAGATTCTTACGTTCTGTGGTCACAGTCCTGGCTTAAAATCTGGCTCTCCTGGCTAGAGAGACTCACATATTTTTTCAGTAATTTTTCCTATTGTCACATTTTTCCCTTCTTTAGCCCAAGCTTAACATCATGAATAAGAGATGTTTTATAATACTTTCCTCTTTCTCTCCTCTGAGTTTATTTGATCTATCTGCTTCAGTTTACTTTCCAGAGCATTCAGGTAGGTTTTTGCATTTTTCCCTAGTCATGGTTTCTGCATGAAGATGATAAAATAGGTCTTAACATAGTTACCA
Organism: Urocitellus parryii; assembly: GCF_045843805.1. Lineage (NCBI taxonomy): Eukaryota > Metazoa > Chordata > Mammalia > Rodentia > Sciuridae > Urocitellus > Urocitellus parryii. The sequence goes on along the minus strand of NW_027554054.1, from coordinate 1,625,573 downwards.
CTGCAGCCATACCTCCATTTCTTCACCATAACACATAGTTGCAAACATCTAGAGCCTGCAATGTTGAACTTTGATTTTCAAGTTCATATTTATTATTTTAATACTTAATTTATTATTTCCCCAAAATATTATCACCAGAAAATGTAGAAAAACATAAAATAATATATGCCTACACTGGCATTTCATTCTCTACTTTCTCATTTTTGACAGGCAACATTTACACTGAGAATTTTATGGTAAATTGTCCCTTCATGTTAGTACATTTTTGTATGACACATGCTTGAATTTAATCCAGGTTTTGTTTTAAATTTATATTTTACAATATAATTGCTTTTATGCAAAGCAATATATTTTCTCCTACCTCAAAATTTTTTCTAATAATATTTTCAGCTGACAGAAATAAATGATGGTGATGATGATCACTACCTGGTATGAGTTCATGGGACTCTGTACTGATGAATTTCTAGTAATGTAATTTGGTATGACAAATAAATGAGGAAACTGAGGCATGGGAAGGTTCTCTTACTTGTCCAAGGTCTCATTGTTGTTAAACATCATTATGACTACTGAAGACAGGAAATCTTTCTCTGGAATTGTATTCTGTTTTTACAATTACAATGCTTCTGAAAATATTAAGGACCATCTTAATTCAAATTTTTGGGTGTGTCTTCTTTTACTTTCAGGTTATATTTTTATTTTATAGCTATAGCAGCATTTTAAAAAAAAATCACACATTTGCTTCATTCATCAGATTAGTAAAAACAACTCATTCCTTTATACCTGAGTTATGACACCTTAATTTCACTCCCAAAATTAAAGTAAAATTGTTAATTTATAATTTTAGAGTAGGATACAGAATTTGATAACTTCATCAGATTCAATTGCTATCTTGAAGGTGCATAATATAGATTCATTGACCAGTGAAATATTAATACATTCTCTTGTTTCGTGTTTCCTTTTAATTTTTTGTAAACTGCAGGAGAGAAAATGAAAAGAAATAGACATTAAGAGCCTACCAGATAACATGTCTGTTTTGAAGTACCATTGGTACTGCAGCAAAATGATTTTTTAAAAAAAATTATATCACTGCCTTTCTTCATCTATTTAACTTGAAGGTGCTGTGTGGCCTGTGGCTACATGGTTAGTGTCCAGATGTTCAGCACCCCTCACTGTGATAAAGAGGGGAGAAAATGAAAGGATTCATACATCTTAACTTTACATGATTAGAAAGAGAACCTTCAAAGATTTGGACAATGAATAACTTGCTTCCAGCAATCATCAAGCAATGGCAAGAATGAAGACATTAATTTGTACTAGAAATGGAGGCTAGAATTAACAGTTTCATCATGGGTATTGGTACAATATGTACATGCAGAACTTTAAAAGAACTGTCCTTTTTAACAAAGTGTTCCTAGCAATACTTACTTAGAAGATGATGTTGATGTTAATTTCTCTTTCCAGTAAGTGAGGTCTCTAGGATCATATACCATTGGGAAAATCTATGAACACATCATGGGAAATGGGTGTCAGCCTTTTCTTTCTAATTTCTGCTTTAAGGCCAGCCTCCCTGGGTAAGGTGCTCAATTAGAGAACCCAGAGATCCTATTCATGCACTTACTTAGGAAACAGGCAGGCACTCAAAGTTACCTTCCCACCCTCATACACCTTACCCTCTCAACTCCAACGTGCATACCTACAGATCCTCTGCTTTTTTGTTTGACCAAAGTGGTCATACAACATGATTTAACATCCAAACATGATTTAACAAACTTTATTCCATTCTTAGAAGAAGGTTTTTTTCATTTTATTTTGTTTGTTTTGGTAACTGTCCTCCCATTAAACGTGCAGAAATAAATGACTCTCTGGATTAAAAGTTTTGCTTTCCACTGAAAGGAGATATGTTCTTACTATCTGCACCAAAGGAAGTCTTGAAAAGAATTTTGTTATGGTTATTTATGAAGGATTACAACTTGACAGCAAATTCAGTATTCAGGAATACAAATCTTGCTAATAAAGGTGAAAATACTCATGTAAGTATAATCTCTTGCTAAAATTACATGTATATTACAAGGAACAGAAACTATTGTGATACATGTTTCAGACCTAGTTTTTCATATACCATATATATATATATATATATATATATATATATATATATTAATTTTATCTTTTTTCCCCAGTTGAGCTTCTTTACACTAAATTTCTGGGATATTTGTGTTTAATAATGTACTAATGGAAACAAGGGACTTAAAATGAGTAAATAAATATAGCATGATCAGCATTTTAATTCTTTATCATTTAAGACATTCAATACATTTTTAAATCCAATTTGTCCTTTCATATAAAGAACAAGATACATGAAAGATGGCTACAGAGGCAAGATAAATTCGAGATTTCACAGATTAAGATAATTCTAATATCATGTAGAAAATTTAACTCCTATTAAATTAATAATAATCCTATTCTCCATTTTTGTTTTAAATTGAAATGAAGCTCAAAAGGATACAGATTTTCAAAAAACACTTTTGTACAGTCACATCAAACCTATGTTGTATACTTCACAAGTGATTCACAGATCTGCATCTACATCATCCTGAACCTGAGAAAAGTTCCACATCAAACATGACCTGACCTCACAGCTCTCTCACTGTGAGAGCTATACGAACATTCCTCATCTTGGACTCATGCCTAATATACAATGCTTCATTTTCTGAACATATTAAAGTTTTTAATTTTCTTTTTTCATTTGGAATTTTATTCACATAAATTCTACCAAATTACTCTGTTCTTTTGGTCTAATGATCCACTCATGAAAAATTTGTTACATTGACAAGAATAATTGATTCTTCTTGCCACTCTTTGCTTTGATTGTCACACAATAAAATTATTTTATGGAACAAGGAAGAGTCATTAAATTTTATGCAAAATCTGTGGTATATCTTGTATCTTGCAAAGTTCCTAGCATGAGCACTCAAAACTCAGAAAAAGTTAGTTTGAATGAATGGATGATTTTTGCTTTTTACAGTTCAGTGAATCATTATCCATTTTGGAATTTCTTATTTTATTCTATTAAGAAGAAAAAAAGTCAGAGGAGCAAATTTGAAACATCAGAAAACTGAGAATTCATTTCAGGGCATATTAAGTGACACTGATTAGAAACCAAAAATGTGGGTTGGAATACTATCTATTTTGTTTTAGATAAGGTAAAAATCTATTTCTTACAAATTTCTGTAGAGATTTATACCAGTCAGCATGAAAACAAAAAGAAGTCTAATATTTCAGGTGATTGATTAGTGTATAGATCCCTAATTATGCTACATTTGAAAGGACTAAAAATTAATTAATTACTTGCATAGAATTCTAGGCCCTATTAGGTAATCACAGGAGTCTGGGTGCTCTCTCTGTTTAATAAATTGACATAGTAGAACTCATCAGAAGTAAAAAAAAAAAAGCCTTCAAAAGAACTTTCTAGGAGGTAAATACAAAAGTACTTTTGCTTAGTTACTAAATATGTACATTTACTGCTTGCGGCCTATCTGCAATTAGTAAATCTACTTCATGTAATTTGTACATACATGTGTGCTCCTTCTCACTGTACTCAGTGCAGAGTGAACCTGCTACTCAAATACGTGATTTGTGATATTTTTCAAAAAATAGTAATCTCAAGGGCTGGGGATGTGGCTCAAGCAGTAGTGTGCTTGCCTGGCATGCACCGGGTGCTGGGTTCCATCCTCAGCACCACATACAAATAAAATAAAGATGTTGTGTCCACCAAAAACTAAAAAATAAATATTAAAAAATCCTCTCTCTCTTAAAAAAAAACACAGTAATCTCAAACACTTTTTGCCTTTTCTTCTCTGCTATTAATAATTTTATGTAAAAAATTAATCTCTAAAACTTCATGTAAAAATACAAATCAAATCAGCTACTAAGGTCAAACATTTTAATAATACTGGAAAACAAAGGTAAATCAAGGGTAAAATTATCTATGAGGCAAAAAATACACTAAAACCCCAAATTATTACCTTTAAAAGTTTCTCAAAATCACTATTATTTAATTTAATTATTTCTGGCTTGGCCTTTATATGTTATCTTTAGGTATGTTTTTACGAGAGTTGCTTTTAAAATATTTGGATTATTTCTATTTCTACTTAACAAAATAAAGGGAGCCAAAGACCATACCACAAGTTTAATATCACTTATCTCCAACTTTTTGTTATTTCATCTTTCTCTCAGATTGTGTACATATTACATATACACACATGTACATACATAAATACATATACACATATGTATGTACCAGAGGGGAAAAATAGCTCTGCTCCTTGCTAGGTTGCTGACTAGGCTACTTTCTGCTGCTGGTGAAAGGCCTATAACCCTACCATTATAATGAGAAGTACCAGGTAATCCATGCAGTAAGAACCATTTACAACCTCATCTGAGAGCTGAGGACAAATCTGAAGGATGGAATCTATTGAGTTGAGTAGACCTGGTGCACTTTTGTTTTTGGAGACAGAGGTGGACACAGAAGAAAAGTTTCTATAGGAGGAAATAGAGAGAAACTGAGGAAGGAGACTTTCTAGGGGCAGGGAAAACTTGGTTTATTTCAGGAGTAGTATCCAATGAGGCCTTCTTTCTCTTTAAAGATATTTTTAATGTACTTTCCTTTTTCTAATTTCCTTTCTTTCTTTATGCATTCCACAATTCTTATCATCTTTACCATAGTATTTAATGTGGTCATTCATACTTTCAAGTTGTTAGTCTTTCCAAATATAATGTTATTTCTAGGAGAAAAAGATTGTATTTATGATTTATTGAGAACCATTTTTCCAATGCCTAGAACACTGTCTGCCACGTTGTCATATTTACTTGTTAATATTTACTGCATGGTTAAATGATTAAACAATGCAGATTTTGCTAAATAAATGTTACAAACTTACACAGGGTTACACAATAAAATACAGGACAGCCAAGTACTTTTGAATTTTAAAGAAAACAGAAAATATATTTTGAGCCTTAAATATGTTCAAATTTACATAGGAAATACGAATATTAAAACATTACCTCTGAAAATAAAATTTAACTGAAAATCTTATATTTTTGTTCAGTTTATGTTACAACCTTACATTATTATCAGTGGCAAAATAAATACTTTGCTATTTAGCATCATGAATTTTTAAAAGTGAAATTGATGCTATTCAATATATATGAATTTCCTAAAACAAAATATCCTTTATTTAGTGAGCCAAATAACATGATTTTTCAATAGCTACATTGTGAATTTTTTCCCCTGACATACATAATTCCAACAGTTCGGCAAATCATGCAAATTTTAATCAGCATACAGAAACAGACAGCTGAGATTTCTTAAAGTTCTACCAAACAGGTGGCATTGACTATTTTTGTAGTTTGTACCTGCCCACACAAAACAAGTTCACATAGTATGTGTTGCAATATTATCCAGAGAATTGCACTGTGAATAATCAGAGGGATGACTATGGAAATGTAATAATCCTAACATCCATCAAACAACTTTTATCAGTACTACCAACTAAAACATATATTGGTTATGTCTGACCTAAATAACTATGGGTCATGACATAAAAATAATACTAAATCACTCTCAGGATGATAGTGTAAATAACATTAAGTTATACTAAATAATACATAAAATATACTAAAATAAGGTTCAGAATTTCTTTTACCAATTTTAGAAGAGATGTTACATTGGTCATAGATGAGGTGAATAAAGTATTTGCATATGCATGTTTCTCTTATTGCAAGAAATATGCATGTCTTTCTGTCAAATTAGTGATCAAATTTTCCATTTCACAATGTGTAGCAAAAGCCAAATAGTAATTTCTATATAATGACACAAACTCATACAGACTTTATAAATGGAGAGTGGAACCAAGATGGAATATGCTTCTGGGTACTATTTTAATTTAATTTTTAAAGTGTACTTCTGCTTGTAGTCAGAAGGAAAAATGCATTAAAATGCCTTTTCATCTATCTAGAATTTTTTTTCACTCTTGAATAGAAGCCCCAAAGCGAAAATGTTTGTAATACACAGAAGTTAAGTAGCTATATACTTTCAACCTCATCAACTGTTTGGCTCTAGGTATAAGGAGAAGAGTTTCATTCTTTTAAACTAAATCACGATGTTTGAATATTCAAGATTATCCTAAGGCCAAATTTGGAATTTGGAATATAGTTTGTAGTCCATTTTTCACACTAGGAGAATCCTATATTTGGCCCATGTCTAGACTCTACTTTTTAAATGCCTAAAGCACCAAAATTTTATACTTCACTTGTCAATCATGTTCTATTATTAACTTGTCTCCCAATAAAATTGTCACATAGACTAGCATTTTCCAACATATGATCCCACACCTGTATTTGTTTAAAAACTTTTTTTGGTAGTATATGAATGGAAACACATATGTTAATATTTATGTACATAGTTAATGTAAGTATGGAAATACATCTAGACTATGAATGTAGTAATTTAAGGATAATATTAGCATGGTATTAAATTAAAAACGGAGATTGATTCAACGTGTATTGATGTGTCTTATGCTTAGGAGGACAGATAATGCATAGAAAGAAAATAATTGCTCAAGTGGTATTTCAAAGTTCAGTGAATTCTCACCTAGTATTTCTTGAATGGACACATATTTTGAGGAAAGAAAAGATACTTTCACCCTTTATGCAACTTTACTAAGCAGTTTCATGTAAATAATACTAGAGAGTGCTATAGTTTTATACTGCCATTGCTAAAAAAAGTTGATGGATAAATAGTGAAGAAAGGTGTGAATTTGATAGAGAATTAACATGTCCAAAGATATTCAGTAAATTATATTAGGGATAATGAAGGATTATATTCTCTCTGAAGTCTAAATTCATTCAGCTGATTGAAAATAAGAAGCAAAAGAAATAACTGCTAATGATACAAGAATAGATTCTATGTCCCAAATTTTAACACCAAATACAAAATATTTTTAACATAATATGTAAGTTATAATTTGTTAATAAATCTACTCATATGAAAAATATGGTAAACAGATAATCATGATTATCATATACATTGAAAATTTCTAGTTATATAAAATTAACAACTTGAGACTTTTAATAAATTATTGATAGTAAACCTTATTCTTAATATTCTTGTCCTTTAAATTAGAACTATCCAGGCCATAACATTTATTATTATTAAATAATCTTTAAATAATATACAGTACTTGATAACTTATCAATCATTTAAAAATTAAATTATTAAAATCATATGATATTCCATCAACTTTAATCTAATTTTGAATAAGGAGCCAATAAAATTAAAGGATATCAAAATGAATAGGTTAGATCAAATTAACAATGTAGCAAAATGTCTTGTACTTCATTAGGGCCAAAGGGTATGCTAATAAATGCAATTATAGTCAAATTCCAATATTAGCTGTAAAATAATGTATCACAAACAGAAATACCATAATGGGAAAAGCACAACACTAAATGTGTCCTTAGGAAATGCTCATATTTAAAAAGAATATACTGCTGTAGTGTGGTCTTTTGTTTATTCTAATGCTGCAATTTTATTCTGTAACTCCTATAGAGGTAATTACAGAACAGTTTACTATTATTAGATATTTATAATCCCTCAGTAATGTTTCCTAATCTCTTGCCTTTTCTATACCCAGATAACTGCATCACAGCTCAGCAGAATTTTTAATCACTTCCCCATAATAAGGAAACAATTCAAACAAGCCAATATTTCCTGCAGAGAAAAACCTGGAGTCACAAATCATAAAAACAATACCAAATCCATTAAATGACTGAGCTTCAGTCATTCTTCTGAGTGCAGTTTAGTGTGGCTTAGATATATTCTGTTTTCTTTCTTTTTTTTTGAGAGAGAGAGAGAGAGAGAGAAAGAGAGAGAGAGAGAGAGAGAGAAAGAAAGAGAATTAGTTTTCAGTGGACACAACATCTTTATTTTTTTTTTTTATGTGGTGCTGAGGATCGAACCCAGTGCCCCATGCATGCCAGGCCAGCAAGCTACCTCCTGAGCCACATCCCAGCCCATTAGCTTTCATTTTTAAAGGGAGACTCAAACTTAAAAATGATTCCATATTCCATCATTTATTTTCTTTGACATTCAAAAGGATATATTCAATGTGTGCTTAGTACTACATATATTAGAAAGTGAGATAGAATATAAAAAGAAAGGAAGATATAGTTATAAACACTAATACATTTATGTTATGAGTACTGCACATCTTATATTCAAATAAATAACTTAAGGGACTCTAAATTATGAATAAACAAATATTTCTGCCAAAATATGTTTTAATATAAGTATAAAATGATAATAAATCTGAAAATATGTCATAAGGCTTAAACAATTTTACATTGTTGGACCAGTAAGTTTTCCTATGAAATTATTAAACTAATTCTTTGTATAATTAAGAAAAGAGAAGAGAATTAACCTATCAAAAATAGACAAAATATGATAAATTTAATGACTTTTAAAAGGAAAAGAAATAATAAGTACCAAGGAACTTATGTGTGATTTCATTTATAGGAAAACCATCAACAGGCAAAACTCATCTCTGGCAACAGAAGTGAGAATAGTGGTTACTAGTTGTAGAAGAAAATTGAGAAGAGGCAAAACATGCTTTTAGATGCTAAAACTTTTCTCCACCTTGATCTGTAAAGTGATTATCTGAATGTTTTCTTTTGTTGTTATTCTTTATAGTTATAAATGACACTAGAGTATATTTTGACATAGATATGGAGTACATCTTATTCTAATTAGGATAACAGTCTTGTACATAATGTGGAGATTCACCATGATGCATTCATATATATACACAGGAAAGTTTTGTCAGATTCATTCCACTGTCTTTCCTATTGCCATTCCCCCTCACTTCTCTTCATTCACCTTTGTTAAATCCACTGAACTCTTATTCTTCCCCTCATCCTACCCTTTTTGTGTGTTAGCACTCACATACTAGAGATATCATTTGCCCTTTGGCTTTTGGGGATTGGTTTATTTCACTTAGCATAATAATCTCCAGATCAATCCATTTACTGGAAAAAGTCATAAAGTCACTTTTATGGTTAATATTGCACTGTGAATTTATACCACATTTTCTTTATACATTTTTCTGTTGAAGCACACCTGTGTTGGTTCCATACCTATTGTGAATTGAGCTGCCATAAATAAAGAGGGGGCTGCATCACTGTAGTATCTATCCAACTGATGATATTTATTCATTTTAGCACTGTTAACCTAGAATAAGTGGAAATACATGAGTGTTCATTGGCAGGTAAATTAATTTAAAAATGGTTTTATATTGCATTAATATTCATCCTCTAAAAAGAAGGAAAAGAAAGAAGTTCTACGATGTGAAACTATATGGATCAACTCTGAGGACACTACGCTAAATGATATTAACCAGTCACAGATTGAAAAGCACTGCATGAGTTTACTAATGTGGGGAATTGTTAATCAGCAGGTCTAAAATTTCAGTTATATGGAATCAGCCCTAGTTGTCTATCAATACATGAATGAATGAAAAAAAATGTAGTATGTATAAAATGGAGTTCTAATCAGTCATGAAGAAAGATGAAATTATGTCATTTCTGGTAAGTGAATAGAACTGAAGAATGTATTTTAAATAACATTTGAAGGAATTGAGATATACAGTATGTGTAATAAAAAGCATGTCAAAGAGGAAGCAATATATGCAAATATGGTACAAATATAATATAGAAAGACTTTAACATAGATGTTTGAAGGAATTTGTTTCATTTGCAACTTTTAAAAGACATTAAATAATGAAAGACTATTATTGAATTTTATGATTAATAACATGTTTATGTCATCCTTGAGCATATAAAATGACTACTCATTAACTATTGGCATTAACATATGACTTTATAATTTTTTTTCCTTTTAAAAATAACTACAAAGAGTATTACCTGATTTGACATTTCCAGGTGACAAAAATCTCTTAAGAAAAGTATTCTTTGAATAGTATTATTTTATGAAATATTTTACTTTAATTAAATATCTAAATAGTAAAATCTATTCTATTTACCCTTCAACTGATTGGATGAGACTCATCCACATTGTGGAGACCAATCTGATTTCTCCACCAAATACAGGAGTAGCAACATTCAAAACGCCCTTATAATATTTGACAAAATAAATATCTGGGCAAATTGTGGCCCAGTAAAGCTGACACACAAAATAAACCTCCACATTCATCAGATAGGAAATACATAAGAGAAATTTGTTCATCTTGCTTTGATATGCTGTGGAAATTGAAGAAAGAAGGTAGTGTAAAGCACAGGTTTCAGAGGCCATGGTCCCTATTTCTACATCTTGGGAATATAAACTTTAGAAATAGCTAGTTTCTATCAAACCTGAGGACACTAAGAACAACACATTTTAAAGCACATGGCCATCCCAACATAGCAGTGAAAAACATATAGTGGAACCCAATATGCTTTTATATTAAAAACAGTCAACAGACTAGGAATATAAAGGTGTCACCAGGTAAAGAATATCTATGAAATGGTCACACTAACATTATATTTAACTCTGAAAAATAGATATCGTTCTTCCTAAGATCAGTTTTAAAAGAGAACATGTGCTCTTGCAACCTCTAGTGTACATCATACTATAGGTTATAGCTCAGGCAATTAGATTAGAAATAAATCTTGATACTATTGGTAAACTCATTTTTGATAAGGATGCCAAGGCATTTCAGTGGGAAATAATAGCTTTTCAAAAGTCAGTCCTGAGCCAAATGAATATCAGTATATAAAAGAATGGACTCTGAATCCTACCTCACACAAAATACACTAATTGTCTCAAAATAGATTATAGTCCTAAATATAATAGCTAAAATTATAAACCACATTAATAAACTTAGGAACAGATTTTTGTAACTGTGTATTAGGCAATGGTTTCTTAATTATGACATCAAAAGCCACAGAAATAACAAAACATTAGATAAACTGGACTTCAAATTTAAAAGTGTTTGTGCTTCAAAGAATTAAAAGACAACACAGAGAATAGAAGAAAATATTTGCAAATCTGATAAAGAACTTGTACCCAAAATATTCCTTTTGAAAAAAGAAAAAAAGTTAAGTATAATTCTTTCAAGACTGCAAAGTAAACAGGTGATAGAGGCATTTCTTTTAATAGTAATTTTATTTAAATTAAATAAACATAAATATTACATATATTGATGAAGTACCATGTGATGTTTCAATACATGTATACATAGTTTAATGCTTAAATCAGGTTAAAGTTTCCTCTATTCTCAAACATTTATAATTTTCTCGTGGTAAAAGCATTCAAAATTCTTTCTTGTAGCTTCTTGAAATGTACAATACATTGTCATCATTTTTAACCATCCTCCTGTGCAATAACACACCAAAACTTCTAACTGTAATATGGTACCCATTGATCAATCCTCCCCACCCCTGCCTCTCACCCTCCTCAGCCTCTGGTTTCCCACAATTCTACTCTTCACTTCTATGAGATCAACTTTTTAATTTTTACCTTTGAGATCCTGTGGTACTTGTCCTTCTGTCCCTTGCTCACCTTGCTTAAAAATGATCACCAGTTCCATCCATGTTGTTATCAATGACAGGATTCCATTCCTTTTATGGCTGAATAGTATGCCATTGTGTGTATTTTCAACTTCTTTATTCATTCATCTGTTGAAGGATGTTTCCATTCTAAATCTATGTTGTTTCCATGTGTTGGCTGTTATGAATAGTGCTGTAATAAATGCAGGAGTGCAGATGACTTACCAACAAAATGGCTACATTTCCTGTGAGTATATACCAAGGAGTAGGATTGTTGGATCATACAGTTACTAAATTTTAACATTTTTATGGAACATTCGCATTGTTTTTCATAAAAGCCCTAATAATTTACATTCCCATCAACAATGTATAAGGCTTTCCTTTCCTTCACATCCTCACCAGCACTATTCTCTTTTCTCTTTGTGATAATAGTCATTCTTACCTAGATGCTATTTTCATTTCTCTGAAGTTTAGAAATTATAAACATTTTTCATATTCCTGTTGTCCATTTGTATGTCTTGAGAAAGACCTATTTACATCTATTGCCCACGTTTTATTTAGTTTTCTTTCTTCTATTGAGTTTTTGGACTTACCTATGTATACTGGATATCAATTCCTTGTCAGATTTATAGTTCATAAATATATTTTCCCATCATATAGATTGTCTCTTCACTCTGTTGATTCTTCTCTTTGCTATGCAGAAGCTTTTTAGTTTAATGTGAACTCATTTGATAATTTTTGCTTTTATTTTCTGTGGTGTGGGGGATGTTGTCCAAAACATCATTGTCCACAGAGTCATTTCCCATATATTTTCTTTTAATAGTTCCATGGTTTCAGGCCTATAATCCATTCAGAGATGATTTGGTAAGAGATATGGAGTCTAGTTTCATCCTTCTTGTATATATCCAAATTTCACAGCACCATTTATAAAAGGGACTGTCCATTCTCCAATATGTGATCTGATCATCTTCAATGAAAATCAGTTGGATGCAGGTGGATGGTGTTACTTTTAGGCTATCTATTCTATTTCATTGGCCCATGTCTATTTTTAAGCTAATACTGTATTGTTTATATTACTAGTTTTGCAATATTTTGATCAAGATAGCTTTGGCTGCCTGAGATTATTTTGTGATTCCACACAAATTTTAGGACAGCTTTTTTCCTAATTGTATAAAAAATATCATTGGTATTTTGATAGGGATTGCATTAAATCTATAGATTGCTTTGAGTAATGTAGACATTTTAACAATATTGATACTTCAAATCCAAGAACAAGGGATGTTTTTAAGTTTCTTGTGTTCTCTTCAATTTCATTCATCAAAATTTATATTTTCCATTGTAGAGAATTTTAACCACTTTGGTTAAATTTATTTTTATTTGTATTTTAAGTGAAATTGCTTTCTTGATTTCAGTTTACAATACTCAGCTATTGGCCTTAAGCAATTCAACTGATTTTTATATTTTGATTTTTTTTATCCCATGTATGCTGAAATATTGAGGGAAAATGGGCATCCTTGTCTTGTTCCAGGTCTTAGAAATTTTTCAGCTTTTCCCTATTCTGTATATCATCTGTTGACTTAGTGTGTGCTGTTGGATTTTTTTGCTAGTGTTTTCTTGAGAAATTTTTGCATTTATGTTCACCAAGGATATTGGCCTGTAGTTTTCTTTCTTTTTGTTGTGTCTTAGTCTTTTTTTTTTTTGGTGTGAAAATGATGATGGTCTCTAAGAATGTATTTGGAGAATTCCCCCACTTCATTCATTAAGATTCATTTAAGAAGAAATGTGTTATTTGCACCTTTTCTCTTGCTGCCTTAAGGAACTTGCTTTTATCTTTTGACACTGAGAATTTGATTATAAGGTATATTGAGTAGGTTAGATTAAATGGAATCTAACTTATGATCTTTACCCTTCCTGTATATGAATATTTATATCTTTATCTAGGTTTGGGAAGTTATATATTATTACCCCTTTGAACAAGCGTTCTACTCCTTTGTATTCTTAAGTTACTCTTGAACCCAAATAACCCAAATATTGTCCACTTAATGTCATTCAAAAGTTTCTGTAAATGTTCTTCATTCCTCTTGATATTTTTCTCTCTTTTTTTTTCTGCCTGTATGTTTTCAAACAGCCTGTCTTTAAGCTCACTAATTCTTTCTTCTCTGATCTACTCTACTAGCGATGTCTTCTACTCTGGTTTTAATTTTCTTTAGCGCATTTTCTAGTTCATTTGGATTTCTATTCATTTGATTTGTTGTTATTTTTTTCCATCCCTCTGGTGTTTCTCTACTTGAGTACCAAATCATTTATCTATACTCTTGAAGCTTTTTAAATTTTCTTAAAACAGCTATTTCAAATTCTTCATGAATTCACCCAACTGGTCAGTTTGTGGCACCTCCTTTTGACCATTAGGTGAGGTTAAGGTTTCCTGAAAGTTATTAATGTTTACTGGCATGTGAGAGCATATGAACATTGAGAGACTAGGTATTTATTCCATTCTTCATAATCTTTTTTTTTACTCCTGTCTTCCCAGAAATCTTAAGCAAGCTATTCACTTTTTCTGACCCTGTAGTTACTTCTTCTAATTTAGTTACATGGCACCATAAATACAGATTTGCTACAAATCTATTGTTCATGTGTTATTGTTTCAGCCCTAGATGAATTTAACCCAAGTTTATAACAAATATACTTTTAATATATTGTTCATCATGAACTGGGGAAGTATATATAAAGGCCAACTGATGCCTGTGAGATACTTCCTAGGGCCAGGCTAGACAGATGCTTAATCCATAGTCAGTGAGCTATCCACAGATCCTAGAGGATTGTTGAGGGCCACAGCCTAGTCGGGATGACGCATGGCATTTTTGCCTGAAGAGTGGTTGAGAGGTGATGCCAGTGAGCCATTAAGATGATGAATTTTGAGTTCTCTCGGAGTTCCCATTGAGTTCCGGTTGAGCTCTTGTGGGGATTCCTGAAGAGTTCTCATTGGTTGGGGAAGTGCCGGAGGAGGGATTTTCGGGTTGGTGGTTCCTGGAGGAGCCGCGTGTTCAGTAGAGTTCCCAGGGAGCGTGTGTGGAGTGTGCTGGTGGAGTTCAGAAATGTTTGTTCCTGCTTCAGTGGCTCGTGATTTGTGCCCAGCCAGACTGTGGCAGAGGATTCTGTCTGGCTTTTGGCAAAATCACAGTGAAAGGACAATATCTAGGCTACTGTTCTATGCCAACCTGTATCACACTCTTGATCCCATACCCAGTGAGTCCTGTGAATCACTGGGCAGTGTCAAGGACCACACTGCTTTGGGCTGCCTACTGCTGAGCTGCTGAGGAAACTCATGGCTCAAGACCACAGCAACCAGTGACAGATGATGTTGACTGAAATGGAAGAGAGATGGGCTGTAGGTACATATTTCTGACTGACACTGGAGCAGTTCCAGAGTCTTCACTTGAAGGCAGACCTCTAGTAGGAGACCATTAGGATATGCCTAGGGTCAGGTTTCATCAGTCTGGCATTGACTACAAATGTGAAGTCCTGTGCACTACGCTGGCCTACCCCTAGTTAATGAAGTCTTAGTATATACTATGATACTCAAAGTAGGGTAGTGTTAGAGAAAACAGTTTCTTGGCCACCAAAACTAACCCTAAACTAGATTAGACCAGTCTCACAACCACAGGACATGCACAGTCTCAGGGTGTTACAAGTCCCATGTTGCATCTGGTAGTGATGCCAACAGAAACACAAGTCTGTCCCACCAGAGTGTGTGTCACTGCCTCATTCATGCCATGCAGGTCTAGAACACTGGACTGGGAGTAGGGGCATTTGTTTTCTTCCTGATGCTGGGTCCCACTGTAGCAGGCCTGGTACTGAGCTCCAAGGCAAAATTCTGATGCTAGTTTTCATGTCCTGCTCCCTAAAGGGTGGAGTCTTGCTCCTCTCTCTGTTGCCTGAGGTGAGGGGAGGGGTAGCAGAAGCTGTTCCACTGTTGCTTGAGTAAGGGCAGTTCCGGTTGCTCAGGTGATAGGTTCTCTTCTAGGACAGAGATTGTGGGCTCTGACTAGCACTAAGTTTTATACTGGTGGGGATGATAGTGGGTTCCCAGTCTAAAGCCTGAACTTAATTCCCCTTTTCTTTCCTCAAAGTAAAAGTCATCTCTCTTCACACCATTTGGATTTCCAGCAAGACTCGTATGGAAAAAATCTCCTTCCTGCTTCTTTAAAAACATCTTTTTTATTATTATTATACAAAAGCAAGCAGTGCACCTCTCACCTGGCTTCCTTAGCTTTTATGAAGGTAGTTTGCAGGTTAATAGCTATTCAAATGTGTGTCTGTGGTGACAGAGTCACCAGAGGATCTTACTCAGCTGCCCTTTAGCTCCATCTCCATGGAGCCAACGTTTGAAAGAACACTGTAATTAGCTTACTGCCTGAGACACACTAGATAGAATATAACATAATCGTACTTGACAGGAAGTGAAAGAAGAAGGGAGAAAGGAAGAAGAAGACGTGGAAAATAAAAGATTAATGATCAGTTGCTATTTTCCAGGTAAAAAGAGGCAAAATGCTATCAATTAAATTATAATTCAACACTTCAGAAATGACCCAAAATATATGCACATAAACAATGACTCATTTTCCCTTATTGCCACTTTTGTTTACTTGTTTTTATAGTTCTTTAAAATTTATGATCTATCAGCTGCTGTGGGTGTTAATGCTTTTGTTGTTCATATTTATTCAAATTGAAGAATATGCCATTTGAAACTAAATATTGTAGTGTAGAACGTTCATCATTCAGATGCCTCCTGTTGCTTTCAATTTTATGTCTCTGTTGCTTTCATGTCCTTGCCTCATTTCACTGAACATAGAACATTTTTATTTTATGGGTAAAGATTTGGCCTTGTGTAATAGTCTCCAGGATTTGCTTCATTTGAAGTGCTTTCCTTTCAAACATACACTACCCACCCCCACCCCCCGCCCCACCACCAAAAATAAAAGAGCAGCGAGAAAGACTTATTGAATTCTAATGACAATTATAGGGAGCGCTATTGTACTGTAGTATTTTTCAAAATCATATGTATGTTAAGAGTGTATTTTTTTTTGTTTCTGGTAATTGTCAAAACCATAAGATTTTAGAATTAAGTGTTTTGCAGATGGGAAATTGTGTAAAGGTTTTTGTGTAAATTTTGACAAAATTTCAACAAGTTTGTTGAGTGATCTAACTTGCTTTTTTGTGATTTATGAATCAGGAAGCATTTTGTCTAAAAAAGAGAGGTGCTACTTTGGGCATAGTAAAATAGTTTGTGTGAGATACCTTGATCAGGAACAAGGAATTCACAAGAAGCAGATTCATTATTATTAAGTTATTTCAGAGTCCTTTCCTTTTAAAAGTTAGAAAGGAGACTTCCTTAACATGCCAACCAAAACTGGTCTGTTGGGAATTTGACTATCATCTCTCCTGATTTCTTAGAGGATCAGAAAACGAACTTAGTTTTGGTTTGGCGGTATGAAACTCTGGCCTAAGTGACTCCACTGTGGTTTGATCTGTTGGGGCCTAATGCAGGAGCTCAGTCTAAAATAAGGGGCTCCCATAACTTTCATTTAACATTGATTTTTGCTCCATTATGTATATAGTTTAAAATTCAATACAATTCTAACATCTTAACAAAAAACAACAGGATAAAGTTCTGCCCAACATCCAACATCTTTTACAAAGAAACAGTGAATTTACCACCTGATTAATAGATGTTGCAAAGATGCTAAATGAAATTTCCAGGAATTTCCTTGTGAATTCATTGATGAAGTACAATTTGGGGGACAAAATTTAAACCTGATATTTATTTTTCTCCTTAAAAATTAGAGTCCAAAAAAACCCCCCATACTTGTAATTTAGTACACTTTCTTACCAAATCACATATAGTCAATCCCAGACTAACCAGGATTAGAATACTGGTCCTTGTTTATACTATCTGAAACCCTGAGCATTTTCATAATTATTAATTCATTTTGTAATTCAACACATGAAAAATGTAATTGATAAATAATTTTCATATAAATAATATCTGGGAAATATATTTTTCAAGTATTGCATTACCTCATATTATACACATTAGATAATATATATAATACTGACAAATGCATGTAGAGAGAAATTGTCAAGAAAATAATTCCTTTTTTACCCAAATAGAAAAAAAAATGTTAGATGATTAAGGAAAATTTAGAGGAATTCTCTATAAACTTTTGCAATGGTGTACTGAACTGTCAAACAAAAGCAAACTGTCTTTCAAAATTGTTTAAAATATTCAGAACAACAACTTATTTTAGGTTCTTTGTATATTTACCTGCTGTAAAACAAAAATTCATAATAATATATATTCCCTAAGCACAATTCAGGAAAACCTGAATCATTTTAATACATACCAGAAAGAATAAGATAATCTTAAAGCATACTCATTAATATTACAATCTACTATGATATCTATAATTATGTCTCTGCCACATGGCATGTGCTAAGTGAACATTTGCAGGTTCACTGAATGATATAGAATACTTTACAAATAATTGGTATCATATTTGTACTTTTAACACTGGAATTCAGTATGATCTATAATATTTTGGTATCATTTTCCTCTGGACAAGATATCTATGATATTAAACATTTCCTCCAATATGTACTGGCACTTTCTGCTGTAAAATAACACTTTGCCCTCAAACAAGGAATTCCTTATTTAGAACTGAGATCCAATAGCTAAACTGTGGAACCAACCTAGATGTCCTTCAATAGATGAATGGATAAAAATAAATGTGGCATATATACACAATGGAATATTACTCGGCAATACAAGAGAATAAAACCATGGCATTTGCAGGTAAATGAATGGAGTTAGAGAAGATAATGCTAAGTGAAGTTAGCCAATCCCAAAAAAACAAATGCCAAGTGTTTTCTTTGATGTAAAGAGGCTGATTCATCGGGGATAGGGAGTGGGAGCATGGGAGGAATAGACAGACTCTAGATAAGGCAGAGGGTTGAAGGGGAAGAGACGAGACATGGGGTAATTAATGATGGTGGAATATGATGATCATTATTATCCAAAGTACATATATGAAGACATGAATTGGTATAAATATACTATGTATACAACCAGAGATATGAAAAAATGTGTAATAAGAATTGTAATGCATTCTGCTGTCATATACAAATAAAATAAATAAAACTGAGATCCATTAATATTTTTGTTTCATGAATATATGATAGTTTTATTTTCCATCTTAACTTCCAGAGTCTCTTTGATTTGTTAATTCAAATGCTTTCTTTAATTTTTTTTCCAGCAAAACACAAAACATTGTGTTTTGTATGTTTTCAAGACATACAACATGTTGAAAAGACATTTCCCAGGTTTATAAATTATTAAAATGAACTTCTCCTTTATTTTCATAATTGTACAATACAAAATACATATTCCTGAATCTATTGATTTTTAATTAATTTAAATTGGGACAATAAATATCCAGTAGCTCTGACCTTAAAATAAAATGTACCTCCACCTCAGCATCATAGACAAAATTGTCTTCCTTATTTTTGCAAACTGTCAACTTCAAAGACCATTTGTTGGAATAGTGGAAGTATTCCAGATGAAGTATATCACTTGTCTGGGTTATTAGACAAAAACTGAAATCCTACTAAGTCTAAGAAATAAAACGCAAACTCATTACAGTGACTCATCTTTTATCAACTTATCAATGTAGGAGTTAAGAGTCAAGGAATGCTTCATAATAAAAATCTGGCTTCATACACTGCTCTTCCTAAAATTTGACAAGTTCCCTTTTCTCTGTTTGCTCCATTTTCCTTTTTCATGAAATGATGAAGATAATAGTTATTAGATATGAGTATCTACTTATGATGTTCTAAGCACCAACAATTGTGATATAGCAATCAATGAGCAAGAGATGGTAAGTTGTATTCTGTTTACTGCAATATATTCTTCCAGCACTGTTGAAGTCAGGCATGGCCAATTGACATTCATTGTTCAATGAAATGTGAGTGGAAGTGACATGTGTCACTTCTCCATAGAAGGCTTAAGTTCAAGAGAGCAATTCATCACATTTGCCTCCTTCAAGCATCTGTGACCATGGAGGCCTGTCTTGAGATGAAATCTCTAATCCTGGAATCCTGTGTGATATAGAAATGCCACAAGATTCGTGATGTACATATTATACTACAAAAAAAATAAACTTTATTGTTTCAAGTCTTTGAGAGTTGAAGTTGTTTGTTACTGTAGCAAAATGTAGTCTGTTTTATTAAAACAAAGATACATTTCCTTGAGGAGTACATATTCTGGTAGAAAAGGCAGAAAACCAGAAAATAAAACATAATACCTAAAGAGAATATCTGGTATGATACCCGATAATGAACACTGTGGAAAAAGAACAAGTACTAAAAGATGAAAAGAAGCAGGAAGGAAGCAGCTTGCAGAACTGAATAGAGAAACCAAGTAGTTAATAAACTTTGAACACTAGAAAAGGGTCAAGTACATGTTAATCACTCAATAAAAGTCATAGATTTTTATTTTATGTTATCTGAATTCAATCTGATGCGTCTGTTGACTACATAGTTCTGATGTTTACCTTTCTTTCTTCCCATTGCTTCTTCTAAAACTAAGGCAAAACCTCCCATGCTATTTGAGAAGTTAGAATTAAAAAGAAAATCACTTTGGTTTATAAAGCTAAGATCCAAAGAGCCCTATCAGATATAGGGCACTAATTGCCTAGATTAGAGAATCAGGGAAGAATTGACATCATTTTGCAAAAGTAGATTTATGTAGTAGATCAGCATGGTATATAAATGCCTGGAGACCCTCATAGAAGATCTGAGAAGTCAAAATGTTATTTTCTAAAAAGATGTGCTTTTTGTCTTTTCCTGTGTTAACACTTTTGGGGTTTTTTCATTTATTTTTTTATTGGTACACAAAAACCAGATATTGATTGAGGTTAAAATGCTAACTTGAACTGTAAATGTCTTAAAAAGAGAGGAGAAAAGTCAATGGGATAAAATGTAACAGAATGAGTTCTGAAATTTCAATTTAAACAAATTCCATAAGTATATGTCAGAGGCTGGCAACAGTACTTTGCTGTCAAATTTAGTTGACCCCTGGTCAGTGAGAGATTGTAGTGGGGTGTGGCTTCATAAAAGCTATCAAAAGCTTATCCTATATTCAATAGTAGTAGTAATAATTTAAAGCATGTTTTGGTTAAAGAATGCATTCTGATCAGAAAAATGACTTACTCAAGCCTAAATGTCATAGAGCAAGATGCATGGAAGTAGCTGCCTATGGCTGAGAGTTTTGCTTCAGTGGTTTGCTACTATCTCTGGTAATTCTCTTAGCCTTTCCCTCATGGTGACCATCTCTCAATCACTGATGGCTGATGCAACTTAGGCTAATGTTCAAATTGAAGGCAGGAAGAAGGCAAAAGAATGGCCAAAACCATGTTTGTCCTTTTCCAAGCAACCCCGAAGATTTCTCATTGTCTAGAACTAAAAACATGTGCTTTTTTTGCCTTTCTCTGTGTTAACAGTTTTGGTTTTTTTTTTCATTTATTTATTTTTTATTGGTGCACAAAGCTAGATATTGATTGAAGTTAAAATGCTAACTTGAACTGTAAATGCCTTTAAAAGAGAGGAGAAAAGTTAATGGGATAATGGCCATTCTAAGTTTCATGGCTGGCCAGAGAGTCAGTAT
The DNA here is from genome assembly GCF_045843805.1 of Urocitellus parryii. Taxonomy (NCBI): domain Eukaryota; kingdom Metazoa; phylum Chordata; class Mammalia; order Rodentia; family Sciuridae; genus Urocitellus; species Urocitellus parryii. Next base: position 1,604,251 of record NW_027554054.1, on the reverse strand, counting down.
TTGGGCTTCCCAATACCTGCATTAGACATGGGCAGGAAAGGAATTCAATTTGGGAAACCAATAGTGTCAGGCACTTTACTTGTATTATCTCTAATACCCATAACAATTCTGAAGGGTAGGTAAATATTTATTATCCTTATATAACTATCAAACTAAATAACAAAGAAAGATTCTCCAAAAATTAAGTTTACTGGAGAATAGCATTGCAATGGGAGCATATCACCAGAGTGAACTATGTGTGTATTCACAGAGGCTGAGGCAAGAGGGAGTTTTTAAATGCAAAATGAGGGTTATTACATAAGTTGTTTTGAACTAGTTATCCTCAGATACATAGATCAATAACAAGGGGTGTGTCAGTTCAAGGTTGAACAGGCAGTAGTTGGACAGACACCCTTGTGGAGGTATTTTCTACATAAGGTTTCACTGGCCATTGTGCCAGGTTGTAGATCTGTCCGAGTTTTTTGTGATAGCTCTTGTTATCAGGCATATGTGCATAGATCCCTTTCTTCATGACTTCCTTCCTTCCTTTATTTATTTTTAAAATTTTTTTAGTTGTTGATAGGCATTTATTTTATTTATTAATTTTTATGTGGTGCTGAGGATCAAAACCAGTGCCTGATACATGCTAGGCAAGTGCTCTACCACTGAGCCACAACCCCAGCCCTACGTTTATTTTTTGGTTAGGGCATGACACTCCTTTTTTATTCATTTTTTAAAAACTTTTAGTTGTAAATGGACACATTTTAGTGGTGCTGAGGATCCAACCCAGTGCCTCACACATGCTAGGCAAGTGTACCGCTACTAAGCCACAACTCTATTTTTTTATTCTTGCAATTTTCACATTGGTTTAGGAAGCCAATAATCCTAGACAATTTATTTTTATGATCTTTAATTCCTACAGCAACCCTGGATGGTAGGTATTTATTTTCCTTATTTAGCAAATGAAGTAAATTAGAATCAGCAACATAAAGAAAACCTGAGGAAAGCCTGCAGTTAGTAAATAATAAAGCCAGGGTTCCAATTCAAATCAGGTTGAACCCCAAACCTTTGTTCCCTCCCATGATATCATATCGTAGTGTTCTGGTCATGGTGACCCAGAAAGGAAGTATTATGTCCAACACATGAGTCACCATAAATGTTCACCACATTTCTTTTACCAATTAAAGCAGAACATGCATAGAGGAAAGTGTGTATGTCTTTGTGTATAGCTTGCTAAATTTTCCCGTGCAGATTATGTAGCATCCCAGAAGAACCCTTTCTCACTCACACTCCACAAATTCTAAGAGCATAGTTAAGTTTTACCTGTTTTTATAAAACTTCATATTAATGGAATTATGTATAATTCATAATATATTATCATACCATATATATTACATTGGCTCCAACTTTCCTGAGATCCAGATGGGAAGCCTGATTCTAGAACGGTGCAAAAGTTCAGTTATAAGAACTGAGTTAAAGTTCAAAGGCAGATTAGAGTAGGATCAAGGGTGAATATCTGTTAAGACTTGAAATATTAGTTTAAGACTTGAATATTAACCTTCTTGCTGGCTAAGATCATTTTGGACCTTGAACAATGATATGGATCTTCTTTCTAGAAAAAGCAAATAGGCACAAGATAATAAAATCTTGTCTGCAATGTCATGGAGCTCACAAACTCTTTAAAGTTCATCTATGAATTCCTTGGAGATTTGTATCCACCTAGATAAGAACCTTTGTCCTACAGGAGCAGGGCTGACCATGTATGTGGAGGTCACATGATTCCAACCATGGATAGAGAGGTGTAAAACCTAGGAAATGCCCCTGACATGAAAACTCTGCCAATAGTTTCTTTTTCTTCTTCAAATTCATTTGAAAAAAAAGCCACTCAAGCAAGAAAAAGATAACTAATAAATTGAATTTTATTTCCTTGTTAGTCCCTGTATTCTCAACGATACAACCAGATCCATAGTCTCTCACTCCATAGACCACCAGTTACTATTTTCTTATGTATCCTCACAGAAATGTTCTGACCTATAATCTGACCTAGTTATTCTTTTCAAAATTTCTATCTCTAACAATTCATGATGCAAGTATTGCCAGACTTGTTTTCCTAAAACATCAGATTATGTTATTTTCTTGCTCAGGAGCATTTTATAGCTCCTTGATACCAACATAATGAAATTCAAACTCCCTAACTTGACATCAATGCTCTCCTTACCAAAACTCTGAAATCCCTCTCTAGTGACTAAAACAAAACAAAAGAACGTGAAACCTCTTCTGTACCCAGGGAAGACTTCCGCCAGACCCCAAGATCCCAAAATACCCAGCTGCCATTTTCTGTTAATTCTTCCATTGAGATATTCTTTATATCTTTTCCTTTCTTTCTTTGACATCATGTTTACCCAGCCTCTGAGCCAGGCCTGCTCACTTCAGCCTAGTGCAGGGCACCACCTGGCCAGTGTCACCTTCTGGAAGCTGCTCCTAGAGCATTTCATTTTCCTTGCAAACACCTTCAGTGTGTCCAATCCAAACTCCTTTCTCTAAATAGCTGCGGCAGCAAATCAAGTGATTGAAATAGAAACCAAATGGCTGTGAACAAGTCATCTATTAAGGCCAGATCCAGATTTTTGTGAGGATGAAGTTTATAATCAAGGGGACTTTCTCTAAGAAGCAGAACATAAAATATAAATAAAAATCAGGTAAAAAAGCAATAATTTATTTAAAAACTGATTAAATGCTGACTGATATCACAAACATAATCCAGAAAAAGCAACATAATATTTTTAAATGAACTACCATCTATAGCTTAATAATATTATTTTGCCTCTTCACCCAACAATGATTTTGTAGTGTCATTTTAAGTGAGACTAAAGAAAGGTGACTTAATCTTTCTTCTAGCATGATTGATTAGGATTTGTTCTTTATTATTGACATCAAATGTTATTGATGCATTTTAGGAGTTTGTGAAATTCAAGAAAACTTCTATTAAGTTCCCATAAGATTTCAGGGTCCTTTAAGTTTGCTTTTGTAGTGGTTAATCTTAAATACTCTGAGCTGATTTCACTCATGAACCAGTTTGTTATCAATGTCTTCATTGGAGATATTAGTTTTCTGTTACACTTGTTGAAATCAGTGTCTTATGACAAATCATTAAGAACCTGAAATCTTTTCCTAATATCTTCATAGGAGTCTCCTCTTCGTTGGCTAGGTCATCAAATAATCCAAAGACTTATTCATTATTTCTATTCCAAATGTATCTTTTTCTCCTTAATGAACTTCTGGTTTCTGTATGATTTGAAAATCCTTTGATAATCATTTCTTGTAATATACATTCACTCTGCAATATCTACCACCACTTCTTAATTACTTATGGAAATAGATGAAAATATTTGTATTTTATATGGAAATAGATGAAAATATTTGTATTTTATATGGAAAATTACTCTAAAAACAAACCCCATACTCCTTAGCATCACTCTTCAATTCTCCTATCCTCCTAATTCTAGACAACCTTAATCTACTTTCTATTTCTATGGATTTGCTTCTTCCAGCATTTCATACAAATGTAATCATACCATATTCTCCTTTCTTTACTTAGTGTAACATTTTTAAGGTTTATTCACACTGTAGTATGAATCAGTACATTATTATTTTTATTCCTGAATAATATTCCATTGGTTGTACACATAAGCCACATTTTACTTATCCATTCACATGTCAATGAACATTTGGGTTGTTTCTACATTTTGGCTACAATGGATATGCTGCTGTGAACAGGTGTGAATTGCTGGACTGTATGGCACTTAGAGATGTTTAACCATTTGAAAGAACAGTTACCCTTTTCTAAAAATCTTTCACCATTTTACATTTTTACCAGCAGTGTCTGGAAGCTCCAATTTCTCCACATTCTCACAGACTCTATTATTATTTGTTCTTTTAATATATAGCTAGTAATATCTCATTGTGACTTTGATTTACATTTCCCTCGTGGCTAATGGTTAGAGCACCTTTTTGTGTGCTAGTTGGCCATTTATACATCTTCTTTGAAGAATTATCTATTCAGATCCTTTGTCCATTTTTATTGTGGGGTTGTAACAATTTCTTATTTATTCTAGATACAAATCCCTTATCAGATATATGCTTTACAAAAATGTTTTACTGTTTCATTTGTTGTCTTGATTTTCTTAAAGGTGCTCTTTGAAGCAGAAAAAAATTAACTGTGGTCATGTCCAATTTATCTATTTTTCCATTTGTCGCTGTGCCTTTCGTGTCCCATCTAAGAAACCAAGTTCGTGATTATTCAAACCCATCTTTTCTTCTAAGAGTTTTATATATTTAGCTCTTACGTAAGTCTTTAGTTCATTTTTAGTTAATTTTTGAATAAAGAGTGAAGTAGGGGTCAAAATTAATTTCTACATACAGATATTCAGCTGTTACAGCACCATTCCTTTACCTACTGAATGGTTTGGGTATTCTTGTAAAAATAAAATTTACTGTTTATGTCAGTGTTTATTTCTAGATTTTTGATTCTCTTCCATTGATCTTTTGGCTATCTTTAGACCACATTGTCTTGACATCTGTAACTACATACTTAGATTTTGAATCTAGGAAATGGGAGTACCACAACTTTTTTCTGCTTTATCGAGATAATTTTGGTCATCTTAGGTTCCTTGAATTTCCATATAAATTTTAGGATCAGGCGTTAATCTTAGCTGGGATTTTTACAAAATTGAGCTGACTCTGTAGAATCATCTGGGGAAATATTGACATTTTAACAGCATTAATTTTCTCCAATCCATGAACTTAAGATACCTTTCTATTTATTTGGTTCTTTTATTTCTTTCAACAATGTTTTTAGGGTATAAGTTTTGCACTTCTTTTAAATTTATTTATAAGTATTTTACTTGTTTCCTATAAGTGAAAAAAAATTTAATTTCATTTTTGGTTTAATCATTACTACATGAAATTGATTTTTTTGTATATTGGTCTTATATTCTACAATTTTGCTGAACCTCATTCATTTTAAGTTTGTTCTTTGAATATGTGAAACATTAAAAAAACTTTTAAAACCAAAATTATGCAAAATAGTATCATTCTTATAATTTTACATGTCTACTGATTGAAAGAATTCTTCATAAACTAATTTCTGACTATGTACATTTTAAACCTTATTTTTCCTTCAGTATTCATATATCTTCATTCTAGTTCTGTATACTATAGGACACAGAGTATAACAGTATGACTCCAGATCCTCAACTTTAGTAACATAATGCCAATGAGTCAGCCCATAAGCATAGGTGTATTCCTGGAAATTATTACTGGAATCCCCAATAATCACTGCATGTTGAAGTTACTGAAAAATCACATCAGTTTTTTTCCATACCACCAAAACTAAGTGTATCCATAACTTAATTTTTCCTTAACTGGATCTCCAAAATGACCATAACAACTCCTATGACATCTGATAAAAGATAAATGCAATAGAAGGGAGGGTGAAGTAAAAAGATACCAATTATAGTTAATGTATCTTACCTATGAAAATTTACAAAACATGTGACTATGACCACAACTCTAAATTCCTTCTAGTGTCCTGGAAGAAGGTATCAGTGCTATTGAGAGACTCTGAAACTAAAGGTTTATTAAATTCATTGCAAATCCATTCTTCTTCATGCCTCTTGAGTTTGGTTTCCTTATTTTCAAAATCAAGTTATTTGTTTTGTCAATTTTAAAGGTGTTGTGCTATATCATGACATCCTGCATATTTTCAATGTATTTTTTTTAGTTGTTGATAGACATTTATTTTATTTATTTATTTTTATGTGATGCTGAGAATCGAACCTAGTGCCTCACACATGCTAGGCAAGTGCTCTACCACTGGGCCACAATCCCAGCCCCATCCTGCATATTTAAAAAAAAACATTTAATATTATTATTTATTGCATTTCACAAGTATTTCTGTCATTACAATTATACAATTGTATACAATATACAATTATAATTATTATTTTGACATGCTTAACATAGTGTTTCTGCTCCCTCTTATTTAAATTTCGGTAGGTTTGTGACCAGAGCAAAAGTGATATAACTTCCAAAGCTAGGTTATAAATAGCAAAAAGTCTTTTACCTGGCTCTCTTGGGACACTTTATCTTGAAACCCACTGCTGTGAGAAAGTCTGAGCTATAAAGAAGCTCACATAAGGAAGAACAAAGAACCACCTCCAATTTCCAGCCACATGAGGAAGCCATCTTGAATGTGGTTCTCTAGTCCCATTTAAGCTGGTATTTAAGCTGGTACAGAAGGCAACAATGACAAGCTGTAGATTCATAAGCAAAATAAATGATTGTTGTTCTAAGCTTTAGAATTTGGAGTAGTTTGTTACACAGCAATGGCTAACTGATACACCATCCATCATTCCATTAAACCTCTCTCTTCTCACTCCAAACTGATCTTCTCCCCATTCTGTCATTGCATGGACACTTTGCAATTGTCCATCCTTATGCCTTTTCTCAAGCCATTTCTTCCACCAAAATGCCTTCTTCCCCTTGAAATCTTAAGGACTTCCTCAAATGCCGCTTCCTCTATGAAGTTCCCTTACTTGCTCCAACTGGTTTTGATGTCTTTCTCCTCTGAAATCTTGGAGAGCTTTGTTTCTATCACTTATGGTGCTTATTATCAGGATTGATACACAATGTATTTATCTGGGAACACCAAGTACTGACCCTTCAGAAAGGAAGTCTCCCGAATGATCCATTCTGTGAGTTCCCTCTGCTTTTCAGCAAAGTTTGTTCCACACATTCCCAACTCCCCTACTGGCCCAGAAGTCCCTTCAGAGCAGCGCACCTCTTATGTTTTCCTAAGTGACCTCTCCTCCCATGCAAAACATAGAACCTTGCAAGAAATAAGTTCCATACATTGTTTTACAAATAATTTGTTGAGGCTTAAAAACTAGTAGTCTGACTAATAAAAGACAAGGTCCGCAGAGAACACTCAGGGATAAAAAGGGAGCTTAAATCTTTAAAACTATAAATAACAGAAGTAAGATAGGTTTTCTTAAACTGGGATCTTGAAGTCACAGGACCTTCTAACCAGAGAGGTTAGGAATCATCTGATTGGTTCTCACATTTTTATGTACAAAAGAATCACCCGAAGGGGCTGGGGATGTAGGTCACTAGTAGAGCACTTGCCTAGCATGTGTGAGGCACTAGGTTTGATTTTTAGCACCACATAAAAATAAATGAAGGTATTATGTCCATCTATAACTACAAAAAATTTTAAGAAAACGATTCACTGGAAGGAAAATTGGACAGGAGTGACCACTGATTTCTGGATTCCACCCTGGGTGTTTTGTATAAGCAGGTCTGAGTGGGGCTGATGAAGTCTTCTTTTTAAAAATATATAAAAGATTTTTAAATTAACTTATGTATTTATAGGGTACCATGTGATGTTTCAATACATGGAGACATTGTACATTATTCAAATCAGGATAACCACATCTACCCCTAAACATTAATGGTTTCTTTGTGGTGAAAACATTAAAAGTCCTTTTTTCTAGATATTTTTCAATATAAAATATGTTGTTATTTGTAGTCACCCTACTGTGCTTCTGTGCAATAATGCACAAGAAGACACCTCCTCAGTTTTTTTGTTTTGGTGGGGATAATGCTGGGGATCATGCCCAGGGCTTTGAGCATGGCAGGCAAGCACTCTACCACTGAGCTAAATACATCCCCAGCCCAAGATGTGTCCTTCTTAATGAGCTCTTGAAGCGACTCTAATGCAGTACTCTGTGGACCACACTTTCAGGAGCCCTGGAGAGGCCAGACCCCTCTGTCGCTGTTCATTTTTTTTCCTTGTGCTGTTGTCACGTGCCCTTTGAAGTGCCCATGGTTGCTGCACTACCATCAAGTTGACAAGTGGCATAGCCAGAAGGAAAGAAAAGCCATGGGAGCCACAACTCTGGGGCTATTTGAAGGAGAAATCCCTGCCTCTTTACATCCTTGGGTGGTGGCGAAAACCAATGAAACACTTCACCAGGATCAGCAGGGAGGCCAGTAGCCTGGTTGGACAGTCTGCTGTCTGGAGGTGTCTTCAGATGGGGTGATGTGTTTCCTCACAGTCGAGTAGATTATTACCATTGTGAATCACTTGTGTCTATGCAGCCTCCACCCTTGGCTACCCGGTTCCTATCGGTCCAACATCTAATTTGTAATTACTCAAGGCTGTGCTGAGATTCTAACTCAAGATAATCTGCTTAATATATCTTTTTTTTCTTTTTCAGCATAGAATCAACCCAGTTCTGAATTTTTCAAGATTAAACCCATGGCATCTTTCCAATTTTGCTCCCTACATCTTCTGGAATCCTTCACAAGATGAATGAATCTGCCCTGAGAGCTACCTCTGGATGAGGTCTCAAGGCACTGCTGATGCCTGAGACCTCACCCCATACCCCCTAAAGAGGCTGTTCCGCGGCCTTGCACATCTCCATACTTACCTAGAATTAAGTCAGAGAAATGTTCTTGAACTAAAATAACATCAGTGTCTTCCTCATCTTAGAAGCAAAAAAGCAAAGGAGCAGGGGCAAGTGGAGACAGCCCCTTCGCTGACTTACCACACATGGCCACCACCTGTGTAGTATTAATGATCTGCAGTGGCTATTCTGAAACACTCTTTCTCTGATCCTTATGCATTTTTAATTTTTATAAATATCTGCTCAGACCACTGATATCCTAAATGTCTGAGACCCTTTAAAACTAGAATAGCCTGCAGGATAATACAAACATATAACCACAAGATGGATAAATCTCTATCATTGCTACAGACCCTCTTTACAGCAAAAAAAAAAGAAAAAAGAAAAACAAACCAGAATTCCTGTAATTCATCTTTAATAATTAATTGTGCTTTGTTGAGTTTGTTACATGAGCACTTCTGTTAACGTTGTATAACACACTCTATCACAAAATTTCATTTCATTCTACACAACACTATAAGATAGATACTACTTTAGGACCAAGAAAGCAAGGATCTGAGCTGGACACAGTGGCATATGCCTGTAATCCCATAGACTCATGAGGCAGGAGGATAGAGAGTTGTAGGCCAGCCTCAGCAACACAGCAAGATCCTGTCTCAAAATAATAAAAACAAAAAGGTCTAGGTATGTAGCTCAATGGTAAGGCAACCCTGGTTCAATCCCCTGTATCAAAAAAGGAAGAAAAAAGAAAGCAAGTTTCTGAGAGTTTTCATGCTTTGGTTTAATGTCCCCACCAAAACTCATGTTAAAATTTAATCCCCACTGTGAAGTAGTTAGAGCTGGATCCAGATAGGACCTTTAAGAGATAATTATGTCATTGATAAAACCAGGATAAAGAATAATTTGGCAATTTCTAACAAGGTTGAAAAAGTGAATATTCCAATTTCTAGAAGTCTGTCTTATAGTCACAAAGCCAGGAGAAACTCCCACATGTATGAAGGAAACAGAAATAGAGATGTTTAATAAAGTGTTGCTTGTACTAGCAAAATAAATTAAATGTTCATCAAGAGAATGGATAAGAAAGTTGGGGTATATTCAAATTATTAAATATGATAAAGCAGTTACAATGAACTGTGTATTAATAAAGATGACAAAAAGCAAATTGAAAAAGAACTTGAATAGGTTAAAAACATGAAAGACAACACTACATGTTGTTCATATAGTTATGCAGTAAAAACACAAAAAAATGCATGAGTGAAAAACACCAAATTTAGGGAAGAAAGAAAATGAGACTGTGAAGGGGAATACACATGTGGCTTCAATTATATCTGTAATATTTGATTTTTTCATAGGAATAGAGAACTGATACAAATATGGCAAATGTTGAAACATTAAGGCTTGTTAGTGGGTACAATAGTATTTATATTAACTTCTGCATTTTTTTGTAGATTGAAATGTTTCACAATTTTTCAACAATAAAAATGTTTGGCAATAAAACAACAACAACAAAAAGAGGTGATTATGTCATGAGGGCTCTTCTCTTATGAAGAGATTAATCCATTCATGGATTATTGGATTAATGATTTAATGAGCTCTCTCTCTCTCTCTGTCCTAATAGCCAGTTGGACTTTGTCTGTTGTACACACCCCTCCCACCATGTGATTCCCTGTGCCACCTCTAGACTCTGCAGAGTCCCCACCAGCTGGAAGGCTTTGCCAGATGCAGGCCCCTGAATTCCCAGCCTCCAACCGTAAGCGTAACTTACTTAGTCTGTGACATTCAGTTATAACAACAGAAAATAGACTAAGACTTTAGTGACTCACTTAAGATCACAGAACTAAGTGACAGATGAGGGGTGGAGCCCAGAATCTCCATGCCAATTCCAGGGCACATTCTACCATGACATTCGGTACTTGCTTTATGTTTGCACCAAGCAGGACCCACACAGTTTGCCCATGAGACAACTTGGACACATGCCTGAGCAACAGATATGAGAAGGCACCCTCAAGAGCTCCCACCTACCCCTGAGAGACATGGGACTGACTTTGTCTCAGGACTCACCATCCACCTTGCTGAACTTGTCTTAGACTGCACAAGAGCTGAAGAAGCCTCCATTCCATCCACCTTCCTCTCCTTCACTCAGGATCTGGGCTGCTGCTTCCTAGAAGAATAGACTACCACAGCCATCCAATCCTGGAGAGCTGATGTTCCTGCAGGGGATATCTGCAGCTTCAGGAGCCAAAAGGGAGTACTCAGACTCTAGAAAAGGAGCAAATAAACCAAGAAATAAAAAGATAGAAAAATTGGGCAAACCTCAGCATGCATGCCAATCCTGGCCTGAATCTATCCTTGGCCAAGGAGCAATTTAGGCAGGGAAACTGATTCTGCCAGGGGACTATATGTATACATGGGCAGCCACCATGAAATGGCCATGAAGAAGTGGTTGTTCCAAAGCAGTGGTACCCCTCTTAAAGCCCATCTCACTGTGGAAGACAAGGTATTCCTGTTGGACTTTCTGCACCCTCTTAGGTTTGTCCTTGAGACCTGATTTTTTTGACCTTCAAAAAAATCTAGATGTCAAACTCAGGAAGAGACAACTCACCATGATACTTGTTAATGAAAGAAACATCCATGTTGATTCCTCCTGACAGGGAAATGTCAGAGAAAGCATTAGATTATATGGAATAATGTCAAAGACATAATCCCACACACTCTTCACCCCTGAATCATGGAGCAGGCCTGCCATTCCTATGTTTGTTCATCCACCACTTGCCGAGCTCTGTTGTGCCTGGATGGTGGGATGCAGAGAAGAAATGCAGCATTACAGAGTCACCACCAAGTATCAGGGAAACAGGGGAGACTGCAGGATTGACACAGCTTTTACTAAGTATATATATGTATGTATGTATGTATATAATTTTTTACACTGCAAACAAATACTTAGTACAACAACAATGCTCCCACTTTTAAAACACACAGCATTAGTCTTCCCATGGGTCATTGGCTAGTCCAGTGTGACTAGGGACTGTCGGATACAGATATGTGTAATAATGGCGTCCATATCCTCAAACACCATTGCTGGCCCTCAGGCAGTATGAACTGATTTACAGATCTGGGGGCACCAAACATTCCCCCAATGTCTGGAGAAGGAGGGGAATTTAGACATCAATGAGCAAAATTACAATATCCTCTAAATCTGTGCTGTCCAAGAGCTACATGAGGCCGCTGAGCACTTAGAAGGTGACTAATCTGAACCAAGAAAGGCTGGATGTGTAAGGTACACAATGGATTTTGAGAGAACATGACAAAAAAGAACACAAACTATCTCAGGAATAGCTTTTATGTTGATAAAATATACTGATTTTGGATATATTGGATTAGATAAGTAAACAATTCAAATTAAACCACACTTTTTTAAAAAATGTGGCTACTAGAAAATTTCAACTTACACATGAGACTCACTTTCTACTGCACAGATGTCTAGATGTAAAACTCAGTGAGCGCAGGGACTGTCTGTTTTTGTTGATCCAGTTCATAGAATTCAGCACAGTGCCTATCCCTTTTCAGGAATGAATGAAAATATGAATGAATAAATGGACATTAGTTATGAATTTCTCTTGAGCATCAGTTCTACACCTTCCTTATCTTCACCTAATGTCTGAGAAGAGATTTGCAAAATCTATCTCCCAAATTAGAATCTCAAGCCCTGACCTCCCCGAGGGCATATCTCACTGTCTGCATGCAAATTCCACTTAGGTGAGGAGCAGACATCCAAATTAACATTTCCAGAGAATTCTTTATTTTTCACCCAAAGTAGTTTCTGCCCAAATCTTTCTTCTCTTAATAAATGGCACCTGATCTACTTGAAAGGAGTAAAATCCTAGATGTCAATCTTGAATCCTCTGTTTCCCTACTCTTTTCCTGCCATTAGTGCCATCGCCCAACCCTGACCCAATCAAGAAAGTTTTATTGATTCTATGGAAAAATATTATCTAGATGTGTGCATTTTCTCCACTATCACTACTACAGCCAGCCTTAGTATAAACCACCTACATCTTGTACCTGTGCAACTGTCATAACTATCCAGGTATTACTGACATCGTCTTCAGAATTTCTTTGAGCCATTATGACCCTTCTGATAAAGACTAAAAAAAAAAAAAGCCTAATGCATTTTACTGAGAGATGATAAGATGATTTTTATCTTTATTGAACAAATGTACTTTAATATAGAGTGTATAAACTGCAAGATGGAAACAGCTAGGGGCATTCATCTAAGTATACACCTGCCCTGGGGCAAGTTTTCATTTATAAATCTGCTCCATTTATAGAGTTCTCCATGGATGGAGGGCCCAGAGACAGGGAGGCTGAGCTTGGACCCTATTCTTCCCCAAGGGTAGGCATCACTCTTCACCCCAGAACCCTTTCTGCCAGCTTTTGGGGACTTCACTAAGGGTGTTCCCCAGCTCAGATGCAAGTGAAACATAACACTCACCCTTAATTGGATGACAGAAAATGTGAAAAACAGTCTTCATTTGCGAGATCACAGAGAAACAAGGAAGTCAAGTATTATGGAACTAAGTCACAGGTATGTTTTGCTGATTCAGTTATTTAATGGACTCCTGTTGCTATAGAACTGCAGGGAAAATGGACTTAGCTTACCAGAAAGGGGACACTCAGAACCTGAATCTTACACGTGAAACTTATGCACTCTCCCTTCCATGACAGGAGATCAGGGACCTCTGAAGCTCATCTCTGCAATCGGACTTGGGGCCCAACATCTTCATGCTCTTCCCTCTTCCTGCCCCTAAATTTTCCCTTCTCCTAACATGTCCTTAAACAATCTCCTCCCCTGCAACTCAGTGGGAACCTGCAAACTCATCCCTGCCCTTCTACTCCTTGGTGTCATCTTGGACCCCTCCCGTATCTGGTCACTCTTATCCACCACCAGCTCTTGTGCATTCCTTCAAAGGTTTCTAGTCCTGGGAGCACCATCTGGAGCTGACCCATAACTCCGTACTTCCACACGATCACAGGTTTCCCAGGACAGGTCCTTTCTTCACTCTCTTCCTGTTGAGTCTACCCATCATGCTCACTGCTACCAGGTCAATCTTCCAAAGCACAATTTTCTTTAAGTCATACTCCCCAATAAGCCTGGGCAGCAGCTCTCTGTAGCTTATTCATTCATATTTTATTTATGTGTTTGATTTATTTTGTGATACTGGGGATCAAACCCAGGGCCTCACGCTTGCTAAGTAAGCACTCTACGACTGAGCCCTCATTCTTTTTTAAAAATGTACTTGTCCACTGGGCATAGTGGTGCACATCTATAATCCTAGCAGCTCAGGAGGCTGAGGTATGAGAATAGGGAGTTCAAAGCCAGGCTCAGAAACTTAGCAAAGCCCTTAGCAACTTAGCAAAACCCTTGTCTCAAAATGAAACATAAAAAGGGCTCAGGATGTGGCTCAGTTTGTAAGCACCACTGGATTCAATCCTTGGTACCAAAAACAAAAAGTGCATTTGTCCAATACTAACATTAGGCCATATGCTCTGTGCTGGGATGAACAAAGCAGACTGGTAACTCCAGAAGTGTGAATGATCTCCACTCTGCTGTATGATTTTGAATACTTTACCAGCTCCCAGACAGACCTCTAGTCCATGATTTCCACAGCATGCAACTCCTTCTCCACTTGTCTTTATTTGAATTTTGTTCATCTCAAAAATGTCAATTCAGAGCCTCCCTTTTTGATGCTTCTTTGAATTCACATCATTTACCCTCTCCACACCAATTATCCAATTCCTATCCTCCAGTCTTATTTTTTAATGCAGTTATCTTTTTATTTGTGTGAATCTTATCCCCACAATTAGATATAGATATAAACACAGCTTGAGGAGGGTTCTCCCACAGAGTCTAATTATTAGATAGATAGCCTTGCAATATTTCTGATTAATTCATCTATATAGGAATTTACTATTTGAGGGATTTATTTTCTTATGTGACAGTCGTATAGAGGAAAATCAGACTATTACTTTACTGTTGTCATGTCAAATTGCTCAACTGAGTTTCTATATTCAAGTTTTATATTAAATCTTTAATATAATTTAAAATCTATTCTTTACACTAAAAAATTGTTCATAAACTATTTGTAAAGTGGGTGCCATGCTGAAAGTCAGGGTGTGTGTTTGTTTGTTTTTGGTGGCCCTGGGCATCAAACCCAGGGCCTAGTACATGCTAAGCACACACTCTACCACTGAGTGATGCCCCTAGTCCTAAAGTCAGGATTTGATATTTCATTTTTTGCCCTTATCTACTGTGCTTCATATAGCATTAAGCAAATAGCAAACACCCGATTTAAAAAAAAATGATTGATTGCAATACTTTTCAATATTTCATTGGTTGATTAATCTTGGCTAAATTCCCTACTGACTTACTCAAAAGTAGGGTAGTGTTCTGTCCACTGCTGCCAAACAGGGCCTAAGACAGACCTGCTACCCATCAGAGGGGGAAAATTGCTGAATGTGATGCAAGGATAGAAGGATGGCTAACTAGATAGATGGGTAAGTGAATGGATAAGTGATGTAGAGTAGCAGGGATTGCTTCCAGTCTGGGTTATCAAAAATTTTCTGAAGGATCTGGTAGTTGAGCCATGCCTTAAGGGCCAAGGAAGACTTAGATATGAGAGAGGAGATCAACGGTGAACTTAGGCAAGCAAACAACTCAAGCAAAAGTTTAATGGACCAGAAGAGTTTGCTATTATTCCCCCACCCCAAGTCCCCAAGAAGCAAATAATTCCTCTCCCCCAAGCAATTCCAATTCTAGCACTTGTCTTATTGGTCCAGAATGTGGTGACCACTGTCAGTTATTACTGTCAAGGATTTAACCCCTTCCTGCCTGGGGCGGTGTTGCATTGTCCCATTTGCAACGGCAGGTGACAACAGATTCCCTTTCTCTATCTCTACCCACAGCAGTGAGGGCACAGGCACAGGACCAAAGACAGAAAACCGGAAGCTCTTACCTGAATGACCGTAACAGAGAAGTTGGGAGGGCTGGAATCCACTTGTAGCAACAGCATCCAGCTGTATCCAGCCCGGTGGCAGTTATTACAGTTTCAATGGCAACATCCTGATTAAACTATTCTTAAAAGATAGCTGTGGTTTTTTCCTGCTTCTTGGCTCCTGAGCCAGATCAGATATTTCACACTCTAAAATTCTCCAGTTTCCTTCCAATGAATTCTGGATCTACTCAAAACAGTCATAGCTGATTTCTGTTGCTTATAATCAAGAAGCCAGCTATTTTACACTCAACAGCACTGTGCAAAATAGTAGGTGCTTGGCTAATAGTACAGATGAACATACTTGAAAAGGAGGCAAATTTAAAGCAGAAAAATTAACCTAAGGTTTAGACTAGGTCACTGCATTATTTCTACTTAATATGCAAATTATGGGAACTTTGGCATGTGGTACTTCAGTAGGAACAACACCAGTGAGACAGAGATTTCAGAAAATTACAATTATCTAAATCTAGTCTCTCCAGATTATTACCAGAAAGCCAGGTTTTGGGGCAAAGTGCAAGCCTCATATACCTGCAGTATACTGCCAGGCTGCTAGATTGATTGACTTGAAGAAGATACCCTGAAAGCAGAGACATCCAGACATTTTCAATAGTGAGTCCAAATGTCCAGAACACCATAAGCTGCCTGCATTTAGAATGGAGAGCTATATTAAAGAATAGCCTGGTGAGTATTAAAAAAAATATGTATTTTCTGTCAGACATAAAAATCAGTGCCCACGAAATACATTTTAATAAACTTTAGCTTTGCAGAGTACAACATTATCATCAATTTTACGCAGTCAGTGAGAACATTGATGATATTTACCTCACTGAACTCATTCCAAAACCATGTATTCAATATATTCAGGCCTAAAACACCTCACTCAATTTTCACTACCCAAGAATACTCTTGATGAGGATTCTTGGATTGAAATTTAACAGTCAAGGAAGAGAATGTGTATGCACAGAGATATATAGGTTCCACACAAGGGTCAGACTTTGATCAGAAAGACCAAGGTATTGAAGGAATCAATAATACAGTAACTCTTTAGTAGATTAATTAGATAAAATGTTTTGTGCTAAAAACTTTAGAAGATATTGCATTGTAGGAATAGACTGGCACTAGGTCATCAGACTAGGAGTTTTTGAGGTCCCATATTTATTCAACTTTGCACACCTTTCATGATCAGGGCCCACTACACACATACACATGCATGCACGCGTGCACCTGTGCGTGCACACACACACACACACACACACACAGAAACCTGCACACCCCAGCACCTACCATTGTGGCTAGCACATAGTAAATGCTCAATAAATATTTTTAAGCAAATACATGGAGACCTAAACTTAGAATGAAACTCCACCCCATCACTGACTACACGTGCCATACTGCCAGCTCTATACAACACATCTGGGAGGCAAGGATGGGGAAGTTAGAATAAAGGAAGCTATGATGTGGCAGACCCCTTACAACCTGAAGTGCTAGCTATTACATCTGACTTTTCAGATGTGAAAAGTGAGGTTCAATGAGATCAGTCACAGAACTAGGAAGAGGTAGCAACAGGCTTTGAACTTAGATCTTTTAAATTACAAATCTAGTACTCTTTCCATTTTACTCGGGAATCGTAACTAGGGACTCTAAGAAACCCACATAATGCACAATGGGAAATGTTTATGGGTTGGAGATCTGTACCTTTCATCAGATTCCCAAGGTTGTTCAAGACCTTCACAAGGCTAAGATGTGAGATTCTGGTTGCAGGCAGATGTGGACTGGCATTTGCCCGTTACACTGGAGAAGAAGGTAAGAGTTGAGGTGGAAGAAGGTGGTGGTTGCTCGAATCACTCAGATTCAACATCCCTCCAAGCTGATATACTGACTCCAGGAGGTACTGGTGTCCTCCCTGCAAGGAGTGACAAATGACCTGACACAAGTCCCAACCATTTTCCGTGTTCTACTTGGAGAAACTTACAACACTTGTGTGTGTGTGTGTGTGTATGTGTGTGTGTGTGTGTGTGTGTGTGTGTGTGTTGGGCAGGGATGTTAGAATGCCCATAGGGACCAGAATCAGACCTCACACACCTGGACATGAAGCCCATGTTGTGTTGTGATCTGAATAAGAGAAAAACCAGTGGAGCTCAAACCCTAGGAACGGAGTAGGAAAACATCCATAGATGGATTAAGTAGTAAATCTAATTCTACTCTGGACTTTTGTATACAGCCTTCTTGGAAGTAACATAGAGATTGGAAACTCTGTTTTTATTCATTTAACAGGTGTTTGAACAGTATACACTTCTATAGTAGGCAGGGTGGCAGGGAGCTCTGTGTAACAGAGTAGAGTAAGGTATATTCTATTACACAAGGCATATTACACAAACCTGTAATCACAAGTCAGTGTGACAAGTACTACACCAGACACATGATAAAGAGCTGCAGGTGTACTGCCAGAAGGGAGAGAGATTATACCTAAGGGAATGAGAAGCAGCAGTTCTATTGGAGGTGACTCGGCAGTTCAATTAAATAAACATATAGCAAACTTCAGGCACTGGATTGGCTTGGGGGCAGAAGAGGTCTAGACTCAGAATTTCTGCCAGGCCCATGATGTTACAAGAATGGAAATTACAACCTGCCAAAGCAAAGGCTGACATAGCTCTGGGAATAACAAACTGTGCGTACATATTCTGGGGGAAGGAATATCTAAGTTAGGTTTGGAAGAATGCATATGAATTTACCAGGTTCAGGCAGAAAGATGCATAGACTTAAAGGCTACCCAAAGAGAAGCAAGAATAATAGTAATAGTATTTATAGAGCATTCACCAGGGACTAAGCATTGTTCTAAATGCCATACAGACATTATCTCACAGGGCAAGCCTCTGAGTAGGCACTGTTACCACATTTTATGTGTTCTTAGGTACACACTTTTTTTTGGACTTTAATATCTATGGAATCAGGATGTGTGGTGGATTGTTTGCAAAGTGGCCACCACAATTCCCCTTCCTTGTATCCATGTGCTTGGATAGTGCTTTCTCATACTGATTTTTGACACGACACGTTACTTATTTTGGTCAATGAAAATAGAGCAAACAAGAAGTAGAGGTTTGAAAGGCAGTTGTACATTGAGGCTTATCCCCTGTGATGTGTTTGGAACCTGAGATCACATTTGAACACGCGTGGATTAGTTTGATGGAGTGAGTGGTCATGCAGACAACTGAGGAACCTTAATAACCAACCATCACACCTGTGAGAGAGACCATCCCAGGATATCTAATCCTAGATGATCCACCATTTGATAGTATCTGCAGGAGAGAGCCCAAGAGATACCAGCAGAGGAATCATGGAGCTGTACCCAGCCCCAGAGCTAACCACCAAGATAAGGAGCTCATAAATGTATGTTGTTTTAAGCTGCTCAGTTTTGGTGTGACTTGTTATTTTATACAGTAAAAGCTAACTGATGATACAGACACCATCAAATGATGGTGTCTTGCAATTAAAATGAGCAGCATTTTTTTCCTTAGGGATTCATAAAATAATAGTGAATCTTATAATTGATTTAGGTTTCAGATCTGATGCAATGCACTTTCATATTTGGCAGTTAAAAAAGCTAGGGATCTGAGAGTTACTTGCCTTAAGTCTTTAATTAGTAAGTAATGGAACTTGAATCCAAGCAATCTGACGCCATACTTTTGGCCCTTAACCTTCAGATAGTTCCATCTAGCTGGAGAAGGTAACAGACAAACTGGTTGATGAGGAAAGCAGGTACAAGTTCTGTAGGTCAACTTAGGAGACGTTGAAAAGAGTTTGAATTCTACCATTTGAGAATCAGAAGCCAATTGAGTTAGGAAGATGGAGGAATAAATAAACTCTTGATGTTGACCAATTAAAATGCTCATATCAAGAAACAGAAAGGAAATAGTGTGGGGTGGAGGGTGGGGTCTGGAAGCACTGGCCTCTTTGATGGCTCTAGGTTGGGCAGAACTTCAATGGCAGGAAAGGGCCTGAACAGCGGGGCTGAGCAGCTGGTGGACTGTGACCCAGAAGGAGGAGAGAAATACCCAGGACAGTTACTGCCTGGGTCTCTGCAGACTAGCTCTTCCTCATAAAGTGAATGAAGCCAGTGGCTCAATTATATTTAAAAATTACAAGGAGTGTGGGTAAGGAGAGGACTATGGCTTAATTAGGGCCATTGAAGACCATGTGGTAGTTATCAGTAGTTACAGAACAGTGTTGGTTTGGCAGAAACACCCTTCTTCCCCACTGCTGGATGCCCAAGACAGTTGAACTTGCAAATCCAAACAGGGTCATAGTGACAGTACCAAAAGATTTCCAACTGGACTAGGTTGACTTTTAGGCTAATGGTTTAATTTTCAGAGCCAATCACTTACAGCCACCCCATGAAATTCAGGGAGGGACCCTAGCAACATGCTCTCATAGTTAAATGTTCCTCTAGTCTTTGCAAAAGATGATTTAGCTTCTACCAGTTGGTTCAGCCATCACTCTATTTCGTCTCTTCCGTCACTACCCTCTTGCTCAGTAGTGCCAAGGTCATTTTTGGAACCCAGCTAAGGGGAACTGGTGTTGGTTGTATGTGTTCCTTTGGGTTTGGGAACTACATTCATGGAATTTGCATCAGGAGGACCTCACCTGCTGTCAGGAGGACCTCACCTGCTGTCAGGAGGACCTCACCTGCTGGGCCAACTTACCTAGCCTACTGGTAGGAGGTTCAAAGTCAGAGATTCATATCTCCAAATCAACCTGTCCTAAGGCACCTGGAAATTTATGTGATCAGGGAAGAGGAATGCAGATTGAAATGTGAATAGTCAGAAGGTATACCACAGAAAATTATTCTAATTGGCATGCATTTAAAATTAAAAAGCAATGGGCTGGGGATGTGGCTCAAGTGCTCGCCTGGCATGTGTGCAGCCCTGTTCGATCCTCAGCACCACATACAAAGATGTTGTGTCTGCCGAAAACTAAAAAAATAAATATTAAAACTCTCTCTCTAAAAAAAAAAAAAGCAATGGATCTCATTCTCTTCAATATCTACTCAAAATTCTAAGAAGTCCAGGCCTGGTGGCATATACCTGTAGTCCCAGCAACTAGGGAAGCTGAGGTAGAAGGATCACAAATTCAAAAGCCAGTCTCAGCAACTTAGTGAGTTTGCATAAATAGAGGCCCTCAGCAACTTAGTGAGACCCTGTTTCAAAATAAACCATAAAAGGGGTGGGGATTTAGCTCAGTTGTGAAGTTCCTCTGGGTTCAATCCCTGGTACCATTTTAAAAAAAAAAAATCTTGAGGAATTCCATCAGTCTTGTTAGGGGAAAGATCGAAAGACTAGATTTTCTTTCTATTCTTTATATAACAAATTGTGTTATTAAAAATGTCATGTGGGGCCAGGCGTGGTAGTGCACACCTATAATCCCAGCAGCTCAGGAGGCTAAGGCAGGAGGATCGTGAGTTCAAAGTCAGCCTCAGTAAAAGTGAGGCACTAAGCAACTCAGTGAAACTTTGTCTCTAAATAAAATACAAAATAGGGCTGGGGATATGGCTCAGTAGTTGATTGTCCCTGAGTTCAATCCCAGTACCCCTCTCCCAAAAAATGTTATATGAGGCCAGCAATGTTGTAGCTCAGTGATAGGGCCTTGCTTAGCATCAACAGACCCTGGGTTCAATCCCAAGTACCACCAAATTAAAAAAAAAATCTTATGTGGCTTTCCTGCTCCCAATACATAATCTCATTCTAATCAAGAGAAAAACATTTGACAGCTGCCAAAAGAAGGATGTTTTGTAAAATACCTGACCAATGTTCCTCAAAACTGTCAAGGTCCTGAAAAACAAGGTTAATCTAAGAAACTCCCCCAGCCAAGAAGAGCCTCAGGAGACTTATAAGAGACATACCAAGTAAATGTGGTGTGGTATCTTGGGTGGGGTCCTGAAACAGAAAGAGGTAAAAATGAAGGAAATCTGAATAATGAATGGATTTTAGTCATAGTTAATATATCAGCACTGGCTTACTGATTGTATCCTAGGTACCCTGCTAATGTAAGACGTGAATCATGTTGGAAGGTGGATGAGAAGTTGGTGAGAGTGCTGAAATTTTTCCATAAGTTGAAAACTGTTCTAAAAAATAAAGTTTATTAAAAATCTCATACCAAACACAACTAATGAGTACACAGCCCAAAACAGTGGGAAAACTTATTTTGGTAGGAGAGAATAATTTTTAAAAATTTTTAGGTTATTTTGTTGAACTTCATGAAATTTTTGGTGCAATTATAATGGGCAATATTCTTTTCCTTCCCACTGCTGTAGGCCCAAGAGAGACTTAAATTTTAAAATTTATATTTTACTGGGATTTCTGTTCTCATTCAAAAGAAACATTGATTGTTGTATTCAGTTTCGTATTTGTAATTTTCTTTAAGAGCTCCCCCAAATTGTATAAACTTTAGGTTCCACATACCCTGAATCCACCCTTGGTTAGTCCTGATTACATGTGTATAGTTAGAAAGATGTCCAGTTAAACACTGAGTACCATTACGTAAATACCATCCTAGGACTAGCAGTGGAGTGAGAAGGGGTAGGATGATTCATGAGGATTCATGGGACACAGTGCCTGCCCTCCAGGCACTAAGCGTTTCATGAGGGTAATTAATTATATGCCTATTGTACATGGTGTCTCAAGACTGGTTGAGCATCATTTACTGATGACAACTCTTTCATCAATGGCCAAGACCTGGCATTCAAAGCACATTGACTAGCGTTGAATGATGTAACTTGACTTCAGATGATGATTGAAAGCAATAGATGTAGAAGATCAAAAATAATCACAGCTGGGCTGGGGTTGTGGCTCACTGATAAAGCACTTGCCTAGCACATGTGAGGCACTGGGTTTGATCCTTAGTACCCCTCTCTGTAAGTCACAAAATGGAATGTTTAATTATAGAGCCTGGAACCTTCATTGAATGAGAAAGCTCAGGGCCTGGGCTGTCAGTCCCTAGGACACTGTTCTATAGTAGGTATTATTCCTGTTTACAGAGGATAAAATAGGGATTAATGCAGATTTGCCCAACCCTAAAGCTTGTATTCTTAACCACTGTGCAATACAACCTCCCATCAAAGTCTATCTGATGGCTACAGGACAATCCTCCAAACTGTGAAACATTTTGAAATGTCAGGAAGAAAGGTTTTAGTTTCGTTTTGTTTTTCTTCAGTGTTAGTGCTAGAATAGACCTGAGAGATTGAGATTATTTAGTTTGTTTTATCTTTATTTCTAGAGGGAAAGTCTGAGGCGATGGGGAATGAAGTCGCTGTTCAATGTCATATAACAGCTTCTGCCAGAGAGAGTAGGAACTCAGATCTGATTCCAGATTGTGTGCATTCTCCACTCTAAAGTTATAAATCACCTGTATTAAGAGCCCGGGAAGAGGCATCCAGTTTGAGTTCAGTGTCTTGGAATGGGAAGAGATACTGAGACAACTGCCTGAATGTTATGGAAAGAAATGTACCCCCACCGCCCCCATTCATATGTTCAAGGGCCTGAGAATGTGATTTTATTTTGGAAATAGGATCTTTAACAGAGACAATCAAGTTAATACAAGGTCATCAGGTTGAGCCCTAAAGCAATATCCTTATGAAAAGGGAAATTTAGACATACTTTGTAGAGCCAAGGTGATGTGAAGAGCCACAGGGAGAAGACAACCATTTGCAATGCAGAAAGACCTGCAACAGATTCTTCCTTTCAGTTCTGTGAAAGAACCAACCTTGTCAACTCCTTGATTTCATACATCTAGTCTCCAGAGCTGTGAGTCAATGAATTTCTATTACTGAAGCCACCTAATTTATGATACTTTGTTACACAGCCCTGGGAAAGGAATATACTACAGAACTGGGAAAGTGGCTAAGGATGCCCTGGGCCTCACAGACTGGTCAAAAAAGTAAGAAGGTAAAGGAGAGGATAGAATGATGAAATCATGGGTGTGGAGAAAGAGACATGGGCAAAGAAACCAAAGATTATCCAATAAAGGAATGTGCAATCTATTTTTTCTAATAAAAATAAATGTGGAGTCTATTTTTTTTCCTCTCATTTAAATGGGTGCATGTCCATCTGAAAGATACAGATCTTGAAGGGGAGCTAGAAGCAGCCAGCTGTTACAGAAGTTGTTGGTGTGTGGGTTGCTCTCACCACTACCATGCCACAGAGCCCAGCTCAGTGTGAGAGGAAACAAATACAATTGCTACTTTCGGGTGTTCTGGAAAAGCTCTAGAGACACTCAGGAAAAGTGTTTTAAGATATTATTTGCTGCCTAGTGCAGTGGTGCATGCCTATAATCTCAGTGATTAGGGAGGCTGAAGCAGGAGGATTGCAAGTTCAAGGCCAATGTCAGCAACTTAGTGAGACCCTGTATAAAAATTTTAAAAAGCCAGGGATATGGCTCATTGATAAAGCACCCCAGGGTTCAATCCCCAGTGCCTCTACTCCTTCCATTATTTTCTGGAATCAACTTGAATATGCTTGAGCCTAGAAGGAACACATCTGTTTTTAACCAGTGTAAACCTCAGTATAATCCCACCATTGTTATGTGCATGCTCTGGAGGCAGACCATTTTGAGTTCCAGGTGTAGTCTTGCCCTCAACTGACATATAACCTCTGTGCCTCCATTTCCTCTTCTGTAAAAGGGGAATGATGATAGCACCATCTCATAGGGTTATGATAAAGATAGGGTCATGCATGTGCAGTGTCTGATATTAAGCCTCCAATAAGGGGTATGTTACTGAAGTGGCACCCCCTTTCTCCACAGAAAAGCCCTCTTCACCATGGCTGATTTTAGGACTGTCAGAAAAAGAGTCCAATGTATATAAACTTCCTATTTTCATGTCACCCTGTTTACTTGGCCACTGGCAGAGAAGATACCAGCACTCCAGGTGTTGGACACCCCCTTACTAGTTTTTCATAAACCTATCCAGTATAGTACTTTGAAGAAATGTGCAAACAAGGCCTCTGGCCTTGAGCTGGGCTTCACAGAGATGTCTGCATTTTTAAGATAAGTTACAAATGAGCCTGTGGTAACAACTGGCAGCGGGAGGATAGAAAGGGGAGATGAAGCTCTCCCCTTCTCAGGTGTTGTCCTTGAAGAGTTAACTTGCCCAGGACAGTGAAAGAAAAAGCTGCTTTTATGTGAACTTCTGCAGACTGTGAAATTCTGAGCCCCTCCCCTTACATTCTGGATATAAAATTCTGAAACTCCCTGAACTCCGGGTTCAGGGGATTGATTGATTACAGCAAAGGCTGTACCCTCTGAACCTGGCTGCAGCCAAATAAAACTGTTTCCTGCTATCTTCGGTGCCTGGCCTCGTTTGTCCCTACAACATTATCACCAGAGGCCTTTATTTTAACAATAATTCTTCTCATCCCTCAAATTCAAAGCAGTACTAGACCTCTGCCCAATGCTTGGTGCAAACACCACTGTAACTGGACAACTATTAGAGCTTAAAGATACTGGCAGGCCTCAGGAACTAAGAGGAAAAGTAACAGTTGAGATGTGAGCCTGAAAACAATTGCGTTGGTGTCTGAAAATCCCTCAAAGTTCATCCCATAGAATCCCTCAAAACTGCATGGCAAGAACTCAGCAGGTGAATGTGATGCTTCAGCAATGCCTAATCTCTTTTGCTCTCACTATCCTGGGGCCTGAATTGTCCAGGGTTGCTTCATGTCTAGGACATTGTGGAAGTCCACACAGGTCTTCCCTGCCAGGGACTGTGGCGAAACTCAGGGTGGGGACGGTGGTGAAATCCTGCTAAAAGGGGTCGCATAAGTCTGTGCCAAAGAAAAACGGAAAGGGAAACTCTTGGACCACCAGACATCCACAGAGCAGAACCCCGGGGACTACAAGAAGTCAGTGGGGCAGGTGGCTGAGCCTGCAAGGTGCAAAAAGACGTCTCCCACCTCAAGGCATCGCAGACTCGCAGTCTCCGGGCCTTTGGGGCTGGGGCACTACGATTTACCCTTTGCCCTTCCTCAGATTTCGTTGTGAAACCGGACTGCTGTTCGGGTGACTTCAGCCGCTTTTGCCCGCCACCCGCTAGCAACGCACGCGCCCAGCGGGGGGGCGGGGCCTGGAGGATGGGGCAGGGCTTGCAAGGCAGGGTGGAGCGGCCCGGCTCGCGCACTTACAGCCGCCTAGTTCGGCCGCGGGGGCGGGGCTCAGCCAGTGGGCAGTGGCGGCAGAGACTCTTTAAATAGCACCAGGACTTTGCGCTGGGCTGGGAGTGGACTGCAGTGACAGCCGTCGGCGGAGCGGCCCGGGTAGCGGAGGAGGTGAGTGCGCCCGCTGCGCGGAGCCTCAGCTGCTCCCGCTGCGGTGCGGGTTCTCGATGGAGGCGCGGGGCTGAGGTTGCACCACGGGGCCGATCCTCAGAGGCGGTGCGCAGTGGGGACGCGAGAACAGCTCGCTGCTCCCGGAGACGTTCCTCTTTCCGGTCTCTGCTCTGCGGCCTCGCTTCCCAGGGCAGCCCGAGCTCCCAGGCCGCCCCTCTCACCGCCGCTTCCTGTGCTGGAGCCCGAGTTGCCTGCTCGCCGCTTCCCGCTGGTGGCGCTGGTGGCGCGGGCGCGGGGCTGGTGCACCGCGTATCCGAGGGACGTGTGCCGCGAGACC
Organism: Urocitellus parryii; assembly: GCF_045843805.1. Lineage (NCBI taxonomy): Eukaryota > Metazoa > Chordata > Mammalia > Rodentia > Sciuridae > Urocitellus > Urocitellus parryii. The sequence goes on along the minus strand of NW_027554054.1, from coordinate 1,578,105 downwards.
GGCCCCTGGTTGGCGTGGCGGCGGGGACCGGCCCGGCCCACAGTAGGAGGCCCAGCCCAGGTGCGTGGAGGTGGTCCTACCTGATCCGGGACCGTGTTCTCTCGGCCGCAGGCATCCCTTGTGCCCCAGGGGCAGGGTCTGTAGGGCGTGCTAGGACCACGCTGGGAGCTAGACTGGACCGGTGCCTGAGTGTGATGATGGCCCCTGCGCGGAACGCTCTCTGAAGGGTCAGAGGCAGCACCAAAAGCAGGTTGCCATATGTAGAAATTCTCGCGGTGTCTCCAGAGGAGTGTACATAGCCGTGATAGAATCATTGATTTAAGGCACTCTGGCCTTTTTTTTTTTTTAATTAGGCAACAAAAGATGATCTCTATCACTTTATAGAGTAGAGGGTCAGCTTTGGTAGATGACTTGAATGAAGGCGTGGATTAGAATCTAGAGACAGACTCCAACTAATCAGCATTGAATGTCAGGGCTTGCAAACCCTATCCGCACTCCACCCAAGCTCAAGGTTATGGAGCCTAATTAAGAATAGCCATTATAAAAGTGCCCTTCAAGTGCCCTGGTTAAGACTTTTAAGCTGTATCTTGATGCATTAATATCCAAAATACTCCAACTATCAATCAGTACCATTTAGTTATTGACCTTTGATTAATTTGAGAGAAACTGGTTAAATTGCAGTTTCTGACACACCTTTCACAACTTAACCTGTGATTATTCCAAAGAAACCAAGTGTTGACTTAACACAAACAAGCAAAAAAATCTACCAAAAACTTCTTTCAGGTGGACGTTGCCCAGAACTTAACTTTGAGTTAATGATCTGCAATGCCATGGGCTTGAGAAGGTCGAACTAAAAGGAACCCATCATTTTGGAGCATGAAAGGGCAGGATGATACAGTGGAAAACACAGGACCAGGTCTTGGGAGACATTCCTTCTTGTTTTGGCTCAATTGGGAAAATCCTTTCCTACCCTGAAACCAACTCCTCATTTATGAAAAGACTGCATTAGACTAAAATTTCATGAAAGAGCTAAAATTCTATGACTGGAAAAGGGAAAATCTTTCAAAGTAGTATAACTTATACCTCTCCTCTCAAAATAAGTTATGCATATTAAAAACTTCTGTTTTCTAAATTTACTGTAAATATAGAAGATTTAAAAAAAATCACCCTTCCCTCATAATTATGAGCATTTTGACATGTTTCCTTCCTGTCTCTGTTATTCATATTTTGGCAGGATTTTTATTATTATTGTAGGCAGCCTGACTCAAAAGAAATCTCTGGGATTTTTAATTTTTGACATTTAAGAAGTGATATGTGACAAATGCAGGTAGGGAAAGGCCATCTATTTATACCATAATGGTACAGTTTTCATAGCTACCTGTTTGCTTCTGAGTCAAGTTCGGGGTAACTCAAAATGTATCAGCATGCCACAGTGTTTTACTTTGCGTCTAAGTCTTCCAGCATCTTTAGTTTTGATGTGACAGTGTTGTGGAATATGGCTGTGTGTCTAGGGGAGGAGCCTGGGAAAAGATCGGGTTCATTTATAGCTGGAGATTTCTCCTCTCTCCTAAATTTCCTCTCTGGAAAGGGCAAGTCTGTAGGAATACTAATAATTTCTAAGTTTATATTTGTAACTTCAAAGGAGCATTAGTTTCCAAGATCAGTTGAAGTTATTGAGCAACTTTGCATTTTAAAACAGATCTCCATTATTCCTTTGCATTCACTGTCTCTTATAACCAAACTCTGTTATGTTAGAATCCATTAGTAATGTTTTATGGACAGTCTTGTTTGGATGATGAGTAATTTTGCCTGAAGAGTAATTTTCGGTGAACAAAGCTGATCTGAAGCTGCCCATGGTTGGGTACATGTTAGTTCTTCCAGGGGCTTCTGAGAACTTTAAAGCCCTGAAGTAGCAACTGAATGTGGGGTGAACTAGAAGGAAGAGGCAGTTTTACCAGTGTTTGTAACAGCAGCTCTGAGACTGTTGTGTCTATAAGATGCTGAATGTCAACTCCTAGGAAATTTTAGTTTGTTTAATCCTAGGGTGATATGTAATGGCAGAAGAGATAGTCATGGCAGAGTGAGTTATGTTAATTTTCCCCAGCTCTTGATATCCTGTCATGTGCAAGTTCTTAACAGTATTCAGTCAGTTGTAACCTTAGAGGAATCAAGAAGTGGGGGATGAAATCTGATGGCTTCTTCCTTGATGTGTGGCTGGCTAAAAGGATGTCACCCTTGGACAGAAACTCACCTGGAGGTAGGAAAGGGCTCTGTGCCCCTGTGACATCTGCCTCCAAATGTATTTGCTGATTCCTAAATCTATGATTTCAAAACTGGTGGCCTGGGTAATTTCTTCAAGAATTATTTGCTGGTCTTCAAGTTTTAAATAAACACTTTGAAATTTATCTAAGGCCATTTTGCCCTCCCCAGTTGTACTTATTTATTTTTTATTATTATAAAAGTAATGGATGCTTATGATAGAAATTTGGGGAAGTAAAAAAAAATAAAAAGGTCTTCTAGAGGTGAAGTACTATTATAACATTTAGTGTATTTTCTCTTGTTTTTTTTTCCTTAACAATTTTTTAAAAAACTTAAAGCATACATTGTTAATCAAAGATAAAAATTTTGGCAATTTAATTTTAATTACCAAAGTTACATTGTGAACACTTCCCTCATGTTGTTATGTACTATTTTTAAAAAATGAGTTTCAAAGATGACAGCATTGTATACTTTATGGAATATGCTTTAATTTATTTACTTCTCCTTGCTGGATATTGAGGAACAGCTATTTTTTACAAGGCAGTTTACCAATATTTGTTAGTTTTTTTAAAAAAAAAAATTAAATCAGGTTCTGCTTTAAATCTCTTGAAATTGACAATGATTTGAAAATTGTTTTATTAATGTATGGGTTTCAATGGACTTTTGGGTTCTAATGAAAAACTGTTGAAATAAGGTTTTCATGGTTTGGAAAGATAAATTGAAAGGAGTTGGGGCAACAGAGTAGGAGATGTGGGTTACCTTTTAGACCATTTCCTCATTCTGAGTGGGACGTATGCTGAATGTCTTATCTGTCTGTTTGCACATTTTTGTCTACTGTAGAAATTGGCACTTTCCCCTGAGGTTTGTTGTGGAAGAAATACCCATATCCACTAAGTCAGAAAACCCTATATGTCATTAAGAGAAAGTTGCAGCAGGGACTGGTTTCACTCTCAAGGCACAACTGTCAACTGTGAAACAGGGCTCTGGCAGCCACAAGAGTGGTGGCCGCAGCCAGAACAGGGCCAAGGCTCAGGGATCACAGGGGTGACAGACAGATCAAGGCACTGTTCTTCGTGCTTCAGGTATGTTAACTCATTAGTCCCCCAATGACCTTGTGAGGTAGGTCCTACTCTTTCTTATCCATACTTTACAAAAGTTAAAGAAACAGGTGCAGAGGTTAAGTTGACTATTCCAGGATTTGAACCTAGACAGTCTGACTTCAGGGCCTGTGCCCTGGTTGCTTGGCTTTGCTGACCCTTGAGAGCTAGAAGGATTCTCAGTGTGGCAGAGGCTGGAAAGTTCCAAGTTATTCAGCTGGTGGCAAAGCAGGACTGTGCTGAGTCTCCTTTTTCTATATCATTGCTCCTTATTTTTTTCTCCATCTTGTTTATAATCTTCCATGAATTTTCCCTTTGTGCCACCACAGTGCTGAAAGAGACAACAAATTTTGATTCATTCAGCTTGGTTCAGTGCTTGATGATATCATTTGCTTTTTAGAGAATTAAAGTGTAAATGGCTTTGTCTGCCCTTGAACTTGGTCTTGAAAGCCTGGAGAACAGTCAGGACACATGATTAATGCATCAGGTGTACCGGAGGAAAAGAGCACATTCCAAGTGCGCACGGGAACCCAGGCTTACCACAGATGGTGGAATAATGCCACTGTAGGAGGTTGGCCTCTCCATGAAAACATAGGTTTGCTTTCTGCTGCTTTTCTTTGGGCCCTTTTACTGGAAACAGACTTCTCCACATGTTCTAGATCATATCGAAAACTTGTCATAGACAAGAGAATTGTGAATTTTGAGGGCTCAAAGGGCACAGTAGCATCACTAGTGATTATGAGTCTGTTTTTCCCAGTGAAATTTTAGGTGGGACTTCAAGATGTGAAATAAATAAGAACAGATCTGCTGTGGTTAAAATGGGGAGGCTGAGTATGGGCGGGATCGCAGATCACATAGATATGGTTGTATCATCTGTTTTCCCTTGCTGCCTTGGAGGCTCTGCAGAGCAACCCCAACTCTGAAGCAGCCCAACTCACTCATCTTTTCGATGCAGTAACTGTGGTGCAGGGAGAAGAGGTGACTCAGCCAAGGTTACACAACCTGTCTTTGCCTCTGGCCATGACACACACAGGAGTTTTGTTCCTGGGCCCTTTGCCTGTTTGGGGAATGGCTGGCCCTCACTACTGTCCTTGACTTATGTTCTGAAATCCCATCAAGTCAGCAGGTTCTGCTTATTCTAGCCCATTCTCTGTACAATATTGCCCAATACCTACACACTATTGCCAGGTCACTCTGAAGACTGCCCATCTAGTCTGGAGCCTGTCACCTCTGGGGTTAGACAGTGAAAGCCTTTAGTTAAACACGGCAGGAGGAACAGTGACTACTTTTTCTGGAGCAGAGGTCTGGTTGTATCCCTCTGGAGCAGAAACGGTTACGGCCCTTCTCTGTAAGGCCCCACGTCTTTATTTCCTGGGACTTTCTACAGCTTGGCTTCAACCTGCTATTTGCCCTACCTTTACCAATCCATTGTGTACTGTGATTTATAGAAAATAAGCTGGTGGCACAGGGCTGTGCCCTAAGACTGTATGTGAACTGTCTCAATGCCCCAGTGGCCGTCCTGTGTCCTGGTAGGGACTGAAGTTGTAGAGTATCCAGAACAGACCCCCTGTGTGTCTACCTTGGCCCATCTGGAATGCCATTCCTCGTCCTAACCCTATTCCTCAGAACCCTGCTCTTTAGAGTCACTCCTGGAGTAACTCTGCCCTTTCTCATACTCCATCACTCACTGTAACCTGAGGCTCAATGACATTCATTCAGGCGGAAGGCATCAGCAGCCTTGCAGGTGGAGATGTTGCATTATTCCCATGCTAGTTAGAAAACTGCTGCTGCCCCAGGGAGCTCCACCCCTAATTCAGAAACCAAAGGACTCATCCACTGCCTAACAGAGCTTCTGGTCTGAGCAGTGGCCTGAGTCTTTTCTGATTGGTTAATGTCTGGCCATATTGGTTATTAAATATTTTGAATAGCATCCCTGTCTCTATCCTTCATGTGCCTTTTCCTGTGTGTGTTTCTTGCTTCTTCACATAGGCACCCCAGCCACACTCTTAAGACTTGAGCATGCAGGAGACCTAGTCATTGTCATTTCTGTGTTTTCAGGAACTTTTAACATAGCACCTTAGTGCTCTTAAGTATGTCATATTATCTGATGTTTGATTCGGACTAGGAAACATTCAGAGAGCCCCATAGAAATGGCTCCTGACAAGAATATATGTTCTTGTCATCTAATGTTGCAGGTTTGTCTATTCTATTTTATGCATAGATTAGATCTTATAGTTAAGATCAAGTAATTGAAAAATCTCAAGACCAAAACCTGTGTCTTCATGGGTGTAAACTTTGAGCTTAGGAGTACCTCTGAGGGATTTCTTTCTGTTTTGTTTCACTTATGTTAGAAGCAGGTGGCTGTGGGTTTTGCAGGATGTGGGAGGAGAGATTAATGTCAAATTTTAGATAATCTTACATAACTGTACTATAGTCTTCATTTACCTGGTATTTCTATTTTAAAACTGTACCACATTTCTGTGCCACTAATGAAATGGTCAAATAGATCTTTGTTCTTTCTGTAGGGCAGTCATGCACATTGTGCCTAGGTGTTCCAGCATGTGCAGTGGGCGGGGACATAGTCTACTCAGCAGTCCAGCCCCGCACCTCACGAAGCATGGAACAGGAGTCCAGAGCGTGTGGCTGAGCAGCCCCGCCTTATAGGTTGCCTGTAATGTTGCACCGGTCTGTTTTCCTCTCCTTTTTCTCTTGCTGGTGATGGCAAGACTTCTCTAGAACTCAGGAAAGGTGAGGATCCTTGGCCTTTGGGGTAGGGTCTGAAGCTGTGGGGTATCCAGGACAGACCTCCTCAGATGAGGCTAGACTCTGAGTCCAGTGTGGCTCCCATGGCTTAGATTCTCCTTCTACCACAACAGCCAGCCCAGTCCATTTGGCTTCTTAAATATGACCTGTGACAGTCACCAGCAGTGCTTGCCCTCTCCAGCATGTCTCTCTTGGTCACTGGATGATGTTGAATATTTGTCTTCCCCCTGCATATGAGTTTCTTTTGACAGACTCTGTGGTTCTGCCTCTCAAATGTTGCAAGCTCTGAAGTTAGCTGTTTTGTATATTGTCACTCATAGGAGGAAATGGACAGTGACTCCAGCCAGGCAGGTGACCAACAGAGGCCACAAGGAGTGCACAGCACACTGTCAGTTCTCAGAATGGGGAAATGTTCACCCTATGGGGACAGCTAGACCATCTATTAGGGTACAGGATGGAAATATTAGAACTTTCATGGATATTTATTTTTTTGCCTTTATTTAAATTCTTATTTGTTTTACAATGTTCAGAAAATATTTATGGACTATACATGTGTATAGATTATGAAAATCATTTAAATTAGGGACATATTTATTACTAATTGGATTATAACATTAACAGTAGTCATTGGATTATAACTATTAACAGCAGTTATTACAAGCTTAGAGAAACAGAGAGGTAACTCTACCACTGGCATGGCAAGAGACTTCTGAATGCCAGTTCTAAAAAGAAGATGACTCAATGTGCCAGTTGAAGGGGAATAGAAACCGAAACTCCTCTCTAAAACTAGGTTGTGATGCATGTTAGAATGGGTCTCTGACTTCAGAAGAACTTAACAATGCAGAAGCCTCAATAAGATTGGTTCTCTCTCTCTCCCCCCCCTCTCTCCCCCTCCCTCTCTCTCTCTCCCCCTCCCTCCCTCCCTCCCCCCCCCTCTCTCTCTCACATCTCCCAAGGCTGGAGCTGTGCTTGACATATAGTGGGTACTCAGTGAATATGTCCACATGGAATATATGGACCTTTTTCATGCTTGACAATTAAGTATCAATTTGAATTGACTGTTTCCAGTCAGTGTTTAAGTTGGTCTCCTTTGTTTAAACTTTTGGGCAGTTGAGAGGATACAGTATATGTGCCAGTCATACTGTTGCACAAATGATTTCCTGAACTGTAAAATCATAGAACTATTGAAACCTCAGAAGTTTCATCTGGATGACAGGATGTTGGAGACTACTTAAAAAAATTTTTTTTAAACATGGATAAAATGAAACAGTATTAGCAAAATGTTGATTATGTTTTAATGAGAAGCTCAGGTAATGGAGATATGGTAGTTTTATTACACTTTGTCTACTATTGAATAAGACTTGGAACTTTTCAGAATAAAAATTGAAACAAAGCATAAAAGGAATATAGAGACCTGAAGCTAATGTCACCTACTCAAAGCAGGTCATGACCAAACAGGAGAATCTCCTTTCCTCTTCTCTCCTCTGTCTGCTCTCTGAGTGTCATTATACTATAATCTTAGACAACTTTTTAGATTTGTTTTGTTTATAGCTTTCCCAGGGCCAGTCACTGCTTCTGATAGTTACCTGAAAGCTCAGTGTAATTTTAACTCATGTCCTGTGGTATCAGACAATACCTCTCTTGTCCCTCCACATACAATGAGCAAAATCTTGCTCAACTTTTCTGTTGCACCTGTTGTCCCATGTTCTTTAAATGCCCTCTTGAGTCCTGAAGAAATTCACCACATACCAACATTTTGTAGATTTCATTTGCTTCTGCGTTTTACCTGTAAAGTCCTGAGTTTTCAATTCTGTGAATATTTCAACAAAACTGACACAGGTGCATTAAAGTAAGTTGGAAATCATAATCTAAGGCATATATATATATATATATATATATATAATATTAATATTGTGATAATTATCATGTCATAATATAATTATATTCTTATTATAATAATTGAATTATATTATAGAGCATACAATTATATTACATGGTATATGCTATATTTAAGTTTTTATAGGTGTTCCATATCTGGGACAATGGGACAAAATGGGTTAAAGGAACCGCAGTTACCTGCTGAAATCTGTAAACACTGAAAAGTGACTTCTCCAACTTTGAGAGTAGCTGTTTTTTTTTTTTTCTGAGTAGAAATAGGTCTTTGTGTCTGTCTGCTTCTCACGCCTGTTCTGCTAAGCCATTTCTCTAGTTCATCGGTCACTCTGAAACCTTGATCTATTTTAAGAGGCTTCAGTAACTCTACACAACCTTGTGTCCTGTTCAGCCTCCTTATCCAGGTCATGGTATTTGATAGCTTCAACGTCTGGGAGCTGCTAGGCCATGTGGGTTCCTTGAGGACAAGGACTGGGTGTGTTTTCCATCTCCCACACTGGCCTGGGCTCCAGCAAGGACCTGGAGGGATACATAAGCTGTACACCCCTCTATTGACAAACATGTTGACTTGGCCTCTGCCTAAGGAAGCTGGCTTCCCCTGCCCACCTCCAGGCTCCCAGCATGGTCTAGCCTTTGAGGGTGTCTCCCCACCCTCACCTATCTCTGCCTATTTAGATTTGGCCTGGTTTCATCCTTAGCTCTGAGCCCTCCCCCTGACCTCCAGCCCATACACAGTGCCTTCTCTCTTCTCCAGGGAGCACCCCAGCCCCCAGCATTTACTTCTGAGGTTATCACCCCCATCTTATTCGGGTGGGTTTGCTCTTGCGGGTGTGTTTGTCTTCATTGGTATCCTAAACTTGCCGAAGGTAGAGAAAACACTGGTAATGCTTTATCTTCATGGCGATGGCCTTCTGTGTGCAAGGGACTAATGAGAGTTCTCTAATCCCCTACAATTTTCAGAGGGTTGTTTGTGTATTTGGAGTGAGATCTTTTACCTGGTCAGTGGCTGAGCCAGGACTCAACACAGAACAGAAGGTGAGAGCTTAGATATGTGTTTTCTGGGAGGGGTTTATATCCCATCTGTTATTCTTTAACAAGGACAGGTTACCACCCTAAATCCTTTGTGGAGCAGGTGGGAAATACAGGCCCCTTCCTTTTCCAGCTGGTCAGTGAACTTCCCTGACTTGCCATGATATTTAGGCAGAAATCAGTGTTAAAACAGTATTTGAAGACAAATGGAAGAAACTTCCTTCTCTTAGGAATTTTTTGAATGGAAGCTTTCCCTTATAAGTGAATCTCATTGAAATTTAACCTTGTGGTCCTGCACAGTCTTTTTCACATGACTTGAATATCTTCATCAGGCATGTCCAAACGATAATTATCATTTTCCTAGGTGGACATCCATGATAGTCTTCTTTGTATCTATGTGTTGAGAGGAGGGAGGAGAGCTATATGGTTTATGTAGTTATTTATTGCTCTGGAGCATGTTGGGCAAGTCTTGTCAGCATTCCTTACATCTGGAAGAGCCACCCACCCAGCATTCTCAGTGTTTTGGAAGCAGCCTCCTCTCCAGAGCCCTCACAAGGCCCTCCAGCTCCTGTGCTAGAAGAAACCTGGCCTTGCTCACTGGCTTAGAGCAAAACTCACTCAGACTTGGCCACCCCTGGTGTGGCTCTCTGGGCTTGAGTTCTTCTGGCATTTGCTTTTCTACCTAAGAAAGGTGCTGGTGGGAGCTCTTCCTCTCCCTGTGGAAAGCCTTGATTCCTTTTAAGCTGATCAGCGGTCATGTGTCTAAATGTGTGTCTGAATGTCTTCCAAGGGGAAGAGAGGACCTTGCCCCTTAGTATTGACAGAGTTCTTGGAATGGTATTACAATGTAAGTGAAACATAAAACATCACAGTACAGGGACAAGAGAATATTTTTATGCAGACTTTTAATCTTTGTCTTGCTAGCTGCCCCTGCCCCCACCCATTACTCAGGAAATGCTATTCAATCCCTTCTAGTACATGGACTCCCAGCAACTCTGGGGGGTGGGAGGGGGTAGAGGAAGGAGAATACTATAGTTTGGGAATGTTTTAAAGGCCCCCTTCCTCTTTGGAGAATCACTCTTCATTTAAATAACATCCTCCAGGGGCTTAGGGTAGAGAAGTGATCAGAATCACAGAGGGCCATTCACGACTCAGTAAATATTCCTCAAATATCTGTTTGGGGCTAGGCACTATGTTAAGGCCAATGGCCAGAGGAGAAAGAGAAGCAGCTAGAGTTACTAAGCATCACCCACCATAAGCACAAAACAGGAGGTGCTAAGTACCGTACAAGGGATGCAAATAAAGTGTTGCTAGAATTCAGAAGAAGGATTAATTACTTCTCCCTCAGGGAAGTTTATAAGAATTTGTTAAAAAACGTGGCCTCTGCCCTATTTGGCTTGGATTCAGACATTACAAAAAGAATCAGGGAAGGAGGATTGTAGGTGAAGGGGGCATGGGGGAGAGGGAAATGCAGAACAGCCAGGTTTGGGGGGTAGACCTTCTTGAGGAAGGATCCTGGGGGCACCAGGGACAGGGGAGCAGAGGTAGAGCAGAGGTGCATGGGCATTGGTACTGGCCCCTGTAGGTATGTTGTCTGGGAACCCACCTACCTGGAGGAGTGCAATATTACAGACCCTTACTTCTTGCACCTGAGGAAGGTCTCTAAAAGTCGGACTGGTAGCTCACAAACCGGTCTACCCTTTCCATTTTCTAAGACTATACCCATCCTTTGAGGGCCAGCTAGTCTTGTACCCCTCCATGCAGCTGTGATGGAAAGTGAATGTGCCTTGGGTTTCTTTTGCATTTACTGCTCCCTTGTTGCTTTTTGTTTTTGTTTTTATTTTTTTTACTCAAAAATCCCTTTGTGTATGTCTCTGTGTTAAATGTTTTAATTTTGAGCTTCAGGAATGGGTCTGCCAATTTTCCTCAGTTTGTACTCCCATCTAGATATGAAATAATTTTTAGACTCCAATATAAGAGAAGGGTTCCCCCAAATACTTTATGAGTCTTAATATTAAAGTCTTAACAAAGCTCTCACATTATAAGGGCATGCTGTCAGCCACTTTCCAAATGGCCTCAGACAGAGAAAGCTGCTTGTCCTGAAACCATATTGGCCAATCCTAGTCTTGGGTCCTTGTAAAGGTTAAAAAAAAATCACTGAATTTGACCCTTCTTAAGACAAAGAAATTTAAAACTAGTTGGGCAACTAGTTCTTGGTATTTGAACTTACAAAGGCCAGAGTTAGATATTGTTATAAAACCCTTTTTAAAAAAAAAATCAGTTGAAACAATGAAGCATGAGATTTAGTTATAGAAATGTGGATCTATAGGACAAAATTCTTTACTGTTCTATTTAAATAGGTTCTTGTGATCTGAGAGAATTTTTTTCAGTAGTAGGTACATGCATGATTTTGGAAAATGCTTCAGCTTAATTTAATGCAAGGGAAATATATGACGGCATCACACAGAAAACGATTAGATGCCTCAGAAAATGGCTTTAAAGATAACTAAGACCTTGTTTGAATGTGCATGTTTAAAGAATTTGAGTAAAATATTAATGGAATGTGAATCTTTTAAAAAACGGTATTTTCAAAGTAATTTTTCAGATGACTTAAATATATATGGAGTTGAATGAATGTGGAAATAAGGAAATATTTGTCAATTTCATCTACATCTCAAAATTTTTCTCTTCGAGTTGGACATGTCACATTTGGTATTTTTTATTTTGGCAGTGGCACACATAATAGTTGTTACCTGTGGCCAACCTGAATGGGCAAGGTATGGCTCTGATCTTATTGGTTAAAAAGTAATATTGCAGGGGCTGGGGTTGTGGTTCAGTGGTAGAGCGCTCACCTAGCACATGTGAGGCACTGGGTTCGATCCTCAGCACCAGATAAAAATAAACAAACAAAATAAAGATATTGCATCCATGTATAACTAATGAAATATTAAAAAGAAAAAAATAGTATTGCATTATGCTTGCTTTTGAAAGTGTTATGTCCCATTCTTTCTCTGATGGTTTTAGGAGGGATGGGCGGAAAGTGGTGTAAGTGTTGGAGTATTTAGATTCAGCTTGACTTGAAGAGTTCATGAAATCAAGTTTGTAAAAACAGGGCCACCTTTGTTTGCTTTGTTCCTCCATTTTTAATCTTCATGGAAACTGAATTGATAAACCATTGAATCCCTTTAATGAAAATTAAAAACCCACTGGTTTAAAGTTTATTGTACTTAATTGAGAAGAAAAGCCTCAAGGCCGTGGATGGGAATAATTAATTTTCTGTGGAACTACAGGATTATGTCTACAAGCTTATTTGTGCATGGGATCCCAAAGTTATCCAAATGGTCTTTGTCCTTCTTCTGCCAAGGGCAGCAGTGCCACGGCATGGGGAGGGTTTGGACAGCAACCTCTGCCTCCCTCTCTAACTGGGAGACCTGGCGTCTCTCTGGAGTGTCTGGGCCTCCCTCTCTCTAGGGACAGCCCGACTGCTCTTTTGGTTCGGGAGGTGGTGGCTTAACAAATCTAGCTTTAGGTGATTTGCCAGCCAGGGTGAAGGAGCAAGAATCCAACAGTTCTGGAGTGGCAAATTGAAAGAACAGAAAATGGCCTGGCTGTTGCTCTCTTGTTCCTCTCAGAGGCCTGAGCTCTGCCAAGCTAGGGTCAAACAAAGGGGGAGCTTTCAGCCTTCTGTAGAGAACCTGTTCTCACGGTTTCTTAACTGGGGCTGGCTGAAGGGGGCTTGCAAGCCCTGCTTGTGAGATGATCATGTGGGTGTTCATGGTGGATAGGGTCAGTGGCCCAGCAGAAGTTAGGTATCACTTGTGTAGATTGGTCTCTGGCCTTGGTTTCCTCACCATCTTGTGCTATTGTGATGTTCCAGTAAGATGCTCCCTCTCTTTCTACTCATGTCTGTTTAAAGGCGTCCTCTGCTCTGGTTCTTTACACTGGGCTTGTGACAGATTTCCCTGATGATTGTTACATCCCATGTCATTTCTGTAGTTTTAGACTTTCGTTTTGAATTTTTTCATAGGCAATTCAAAAGACCCAGCTGAGCAAATCCACTTTTTGTAAGTGAGGGGAGAAAGATGCCCAAGAGTAGCTGTAGCAGGAGAAGCTAGCTGTCCGTAGACTTGTGTGTTCACAACTTAGAAATACCAGCTTCCTAAGCCTTTAAGCCAGTTGAATCATATTCTTAGCAAATAGCAGCAACATGATTTATATGCCTGGGCTATAAACTTCTTTACATGACGATATGGAAATTTGCTTTTGAAAGAATAAAAAAAAAAACCTCCAACTAGAACACCATTGAAATGAGAACACAATCCATCTGTTAGTTTTAACCATTTATTAGCAAGTACGTGAATATTTCTTAGAGATTGTTAAACCTCAGTCATAAGGCATGGTGTTTATGATCACATATAGCACATCAGGGCTATTTATTGCCCCTCGTTTTCTTTTTCTTAATAGCAGATGAATTGAAGGGGAAAGATTATGTTGTCCATTTCATCCATGAGAGTTGTTTTTCACAAGGATCAAAATGGGGTATTGTCTTGGTTTTTATACATAGTTTTCCCATGTACAGTATTAACCAATTTGTTCATTGAAGTTGGTTTGCAGCTTGTTACCTGGCCGCCAGCTGAGCGGAATGGCTTAAAACCTCCAATAGCTTATCGTGATCACCCACTAAATGTAGGAATTTGGCTGAATTTAAATGCTTAGCCTTACAGATTAGCATCTAATAAAATACTCTTCCATGTGAGCCATTCAGTCTGCAGTTTTCTGAAGATTTTTTAAAAACTTTTTCTTCCCAGACTTATTAAACTTTCCTGTTGGTGTAGTGCAGACTGTAGCTTGACTGCTGATGCTTAAAATGGACAAATTAATCTCCTGTGTATGACTGTCTTTGTGTGGAAGGGAATTGTTTGCTCTTCTCACTCAGGGATGGGATTCTATTGAATAGCACCTGTGAATTCACATAATCTAGAATTTGTGGGGAATTACTGAAGAAACTTTGGGGGAAGAAGAGAGAAGGACCTGGGGTTGGGGGGTATAAGGGGTGAATAATTCCTTTTCAGATTGAAGTGCTGCAGGGTGATGAAGACAACTGGAAGGTGGAATGATTTGAGGGCAGCGCAAGTTTGCACATTAGACTTGTAAAGTTGTTGTCTTTGTAGAGTTGCAATACTGTTTGGACAGTTTGCCTGGAAAGACCCTCCCTGATGCCAGGTGGACCTTGCTTGTTTAATTTTGTGTCTCCCCTACTAGATAGCCCATTGAAGGCCACACCCAGCCACTGACACATTCACCTCAGTACTCCTAGCACAGTGCCCCTACAACCTAGGTGCTCAGATGTGCACAGTGATGGGACTAGCACAATTCCTATGAATTCATCTAGAATAAGTCTGTGCTGAGTGAGCTCTTAGCAATCTGTTTCTTTCTGGGTATGTCTCATGTTGGTTAGACCAAGCACCCAACTTCCTATTTCATTCCAGTGTTTAAAAAAAAAAAAAAAATATATATATATATATATATATATATATATATATATATATATATATGAATGAATGCGCACGCGCCCATTGTCTCTTCTTGATGGGAAGCTGAGCAGAAAGAAAACAGTGTCTGTTTGCAGAATTGGTACTGGCAGCAGCACTCACTGATGCCGGTCCCTGCCCATGGGTGGAGCAATGGGGTGACTCTGCTCCCAGCTCCTCATTGGCCCATCCCCCACCCCCTGTTCTCCTGAGAAGTCAAGTATGGATTTTGTCTGCTAGTTACCTTTAGCCCACTGGGCAGCAGTGTATGCCTCGGCATGTGACGAGTGCCCTGAAAGACCTTGGCAGGCCAGGCAAGTGCCAGCCGAGTGCCTCCAGCCCCCGCTCCACCCCCAGCCTGCTTCCCTTTTCTGTTTCTGCAGTGGTATGTCACCTAGAAGTCAGCTGTTGGTGACACAGATGGTGAGTGGTTTTGTGAGTGCTGGAGCTTTCTCTCCAGAGTTTTGACCTGAAGACATTGGCTTATCTGTTCTTTCTCTCGTCATGTTAAACCTTGACATTCCCTCTGTGTGTATGTTGTGTGTTTGTGTGTATGTTGTGTTTGTGTGTGTGTGTGTGTGTGCATGCACTTACATGCATGCACATCTTATCCAGAGCCATAGTAGCCCAAGCATTATATTGGTTCCTGTGACGTTATTGTTTAGTAAAAGCAGCTTAATATTTTGCTACTCTTTGAAAAAATATATATAATAGTATAGATTTGAGTTTACATAGAAAATGTCTATATTGAACAGAAGAAAAATCTTTTCAGTCTTGTAACCTAGCTATTTAAGGAAATATATAGTAAGTAGCTCACAAGTACCATCTGAACTTAGAGTGCCAATGTGCACACTTATCGGAATTACCAAAGAAAAAGCTTCCAGCTCATTTACTATTATTTACTTCCCTTTGCTGCCAATCTTCAGAATAGTTCTTCATCAACATTTTTCTTACTAGAATTATTCTCATTTATTTATCGGTACTGCACATTTAGTTTTTAGACTATGTATAAATTGTCTGTAACATTAAGTTTGAGGCTTTGACATCTATCAAGCTATTCATCTGTTTTTCTTCTGTGTGTTTTGACTTCTTAAGTTTGCAAACTGTAGGCAAGCATCGTTTTTTATCATCTGAGTAACTTACTGTTGTGTCTTCCGGACTAATCACAGACTGTTGGTAGAGGAAATAATAGCAATATCTACCATTTATTGTGCGTTTTCTGGGGTATGGCATTATCCTAAACTGTTTATTTGAAACATTTAGTAGTTATGAAAGTCCAATGAGATAGGTATTATTTTCACCTTCATTTATAGATTAAAAAAAAAACTAAGGTACAGAGAGCTAATGTATTTTGTCCCAAATCATATAGCTAACAAGCTGGAGAGGCCAGATTTAATTCCAGAATCTTGGATCCTAAATATTAATCTATACTTTCTCTCAAATACTATATGATAACCTCTTTCTAGGTTTCCAGTGTTTGGTTTAAAGTTTATGGACACCAATTTATTTATTTATTTTAGATATGATGTCCTGGGGAATATAAAAGAAAATGATCTAGTCAGAATAGCCATCTGTGGGTTTCCAGCATTTATATTCCACTTTTGTGGTGGGAAGAGTACCAGCAAGGTCAGAGACATTTTTGAAATTTGGATTGGTCTGTTTTACCAGTTGAGGAACTTGTTCTGAGACTGTAGGTGGTTTGGGGCTTGTCTGATCTTTGCCTTTGTGTCCCCATTAGCCTTGCTAAAGGGAGTGGAGTGTATTTGATTAGGTGGAGGAAAGCAGAGATGTAATATCCCAGAAGAAGGTAGAAACTTGTGGTGCCACTTATTTGAGCATCTTGTGGTAAGAATTCTTTATGAGTAAAATCTTTTTAGTGTGGTTAATAAAAGCAAGGTAATGTATTTGTTTTCTTTCTTTCCTTTTTTTAAACACAAGATAATGGAGAAAGGGAACAGAAATGAATTCCTAAATTCTTTTTATAAAAATGAAATTTGACAGCCAGGGAACGACCCGGATCATGGGCTATTAGACTGCGAGCTGAATGCCACAGCCTCTGGGGATTCTGGTGAGGCATCCTTTCTCTCTGTAATGAATGTGACATTTTCTGTTCTGACAGAATTTGACCTAGGGCACCACCAGCACAGGACCATGCAAGCCCACGAATTGTTCTGGTATTTTCGAATGCCAGAGCTGGTTGACATCCGGCAGTACGTGCGCACCCTTCCGACCAACACACTTATGGGCTTTGGAGCGTTTGCAGCCATCACAACTTTCTGGTACGCCACGAGGCCCAAAGCCCTGAAGCCACCATGTGACCTCTCCATGCAGTCAGTGGAAGTGCCGGTAAGTCAGGGACCCAGCCTGCCTCCTGGGTTTTCTCTGCATTGCCCCCACTGGTTAAGCCCTTTGAAGGTGATATATCAAAATCACAGTCACATTCCAATATGTGTTTGTGAGGACACTGCGTAAAACAGAAATGTGTTCAACAAACAGGGGTTCTTGGTAATAGTAAAAAGAGAAGCCAAAATTCAGGGCCCAGGGACAGAAGAGGTGTTTGTTGTTAGTCGGTCATCTCTCCACAGTCACAGAAGAGCATTCCAGAGGTCACACTGTGCTTCCAGCCTGGCTTGGGCTCTGTGTAGGCACGGAGAATTCTATAAGAGTAAAAAGATAGCCTCTGTCCCCAGGGGTATTACATTCCAGCAGGAGAACATTCCAATGTTCCAGGAAGGAGAATTTCACTTGTGTAACATCTGCTACTGGGAACTCATCCTCACACTGTAGAAAGGGACACTGGGATGTCACATAGCATAGGGCTAGCATGGGAACTTGTCAGAGTAACAGCTGCTGCATTTAGGATGGGACAAGAAGAAACGAGAGCATTCGAGAGACACCCAAGCTTGAATCATTGAGTGCCACAGTTGTATATGAGCAGGTCAAAGTGAAGGTCACGCCCTCCCAGTTGTGAAAATTAAATCAGAACATATGCATTTAGGGGCTAATGGGTGGGAAGGTATAGGGAAACCTCAAGACCCTTTCAGGAAGATTCTTTCTTAGTGCTCCTGCTCTGCCTTCGTTGCCTTCTTCATCTCTTTGTAGGGTTCATTAAAAAACAAAAAAACGTGAAAGGTTGAAAGGAAGAAGCAGCCAAGTTCTCAGTGGCACTCTGACCCCTTACCTACTCTTTGCTTTGTGGCTGCTGGCTTTCCTCTCCCTAGGTCAATTTTCAGTGTTTATAACTTTCAACACATAGGCAGAAGGATGTTGTGAAACACAGGATCCCCTCACTTACTGCTTTTAGGTGTAGAGGTAGAATAAGAGGCCTTTCCCATTTTTTCTCAGCTGAATGCCAAGGAGGAGCATATGAATCCTTCTGCAGAGAGCCCTGGCTGGCTTACTAACATTTTGTTATTAGTGAGTATTAGTTTTTAGTTTTAGACAAATTCTTAGATTCATCCATATGAAATTTTCATCTACCAACCCAAGTTATGCCAGATCTATAGAAACATAGAATGAATGAACTACTGTAGAGAAAAGTTGGCTTTATATTTTATTCCTATTGAGAAGGTGAAGGTAGCTTAATATTTTACCTCTGCTAATTACATATGGATAAGGAGTAGAATTTAACTTTCCCTAAGAGGTTGGCAAGAGGTTTTAAGCATTCCTCGGTGGCACTGCCATCGCTTTGGCAAGGGTATTGGCAAAGACACAGGGTAGACATTTCTAATTTAGCAAGAAGTGTAAGAAATGCCTAATTCTTATTATGTAAGAAGTTGTAAGGGCATTTACAATGTGGTTTTTAAGTTCTAGCTTAGCATAAAGTCGTTGTGCCTTATTAAAATAATTATACAAGTTCTCTGTAGAACAATTCAAAACTCCAGATAAGCAGAAAGATAAATAAAATCTATTATTTTACTATCCGGTATACAGACTTCCTGTTTTTTTCTCTATGGCTATAGAAATAGAGCGCTGATTTTTCAGAATTCATAGGTCTTAGGAATAGATACTGAACTTGCTTTGCCTTTCAAAAATATGTGTGTGTGTGTGTGTGTGTGTGTGTGTGTGGTGTTTACCAGTTATAGATGCTTTGATATATGTCATATGGATTTCTGTGGCAGGGAAAGAAGAGCTTCATTCATTCATAAGATAGTGGTGAAAATCCTGTTAATCTGGAACTATTTCAGGGACTGAGGATCAGAAAGAAATGCTGTTGCTTTGTTCCTGCTTTGAGAACCAGGAGCACCATTAGCCCATTCCCGTCTCACCGGGTTTTTATCACTCTCCTCTTCCCATCAGCTTTGCATGCATATGAAAACAAGAGAAATCTGCACTTTTGGTTTGGCCGCTTCTCCTCACAGCCCACACTGGCTGTTTCCCAGCTCCACTTTTTTAAAGCAGTAGCACAGAGAATCTGTGTAAACTACACCTTTTAAATTTCCTCTGGATGAATGCTCAGGGCCGTAAAGAGGACGTCAGCACTCTCATGCTGTGGATCCATACGGGAAAGGCAGTGAAGCCCCACACTGTAGCCTACACAAGGCAGCTCGGCTTAGGACCAAGAGTCCAGAAGCCTTTCTTAAATTTTTGAGCATCGTCTGATTTTTTTGAGCATACCCTGTCCCAAGAGTCCCATGCCTGTGTATTCTGTGGCAGCTCACCAACCCGTAGCAGTGACCTGAAGCCAGACTGTCCCTGCTGGCCAGTGAGGAGCACCATCCTCTGAAGTTTTGTGTTTACTGCTGCTCTGTAACTTTGAGCAGAGGATGGAAGCAGTCTTTGTGGAGTTTATTTGTTTTAAAAACACTTTTATACTCAATGTGCAAGGTTTTCTGTTTATTTCGGTCTAGTTTGCTTGGTCAGATTAAGAGCCATGACCCTCTAGTGAAGATGCTCTTCCCTGGCACACCTGGAAACCTTTTGGCATGGTTAGGGCTCAGACCTAGTGGCTTCACTTGAGGGAAGGACAAGAGCATGTTGGAGCCAGAAAGGACTGGGGAGCCAGAGAGCCATGGCAGGGGTGGGCCGTCTCCTCTGCTAGACCAGACAGCCCTGGGCATGTTCCCCTGACTCTCGTGGCCTTCACATCCCTCATCTAGAAAACAGAAGTGATGGCTTCTGCCCTCCTTCAGCTACACAGTGTCTGCCTGGCCCACAATAAGTATTCAGGAAATATTAGCTTTCTTCTTCCCTAAAAGTCTTCTCATTTCACACTCACATTTTCTACATGAGAAAACTGAACCCAGAGAGATGAAGTTATGCCATAGAATCAGTGGAAGATCTGGGACTCTTTTGGATTGCCTTCACTGTAGCAGTTTGAAAGTTGTGTAATATAAATAACTAGGGCTCAGGCAAGGGAAGATCCGAGAATAAGAAAAGTTTAGTTCAGTCCAGGTGAATCTGAAGATGCAATTGGCTGGAGCCATGTAACAGGCCTCTCTCTTGTGAAAATGTATAGGTCAGTGCGAAGAACTGCTTGGGACTCCTATCCATGCAGAGAGTGAGAGCCATCCTTGAGCTAAGTAATGAGAATAACCTGTTTTCATTTCTTAAAACTGGTCATTCTCGGGTAAGAACTTGAAAGAAGTAAACTAAATATAGTATTACCCTGTGTGTATTGGTTTCAAAATCCAAAGGTTACAGCTCACTGGAGATTTTCTCAGTGCCAAGGCCTGCACATGCCAACCACAAACCTCTTGACTCGGATGCACACCGCAACATGAGTTAGAATTCTTAGTCCAGGGCTGGAGATGTGGCTCAGCGGTAGCGCGCTCGCCTGGCATGCGTGCGGCCCGGGTTCGATCCTCAGCACCACATACCAACAAAGATGTTGTGTCCGCCAAAAACTAAAAAATAAAAAAAAAAAAAAAAAAAAAAAAAAAAAAAAAGAATTCTTAGTCCACATTGAGCAGATATGTATGGAGCATATTATGGAGTAGGATTTTTTTCCCTGTGGCTGATAGAATCATTTTTTTCCATATAATCAATTTATACCCAGGTGTATATGTAAAGAGTCACTTGTAAACTGGCATAAGTCATTTCTTCAAGAGAAGAAAACAGGTCATTGATTCATAAGTGTTCATGAAAACTCACACCAGAGGCTTGTAGAGGTAATGATGATATAAACTAAAAAGGTGATGCCTTCCTGGACTGGAGCGTCAGGGACCAGCTCTGAGCTGGAGAGCTCTTGTTGAATTGGGCAGGATCAAATACTACCGTGAGGCAGACATTTAGGGTCAAGCCTGAGAGGGAGCTGTCGGAGAAGGGCAGATGGATTTGGATGGTGGTATCACTGACTGTCTCTGATGCCATCCTGGAAGTCTACAGGAGTGTCAAAGCCAGCCATAGGATGGGGCATTAGACTAATGAGTTTGATCCAGGTGGAAGGTAGCATGTGAGTACCAACGGAGGTTAGGAACAGTTGTTGCATTGGTTATTTCTGTTGCTGTTTGTAAATGTGACACCATCTATATTTCTGTAGTCATTTGTAAATAGAAACCTCATTCTCACCTTTGGGTGGCCTTAGGTCCGAGTAGTTTTTAGATATATTTTTGATCAGAGGTGCAAATGAGACTGCAGAGGGTTTTCTTGTCTAGTGCTTTGGCTTCTTACTTGGAGTCTTCCTAGTGTCAATCTTATCTATATCGTAGCATTTACTTAGCATTTGTAACCACATATTCCCCATGGCTTATGTCTCCCTTGTCTTGATCATGGTATAATATTTAAGTGATCAAATAAAGATGTGAGCAAAGATTTAACTACCTAATTCTACCCTGGGCAATTCCAAGAGTTCTTGGCCATGTTTTCCTGAAAAGTGTTCAAACATATAAGGGCATTTTCAGCAAGCAATCCTAGCAGTTGGGATGGTGAGGGTGGATGGAGAGTGTTCTTCGAGTGCTGTTTCTGCTCAGAAGTATTATTCTGGTAGTGTGCAAACTTCAGCGTTTCATACCTTTAGATAACTTTAGCACCTTTTCTAAAACTTAGCAGGCTTCTTAATAACAAACTATATATATATATATTCTAAAATATATATATATATTCTAAAATACTTTTTCTTTAACTACACTCATAGGAAACTGAGGTAAGGTGTTTATAATATTTTTGTGCGGATTTAGAAACACTCTAGCAAGTGACTAGGGGTTTGATTAGGTGGAGGAAGTATCAGCAGGAGCCGTGGCAGCTGGGTGAGTGCCCTGCAGGTGAGGGGCGGGAATTAGAGAGAGCCAGAGGCAGAGTTTTTGATCTTCATGCCAAGACCAGGCTACTGGGGAGTTAAGTAGCTGTCTTAGGAATTTGAGGAAAGAAAGAGGTTGATTGTTATTTTTAAAGAAGTCTTTGTTTCTGGGTTCCCTTTAGTAGGAAGAAAAAGCTAATGTTCACTGTACAGAAATACGATAAAGGAGGTCTGAAAACACTGTGTGATTTTGAAATGATGCCACTTCTCACAGGACTCCTTAAACAAGGAACACATGTACACATAAATCCCAGAAATGCATGCTGTTAATATTTGAGTTTTAAACAGTCTCCCCCAAATGGGGCCAATCGGGGCCAAATAAAAAATGACAAACATTGCCTCCTGTGTGCCACTTGACAAAATCCCTGTTGCACACCGACAATCCAAAAGGCTGGCAACAAAGGGTAGGAGATATGGTCCCTGTAGATGAGGCAGAGGTAAAGCAAAGTGCTGTGTGTGTTCTAAATGGCTGCCAGGTAAGAATTCTGTAGGTAGTCCTCCCAACATTGTGTGTTTGTGGCCACTTGGATTTTGTGACTTGAAACTTTCTCCTCTTTCATTGAGGTGGGAGGATGATATTGTTCCTCCTGTGAGTGGCAAGACTTTTTCTGGTGAGGAGCTAGCTATTTTGCTAAGCTCGGTCATAACCCCCCACCCACCCCACCTTCTCCCTCAATCAAATCCTCTGATTAGGATCTTGGGAGCTCAGGAAGTTAGAAATTGGAGAATGAACCAGGAGTGGAAAGAACAGAAAGTTCTGAGAATTAGAGGAAAGTGTTGAAGAATCAAAATGCCCAGCTAAGCAATGGTGCTCTGGACTCTGTCTCCTCACGGATGCAGGTGAGTGACCCATGGGCGAGTCTGGAACCTGCTTGCAACCACAAAGCAAAACTTTTACCTGACCAGGTGTCCCCTTGAGCTAGCTTTGAAGCTCTGCTCTATTATTTCATAGACCTGGGACTAGAAAGGGAAAGTGTCCCCCCCCCCCCAGACTGTTTCTTTATCTGGAAAGTGACTGGCTTTTAATGAGTACTCAGTAAATACTCACCTTCAAGCAGGTGTGACTGGAAACCCAGCATTGACTGTTACAGGGAAGCTTTGTTTGCACTTGAGTAAAGGATCTTGGGAAGTTAGCCAGTAATGTAGTGGATAGCAAGCCCGAGGGTTCACTGTTACCCTGTGACTTTCTGTAGTGAAGCATACAGTCCAGGTGTCATCCAAATGTCCTCCTCATTATCAGAAATTGTTGTGGGGGATGTGGAGGGGTTTGCTCATAGGCTAACCTTTAAAACACCTCGTCCACAGGGGGGGTGTAGCTCAGTAGCACAAGCAAGTCCCTGGGTTTGATCCCCAGTACTGCAAAGCAAAACAAAACAAAACTGGTCTTCTACATCAGAATCTAGAGTTGCTTGAGCCTCTGTGGAAATTGATGGCCAGAGACCCCCTCTGAGGGGCCACTGGAGAGAAAAGCAGTTTTGTTCTTTTTTATAAAAAGAAACGAAGGTTGCTAGCCTGGCCAGAGGAAGAGATCTATAAAACGTAAATGCTAGGAAGGATATACTTTATGCAGAAAAAGCGCGGAGTCACTTTTTACCTCTCAGACTGGGGTTCCACATGCTGCTTTTTCCCCTAAAGATGGATGTAGTGTTAAAATTAAGTGGTCAGCAAACTCTTTAGAAGTCACTTCTTACTGCTCCTTTTCTTTCTTTTCCTCCTCTCATTTTCCCTTCCTCCCTCGCTGCCTTGTCTTTCTTTTTTTTTTCCTGCTCCCCCTTCCAACCCTCCCTTGAGCATGAACAACAGTAGCCCAATAAGGCATTTACCTGATACTAATAAGGCCTGTAGACACGCATTAGGTAGATTGGTATGAGTGAGACCACTATTTATAAAGCCTGGGCCTTTGTGCCTCTGAGAAATCTCAGGGATGTAATTTGCTTTTGCATTTAAATATGAAAATGCACAGAATAACTCGTCAGCAAGTGTTCCTATTTATCAAGTATTGGCAAGAGCCTTAGTCTTGGGAGCAGCGGATCCTTAGATGTTCATCGTTTTTCTACTCCTAGCTTTCTCCCTTCCTGCCTTGAAGGAGAACTTGAACTTTTATTATTCTAATTTAGCCTGAGCCTTTATTTCCTAATTCAGCCTGCAGGGAGACTAACCTCCAAGGCACCTTAGCTCATATATATGTTGGAGAATATAATGGTGACCACTGACTTGGCTGTAGCGTGTTCAATGAACACTGTTTTGTTTTAAAACTGGAAGAACTATGTAACCACATGAAAGGGGCCTATAACAGAAGGCATAAAAACCCTATAATCTCCTTGACTCACAGTCTTCATGACTGGTCAGAGCTGTCTCCTTAGCTCTCTTTAGCTTCTTGAGCACAACTGATTGCCTCCTCCCCCAACCTCCAATCAGCAGGTTATGACAGAAGGCCCCACACTTAAATTATTTTCCATTTCCATAGACGTTCCTAGAAATAGCCAGGTGGACTTGGATAACCTAGTAATTAAATGCCTGCTTTTGAAGTGACTATTTCATAACATGTGAAGACACTGGCGGCTCCAACGGTTCTAGCCATGCTTCCCGGCAGGCAAAGTGCTGTCCTTGCTGCTTGTAGGTGTAACTGAGGTTGCAAATACTCAGTATTGTACAACATTTTTATTCAAGAATGGGAATACTTATGCATCAAATATGATGATTTTTTTTGCAAGTTAGAAGCAGCCTTCAGAAGTGTCTGCTGCCCCTAGAGGGGCCTTTATTTTTATACTTTTTTAGAGGTGTCTTTTCAGGTAGTTAATGGATAGCTTCAAAGCTCAAAACTTCTTTAATATAAAATATGATGATTCTTTAACATAATATGTGATTATTTCAAAAAGTAACAAATTTCAAAGCACAAAATCTTGTCTGTGTGCTTGCACCCATCTCACTTATCCTTCTTTGAAAATTCCAGTACATGCCTTACTATTTAGTGGCATTGTAACTTTTTTGCCTGTTTTACCTGTGTCTTAAAGCTAGCGCCTCTTTTGGGCATACATCTCATTCACTGCTTCCCTTTCAAGCTTTTGCTAATTAGTTTAATTGCTAATTAGAGTAATAAATATCTTGTCCTCAGGTTATAAGGGGATATAATTAACTTCTTTAGCTTTGATTTGGCAGTTTTATCTTCATGTTTCTCAAAATCCTAAAGATTATATACCACTCAAAATTTAAACCTAACTAAAGGATTATTTAACTAAAAGTTTGTTATAAAATGATCCTCTAGAGCAGTGATTTTCAAAATGAGAATTGGGGTGGTGACCAAGAAAGCTGGCCTGTCTTGAAGGGATACCATCTCCATGTCCAAGCTAAACCCAGTCTCTTTCTTCAAACCTACCCTCTGGCCCCAGGCCTTCCATTTGTATGCATGGAACTGCTCTCTTCTCAGCCCTTGGATCCCCTTCCTCCTTTTCTACCACATACTGGTGCCTGTCAGGCGCTGTGCATCGGTGCTGAGGGGCTTCTCTCTTTTTGCCTACCAACCTGGTCTAGTACATGGGTTTCTATCTAGTCTCTCCCTGCATCCTGCTCTACATACTGCTTGAACTCCCTGCTCTTTCTAAAGCATTGCCTTGACCTTCACCACTTCTCTGTTGGAGAATGGCTCCAGGATGATGCTTCTCAAACTTTTAACCTGGACCAGAATCCTCTGACAAACTTGTTGAGACATCAGTTACTGGACTGCACCCCCAGAGTTTCTGATTCAGCCCTGGTAATTCCCTTTTCTGATAAGTGCCAGGTGCTCGCCAGACTGAGGACTTTGACTGTAGGATGAGCCTGTGCTCCTCAGGTTCCAGGCTTCCTCCTGCCTGTCCATTTTGACATCTTCCAGACTCTTCTCAGCCAAGGATCCTTGGAGTCTCTTTGGTCACTCAAGGGCAAGACTTAGGCTCCTTCAGAACAAGCTTATGTCTTGTTCCCTTGAATCACATCTGCCCCATTTACAGCCATGAGAACCACTCTGCAGAATATAGGAAACAGTTGTGCTTTTCCAAAGATACCATTGAGAAATTCCATGAATGAGTTAATGTCCTGATGGGAGATACAGAGTGTTCCATCCTAAGCAGAGTGCCGGAGGACCTCACTGTGGACTGGCCAGGCTACCTGTACTTCTAGCTGAGTCTCAACAGTCTAGTGAGTTGGGTCAGTGGCCAGGAGGCATGAGTTATTGGTGGCAGTTGGATCTTCTGCACCCTGTAACACTTACTTCTTTTTCACTCTTCCTTATTTTCCCTCTTCTCTGTCATTCTGTCCCCTTCCCTGGTTCTTTTTGGTGGCTTCATAAGTTGAAGACGCTTCTGATGCTTAGTATAAAACCACAAATTCCTTTTGATTTTAGTCTATTTGTTAAGGTAAATATATAGTTTATGGAGGATTTGTACTGTAATTAGTGCATGTGGTTGGTTATATGATTAATATTCTACACATTCAGATATTTTTAATTTTTTTATTTGTTGTTTTTAGATATACATGATAGTGGGGTATATTTTGACATAGTAAACATACATGGGGTGTAACCCATTACAATTTGATCCCATTCTTGTGTTGCATGTGATGTGGAGTTACACTGGTCATGTATTTATATATGAGTATAGAAAGTTATGTCCAATTCATTCTACTGTCTTTCCTATTCCCTTTCCTTCATTCCTCTTTGTCTAATCCATCGAACTTCTATACTTCCCCTCCCTACCCTCCCTTGTTATGGGTTAGCATCCACATATCAGAGAGAACTGATTTTTTGGGACTGGCTTATTCCACTTAGCATGATATTCTCCAGTTCCATCCATCCATTTACCAGCAAATGCCATAATTTCATTTTTCTTTATAGCTGAGTAATATTCAATTGTGTGTGTGATGTTTTCTTTATCTATTCATTTATTGAAGGACACCTAGGTTGGTTCCATAGCTTGGCTATTGTGAATTGAGCTCCTACAAACATTGATGTGTCTGTGTCACTACAGTATGCTGATTTTAACTCCTTTGGGTATAAGCTGAGGAGTGGGATGATTGGGTCAAATAGTGGCTCCATTGCACTCCATACTGCTCTCCAGAGTGGTTGTACCAGTTTGGAGTCCCATCGGCAATGTATGAGTGAACCTTTTCCCCTATACATTCATATTTTATAGGAACATTCTTATTTAACTAAAAATAATCCTGGAAGTAGACATAGAATCTCAGAGATTAATATTAATGCATGATACTATAAAGTGAAGATCTTTTTCTTATTTTGGATGCATGAAGAATAACTGCTTTGCTTTATAAAGTAACATGTTATAGTTGATAAGTATATTTAAAGTCATGGTTGTAATTATTAGAAAGTTTCTTCCAAGATAGAGAAGGCAGTATTATGATTAGCATACATTATTGAGTCATATTTATTCCATAAAAATATTATAAATCAAGAGTTAAACATGAGGGAAGGGGATATAGCTCAGTGGTAGAGCACTTGACTAGCATGTACAAGGTCCTGGGTCTCTGAGCTCAAGCCCTAACATTAAAAAAAAGGCTGGGCATGGTGGCACACACCTATAATCCCAGCACTTGGGAGGCTGAGGCAGGAGGATCATGAGTTCAAAGCCAGCCTCAGCAAAAGCGAGGCACTAACATCTCAGTGAGACCCTGTCTCTAAATAAATACAAAATAGGGCTGGGGATGTGGCTCCGTGGTCAAGTGCCCTGAATTCAATCCCTGGTGCTCCCCCTACCCAAAATTAACACCCATGTCTAGTATATAGTAGCTATTGAAAGAATGAATATAAATGTATAAACATAAGAAAAGGTTTGGAGAACTATATCAAATTATTAGTGGTAGTTAGTAATATTTTTTTCCTTGACATACTTCTGAATCATTCAAATAGTTTTAAAAACAGCATCTAAATTATCAATTAAGGGGAGGACAAAAAAGCAAAAGAGTTTATAGGAAGAGGAGTGAAAAGTTGTAATTTTTAAGAAGAACCATATCTGGGATATGAATCGGTGGTAGAGCACTTGCCTAGCATGCATAGGTCCCTGGGTTTGATCCCCTGCACTTAAAAAAAAAAGAAAGAAAGAAAGAATCGATGAATACAGACTTCATCACCACATTGGTGCCTCCCCGGAATGTTTGGTTCCAGCTGCCTGTCCAGACTATCTGTTCTTTGAGATCTTGCTCTTTGACCCCTGCTTCATGAGTTTTTTATATTTTCTTTCATCAGACCTTAAACTGGAAATGATCTTTTCCACTTGTGGACAGTGCTTTCTTGTGGTACCAGAAGTTATCGTATCTCGGTATAATTTCCCTCACGAGTTTCCTGGCCATTGCACACGTGAGGCCCTTTTCTGAAATAAAAAAAAAGTCTCCATTATCAGTTGTAGTTGACCTTTTGTTTATCAGTCTATAAAGAATGCTTTGGGGATTCTTGTGGATACCCCTAGCAGTAATGACCCAGAGGCTCAACAGCTGCTCCTGCTACCACATGAGGCTAGGAATGGTTGTCTTATCCTGAATTAGGAGCTGGTGTACATGGTGAATACACTTATGAGCCAGCAGATGAAGACAAATTAGAGAAGGGTGCTCAGCAATATCAAATCTCCACGCCTATTTATGTCGTCAATAAAACCAGTCCGGACTTGTGTCTGCACCTCTATATATTTTGTAGATGAAAATTTTACCTATCAGAGGCTCTACAAGAAACCAGACTTCCTAATGGATTGTATTGCAGTGAGCAGATAGAACAATAGGAATGATCTTGAAAAGAACGCAGATGATATTACAGAGGTAACACTGAGTGGTGTGTCGTTTTCACCAGCAGAGTAGGATTCTCCTCCGTCCTGTTGATGGCAGCGCTTTGAGGATTTTCACAGTGCCTGTCTGTGATAGTGGCAGTTTCTTTTTGTCCTCTTGCTCTCTTTAGCTGTGTCTGGCAGGACAGATGTTTGTAGATCTGTGAGCCTCTTGGCTTTTTGCTCAGTTTCCTGCCTTAGCTTTCCTTCCCTGGAGCCTGAACTTACCTCCCAGTGAAAGGCTGATTCATATGAGCACATCCACAAGTCCTGCCTGTCATTCATTCAGCAGATACTCGTAAGCATGGATGATGGGGATGCCACGGGGCAAGGGGGCAGGGCATGTGAGCTTTTCATTTTATTTATTTATGTTTCATTGACAGATAGAAATTGTATATATTCATGGGGCTGGGGATGTGGCTCAAGCGGTAGCGCGCTCGCCTGGCATGCATGCGGCCCGGGTTCGATCCTCAGCACCACATACAAACAAAGATGTTGTGTCCGCTGAAAACTAAAAAAAAAAAAAAAAAAAAAAATTAAAAAATAATTCTCATTCTCTCTCTCTCTCTTTATATACGATTTCTTTCTTTCTTTTTTTTTTTTATTCATGGTGGACCCTAGAAGGAATAAGTTCAGGAGTTCTGTTTTACAATATGGTGACAATAGTTAATCATGATGTATCATATATTTGGAAATTGCCAGAAGAACAGACTTGAAGTGTCCTCACCCCAGATGATAAATATGGGAGGGAATGTAGATGTTAATTAGCTTCATTGAGCCATTAAAACCTCATGTTGTAGGCTTTTTATTTTTCACTTCTAACATGCTCCTCTGCCTGTCTTCTTCAATAGGGTAGTGATGGTACTCGAAGGTCCGCACTTCTTGACAGTGATGAGCCTTTGGTGTACTTCCATGATGACGTCAGGACGCTATACGAAGGTTTCCAGAGGGGCATTCAGGTGTCAAGTAAGCCTCCACTGCATTTGTGTGACTAATGCTTAAATGTTGTTCACAAAGAAAGAGTTACCTTCTTTTTCCAAAAGGAACATTTTCTCTCATCTCTCACCTACTTAGCATTGCTCAAGCCCCTCTGTCTCTTCCTATAGCTTGTCCAGAACCAGCCCCAAAGCTCTCTGGACCCTCCAGGTGTTCCCTGTGGTCCAGGAGGCTCCACAGCCAAATATGTCCCCTATTTTATGGAGAATCACATGTGCATGAGCTCCTGAAAGACTCTGAGGTCTCCTGCAGTAAAGAGTTTGATGAGGTCAAATCCAGCACTTTTCAAGCTTGTGGGACAAGACTGTTTTTTGAGAAAGAAATACTGACATCTCAAGGAAGCAGAGTTCTGTAGAAAGATACACTGGGAATGGGATTATCACATTGGCTCATAAGATTACCCTTAATTATTAACTGTGATATTAAGAAGCCTGCTTCCTTTCCAACCTCTCTCCCTTGAATATATCCCTCAAGCAAGACCACCTCTGTTGTCTACCACCCTCGAGACTCTGCATTTTTTTTCTTCCTGATCATAAAGCCTATTCTTTCCACCCCCATCCAGGGTTGATGAGGTATTTTCTCCCCGCAATACTAGCAATTGAATCCAGGGGAGCTTTATCACTGAGGCATGTCCGTAGCTCTATAATCATAATCATTATTTATGTTGAGACAGGGTCTCACTAAATTGCCTAGGCTGGCCCCAAACTTGTGATCCTCTTGCCTCAGCCTTCTGAGCTCCTGGGATTATAGATGTGCACCACCACGCCTAACTCATGAAGTATTCTTATATGTCTTTAAAAACTTTCACTTCACCTGTTCTGTAAAATCTTCCTGGTTTGTTTTCACTCCTTGTGCCCAAGTAAGGCACATCTCCCCTTTTCCCTCCCAGTACCTCATGCTGGTTCTGTAGTAAAAACCTCATGGTACAGAGGTGTTTACTTGGCATCCTGCCCCATCATCCTGTGCTCCTGGAGAACAGGGCAGCCCTCAGTGAGCTCTTCTGTGACCCATGTGTTATAATGTCTGCACACAGTGGACTCTCCATTAGTGTTTCCTCCATGAAGGAAGGAATGCCCTATTTTGTTTTAGTCATTTCATTTTTTTCTGCTTTTACCAGGTTCCTGTATAGAAATGGTTTCTGGGATCCATGCTTTGTTATTTAAATCTTTTGTTTGTTAGCTAGATTATAATCTTCTTAAAGTCAGGGACTGGGGGATATTGCTTTCTCTATCCTCTATAATCCCTTGCAAGCAATATGCACTCAAGAAGTGCCTTGTTTTTTTTTTTTTTTCTTCTTCTTGGTACGGGTACAGTTGGATTGCTCAGCTCATTGCATTGAACCTAGTCCTATAGCAGGTTCACCAAGCTCCACCTCAAAGGAAAAGCAGACTTACCTGCTTATTATTTAATTTATGAGATTTTTGAAAGTTAGTGTCAGAGTTTGTCTGTGATAGTAAATATCCACAACAAAAAGAGCAGCCAAGCATAAGACCTCATAAAAGTGTGTGTAAAAATATCTATATATTTTTCCCATTGTTTGCAATGAATGGTACTCACTTAGGAGAATGGAGATGCACAGTGTACTTCTGACAAATTGAGTAACTTTTTGTTGTTGTTATTACTATGCTGTTCTTGGAAAATGAAAGTTCTTCTATATGTGTTTTGGAGAAAAAGGAAAATAAGTTATCTTCTTCATCTATACTGATTAAAGGAAGCTACTTTGCAAGTCACTCTCCCCCCTCCCCCAGGAGCTTTTTTTTTAAATAAAAGAACTCTTTTTAAAATTTTTTTAGGTGTTGATGGACACAACACAATGCCTTTATTTTTATGTGGTGCTGAGAATTGAACCCAGATCCCGCCCGTCCTAGGGGAGTGCTCTACCACTGAGCCACAATCCCAGCCCCTCTGAGGAGCTTTATATTCTACACTTTAATTTTCTTGAGCTGCTCAAGGATTAAAGTATAAAGGAAGAGGAAAATCTAGCATTTGCATAAGGGGATCAGAAGTTTATGGGGTGATGGGAGAAGCCAGCCTAACATTTTTAAAAATTGCATTTTAAAACTGCACTTAGGAACCTATTTGTAAAGGTGAAGTTCCCTGTTTATAAAAGCTCTTATCTAGCTGGGCAAGGTGGTGCATGCCTGTAATCCCAGAAACTCGGGAGGCTGAGGCAGGAGGATGGAGAGTTCAATGCCAGCCTCAGCAGATTAGTGAGGCACTTAGCATTGATTTTTAGCAACTAAGCAAGACCTTGTTTCTAAAATAAAAATATAAAAAACGGGCTGGGGATATGGCTCAGTGGTTAAGCATCTCCGGTACCATTAAAACAAAATAAAACAAAACAAACAAACAAACAAACAAACAAAAAACACTTATGCCTAGGTGCAGTTTAGTAGCACTTGGGGACACTAGAAAATGGTAAGGCCCAGGCCTCATCCTCATTCATTTATATCAAAGATTTTGTTAAGTAGGCCCAGTATATAGAACATTTTTTAAGTTCTGCAGGTGAGCCTCCGGCTTAACCACCACTGTGCTAGAGCTGGAGTTGGCACGCTTTTCCTGTAAAGGGCCAGACAGTAAATATTGTAGGCTTTTTGGGCTATCTCACTGCAGACGGGCAACTGGAGCCTCAGAAAACATGTAAATGAATGAGTATGGCTGCGTGCCAGGGACACTGCATTTGCAAAAACAGGCAGTGGCTGTAGTTTGACCTGGCTCTTGGCTGTAGTTTGCCAATCTTGGTTCTCGAGGAATAAAATAATGTCATTTTATATGGTCAGTGTATTTATCCCCTATCTGAAAACAGCATCTGATAGAACTTGTTAGTCTTGTACTGCCCTGACTTTGTTATCGTCTCTGTAAATTGAAGAGGGTCTGAGAATAAGCTCTTTCTGTTTTCACCAGGATGGCTTTTAGGGGTGGCAAAGAAGTCAGTGTCCAGCTTGTGTCTGCCCATCTTCATGGCTGGTACTTCAAACTCCAGGGTATACATCCAGGTAATTGGGACCAGGCTCCTTCCTTCCCTGTGCTTGCTAGTCCCCAAAGCAAATGAAAACACCTTCACACATTCAAACCTGAAGCAGTGAAGCTAGGTGTGTAGTGATCTCTTTCTGCTTCTTTGGTACCTACGTTGGAATCAGAACACATCCTGATATTTCTTAACTTTTGTTTTCACAAGTTGCACCTTTATTACCCCTCACGTTGCATCTTCTTCATTCATGTTCATCAGCAATCAAGACTTCACCCATGTGATTAGGGTTCCATGTGAGCTTAGCTGATACATTTGGTCATCAGAATTTGGGCACATCAAAAATGGTATTTTCCTTTTCATATTCCGAGTTAGGAGTTTAAAGTTTAACTTTTAGAAAATATCAGGAAGATCTCTTCTTGAAAACCTATAGCAAGAGCTGAGGTTGTGGCTCAGCGGTAGAGCGCTCACCTAGCACGTGCGAGGCCCTGGCTTCAATCCTCAGCACCACATAAAAATAAATAAAAATATTGAGTCCAACTACAACTAAAAAATGAATATTAAAAAAAAAAAGAAAGAAAAACCTATAGCAAGATCTACTTGCCACTTGTTTACTGACTCCTAGTCTAAACCAATAGGGTGCTTAAAGAGAATTTCATAAGTTTGTCTTTAAAAGTTATATTTGCCTTTTCTTTTCTATTTCTCTCCTTCCTTATTTAAGAAACAAAGCAAATAAACAAGCACACACACACAAAAAAATAAAATAAAATAAAAATGCAGGAAGAAAACATTTCTAACCAGAAATCCTTGTTTCTAATTTGAAGGCTAAAGTAGATTCTACCTTATATTTTATAGAATAAGATAAGACGCAGATTAAAACACAGGAATATTTATACATGTAAGCCATCTTGCTTTATTGTTGTTTTTTCCTGTTTTAGATGATGGCCCTTGTTTAGGCTCTCAGAAGCCAGACCAACCCTATGAGTGGCTTTCCTATAAACAGGTGAGTTCCACACTAAGAGCTATTCATGCATGCTGTAGAATGAGCTTTCCAGGGCTAGGACGTTTGTGCATGTGCTGGACTAGCTCCAAGCTTTAGGATAAACATGGAGCATTCATGGAGAAACTTGACACAAAGATTCAGTGGGAAAACGTGTTAAGTAATTTAACTGGTGGTCTAAAGCACTTCATTTTAAAACCAGTGCAGATGCTTTGTGAAATGCACTATCATTTAAAAAAAAAAAAAACCTCTAGAAACTACCTGAAGCATGTGACTCCTCCCCAGACCTCTGGGGAAGTAGGATTACTTCTCTCTGTTTGAGGGGTACAAGTAAATTTAGATACCCCAATAGGGAATATCCCTCTCCTTTGATAGACATGGAAATCATGCCCTAGGAAGAGATGTGACTCGCCCAAGGTCACAGCTGATCAGTAGCAGAACCAGGATCAAAAGTGAAGTCTGCAGCCAACTTCTGTAGGGTTCTTCTAGGCATTATACTGACCCTCCAAGCTGTCCTTGGTCATCTCTCTATGAGTGTGGCATTTAGCCCCAGCACTGCTGTAGGGAAGATCACAGATGTTCAGAGAAGACACCTGCCATACTATATGAACACAAAGGAACTGGGGTCTGGGTATTTTTACTCTTGTCACTATCTAGGTGCCACGGACGGGTGGCTTTAACTGTTCAGCAGTTTGTGAGTATGAGCGACAGGTCACAGAGCAGGAAGCCATTACTTTTTATTTTTATTATGATTGCACCAAATCTAGATGTCATTGCTTTTCCCTGGTCCAACCCCGAGGACAGGCAGGCACAGCTGCGAGCATTTGTTTCCCTCCAGCTGTCCAGGAAACGGCTGTCAGTCAGTCAGTCCCTGGGCTCCGGGTCCCTGCTCCAGGGCTAGGTCAACTGTGACAATTCATGAATACAAATTAATTTCCTCCCTCTATGTTTTGTGCAAAAGGTGTTTTTAGTAGTTGGTCTGTCTGAGGGTGTGTCTGAAAAAGGGAGTTGTCATTTGGAACCGCAAAGCACAGAAGCAAAAACAGGGTTACTTCCCTCCTTGGAAAGTGCAGGACTGCGCAAGGCTCCTCGGGAGGAGTATTTGTCTCTCTCAAGAGAAAAAAAGATGAAAGGACTCACCACACCTCGCCCAAGGAGCTGTAACTCAGGTGACCCAAGGGATTTCCCTGTTTTTATTTTTGCCTGACCAAAGCCAGAAGGTGGTTTCCTATCCAAATTGTAGTTTCCAAGATCCCTCATTTCCACAAGTGGTTGAAAAACATGGTTTGTGTTGGACGCATAACACAGAATTGGTGAACACTTACTGGATTGGCTGGAAGAGAGGTGAAATGTCCATTGCAGATTGGGTTTTCAAGGCAGATTGAAAATCACCAGGGTTTCTCAAGGTGTTAATCTCTGATTTGAACATTTCAGCCAGAGACTGGTGAAGATCTAAGACTTAACTGAAGCCAATTTGTAGATTTAAATCGTTTTGTTGGTTTTTTTTTCCCTTTTACTAGCTCAGTTAATCTGACCTTTTGAAGTTTAAGAATCCCTCTGATATCTTTTAGAAGATAAGGACCCATCTTTCTAGAAATAAAAATAGATGCATATTGTCTGGATAAACTCTGCCAGCAATTGCAGGCATTTCTCAGGTTCCAAGCCCTTAAATGCAACCAAGAGCTGTGGACGAGGCCACAGAGTAGAAGGTGCTAAGCCTGTTCATTGCTACCCTGCTGTCACCCCAGCTGTGTTGGTCTGATTCCCATTGGTAGGGCTGGGATGGCACCATGAGCCAGATCCAACAGGATTCCTGGCAGGGACAGGTGTGGCTACATTTCCTATGGGCATGGGTGTGCTTTGAAAGTACTCTTGAGAATTCATCAATTGAGAATAAAGAAAAGAACGCCAAATATTAAGATTTAAAAAAATATTTAGTTAATTGGAGGTAGGAATGGGGAGAAGACAAGCTTGGTTATATAGCACTGGCTAATTTTTGTGACTCTACCTAGTTTTACTTCTTTGTCATAATAATATGCAAGTTTGTACTTACTCATGTTGGTTATCACTGTTACTAAAACTACCCTGTTTGATAGGTTTCTCATGTATTTACCTAGCTACGTTGCATTTCCTTAGAGATTTACCACCATTTACTTAGCCATCCAGTCACTGGTTTCCCCACCCCCTAGATTTTTTTAATAATATATATTTTGAAATATATATCTTTGTATATAAAGCTTTTTAAAAACTTCCTTCTAAAATTGAATTATTTACCAAGAATAAATTCTCAAGAATGGAACAACTGAGTCCAGGGATAAGAGCTTGCTGTTATATTTTTTTTAAGTCTCAAAAAACTTGCTGCTTCTGTTTAGAACAAAGGACAAGTTTTGGCTACTTTGTTGTTCTTTATAAGCACAAAAAATCAAAAACAAAACTATGTCCCTGTATGGCTTCTGCAACTTTGTAAAAACTAAAATAGAAAAAAGAAATAGACAAGAAGCTAACATCTCATCCTCTGTGAACCTGCCACAGTTTAAAGGATAATAATTTGCTTTGCAGAAGGAACCTTATGATCAGTTTTTGCATTTTGCAAAAATTTAAAACAAAGAGCTACCTCCCCTTTTCTGCTCAGCTCTGCTTTCTGACTGAGATATGAGTCTGTCACCTAGTAAGCTTTGTTCCTTGAGAGGGGACCTGATTCTCTTTTCTGATTTATGTATTTTTCCTCCTCATTCATTTCAGGTGGCAGAAATGTCGGAGTGCATAGGCTCGGCGCTGCTCCACAAGGGATTCAAGCCCTTTCCAGACCAGTTCATTGGCATCTTTGCTCAAAATAGACCTGAGGTATTAACCGTTAGTCACTTACTGGACAGGGGTTTGAGAGTCCTAAACCAAGGGTAGGAGCCAGAATTCACACCTACTTCTACTCGAGACCAGATTTTGTGGTCTCATTTCTGCTGAGAATATGACATTGTGTAATGCCTTAGAAAGATAAATGTACAGAAACCTAAACCAGGGCTTTCTACACCTTTAAAAGAAAAAAAAAATATATCCATTTACCTCATTATTATTCGTTTTTGTCTTTATTTTTCAAAACTGGATCCCCAAACAAAATTCTTAGAACAAATATCTAACAAAGTCTTCTCACTTTAAAGTTTACATCTATGATTAGAAAAATAGCACTAACAAATTATGGAGAAAAGTTGAATACATTTTGTTAATAGAAACGTCTCACTTTTTTTTTTCTTTTCTGAAAGGTCTGAAACTTTCCCTCTGGTCAGATTTCAAAATTGAAAATATTACAGGCCCGGGGGAAAGTACCTCCCTATGAGCTAGCCTTCCTGTAGACACGCAGCCTGTTATTTGGCTATCAATTCCTGTGCATGGTGCTTCAGGAAACCATTGTATGAAAGTGAATCTAAATGAGAGGCCCTTTTATAGGTGTTGCTTACATTTTTAGTCAACAGAGTAATGGCACAGTTGGCTTGGAAAAATTCAAGCCTCTGGCTTAAATCAAATGTATTCTTATACCTTCTTGGGTCTAAAAGCATATTGGCTCAATCCCTGTTCTACTTTCTATTTTATAAATTAATGGCTTCTTGGGGGTTTTATTTTCTGCCAAGAAGAAAAACAGCATTCTCCACAACTGAACTGTGGCAAAGCTCATGGAATTTGGTTTCTTTCATTACAAATGAACACATGCAAAATTTTTGTGTTAGTGGAATTTTATCATGAATATGTAACTGCAAAACGTATTCCTTACTTCAAGAAGTAGACTCCTGGGCTGGGGTTGTGGCTCAGCAGTAGAGCACCTGCCTCGCACATGTGAGGCACTGGGTCCGATCCTCAGCACCACATTAATAAATAAATAAATAAATAAAGGTATTGTGACCATCTACAACTAGGAAAATATTACAAAGAAGAAGAAGACTCCTTTCTATATTTATGAGTTACTTCAACTACCATTTATTGAACACCTACTATATGCCAGATACTGTGTGAGGCACCAAGGCAACAAAGCAACTTGGAT
Organism: Urocitellus parryii; assembly: GCF_045843805.1. NCBI lineage: Eukaryota > Metazoa > Chordata > Mammalia > Rodentia > Sciuridae > Urocitellus > Urocitellus parryii. The sequence goes on along the minus strand of NW_027554054.1, from coordinate 1,540,502 downwards.
CTTTTTCCTGCAATACCATATAAGGGAACACAGACCCAGAAGAAGAGGCTTTAGCTATAATGTAGTAACTGTGGACACAGGACAGGATTATGGGAGGTCAGTCAAGAAGGGCTTCCTGGGGATGATGTCCAAGTAGATACTTTAAGGAAATAGTGGTGAGGGGGCCAGAGGAATTCCAGGAGCAACGCGTGTTCACATCCAGTAGCATGTCTGTGTCAGGGAGTGAAGCCCTTCACAGTGGTGGAGTTTGGAGTAACAGGATAAGAGGCAGGGAAGTGAGGGCCCTGTAAGGCACATGTGCCTGAGGCGCTTGGACCTGACCTCCAGGCTAGAAACTTAACATGGATTCCAGGAAAAAACAAAACCCCCACAAAATCCTACCTCCGGGTCAAGTGAGTGTGAACGCTTGTGTTCCCTTCCCACACAGCTGTGCCTTCTTCTGTGTCCTGTGTCCAAATCCTGCAAATAGTTTCATTTGTAAAGTACAGCCAGAGGCATTGGGGTGCCCCCCAGGGGTCATAAGTGAAAGAGTAACCATGTTGCACTTGTCTTGAAAGTAGGTCAGCTGCCCTGGGGCAGATAAGTTTAGTGGCAAGATGACCAGTTACTGTATCATTTCTTTCCTTTATCGCTCTTCTGGAGAAATCTTGTCAAAATAAACACACACATGTGTATGTGTGCCCTCCTTCCCCTGTTCCTAAGCACTGCTGCCAGGCAGAACCTCCTTAACCTCCACAGCCACTGTTTGGCCAAGAACCCTTTGTGGCTCTGCAGGGCCTATGGACTAGAGCCAGACTCTGCCAGAGCGCAGACTGACCAGCCAGTGCTTTTGATCATCTATTGAAAGCCTTTGTCATCCTTTGTCCTTCTCCCAACCCGTCTCCAAACTTTGCATCTTTTGCAAAGGGCAGACTCGGGTTCTTCCTGGTAAAGGTCTCGGAAACTTCCTAGAGCCTGTGATAAGCATTCTCCAATGAGTCACTCACTGTCTTGTACTGTCAATGACCTTTCTGCATTAGAAATTAATAGTACTAAGGGGTAAATATTTGGTATTTTTCCTGAGAAATGAACATTAATTCTTGAGTTTTACTTGGACATAAACTCTTAAATTTAGTATTTAATAAGAAAATATTTTAATAGGCATCCTGGAAAGAATACCAGATTAAAAATCTAGAGACTTGGGCTGGGGATGTGGCTCAAGCGGTAGCGCGCTCGCCTGGCCCGGGTTCGATCCTCAGCACCACATACCAACAAAGATGTTGTGTCCACCGAGAACTAAAAAATAAATATTAAAAATTCTCTCTCTCTCTCTCTCTCTCTCTCTCTCTCTCTCTCTCTCCCTCCCTCCCTCCCTCCCTCCCTCCCTCCCTCCCTCCCTCTCTCCTCTCTCACTCTCTCTTTAAAAAAAAATCTAGAGACTTGATTCTAGTTTATCCACCATTGTACAGCTATGTCATCATAGAAAAATAACTTAAGCTTTCATTTTTCAGTTGTCTAAACTCTCAAATACTGAGTGGTCATGAGATAGTGAGATAATGAAAATAGAAGTGATTGAAGTGGGGAGTGGTGGCACATGCCTGATTCAACAAATATGTGGGGACCCCAATCATGCATTACACATGATATTTGTGCTTCGGGGTACAGTGATAAGATATAGCTTGCTGTCCAGAAGGGAATGCAGAAAGTAAAGAAAAAATTGCAGTAAGATATGATGAAGAAATACAAAATATTAAAGGTACTTTTGACAACATGCTCTAACTCAGATGAAAGGTGAGGAAAGAAAAGATGAGTTAAGAGTCAACTAGGTAAAGTAGAAAAAAAGAGAGCATTCTAGGTGAGAATAGTCACATTCTGGAAATGAAAGGAATTTAATCTCACTAAGGTCCAAAGCTCATGTGGAATAATGGAGGCACCAGCCCTTAGAGGCATTAAAAGCAGCTATTTTTATGAAGTATGGACTTTATTCAAAAGTGTAGGAACTGCTGGGTGGGGTGGCACATGCCTGTAATCCTAGTAGCTCAGGAGGCTGAGGCAGGAGGATCATAAGTCCAAAGCTGGCCTCAGCAACTTAGCCAGGGCCTAAGCAACTTAGTAAGACCCTGTCTCAAAACACAAAAAAGGGCTGAGAATGTCGCACCCCTGAGTTAATTCCCTGGTACCAAGAAAAAAAAGCTTAGGAACTGTTTGTGATGGTCTTCTTTGTACATCAACTTGGCTAGGCCGAGAAAGTATCCTACAAAGGTGATTAAATTTCATAATAAATTTATTTTAAGTAAGGGGTGGGCCTGATTCATTCAGTTGAAAGGCTTTAAAAACAGAGCCAAGGCTTCCCTGAAGAAGAAATTCTGCCCATGGACAGAAGCTCAGCTGTTGCAAATTTGTATTGAAGTTGGACATAAGGAATTGATGACCCTGTTAGGAGTAATTGTAGGAGAGTGAAGGGTCCAAAATTAAACTTACTGGGTGGAGGAGTCAGTGGAAGTTGAAGGGACAGAAACTGAGAATATACTTCTCTTCCAAGAAATTTAGAAAAGGAGGGAAAAGGAAAGAGAAGGAAACAGGAAGGAGAAATAGAGTTGAGACTGTTGTTGTTATTTTTAAGATGAGAAAAACCAGTACTATTAAATGCTGACAGAGGCAGTACTAAGGCAGAAGTTTAAGACAAGAAAAAAATGAGAGGGAATTATCAATAGAGTGTGTAAAAAAAAGATAACAACAGAAAGGTGAAAGAATATCTCTTTCAACCATAGTGGTACTAAGTAACTGAAAACATGGATTATTTTTGTTTGTATGTTTCCCTTTGTGTTTCTTCTCATGATGGCTAAAGGCAGAAACAGTTACCACAGATCTATTTTGGGATTCTGTTTTTATTTACTGTTCATTCTTTTTAAACAATATTTCATTATAAAAATGTTGGCGATATAGAAAAATACGGAAGGTAATTAAAATCATCTGTAATGATACCATAAAAAATACCTGTTTCACTGAAGCAGAGAAGTAAGGAAGCATGGGTTTATAGGCTTTTAGATATTAGGAGTTTTTAATTTTCATTTTTAAATTTTTGTGTAAAGTAGGCTGTGATGTTTACAACTGAGAATGGGGTGGGAGAGGAAAGTAAATGTGAAGCATGTGATTTGAAGAAATTGAAAAAGTTCTGAAATAAACCAGTGGAAAATGGGAATGTGGAGTTTCCTAAAAAAAGTAGCAGGAATTGACAGAATATTTTGAGAGCCCCAGAGAAGTTTGTGATAAAAAAAAAACTGATAGTGATATAAATCTATTGATTTATATGATTTTCCCCAGCAGCACTATACAGCCTGGTGCAGGGGAAGACAAGCAGTCAGGTTCAGTCAGGGTTGGGGATATGCTAGTAAGTGTGAATGGAAGACAACAAATCAAAGGAGTTTAGAAATTTACAAGAAAATAGCTATCATGAGGAAAACAGAATCTAAGCTGTGTCCAGCTTAGAAAGGAAAGAGAAAAGAAGTATGTAGTTAAGAGAAATTGAGAGAGAGCAAAGATTTTAATTGACTAGATAGAGCAGGTAGGAGACATTAGTCAGGAATGGTCGGAAGGTGTGATTTCAGAGATGTAGTTATTTTGGATGATATTATATTTGGTTTTGGATCATACCCCAAAGAGTTTATATCCTTAAGTACCCTAAAGACCTCCATCACTTAGAGTGTAGAAATACAAATAAAAACTAACATTAACTGATATATTAATATGTCATTAGCAGCATGCTAAGGATTTTACACATAATATATTCCCCTTTAATCCCAACAACTATAAATTAAACTAAAACTGTCCTAATAAAATCCTTTTTTAAAAAAATATTTTATTAGTTGTTGTTGGACCTTTATTTATTTTTATGTGGTGCTGAGAATCTAACCCAGTGCCTAATACATGCTAGGCATGCACTGTATTACTGAGCCACAACCCCAGCCCATCATAGGGTCACTGAGATCTCTGAAGGTCCTAAAGAAGGTTAAAGAAAAATAGTATGAAAATGAGGCCAACGATTGAGGAGGATGTGCTTTCTCTCTCCTTCTTGCTTTTTTTTTTTTTTTAAAGCAGGAAGAGCGAATCAGGCGGTATAGCGATACCAGACTTCAAATTATACTACAGAGCAATAGTAACAAAAACAGCGTGGTACTGGTACCAGAACAGGCGGGTGGACCAATGGTACAGAATAGAGGACACAGTAACCAATTCACAAAACTACAACTATCTTATATTTGATAAAGGGGCTAAAAGCATGCAATGGAGGAAGGATAGCATCTTCAACAAATGGTGCTGGGAAAACTGGAAATCCATTTGCATCAAAATGAAACTGAATCCCTTTCTCTCACCATGCACAAAAGTTAACTCAAAATGGATCAAGGAGCTTGATATTAAATCAGAGACACGGCGTCTGATAGAAGAAAAAGTTTGCTATGATCTACATACTGTGGGGTCGGGCTCCAAATTCCTCAATAGGACACCCATAGCGCAAGAGTTAACAACTAGAATCAACAAATGGGACTTACTCAAACTTAAAAGTTTTTTTCTCAGCAAAAGAAACAATAAGAGAGATAAACAGGGAGCCTACATCCTGGGAACAAATCTTTACTCCACACACTTCAGATAGAGCCCTAATATCCAGAGTATACAAAGAACTCAAAAAATTAGACAATAAGATAACAAATAACCCAATCAACAAATGGGCCAAGGAGCTGAACAGACACTTCTCAGAGGAGGACATACAATCAATCAATAAGTACATGAAAAAATGCTCACCATCGCTATCAGTCAGAGAAATGCAAATCAAAACTACCCTAAGATACCATCTCACTCCAGTAAGATTGGCAGCCATCATGAAGTCCAACAACAAGTGCTGGAGAGGATGCGGGGAAAAGGGTACACTTGTTCATTGTTGGTGGGCCTGCAAATTGGTGGAGCCAATTTGGAAAGCAGTATGGAGATTTCTTGGAAAGCTGGGAATGGAACCACCATTTGACCCAGCTATTCCCCTTCTCAGTCTATTCCCTAAAGACCTAATAAGAGCATGCTACAGGGACACTGCTACATCGATGTTCATAGCAGCACAATTCACGATAGCAAGATTGTGGAACCAACCTAAATGCCCTTCAATAGATGAATGGATAAAAAAGAATGTGGCATTTATACACAATGGAGTATTACTCTGCATTAAGAAACGACAAAATCATAGAATTTGGAGGGAAATGGATGGCATTAGAGCAGATTATGCTAAGTGAAGCTAGCCAATCCTTAAAAAACAAATGCCAAATGACTTCTTAGATATAAGGGGAGTAACTAAGGACAGAGTAGGGACGAAGAGCGGGAGAAGAAGATTAACATTAAATAGGGATGAGAGGTGGGAGGGAAAGGGAGAGAGAGAAGGGAAATTGCAGGGAAAGGGAAGGTGATCCTCAGGGTTATACAAAATTACATACAAGAGGAAGTGAGGGGTAAGGGAAGAATAATACAAGTGGAATAAATGTTTTACAGTAGAGGTGGTCGAGAGAGGAGAAGGGAGGGGAGGGGAGGGGGGATAGTAGAGGATAGGATAGAGAGCAGAATTCATCAGACACTAGAATGGCAATGTGTAAATCAATGGAAATGTAACTGATGTAACTGATGTGATTCAGCAATCTGTATACGGGGTAAAAATGGAAGTTCATAACCCTTTTGAATCAAATTGTGAAATATGATATATCAAGAAAGATGTAATGTTTGAACGACCAACAGTAAAAAAAAAAAAGAAAAAAAATTATTTATCTCAGTTGTTGATGCACCTTTATGTTTTATTTATATATGGTGCTGAGAATCGAACCCAGTGCCTCACACATTCGAGGCAAGTGCTCTACCACTGAGCCACAACCCCAGCCGCTCTTTCTTGCTTTTATTGTGAAATAAATTTTTATTGGCTCTTTTTAGTTACACATAACATTAGAATTCATTCTGATACAATTATAAAAGCATGGAATATAATTTGTTCCAACTCAATCCCCAGTACTTCCCCTTTCCCTCTCTTCTTCCCTCTTCTTCTTCCCTTCCCTCTCTCAACTGGTTTTTCTGCTACTTATTTACGGTATTTTTTAAATTAGTGTCTTGTGGATGTACACAATGGTGATATTCACTGTGGTCAAATTCTTGTATGTACATAGGAAAGTTAGGTCAGATTCATTCCACTGTTTTTCCCTATCCCATCCTTCCTCTCCTCCCATCATTCCCCTTCATCTACTCCACTGATCTTTCTTCTCTTTTTTATCTACTTCCCCCCATATTTTGGATTACCTTCTGCATTATCAGAGAAAACATTTGACCTTTGACTTTTAGGGACTGGCTTATTTCATTTAGCATGACAGTCTCCAGTTCCATCCATGTTCTTCCTCTTGAAAGTGTCAGGGGAAGCAGAGTCCTCAGCTAAGAGCTGGAATTTTACCACATCAGTAACATTTAGAGAAATTGAGAATGGAGCAGAGTCTGTTCCTCATGGACTGAGTGGGCACAACGGGAAGATTTTAGAAGGGAAAGTGAGAGGTTTTAAAGAGGGAACAAGAAGCCCAGGAGCTCTTACATTAGGATAAAAGAATTCTCATAGGGTATATATATTGGACATCTGGGGGGTAAGGGTTCCACTGGGTAGGGTGGCAATAAAAATGGTGTGAGGCCAGACAGATGTAGATACTAAAAGAAACTACAGACATAATCATCTAGCTTCTATTTTTGACTAGTTACTAACCTGGGTAAGCAGGTCATGGGTAAACAGCTTAAGTTCTCAGCTGTAACAATAGTAACCAATATTATTATGATATGAAAATTTTGCATGTGACAGTGGCAGTATGAACAATAAGTAGTCAGCATCATTCCAAACCTCCCAATGAGGCGACTTCCCTTATTGTTTGTTCATTTAGTTTTTATCATATTAAGCTCGAAAAGAAAGGGATACGTAACATCATAGAGTGGTCCTTTAGTTGTATTAACCAGAATGAACACGAGAAAAGGACTTTGAAAAAATGATTTGTAATGACATTTTTAAAATGGAATTTCTTAGAATGAGTTATATAGTGAGAAGTCTTGGACTTCGGTTCTCAGTTCTGCCACTTACTTTGTGACAGACCTTGACAATCTCTTAAATCTCTCACAGATTGTTTCTTCATTTATAAAACAGGCCAGATAGTTGCGCTCAATTGACCTCACTAGGGTCAAGTTGGCTAATAAACATATCATAAACACATAAAACTACTTTATAAATTCTAAATTCTTCATGTCAAAACCTGATAATTTTATTTATCTAACTCAATGTCTTCTGTATAATATTTTAAAATAATTTTGTTATTCAATAAGCAGTACTTAAAATTTTGATTTAACAATAGAAGTCTATGCTTTAATAAGCTTCCCTCTATTAACTCTAAAGAGAATTTTCATGAAGAATATTATAAAATCTTTTACTTCATTTATTAGGTCTGAATTTTAACCTTGGTTATTCCATTGAGCAGCTGTCTCTCCTTGGACTGATTACCTACCTTCTCTCAATCTATTTAATTGTGTGAAATGCAGAATAAACTACCTCAAAATTGTCCTGTGAGGTGCATGAAATGAAGAATGTAAAATGATTTTGAAATATAAAGGCTTTATGAGCTTTATATTTCTATATTTCTCTTTATGAGCTTTATATTTCTATTTCTAAGGTTCTGTAGGAAAAAATCTCATAGATTATATTTGCATCAAGAGTGAAACACTTTAAAATATAACTTTAGTTTAAAAAAAACTCAACATATACCATATAACAAATATAACACATTATCCCTTTCCTATAATATACTGAAATTAAACAGTGTGTGGCATTCTTAGACATGGAAAGGGCTAAATGTTTTGGTTTACAGATTATTTTTGTTCATATGTGTTTGAATCAGTGTACATGCATTTAAAAATTATTTTTAGTTGTTGCCAGACACAATACCTTTATTTATTTTTCTGTGTTGCTGATTATGGAACCTAGTGCCTCACCTGTGCTAGGTAAGCTCTCTGAGCTATGACCACAGCCCTCTTATTCATATTTTAAGATTCAGTTTTCCCCTAAATCCAGAGTTGCTTGGAATTATAATGAAAAGTGATTATATAGAATCACATATGCCAGGTTATTCCGAATAGACTTAGATAATGATATTTCTGTTTTCTTAATTTCTGAATCTATAATATGATAGCATCTTACACTAAGGTTTACCATATGTTTATAACTTTAGCATACTCAGTATTTGTGTTGGTTTCACAATTTCATAGACTCTTATTTTGAGAAAAGAGCTATGGACTTAAGGAGTATTGAGGAATTAAAAAGTCAGCTCATCTTTGTGTTCCTAGAAGCATCATATATAATTTTATCCTAGAATGACATCTAACAGTAAGTCATTGTATATGAAAAAAAATTCTGAAGTTAGTTTTTCACTAATTGTTGCATTTTATTTTGAAAGATAAGCACACTGCAACTGTAATCACTGCAAATTACTGGAAGAACTTATATCCAGAATTTATGACTTAAACAGTATACAACACTTATGTACTTTAAACTATTTTTTAAAAAAATATATCCAGAAATTTTGAAATCTTACTTCAGATTTGACATCTGGCAATATATTTTAAAATATATTCCCAAGAAACAAAATTGTAAAGTCTTTCTTTAAAATAATGAGTAGTTCTTGTAAGTAATTGGTAGAGAGCTTCCCCATATTTATGTATGTGTGTGTATGAAAACATCAGATTTTGGGGCTTGGTATTCTTAAAAGATTTGGGATATGTGTATGTCTTTAACTTGAAATATATACATACAGAAAATGTATGTTTTAATTCCAAGTTTAAAGGGTGCACTGCCACACACTGAAATCTTGTGGTATTTCATATAGTTAAACTTGTCGAGAAAATTTGAATCAAATGTTAATTAATTTATTCGTGGTTTCTTGGAATATAAATTGAACTCATAAAAATAGAACTGAACTTGTCATAGTGGTGTATGCCTGTAATCCCAGTGGCTCAGGAAGCTGAGGCAGGAGGATCACAAGCTCAAAACCAGCCTCAGGCAAAGAAAGGCATTAAGCAACTCAGTGAGGCCCTGTCTCTAAAAAAAAAAAATACAAAACATGGATGAGGATGTGGTTCAGTGGTTGAGTGCCCCTGAATTCAATCATCAGTGAGCCCCCAAAATAGAATTATGTAATCTTTACCATGTTCTTAAATATGTTGGATTTACATTATTTTATCAGTTTAGAAAATGTTAAAATTTTGTGTTTTAAAAAATAGGTACTAAAGGAAGTCTTCTATTTGGTAATTTGTTTAATCAGTGCAAGTGAAATGAAAAAACAGTATAAAAATGAATTTAGAAAATGAGAAGATACTGAGTGTAAATCCCATAGGTGAGTAGAGATTTATGACAAGTGCAGGCCATTTGATAGTAAAAGTGTCTTTAAATACTATCGTTTTTTGCCATCAGGAAACAAGTGATGCTATTTTTATTTTTAATTTTGTTTTTATTTCTTACATACATGACAATAGTTGAATGCATTACTATTACAATTATCCATTCACAACACCATTTTTCATAACTCTTCCCTAATCATTATACAAAATACATGTATGAAGACATGAATTTGGTGTCAGCATACCTTATATACAATCAGAGATACGATGCTATTTTTTAAATCAAGTTTTTTATTCTTATTTTCCTAGAAATTTATTCTGCCCTCATTTTTTTCTTCTGCCTGTCCTTACACATTGCATATATTCTTACTTGCCATTATTTATAATGAAGTACATAGTACAGAATGGAGAAGAATAGTGAACCTACTTACTAATATTTCACATTGACTTGTTAGTGATCTCTTCAACATAGGCTATAATTGGCATCTTTGATATATTTCCTAACTATTTCTTATAAATTACATATGGTATTTTCCCATGGTACTTCAAGCACATAAACAACATAAAAACAAACATGGTTTTGTGGAATAGATGACCCTGTTCTAAAGAAAATGTGTTCATTTTGTAACTTTCAGAACATTCTTCCAAAAAGAGTTAAATTAGGATTGTGCAATATGTTAATAGTGATATTGGTGTATTATAGATAATTGCTTGTTAATAATTTTATTAAAATGAAAACCTTGTGTTTTCTGTACTTGTAGATTATTTAACAGTTAAATACTAATTTCATTTCATTTCTCCAGTGACTTTTATTCACTATTGTATACGACTTTAGTTTTCTTTATCTAAACCTTTTGATTTAAAGTAGGCTAGAAAATTATATTTGAAAATTTGCTCCAGGGCTGGGGATGTGGATAAAGCGGTAGCGCAATCACCTGGCATGCCTGCGGCCCGGGTTGGATCCTCAGCACCACATACAAACAACGATGTTGTGTCTGCCAAAAACTGAAAAATAAATATTAAAATTCTCTCTTCTCTCTCTCTCTCTCTCTCTCTCTCTCTCTCTCTCTCTCTCTCTCTCTAAAGAAAATAAATAAAAAAGAAAATTTGCTCCAAAAATTAGTGATTATTATGTGCTGCTATATACAATGACTAAGTGAGTACTGGGAAAGGTGGTAGAGAATGAAGGCTGAGGCAGGAGGTTCACAACTTTAAGACCATCCTCAGGAATTTAGTGAGGCCCTGTCTCAAAATTAAAATTTACAATTGCTGGTGATATGGCTCAGTGGATAAGTATTCCTGGGTTCAACCCAAAGTACCAAAACAAAAGTTTTTCATGTATAGGTAACTGTTTCTTTTCTGCACTGTCCCTTACAATATCCACTAGGCATTTGTGGCTATTCTGAATTTAGATGCAGGTGAAATCTCAAATTTCATATTGATTGCATGTTCAAATAATATTATTGTTACATTGGGTAAATTAATTTTATCCATTTTAATTATTTTAATGTGGCTACTAGAAAATTTTAAATGATGTGGCCTAGATGTCACTTCTATGAGAAAGCATACCTTTAAGCTGTATAAGTTTGTATTCTTACTACAAGAAGACATCATTAAAACTCATCCTCCCAGTACTTCCTTGAAATAAGGGATTTATTTTTTTTAAAGAGAGAGTGAGAGAGGGGAGAGAGAGAGAGGAGAGAGAGAGAGAGAGAGAGAGAGAGAGAGAGAGAGAGAGAGAGAGAGAGAGAGAGAGAATTTTTTAATATTTATTTTTTAGTTCTCGGCGGACACAACATCTTTGTTGGTATGTGGTGCTGAGGATCGAACCCGGGCCGCACGCATGCCAGGCAAGCGCGCTACCGCTTGAGCCACATCCCCAGCCCCGAAATAAGGGATTTAGTCTTTAATATTTGGATAGCCAAGAGGCAAACTTTGCAGTAAATTCTTCCTAGAGCATATAGTTCAAGTCAGAGACAATAGTATTTTAATCCAACTTCTATCTTTACCAGTTTTTTTTTTACTATGAGGAAGTAGGTTATTTATGTAACCTTCAGTTTCCTTATGTATAAAATGGGAGTATACAGTTTTATAAATTTATTTTTAGAATTATCGATATATTGTATGTCAAGCATAAAACCTTTTAAGGTATGTAAAATACTCCTAATATTGTTACTCTAAGGTTGCCACTCATTGGAACTCCAGAATTGGAAATGTGATTTCTGATACTTTGGTCATATAAGTGGAAGTGGTTAATACTGAAATGTCAGAGAATTCAGAGAAGGAATTAATTCACAGTAGAATACAATTCTGAAGATACCACCTTCTCTGTTTTCAATTTTTTTTCTTTTTTAATTTTATTCAGTCAGATTAACAATTACTTGACTTGCCCCAAATTTAGGTAAGTCTGTATAGCAAGATATCAAAAAAAAGAATTGATTTAGGCATGGATGAAAAATTATAAGATTATTAGAGAAAACAATGCTGCAGACACAGGAACACATATTGAAGAGGGTGCTAAAATATTTGGAGAAAAGAAATTCAAGTATGGAAATACATATGTATAAATTAGATACTTTAATATTTCAATAGAGTTTTAACACCTTTTATTATACTTGTAAGCCCTTTATCTTGTGGACCCTCTATAGTTTAATGGTAACAGAATGAAAGCAATATATTTCAATTATATTTTAATGATTTTCTTAATCACCCATTCTTATTTGAAAACTCAATCTAATATGTCTATCTCTGGTTTTTCCTCCTTTCCCTTATCTTCTGTTCATCTTTCTCTACCTTTATTCCTTTGTTTATCCTGTCTCTTTAGCTTTCAACACTGCTGAATTCTAGTTTTATATTTTCTGTAGTTTTATGAAATTTAAAATGTGGGTTTGATTCCTGGTCACAATTCTTTCTAGATAGGGCAAAATTTCAGTAAAATAATTTCTTTCTGTAAAGTGAGTTTAAACTTCCATAACTTCTTTATAGAGATTTGTGTGGCTTATAGACCATATATAGAAGTGAATGGCATGCAACCTGGTATACAGTGTGTACTAGGTAGTATAGAACCTGATATCTAGTAGGTTAACAATAGTAACTGTAATGACAAAAGAAGTAATTATAGAAGTGCTACTAAATATGGTAAGCTACTCTTGCTAGTTTTGTTATAATGATGTCTCATACATGTCCTTGTAACACCAGCTTCCCATGTCAAAAACTTGTAAAGCATTATTTTACTATTCCAATATGCTAAATCTGTTCCATGTGAAATGATATTTTTAACAGTGAACCATTATTATTAACTCCAGTTACTACACTTAACCTTTTCCAATTAGCTTGTCACTGAATTACTGCAACATTTTCTTAGCTGTCACCCACATTACATTTTATGTTTTTATCTCATACATTTTATATTCCTCCCTGCAACTTATTCCCTGAACACCTACCTATCATACCAAATAGAAGGTTTAACGATTTGGATATGTTTTTAGTCAGCAGTGATACTGTAAGGTAAGCAGGGATAAGATCATGGATTACTTTAATTTACATGGTAAAAACTTTGCATTTTAAGATAATGGGAAAAGCTTTCAAAGGGTTTTCTGTGTTGGCATATTTTGGACAATGAGTCTCTTTTCTGTTTGGAGGATATTTAAAAGATTAAAGACAGTAATACTACTTGTGAGAATAATGGGAAAATTTGATTTCAATTAATGTTTTTATTTTTTAATTTTTGTTTATTTGGACACAGTACATTTATTTTATTTTCATGTGGTTCTGAGAATCAAACCCAGTGCTCCACATGTGCTAGGCGGGCACTCTACCACTGAGCTATATCCCCAGCCCTGTTTTGTATTTTATTTATAGACATAGTTTCACGGAATTGCTTAGAACCTTTTCCTTGCTGATGCTGGCTTTGAACTCATGATCCTCCTTTCTCAGCATCCCAAGACACTGGAATTACAGGCATATGCCACCATGCCTGGCATGCTTTTTTTTTATTACAATGATGTTTGTTATTAACTTTTATACTTTATGTCATGAATTTTAAGTGTTAATCTTTTTAGAGCTTCATATAAAATTTTTTGTTTCTACAACTTAAAATATATTAAAGCCCATGCACATAGATCTGATGCATGGTAGTTTTAAGTAGGCATATTTAAAAACATTTAAGACCTGGAAATAGTGGTGCACATCTGTAATCCCAGCTACTATGGGAGGCCAAGGTAAGAGGATTGTAATTTCAGGACCAGCCTGGGCAACTGAATGGGACCCACTCTCAAAATGAAATAAAATAAAATGGATGGTGGATGTAGCTCAATGGCACCTTCAACATGTTTGGCAAGTCATTTAAACACTCTGAAACTTAGTTTACTTATTTGTATGAATGGTAAAATAATTACCTGCCAGTCTTGAGGGTAAACTCGACACAGTATAGAGTACAATGCTTGATAAATAATAGACTTTCTGGAAACATAATTTATCTCCTTTTTTCCAAGATTCTTCATTTTAATATTTCTAATTGCTTAATTATTTTTGCTCCCAAATGTATAATGATTTTATGATGTTGATATTAACATAGATGTTGTGGTCTAAATGTGAGATAACATATTTTAAGGAAAGCTTGTTCATTAAAATCAGTGTTTTAGTTTATCTTTCTTTATAATGGGAAATGTAATCTGATTCAGTTGTCAATTATTAGATTGAGACGTTTCCAGTTTGTAACTGCTATATTAACAGTTAGAAATGGTAATTTCATGAGAGTCACCCTAATTAAACTTGGGACATCACCTGGTAGACCAGTGGATACTTAAATACTTAGTTTTCATAATTTCCTTTTTTCTCTTAAAGGTCTTGATAAATTCAGTGCCTTTCTACAGCAAGAGCAGCCACCCCAGCCTCTGTCCTCTACCAGCTGCTCTGAGACTCTGGACTGGTGACTTCACCTCTCTGGGCCAGGGTGAGGGTGAAGTGCACAGCTCCACAAAGCTCTTAGGGCGGTGCTGGCCCCAGGAAGCACTTCGTACAGGTCGATGATGACTGCCGTTCCCAGGGGCTCCGAGGTTAGCAATGATAGAGGGGAGTGACCAGGGGCAAGTGGCAGTGGTCCCAGGGCTGGGGGCTGTCAGTGCCAAGCCAGGAGGAAGGAGGGAGAGAGGGCTCTCTGAGCAGCACCACAGGCTGGACCCTGGCGTGACCAGCCCCCTCTGAATTTCAGTTAAAATTTCATAAAGCATAAAAATTCCCCCCTTGTTCACGTCTCAGTGATGGTCCAGAGGCACAGAGGGAGGTGCACCATCCCCACCACCCATCCCCAAGACCTTTCACCTTCCCAAACTGAAACTCTGTCCCTGTTCATCATGAACTGCTGGACCTCCTCCTCCTCCTCCTCCTCCTCCTCCTCCTCCTCCTCCTCCTCCTCCTCCTCCTCCCCCTCCTCCTCCCGTGCCAGGGTTTGAACCCAGGGGTGCTTTACCGCTGACACATCCCCCGCCTCCCCTTTTCTGTTCTTTTATTTTGAGACAGCCTCTTGCTAAGTTGCTGAGGCTGGCTTTGATCCTCCTGCCTCAGGCTCCTGCACTGCTGGGATTAGAGGTGTGTGCCGCCATGCTGTCTGCAAGACTAGGACTATTGCAGGGACCTCGTGAGTGGAGTCCTATAGAACTTGTCTGTGCGTCCACTTTGGGCTACTGTGATTAGGCTTCTGTGAACACGGGAGACCCTGCTTCACTTCTTTTAGGTGAACCTCCAGAGCGCAATTGCTGGTCCACAGTCTCCCCACTTTCCACAGATGCAGACCTCGTGGCTGTCCGGGAGGGCTCCGAGGCCTGCCTGGGAGCCCTGCCTCACCAGTGAGGAGCAGCCACCTCTGACCCAAGCCTGCTGGTTGCTGGACCCAGGCCTTCCCCTGCCCCAGCTTCTCTGTGCCCATTCATTCTAGGTCTTCCAGAAAGTTCTCTGGAATAGGTGAGCCTTGACAGAGACACCAGGGGAGTGTCATCGCCATTCTGCACTGTTCTGATTCATACTTCTGTCACCAAATACGTGGACTTTCCCCCCTACACCAGCCAGTTCTCCACCTCTTGGGACCCCAGCCGGGTGTCCCACAGTCCCCTTAATTCTGACGCCAACTCCCTGGAGTCATTGCAGACCTCCCATCGAGGGCTCTGTTCTGTGACAAGAGGAACCCTCACTTTAGACCCAGTTGCAAATCCAAGGTTGTCACTGGGCTGAAAGTCGAGGGGTCCCACAGCCCCCTCCTCAGGTTCCACAGGTTGCTGGATGGGCCACAGGACGCAGGGAAGAGCTGTGCCAGCTGCCACCGCCGGGTTACAAAGAACCCACTGAGGAACCTCCGAGGCACAGAGGCGCCCAGCTCCCTCGCCCTCCTCTGCACCTGGTGTGTCCACAGCCTGCGGCTCTGAGCCTGTCCTGTAGGGTTCCCTGGGCTCCACGACAAGAGCAAGACCTGGAGAATCCAGGGCCTCGATGAGCAGCCCCGTCTCCAGCCCCTACCCCTCCCTGGAGCCACAGAATTGGTCACTTCCGGCTGGAACATTTAACACCTTCCAGGTCTACTCCTGAGCAGCCTCCTGCTGATCCGAGGGGCATGTGACCATGTTGTGGGAAGGAGCCAGAAAGCAAGGCTGCAGTTAAAGCAGCTGTCTCTGGGCTTTTTGTGACAGTGCCACGCCTGCCCACTGGGGTCCTGCCCAAGCACCGTAGATCAGCTTCTGCTTCATCTGAAGGCCACCAGTGCCCTTCCCAGGCTCTTCTTCTGCCAAGTCCACCCCAAGGAGATTTTGCTCTTTGCACGACAGCCTGGCCAGAGGAGGAAGCTGTTGAAATGTGATCCGCAGGTTGTGGGCCGCAGCCAGGAGGCGTGGGCAGGGGCGCAGGGGCTGAGACTGAAGGCCGCTGCAGAAGGAGTGATGCGGCTGTGTGTTGGGGAGTGCTAAAGGAACTTCCACACCCGAAGGCCAGGTAGCCTAATGGTCGAGGGCACAGTCTTCCCCTGCCTCTGCCCCAAGCCTGGATGTGGCTCCTAACACCTCGATTCCCAGCTTCGGGTCCCTGCACATTGGCCTGTCTAGATTCCAGTGAGCATGTCTTTGATGTGGCCGTGACAGTGCACAAAGGATCTGGGAAGCCCGAGAGGATTCTGCACAATGCCTGGCACAGTGTCACACACAGGAGCCACTCAGCTCACCCCGGTCATGCCCCCAACAAGGTGCGGCAACCCTGCAGCCACGGCCCTGGGCTCCATTTCCTCCATGCCACCTGCTCAGCCCTCTGCCGGAGACCCCTCCTCTACTCCCACCTGCCGCCCTTGCAGACCCTCTCCACAGGCCCCCTGCGGGCTCTGGAGGCTTCGGCCTCCAGGCGGCCCGCGGTCAGGATCTTGGCTTCTCTTGATTGCTTTAAAGTGTTTTGCTGCTGGGAAGCCTCAAGCGGCTCCTCAGAGGGACATAAATAAAGGCAATAACTTGGCCATCGGGAGGCCCACGTGGCGCTTCCATCCGGGACCTGGCATTCTGCGAGGCAGCCCTTGAGACTCAAGCTCCCCACTGTGGTCAGGTGCCTCTTCCCTCTGGGAATGTGCCCAGCCTGGTGCCAGGGAAGGAGTGGGCGGGCCAGCCCTGGGAGGGACACAGAAACAGTGGGAGGCAAGGGAGACGTGACGTGGACAAGAACTTGCTTCATACCCTCCCTCCCTCCCCCACTGCTGCACATCAGCCCCAGGATGGAATGTCCAAGTTGGGTTCCGCAGCTGAGGGAGAGCACCGACCTTAGCTCCAGTCCTGGGTCTGCCCGCTGCCTGGGCCTTGGACAGCTGCCCTGACCTCTGAGCCTCAGTATGCCATGTGCCAAGCAGAGACGGCGCTGTCCCTGATCTGAGGAGCTAGATTCAGCCTACAATCCCTGACACAGGGTCTTGGGCACGCAGCCCTCAGCTTCATCCTGTCTGGATTGTTCTGCACAGAGGTGCAGCCCTGTGCCCCGGAGGCCCTCCTTCCTGCACCCCAACACAGAGGGACCCCTGGCCGCCTTAGGACAGAGATGGGAGGGAACCCTTGACCTGCCTGCAAAGCTCCGGAGCATTTAATTTCCTGACAGGAGGGAGACCTAGAGCTCCGCAGAGGCAGGGATGCCGAGGTGGGCCACCGGGCAGCCGGGCAGCTGCAGTGGGGTGTGCCTGGGACCTGGCATCAAGCTGAGGTTCATTAGACCCTGAGTGCCCAGGCCACTTCTTCTACACTGTTCACCCAGTCCTGGGCCTCTGTCTTCCCTTCTTTAAAAGGCCTTCAGGTGGGGGTGGGGCTGGGGCTGGGGCTCAGTGGTGGAGCCCTTGCCTGCATGTGTGAGGCCCTGGGTTCGATTCTTGGCATTGCATATAAATAAATCAAATAGGGGCTGGAGTTGTGGCTCAGGGGTAGAGCGCTCGTCTAGCACGTGTGAGGCCCTGGGTTCGATCCTCAACACCACATAAAAATATAATAAAGGTATTTGTCCAACTACCACTAAAAAATAAAAAAAATATTAAAAAGAATAAATAAATCAAATAAAGGTCCATTGACAACTATATAAAATAAAGGTAAAAAATACATTAGAAAAAAGGCCTACAGGGGCTGGGGGTGTGGCTCAAGCGGTAGCGCGCTCGCCTGGCATGCGTGCGGACCAGGTTCGATCCTCAGCACCACATACCAACAAAGATGTTGTGTCCGCCGAGAACTAAAAAAAATAAATATTAAAAATTCTCTCTCTAAAAAAAAAAGAAAGAAAAAAGGCCTACAGGTACACTTTCATTACTATTTAATAACAAATTTTTAAAAAAAAAAACAGACAATGCAAGTTGGGCCTTGTGGTGTATACCAGTAATTACCAGTGACTCATGAGTCTGAGGCAAGTGGATTGAGAGTTTAGTGCCAGCATCTTAATGAGACCCTGGCTCAAAAAAATAGAATTTAAAAAAGGGGTGGGGTGCAGCTAGATGGTGAAGCGCCCCTGGGTTCAGTCCCCAGTAATATAAAACAAAACAGAACACACGCCCATGTAAAACAGTTGAAACCGCACAGACATTCACCAAGGTCCCTCAGTTGTGACCCTGTGGCTCCAAGGCACTCCAGGACACAGGTGGAATTTGGGGGCTGCGGGACAGAAGGCAGTGCAGGCAACGGTGAGGAGCAGCGAGGGAGGTGCAGGAAGCCATCCTGACTTCGTCCCTCATGTCCCAGACTCAGGCCGGGCTGGGGCTTGTTTCCCCTGTGCATGGGTTTGCTCAAGCAGTTGTGTGCTGTCCAGGCACAGAGCAGGGAGGAGCAGGACTTGGGGGGCAGCCCTGCAGTGCCCAGAACAGGTCAAGTGCCTCTCCCTCCCTAGGTAGTGCTGAGACAAAGGGGGCTCTCTGACCCTCCTTCCTCCTGCTTCTCCATGGAGTCAAGGACCCGGGAGGCTATCAGAGGATCTGAGTCGCAAGAGCCTGGGACACAGGCCAGAGCCAGTCTGTCCGGGCCACCTTCCCCGAGGCCGTGAGGATGCTCGGCTCCCTTCCAGCAGCACATCTAATGGGGTTTTACACAGGCCTCTGGCGCTGGAATCCATGTCCCAACCCCCTCCCCTCCCCATGTCCGCCCCAAGGTCTTGCCCCCCAGAGCCTGCACCCCCTTTCCTCCCACCCCCATCAGCTGTCCCATTCCACTGGCCAGGACAGGCAGGCGTGGAGGAGTTGGGGCACCTTGCGTGACTGTGCTTCTCCACGACCATCTGAGGCACAGCTCCCCACTTGTCCCGTCTCAGGAAAAAGAAGGAACACCTGAGACAAGGTGTCCCATTGCCTCCATGAGCATTGACCCGAAGGGAGCCTCCTCCCTGATGCTTGCCCCTGGTGTGGGTGAGAAGGAGGGTCTCCAGGATGGCCTGCATGGTGGCACCAACACTGGAAACTGTAGAGACCGGGGACTTACCCTGGATAACGTGTGTCACATAAGGAGTGGCACCCGATGAAAATATCTGTCTGCCTGTCCATTTCCTGACCACTGCCACCTCCCAGTGTGCAGGACAGAGGAACAGGACACGCAGGCACAGTATCTATGATCTCTCTCTCTCTCTCTCTCTCTCTCTCTCTCTCTCTCTCTCTCTCGGATTGAATACAGGGGCACTTAACCACGGGGCCACATCCCCAGCTCTTTTTACATTTTATTTAGAGACAGGGTCTGGCTGAATAGCTTAGGGCCTTCCTAAATTGCTGAGGCTGGCCTGGAACCCGCGATCCTCTTGCCTCCGCTTCCTAAGCTGCTGGGGTCACAGATGTGGGGCACAAAGCAGGCGCTTGTGTTTCTGCTATGTATCAGACCTCCACTGTGAGCAGAGGGAGGGCAGGTGTCTGGGGGCTGCAGTGGGCAGGGGAGAGAGCTGGGTGGGAGGCAGAGCCAGTGGGAGTTTACAGCGTGGGCCCACTACAGACATGCCTGGCTCTTCCATGAACTCTAAAACCTCTGGGAAGCAGGGGCTGTTGGGGTCTCCATTTGCAGTCAAGAGCACCGAGCCTGAGAATAGCTAAGGAACTGGCCCTGGGTCCCAGAGCTCTTCCAAAGGGCCCAGGACCCATACTTGGTCTGCCTGCGCCCCCCCGGGCCTGCCCTCCAGGTGACCAGTTGTGCAGGGGAGCAGAAGGTGTCCCAAGCTTGTCCCTCAGTGGTCATCACCCTTGTGCATTTGCTGGCCACCTGCTGCCCTGCTCTTGGCTCAGTGGGCAGTGAATGCTCTTGTTGGGGTTCTGACAGGTTGGGCACCTTGCGTGCCCGTGCTTCTCCAGGACCATCTGAGGCACAGCTCCTCACTAGTCCCATCTCAGGAAAAAGAAGGGACACCTGAGACAAGGTGAGCCACTGGCGGAGTTGGGGCACCTTGCCCGACACACGTTATCCAGGGTAAGTCCCACCATGCAGGCAAGGGGTCACACCCTGGAGACCCTCCTTGTCACTCACACCAGGGGCAAGCGTTGTTTTTCAAGACCATGTCAGCAGAGGCCTGCCAGGGAAACAGACCCCTGTCCTGTCCAGGGATGGCTCAGGGCTCGCAGGTTGAAAGGGGCCGTGTTTGCATGATTCCCACGCGGCCTGCACCCATCTCTCCGGAAGAGGGAGGCTGGAAAGCGTTGGCAGGGGTGCCGACCACTTGGTTTTTAAAACGAGGCCAAAGCTTTTTACTCACTCCCATAGGCAGAGTGACCTGCTGTGGAGGTTTGGCTGAAACGAGGTAGTGACATCAGTGCTGCTCCCCACCCCTCCTGCCTGGAATCCCCCTGCCACCCCGCAGGCCCTTGGTCTCTGATTTCAGGTTCGCCCCTGCTCTGTTCCACGTCTCCTGCAAGCAGACAAGCGTGAAGCCTGCCCTGGGAGGCGGCATGAATAATAGAACTGAAATCATCCCTGGTTAAAAATATATATTCTTCTTAATAAATATTTTACATACTGTCTTTAGGACACACAGTTTCCCTGACTGAAGAGTTAAAGCAAACCCTGTTATTGAACCCAGTGGAAGCAGGAAAGGCTTAGCCCAGCTCTGCCAAGCGTGTTCCTGTGGCCGCAGCTTGGCTCAAGTCCACCCACGCCGCAGCCACCACTGATACAGGCGGCAGCCACCCTGGAACCGCAGAACCTGCAGCCGGGAGCGGCTTGGAAATTCTCGGGCGTTTTCGTCACCTGTGAATTTTATGCAGGCAGATGGATTATAAAATGCCCTTGGTTAGTGAGGCTTGGAGTCCAGACAAGTCCAAAGCAGGCGCTTGGGTTTCTGCTATGTATCAGGCCTCCGCCGTGAGCAGAGCAGGTGTCTGGGGGCTGCGGTGGGCGGGGAGAACGCTGGGTGGGAGGCAGAGGCAGTGGGAGTCC
This sequence comes from Urocitellus parryii, assembly GCF_045843805.1. Lineage (NCBI taxonomy): Eukaryota > Metazoa > Chordata > Mammalia > Rodentia > Sciuridae > Urocitellus > Urocitellus parryii. The sequence goes on along the minus strand of NW_027554054.1, from coordinate 1,519,197 downwards.
ACAGCACTGGCCCATTTCAGAAAACTTTGCAAACACAGAACAATCTTGAAGGTCTGCACTAATTAGGACATGGCATGATCTAGAAATGTCAAACGGATTTGAATTGTCTGCAGATGTATCTTGATGCTCTGACCCCACCTCCTTCGCCAGGGGCCTCCCCTGGAGGGCAGGGGCAGGCAGGAAGTGCTGGGGGATTCCCAGCAAGCAGACCCCTTGCAGGTGACTTCCTTCTGCAGCTGGAGAGGCTGGAAACTGGGTACTGGGGGTACAGGGTGCTGGGCCAGGACCGAGGGCCACACGAGGCTCCAGGGCCCACGTCTCAGGTGGGCGCCTCTGTCTGGAGCCACAACCCCACTGTTGAGTCAGCTTTTCAGTGCTGTGACTAAAAGGACCCGATCAGAACAACTGTAGAGGAGGAAAGTTTATTTCAGGGCTCTGCTTTTGGAGATCACAGTTTGCAGAAGGCAGGCTCCATTCCTTCGGGCTCTAGATGAGGCAGGACATCAGGGTGGAAGAGTGTGGCAGAGGGAAGCAGCTCACACGATGATCAGGAAGCAGAGTCAGACTCCACTCACCAGATACAAAATATGTGCCCCAGAGCGACGCCCCGAGGAGCACTTCCTCCAGCCACACCCCAGCTGCTTCCAGCCACCACCCAGTTAATCCCATCAGGATTGATTAGCTGATTGGGTTAAGGCTATAACGCAATCATTCCTCCTCCAAACCTTCCTGCGTTGTCTCACAGGTGAGCTTTTGGGGACACCACATCTAAGCGGTAACACCTACATCCCAGCTGTCCTGCTGTGGGCCCGTGTGGCTTCCTTGGACTGAGCACAGAGGCCCCTCTGTGAGGACCTGCTCGGAGGAGAGGCCACCGTCTCCCTCTGTGCCCGGCAAACCTTGAGGATATTCAGGTTTAGAAGCCAGCACCTTGGGCGGCATGCAGGGCTGCAGGTTTGTCTCCTCTCCCTGGCCTGGCGCTGGCCTGGCAGAGGGCTGGTGGGCATGTGGACCCTTGGGTGGACCCTCGGGGGGACGCTCCGATGGGACAGGCGTGTGTGTTAGACTGCGGTGGTGGAGTCGGTCACGGAATGCAGTGGGGGCTGTCACCACTGTGGTTTCAATGATGCTCAGGTAGGTGGTGACCTGTTTGATCCTCACCTCTCCTGCCGGAGGTACCCCAGCTCCTGAATTCCTGACTCTGGAAAGACTGGGTTTAGGAGCCGGGAAGGAGAGGGACTCTCCCAGACCCATGGAAGATGGACAGTGGAGGCCACAGAGGAGGGGCCAGGCCTTGCCCACATGCGCAGAGGCTTCAAGGAGGATGGTTGCCGGGAACCGTGTGGAAGGCTAGGAGGTCTCCCGCGGCCCCTCCAACAAGCCCACGCTCCTGCGCTGGTCCCCAAGCTCAGTCTGCCCCTGGGTCCACTAGGCACCTGCTCTGGCGCACAGGCTCGGGCTTGGCGGGGAAAACAAGTCCAGGGTAAAACACAAACGTGAAAAGGGCTGGGGTCGTGGCTCAGCGGTAGAGCACTCCCCTAGCACGTGTGAGGCCTGGCTCCATCCTCAGCACCACATAAAATACATATATAAAATAGAGATATTGTGTCCATCTGCAACTAAAAATATTTTTTTAAAAATGTGGGGAAAATGAAACAAAAATGAAGGCATAAAATTACATCAACAAAGGGATATTTAAAAAATCCACGCCACCTAGCTGTACTTGTTTTAGTTTTTTTGGTTTTTTTTTGTTTTGTTTTTTTTTTTTGACCAGGTAAGGGGAAATTATGAGATGTTTTCATTTCTCTGTGATTGCACAAACTCTTAAAATATTAAACTATTGCTTAATAATTGATTAAAACTAATCTCAGTGGGAGCCAATCACCCATTTGGCAGGATCTCGTTAAACTTGTAGGGGCTTTTAGCTCCCCTTGGCTCCTAACCTTTCCCTTGTCTGATTCATTCAGGGATCAGCAGACGTCCTGCCTCTGTGTGATTGGGAGGTTGTGCCGTGGCCAGCTGCACGGAACTGGATTCAGAGAGAGGAAGCGTCCAGGGACGTCGCGTCTGAAGGGTGGTGGGGAAACAGGAGGATGGCTGGTCAACTCTAAGACTCGGACGGGAATCAGAGCAGCCTGCAGCCCTCAGACCCGCTCAGCTCGTCTGGCCTGAGTCTGTCCACACGGTGACGTGTCCCCTGCCCCTCCACTTTTTCCAGGATCACTGAAGACATTAAGCCACGTGGATCAGAACACAGGCTCGGCATCAGAGGTTCAGAACTTGCCGGCTGGATACTTCTTGTACGGCTTGAGCAAAGGTTGTCCCCCTCTCTGCCTCAGTTTCCTCATTTCTACAGCGCGGATGGCACGTGTAGAAAGGCACAGGCAGGTCCGCTGCATTCCCGCACTGTTGCTGGGCAGGGCTTGACATGCATTCATTCTGCTTACTAAGGGCTCAAGGGGGTCTCTGGATTCAAAAACGACTTGGGGGCTGGGATGTAGCCCAGCCTTCATGGGGCCCTGGGTTCTATCTGAAGCACCGCTACCAAACCAGACAAAAAACCTGCTTAGGATTTTAGGGGCCTGAGAAGAGGGGGCAGTTATATGAACAACTGAGGCTTCCAGCACTAAGCACCGCCTCCAAGAACACTTGTACACCTCTGTCCTCAGCAGGACTCTTCCCAATAGCTAAAAGGTGGAAGCAACCCAAATGTCCACTGACAGATGAGTGGATAAACACAATGCCATCTTCCCAGGACTGAGGTACAGCTCAGGGGCAGAGCACTTGCCTAGCATGCAAGAAGCCTTGGGTTCTACGTCAGTACAGGGGTGGGGGGAAAGTGGTTAATCCATACAATGGATTATTACTCAGCCTTAAAAAGGAAGAATGGTGCCTGTGATCCCAGTAACATGGGAGGCTGAGGCAGGAGGATAACAAGTTCAAGGCCAGCCTGGGCAACTCAGCAAGACTCTGTCTCAAAATAAAATAAAAAAGGCTGGGGACATAGCTTAATGATAGAGTGTGCCTGAGTTCAATCCCCAGCTCCAAAAATAAAAATAAATAAGCAAAGGGCTGGAGATGCAGCTCGGTGGCAGAGCACCTGGATTCAATCCCCAGTCCCACAGAAGGAAAAAAAAAAGAAATGTTCTGTTGACTCCCTGCAGTGGTCGATGAGGACTTTGCTCATTCAGTTTATTACTCTGTTTTTAGTTCTTCCATGGATGACCTTCTAACTGGGACCTCTGTCCTGGGTCTGGCCTCCGGGATCACCTTCTTGCTCATACCCAGGCTTTTGTCCAGTCCTGGTGAGTCTTGTGGGGCAGGGCGTGTGGGGCAGGGCTGGGCACCGGAGACTGTGTGCTCCAGGGCAGTGGGCAGAGCCCTGGAGACCAGAATCGCAGTGGCTTTGGGGGTCCCCCATCACCCAGACCTAGATGCCTCCATTTCCAGGCAGGGAGGCGGGTCCACACCCACAAGGAAGTTAATGGCCAGCACCCAAATGTCCCAAGTCAAGAACCCAGGCCCGTCTGCAGGGCCTCAGCCGCCGCCCCAGTTCCCTCCACCCTCCGGCTGTTGCTCTGAGAGGCCTGCAGCCCTCTGTGTCTGAGACCCCGTCTGCATTTACCACACTCACGCCCCAGGGCTGCTACAAGCAGCTTTGCCACAGTCCAACAGCTCAAGCTCGCTCGCTCCCCCCCATCTCTCTCTGTCTCTCTGTGTCTGTCTGTCTGTCTGTCTGTCTCTCTCTCCCCCCACCTCTCAGAGCAAAGGTGGGAGGCTGAGGCAGGAGGATGGCTTCAGTCCAGGGATTTAAGGCCAGCCTGGACAACATAGCAAGACCCTGTCTCAAAATCACAACTACAAATATTAAACACAGAGAAAAGCTCAGAGAGAAAGTGATCTAAATCTGGAGGGTTATGGGCAATTACCTCCCGTAATGAGCAGTGAACAGACTGTAGATTCCTTGCCATCAGGCGCCACCAGGTCAATTTTTATTTTTTTAAACTGGGGATTGAACCCGGAGGCCCGCTCCACTGACCTACATCCCAAGCCCTTTATCCATCGATTGATTTATTTACTTTTGAGGCAGGGTCTTACTAAATTGCCTGGACTGGCCTTGAACTTGCCATCCTCTCGCTTCAGCCTCCTGAGTCCGTGGGGTTACAGGCGTGGCCACGGCACACCCTCTTCATTCTGTAGGTGAATAAGGGAACGTGGAGCTTGCAGTGGTAAAACCCAGCACACGTTATTTACACGTTATTCAGTGGAAAACATTAACTTTCCCTAGCGTCAGGGCTGGAGCCACCAGGAGGGCCAGGCTCTGCAGACCGGAGGGAGGGCTGGCCTGTTCAGTGGACGTCAGGGGCTGGGACCCAGGTGGCTGCAAGGCCTTATCACCTGAGGTCTCTCGGCAAGAGTCACAAACGGGGAACTCCACCTGCTCCAGATGCTCCTGAGCTTCTCACTGAGGCCGTGCCCTGAGGCTTGGCTTTGCCAGCAAACACAGGCCAGACCCCTCTGGGGAGCCTCACAGTCCCCGGTTTCCTGTTGTCCCAAACAAGGCAGCCTCCTGATGAGCAGGAGGTGTGAGCCTCCCCAGGCCTGGGAGTCACGTCTGGGAGGCCGAGGCAGGCGGGCAGGCACACAGACCTGCTTGGGAAGGGATGCAACGGCCACTCCGAGTCCAGAAGGGTTGGGGCTTTTCTCACGTGCTGCCGTTCAGTGTCATAGCGCAGAATTTTCATGTAGGGTGGCCTTCTGTCCATCCTGTCCCTTCATTTTAGACAGAAAGCAAGAGATCTGGGAAGGACAATCCCAGCCACTCTGTGGCTCTCTGGGGTACCCTGGTGGCTTGTCAGGCAGAGTGGCTGCATTAGTCCGGGTTCTCCAGAGAAATCAAAAACAGTGCGCTGGCAACACACAGATGGGTCTTCTTAAAAAGAACCTGCGCACCTGGTCACGGAGCTGGCAAGTCTGGATCTGCAGGGCAGATCTGCAGAAGTGGATGTTTCAGTCTTGAGATCGAATGCCGACTGAATTCCTTCCTCTTCTGGGAAACTCAGTCTTTGTTCTTCAGGGCTTCATCTGATTGGATGAGGCCCACCCACACAGAAAGGGATCATTTTACACAATCTACTGACTTAAGTTAAATTCATCTAAATAACACCTTCATGTAAATTTCTAGATTGCTCTTTGACCAAATAACTAGGTACCATATCATGGGCAAGTTGACACACAAAATAAACCCTAACAGTAGTGCCGTCTGCTCCTTCTGGGACATTTGGTACCCCGGCCCCTCCCTCTTCAGTACCAGCAGTGTCCCCATCATGTAACAATCAAAAACAAGCTGCCACCCCACTTCTGCATGACTTCTGGGGGTGCAGAGCTCTCCTGGGTGAAAGGCATTCATGAAGGGGCCAGAAAGCCTGGCGTCCACCTAGGACCCTAGGCTCTGCCTGGCTTCTCTGCTCAGCCGAGTGTTGAACATCTCAAGCTAAGGGGACGGCTTCCCCCCGTCCTCAAGAGAACAGTGGGTACTGGACTGGGGATGAGGCTCAGTGGCAGAGCAATTGCCTAGCATGCGGGGGGCCCTGGGTTCAATACAGAGAGAGGAGGGAGAGGGGCGTGGGGAGTCCTGAGCCCACAGTGGGGCCTCACTGGACATCTGGGTCTAACTTGCCTGATGTCCAGTCCGTGGGTCCCCAGCTCTGGCTGCCTTTGATGAACAGCCTCAATAATGGGTTTGGAAACTGGCCCAGAAATCAGAGATTTCTGTAATAATTAGAGATCATTTGGGGTCCAGCTCCTGGGAGCTGTGGGAGGCTAAAATAGAACTGTCTCATGGCGTTCCCAAAGTGAAAAACCGGGATATTAGGATTCTGAAGGCTACTGAGTCCCTGCTGATCCCCGGTGCCTGTCCTTTCTAAAGGGTGATGTATGCGACTCAGCCTCAGGGCTGGTGAAGTGGGGACCTGTTTTTTAACCCTTGATATTTACCCACTTTGGTCAGTTCACCAATCCCCAGTCTCAGGTTCACTGAAGTAAATGCTATGCCCTTTTCATAGAGCTGTCACTGTGTCCCCACCTCCTGTCCTCCAGTGAGCCCTGCAGTGGGGCCTGCTGGCACGTGGGGCAGGGCGGTGCTTGCTGTGACAGTCACCCCCTTCCTTCCGGTCCTGAGCCCCATCCCGGGGCGGGGGTCAGCTCTGTGCTGGGTGGACATGCAGCACTCTGCCTCCAGCTGCAGGCCGCTGTGGTCGGGCTGGATGATGCCCAGCGTGGGAAGGAGGGAAGGGGACAGAGGCCTGTGAGCATGGGTTCCTGCTCCTCCTCCAGCTGGCCCCACCCTTACCACCTCCTGGCCCCCATCCAAAGGGAGAGGAGGCCCAGAAAGGAAAAGGGGGAAGGGCCCCTGGGGCTTGCTTCCCGCGTCACCAAGTGACAGGCCTGAATCCCAGTGATCACCCAGTAATCTGCTGTCCAGGGCACTTCCATCAGTGGTCACCAGGTCGGATGCTTCCTATGGATGGTGTCACCTAGGAGGGTGAGGTAGGAGGCCGCAGCCCACCTGCCCTCCCCCTCTCCCTGTTCCTCTCTCTCCCTGTTCCCTTCTCTCCGTCAACTAGACCCGGAGTGTGTCTTAAAAACGTGGCTTCGGTGGGTAAAGCACCAAGTCAGATGTCAATCTCTCAGTTCAGACGTGTTGAAAGGCTCGGTTCAGACCAGAGTTCCACTCGGTCACTTCCGCACTGTCCTCTCTCTGTAGAGTTGTGTGGACAACAGCCCCTCAATGCTCTGACTTGGTTGTTCGATTGAATCAGGGAAGCAGGTCTTCAAGCGGATCTGTGACCCACTCATCCAGGACAAGGGTCCAGAGCTCAGGGGCAGCCCCTGACCCTGTGGCTCCGAGGAGACCTGTAGAAGAAGGCCTGCGACCATCACCTCCTGGCTACGGGGACGGCTTCTCTAACAGAGCCTCTGCTGTTCTGTTCCCACCTCTGAAGAACCCAGAAAGTGCCCTTCCTTCTAGAGGATCCGTCAAGAGATTTCGTGAATCAATGAGCTTGCCTGAAAACAGAGTGTGAGTTTGAAGGAAGACAAGGGCTCCTTTTGCTGGTATGATTCTAGGTAGGTAGTCAAAGAACTTTTATTTATATCATCTAATTTTATTCTCACAACAGTCTTATGGGATTAGTAGAAAAAGAACTACCCCTACTCCATTTAACAAAATAAGTTACAAAACTAGTGAGTGGTGGGACCCTGACATGGATTTCTGCTTCTTGGCCATGGATTCATCTACTCATTATTTTATGCATCTGTTCATCCATCCATCCACCAATCCATCCATTGACCCATCCATCTACTCATCACCCCTCTGCCCCATTCAACCATCCACATTTCTATTCATCCACCCATCCACACATTCACCCCTGTACTGACTCACTCATTCACTCATTCATCTATCCACCCATTCATTCACCTACCCAACCATTCATTCACCTACCCACCCATTCATTTACCTACCCAACCATTCATCCACCTACCCAACCATCCATTCCCTACCTGTCCATCCATTCTTCATCCCTCCATCCCCACCCACCCATTCTACATGCATCTGCCAGACCCATGACTAAGCACTGGAGGACAGAGGGGACCTTGATTTTCAAAGAAATCCCAGCCCAGGGGGTTGTGTGGCCCCTGTATGACCCGGGGGCAGCTTATTTTCTCCTCAGAAATTCACCCTCAGCCTCTTCTCCCAATAGTAGCTGGGGGACGGGCAAAGGCCAGGGCACCTGTAACAAACACCTGTGGCTGGTTGGGGGCGTTGGTGTGACTGCAGGTAACGAGGCTCTGGGAAAGCTCCCACCCCAGGAGCCCCAGGAGCCCGGGGCCCGATGCTAAGTGCTGAGCCCTGTCGGATGTATCCCCAGTTCTGGGAAAGCCCGTGGGAGAATTTCTGTCTCCCTCAACACTGAGGATGAGGCTGGGCAGTGCCCGCAGGCTGAGGGCCAGCATGGTGTGACAGCTGTTTGCCTTGCAGATCGCACCCCCAGGCCTTGGGAGCTAAGGCTGTGGGGAACCAGATCATAAAAACCCACTCACAAGAGACTGAACGGTGAACCTGAGCCATGTGCTTCTGTCCAGTAGTGGGGGAGGTCCAAAGATCCACAGCTGCACATGCATGACCTAGTGTAAGCCTCTCACAGAAGGCGCTGGAGGGACTGTGGCTGAGGCTCACTGTCCAGGCAGAACTGGACTTGAGCTCAGGTCCAGGACTCCTTCCCAGCTTTCCTCCCTCTCCATGTGGCCCAGTGCCCCCCCCCCATAGCCTTGGCACTCAGGGCCCAAACTTAGCTGGAAGACCCTGGAATCCATGAGACTGCCTGTCCCCTGGGGACCAAATTAGAGGCGGAACTGGGACCAGACAGCGTGCCAGCAGCACACACTTGTGATTCCTGGGTACCCAGAAGCAAACAGAGCAGGTGGCCGACTTCTGCACTTCAGCAGCCAGGGAAAGGCAGGCTGGGCTCGGCAGGAGAATGGGGCAGGAGCGGGGAGCAGGTGCTCTCGTGGCGAAAGCTCGGGACCCTCCTGCTGGAAGGGCAGAGTGGTGGAGAGTGGCGAGGCCCCACTGCACGTGGGCTCTGTGTTGCGAGTCGGAGGCTGGGCGTGGGGTGGGTGCAGAACGTGAGGACTCATGGAGAGAGCCATCAAGGAGTCTGCCCGAGACGTCGGTGGGGTTCCGGGAGAGAACTGTCTTGCCGGCTTAGAAACTGCTGCCCGCAGTCACTGTGCATGGCTCTGGAGCAGACTGTCCCCAAATTTAGTGACTCAAGACATTTTTACTTGTCATCTCACCGTTTTGGTCAATCAGAATCTTAGTGTGACATGGGTCCCTCTGGCCCTGAGCCCTTCACGAGGCCACGTGATCCCAGGGCTCCAAGGGCCAGGCCCTTCCTCCAAGTGCATGTGTGTGGCTGCTGACAGGACCCTGCTCCCCAGGCTGCTGGACAGAGGGCTCCCTGAGTCTGGGTCCCAGGTAGGTGCACAGAGCACCTCACAGGACAGGTGAGTCCCATCCAGGCCATCTGGTGGCAGGAGAGCCACCTTCCTGCAGGAGCCCCTCAGCCCCCTGGTCCTCCTCCACTGTCTCTGCTCACTGGCTTTCCCTCCTTCTTCTCCCTGACACATCCTCCCTGCTCAAGTGCCCACCTTCCAGCTGACCAAGGCTCCTGTCACTGAGCGCGTGCAATAGCAGGTCTGCCGCTAGCAGGGTGGGTGGCTTTTTCTAGGCAACAGGAGGCCTGGGCCCACTCTCTGTCCCCAGTGTTTCTCCAGCCTGCCCCACAACCTGCCTCCAGAACTCTTCCATCTTCCCAAACCAAAGATCCATTCCCATTGAATATGACTCCCATTCTCCCTCCCCCAGGCCCTGGCAACCCCCATTCTACTTTCTGTCTCATGAATTTGATGAGTCTAGGGACCTCCTTAAGAGGTCCCTAAAACACACTGTTTTTTTAGTGCTAAGGATGAACCCAGGGCCAATGCTCTGCCCCCGAGCTGCACCTCAGCCCTGCCTTTCTTTCTAAGGCTGGATGATATCCCCTCGTGTGGATGGGCCAAGTCTGTGTGTCCAGTCACCCACGGGAGGACATCTGGGTGGTTGTGCAGAGTGCTGTTGTGAACGTGGGTGGGCACACGTGGGTCCAGGACTGGCCACTTTGGGAGGGCGCCGAGAAGGGGAAAGGTGTGGAGGGCAGGAAGACCTGTCCTCTGGAGGGGTGCAGGGCTGGAGGGGCAGTAGGGGTGAGTGGAGAGCAGCAGGGCAGTTGCTCTCCCTGCAATGAGGCTTGATTGTCTCTCACTGTTTATGGGGTCACTTGGGTGCCATAACCCCTCCTGTCCCTGACCTGACTGTTCCTTGGTGCCAGGACCAAGTCTTCCCCTTGTCTGGAGCCTCCTTGGTCCCAAGTTCAGGCAGATCTGGGGAGACTCAGGGCTACATAGCACAGCTGAGGCCAACCAAACCCAGACCTGCTTACTCTTATTCTAGGTTGTGGAGGGCTCAAGTCCACCTACACCCTGGTGAGAAGGAGGCAAAGGCTGGCCCAACAGGAAAGGTCACGGTCCACAAACAAAGAACGTTGAGAGAGGACGGGGCCTGTACTGCCCGGTGCAGCACTCCCCTGTGCGCCGGCCAGCTGGTTCTATGTGAGGGCATGTGGAGCTCCCAGAGGTCACCTGGCTGAGTGCAGCTCGGCCACATTTTGGAGGGGCAGATATTGGCACAATAACGATGGGTCACCAGTGGCTCTGATTCAAGTCCTGGCTCGTGGGCAGGCGATAGCAGCGGCTCGAGGGGGAGCCCAGCCCAGCCAGCACGTTCCTAAGCTCCGGATTCATTCCCTGTAGATGTCTGTGGGCCGCAGCAGGTCTCAAGGCTGGACAGGAGTGGACAGGCCTGCACTGAGGGGTCAGGGATGATGTCCAAGCTCTGTGGCAAAAGCCACAAGTCACAAGACAGAGAGCAGGGCCACCAAGAGGGGGCAAAGAACTGGGTCAAATCTGCTGCTTTTCTGGAATGTTCCAAAAGAAGCTGGATGGCCACTGCTCCTCCTACCCCAGGAAGGGGGACGTTTTCCTACTGTGAGTTTCTCTGATTCCAATTCTGAAGTTCTGTGACTCCCGATCAATGGCCAGCCAACAGAATCTAGTTCGTCCCAGTAACCCGAGGGGCCCTCTTGTTCACTCCTGAGTCCCCTACAAATTCACCTCCCACCGCCAAGGTTTACTAGGAAATAAACAAGTCTGGGGGCTGGGGCTGCAGCTCAGTGGTGGAGCGCTCGTCTGTGTGAGGCCCTGGGTTCCATCCTCAGCACCACATAAAAATAAATAAAGAAAATAAAGGTATTGTGTCCAACCACAACTAAAACAATATTTAAAAAAAAAAGTCTGAGGGCTACGGGAGTCGGCAGAGCCCCAGGAGCTGCATGGGATGTGCGTGGATGGCAGCGCCTGGGAGGAGGCTGGCTCTGAAACCCTGCCCGGGTTGCGGCGGTGGCCGTTGGTCTGGCGGGTCTGGCTGTGTGTTGTGGATTGTGCCGAGAGTTCCTTGCTCTTGGCTTTTCTGTGAAAGGCCTGGATTACTGGAGAAAATCCAGCTCACGTGTGTGCAGTGGCAAAGCAGGCCTGTTTATCTTTGGTTTTTACATGCCTCACGGATCTCCTGAGGTTTGACTCTAAGTAGGATTTATGTCTCCCCAGATGTGAGGAACAAACTGAGAAGCCTCATCAGGCTTGCAGGAGACGGTGCAGCCTGCGTGGGTCTTGCTGTAAGCTTAATGGGGATTTCAGAGAGAGGTGTGTGTGTGTGTGTGTGTGTGTGTGTGTGTGTGTGTTTTAATTAAAGGGAAAAAACCCACCTTAGTGTTTGGCCATGTGAAAATCTTCCACAATGTTAAGTGTTGCTGACAGCAGACGCGTGTGGCTGTCACGGACTGCGCTGGCCCTGGCTGAGCCCTGAGCTGGAGATCTGTTCTCTGTGCCAGAGGAGGCACACCAGGGGAGACTCAGGATTTCACAGATGTGTGTGCAGAGCAGTGTTCTTAACCAGGGCTAGAGTTGGTCCCCCAGGGGCATTTGGCAAAGTCTGGGGACATTTCTGGTTGTCATAATTGGGAGGTGGCAGGTGAAACTGGCATCCCATCCAGTGGGCAGAGCCCAGGGGCACTGCTGGGCATGCTACAGGACCCAGGATGGCTCAGAGCAAAGCATCATTTGCTCAGAATATCACTCTGCCTTGGAAAGGAAGGACATTCTGAGGACAGAATGGTTTGAATGTGTCCCTCCGAAGTTCAGATGTGGGAACTTGAAGGCTACTGTGACGGTATCGAGAGGTGGGGCCTGAGGTGACGTAAGTCCGAGAGCTCCTCTCCTGGAGGGGGTTGTCTTTATGAAAGGGAGCCATCTTGGAAGAGAGAGCAGCCCTCACCAGACTCGGAACCTGCAGTACCTTCACCCTGGACTTCCCAGCCTCCAGGGCTGTGACGAATGGATTTCTGTTTTTTAAAAGATTACCCAGACTGTGGTGTTTTGTTACAGCAACACAAAATAGGCAATGCTATGGCATGGAGGGATTTGAAAACAAGGTGGAATACGCCAGACCCAAAAGATGGATATTCCATCCTTCCACTGAGTGTGAGATCTCTAGAACAGTTGAACTCACAGAGACAGAAAGGGGAGTGTGTGTGTGGCCAGGGGCTGGGGAGAGGGAGTTGTTTAGTGGGGACAGGTTTTCAGCTTGGGAAGATGAAGGAGTTGTGGAGGTGGATGGTGGAGATGGCTTCACAACCATGTGAATATGCTTAATGCTAATGAACTCTACACTGAAAATGGTAATTTTTTTTAATATTTATTTTTTAGTTGTAGTTTGACACGGTACCTTCATTTATTTTATTTTTATGTGGTGCTGAGGATGGAACTCAGGGCCTTGCACATACTAGGTGAGCACTCCATTGCTGAGCCACAACCCCAGCCCCAAGATGGTAAATTTTGTGTTATACATGTTTAACCACGATTTTAAAACATGCTAAAATGTAAGAAAAAAAAAGAGGGCTAGGGTTATAGCTCAGTGGTAGAGAGCTTGCCTGGCACGAGTGAGGCATTGGGTTCAATCCTCAGCACCACATAAAAATGAATAAATAAAGATATTTTAAAAAGAATAAGAATGATTTGCTCAAAACATTAGTAGTGTCGAGGCTGAGAACTCAGGTACAAGTTGTATGTGACAAGGTGTTGTCTTAGTTCATTTATGCTGCTATAACAAAATACCTGAGACTGGGTAGCTTATAAAGAACAGAAACCCATTTCTTAGAGTTCTGAGACTGGGACACCCAGTCCCAAGATCAAGGTACAGCAAGTTGGGTGTCTGGTGAGAGCCTGGTGGCACTTCCAAGATGGCAGCTTGTTTTAGAGGGGGTCCTTGTGTGGGAGAGGAACAGAACATCCTCTCTCCAGCCCTTTTGTAAGGCCCCCCGTGTTAGGAAAACCAAACTCTGCCCGCTGTTTCCATGCTGCAGTCAACACAGAAGAGCTCTGTGACCCTGCAGCAGCGGACACCTGCTGTCCTCTGATCCAGGCCAGTTCTGACACCATCTGCGTGGAACAGCGTCAGAGCCCATAGGCCCCAAGACTGCCCGCCTGCAGAAGCAGGTCACAAGTCCCAGGTTGTGCTTCTAACCCACTGGCTCTAAATGGAGAGTGCCAACATCTCCTCTTCAGGTCCCTCAATTTGCTGGAGTGGCTCACAGAACTCAGGAAACACTTCTTTTTACCCATTGATTTCAAAGCACATTACAGAGGATAGAGAGGCCTAGGGCAAGGCATGGGGGTGCAGGTCAGAACCTCCTGTGTTCAGCTCTCCTGAAGCTCCCGAGGCTGTCCTTGGGGTTCACGGAGTCTTTGCGGGACATCTGGTGCCAATCGATGGGGGAGGGCTTCAGCATCCTTCCCTCCTGGGCACTGGGCCATGAGAAGAATATTGCGAGCTAACTGGCAGATGAGGTGAGTTGGAAATGTTTTTACGGACAGCAAAAGGCGAAGGCAGACTGTTTCCACTCCAGCTTCCATGACCTGCCACGGGCAGGGAGTGATGAGCCAGGATCCATGGAAGAAATCCACAGAACACACCACGACATCAGAGGCTGACCCTGCTCACGAGGCTCTCGTGACCTCGTCCCCATTTTTTTTTCCGTGTTGGGATGGAATCCAGGACCTCACACAGGCTGGGCAAATGCTCTGCCACCAAACTGCATCCCCAGTCCTTACTCACCTCCGAAAGGCCCACTTCTTAACGTTATCACATTGATGATTGGATTTGCACAGAGATTTTTGCCGGGACACTGTCATTCAAACTGTAACACCAGTCTGGCTGGTATGAGTAGCTACGACGACCGTGCTTGGCCAAATATCACAACATACAGCAGTTCCCCAAAGTCTCCCCTCCTGCCCCACTTGTACCCACAGGACCTGCAATCCCCACTCCAATGACAGGTGCCTGAGTCAGGGTTCTCCTGAGGCACAGGCTGATGGAAGATGTATGTCGATATGTGCTCAGTATGCAGTCGTGGAGGCGGAGAAGCCCACAGGCTGCCTGCAGGCTGCAGATTCTGGATGCCAGAGGCCTTGGAACCAGGCAAGCTGATGGTGTAAACTGAGGCTGAAGGCCCAAGAATCCAGAGGTCATGGTGCAAGTCCTGGAGTGCAAAGGTCAGAGATGTCTGAGGGCCCAAGAGGTGTCCCAGCTTCAGGACAGACAAAGGGATCCTTCCCACTGCATTTTCATTCCATCCAGGCCGCAGCTGATGGGACAGGTGAGCCACAGTTAGGGCAGATGGTCCCACCCACACTCAAGTCTCCCCTGTGGACGCCCTCCCAGACGCACCCACAAGTAACGCCGACCAGTTCTCTAGGAATTACTTAATGGACTCAAGTTGACATGCACAATTAACCATCATGACTTGGGTTGACCCATGTCCCCAAGGAGCTGTGCATGAGCTCGACCTGCAGGAGGTCACCAGGGAAGGCTCTCATCTTCCTGCTGGCCAGCTGTGGCTTGATATTCTACCCCAGGACCTCCCAAAAGACAGCCTCCCCCATCAGGACATTCAGAGGAGAGCCAGGGACCATGTCCCTGTGCTTCTCAGGACATGCCCAAGCTGTCACTTGACACTGTGCCATACTGTGCCACCTGGTCCCAAAGCAGCCCAGAAACGCCCCCTGCCCTGCCCATCTCCTGCAGCAGATGTCCACTCCACCTGACCGCCTGTGCTCCACTGCACACTGCAGAGCCACCTTCTGCTCACACCAACATTAATCCCCACCTCTTATCACCAGACTGTCCCCTCCTAGATGAGTCACCACCCTAGCCCTGTACGTGGCTGTAGAGCACAGAGACACAGGGGTGGTCCAACTCCAGAGGGTGGTAGGGATGCCCACCCATGGGCCCTGGGTTTTCAGTGCCTGAGCCGGGAGCTTGAAATTGCTCTTGGGTCCCCTTGGCCTCCACCTCCAGCCAATCCCCCGTGGATTCCACCTCAACTGTTCTCAAAATAGCCCACGCCCCACCTGTTCTCCCCTCCCACCTCAGCCCAGGGCTAGGCCGGCATCAGTTTATCTGGATCACCTTGGAGACCCCTAAACGGTTGTTGCTGTGGGAGGTGGGACTGCTTTGTCTTGGGGATGTGGGAGTGATGGTGGCGGAGGGCCGGCCTCGGCTCCATGTTAGAGCCTAGCCCCAGTGACCCCCGCCTCCTGGCTGTTCTCTGCTCATGGCACTGGCCAGAGAAGCCCCTTGGAGAACGCAGTGGACCCTGCGTGATTCCCTGCAACTCCCCTTCCCTACAGGCTGCCCCCTCTCTAGCCCACATGCCTGCCCCTCTCCAAGCGGTCACCAGCATCCTGAGCCTTCTCTTTCCTTCCTCAGGGCTTCCTGAAAACTGCTCTCTTCCCCAGTGCTGAGTGGATAGACATCATTTCCTCAGACCCCCCCCATTTGGGGTGAGGAGTCCCTTCCTGGGGTCCCTGGCCTTGTCACACTGAGCTGTTGTTGGAGGCCTATTGTCCCTCTCCCTTCTAGACGGGGACCATATCCAGTTGATGGGATGTGAGTCTCCCAAACACCTGGGCTCAGCCTGTTCTAGAAGTTTCCATTTCCGTGTTCCAGCCATCGGTTCCCCTTTGGTCACTCATCCAACAATCGTGACCCTGCGGCGAAGGCAAGAGAAGCGCAGATCACGGCCACCGGCCCACCCTCCCTCACTGGTTCCCTCTCACAACAAACGGAAGTGGGAGATGGGCCGGGCAGCAGTGAGGGTGGTGCAGGGAGATGAACAGGAGAGGGGGACAGGGCAGTGGGTCGTTGGGGCACCCGGAGAAGGCTTCTCTGCATGGCAGCGCGAGCGGCGACCCGGAGGACTGGCAGAAGAGCTCGTGGGTATCTGGGAGCAAGTGCCCAGGCCTGGAGGTGGGAGGAGCTTGCCTGGGTGTCCCCAAAGGGGTGAGGAGGCCAGTGTGGCCGGAGCTCGGTGGGCAGTGGAAGGTCAAGAGTTATGGGTCAGATGCTGTTGGCCTGGGGGTGACAGTGATGAGCCCTGAGGATCCCTAATCTGATTTTAGCTTTCAAAAAAGTATCAGGGCTGAGGCTGTGACCCAGTGGTAAGGCGCTTGCCTAGCACATGCGGGGCACTGGGTTTGGCCCTCAGCACCACGTAAAATAAATGAATAAAGTCAAGGTATTTTGTTCATCTAAAAAGATGTATCTTTAAAAAGCACTGAGGACTGAGGACACGGCTGACTCCCCTCTCCCGCAGGCCAGGACAGGGTGGCGCCAAGGTCAGGATGAGGGTGGTGTCTTTCTTTATTTATAGCCTTCCACCTGGGTCTGGTTACACTGAGGTCTCAGCTAGGGCCCGGGGTTACGAGCCAGGGGTTCAGTGGGTGGTTGTGGCTGTGCTGAAAGGCTGGAGGAGGAGGGAGCCTGGGTGTGCCCTCTGAGTGGCAGACTGAGACCCAGACATGGGGCATGGTGAGGCTGTTAGCCTTGGATGTTTTTAGCTCCATGATGCAGCTTTTGGTTCTAGAAGTTTCTGAGCCCACCTAGAGCCCAGCTCATCTCTGTCAGAAAGGCCTTCAGGCTGGGGATGCAGTTCCGTGGTAGAGGCCCGGGTCCAATCCATAATCCTGCTGGCGTCATAGGTAGGCTCCTGGGGTGCCCTGGGGGTGAGAGGTGGGGGGGATGCTTCACGTGGCCCTCAGGCTGGGAGGGGAGGCTCTCTCCTGGGGACCGCTGTGGCTTTGGCAAGTTGGAAACAGTCACCTAGACCATGTTCATGGTGTTTGGAGGGGGCCTTTGGAAGGTAATCAGGACAGACCAGGACCTGCAGTCCTGTGGTGGCAGGGCGGCTTTGTAAGGAGAGGAAGAGGGACCGAGCTGGCTCACTTGTTCCATCTTGCCCAGGGACCCTGTGTCTGGCAGGGACCTTGCTGATGTGGCTCCCAGACCTTGAACTTTCCAGCGATCAGAGCCCTGAGCTGAATAAACCTTTATTCTTTATGAGCTACTCAGGCTGAGGAATTCAGTGACAGCTGCAGAAAACCCCGTAAGGCAGGGGTGCTGTAAAGGGGCTGCGTGCTGCCGGGCAGGGGGGGGCCGTGTCTTCCTGCTGCTCCTCCCCACCTCTTTGGGGAGCATGAGATAGAAGAGGCATAAAAATTCAAACTGTACTCAAAATAAATGAAAGGGAAAAATATATTTAAGAAGGAGATAACCATAGCAATCACTTTCACTCAAAGGTAATAAAAATAAGTATCACCAACATAAACTCAGAGACGGAGGCTGCGGTCCTCGCCAGCTCTCCCTGTCACGAGAGAACACATTCCGGGGAAGGCAGGACTTTCAAAGTCACTCTTGACATATCCCTCTGATTAAAAACTAGAGGAGGGAAAATATGGGAGGAAGATGGAAGGTTATGGGGAGAAATAACGACCATGACTATGACAAAAATTGAGAATACAAATTATACTCACAGATTTCTCCCCGGCTGACAGACGTCAGCCTGGGATGGATGCCTCTGGTAAGGTGGCTGGTATGAATAATTCACGGGGGCGGGCTCTGGCCTCGGCACGGAGTGTTCTGACGGGGTGGCACCGATGGGATGGCTCCTGAAGCTACCCAGCTGCGTTCAGCCCCTGCAGCCATCTACTGGACCTGCCGTGGTGACGAGCGACCCAGACAGGAACCAGCAGCGGCAGCTGGGTTGTCTGCAGAAGCCACCAGGCCTTCTTGCTGGGACATTAATTTCAGATGGATAAATGGAAATTTTTGTCCTCTTTACTTTTTTTTTTTCTTTCCTCGTTGCTTTCTGATATTTGCCTTCTGCAAGAGGAGAACCAGGAGCTAACGACTGCCAGACAAATGTCCCTAAGTCCTGCTTTTCGGTGTCATGTGATGGCTGCTTATAGCCCAGTGAACACCCGTGGCCGGCCGGGCTCTGTCCCCAGCCCTTTGTCCAGGACACATCTTTCTTTAGCTATGGTGGATGATGTGGCTCTGAGCACTGCTTGTGATTTCTGAACCTCTCCCGTGGGGGACCCTGCAAAACAGAAACAAGACGTCATTGTTCGATTACCAAATTTGCAAAAATCCCCATAAGAGAACTAAGGAAGGAAAGCAAACCCTAGGCGCTGGGCTCTGAGAGGTGGGATGGTGGCAGACTCTCACACTGGTGTGTGTGCAAACTGGATGATTTCTTGTGGAAGTGTCTCAGGAACTTCAAGGTGTTCATGTCTTTGGAGCTGAGGGCATTGCTCAGGGGTAGACTACTTGCCTAGCATGCATGAGGCCCTGGGTGCCATTCCCAGAAAAAAGTTTCTACCTCTTGGTTGTTGTGGGTGGAACTGTGTCTCCTTACAATACACATCCAAGCTCGAACACCAGGCTGTGATGTCGGCTTCATGTGCAAACAGGGTCTTTGCAGACACAAGTAAGGTACAAGCCAAGATGATGGAGGGCGCCCCTGGACCCAACATGACCACTGTCTTTATAAGAAGAGGAGAGGCGCTGGGCCCGATAGTGCACTCCTGCGATCCTAGGTGCTCAGGAGGCGGAGGCAAGAGGATCTCAAATTCAAAGCCAGCCTCAGCAATTTAGTGAGGCCCTAAGCAACTCAGTGAGACCCTGTCTCAAAACAAAAATAAAAAGGGCTAGGGATGTGGCTCAGTGGTCAAGTGCCCCTGTGTTCAATCACCCCTGGTACTAAAAAAAAATAAGAGAGAGACACAGAGGGGGAGATGCTCAGGAGAAGCCATGTGACGACGAGGCAGAGGTGGCAGTGATTAGGATGCCTATAACAGCAAGGACCGCCAGAACCAAGGAGTCTAGATTGTCACCTGGAGCTGGAAGTGGCATGGTCCCGCTGACAGGCGGACCTCTGAATTCCCCCTCTACAACTATGAACTTAGAAGTTTGTTATTTTAAGACATTCACTTTGTGGGAATCTGTGGTGTGTGTGTGTGTGTGTGTGTGTGTGTGTGTGTGTGTGTGTGTGTGGTGCTGGGGATTGAATCCAGGGCTTTGTGCATGTGAGGCAAGCACTGTAACAACTGAGCAATATCCCCAGCCCCAAATTTGTGGGAATTTTATATAGCAGCTAATGAATATGCCCTGTTTGACCATTTAATTTCTAGAAAGAAATCTTGCAAATCTTGCAAATCTTATTTGAATTTCTCCATAGTTAGGCCATATTTCCCAGTATCCCTTGCAGCTAGCTGTGGCCATGTGACTGAGTTCTGGTCAATAGAATTCAGTCAGAAGTGGCATTAGCCACAGACCTGACCAACAGAAGCTCTGTGCTCCCTTCCAGGGGAGCTCCCTCTGGCTGGGTGCAGACTTCCAAGGGAAGAGAGATCCCCAGATGCCTTATTGAACTATGGTGTGGTGAGAAACGACGCTGTGGGTCAGTGTTCCAGCACTCAGCACACCTTGAAAAAACAGGGACATAATCAGAGACAGATCTGCTCTGATATTCATGGGCAAGGATGTTCTCCTAGCCCTTGTCATTCACTCTGATTATGGAAATCATCCAGTTTGCACTCTTCTTTTAGTATTCAGGTTAGCATGACCCTTTAAATCTCTGGGCATGTATGATTGAGCAAATGGTGTGACTCTACATGGTGTACAACCAGAGAAATGAAGAGTTTATGCTCCATTTGTGTACAACGGAATGAAATGCATTCTGCTGTCCTGTATAACTAATTACAACAACAACAACAACAAAAATCTCTGTGCAGCTCTTCTTTCTGGGGTGGCTTTAGGAATTTCTAAGGAAACCTGCAGTCTCCCCAGGTCTGCCCCACGGCTTGCTCCATCCAAAGGGTCACTTCTAGCTGTGGTGGCCCGAAAACGTCATCAGTGTGCCTTGTGCAGTCTGAGCTGTCCAGGCCATGCTGCTGATGCTTGTTCCCTGACCCTGAATCTGCCTCCAACAGTGACTCCTTGGGGTCCCCCTCGCCTGAGATGCTTAGCGATGCTGCGTGCTCATGCTGGGCCCTGTGTGCTGTGCAGAAGTGGTGAACAAGACACACGTGGTCCCTGACTTCCAAGAGCTTCCATCTAGCAGGTGGAAAGGGACATTGACACAAACACGTGTTTAATCAGACCAATGATGCGTGCAATGAGAAAAAAGTGGAGGGTCCCAGGAGAACGGGTAACAGCAGCATAACGAGTGGGTCGTCCAAACCAGGAGATTTTTGAGGATGTAATAAGGTACTTTTGATAGTCACGTTAGAGCAGTGGGTGGACACCAGACTGTCTCAAGAAACCAGGACACAGAATCACCGAGAGAGAACCCAACTTCACCTCTGATGGGCCCTCTCTGACCAGCCCCTCTCAGTTGTTGGCACAGCCCTACCAACAGCTCCACATACACTGCACAGCCTGGAAAAGGCGACACAGCACCGCATCTCTCTGTGGCTTGAGTGACTCTTGTCCTTGCGGAAGCAGTCCTCCTGCCTCCTCCAGGGCCAGGTGGGCTGGAAACCAGCTCCCTGCACTGAGTAGCACAAGGACTTGGGTCCCACATAGAGAATCGCCTGGGAATTCCAGGGTGATATGCTGCAGCATGCTTGTGAGTATGGGTGCAACCTGGGCATCTGGAATGTTAAAAGCTCCCCAGGTGATTCTGATATACAGAATCGAGAATCTCTGCCATGAGCCAACCTGTTTTGAATCATGGCTCCACCACATATTAGCTGTATAATCTTGGGCATGTTACTTAATCTGCCAGTGCCTCAGTTTCCTCATCTGTAAAATGGGTACAATAAGATGTGTTGTGGATATATATATATATATATATATATAATTTCAAAAAGGTGGTATGGAGGAATTGAACTGCTGCAGTCTGGCTGGGCACAAATCACAAGCCACTGAAGCAGGAACAAACTTTATTTCCGAACTCCCGCGAACACCACGCACGTGCCCTTCTCCCGGGACACACCACTCCAACTGGCAATCCCTCCTCCGGAAATCTCTCCTCTGGCACTTCCCCAACCAATGGGATCTCCCCAGGAATCCCTGCTAGAACTCCAAAGTAGCAGGCCAGGGCGGACAGCAGGGGTCTAATATACAATTGAATACACAGCTTAACATAACCATCATCATCTCAATGGCTTGCTGGCGTCACCTCTCAACCACTCCATTCTGGCAAAAATGCCATGCGTCATCCCGACTGGCTGTGGCCCTCAACATTGAACCAAAGGCCTCACTTATGCTAAGCTAGTGCCCCACCACCAAGCTACATCTCCAGCCTGTGCTGTGAGGATCAAGTTAAAAATTTTACTGTCAAGTTCCTTTCCCAGAGTCTAGGACAAGGAAACGCCAGAGTGAGAATCTGAACCTAGACTGTGTCTCCCAATATGAGCAGGGGCTGGTGGGATCCCCAGCTGCCAACAGGCAGCCCCTGCCCCATGCTGGACCCTGTTCTGCCCACTGTGAGGGCTTGGGCCTAGCTAGTCCCAGACTGGTCTGACTGGAACCTTCGCCTTGCCCCCACAAGTCGAAGGGTCTCGAGAAAGCTATTTAATCTTCTATGCTTCAGCTTCCTTAATGATAAAGTGGATCTAAAATGGGAGTTTTGTTGTTTCTTGCTGCATGGGGATGGAACCCAGGGCTTGCACAGGCTAGGTAAGCACTCGGCCACCAAGCTGCAGCCAGCCTCTTAAAATGGGAGCTTTTACATGGGATTATAGGAAGGATTAAGTGAGTTAATTCTCACTAAAAGGACTTGGCTTCCCATCCACACTCACCAAGTATTAGGTTTTTAATGTCTCACAGGCTCGTTTCTCTAATCTTTGCATGAACGGCAGAGACGACGTCTGGGTGAGCTTTGCCTCCTGGGATCTCGTGTTCAGCACAGTTCTTGAGAGTCACTGACCTGTAAACACTACGTAAAATAACAAACGAGGGGTTAAGAGGAGATGGCCATATCATTTGTATTTTCATAACGGCATACTCTTATTGTAGGTAACACTATTACAATAAAACATCATAAAAATTCAGTTTGCATTTCTTTATTAGATAACAAATTCTCTCAATATAGTCTCCGTCATAAAATCCTTCTTTCCCCGCTTTTTTCTCTTGTCTGAACCCTGCCTGCAGTGAGCACAGACCCCTGTCTTTGTGATTCTACCTCAAGTGTCCTGGGGGAGGAAGGTTACTGCTGCTCATGGAGTCTACACCTGGGAAGGGCAACGACCTCCATTCTTCCTCCACAGAGTTCCTAAGGGTTGGGGACAGAGGTGTGTGATCCACAAAGTCTTGGGGATGGGACCCTTATAACTTGTCAGGGTACCTGGGCTGGAAGTTAGATTCAGTGAGGACTGGTCTTTGGGCACCTTCTCTTAGAGTTTCTTGCTCTTGTGTCTTGCTCCAATTTCTGAGCTCCCACAGAGGCACTTCACCACCTTCCACAAAAGAGCTCTCAGCGTGGGTGGGAAGGACGAAGCTGGGCCGAGCTGGCCTCTGCTCCCTTGCCTGGTGCACTTCCTTCTTGGCTTGGTCCTATTGTGGCTCTTTGAGGCTGGGACTATGCAACAGCCCTCAATTCATCCAACAAGAGGCACCATGCTGGTGAGGGTGACCACTTTCAAAAAATGGGAATAATGTTATTTCTGCTTGTCCAAACCTACGTGCTCATTGTAAAAATAAAATAGACAGGTACAATGTAGAGTGTGAAAATCACATACATAAACATCACCATATTTTTACCTGTAGGAAAAAGAGAAAGGGAGACAGACTTGCCGGCTCTGGCAGCCTGGGTTTCTGACTGGAGGTGACACTGGGGCCCATCACCTCCACCCCCCATCTTCTCACTTTGTTGTCAACAAAACATCTGACCTGCCAAGGGGTGGTTTAAATTTTGCTAAAAACAGAGTAATGACACTCAGACAAAAGCAAAGTAGCTTCTGTCTATTTTGGTCTCTTTAACACTAAGCACAGATTTCTCTGGAAGGGGCTGGAGCTGGCTGGTCTCCCTGCACAGAGAGCCATAGCTCAGCGAGCACTGGGCTTCTGACTTTCCTGACCTCCAGTCTTGCTCCTCATTCTTGATGACAAAACACATTCAGTGCCCTTGATTGATCTAGCAGAGAACCTGCAGTATTGGAGGACTGATCTCTCCCAGCCTGCCGGGGCCTCGTCCTGAGAAGAGACCTCCCTGTCCTGGCTGAGCCTGGAGGCTGTGCACATCCAGAACCCCTCGGCCTCTGGGAAAGGCTGTTTACCTGGGCCATTGAGGCCTACTCTTTTCCTGCTGCCACTTGCCCAGATCCTATTGTATGTGACCAACACTCTCCGGTTCTTTTATTTGTTCTTTTATTTGTCTCTTGTCTTTTGTTGCTTCTGGTTGCCAAGCTGCTGGGTTTTGGGGCTGGAAGGGGTCATGGACCTACCTTCATATTGTAAGATGAGGTCCCTGCCCGTATCAGGCAGGTGGAGGGTTATTTTGCTAATCTGGATCAGAGCTGGGCCTGGAAGCCCCTTCTCCCTCCCAAGCCCAGGACCTGTACCTGTTGTCCACTGGTGGGATGGTTTCAGGAGCACTTGGCTTGCGAACATGCTTAGGAGCATGCATGTCTTGGGAAGTGAGTGTAAGAGACTCAAGGAGCAGGTTATCATTAATACCCTCCCCCATTTTCAGGATTAAATTATCTCATTTAGAGGCCTAATGGAAGTGGATGTCCTTGCTTGTGAAGAATTGGAGACATGGAAATTGGACCGCAGGCCCAAGCAGCCAGCTGACAGCATGCACCATGGGGCAGGGATCACCCAGGCGAGAAATGTCAGCACTTAAATCTACAGCCTGTCACTGGTTGTAGAGGCTGGGGTGCTCCTCCAAGGACTTTTCTGGAGTCTAAATAGAAGCATACAAGACACACCGGAAGGGGGTTTCTTGAAAATCATGATGCCATAGGCTAAGCCCCCATTTGTTGAAATGGGGTCCTGTTTGCTGCCGAGGCAACTCCTGGATTCAAGTGATCCTCCACCTCAACCTCCTGAGTGGCGGGGATGACGGGAATGAGCCCAAACACCCAGCTGTCAAGCCCCTTCCTCAACCTTCAGGCTGGGGACTGAGCTCTCACCAGCCCCTTCCTGGATTTTACCTAAATCACAGTTTGTACCAGAAATACCCTTAGAAATTAACCTTCTTCATGTTCCTCATGCTTTGGGTGGTTTACACTATCATGAGTATTACCTGAATAGAAAATCCAGACCCTGAATTCCTGTCTTCCTGCTCCCCCCTGTGAACGTCTAGTGCGTTCGGGTCCCTGGGTAAGGGTCGCGAAATCACCGGGACACAGGGGATGCAGAGCCAAGGCAGCAATTGCAACTGCATGCTGAGCTTTATTTGCATGTTTCTTTTATAATCTTTTCTAACAAAGCAAGCAATTCTTCAGTAACACTTCGTCCACATAGCCCAAATATCATGCCTCAGCGGGTACACAGAGCTAAATTCAAGTTGTTCCTGTTCTTTTGATAAGTACCCTCCCAAAGTTCTTTGTAGACATTATCTAATCCCCGAATGTACTGTTCCCAGGTCCAGTATGCAGGAAGCTTCTTCCTCTAGGCCAAACCATGCAGAAGCTTGTGTCTTGTGATAAGGGGAAAAGGACCTTTCCTTCTCCTAGCGAGGCATGCCTTCAGCTGACCTAAATCACAGCCACAGCTTCTTGCAAAGTGTCAGGCTGAGGGAGCTAAACTCTGCACACTTAAACCCCAACACCCCCCCATTCAGGGGTTCTGGGGTGAGTCTGGGCATGTTTATTTTTAAACAGTTTTCTGGGTGATCCTGACCATCTGCCATGTTTGGACTCTCACAGGTTCACTTACTACCTTCACCTAAACACCTAATGCAGTAGGTGGCTCTCCCAAAGTCACAGCATTTACAGGCAAGGAAACAGAGGAAATGGCTTTCCAGAGACAGGAAGGAAAAGCACCCTGACTCCGCGCCATTCTGAGGATGGAACCCAGGGTCTTGCATCTGAGATGAATCCCCAGTATATATATACTGGGGATTCATCTCAGATATATATATATATATATATATATATATATATATATATATATATATAAAACTATATATATATATATATATATAACAATTTTATATGTATATAAAACAATCTTCAGTTTCTTTTTTTTTGGTTGTTGTTGTCAATGGATCTTTTATTTATTTATATGTGATATGTGGTGCTGAGGCTTGAACCCAGGGCCTCACACATGCCAGGCAAGTGCTCTACAACTGAGCCATGACTCCAGCCCTAAATCCCCAGCTTTTTAAAAAAAACTTTTGAAACAGGGTCTTGCTAAGTTGCTGAGGCTGGCCTTAAAAGTGTGATCCTCTTGCCTCAGCCTCCCGAGTCTCTAGGATTAGAGGCATGCACACCACACCTGGCAGGAATAGAGGAATTGCTTTGCTGTAGCTGTGGCTTCTTGCAAAAGTGGCTGGGGCAGAGCTACCTGCAGCCAAGGTTGAAGGGAGGGCCCTTGCCTGCACTGGTACCTGCTGCAGGGTTACAAGGTAGGGAGGGGCAGGATGAGAAGGCACTGACAGGAGTTATTTTCATGCTTTTGGTGAGAATAGGGTCTTTCTTTTTTTTAATATTTTATTTTTTTTAGTTATTGGCGGACACAACATCTTTGTTTGTATGTGGTGCTGAGGATCAAACCCGGGCCGCACGCATGCCAAGCGAGCGTGCTACCGCTGAGCCACATCTCCAGCCCAGAATAGGGTCTTTCTGGGACCCTGCAGCCCAGAAGCCTCTGCTCTGACTGTGCTGCTATTCCCTCTGCCAACAGAAAGCAGGGGAGGGAGGGTGAAGCCCCCTCTGGTGTTTTGATGCATTGCCCTGAGTTCAAATGGTAGAATCTGGCTCTGTGGGATGTATAACTAAATGAATATTTGAAATGGTAATTAATGCAGGAACTTTCATTAACCACTTGTTATAGGCTGGAACTGCAGCATTCACTCTCATGTGGAAAGGGGCACAGTAGGATTTTGACAGGGCCTGTCACATTCTGTGAACCAGAATGTGTCCAAACCAGGGAGACCACCCTGAGAAATGGTACCTGATAGAGACCTGCCTAAGGCTTTAGATGAGCCAGACTCATGGGGGTGCTTGCACGGTAGTCATAGAGCCCATCAGCGTAACACTGGCCTGGCACTCACTATACAGTAAGCACCTTCACCAGTTAATTTTACCCTTCATGATGGGTAAAATTCTGGAGTTTGAGAAACATTTCTGAGCTAGTTAAGGGTCATAGAGTTGGAAAACAATATAGCCAAACCTTCAATCCACCTGGCACCAAAGCCTGCAGAGAGGAGGCTCTATCCAGTGGCTCTATGTGCCTTTCCCTAGGCATCCTGGTTATTCAAGGCAGGACTGCTTGTTGCATGTGGCTTTATATTCCCGGCTGTACTAGCACAGTTCTAGCAAAGCTGACTGAATTGAAACAGAAAAATGAAGTCCCAAGGGACTTGTCTCCATGCACACAAATCTACAGCTTCCATCGTTCACATGCAAAGCTGTATCAAAATAAGAATAAACTGCTCAGAAAATAAAATGGATTAAACAAAAAAAAAATTGCATCCTATACAACTTTTTCACTTGGTTTTCTATGGAAAAATTAAAAAAAAATATGATCGATACTGTGGGAAACCGTGTGCCAAAAATAAATTTTTATCATATTATCAATGGTTCTTTCAGAAGCTTTCGTTGCCTTTTCAAAACCTGGAAGAAGCAAGGTGGTCGATTCATTTAATTTAGAAGCGTGTACCTTCATCTGAATAATAAAAACCTTTTTAAAAGAAATAATTCAACGGACATAGTTTCACTCATACGACTGACTTTCGCAGCCCGTATCTGCAGTGAACCAACGAAAGTGGCACCGCTGTAACCAGGGTAACCGGAGGGGAACTCCGGATACTCGCCCGCGTTCTGGGAAGCGCGGCAAGAACGCTCCCAGAGGCTTGGCCCGCCGGCCACGCCGTAGACTGCGGTGCACGCCGGGCCTTGGCAACATGGCGTCCTCCTTGATGTGCTGATGAGAGGAGTTTCACTGTAGCTCCAAGCCAGAGGGCAAAACTCCTCTAGCGCAGCAAGCCCAGGTTGCCCGTTCTCTCCGCAGGTCGGTGTCGCCCGCTTCTAGGGACTCGTCCTCCGGCAGGAGAAAGCCACGGGGCCGAAGGCCAGCGCCAGTCAGGCCGCGGGGACCCGGGGCTGAGGAGCCGGCGGCAGGCGAGCACGATGGGCTGGTCCTGGCTCCTGCCGCAGCAGCTCCGGCGAGTGCGGGACCCGCAGGGCTGAGACTGCTCGCGCGAGACCCGAGGCGCGCCGAACCTGTTCCCCTCGGCCGGAGGCCTCGGTCCGGTTGGCGCAGTCGGCGAACCCGCACCAAGGGCGGGCGGCCTGCCCGTCCCTGTCCTTGGGTCTGCCGAGGCGTTGGAGGCCGAGAGCGGGGTCGTCGCGAGGCCTGGAGGCCCTCGGCCCTTGACAGCTGGGCTCGCAGCCCCTCCGGGAGCTGAGAGCCTCGGACAGCCGGCGCCGCCTGGGACCCCGGTGTGCGTGTGTCTGTGCGGAGCTCCTTGGGCTGCCCCACTTGCCACCGGCTCTTCCCTCCCCACTTCGACTTCCCGCGCAGAGTTAAGAGAAAGGGTCCCGGACTTTTTGCTGAATAAGGATCTCCGCAAACTCTCCATCCATTTCTTTTCCGACCCCTCCTGTTTCTGTATCTTATTTCAGTGATCCTGGTACACACTAGTTTTTAAGGCTGGAGGTTCTCCAGCGCTTGCTGCCAAGGACTCCCCCACCCCCTCCCCCCCTGATGGAGTCCGAGATGCTGCAGTCGCCCCTTCTGGGACTCGGGGAGGAAGACGAGGCCGATCTTACAGATTGGAACCTGCCTCTGGCTTTTATGAAAAAGAGGCACTGCGAGAAAATCGAAGGCTCCAAATCCTTAGCTCAGAGTTGGACGATGAAGGATCGGGTAAGTGGATTCTCACGGCACCCCTTGCACTTGGTAGTTTTTCCAGGGAAGAAAGTTCAGACTTAGAATGAGTGTCGCTGAGAAAGTGTCAGTATTATTCCCCCAGCCCCCCCCACTCGTGTTGCAAACCAACCAAAGAGCAAAAACTATTTGATTCCAGTTTTTGGTTGAAAATGGGAAAGGCTATTTTGATTAGCTGTTATTCACTGGATGAAAACGAAATTTTAATTCAGACAATAAAAATTAAGCAAATTAAAAAATACAGCTTTGCAAGTATTACATGTTCTTGGATATACTTATTGCTGTTAATACTTAGAAGAAAGATAACTTGGAAAAAAATTTTCTCACCCATGTAGTGTTAAGTGGGGTGAAGTGCAAAAGTTTGTTACAGTTACGCCAGGAAACTGGGAGACTACTGGAAAAGGTTTAACTGGTAACAAATTAATGCAAACTTCTTTTAAAGTTGCAGTGAGCTTCATCCTAGTCTTCTAAACTTTACTCCCTATATGTGCTTTCTTGTTGCTATAACTTGGACACATTTTCTCCAGTGGAAATTAGGGAGTCTGGGGTGTGGTGGGTTAGCATTTGGGTCTAGGTCTTAGGAGTTCTCATGGTGTTGGATTGTGGACAGTGATTACAAGTAGGTGGTAGGTAGGAAAGAAACAGTCAATTTTGTTGAATCTGCCTTTCACCAACCCTTACCTATTCCCTTGTCTCCAAAGCAAAAGAGTGCTAATATATCTCACCTATGTACACTTATAATATGTCTTTTTATGGTTTGTTTTCTTTTAAGTTGCTTTTATTTGTGTGAACATTTCAGTGGTATAAAAGGAAAAGCTAGTCTGACAGTGTGTGACTTGCTCTAGGCTTATGTATATTTTTATAGAGGATTTTTTTTTTTTTTAGTATATGATGTTGAAAATTTTCAGGGGCACTTGACCACTGAGCCACAACCCCACCCTTATTTTATATTTTATTTAGAGACAGGGTTTCACCGAGTTGCTTAGCACCTTGCTTTTGCTGAGGCTGGTTTTGAACTCGCAATCCTCCTGCCTTCGCCTCCCGAGATGCTGGGATTACAGGTGTGGGCCACTGAGCCTGGCTCAGTCACTCACTGTTAACCAGTGCTTCATTTGTTGTTTTGGCTTACTTTTGAAAGGTTAGGAAAATTTGTTTCATCCAAAAGCAGTTTAAAGAGTAAAGTTGTCATTGTGAAAGGCTGTATAAGTCTATCTTATGGACATCTTTAGTACTAATTATATAGTTAAAAACATTTGTGGTTGCTATGCATAGATGGAAAGAAATTTATTTTAAAGCAACTCTTTAATTTTTTCCTGTTCTACTCAAAGAGCCTTCTTATGTCATTCTTTTGAAATGTTGTTCCTTTTGCTACATTAAACCTATGCTCAAAACTTTTTTCAAAACTGATTAATGGATATATTTTCGATCTTTTAGTTTAAACATTAATTTATAAATGGTCAACATCCCCTCAGAAGCTCTTATTAAGAAAAATAAGGATTCTGTGAATCTTAGTAACTACCAAGATTGCTATTCAGAAAAGAGCAGGTGAGAAGGTTTGCTGTTTGTGATCTTTGCAATGAAGCAGAAAATCAACAGCTAACATTTTTAGCTACGTGAGAGTTTGGTGTCTTAAAGAGTTCTTGTAGTCTCTTTCCTCAGGTAGACCATGAGAACTTTTCAGCATGCCCTGCTAGGACAAAGGTTGCAAATCCAAATGATACTAAGAGTTTGAAGGAAGGTAGCATGAATGAATGAAACAAGCCAGATTTAAGAAGAATAATAGCACAGATTCAAAGGTAAATGGCTGCAGATGTCTGATGTGGTATATGATCATTTTTTGGAAGGTGGGAACATTGCAGCTCTGGAGCTTATGTGTCATAGCTAAAGGGGCAGCTGGGCCTTGGTTAGCCTTTTTTTTTTAAATAATGTGAAGTTTTCCAGTTTTGAAATCTTAGCTACTAATTCAGATATTATAAAACAAAAGCAGTTGTACACTACAGGCAGAACAAACCCTATTTGTGGGGCAGTTTTTGTCCAGTGGGTTACCCATGTATGACTTCTGCTCTATCATTGCAATGATTAGCAGCTGGTCTAACTCTGGCCGTTGTGAGCAGCCCGCCTCTTGGCCAACCTGTGCTGGGGCTCCTTCAACTTGATGGAGCAGGGCCTTTGTAAAGCAGCACCTGTGGATCTGCTTGTGCTGTATGAGGAGCTGCAGGTACCACTTCCTGGTGACTGTTCACTGCCCTGTGTGCAAGCTCAGTTTCTGCTTCCTGAGACTGATGTGGATTCTATATAGTTTTTATATATGTGTTAGTGCTTAGATACTGTGTCCTGGTTAGTGTCCTTGTTACAGATTCCTAAATTTATAGCTTCACCAAAGTTGACTAATGACCCCAAGAGACTTTCCTGCCCTTCAGCATCTGCCATCCTTCCAGCTATGGCACATGTTCATTCTCAACTAGGATTGCTTGTCTTTGTTTTTAGTCAGTCTGGTTTTCAGATACTTCTATTATCACATTTTAATTGCTAAGTTACTATTAGTTTGATATTGTCATTGTCAAATTAGTTTGTTGTTTGGTTAATTCTGTGTATAGTGAATGATGCATACATGTATTAACAGTGTTTTGGCTTGTAATTTATAAATAACTAGACGTACATAAATTACAGTTCAAAATGAATCATTTATAAACTCGTGGCTAAACAGGTACATAAATATATGTATCTCCCCCATGTGTGTTTTGCTACAGTAATTTATAGTTATTACAGTTTGTTTACCTACTGGAAAGTGGGCATGGGGATAATTGGTTTCAGATGGATCTTGTGCCTGGAAGATGTGGGATGGAATCAGGGAGGCCTGAAAACTGTTGCTCTGAAATAAACCATTGACACACTCTGCATGTGTGTGGGACTGTTGATAAACATGCCCTTTACATGCATGTTGGGCCGTTCACAAATGTGTGTGCATGTGGGCAGGATCACAGGCCCACGTGTTCTGTCTGCATGTGTCTAGGCTCAGGGGCGCTGCTTTGTGGCCATCCTGTGAGCATAAACCTTGCTTGGAGGAGGCAGAGAGGACACATTCAAGAAACAGCAGATGGGCAGTCCCGAGGTAGACCCTCTTCTGAGTGGTATTGCATCTCCCTGCCTCTCTCCTTCACCCTGCACCCTCCCCTCAGCTGTTCTGGGAGGCTCTGTTGTATGCCCCTGGGACTGCTCTTTATGTGGTCATTGTTTGTTGCTGAATCAAGGTCCCTTCTCTGTCTTTTTAATTTTTTTAAATTTTTTTAAAATATTTATTTTTTAGTTGTAGTTGGACACAATATCTTTATTTCATTTATTTATATGTGGTGCTGAGGATTGAACCCAGGGCCTCACACATGCTAGGTGAGCGCTCTACCACTGAGCCACAATCCCAGCCCCCTTCTCTGTCTTAACCTATGTGACCTCTCAGCAGCCTTCCACGCAGTTGACCACTCTGTCCCTCGTACAGTTCTTTACTCACTTGGCCTCAGTGTCTCCCTGAAACTCTGGATTCTTCCTCAGTTTCCTTTATTGTTTGACACCTAATTGGCTAGTTCTGATGAGTGGCAGCCTCATCAGGCCCGTGATTTCAATGCCATCTGCATGCCCATGATGCTCTGACTCCATCACCATCTCGGATCCCCTTCATAACATGCCACACTGCTATTCATTCAGTTATTCAAGCTGTAAATCTAGAGTTTATCATTGATGCTTTCTCCTCATCACCCTCCATTTTCATTTGTAGATCCTATCACCTTTACCCCCAAAACATATTCCTTCATTTTGTGTCCTTGCTGTGTTCCCAGCCTAAGCTCCACCATCTCTTGTCTGGATGACTGCAGGTACATTCTGATTCTTGCACTGCACATAGTGGTCTTCTAAAGGTTTAAATCAGATTCTTCCTGGCTTCCTAAGAGTTTGAGGCAGAGAGCACACTCTTCTCCTGGCTCACAAAGTCTTCCGGTCTGGCGGCAGACTTTGTGTCTGGCGCCTACTTGCCTTTTCTGTTTCCTGGATAGTGACACCTGAGATGCTCTTCCCTCTGGATCTTTGCACACCTGACTCCTCCTCCCTGGTTGCCCCATCTGAAGCAGCTACCCAGACACTTATGGCCATTTGTGATCACTAAATTTCCCTGACATCCTCCATGCTCCTTACTCTGTTAGTCTACAGTACAGTGCTTGGTGCATAGTAGGGATGCAGCAAAAATATACTGAAGGGTCCAGACATGGTGGCCACCCTGTAATCCCAGTGACTCAGGAGATAGAGGCAAGGGTTGCAAGTTTGAGACCAGCCTGGCAACTTAATAAGTTCCTGACTCAAAATAAAAAAATAAAAAGGGATGTGGCTCAGTGATAGAGCCCTTGCCCTGATGTGCGAGGCCCTGGGTTCAATTTCCAGTACTACCAAAAAATAAAAAAGTACTGATGGAAAAGTGAACAGTGTACAAACGACTTCCACACAGATTACATCTCTTAAGGCTCAACATTATTATAGTTAGTTACTTAGGGATCCTGATCTCTGTTACTGATGAGGAAACTAAGGCTTTGATTTAAATGGCTTGCCTAAAGTCACTAGGTTATATGGCTGGCACTGAGAAGAAGCAGAACTTGAGAAACAAAGCCTAGTTGGAAAAAAGCAAAATACAAAATGGTCAAAATCTCTCTTTTTTTTTAGTTGTAGATGGACACAATACCTTATTTATTTTTATGTGGTACTGAGGATCTAACCCAGTGCCTCACATATGCGAGGCAAGTGCTCTGCCACTGAGCCACAATCTAACCCCCCAAATGGTTGTAATCTTCAACTAAAAGGCTGAGAGCTTATGGGCTCTCAAACAGGATATATTAGGAGAATAATTTAGGTGGTGATGGTTACCTGGAAGTAAATGGGAGACCAGTGTTAAGCAGACTGGGAATGATGCTGGAGTCCAAGCTTAGCCCAGTGTACTTGCAGAGTGTTCCCTGTGCTCCCAGGGCTCCTGTGTCAGGACTGTCTCATGGTAACAGAAGACATTATTGGTCTTTACACCCTGCCCATTCTGGCACTGATGGTGCAAAAGTGACAGTGAATCAGACTGTGGTGTCTTAGCACGACTCCAGGCAGCAGTGCAAACTGTAGCCGTGGTTCCTGTCTTCTTTGCCATGCACTCACAGTGAAGAAAATTCTAGTTTCATGTGAGAATATCATTAATAAAGCAGTGAAAATAATTAGTTTTACTGAATCTCGACTCTGGAGCCCACAACCTTTCAATTCTTGGTATAATGACCTTTCTGCTACATGTGAGCCCAGTGGCTGTCTGGAGGAGGAGCCGAGGCTGCAGGCCAGCTCCTGCTTCCCTGGATACCAGGTGCCCCAAAGGAGTGCTGACAGGCCTGCTCTGGACATCAATGTTGGCAGTTGACAGGCACATGTTCAGATATGAGCAAGTGAACTGTCACTTTAAGAAAAACAACTGGCAATATTTGTTGCCAATGAGAAAATTTGAGCTTTCAAATGACAATTAGAGTTTTGGAAAACTTGTATCTCTTCCTGTGAGCCCCCCAACTCCCTGATACTTAAAGACTCTTATGATGACAACATGGTGATATTAATACATGTAACTTTTAAAATATCTTTATTTTCTTTGTTTTTATTTTATTTTTTATGTGGTGCTGAGGATCGAACCCAGTGCCTCACATGTGAGAGGCAAGCACTCTGCCACTGAGCCACAACCCCAGCCCATGCATGTGATTTTTTGACTGGTGTATAATGAATTATGTCTACATTTGAAAACATCTGCATGATTCAGCAAACCAGTATTTCAAAATGACCAATCCATGAAAATGCAAAATCATTCATAGGCAAGTAATCCATTCAAAGTTAGACCAGTGGATTTTACTATTCACTGATAGGCTTTCACATTGATAGATGTTGCAACAAAAGTCTAAGAAACTCTCACTCAGTGTTGATAAAAATCAAAGGAGAATGCTCTTAGTTGTTTGGACACTCTGATACTCTTGCCCTTTCTAACCATGTGTCTTTCTTTGTGAGGTCAGATTTTCTTCCTATACTTCAACCAAAATAGCATATCATAACAAAATGAATGTGGAAACAAATGTTAGAATTCAGTTGTATTTTCTTTCTTTCTTTTAAAATTTTTTTTTTTTAGTTATTGACGGACCTTTATTTAATTTATTTATTTATATGTGGTACTGAGAATTGAACCCAGTGCCTCATACATGCAAGGCAAGTGCTCTACCACTGAGCTACAACCCCAGCCACCCCAGCTGTATTTTCTGAAGTTACATAGTAAAAAGATTTGGAAGAATGTAGCAGTGCCACTTATCTCACTAGCACCAAAAAACCCCCCAAAACAAAAAAACATTGGTGATTGAACCTATAGCCTTGTGTGTGCTAGTCAAGTGTTCTACTGCTGAGCCATGTCCCCAGCCCACACTAGCACTTTCTGAAGATATTTTTTGCATAGAAATATTGTTTGATACATAATGAGTTTATAGAGTTACTTTTAAGTGAATTAATTAATTATTTTTTTTGTTTTAACCTCTAACATGGAAAATGATGATAAATATTAACTCATGAAAAAAAGGTCTTCAGGGGTCTCCAGAAATCTTTTTTTTTATGTTGATGGATCTTTATTTTATTCAATTATTTGTATGTGGTGCTGAGAATAGATCCTAGTGCCTTGCACATGCTAGGCAAGCACTCTACCACTGAGCCACAACCTCAGCCCCTCCAGGAATCTTTTTTTTTTTTAGAGAGAGAGAGAGAGAGAGAGAGAGAGAGAGAGAGAGAGAGGAGAATTTTAATATTTTATTTCTTAGTTTTCGGCAGACACAACACCTTTGTTTGTATGTTGTGCTGAGGATCGAACCCAGGCCGCATGCATGCCAGACGGGCGTGCTACCGCTTAAGCCACATCCCCAGACCCCCTCCAGGAATCTTTAAGAGTGTAAAGGGGCCGCTGGCAAAAGTTTGAGAATTGTAAGCATGGTTAAAAGAGTGGGCATCAGATGTAAACCAAGTGGTAGGGTTTGAGGAGATGAGGTGGTTGGCCAAAATGTCAGACAGTGACTGAAACTGACATTAGATTGGAGCCCAGAAGACCTAATAATTTGCACTCTTTCCATTCTCTCTTTGCCTGTGTAACTGTTGGGGGCTTCAGACTTGGAGCTGGGAGTGCTTTTCCGAAGAGTCAGTGTCTTGGAGAGGCATTGCCTGCCATGTAGCCTTACAGTGCAGGCAGGGCCTCCAGACTTCCACTGTGTCCAAATGGGGTATCACTGCTTGCTACCCAGTAGGATCTTTGAGTGGAGGAGAATCGACCCAATCTGGTGAGGAGGCAGACAGAAGTCTTTACTTCACTTGCAGCATGCTGTGCCCAGGAGGACAGAGACAAGTCAGCAGCTAATTATAGTACACTGATGCATGTGTTGGTTATGATGTCTGCAGGGAGAATGACGCTATTACCAGGAGCACCTTGGTTTTATGTTAAGTAGGAAATCATCTGAGTTGTACTTTTGTGAAACATAAGCTTTCATACTGACCAGTAGTAAACTCAGTAACCAATGACTTAATGTGCTTGTGGTTGGGGAGCTGCTTCTAGGTGTAAGCTGGGGAATGCCAAATATGATTTTTGTCCTCAGGGGCTATGGGTAGAGTGGAGGCTTTGGGGAGAGGTGATCCCAAGAGGAGAGGGAGCTGTGGTGTTCAAGGTGAGAGGTCACTGAACCCGAAAAGAGGCAATCACAGTAAGGCCGGAGGACAGGACATGGAGAAGGTAGAATCACTGGAGTCTGGTCAGAATGTGGGGCTTAAAGAGTGCACAGAGCTTGGGAGCGGGACATTGACCATCTGGTGGTCTTGTCACTCTCTTCATTGTACTTGAAATGTGAACTTTTCTTAGTGTGTCTCGGGTGAGTCTCAGGAGTGAAAGAAAACCATCCACCTAGATTATAAAAAAACCCTGCTTTACGAAAATGTGCCATTTTCCATTTTGAGCAATGTGCTGTAGAAGAGTCCTGAAATGGATATGAATGCTTCCTCCTCATTATCGCCATGTAGGATGCTAAAGCTACAGTCTTAACAAGGTGGTGTGTGGATTACGTGTGGGTGGTGACTCCAGGTTGCTGACTCTCCACCTTTACTCCAAACACACCAGAAGGGTACAGGGGTCTCTCTGTTTCAGCGGAGTGAAGTTTGAACCTTTTTCTTTTAATTAAATACATAGAAAAATGCCATTCTTGGTAAATTATTGGATTATGCATTGATGTCATAACAAGTTGTTAAACCTTGAACTTGTCAGGCACTGGAAGGTGTGACTCTGCAGAGAATTTTTGTACCTTTAGAGGCAGAACAGGAAACAGCTGGTGAGAAGACAGTCATTGATAACAGGTTTTAATTTTACCCAGCCATCATACTTTGTTCAGATGATGTTTGTTCTTGACTAGTACCATTTTGTATTTTTAAATTTTGGTGTAATTTTTAAATTTTTTTTAACATTTATTTTTTAGTTATAGGTGTATACAATATATTTTATTTTTATGTGGTGCTGAGGATCGAACCCTGTGCCTCACGCATGCTAGGCACTTTACCTCTGAGCTACAACCTCAGCAAATTTTGGTGTAATTTTAAGTTTATAGAAAATTTATTGGGCCAGACGCCGTGATACAGCCTGTAGTCCCAGGAAGCTGAGTCAGCAGGATAGTGACTTCAAAGCCAGCCTCAGCTACTAAGTGAGGCACTAAGCAAGTCAGTGAGACCTTGTCTCTAAATAAAATACAAAATAGGGCTGTGGGTGTGGCTCAGTGGTTGAGTACCCTGAGTTCAATTTCCAGTACCCCCCCAAAAAAACAAGTTTGTTGAATAGCATAATGAACTTCCTTATACTCTTTTTTTTTAAAGAGAGAGGGAGAGAGGGAGAGAGAGAGAGAGAGGAGAGAGATTTTTTTTTTTGTAATATTTATTTTTCGGTTATCGGCGGACACAACATCTTTGTTTGTATGTGGTGCTGAGGATCGAACCCGGGCCGCACACATGCCAGGCGAGCACGCTACCACTTGAGCCACATCCCCAGCCCTCCTTATACTCTTAAGGCAGATTCACCAGTTGATTACCTCTTATCTTGCTTGATTTATGAGTCTCCATTTTCATATGTGAAAACATATTTTTTCCCTGAATCATTGAAGAGTTCGTTGGAGACATTGTCTCTTTTTACTCCTAAATATGGATGTCTCCTAGGAACATGTCATTCTCTTATGTAACCCCAGTGCAGTTATAAAAACCAAGACATTTGTCATTTTTTTAAATTAATATATTTTTTTAAGTTGAGATGGACACAATATCTTTATTTATTTTTAGGTGGTGCTAAGGATAGAACCCAGTGCCTCACACTTTCAAGGCAAGCACTCTCCACCACTGAGCTCCAGTTCCAGCCCTGTCATTGATATTTTTTAAAAAATAAAAAAAATTTAATTTGTTATATATGACAGCAGAATGCATTACAATTCATATTACACATATAAAGCACAATTTTTCATGTCTCTGGTTGTATATAAAGTATATTCACAGCATTTGTGTCTTTATACATGTTCTTAGGGTAATTATATCCATCTCCTTTCACCATCTTTTTTTACCCCATGCCCCCTACCATCTCTCCCTCCCCTTTGCCCTATCTAGAGTTCATCTGATCCTCCCAATCCCCGCTCCCCACCACAGTATGAATCAGCATCCTTAAATCAGATAAAACATTTGGCATTTGTTTTTTTTGGGATTGGCTAACTTAACTTAGCATTATATTCTCTAACTCCATCCATGTTCCTGCAAATGCCATGATTTTATTCTCTTTTAATGCTGAATAATATTTCATTGTTTGTATATAACACATTTTCTTTATCGATTCATCTACTGAAGGGCATCTAGGTTGGTTCCACAATTTAGCTATTGTGAATTGTGCTTCTATAAACATTGATGTGGCTATGTCCCTATAGTATGCTGTTTTTAAGTCCTTTGGGTATAGACTGAGGAGAGGGGATAGCTGGGTCAAATGGTGGTTCCATTCCCAGTTTTCCAAGGATTCTCCATATTGCTTTCCATATTGGCTGCACCAATTTTCAGTCCCACCAGCAATGTATGAGTGTGCCTTTTCCCCCACATCCTCGCCAGCACTTATTGTTGTTTGTACTCTTAATAGCTGCCCTTCTGACTGAAGTGAAATGAAATCTTAGAGTAGTTTTGATTTGCATTTCTCTAATTGTTAGAGATGAACATTTTTTCATATATTTGTTGGTTGATTGTATATCACCTTCTGAGAAGTATCTGTTCAGTTCCTTGACCCATTTATTGATTGGGTTATTTGTTTTTTTGAGTTCTATATATACACTAGAGATTAGTGCTCTATCTGATGTGCATGTGGTAAAAATTTGCTCCCAAAATGTAAGCTCTGTATTTACCTCACTGATTGTTTCTTTTGCTGAGAAGAAGCTTTTCAGTTTGAATCCATCCCATTTATTAATTCTTGATTTTAATTCTTGTACTATAGGAGTCTTATTAAGGAAGTTGGGGCCTAATCCAATATGATGGAGATTTAGGCCTATTTTTTCTTGTATTAGATGCAGGGTCTCTGGTTTAATTCCTAGGTCCTTGATTCACTTTGAGTTGAGTTTTGTGCATGGTGAGAGATAGGGGTTTAATTTCATTTTGTTGCATATGGATTTCCAGTTTTCCCAGCACCATTTGTTGAAGAGGCTATCTTTTCTCCAGTGTATGTTTTTGGTGCCTTTGTCTAATCAATATGCATTAATGTCATAACAAGTTGTTAAACCTTGAACTTGTCAGGCACTGGAAGGTGTGACTCTGCAGAGAATTTTTGTACCTTTAGAGGCAGAACAGGAAACAGCTGGTGAGGAGACAGTCATTGATAACAGGTTTTAATTTTACCCAGCCATCATACTGTGTCCTCTATTCTGTACCATCGGTCTACCAGTCTATTTTGGTGCCAATACCATGATGTTTTTGTTACTATTGCTCTGTGGTATGGTTTAAATATAGCGATGTTACCTGCTTCACTCTTCTTGCTAAGGATTGCTTTAGCTATTCTGGGTCTCTTATTTTTCCAGTTGAATTTCATGACTGCTTTTTCTATTTCTATGAGGAATGTCAATGGGATTTTGACTGGAATTGCATTAAATCTGTATAGTGCTTTTGGTAGAATGGTCATTTTGACAATATTAATTCTGCCTATCTAGAACAAGGTAGTTCTTTCCATCTTCTAAGGTTTTATTTAATTTCTTTCTTTAGTGTTCTGTAATTTTCGCTGTGGAGGCCTTTCACCTCCTTTGTTAAGTTGATTCCCAGGTATTTTATTTTTTATTTTTTTGAGGCCATTGTAAGTGGGGTAGTTTTCCTTGTTTCCCTTTCCTGTCATTGATATTTAATACTATTAGTAACTTGCAGTTCACGTTAAAATGTTGCTGTTTGACCAATAATGTCCTTTTATTACCAATTCTGTCCTCTTCCAGGCTTAGTCTTAGTATATAGAATCTTTTAAATTGAAATGTAACCTGTTTGAATCTACAGTTTCTTAAAAATTTTCTGACTTTGATTTTCCCTACTGTGGCAAGGGGTGCCATTTAGCTTTTTCTTGTGCAGTTCAGTGTCACTGGGTGCATTCAGGATGCAGTGTGTGGTGGGCCAGCTTTCTGTCCTGTAGTGAACACCTGAGATAATCCAGTCCACAGTCAGCTGTCTCCATGCTTTTACGACTGAGGCAAGGCAGCACACCATGGCTGCAGCCGTCAGAGGAGCAAAGCTGCTTCACCAGAACTGCTGGGCAGTGAAAAGAAGGAGCTGGGGCCCAGTGTCCCTGTTGAGGGCACCCCCCAGTTCAGTGTCACTGGGTGCATTTATGATGCTGGGTGTGGTGGGCCAGCTTTCTGTCCTGTAGTGAACACCTGAGATAATCCAGTCCATCCTTTGGATGTAGAGCATTGTATAGTTACTGTCTCTGGAACTTTCCACCTATAATAAATTCCAGCCCCTTATTCTGTCCTCTCCCATCCTCAGACCCACCGAGGTGCCCTGCTTTTCTTTTCCTCTTCCTTTCCAGATGTGATTTCGCTGTGCTGCCCAGGCTGGTCTCCGACTTTCGTGCTTTAGCAAACCTCCTGCCATTGCCTCTCAAGTAGCTCCCAAGTCTAGGTGTGTGCCAGGCACCTGACTTCACTGCTATACTTTCTGTCTTATGAATTTGTAGACTTTGATGCTTCTAAAGGGTTCATTTTGTAGAATGTCCCCAATTCCTCATCTTCAGATTGAGGTTCGCATTTTGGGTAGCAGTGTGTAGTAGTTTTCAGAGCATTGTACCAGAAAACATGTTGCTTGGTCTCAATAGTCTCACCTTTGGTCTTTTGATTCATTACTGTCATTACTGACTTTTCTTGCTTAGTGGGGACCTCCTTTGCCCTTATGTCATGCCAGTGTTGAACACGTACTTACTTCTGCGCAGCTGGAAGTTCCAGGCTCACCTTGTGCATTTTCTGCTCAGTCCTGGAATCTGCCTTTTCCCCAAGGAGGCCAGTTCCTGTTAGTGGAGAGTGGAATCTGGCAGCCGTGATCTGGGCGTTGGGTTTGTGCCTTGTTCCTGGCAGGGCGCATTGTTGGCAGAACCTCAGCAGAAGAGGTCTCATGGAGAGGTCTGCGTTTGTGGATGCTCACTCCATGCTGGGAACCTTGAGCACAGAGATAGCTTTAGTGCAGCCTTTCCCACAAGGCACGCTCTGCTCTTCCCCTTTTGTGCTTGCCTTGTCCTTCCTTGCCAGTGAGAAGCCACTCTAAGGTCCTCATCTACTCACTTGCTCAAGCTGGCGTGCACAGAAGTCTCTGAATCATAACCCATGCCTCTTGGGAAATGAAACCACTAAGGAGTTGATATTTATTTGTATTGATGTTTGAGGTAAATGTATGTACAGTGAAGTGCACACACCTGTACTATTAGAGGGTGAGGATTGGGGTTTGTCAGTGTTTTGTGGGAAGATCACTTTTTTTAAAATATACATATTTTTAGTTGAGGATGAACCTTTATTTAATAATATTTATTTACTTATATACAGCATTGAGAATTAAACCCAGTCCCTCACACATCGTAGGCAAGTGCTCTCCTACCACTGAGCCACCACCCCAGTCCTAAGATCACTGCTTTTGTGAACATCATAGGACCATTACATATAAAGTCTGGGACAGAACCTGGGGCGGTGTGGGACATAAAAGGATATAAGATATGGTTATGGCCTTGAGGAATTTTTATTAGAGAAAAATCATATCCTTATAAAAAGTCAAGTGGAAGCACAATGCAGCAATTATCCATAGGCCGTTTATTGACAAGGTGATGATTAAGGAGTTCTGCTTATTGGACTTCATTGGTATCTGTTGTGCACAGGGCACCTGCCTGAGCCCCCTGCTGGTGTAGTGGGTAGTGCATGGTGGGGGAGATGAAAATCTCTGTACTTAGGAGGAGTAACACAGGAAAAGGTCAGTTAATTTTCAAACAATTGACTTGTGGAATTTAGTTTAACTACTATTTATTGAGAACCTGCTGTGTGCCAAGCACCATGGTAGATACATTGGTGAATACTTACTGATTTGTGCGTGTGTGCTAGGATTTGTGTGGATGAGGCACATGCTATACCACTGAGCTGTACCCCCAACCAACAGCTCCTGCTCTTTAGGCAGTACCAGTTTCCTGGGGAAGATGTGGACACACATCAGGAGGCAGGGTGTTAGTGGCCCTGGCAGCTGAGTGTGAGGGTGGACAGAGGAGCTCTGAGGCAGTACGTGGAAGAGAGTAGAATGAACAGAGGCAGGGGGTGAGAGCCAGAGCCAGGCCTCACCTTCTCTCCCAAGGCCTCCTAGGAGATGCTGCTTCTGGCGCTTCTCTTCTCCCACAGCTCCTGTTACTGTGTGGCTTGACCTGGCTTTGTTTCTTATCATCAGCACTGCTACCACCCCAGCACTCAGTTATGTATTCCATATAACAAATGGATGTTGTTAGAGAACCAGGACTTTCCACTCCCCAAGATCAGGGTCATACTGTGTGGGCAATTTTGAATGTAGTTGGATCATGGGGGATTGATTCCAGGACCACCCCCTGCTGTGTGGGTACCAAACTCTAAGGAAGCTCAGTCTACATAGAATGGTGTAGTATTTGCAAATCACCCACACATATACTCCCGTGTACTTCGAATCACCTCTGTGTTACTTATGATGCTTAATACAATGTAAGGGCTATGTAAATAATTATTCAGCTGCATTGTTTAGGGTATAATGATTGGAGAAATGTCTGTACATGTTCAGTAGAGATGTTTCTTTTGAATATATTCTTTTTTTCTTTTTTTTTGTGGTGCTGGGGATTGAACCCAGGCCCTTGAGCGTGGAAGGCAAGCACTCTACCAACTGAGCTATATCCCCAGCCCTCTTTTGAATATTTTGATCCTGGAAGGTTGAGTCTATGGATGCAGAATTTTAGGATATGAAAAGTTGACTGTATATATTTTTAGTAGTTTCTTCTTTGTTTTTTGGGTACTGTGGATTGAATCAAGGGGTGTTTAACCACTGAGCCCATCCAGCCCTTTTTTATTTTTTATTTTGAGACAGGTTCTTGCTAAGTTGCTAGTCTGGCTTTGAACTTGTGATCCTCCTGCCTCAGCTTCCTGAATTGCCAGGATTATAGGTGTGTACCTCTGTGCCTGGCTTCCTTTTTCTTCTTTTGTGGTGCTAAGGATTAAATCCAGTGCCTTGGGTATATTAGGCAAATACTGCACACTAGGCAAATATTCTACCACTGAACTATATCCCTAGACCTTTTTCTTTTCTTTTTTTTTGTGTGGGGTATGGGAGATTGAACTCAGGGGCACTCGACCACCGAGCCACATCCCCAGCCCTATTTTGTATTTTATTTAGTGACAGGGTCTCAGTGAGTTGCTTAGTGACTCTCTTTTGCTAAGGCTGGCTTTGATCCTCCTGCCTCAGCCTCCCCAGCTGCTAGGATTACAGGCGTGCGCCACCTCGCCTGGCTTCCGTTTTCTTTTGAGACAGAGTTTTATTGCTAAGTAGTTGAGTCTGGCCTGGACCTTGCCATCCTCTTGCCTCAGCCTCTGGAGTAGCTGGGATTACATGCATGGCCACTGCACCTGACCTCACCCCCAGCTCTTCTGACTATACCTTTTTGATATCCTTGCCCTCGTAAGAGCTGAGACATTACAATAAGATGTACGCTAGGAAGAGAACTGGATTGTCCCCCACACTAGCTAGCTCTTACCATCTTTCCTGCTTCTGGAGGGTCCTAGTAAGCTTGGTGTAGTTTGAGGTAGTACATCCTTGGTCAGGCATCGTTTAGGCTTTCCATACAACAGTCCCTTTAGCTGCTATAGCAGTCCTATCAGCTACTTTTACACTGAGGACACTGAGGCAAGGAGGTTAAATTATTTGCTAAGGGTCACCTACCTGGTGGAGGGTGGAGCACAGGTTTGGAGCCAGGCAGTCTCCTGGGTCCTGCATTCTTGCCTGTGGAAGAATGCAGGTGCCAGTAAATGCTAGGCCATTGCCGGCACTCCAACTGTTTTGTCGTGCAGCTGGGTATTGACCTCTTCTTGTTTTACTTATTGACTTCTTTGTAAGTGCCTCTGCTGTACCATTTCCTCTGAGGGAATGTGAAGGTATAGACCCAGTTCATAACCCTGAAAGGAATTATAAACTACGCTGCAGATCAGCCTAGTGAATCTGCCACAGGGTTCTGATCCTGAGACGCTTTCGGAGTTGTGTAGGGTTGTTACATCACTCAGCCCTGCAGGGCACAGCAGCAGCTGAACCAGGTTTCAGAAGAGGAATCCCTGCTCACAGGGCTTCCCTGAAGGAGGGAGAACCTGGCTGCACCCCAAGGGAGGAGGGGTTGGCTGGTTGGAGTGTAGAGGGGGCGCCGGGGTGCATGGGATCCTGGGTAAGATGGGAAGCGTTTGTGGGAGACGATGATCATATTCACTTCAATGAGATTTACTAAAACATGTAAACATTTTAAGGAAGGGGCTTATCTTCTGATTTTTCTTGAGATCCTGATATTTGTTAGACTTGGTTTTATGCTTTTTTTAAAGAGAGTCTACCTTAAGGGACCCTAAGTACCTGGGTTTGGCAAGAACACCTCCCGCATGGCAAGTGCTTTATG
This sequence comes from Urocitellus parryii, assembly GCF_045843805.1. Taxonomy (NCBI): domain Eukaryota; kingdom Metazoa; phylum Chordata; class Mammalia; order Rodentia; family Sciuridae; genus Urocitellus; species Urocitellus parryii. The sequence goes on along the minus strand of NW_027554054.1, from coordinate 1,474,840 downwards.
AATTGCTACAGAGGGAGCACACTGGGAACCAGCCGCCAGGCCGAGGCACAGCCTGCAGCCTCCTGGCTTTTCTGTGCCTTCCCCAGTCACCATCCATCCTGGGAAGCCACCCTCTTGGCCTAGATTGCCAGTCCGGTCCTTTCCCCTGAACCTCGTGACTCACTTGCTGCACTGTGTAAGATGCTCACTCTCAGCTCAGTGTGCCGTCCACCGTCTACAGCTCCGGCTGGCTTCTCCTGTGCGTCTAGCATGTATGCTGTTAGGACTGTACTGCAGTGACCCTTCTTCTATGCATCCTTTGGGAACCTGCACACTGATTTCTCCTAGGTAAAAGTGTAGGAGCAGAAGGCTGGGTGCTGGGACATGCACTCAGCCTCAGTGGACTCCACTGATCTGTTTCAAGGTAGTTGCACTCATCTGCATTTTTCCCATCGTGGCGTGGAGTTGGGTTCTGCAAGGCCAGCGCTGGAAGCAGCCGGGTAGAAAAAGCACGAAGGCTCTCTCCCAGGTGTGTAGCACTTCTGGGAAGTGTCTGCCGCATAGTAGACACTTTGTAACCATTTGTTGCATGACTTAACCACGTGCTTTTGGTGATTTTGCTACATATGTTTTTATGAAGTATGTAGTTTAGTAGAAGCTGATTGCTGGGAAATAACTAGTTGTTTAGGAGGCAAGGGGAGGGCAGCTTTGGCACAGCCCCCTCCCAACAGTGGTGAGTATCTGTGGAGGCAACAGTAAACAAATGCTTCCTTGTGAAGGAGCCAGCAGAGGGGAAAGATTAAAGACACAGGAAGGCAGGAGAAGCTGCGCTGAGGGTGGAGGTGGGCAAGGGGCTCAGTTCTCAGAGCCATCTCACTCTGCACTCTGTGTCCCTTTCATATCTGCAAACATTTCTCGGCATGGATCCATCTATCTAGTCCAGCACTAGCAGGGTTTTGTTAGAGTCGAGTAACCCGAGGTTATTTAGAGAGGTCAGCCAACCTTAGGAATACTTTTACTATTAAGTAACAGAGCCAGGAGTCCCAGCCTAGTGCCCTACAACTTGGACTCCTAGTGCCCACACTGCTCCCTGTTAATTCTCAGGGTGCAGCTTTTGTGGTTTCTAACGGCTCTCCTGATGTAGAGGTGGATTGTCTTGAACTTTTTCCGAGGATTGCAGAGTTTTTTAATCTAAGAGATGTACTTTGGCATGTGGCTGACCTTGGTCCAGGCTGTCTCTGTGGCCCTCTAGCTGTCTGCTCTAGCCTTAGTGTTCACATGTGCAAACTGGGTCTTAGACTGCCTGCCTTATGGTGCAGTGTTGGGATTTAGTGGGGGTAATACTTGTGAAGGACCTGGGATTGCAGGGAAACAAGGGACCAGTAAATGGCCTTCCTTATAGTTCTGAGGGCACTGGCTTGAGCCTCTTTGTATTTTTGTCCACATGCTCAATGTGGCAAAGCTAATAATCCACCCCATTCTATTTGTGTATGGTGGCTTAGATATTGTAAGTGATTGAATATTTGGAAGATAAAAGAGTAGAAACTGTAGCCTCTTGAGGCAGCTAGCCATACCTAGGATTTCTTTCAGTTGGTGGGGGGCAAAAGTTTCAACAAACACCATCCTAGTGGGTGTCCCAAGCTGGATGGCTTAGATTTCTCTCTCCATCTTTTCCCTTTTTTGGCCTAGGGCAGGAGCTCTCCTAAGATCCTTGTTCTATTTGCTCATGTTGAATGAAGGGAAAGTATTGCAGATTCATCAAAAACTATAGACTTTATGGGCTGGGGCTGTAGCTCAGTGGCGGATTCTTGCCTGGCATGTGTGAGGTACTGGGTTCAATCCTTAGCACCACATAAAAATAAAGGTATTGTCCATCAACAACTACAAAAAAAATTTTTAAAAAACTAGACTTTATGACATATTTCTTTAGGTTAGTGTTTGTGAATGCTCTACGGAAAATGAATCTGTTCTTATAAGCCATCACTCCAGATACTAGGTATCCAGTAATAGCTTTCACACTTTCTTTAGTGGTCAGATTAATTTCATTCAGAATGAGTATTCTTGTTCAAACAGTTCTGGGAATTTTCAGGATCTAACTGGGGTGGAATTTTCAGGATCTGATAGTTATTATTGTAGCCCTATTTCTAATGAAGGTGCTACCAACGTGAGCATTTTCATTGCTCTACTTCGTGGTCTGTGAGGTGAACTGCTTGAGTTTAACAGGGAATTTTTTGGACATGTCCTAAAAACCCTTATTTGCTGCTGTATGTGCCTCTCTGGTTCTTCTACTCTGCATTTGTCACTTCCCCATTTGAACATTGACATTCCCTTGACCCAGCACTGTTCCAGGTAAAGTGCGCTTCAGGTAGGAAATTCTTCCATTCTCACCTGGAGGCAGATGTGGGGCTGACCTTTGGAATTTGGAAGTGGGTCTGAAACCACACTTCCTGCCGCCTGGATTTGGGTCTTTTGTTTCCTCATCTTGTTTGCAGGGCTTCTTCTTTATTCTGTCCAGGGATTCCCTTCTCTGAAAGCAAAGCCTAGGAACTTGTTGCTAAGATCTAGAACTTGAATTTCACCTGTGAGTTTTGGTTTGATTCACATTCTTCTGTGTTTGTGTTTGGGGTACCTTCTTACCCTTGCCTGGGTTCTGTGATGAAAGGGATCAAGCGATGACCACAGAGTGGCCTGGGGCTTCACGTGCTGTGTCTGCTGCAGGTGCCCTCAAGGAGCTCAGGTGCCAAAAGTGTGTCCAAAGGTTACAGTAGTCTTGGAGCTGGCTTTGTTCCCTTGTCCTCAATCCCTGACACTCTCTGGTCCTGCTGAGTAGGGCTGAGCCCTGGCCCTTGCTTATTTATTGCCTTAACATTGTGTTGATGATCAGATGTCCTGGTGCTGTGTCAGTGCTTTATATTGCTGTTCTTAATTTTGGGCAGGAACTCCTAATTTGTAATCTATTTTATTACCATATTAGAGGTTTTTTTTTTTGTAGTTTTCACTTAACTATATGTATTTGAGAAGGAGTGGTCCGATTGTCCCTTATGCAAAAGAATTTTCTTCCAGAGGCATTTTATGCTAAGGAGATTCTATATATTATTTTTTCTTTCATTTGGTGACTTCCATAGAAATGCATTCTGAAAGTAGTGTGAATATTTTAAAAAATGAATGACTCTGCCTTTATCTTTACACAATTGTAAGCCTATTTTAAAATCTAGTTATAATAAATCCAAGCAAATATGAAAAACTGGCTTTTATCCTAATTTTCCATAGAATGTTTATTGCAGCACTCATCCACTTGCTTACTTAGTATTTATTGAATGCAAATAAACTGCAAATAACTCTGCCATCAGTAGAGAGGGGATCATGTAAATGTGGTACATCAGTCAATAGATTTCAGTGCTGCTGGTAAAGACAGCGGAGTTACACTCTATATGTGCTGGTATGGGAAGTTTCCAAGATATTTTATTAAATAAAAACAAATGAGACATAGAACAGACTATATGATATGTTCCTATTTATTTTTATTATTTTAAAATTATTATTATTATCTTAAGAAAATGGAAAAAGAAGTTTTATTGCTTTGCTAGCAAAGGAGAAGCACAGGGGACTCC